>NC_090437.1:430847648-432088505 GCF_031143425.1 Pleurodeles waltl | reverse complement strand
TTGCGACTGTGGAACGAGGGAAACCTGGATGAAATTCTATCTTTTTAAAATGCTCCACAACTGGTACTGGATGCCTGTAAAGCTGAGGGTGGTGGGCCTA
This sequence comes from Pleurodeles waltl, assembly GCF_031143425.1. NCBI lineage: Eukaryota > Metazoa > Chordata > Amphibia > Caudata > Salamandridae > Pleurodeles > Pleurodeles waltl. The sequence goes on along the minus strand of NC_090437.1, from coordinate 432,088,405 downwards.
CTTCAAGACACAAACTGCTGATCTTGCCCCCATGCCCATTGCAACCTCTTGCACATTATATGCAACTGTCTCTCCATCATGACTTATTGGGACATAGTAGGAAGAACATTACGAGAGACCCTGTCCATCCAAAATCTGCTACCCTGCCCTCTGATCCTCTTACATGATACTGTGGGATCCCAGACCTAAAACGTCCACAGACCCTCCTCCTCCACACAGCACTTGCCAAAGCCAAACTCTGTATACTTCGACACTGTTGCTCCCCCACACCCCCCTTTCACAATGAATGGCTCACAGCTATGTACTAGACAGCCTCACCTGACCACAACATTTACAACCTACAAGACAACACTTTTCTTGAAACATGGGTGCCCTTCCTCTAGGCAGAAGTGCACCAACCCTAAATTCCCCACTCCCCCAATCTCTCCCTTCCCCACCTACACCTCTCCCTTTCTCACCCTGGTCACCTCACTTCACCTCCCCTCACCTCTTTTCACTTCACTCCACCACACATTTTCACTTCACACTTTACACCTTCAACCTCACCCTTTACATTTCTCAACCTGTGTGAGAAACTAGGGCTGATTGCAGAGGCCCCATAACTTTTTGCCCCCATTTTCCACTTTATGCTGGTGTTTTCCTGACTCTGATGGTGCCCTGGGTACTGCTAACCAGTCCCAGGGCCTGTGCTCTGTGTAAAATGGATATGCAAATTAGGCTAATTATACTTGGCTAAGTTAACCTACCTATAAGTCCCTAGTATATGGTAGGGCATGTAGGTTTAGGGACCACAGCATAGGTGGTGCACACCTAGGTGCATTGCTGAGGTGCCCAGTGTCATTTTAAAAGCAAGCCTGCCTTGCTGGCTGCTTTTAAATTAAAGTTATATGCAAATTCGACTTTGGAATTAAAGGTACTTCCAAAGTCTTAAACTACCTTATTTTTACATATACGTCACCCCTAAGGTGTGCCCTATGTGCCCCTAGGGCTGGGTGCCATGTAACTATAAGCAGGGACTTTATAAAAATAGATTTATAAGCCCTGGTGAGGTAAAAACAGCCAAATTTGTTTTTCCCTCATTGAAGTAAATGGCCTTCATAGGCTAGAATGGGCAAACTTTATTTTAAATTTTAAAGTCTCCTTAAATGTTACATACCAAGAATTTGGTATCAAATTAATTGTTGTAATAAATCCCACAACTTCCAGTTGTTGGATTTAATATAACTTGTTCAGGTAAAAAGTTTAGACTTTACCTAAAAAGTTGCCAATTTCAGCTCTGCATTGTTTTTGCTGCTGTGCTCTGATTGGTGAGCCTGCAGCAGCTTCTGCCAGGCTACCTTGATGAGGTGTGAAGTGGCCTGACTTCACACAAAGGAATGTGCTTGGGGGAGAGAATCTCCCCTCAGCAGATGGTGAGGCAGGAAGGGGGAGGGCTGCCAAACTGGTCTTCAAAGGCAGAGAAGGACATTTGCAGCACCCAGCAACACCCCCACATCCTGCAACCCCAGACAATTAGGTGCCCCCTTGATTAGATTAGGAGAGGGCAGGAGAGGGGTGTGTTTATGATTTTTAGCCACACCAGTGGGTGGGCTCAGCCAGATGTAACCTCCAAAAATCAGATTCATCCATGTTGGATTTTTAGAGACAGTTGCCTTCTGGGATGGATTTTTGCCACACTTCCCAGGAAGTGGTCATCACAGGGGGACGACCCTGTCCCTGATTGGAGAACCAGGGCCCCCCTGCTTTTCACCCAGGAGCAAGGATAAAACTGGCAGACCTGCACCCACGCCTCAGATCCCCTCCAGAATTCAACAAGAAAGGAACTAAAGAAGAAGAAGGACTGCCCTGCTGGACCCCTGGCCTGCACCTGGAACCTGCACTCAGAAGGACTGCACCAGCTGCACACTTGGGCTTCACCACAAGAAGGACTTTGCCTGTCTTCAACTGGTTCAAGGAGGGACTCCCTGTTTGCTACAGGTGAAAAATTGCTAACCAGAGTCCCCTGCACCAACTCCTGAAGAAAGCGACCAGCTGACCACTGTCCAGTGGCCAAAAAGGAGTTTGCGCCAGGTGCATTTTGGGAGTTGAAGTCCGCACCCCCCAAGGACCATCACAGAACTTCTGGACCCTTGGGGTGAGCTGTGGACCCCTAAAGAACCTTAAAAGAACATCTGGGTGAAGCCCCAGAAGTTTGGAAAAGATTTGAGAATTTTTGGAAAAAAGCTCCAGAGAGGGACCGACCCGCCGCGGAAATTCTAGCCGGCTTGCCTCAACCGCGACCCGGCCTGACTTCGTGGTTCGTCCCGGTAAAGAAAAACATCCAAAAAAGAGACTAAGTCCGAACGTAAAAAGTTGACCGGGACCTCCCAGCCATCGTATCCGAGAAGGGCTCCATGGACGTCGGATCAAGATCCAGGTTTACCCCGGTCGAAGGATTTTCATCTCGAAAAAACGACTAAGTCCGAAGGTAAAAGTCTCCACCGAGGAAACCCACATCGCGTATCCGGACAAGGGCTCCAGGAGGTTGGATTCAACTGGCAGGTTCGTCCCGGTGAAGAAAAACTTCAAAATAAAGACTAAGTCAGAAGGTAACTTTTTGACCGAGGCCTCCCGCGACCTGTAGCCGAGCAGGGCTTCATCGCGGTCGGCCTGAAAGTTTGACTTTGCCCCGGTCCTGGTGCAACCAGATGACCCGATTGGCGCTTTTTGTTTCTAAGCGCTAGAAAAGTAATAATTCTTTAAAAATTCATATCTCCGGTTCCCCTGAACCGATTTTAATCGTTTTTGTGTCATTTTAAAGATAAAAATATAAGCTATTTTTATAAATTGGTTTTGGATTTTTAAACTGTTTCCTGTGTTTTATTTAATTACTGTTTTGTGATATTTGAATGCTTTACACTTTGTCTCCTAAGTTAAGCCTTGACGCTCGATGCCAAGCAACCAAGGGTAGAGCTGGGATTAATTTACTGAGACCTAACTGTACTTATGTGGAGGTTTGTGGCTTGTTGCTAGGTGTAGGTACCTACCTGCCCTACCAATAACCCATTTTCCAACATAATTGGAAGCAGCAACGGGATCCTGTACTTGTGTTCAATATCACGTTACAGTTTTAGATAAAACAAATTAAAAATCCTTTAAATTGTCCTAGTGCAAAAATTGTTTTTAATTTTTAATTTTAATTTTTTTAAATTAATTTGGATTAATTTCAATTATTGAATTTTTGTAATTTTTCTAAATTCTTGTTACCAATTTTTGCAAAAGGTTTTTGTTGACACAAAACAAGGGAACCATGGAGCTTGATCTGGCTAGCCTACCCACACTGACAGTAGTCCAGCTTAGGGGGTTGTGTATTGAGAGAGGGTTGCCTGCAACCACTGATCTCAGGAAGCAAATCCTGATTAAATCCCTGACAGCATGGACTGAGGCCCAAGAGGTAGAGACAGAGGAAGCTCCAGAGGAGGAAGAAAAAGGGGAAGATGCTAACTCTAACCACTCAGGGGAGGGAAGGCATCCGAGCCTAAGTGAGGAAGAGGAGGAACGGTCCTCAGTAAATACAGTCACTAGGGGCAGACCCAAAGCTAGTGGTGGGAAGGGGGTCCTTTCAGGAGGAGAGAACCCATCCATCAGAGAAAGAGAGCTGGAGGCCCAGCTAGCATACATAGCTTTGGAAGCAGAGAAGCTGGCACTAGAAAAGAAAAAGTGGGCATACAAAGAGAAAAGAGATGGAGGCAGCGATAAAGAAGCTGAGGTGTCCATGGGTGGGGGAGTTTGCCCCAGATTCCCCTAGGGGGTAGTTCCTGCTTATGTAGAGGGGGATGACATAGATAAGTGGCTGGGGGCCTTTGAGAGGGCACTCCAAATGAGAAGGGTTAGGCCTCAATACTGGGGTTCCCTTTTGTGGGAGTTGGTCCCCAACTCAGGGAGGGATACGCTTCTGACCTTAAGGGGGGAGGAGGCAGATTCATACCCTAGTATGAAGAGGTGCTTAGCCAAGAAGTTTGGTCTGACCCCAGAGCAATATAGAATGAAGTTCAGGGACACCCAGAAGGTCAGTACCCAGTCTTGGGTTGACTTTGTGGACATTTCACTAAAGGCACTAGAGGGCTGGATTATTGGTAACAAAGTAGATACTTATGAGGGGTTATACAATCTGATCATGAGAGAGCACATCTTGACCAATTGTACCCAAGAAAGGTTACGCCAGCATCTAGTGGACTCTAAGCAGACCAACCCTAGAGAGCTAGGGGAGGCAGCTGATGAGTGGTTGAGAACCAGGGTGGTTGTCAAGTCCCAGGGGGGAGACTCCAAGAAGGGGGGGACAGGTCCCCAAAAACCTAAGGAGGGAGGTGGTAAGCCCACCACAGAGACTCCCTCTGTACCCCAGAACCCTAAGAAGGAGGAGAGTAAATCCCACTCCCACTCTGACAAGCAGAGACAGGGAGACCCAGGGTTAAAAAAACTCTTGGACAGTAGGGCTTGCTTTGACTGTCAGCAGACAGGTCACTTCAGAGGAGATGCAGCCTGTCCAAGGAAGGTGGTTAGCACTGGGCTGTCCAGTGTAGCCATAGAGGAGGATTCCTCAGATGATGAAGTCCTCCTAGCATTGTGCTGGGAGACAGGACCAGATGGTAAGCTGGTGATCCCTGAGGGTGGGAGTAGGCACTTCCACCACATTCAAGTGAATGGGATCCCTACCACTGGTCTGAGAGACACCTGTGCCAGTCAAACTATAGTGAGTGACCGGTTAGTGACCCCAGACATGTATGTCCCAGGAAAGACAAAGAAAGTCAGGATAGCCACAGGGGAGGTCACCTCCAAACCTGTAGCCATAGTGCCCCTAGAGAGGGAGGGTATCCTTGACTGGATTAGGGTGGTAGTCAGTGCTGACCTCCCCCTAGATTGTATCCTGGGCAATGACCTCCCAGAGGTGAGTCTGGTCACAGATGAGGTGGTCGCCCAGGGCGCCCCCCCAACCCAAAGTCCTGGGGAGTCAGTCCCTACAGTTAGGAGACAGGGGTCCCCAAGAAAAGGAAAGAAGAAAAGGAAGGGTAGGCCACTCTTAAAGAGAGTTCCAGGGAGCCAAAGGCCCTCTGCCCCAGTTGGGGGGGAGCCCAGAGTTGGCACTGGTGAGGCCTCCCCTGACCCCAAGGAAGTCCTGAGTAGTCAGGCAGCTGTCCAGATGCAGGGTGTTGCCCCTGCACTGACAGAAGGGAGAGTGGAAGGAAAGTGTCTGCCACAGGAAGTGGTAGCCCCCCACTCTAGACAGCAAGAGGGGTGCCAGGACCTCACAATTGCCCCTAAAGCAGCTCAGCCACCTGTCAGTGGAGAGCTTCGGGTGTGGTTCTGGGTACTGACAGCTGTCAGTAGCCTCTGCTGGGTGCTAGCCTTCCTGGCAGCACTGTACTTGGCCTGGGAGGCAGACCCCAGGGCCAATAGCAAAGTAGGCCCCCTGACCCTATTGGTCATGGTGGGGTTGCTCAAGTGTTGGGTGACCTCTTTGGGTAAGCTAGGTGTTGCCCTAGCAAAGTTAGGAGTAGGGGAGGTGGGCACCTCACTACCCAAGTTGGCAGAGAGAGAGGAGGAAGACCCCCCTAGAGGGAAGTTTCAGTTTGAGTTGGGTCCTTTTACTGTTGGGATGGCTTCACTACCCAGAGGGAGTGACCCTGACAGGAGGATATAAGGCAGAGTAGGCCCTGCAAAGGGACAGCCAGTTTTCTTCACTGTCTTCCTCGCCTAACAAGCCAGGAAGACTCTCCCAGGGTTGGGCTGAGTCTCCTGGGCGTGTGGGCTGGGGGGGGGTTGTGTGAGAAACTAGGGCTGATTGCAGAGGCCCCATAACTTTTTGCCCCCATTTTCCACTTTATGCTGGTGTTTTCCTGACTCTGATGGTGCCCTGGGTACTGCTAACCAGTCCCAGGGCCTGTGCTCTGTGTAAAATGGATATGCAAATTAGGCTAATTATACTTGGCTAAGTTAACCTACCTATAAGTCCCTAGTATATGGTAGGGCATGTAGGTTTAGGGACCACAGCATAGGTGGTGCACACCTAGGTGCATTGCTGAGGTGCCCAGTGTCATTTTAAAAGCAAGCCTGCCTTGCTGGCTGCTTTTAAATTAAAGTTATATGCAAATTCGACTTTGGAATTAAAGGTACTTCCAAAGTCTTAAACTACCTTATTTTTACATATAAGTCACCCCTAAGGTGTGCCCTATGTGCCCCTAGGGCTGGGTGCCATGTAACTATAAGCAGGGACTTTATAAAAATAGATTTATAAGCCCTGGTGAGGTAAAAACAGCCAAATTCGTTTTTCCCTCATTGAAGTAAATGGCCTTCATAGGCTAGAATGGGCAGACTTTATTTTAAATTTTAAAGTCTCCTTAAATGTTACATACCAAGAATTTGGTATCAAATTAATTGTTGTAATAAATCCCACAACTTCCAGTTGTGGGATTTAATATAACTTGTTCAGGTAAAAAGTTTAGACTTTACCTAAAAAGTTGCTAATTTCAGCTCTGCATTGTTTTTGCTGCTGTGCTCTGATTGGCCAGCCTGCAGCAGCTTCTGCCAGGCTACCTTGATGAGGTGTGAAGTGGCCTGACTTCACACAAAGGAATGTGCTTGGGGGAGAGAATCTCCCCTCAGCAGATGGTGAGGCAGGAAGGGGGAGGGCTGCCAAACTGGTCTTCAAAGGCAGAGAAGGACATTTGCAGCACCCAGCAACACTCCCACATCCTGCAACCCCAGACAATTAGGTGCCCCCTTGATTAGATTAGGAGAGGGCAGGAGAGGGGTGTGTTTATGATTTTTAGCCACACCAGTGGGTGGGCTCAGCCAGATGTAACCTCCAAAAATCAGATTCATCCATGTTGGATTTTTAGAGACAGTTGCCTTCTGGGATGGATTTTTGCCACACTTCCCAGGAAGTGGTCATCACAGGGGGACGACCCTGTCCCTGATTGGAGAACCAGGGCCCCCCTGCTTTTCACCCAGGAGCAAGGATAAAACTGGCAGACCTGCACCCACGCCTCAGATCCCCTCCAGAATTCAACAGGAAAGGAACTAAAGAAGAAGAAGGACTGCCCTGCTGGACCCCTGGCCTGCACCTGGAACCTGCACTCAGAAGGACTGCACCAGCTGCACACTTGGGCTTCACCACAAGAAGGACTTTGCCTGTCTTCAACTGGTTCAAGGAGGGACTCCCTGTTTGCTACAGGTGAAAAATTGCTAACCAGAGTCCCCTGCACCAACTCCTGAAGAAAGCGACCAGCTGACCACTGTCCAGTGGCCAAAAAGGAGTTTGCGCCAGGTGCATTCTGGGAGTTGAAGTCCGCACCCCCCAAGGACCATCACAGAACTTCTGGACCCTTGGGGTGAGCTGTGGACCCCAAAAGAACCTTAAAAGAACATCTGGGTGAAGCCCCAGAAGTTTGGAAAAGATTTGAGAATTTTTGGAAAAAAGCTCCAAAGAGGGACCGACCCGCCGCGGAAATTCTAGCCGGCTTGCCTCAACCGCGACCCGGCCTGACTTCGTGGTTCGTCCCGGTAAAGAAAAACATCCAAAAAAGAGACTAAGTCCGAACGTAAAAAGTTGACCGGGACCTCCCAGCCATCGTATCCGAGAAGGGCTCCATGGACGTCGGATCAAGATCCAGGTTTACCCCGGTCGAAGGATTTTCATCTCGAAAAAACGACTAAGTCCGAAGGTAAAAGTCTCCACCGAGGAAACCCACATCGCGTATCCGGACAAGGGCTCCAGGAGGTCGAATTCAACTGGCAGGTTCGTCCCGGTGAAGAAAAACTTCTAAATAAAGACTAAGGCCCATATTTATACTTTTTGACGCTAAACTGCGCTAACGCAGTTTAGCGTCAAAAAGTTTTGCGCCGGCTAACGCCATTCTGAAGCGCCATGCGGGCGCCGTATTTATTGAATGGCGTTAGCCGGCGCAAGCAGACCGGCGCTGCCTGGTGTGCGCGAGAAAAACCACGTACACCAGGCAGCGCCGGCGTAGGGGGAAAATGGCGCATGGGCGTCTTAAAATGGGGCAAGTCAGGTTACGTCGAAAAAATCATCGTAACCCGACTTGCGCCATTTATTTTCGACGCCCATCCCCCATCAACATGACTCCTATCATTGTAAAGATAGGAGTCATGCCCCCTTGCCCAATGGCCATGCCCAGGGGACTTCTGTCCCCTGGGCATGGTCATTGGGCATAGTGGCATGTAGGGGGGCACAAATCAGGCCCCCCTATGCCCAAAAAAATTATTTAAAAAAAAAAAAAAATACTTACCTGAACTTACCTGAATGTCCCTGGGGTGGGTCCCTCCAGCCTTGGGTGTCCTCCTGGGGTGGGCAAGGGTGGCAGGGGGGGTCCCTGGGGGCAGGGGAGGGCACTCTGGGCTCATTTTGAGCCCACTTGTCCCTTAACGCCATGCCTGACCCAGGCGTTAAAAAGCGGCGCAAATGCGCCGTTTTTAGCCACGCCCACTCCCGGGCGTCTCTTTTGCCCGGGAGTATAAATACCACGTAAAGGCCTGGGAGTCATTTTTTAGACGGGAACGCCTCCCTTGCATATCATTAACGCAAGGAAGGGGTTCACGCTAAAAAATGACGCACATTCCGGGAACTTTGGCGCTATACGCCTCTAACGCCATAGTATAAATATGGCGTTAGTTGGTGTTAGTTTAGCGTCGAATTTGCGTCGAAAAAAACGACGCAAATTCGGCGCAAACGGAGTATAAATACGGCCCTAAGTCAGAAGGTAACTTTTTGACCGAGGCCTCCCGCGACCTGTAGCCGAGCAGGGCTCCATCGCGGTCGGCCTGAAAGTTTGACTTTGCCCCGGTCCTGGTGCAACCAGATGACCCGATTGGCGCTTTTTGTTTCTAAGCGCTAGAAAAGTAATAATTCTTTAAAAATTCATATCTCCGGTTCCCCTGAACCGATTTTAATCATTTTTGTGTCATTTTAAAGATAAAAATATAAGCTATTTTTATAAATTGGTTTTGGATTTTTAAACTGTTTCCTGTGTTTTATTTAATTACTGTTTTGTGATATTTGAATGCTTTACACTTAGAGGGTCATTCTGACCCTGGCGGCCGGTGGCCGCCAGGGCCACCGACCACGGGAGCACCGCCGACAGGCTGGCGGTGCTCCAATGAGCATTCTGACCGCGGCGGTTCAGCCGCGGTCAGAAGCGGAAAGTCAGCGGTCTCCCGCTGACTTTCCGCTGCTCATTGGAATCCTCCATGGCTGCGGAGCGCGCTCCGCAGCCATGAGGATTCTGACCCCCCCTACCGCCATCCAGTTCATGGCGGGAAAGCCGCCATGAACAGGATGGCGGTAGGGGGGGTCGCGGGGCCCCTGGGGGCCCCTGCCGTGCCCATGCCAATGGCATGGGCACGGCAGGGGCCCCCGTAAGAGGGCCCCAAAATGTATTTCACTGTCTGCCTTGCAGACAGTGAAATACGCGACGGGTGCAGTAGCACCCGTCGCACCTTCCCACTCCGCCGGCTCGATTACGAGCCGGCATCCTCGTGGGAAGGTCGTTTTCCCCTGGGCTGGCGGGCGGTTTAACTGGAACCGCCCGCCAGCCCAGGGGAAAACTCGTAATACCCGCCGCGGTCTTTTGACCGCGGCGCGGTAATTTGGAGGGCGCGATCCTGGCGGGCGGCCTCCGCCGCCCGCCAGGGTCATAATGAGGCCCTTTGTCTCCTAAGTTAAGCCTTGACGCTCGATGCCAAGCTACCAAGGGTAGAGCTGGGATTAATTTACTGAGACCTAACTGTACTTATGTGGAGGTTTGTGGCTTGTTGCTAGGTGTAGGTACCTACCTGCCCTACCAATAACCCATTTTCCAACAACCTGCATCTCGAACTCTGCACTTAGCATCCTTGACCTCACAACTCATTCCCTCCACTCCTTACTCATACTTAACGCTTCTTGCTTTATTCCACATTTCTTGTCACTCCTCCACCAGGGCACTTGACTACCTTAATGTTCTACAGTCTTACTATTTCTCCACCTTACCGCTTCACTACCCTCCCACCTTGTCGGCTCCTCACCCCACCTTCTTTGCTACTCTACCACCCGCCATTAAGCCCTTCTTCACTCCTCCATCCCTCCCCCTTCCTCCCACACCTATTTACCCCCCTCACCTTTAAGATCCGAATGAACATCTGAAACAGGCCAACCTTTACCCGACCTCTTACTGTTCATTGACCCTGCTCACTATCATGACCCACTCATCACCACTAATAGGCCAAACCAGGATCCCTCCCACCCCCACCGCCACACAGAATCTCTCCTCTTTATCACGCCATACCCAACATTTCATCTAAGAAAGGGACCCAGATCCCCTCCAAATGAACAAAGATTGTAATATCTCATGACCATGTCAGAGCTACGAACATGTAATGTTGTTTTCTCCCATTTACCCATGACTGTTCCCACACCCATCCTGTACACTGTGTTTTGATGTTATACCCAATAAAGAATTGCAAAACTAAAAAGAATATATATATATATATATATATATATATATATATATATATATATATATATATATATATATATATATCATATATCACATATATATATATATCACATAGAAGAAGTCCTGCTATTCCTCCTGTGCTCGCCAGTCGAGATAGGTGCTCAGAAAAATGGGCACAGGACCCATTTGATATGTGCTCACATAAATTTCAAACGCTGGCACTCCATGCAGGTTACTGTCCTTTATTTATGTCCAAAATTCCATATCATCCCATATAACACAGAAATCAAAAATTGGGGCAACGCGTTTCAACCATCACGGTCTTCCTACTTGGCCCCTCAAGTATACAGCTCATGTGACCCATCCTACTCTTTATATAGCCACTCAACCTTTGTATGGACATAGAAAAAATATATTTTTTTTATATAATATTATTCCTTACTACATATTTTATTCTCATTTCTAATATAACACAGAAATCAAATATTGGGGCATTTTTCCTTGTTGTCTTACTTTACCATGTGTATTCTGTAATTAATCCCCAATTCAACACTGTTCTTTGTGGTTTTCATCTGACCATCAACATTAACTCAATAACCTAATATGTAAATACATTCACAAAATTATTAACCAAACTGGTAGGGTGGCCACACAACTTTTGCTGACAAAGATTCCAAAATAACATTAAAAATAATCAAATCTGAAACCTTGACTACATTCTCCCATTTCTTAACAACATCTAACTATCCAATGTGAACATGAAGTTCTTCATCCTTGTTCAATCCCCAATGGAAACGGCAGTTTAATCGAATAATATATTCTGATTCTAACTTCCTCAATTGTTTCTCTCTGTCACCCCCTCTTGGGGAACCCACTACCCTGTCAACGCCAAAAAATGTCCTCACATCCAACTTCCCATCATGTACCGAATTGCAGTGACGCGCTACTGGGTATGTGGTATCCTTATTCACTATTGCTCTCCAGTGTTCAAGAATGCGTTTCTTGAGGGGAAAGATTGTGCTTCCAACATATTGCAGCCCACATGGGCACTCAATAACATAAATAGCAAAATCAGAAGTGCAATTAATACATTTCTTGATGTTCACTTTCTTACCCGTGGGTAATGTGTACTGTTTACGACTAGTGCTGTATCTGCATGCCTTACATTTCGCACATTTGTAAAAACCCTGTTGTGTGTCTAAAAAGGTTCCCTTCTTTCTCCTTACATAACTGTGTACCAGGATATCTCTCAAGGAGCTGCTTCTCTTATACGTTATCAATGGAAGGGGACTAACTAACTGGCCAATCACTTTATCCGCTTTGATTAGATGCTAGTATTTCATGAGAATCTTTTTAACTTCGAATGAATATGCATTAAAGGTTGTCACAAATCTCGGGGAATTGTTGTTAGTATCTTTCTTATTTGGAACTAATAACTTAGCCCTTTGAACTTCTCCTGCCTTTCGGCAGGTGTTCTTAACAATTTTATACGGATAACCCCTGGATCTAAATCTCTGTATCATTGTCCCTTGTTCCCTGTCAAAACTTTGTGGTGTACTACAATTCCTCTTTGCTCTAAGCAATTCCCCATAGGGAATTCTCCATTTAACACTTGGTGGATGGTGACTTGAAGCATGTAAAACGCAATTTCCAGCTGACGTTTTTCTGAACAATCGAGTGTGTAAAGTACCTCCTTCCACACTAACCTCTACATCTAGGAATTCCATGATCTGTCTATAAGTTTTGTAAGAAAATTGTAAATTCAAATTATTATTCGGTAAGGAATTCAAAAATTCACATAATAGAGATTCAGGGCCATCCCAGATCATGAATATATTGTCAATATATCGTGTCCAGAAAATAATGTGCTGGAACCATATGAGATTTTCATCTGCCATCACCCATTGTGTTTCCCACCACCCCATAAAAAGACAGGCATAACTTGGAGCAAAGCAACTCCCCATCGCAGTCCCGGTTGTTTGTCTAAACCACTGATCCTCATATATAAAAAAATTGTTTTCCAAACAGAACCTTAACATATCCAAAAGTAACTCAGAATGTTCCAAGAGTCTAATGGGTTTGTCCCTGAAAAAGTGTCTAAATGCCTGAATTTTCTTCTCATGTGGAATAACACGTAAACAGCAATAAAACATCTATAGTCACCATGATGTAATGGGTTTGCCACGGGATGTACTGTATCTTTGTCAAAAAGTATGTAGTATCTTTACAATAGGAACTCAAACTGAGTACATAAGGACTTAAGAAATGATCTAAATAAATGGAAGCATTCTCTAAGAGGCTACCTCTTGCTGACACTATAGGTCTACCTGGAGGGTTACAAATGTCCTTGTGTATCTTGGGTAACAGGTAAAAGCAAGGTGCCACTGGTTTCCGTACCAATAAGAACCTGTACTCGTCCTCAGAAAGTAGGCCTCTGCTCACATTTTCATACAAAAAATCATGAAACCTACTTATGGATTGTCGGTATGCTAAAACAGTGGATACCTCATAACAATTTGAATCTAATAGTTGTCTCTTAGCTTCTTGTTGATATTTGAATGCATCCCATAACACAACATTGCCCCCCTATCTGCTGGTTTAATAACAAAGGAAGATGCTTTATTTAGGGATGTTAACGCTGACCTCTGACCTGAGGTTAAATTTCGTGCAAATACATTATCTGCCTTCTTCCACAGTCTAAATAAGTCAAAAGACACTGCTTCATGGAAAGCATCAATATTGTCATGTGGCAAAATTGGATTATACCTAGATTTGGCTTTGAAACTACTGCCTCTCGTGCTATCTGTTTGCAAACACAGATCATCCAATAACTCAGTATCTGTTGCCCATGTTTTTTTGCCTATTTCTAATTCTTGTAGGGCAGCTAGACCTTCTATATCACTAATCATTAACCCCAAAGCATATATATATATTTTTTGCCTGAAAAGTAGTAAATATACAATTGAAATATTGAAATAAACAAAATATCACTTACCTAGCCCCTCCTTTTACCTTCCAAACAGGTCCTGCTCTCAGTCAATGACGCCTTGTGGTGCGTTACTTGCTGCTCGATGAAGAAGACCCTGATATGGTGGCACATGCAGCGACACACTGTCCCCCACCTCAGCCAATGCTCTGTTAGGCAGTAGCCCGTCCTGGTCCTGCTGCCAGTGTACTGAATCCTAGTTTGTTTTAATGGGATACAGGAGTTAGCTTAGCCTTTGGCTTGCAAACTCGTGCCCCCATCACCCAGTGACTTATACCCTACTTAGCTTGCTCTGTTTTAGCGCATTTATTTAATTAAAACTTTTAAGCTGGATGCCTTGTTTTTAGTTTGTCCAGTTTCGCGCCAGAGCAGGGGACTGGGGTTCCCTAAAATGGTGTAGATTGGCTTATGCAAGGAGGGCATCATCTGTGCCCTTCAAAGCATTTCCAGAGGCAGGGGGAGGCTACCCCACCCCAGACTGTATCACCTATTTCCTAAGGGAGAGGGTGTAACACCCTGCTCTCAGAGGAAATGCTTTGTTCTGCCTTCCTGGGAATGTGCTGCCCAGACCCCAGGAGGGCAGATCCCTGTCTGTGAGGTGGCAGCAGCTGTAACTGCAGTGCAAACCTCAGAGAGCTGGTTTGGCAGTACTGGGGGTCCATGGTGGAGCCCCCAGGATGCATGAAATTAGCTTCCCAATACGAGATTTGGAATGGGGGAACAATTCCATGAACTTAGACATGTTACACGGCCATATTCGGAGTTACCATTGTAAAGCTACATATAGATATTGACCTATTTGTAGTGCACGTGTGTAATGGTGTCCCCGCACTCACGAAGTCTGGGGAAATTGCCCTGAACTATGTGGGGGCACCTTTGCTAGTGCAAGGGTGCCCTCACACTTATTAACTATGCACCTAACCTTCAGCAAGTGAAGGTTAGACATGTAAGTGACTTATAAGTTACTTAAGTGCAGTGAAAATGGCTGTGAAATAACGTGTGCGTTATTTCACACAGGCTGCAATGGCAGTCCTGTGTAAGGGTTGTCTGAGTTCCCTATGGGTGGCAAAAGAAATGCTGCAGCCCATATGATTCTCCTGGAACCCAATGCCCTGGGTAGCTAGGTACCATGTACTAGGGACTTATACAGGGGGTCCAGTATGCTAATTACAATTGGTAAATGTAGTCACAAGCCTGTAGTGACAAATTTAAAGGCAGAGAGAGCATGAGCACTGAGGTTCTGATTAGCAGAGCCTCAGTGACACAGTTAGGTACTACACAGGCATACACATTGAGCCACAAACTATGAGCACTGGGGTCCTGGCTAGCAGGGTCCCAGTGAGACAGGCAAAAGCATACTGACATACATGTAAAATTGGGGGTAACATGCCAAGAAAGATGGTACTTTTCTACAATCACCACCCCAGGGGTGGTGTTCAGAGCTCCTCCAGTGTGTCCTAGACTTCAGCTATCTTGCTTTGCATGGTGTGGGGGCACTCTGGAGGGCTCTGAGTGGCCAGTGCCAGCAGGTGACATCAGAGACCCATCCTGATAGATCCATACCTGATAAGCTAGCCAATCCCCATCTCAGGGATATTTAGGGTCTCTCCTGTGGGTTCTCTTCAGATTCTGCTTGCACGTTTCCTTCAGGAATCCTCTGCAACAACTTCAGATTCTTCTGACCTAGGATCAACCACAGCCTGCTCCAAGAAACGCTGTAACTGCAACAAAGTGTCTACAAGAGACACTTTTCTTCAGCAACCTCAGCTCCAAGTCATCAACTGGAACAGTTTCCACGGTGTGCATGCTCTGGGTACTCCCTGTCTTCATCATGCACAAGAAGGACCGAAGAAATCTCACGTGGAGTGACAGAGTCACTCCCCTGCTCCAAGCAGGCACCTTCCAAGGCAACAACTGGTACCCTGGTACTCCTGTGAGAGCGCATGCTTCTAAGTACACAGAGAATGGACATTGACATAGACTGTTCTTTTGTTGTGTTGCATCAACTGCGTTTTGTACCTCCTTTGAACCCAGATCCTGCAGCTTCTGGGGGTGCTGGCTGGCATCCTTAGGGCTCTCTAAAGTGCTGAGTGCCCCCTCTTCCTCCTCACACAGAGGTCCCCAGGTCCCTCCTGGGTCCATCCAGCGCCATTTTGATAAAAATGCACTTTTGTCGTAGCCAAGCCTTGTTGGTGCCTTCCAACAAGAAATCTCATCTGCAACGATCTTCACGGCGTGGGACATCTTTTGCATCATGCAGAAACCCGCTGGAATCTTCCTAGGGTGCATTTCTGCAGTCTTTGACTAACTGGGGACTCTTCTTTTGCACCCTCTTCTGGGTTGGCAGGGGCTCCTGTCCTTCCTGGAACTTCTTTTGACTTCTGGATTTGGTCCCCTTCCTTTGCAGGTCTTCAGGTCCAATAATCGAGCTGTTGTTCTTTGCAGACTTGGTTGACTGCTGCAAGCTCCCAAAAACGAGGTGTAGTGTGTCCTAAGGAAACGACCAGTACTTTACTCCTGCTTTTCTGGGCTCTGGGGTGGGGTGATTTACTTACCTTTACTGTATTCTTACTCTCCCAGAGATTCTGTACACACTACACTTATCTAGGGGGGAATTCATGATTCACATTCCACTTTTTTAGTATATGGTTTGTGATGACCCTAGACCTATTTTCTCCCATTGCATTTTATAGGATTTCTGATTGTTTGCATTGTTCTATGACTATTTACTTGTCTAATTTTGGTTTCTAGTGTATATATTGTGTATAATACTTACCTCTAAAAGGAGTATTGCCTCTAAGATATTTTTGGTACTGTGTCACCCCAAATAAATACCTTTATTTTTGGTAACACTGAATATTGTCTTTACTTGTGTATAAGTACTGTTTAACTATAAGTGGTATTGCATGAGCTTTGCATGTCTCCTAGTTCAGCCTAAGCTGCTCTGCTATAGCTACCTCTATCAGCCTAAGCTGCTAGAACACTACTACATTTCACTAATAAGGGATAAATGGACCTGGTATAAGGTGTAAGTACCCCAGGTACCCACTATTAACCAGGCCAGGCTCCTACACACGGGTTGGGGGCTCTTCTCATGGACATGGCATTTGCAGATTAGGTTTACCATACCTAGCTCTCTTTTAGGTTAGAG
Organism: Pleurodeles waltl; assembly: GCF_031143425.1. Classification (NCBI taxonomy): domain Eukaryota; kingdom Metazoa; phylum Chordata; class Amphibia; order Caudata; family Salamandridae; genus Pleurodeles; species Pleurodeles waltl. The sequence goes on along the minus strand of NC_090437.1, from coordinate 432,071,775 downwards.
GTTAGGTTCATTATGCTAGGGTATTAGGACATTTTACATGTCATTACATGCTATTGCAAGATGGTGGGGGTCTTTGTGTTAATGACACTTGTCTTTACCATTCTGTTTCTTGCTCTGTTCATTATACTAATCATTGCAGTCCATGCAACTTATTGCAGAATGCAGTTTCTCTAAATAAAACCTATTGAAACCTTACTGCATCTTCTTCATTGCCTGTGTTTAATTGTGACATGGTGTTTATGTGACAAAGGGATAATCTCCGTGTACCCACGACACTCCCTGAGAGGTGTCACACTTTTGAGTCCATTCGTAAAGGCTGCCACATATCACCTCTTACCGTTTGGGTTTCTGGTGAGGTGCTGCTTTTGAGCCGGGAGGGTTGGGACGACAGTTGGAACTTGTAGGACTGGCATAATCACCTACAGACATAAGTACTGTCATCCTCAAACGAGCACTCTTGCCTAGAGCAAGAGTACAACTACGACACCAGTATGAGGGAAAGGAAGCATGGCACATAAAGAAAATGGCACCACCACATCTGCCTCAATACAAATGTGTTGGGGTGTCACCCGCGAATGCTGCCATGAGGCACAGGGGTGAGAGACTCAGTGGCGCTGTCTGCATTTGCCATAGCTAGAGGTTGGGTGGGATGGGTACAAAAACTCAGCTTACTGGCTACTAACCGGAGAGCAAAAATGTAAAATAAACACACGGGGAGTGAGAAACTAATAAAACGTGATAAAATATAAAATAAAGGTGATGAGTGGAACAAAATAGGGTGGATTGATTGGGATGGGCCCTAGGGAAAAGGAAACACAAGGAGTAGCTAGGCAGGAGCAGGCCTAACGAAACAAAATGGAAATGTGCTAATGCACTGTAACATGATGTTTACACTGTTTTTCTGGCGTGAGTGGTTACCAGCATCATGTTTCTGATGTGAAATGCACAAAACATAGCTTGTGTAATTCTGCGTAATCTCATGGAACTTTTGGGTAATTCTGCGTGATTAAGCTAAGCAGAATCGCACACGTTACGCCCACCTGTAGTGCTATTAACAAAATTGTTGAAGTATATTTAATATAAGGGTGACTCATCTACAAACAGTTTAAGTCACTGAATGATTGTAAGCATTTGTAGCAATGGTGTACATCATCCTGCTCATTTCAAGAACATGTTTAAAATCATTTTACAAACATTCTTTATCAATGGATACAGGATAGATATGAAGACCTTGATTTAAATTCTATGTCACATTAGGCATTTAACAGGTACATCTCATTGTGTAAATAAAGTCCAATAACTCTTTTGAACAGTATTTAAGGTTTAATAAATATTTGATTGTGTTAGTTCCCAATGAAAAACTTATGCTTACAAAAAGAACTTAACTTCTACTAAATTTGAGTGCTTATATAGATATTCTCTGTATGTAGAAAAAAGTTAAGACCATTAGCACTACAGAGATGGTACAAGAAAAGAATACAAATTTAGCTTGCTGATACCTTCCAGTGCGAAAAGTGCACAGCAAACTGTCACATTCATTGGATGATGTCATCATTGATGCCATCTAGGATATCATTTAGGATGTCATCAGTGAAGTCATCAATGATGAAATTTGACCTTTTGTGAGTGATGTGCTATGTAAGGTCATAACCAGTGCATGGTAGGGGAACAAGTTTTAGTTACTTCAGTTATTATAAATGGAAATTTCAGTTATTTTTAGTTTAAAATGTTATGTTTAAACTGACATTGTCACATGACTGTAGCTTCACATTAAGCTTTGTTTTTTGTGTGAATTTCTAAGTTTTTTTTTATTTACTATAAACTAAGGGGCATATTTATACTCTGTTTGCGCCGGATTTGCGTCGTTTTTTTTACGCAAATCCGCCGCAAAGCTAACTCCATATTTATACTTTGACGCTAGACCCGTCTAGCGTCAAAATTCTTTGAGTTTGCATCATTTTTTAGCGTGGACACCTACCTTGTGTTAATGAGATGCAGGGTAGGCGTTTCCAAGCTAAAAATGACTCTAAGGCCTTTGCGCCTTATTTAAACTCCCGTGCAAAAATGACGCACGGGAGGGGGCTGGCCTTAAAAAATGACGCACAGCCACATTTGCGTCATTTTTTAATGCCTGGTCAGGGCAGGCGTTGAGGGATCTGTGGGCTCGGAAGGAGCTCAGAGGTACCCTCCCATGCCCCCAGGGACACCCCCTGCCACCCTCGACCACCCCTGGAGGACCCCCATGGATGGGGGGACCCATCTCAGGTAAGTACAGGTAAGTAGAGGTAAGTATTTTTTTTTTAATTTTTAAGTGGCATAGGGGGGCCTAACTTGGGCCCCCCTACATGCCACTGTGCCCAATGGCCATGCCCAGGGGACAGAAGTCCCCTGGGCATGGCCATTGGGCAGTGGGGCATGACTCCTGTCTTTGCTAAGACAGGAGTCATTTCCATGGTGGTTGTGCGTCATAAAATGACGCGAGTCAGGTTAGTGTCAAAACTCTAACCTGACTTGCACCATTTTTTGACGCACAACCCCCATTATTCCCTACGACAGCGCTGCCCGGTTCGCGTCATTTTTTTTTACGCGCAGCAGTGCCGGCTAGCATCATTCCATAAATATGACGCCCGGCTGGCGCGTTGGAATGGGGTTAGCCCACGTTACATTTTTTGACGCAAAACTGCGTTAGTGGAGTTTTGCCTCAAAAAGTATAAATATGGCCCTAAGTTATTATTGTCATGCCTAACGATAACGTCACACTAACCTACAAAGTTTTTCAGTAAATTTCCAGGGTTTTCTTCACACAAAGTAATATTTTATTTCCATAAGTAACTCTACCAACCACCGGCATGCAGGGCTTCCACCACTGTGTGGCATGAGGTTGACCACAGGGGCTGGGCTACAGGCAGGGTCTGCATCCACCACCCTGGCATGCGGCCTTCCCTCAGGCATACACAGCATTTGGCCTTGTGCAGAGTGGGGTTGGCATCAGGCTAGGCTCTGCACCCAACATCCGGCAGGTGGCCAATCCCCTCCTTGCCCTGCCTTTGGCTCGGTGAAACATGAGATAGACCAGGGTGTGGCCTGTGGCCAAACAGTCACAGGCAGCAACCCCCACCATGCAGCAGACGTGGTAAAAGAAAATTGCCTTCAAAGATTGTTTTTGTGCTGGAAGGTGTCCCATCTTGCACACAAACAATCCTGCCCGTAACGTAGGCATTCTTGCACAATGGTGTAGGGGTGCTTGCACTGACGCTAGATACTAGACAACACACAGAACACAGTGCAAGTAGAGAGCAGATATGCTCCATATCATTGAAATATGACCCTATTTTTGGTGCATCACGTGAAATCTTAGAGGATCTATTGCCTACTATAGCATTCTAGATTTCTGTGGATATTTTTTGCAGATCAATTATGCTAAAACGTGGTGTTTAACTGCAATACATACCACTTTTGTTTAAAGCAAATTCAAAAAAAGTACCAAACTAGATAAACTATGGATTCATTGTCCAAATGTGCAGAGGTAAATAACGATAAACTTACATAGTACACTTGAGTGAAAATGCAGACTTTAATAATTATTTTGTGTATTTAATCAATACATATTATGGATGATTATTTTCTTCCAATATAATTGTGTTTTTACAGGAACAGACATACACACATAAGGATAATGTCTATAATCTCTCATTCGACTCGGAAAAGACACCCCAGCGTCAATTTTAAAATTTCCATAAAACAATGTGACAGTTTCAGGATCATTTTCTTAAATTATTGAAATGAAATCCACATTGCAGCACATCTGTCTTGTTAATGTGTTTTGGAATTATTTGGTCATTTTAATTTGACTGATGATGTATTCTTTCCTGTGGCATAAATAAATCAACAGTAGGTATAGCTGCAGAAGGAAGTCAATTTCAGTCAGTGAGCAAGGAAATCAGCTGCTAACTCCAGCGCTAGTGGTTCTACGGTACATGAGTGGTTCCCATGGGAACAAGGCTGAGATGCTTCCCTAGATATGCAAGTGAAAAGAATCAGAGCAATGATGAATGGTGTTCAAAGCTCAAAATTCCTATAGAAATCTGGAGTGAGAATGAGAGTTGTGCTTTTAAAGATGCTTTAAAAGATATAAAAACATAAAACCAGGTCACCCAGACACACACGCACAGCCCACCACATACATTAAATCACGAAAACAACAGGTCTCCAAACAGAAAAAATAATCACCTCCTAAAAACAACATCAAGATTCATATGAAGGAAATCAACTAAGAAAGGTATTAATTAATAGATAACGGTATGTTCAGAATGATGCAGCTTCCACTTTGCATTGAGGAAGTGAGTAATTGATTTGATGAACCTGTTCCCTTTCTAGACGTATGTAGGGCGCAGTCAGAAAATTAAACACGCACTGCTAACAGCGTATCATCCATTCAAAATAATTTTGACCCTGGCTCTCCTGCAAAATCACAAATTCTGGGTTCTTCCTTAATCTATGTTGTCACGTTGCATGATTGTAATTTGCTGTCACTTTCTCTTGCGTGGGGGCCTATACGCAGTCCTTAACGCCACTGTCATCAGCACACCCCCTGCTTCTCCAGCTTATGCTTTCTAACTCTTTTATGAAGTCATCGAAAAGCACCTGGCTATCTCTTTTCAGGCGTTTCAATACATCCTTTTATCGAGGTGTTGCTTCAACAGGCCGTTAGTCTGAGGCAGTGCCTGTGACCAGTAAAAGGCTAACGGTAAAAGGCTAACGGCCACCTCTTGTGTGTAATTGCAGGTCAGATCCATCATTGACTTTACCTCCACGTCATCTTTCTCAAGCGAATCTCTACGCCTTCCTGAACAGGAGAAACATAAGCCTTATGTGTTTCTACTTTCTCTTCTTCTGGACCTGCCCAGTTTTGGTGTACTAATACTACCAAAAATTCAAAGCACATCCTAAAATTTTCAAATCGAAGGCCCATATTTATACTTTTTTAGCGCCGCATTTGTGTAATTTTTTGATACAAAAGCGGCGCAAACTTACAAAATACAATTGTATTTTGTAAGTTTGCCCACCTTTTGCGTCAAAAAGCGGCGCAAATGCGATGTTAAAAAAGTTAAAATATGGGGCTAAAGTCCATATTTATACTTTTTTAGCACCGCATTTGCGCCGTTTTTTGACGCAAAAACGGCGCAAAGGTACAAAACACAATTGTATTTTGCAAGTTTGCGCTGTTTTTGCGTCAAAAAGTGGCGCAAATGCGGCGCTAAAAAAGCATAAATATGGGCCAAAGTGTTTTTTTTTTATGAGTGTCTACTGTGGTTGTAACTGATTATTTGTCCATTATCAGTGACTCTGCATGGTGAGGTCGTTGAGGTGAGACACACTTGATGCATGCAATCTAGCTAGGATATCCGGTTGAGCTGGCGGTGTCCTGAAAAAGGGTGCAATATTAAGCTTGATGGGAATTGTGGGCATAGGGAAGATGAGTCACCAAGGCAATGTGGAGAGCAGTTTCTGGTTATGAATGCACTCACAAAGGTACAGGATTCAATCATCTTTAGTGGCACTGATGGGTGCATAACAGCATGACTGACTCATCTATTGGTAAAGTCAATATTGAAAAAACTTCTCATTTCGGATAATGGCTCACGTGCCTACTACCAATGTTATAAACCCAGGTCCTTTGTCGTTTTTCGTAAGGGGTAATTATAAAAAGGCTGGTGCTTGTGCACTCAGATTTTCCGGATATGGGACCAACAGTCCCAATTTTACCAGCCAAAAAATTCTGGCAGATATAATTTGCAGAATGGGCTGCAACTGTAGCCCAGCACTGACTTCCGGCACTCACCTCACACCATCCTGGAGAACAGGGAGGCTTGGACTGTCCTAGCCTACCGTTTGCCCTATCTCCTGCCCTGTAATTCTCCCTGTCAGCTTGTTCCCAATTCCTCAGTCACCCCCCTCGCAATTAGCAGGTACCTCCTGCGGCAAAATTAGCAATAAACCACGTGAAATTGTCATACCTGTTGGGAATTTGATAAAGAAAAACCTCTGAATTGTTATTCCTAGTTCTCAAAGGTCTACCTTGTAATATCTACATTTAGGTGCACGAATTCGAGCCCAGGGCCGGCTTTTGGCATGGGCAAAGGTCTGTCTTCATTAAGGCCATGCAGACAGCAGAGCCACTGTCAGCTGGCTCCAGTGCTGGAGGCACTGTTTTTAACAGCCCATCATCCTGCTTTCTCGCACTCCCATCTCCTCTCACCTCCGCTGCCACACACTGTTACTCCCTCTTCAACAAACAACTTGCCTCCAGCATGAGGTGCTAATCTGTGCATAATTCAGGTGAGTGATGGGTGGTGCAAAGATGTTTTCAGAGATCAGTCACAACTCTGATGCAATAAGCTAAGGTCTAACCTCACAACACAAAAGGGGCTCCCAGTTGCCTCATTTTATTCTGTGGTAGTGAGGGTGCCAAATATGTTTCCTCCAAGGGAGGTACTCTGACAAAGGCTGACTCTGTTCGTTCCCAATTTGTTTTACTGGGCCACACAGTATCCCCACATCTAAATCCAACACACTATCAATCAAGCTCCTGTTGAGTTACTGACGAGATAGCTCAGTGAGTTAAACACTTGGGCCTATATTTATGGAACTTCAGTGCAAGGTAGCTCAGCAAATCACCTTGCTGTGCTGCCCTGCGTCAAAGGGAAAGGGCAGAAATACACCATATTTATGTCATATGGAGAATTCCTGTCCTTTCCCACTGCACAGGTGCTGTTTTGGTGAAAGGGTGCTTGTGTCGTTTCCAGGATTGTTTTGGTGCAGGAAGGGGCACATTCCTGCATAAAAACAATCCTGGGAGTCATTTTCCTGTTCCTTTGTGTGCTGCAGAAGAAATATATATATTTATTCTTGCTGCACCTCCCCTGGGGTGACATAAAGTCTAAGAGCATCCCCAGGTTTCCAAGGTCTTGTAAATCTGGGGATGAATCAAAATCCATGGGTATTGCATGGTGTAGGAAAGTACCATCTTGCCTGGCATGTTACCCCCATTTTTACTTATGTGTCAGTTTGTTTTTGCTGGTATCACTGGGATCCTGCTAGCCAGGACCCCAGTGCTCATAGTTTGTGGCCTATATGTGTTCCCTGTGTGGTGCCTAAATGTGCCACTGAGACTCTGCTAACCAGAATCTCAGTACTTATGCTCTATCTGCTTTCACTGCAGGCTAGTGACCATTTGACGAATTCTGATTGGCACACTGGAACACCCTTATAATTCTCTAGTATATGGTATCTAGGTAACCAGGGTATTGGGGTTCCAGGAGATCCCTATTGGCTGCAGCATTTCTTTTGCCACCCATAGGGAGCTCAGACAATTCTTACACAGGACTGCCACTGCAGTCTGAGTGAAATAACGTCCATGTTATTTCACAGCCATTTTACACTGCACTTAAGTAACTTATAAGTCACCTATATGTCTAACCCTCACTTGGTGATGGTTAGGTGCAAAGTTACTAAGTGTGAGTGCACCCTGGCACTAGCCAAGGTGCCCCCACCTTGTTCAGGGCAATTTCCCCAGACTTTGTGAGTGCGGGGCACCATTACACGTGTGCACTACATATAGGTCAATACCTATATGTAGCTTCACAGTGGTAACTCCGAATATGGCCATGTATCATGTCTAAGATCATGGAATTGTCCTCCCATGCCAAATCTGGTATTGGGGTGCCAATCCCATGCATCCCCGGGGCTCCAGCATGGACCCCGGGTACTGCCAAACTAGCTCTCTCGGGTTTTCACTGCAGCTACTGCTGCTGCCAACCCACAGACAGGCTTCTGCCCTCCTGGGGTCTGGGCAGCCCAATCCCAGGAAGGCAGAACAAAGGATTTTCTCTGAGAGAGGGTGTTACACCCTCTCCCTTTGGAAATAGGTGTTAAGGGCTGGGGAGGAGTAGCCCCTCCCCCAGCCTCTGGAAATGCTTTGAAGGGCACAGATGGTGCCCTCCTCGCATAAGCCAGTCTACACCGGTTCAGGGATCCCTCAGCCCCTGCTCTGGCGCAAAACTGCACAAATGAAAGGGGAGTGACCACTTCCCTGTCCATCACCACCCCAGGGGTGGTGCCCAGAGCTCCTCCAGTGTGTCCCAGATCTCTGCCATCTTGAATGCAGAGGTGTGAGGGCACAGTGAAGGCCTTTGAGTGGCCAGTGCCAGCAGGTGATGTCAGAGACCCCTCCTGATAGGTGCTTACCTGGTTAGGTGGCCAATCCTCCTCTGAGGGCTATTTAGGGTCTCTCCTGTGGCTTTCTCTTCAGATAACGAATGCAAGAGCTCACCAAAGTTCCTCTGCATCTCTCTCTTAAACTTCTGCCAAGGATCGACCGCTGACTGCTCCGGGACACCTGCAAAACCACAACATTGTAGCAAGAAGACTACCATCAACATTGTAGCACCTAATCGTGCCGGCTTTCTCAACTGTTTCCTGGTGGTGCATGCTCTTAGGGCTATCTGCCTTCACCCTGCACTCGAAGCCAAGAAGAAATCTCCTGTGGGTCGGCGGAATCTTCCCCCTGCTAATGCAGGCACCAAACTTCTGCATCACCCGTCCTCTGCGTCCCCTCTCATCTTGACGAGCCTGGTCCCTGGAACACAGGAGCTGGATCCAAGTGACCCCAACAGTCCAGTGGTCGTTCTGTCCAAATTTGGTGGTGGTAAGTCCTTGCCTCCCTACGCCAGACAGTAATCCTGTGTACTGCATGAACTGCAGCTGATAGGGCGACTGTGCAGTTTTGAAAGGAATCCTTCGTGCACAGCACAGCCCAGGTCCCCAGCACTCCGTCCTGCATTGCTGAACTTGCTGAGTTGACCACCGGCTTCTTGGGACCCTCTTTTGTAGTGCTGAGATGACCGCTGTGCTCAGATTTCTTGAGTGCCTGTTCAAGTGCTTCTGCGGGGGCCGCCTGCTTCTGCGTAGGCTCCCTGTGTTGCTGAGCACCCCCTCTGTCTCCTCTTCCAAGGGGCGATCTCCTGGTCCTTCCTGGGCCTGGGAAGCACCCATTTTCTTTAACCACGACTTTTGCAGCTAGCAAAGCTTGTTTCCAGTCTTTCTGCGTGGAAACAACTCTGCATCCTCCAGCACGCAGTGGGACATCTTCTGTTCAAAGGAGATGTTCCTGGCATCTTCTATTGTTGTAGAATCTTCAACTTCTTCCACCCGGAGGCAGCCCTTTTGCGCCTTCATCCGGGTTTATTGGGCTCCTGCCCCTCCTGGACACTTCTGTGACTCTTGGACTTGGTCCCCCTCCTTTACAGGTCCTCAGGTCCAGGAATCCACCTTCAGTGCTTTGCAGTCAGTTGTTGTCTTTGCAGAATCCCCTATCACAACTTCAGTGTGTTTCTGGGGAAGTAGGGTGACTTTACTCCTACTTTTCAGGGTCTTGGGGTGGGGTATCTTGGAAACCCTTAGTGTTTTCTTACACTCCCCGCAACCCTCTACACACTACACTAGGCCTGGGGTTCATTCGTGGTTCGCATTCAATTTTTAGAGTATATGGTTTGTGTTGCCCCTAGGCCTATTGCATCCTATTGTATTCTAGTGTTTGCACTACTTTTCTAACTGTTTACTTACCTGATTTTGGTTTGTGTGTATATTTTGTGTATATTACTTACCTCCTAAGGGAGTATATCCTCTGAGATATTTTTGGCACATTGTCACTAAAATAATGTACCTTTATTTTTAGTAACTCTGAGTATTGTGATTCTTATGATATAGTGCTATATGATATAAGTGGTATAGTAGGAACTTTACATGTCTCCTAGTTCAGCCTAAGCTGCTCTGTTATAGCTACCTCTATCAGCCTACTAATGAGGGATGTTGGAAAATGGGTTATTGGTAAGGGCAGGTAGGTACCGACACCTAGCAACAAGCCACTAACCTCCACTTAGGTCCAGTTAGGTCTCAGTAAATTAACCCCAGCTCAACCCTTGGTAGCTTGGCAACGAGCGTCAAGGCTTAACTTAGGAGACAGTGTGTAAAGCATTCAAATATCACAAAACAGTAATTAAAGAAAACACAGGAAACAGTTTAAAAATCCAAAACCAATTTATGAAAATAGTTTATATTTTTATCTTTAAAATGACACCAAAACGAATAAAATCGAATAAAGGGAACCGGAGATATGAATTTTTAAAGAATTATTATTTTTCTAGCGCTTAGAAACAAAAAGCGCCAATCGGGTCATCTGGTTGCACCTCGACCGGGGCAAAGTCAAAGTTTCAGGCCGACCGCGATGGAGCCCTGCTCGGCTACAGGTCGCGGGAGGCCTCGGTTAAAAAGTTACCTTCTGACTTAGTCTTTATTTTGAAGATTTTCTTCAGCGGGACGAACCTGCCAGTCCTATCCGACCTCCTGGAGCCCTTCTCCGGATACGTGATGCTGGATTCCTCGGTGGAGATTTTTACCTTCGGACTTAGTCGTTTTTTCGAGGTGAAAATCCTTCGACCGGAGTAAACCTGGATCTTGATCCGACGTCCATGGAGCCCTTCTCGGATACGATGGCTGGGAGGTCCCGGTCAAGTTTTTACCTTCGGACTTAGTCTCTTTTTCGGAGATTTTTCTTTACCGGGACGAACCACCAAATCAGGCCAGGTCGCGGTTGAGGCAAGCCGGCTAGAATTTCCGTGGCGGGTCGGTCCCTCTATGGAGCTTTTTTACAAAAATTCTCAAATCTTCTCCAAACTTCTGGGGCTTCACCCAGATGTTCTTTTAAGGTTCTTTTGGGGTCCACAGCTCACCCCAAGGGTCCAGAAGTTCTGAGATGGTCCTTGGGGGGTGCGGACTACCACTCCCAGAATGCACCTGGCGCAAACTCCTTTTTGGCCTCTGGACAGTGGTCAGCTGGTCACTTTCTTCAGGAGTTGGTGCAGGGGACTCTGGATAGCAATTTTTCACCTGTAGCAAACAGGGAGTCCCTCCTTGAACCAGTTGAAGCCAGGCAAAGTCCTTCTTGTGGTGAAGCCCAAGTGTGCAGCTGGTGCAGTCCTTCTGAGTGCAGGTTCCAGGTGCAGGCCAGGGGTCCAGCAGGGCAGTCCTTCTTCTCCTTTAGTTCTTTTCTTGTTGAAATCTGGTGGGGATCTGAGGTGTGGGTGCAGGTCTGCCAGTTTTATCCTTGCTCCTGGGTGAAAAGCAGGGGGGTCCTGGTTCTCCAATCAGGTACAGGGTCATCCCCCTGTGATGACCACTTCCTGGGAAGTGTGGCAAAAATCCATCCCAGAAGGCAACATTCTCTAAAAATCCAACATGGCTGAATCTGATTTTTGGAGGTTATATCTGGCTGAGCCCACCCACTGGTGTGGCTAAAAATCATAAACACACCCCTCTCCTGCCCTCTCCTAATCTAATCAAGGGGGCACCTAGTTGTCTGGGGTTGCAGGATGTGGGGGTGTTGCTGGTTGCTCCAAATGTCTTTCTCTGCCTTTGAAGACCAGTTTGGCAGCCCTCCCCCTTCCTTCCTCACCATCTGCTGAGGGGAGATTCTCTCCCACAAGCACATTCCTTTGTGTGAAGCCAGGCCACTTCACACCTCATCAAGGCAGCTTGGCTAAGCTGCTGCAGGCTGGCCAATCAGAGCACAGCAGCAAAAACAATGCAGGGCTGAAATTGGCAACTTTTTAGGTAAAGTCTAAAACTTTTTACCTGAACAAGTTATATTAAATCCAACAACTGGAAGTTGTGGGATTTATTACAACAATTAATTTGATACCAAATTCTTGGTATGCAACATTTAAGGAGACTTTAAAATTTAAAATAAAGTCTCCCCATTCTAGCCTATGAAGGCCATTCACTTCAATGAGGGAAAAACGAATTTGGCTGTTTTTACCTCACCAGGGTTTATAAATCTATTTTTATAAAGTCCCTGCTTATAGTTACATGGCACCCAGCCCTAGGGGCACATAGGGCACACCTTAGGGGTGACTTATATGAAAAAAAAATAAGGTAGTTTAAGACTTTGGAACTACTTTTAATTCCAAAGTCGAATTTGCATATAACTTTAATTTAAAAGCAGCCAGCAAGGCAGGCCTGCCTTTAAAATGACGCTGGGCACCTCAGCAGTGCACCTAGGTGTGCACCACCTATGCTGTGGTCCCTAAACCTACATGCCCTACCATATACTAGGGACTTATAGGTAGGTTAACTTAGCCAATTATAATTAGCCTAATTTGCATATCCATTTTACACAGAGCACAGGCCCTGGGTCTGGTTAGCAGTACCCAGAGCACCATCAGAGTCAGGAAAACACCAGCATAAAGTGGAAAATGGGGGCAAAAAGTTAGGGGGCCTCTGCAATCAGCCCTGTTTTCTCACAAGGGATAACTGGACCCTGCACCATCAGGTACCCACTATAAGCCAGGCCAGCCTCCTACACATGGGGACACCCACAGCAACGCCCATGAAATGCCTCCCTTGCACAGAGTATGGCAACACAGAAATTTGGGCTGCCTTGCCTTGCTCCATATTTATGAGGCCATTCAAAGCCACACAAAGTTGCTTTGTTTGGCCTCATAGATACGAGTTCAAGGTTTGCGCCGCAGTTGTGTCACAAAAAGTGATGCAACAGCAGCTCAAGGGGATCTTAAATATGCCCCTATGATAGTAACATTTTTTGTGATCTACGGTCAAAAATTATAATTCCTAGCAAAGCAAACACAAGTCTTTGCTCATTGCAAAGTTGGTAAAGTAAGTGCCCTTTGAATAAGCAATACTGACACCTCTTATTTAAAGCACTTATAAATATTAGAAATGATAGGATTATAAAATGTGTTACAATCTTCCCTCACATGCACCATCATGCCTTGCATTTTATGGGGCTTTGAGAGCCAAAACAGATGGTTTTATTGGGTAGGCTACCCTGTTTTAGATACTGACTGCCTATGCTTGGTGAACAAATCAGATTCTACAATTACCCACTGGACATTTCATTACCTCATCATCATGATACTACCTGGGGTTGTTTTACCTCCCAAATCTGAGTTTCGCAAGTCGGATTGCAGGATTGTACTCTTGAATATCGAGTACAAGAATATAGTGGGAAAATATAGAGGGATAACTATCGAAAGGTAACTTCACTGAGGGGGTTATAGATATACTATTCTTAACTCCACATCTATGAACCTTGTTCAAAACATACATTGTCAAGGTACATAGATGTGGATTTCAGTATAGAAAATGTATACATATTTACCTTTCAATAATTTGTCCACAATGTTAGTGTCCCACTATATCCTGGACTCGATATTCAGGACCACCCCTGAATATAGAATTGAGACTGGTTTCACTTTCAACAAATGGTAAACCTATCGGGCAGATTTACAAGAAACTGGTGCACCAGCACTGATGCACCAGCTTTCCTGCGTCACCTCTGCCCCACCGAACGACACCATGGGTGCGCCATATTTACAATACGGCGCACCATGGTCACATTAGGCCAATAACGTCAATACTTTTGACGCCATTGTGGAGCTTTGCTCCACTAGCTTCAAAAATGTTGACCCTAGTGGAACAGAGTGCAAGTAAGGCCCATAGGTTAATGTGGGTGCATCATTTAGGCATTAAAAATGATGCCAAAAATGGTGCAGTGAAATCTTGTATATTTCACTGCACCATTTTTGCGTGCCTCCTAATGCCGGAATACCCCCACTTGCATACATTATGTCTGGCGCAGTCATAATGTGACGCAAAGGGGTGCAAAGTGGTGCAATGCATGCATTGTGTCATTTTGTAAATCCAGGGTGGCAAAAATGATTTCCTAACACCACATTAGCTTAAAAAAAATTACGCTAATGTGGCGCAAGGAAGCATCAGCGGCTTGTGAATATGCCCCTATGTTTTTCAACATGCACTTTCCATCAGATAACCCATGAAGGGATTTACATGAAGAAGAAAAGTCCAAAGGCAGTATGAACTTGACTCTGAATGTGAAAAAGAGCACAAACCCATGTCCACTGTGGAACTTAGAATGGGCATTTCAGAGGCGAGTGTTGTGCGCCTTTGTCACATATATACATTATCATTTTAACTTGCTCACGGGCCAAGGAAATCCCTTAGTTGCAAAATACACTGGCCCATATTTATACTTTTTGACGCACAACTGCGCCAACGCAGTTGTGCGTCAAAGATTTTAACGCCGGCTAACGCCATTCCAAAGCGCCATGCGGGCGGCTTATTTCTTGAATGACGTTAGCCGGCGCTGCGGACTGGTGTGCGTCAAAAAAAATGACTCACACCAGGCAGCGCCGGTGTAGAGGAAAATGGAGTTTGGGCGTCAAAAAATGGGGCAAGTCAGGTCTGAGGCAAAAAATCTGCCTCAACCCGATTTGCGCCATTTTTTTTTACTCCCACCCTCCATTGACAAAGACAGGAATCATGCCCCCTTGCCCAAAGGCCATGCCAAGGGGACGTATGTCCCCTGGGCATGGTCATTGGGCATAGTGGCATGTAGGGGGGCCCAAATCTGGCCCCCCTATGCCACAAAAATTAAAATAAAAATGACTTACCTCAACTTACCTCAACGTCCCTGGGATGGGTCCCTCCATCATTGGGTGTCCTCCTGGGGTGGGCAAGGGTGGCAGGGGGTGTCCCTGGGGGCATGGGAGGGCACCTCTGGGCTCCTTCTGAGCCCACAGGTCCCTTAACGCCTGCCCGACCCTGGCGTTAAAAAACGGCGCCCATCAGACTGGGCGCCGTTTTTTAAGGCCTGCCCCCTCCTGTGCGTCAAAATGACGTCACAGTATAAATATGGGGCACAGGCCTTGAAGTCATTTTTTAGAAGGGAACGCCTACCTTGCATATAATTAACGCAAGGCTGGTTCACACTTCTAAAAAATGGCGCACATGGTGGAACTTTGACGCCCGCTGCGTCGGACGTTAAAGTATAAATATGGGGCAGTGTTTGCGCCGAATGTGCGTCAAAAATTTTGACGCACATTCGGCGCAAACAGAGTATAAATATGCCCCCCTGTTTTTTGGCAACTTAAACTATGCTTGTGGAGCTAAAGCACATTTGGTATTTTGTCTTTTAACGTGGGTGCGCCTACCCTGCAGCCTACCCTGCAGCCTACCCTGCATACATTATACCTGGCGCAGGTATAATGTGGAGCAGGCCTCTAGAAACTGACGTATTGGGCATATCATTTGCATCATTTTGTAAATATAGAGCACTGATTGTGCCACCATTGCGTCAAAAGAAATGGCGCTGCAGGCAGCGCATGTCCCTTGTAAATATGGGCATACATTACTGTTAGAGCTGGGATTGAAGATTTTGTGACCTGGCACCCTTAGGGGCATATTTATACCCTATTTGCACTGAATTTGCATCATTTTTTTTAACGCAAATTAGGCACAAAACTAATGCCATATTTATATTTTGACGTTAGACACGTCTAACGTAAAAATATTGGAGTTTGCACCATTTTTTAGATGTGTGAACCTACCTTGAGTCAATGAGATGCAAGTTAGGCGTTCCCATGTAAGAAATGGGGCTAACCCCATGGCCCCATATTTATCCTCCGTGCTAAAATGATGCACAGGTGGGAGGAGGAGCTAAATAATGGCGCACAGCTTGCTCTGTACCATTATTTAACACCTGGGTCAGACCAGGCGTTAAGGGACCCATGGACCCATTTCCATGGTTTTTTTTTATTTTTATTTTTTTGCATTTATTGATATCAACGCCAAACATACACATCAGTGAGGTCATTGAGTACACATTATGGTCACCATATAAAGTAAGGAGCAGCAGAGTTGCATATCCATCATGCTTATAAATCAATAAGAAGGCAAACTATCACCATTAACCGCAATGTTAACAAAACCGCATCAGTGAGACTTCCCGATGTGCAAAACAAAGAGAATAGAAAAGACATCAACGTAGGGAGGACAGGGAGCAGGAAAAAGAAGCAGAAAAAGGAAACGAGGAAGTAAAAATATGTAGAAGAAACAAGAAGGGTGGAAACAAGGACATTGCAGCCCTCAGATCACCAATACTGATGCAAGCAGTGGTTCGATAATATGGTAGGGGAGAATACCTATTACATAGTCAATGGGGAACGCTGGGCAACGGTATGTTGTTCGGTGCACGGGTTTCCAGAAAGGAGCGCAGGAGGGCCCACATATCTCTCTGTCAGGCGCCCTCAGGCATAAGGTCACAGTATCATTAGTTGTTCCTGACAGTACGAAGCATCATGCAACCATTCAGAGCAACGGAGGGTCCGACGTCTTCCCCAGCACATCGCAACCCTACCCTTAGCTAGCAGCAGCAGCAGTCCCACCAATCTCCTGTGTGCAGCAGGTAACCCCTCAACATTTCCCAAAAGGGCAAGGCTAGGGGTATGCGGCAGCTGGATCTCAGTCACTCGCCCACAGCACCTCCATCCAATATTCATGCAGAGCCAAGCAGCTCCACGCTAGATGCAAAAAGTCTGCATCAGGGGACATGCATCTCTCGCAAAGTGCCTCGGCCTGGATACCCATATCCTTCAACCTACGGGCGTGTAATACAAATGATGTAAACAATTGGAGTTAATAAGGTGCAGTCTGTAGTTGGGGGACAGCTCTCTCATATGCCGGTAGCATCTTCGCCACTAGTCATCAGAAATGGTTTCTCCCAGGTCCACCTCCCAGTGGGCTTTGGCTTAAACCTACATCTCAGCCACAGCATTCTGCATGCAAACATATAACCTCATAATATGCCTGCACGGGGATTGTGTTTAATACAGAAGCTCCAGCGCTCTGCATGCTGTGGGTATTGCAGGAAAGCAGGGGTAACGCGCACGGAGCATAGCTCAAATTCTGAGAAAGAATAGTCAGTGCAGTGCAGTGTCATGCACATCACCAAGTGCGGTCTCTGAGGAGTTGAACCTCTCATCAGGGAACCAGGAGCCCAAGGTAGTGAAGCCGGACTCACAGAGAAACTCACAGACCCGGGCATCTCCCGACAGCTGCATGTTGACCACATCCAACACCGGTATCGAAGGGGCAAAAATCTCCCTCACGTCAGCGTGCCCCCGCCGTGCACGCCACTGTGTCGACCCCTCGCGGTCTGGGTCTGATCGGGCCAACAAGCACCCACGGTAGCCTGTCATGCCACACAGTGTCGCTTTCTATTGCCAAGTGAGGTAAGTATCGGATAGGGTGTAGCCAAAAATGCGCAAAATGTGCCTGTGCACAGTGATAATGTAGTGCTAGATCCAGAGCTGCCAGTCCACCCCGTTCGAACGGAAGTGTCAATTTTTCCCATGATATTCTGGGCCGCCGACCAGCCCAGGCCAGAGTCACAAGTGCAGATATAAGCCACTTGAGAAAACTTGCAGTAAGGACAAGAGGGAGATTAATAAAGAGATACAGAAACTTGTGCAGAATAACTATCTTCACCATCACAATGCGACCCATCAGCAAAAGCGGCAATGAACTCCACACCCCTACCTTATCTTCCAACCACATAATAGCTTTGCCATAATTAGCTGACCAAATCGTGTTAACGTCCCTACTCAGCCAGATACCCAGATACCGCACTGGTCTGTCAGCCCGACAGAGAAGGTATCTGGAGGAAAACTGCACCAAAGCCTCGGATAGGGGCAACACCACCGACTTGGACCAGTTGATGGCGTTTCCGGAAATCTACCTAAAGCCAACTACCTCATCCAACAGAACATCAAGGTGTAGCTGCGGGTCACGAGCATTTAAGGCAACATCGTCCGCATACATGGATATTAATATTGGGGGCTGCCAGAATGCCAAGCCCCTATGATTGTGATGCTGTCGCAGGCGAGCCGCAAGCGGCTTCAACGCAACAGCAAAAAGCAGCGGAGAGAGTGGGCACCCTTGACGAGTGCCCCTTGCAATCTGTAAGGGGTCAGAAATAGTTCCATTGACTCTCAGCTGGGCGGACGGCTGCGAGTACAACAGGCGGATCAGCTGAATAAACCTAGAGCTCAACCTCACTCGAGCTAGCAAAGCAAACATATATGGCCACGCCAGAGAGTCGAAGGCCTTAGTGGCATCCAGGAACACCGCCGCCGCGCGGTCATCAGGATCAATCCTGCTAGATATCGCAAAATAAGTTTGGAGGTTATATAAGGAGGAGGGGCTCCCGGCACAAAGCCTGATTGATCCGGCAGCACCAGAGAAGGGAGCAGGGGCTGCAATCGGGCCACAATGAGCTTCGCCAGGATCTTATTGTCAATATTGATTAATGAGAGGGGCCTATAAGAATCGCAACAGCACGGATCTTTCCCCAGCTTTAAGATGGTCACAATGAGAGCCTCCAGCAACGAGGACAGAAGGACCCCGGTCTCAAAAGCCTACGCATAAACCTCCAAGAGGTGCGCTGCAAATATGTCAGCATATTCATTAAAAAAAGACGGCTTCAGACCATCTATCCCAAGCACCTTATCTGCGTATAGCCTGGACCACATTGTCCACCAAAACGGGAGCGTCTAGATATAGCCTGTGCGCATTCTCAAACCACAAAAGTCTCATACGCAAAATAGTCAGCGGCGGCCGTTGAGTTCAGCCCCGAGGGTTCAGCATACAGGTCCGAATAAAAGTCAGTGAGGATACGCTTGATCTCCTTAGTGCCGGTTCGAATCAGTCAGCTCTACAATATAATTACTTGCGCACGGCTTACGGAGCACTGTGGCCAGTGTGCAGCCAGCCCTATCACCCTCGCCATATCTCCTCTCCGTGTCGTTCTTCCCTAGAAAGCAAACTTCCCAAAGGGCAGCCTCCCCAAACTGTATCATCTTTTCTCTCAGGGCAGCCAGAAGGTCCTCCAACCAGTTAGAGGTGAAGCATTTTTCAAGATCGGCAATCTAGGCCTCCAGCTCTGCCAAATGACACCTTAGCACCTTCAGCACCCTGTGCTGTTGAGAGAGGTAGACCCTGCGGATCACCACCTTGAAAGCCTCCTACACGGTCACGACCCCTGATTCTCAGCAAAGTAGTGGACGATATCATCACGGATCTCATCCCTGAATACCTGATCAATAAGTGCCTCATGATGAAGCCTCCACATAAAGGCATGACTTGGGCCTCCAGGAACAACCAACTCCAACATGACTGGCAAATGATCCGACAGAGTACGGGTCTTATGCCCAATTGATTGCGTCCAGAGCTCAACATCCCTGGTGCCGAGCCATCTGTCTATATGGGACAAACTACTGTTCACATAATTGATGCAGGTACTTCCCTATCAGTTCCATGCTTTGCCCTCCATAGGTCCACCAAGGCACCCTCAGCCATCACAAGAGTCAGAGCCCTGGCAGCCACTACATGCTGTGGTCTAGCCTGGCTTTCACGATCCGCCACAAAGTCCAGCACCACTTTGAAGTCGCCCCCCCACAGCAGGGACCCGGGGTCCAGTAAATCAATCAGCCATCCCACTTTCCCCAAAAATTTAGGGTCATCAGTATTTGGCAGTAAATCAACACCAATCTCCATGGTCTATCAAGCAGTGTACCACACAGCATAACATAGCGACCGTTCAGATCCACAAGTACCTTCTCAGTGCACCACTGAAAAGAGACATGAGGAGTCCTGCACTCCAGGAGGGTAGTCGGGGAAGATGCTCAGTTCAGTGTTACTATACACCACAGGCCTGCGCTCCCTGGCCAGTCGAAGTATAGTGTCCCTGTCTCAATAGTTTAGTAATCATACAATAATAGGGTGCGAGGGGGCCCCGGTGGAGGCCACGGCCCCAGAGATCTGTGGTCCCTCTCCACCACCAACACCTGGGAGAGCTCACCAGGGAATAGGGCAGAAAGCATGGTTTTGACATAGTCCTCCATGTGGCCCATGGCTGTCGACTCCGGGAGGCCCAGAATGCGGATGTTATTAAGGCGGGACTGGGCCTCAAGATCCTCGTTTTTATTCCGGATCACCTCCAGCACATGCTCCATGCACAGCAACTGTCCTCCGTCTCCGCGGCAACCATCCTCCAAGTCCGAGGTGTGTGATTTCCAGCTGCTCAAAGCAGGCATTGTGACCATCTTGGCGTCAGCTTTCCCCATCCTGTTCGCAGCTGACCAGGCAGGCGACTAATGGGGCATCACCGCACCACACGAGTAGAAGTAAGCTTAGTAGTGGGGCCACCCGGAGACAGGAGCCCTGAGCGGGCCCCACAGGAGCAGGATACCAAAGCATCGGTCTGATAGGCCAAGGGGGCCGCACTCAGGCCTCCGGCCCCCAACCAGAGGAGCGAGGCAAGTAAAATATTAAGGGGCCGCCCTTGCGGCACTCACCCTCGAGGCCCCAAGTAGAGTGGCCGTCAGGCACCGCCGAGGCCTGCACGTGCCACATGCCCGCCCAGGCACTGAATGAGTCTGAGCAGGCAGGCGCGGCACCCAGCGCCCATTTGGAACTCGAAAGCAACCGGTAGCCTCCCGGAGTCCTCCAGCGCAGCCCCAGACGATTCTAAGGAGGCGGGTGGCTGCAATAAAGGAGAATCACAGCGTTTTGGTTCCCCGCAGGGCAGAGCCTCACGGTGTCGCGGCCATCTTGCAGGACGGCCAAGCCATGCCCCCATTTCCATAGTTAATCACCATGGAATGGGTTCACAAGTGCCCACCTCAAGCCCCAGGAACACCCCCGCCCACACAGAGGAACACCGGAGGATGGGTGACCCCATCCCAGGTAGGTAGGGTAACTATAGGTAAGTATTTTTTTTTGTAAGTAAAGTGCCATCGGGGTGCAACATAGGGCCCCCTGCATTGTACCGGGTGCAATGACCATGCCCAGGGGACACTTGTCCCCTGTGCTGGCCTATGGGGTGGTGGGCATGACTCCTGTTTTTCTAAGACAAGAGTCATGTGGTATGGATGGTGTTGCATCAGAAAATGACGCTAGGCTGTTAGAGTCATCTTTTTTTACTCTAACCAGCCTAATGTCATTTTTTGGTGCAAAACCCCCTTCTCCCATAACGCCAGCCCCACCTGGCTAATATCATTTTTTTTGTTATGCTAGCCCATCCTTTGCACCAGCTTGTGCCATTTCAGAAATGTGGCGCCTGGCTAGTGCTCAGGAATGGCGCAAGCCGGTGCTAAACGTTTTGGTGCAAAACAGCAGTAGTGCAGTTTTGCACAAAAAAGTATAAATATGCCCCTTAGTTCAAATTCAACTCTGTCTGTGAATTCCAAGTTTACTGGTTTGATTAACATACAAAAGGATAATCAGTTGGAAGTTTGTATCCTGCATAATTACTTAATCCACTTGCGCATTCAAGTTAATGTTTAATTGAGGCGAGCAATACTATAATGTTCATGGCAAATATAATCAGTCGCTGATGCATAGCATGTACTCATCCGGTGCTACATGATGAACTCAGAAAATGGCTACGGCCTCTTTTTTTTACAACTTTCAAAATCTACGCAGTCATCTTCTGTTTCACTGGTGTGCACCACCAGCCTGTGACCAGGTTTATAAAATATATGATAGATACGGACATTTTAACTCAAGAAATTCTGCAGGCATGCTCTCTCCATATGCCAGTGTGATAAAATAAAAGTACCAAGCACTTTCTAAACTTTCTTCCTACTTATTATTGAATCTTTCCTTATGTGTACGTGAAGCCACATCACTCACAGCAACTTACTTAAACCTGTAAAACGAAAACCATATTTTCAAGCGAGACCACCATCTGAATATTGGTGCTGCCCGTCATTCAGGGCAGAGGGGCCATGCCCCCTCACCTTTTGCCTCTTGTGAAGACTGCCTGTCAGGCTGAGCAAAGGTCCGCCTGACAGACACTCCTCATTTTCAGTTTAGGCAGCCAGGAGCGAGACATGAGAGATTTGCGCAGACTCCTGGCTGCCTGAGCTGAACTTTGCTGGGCTCAAGAGGTCACAGCTCCTACGGGCGTCACCTCCTCAGCTCAGCAAATGTGCCTCAAGGCCTTTCCCCTCCGTGATGAGGAGAAGAGTCACCCATTGACTCCGACCTGGGTGCTTCAGGTGTAAGCCCTGAAGCATCCAGGGCGAGTGTCAGTCAGTGACACCTCGTCACAGAGTGGGGTGGGGTCAGAAGTCTCACTGACCCATCCCACTCTGTGACAAAGTTGGGACTGCTGCCTTCCCTCATTGGCTGGCCTAAGGCCATGCAAGATAAGAGAGCAAGCAAATTTGCTGTACTGTGTTAAGGGAAAGGGAGAGAGCAGAAATGCGCAATTCTACTGAGATATGGCGCCTGTCTTCTGTCTCCTAGTGCAGCCACACTATATGCTGCCTAGCGCCAATGCAGTCATCCTTGAACCATGGTGCAAAGGTGTCTGTGTTACAGGCAGGGTTGTTTTGTGCAGGAAGGTACACTTTCCTAATAAAAAAAATCCTTAAAGTAATTTCCTATTTCCATGTGTGCTGCAGACTACAGTACACCTAGAAAAAAACATGAAGAGGGCAGTTCTCCACAGGCTCCAGAATGTACACTAACCCATATGAAAAGAACAATGCAGTAGGTTACAAAAGCATATCTATAGAGCTTATGGATGATTGAGGAATGTCATCCTTGGCTCAGCTCAGGATCAGGGCCCAGGCCTTTGTGACCCTGCTGGGATCGATTAATCACTGTTCACTTCAGCTGCAGGGACAGGGCCCTGCATCAGTCAGCCAGCTGCCATTCTTTGCTGGTAACTGGGCCTACCTCAGACCCCTCAGCGAGGAGGGGCTCCTTTGAGTAATTGCTGGGAAAGTCAATGGCAGGAATGTCAGAGAGGAGGAGTGCTGAGATCACCGGAGCACATGTGGCAACTGAATCTTGGACAATGACATTTTGAGCTATCTCAGAAGACTGACCAGGAAAGTTGGGACAGGGGTAGAGAAGTGATGTGGCAAAGCAGAATAGGTCAGAGGTGCAGCCCTGCTGGGCATTTCCAGCCCCGCTTATAAGGTCTTGGACAGGGGAGAGAACCCTCTCTTAGATGGGTTTTTCTGCAGAACACTGGGACTGAAGACAAGTGTCATGGATAACTGGAAAGAAGAACACCCAGATTGCCCACTAGGGCAAGAACTCGACCTTTTAATGACTCCAGATCCAGTGGGGCACACCCCAGGAACAGGTAAGATGGAACCCTTCCTCCCCCTGAGGACCAGTTGGGGGAAATACTGGACTTTGGCGTAAGGAGAGTGCACTGGCAAAAGAGAGGAAGGCACCCAAATGAAAAGCTGGCGTAAGGAGTCAGTGAGACTGACTCCCTACCAGGTTGGGGACCTTTGAGGCCAGAAGGCCTGAAGAAAGTGCTGCAGATGCCAAAGGCTCAAAACTAGGAGCAAAAGGAGGCCAAGATCACCCAGATTGGCCTACGGCCAGAAATATCACTGAGGGAAGGTACTTGACATTGATCCCCAGGGAGGACCAACAACGAAGCGCGTGGGGCTCTGTTGCTGATTCAAGCTTTGCCTCCAGGGTGGGCCAGGTCCCAGGGGCTGCCCCCAAGAAGGGAACAAATAGCAAGGAGCATCGTAACGCGTCAACAGTGAAAATGCCTGTTGCGAGGAAGCACCGTTGTGCCCTCTCGATGGTGGAGGCGAGGGGCGCAGGACCCCACCCCTGGGCCCCAACCAAGAAAATGAAGTCTGGGAATGCCACTGCGCTCCTCTTGAAGATGCCATGTGGCAAGCCAAAGCCGGGGAGTGTCACCACACTTTCAGAGAAGAAGAGGAAGGTGCCTATGACCCCATCACTGGGGCCTGTGTCTGAAGTGAAAGCTGAGGATTACCATCACGCTCCTCGGAAAGACCGCTGCTGGGGGCTGAAGACCCCATCCTTAGGCCCTGTCATCAGAGATGGTGGCAAGGAGAGTGCAGTCACATTCCCCCATGGGGTTGGAGAGGCCACTGCCAGTGCTGGGTCTGCCCATCAGAGTGGTCAGACACAAAAGGAGAGGCCGGGGGAGTGTCGGCATGCCTCCCCCTGGTGGCCTTCACCATGGCCCCCTCAGGAAGGTCTTCCCACATGAGTGGGTACCCCCCTTCAATGTTAGAATTGGCTCCCACAGCAGCACCACCAGGTGCTGGCTGTGCAGGGAGCCGACAGGAGTGGCCAGGGGAGGACTCCCTGTGCTGCTCCCCAA
Organism: Pleurodeles waltl; assembly: GCF_031143425.1. Taxonomy (NCBI): domain Eukaryota; kingdom Metazoa; phylum Chordata; class Amphibia; order Caudata; family Salamandridae; genus Pleurodeles; species Pleurodeles waltl. The sequence continues at coordinate 432,047,663 of NC_090437.1, read as the reverse complement.
CATCACCTACCTTGTGTGGGGTGTCTGGGTGGGATTGGGCACCCCAAAGTAGAAAAGGTCACTGCAACACGAGGCCACCAATGAAATGCCAAACAGAGCGGCTCTCCCAGACTCAGGAGGAGAGCCGCTCATTGGGTATGCACGGCACTCCCAGAGGAGCGCCCCATAATACATTGCAGGACCAGCCTGCAAAGTAAGGAAAAATGAGAAAGGCACATTTTTGGGAGGATGGTGACCCCAGGAAAGCAGGGCCACCATCAAATTGCTTCCAAAGTACGGGGGAACCTGCAGGAGAATCACAGCCTCGCCCAATTTTGGATATCTCTACCCTCAGTTTCAGGGGACCAGGAAAGGATAACCCCTGAAGGGACTATGGTTAAAGCACAGCATGTTGTGCTGAATGTGATAAAAAATGTATGGTTTCAGTGTTGTGGCCAATGATGTGATGTGTATGGTTATATAAAAAGACACTCTCTAGGGGTGAAACATGATATTACACAATTGAGAACAACCATTTGATGTTCTTTAGGGACCTTGTCAATTGTGCATCATTTTTATGTTGAGTGCTTCAATGTGGTGTATGATGAACCTTTGCCAACACCCTTTAGGGGTGTGGTTAGAGTACGTAGATCAAGCTGTGAGTAATCATCACAACACAAATCAGTCCAACATGCCTATACATGTTTCTTGTTAATGCTGTATTTGAGTAATGAAACTGGCAGCCACTAGTGATCAAAGCAGATGTATTTTATTGTCAGTGGTAGATGTTCTCACTCCAAGTTACAGTCAGATATTGCATTGGAATACAAGTGAATGTTTTGCAATGTGGGTTGCTGGTTTATATCCCCATTTGGGAGAGACAAAAATTATTATGCACGTAATCCAAAAGTAATTCCATCATTTTGTGTATATTTGTAAATTGTTGCATAGTATTGAGTACTCTGTGTGTAATCAATGTACCTTTCCTTTTTCAAAAGAAAAAGCGCAGACTGAACAATCATGTATTGAGTGCTATTCTTGCATGGTTGTGAATGGTGTTTACTAGCCCACCCAACTTTCCTTGAGTATGCCTTGGACTGCTCTGCAGTGCTACCGTATGGATGTCAAGTGCTACAATGGGGTGTTTGCTTCCCAGTGGTTGTCGGGTGTGGACCACACAACCTATGACCCATCCTCCAACAGAGAAATATTGATAATTCTCGTTACGAGTGGTTCAGGGATGTGTAGCATTTTGGCTCAATCTCAAGATTACTCCCCTCTGTAGATCTGGGATTGCATCAAAATCCATGCCAGATGCCTGTAAACCCCAGGCTCCACCCATGGAGTGCCTTCCTGATGCAGGGTATTGCAAGGCAGTGCTGCCCTTTGCCTTGCATTACATTCTGCGAAATATCCCATAGAAAGTCACACAATTTTAATTTGCATGGCTTTGCTAATCTCAACTAACATCTTGCCTCATGGCCACGCTTAAAAGTGGTGCAATCACAACACAAAATGTTAGCAAATCTATGCTTTTGTGACTTTCTCATTCCAGAATTCTTGTTCAGGGACGTGTAGCATTTTGGCTCAATCTCAGGATTACTCCCCTCAGTAGATCTGGGATTGCATCAAAATCCATGGCCGATGCCTCTAAACCTCATGCTCCACCCATGGAATGCCTTCCTGATGCAGGGTATTGCAAGGCAGCGCTGCACGCTGCCTTGCATTACTTTCTGGGAAAAATCCCATGGAAAGTCACATAATTTTATTTGCATGGCTTTGCTAATCTAAACTAATCTCAACTAACATCTTGCCGCATGGCCACGCTGAAAAAAAAAAGCAGTGCAACTACAACACAAAATGTTAGTAAATATGGGCTTTTGTGTCTTTCTCATTCCAGAATTCTTGTTAATTGTAATTTTATTCTTTTCTTATTGATCAAAATTATCCTTTTAAATAAATGAAATAAACTTAATTTTCAAACTATATTATAATTTACATCGCAAAATGTTGCAATAGTGAAAGACTTCAATGATGCAAAGCTTGTTCTTTGCAAAAATTAAAAGATGTGAAAATTATTCAACTGAATGTTTTTCTTGAGGATTGTTCACGGATAACCTTAGCTTTCAGCATGTTCTTTACAGGAATTTTTTTTTCAACTTTGTTTTTCTCATGAGTCTTATTTTGTGGAATAAAACATATGCAGCTTTGCCTAGTTCTACTTTAAAAGGATTGAGACATAACAAATAGCACTGTCTTTTAACATTATGAGTGTGTTATTAAAACGGTTGTTGAACAGGCGAACAGGCTCTTTTTACCTAGACCTTTATCATCACAACTATTATTTTGAAAAGTTAGGGCCTGAGTATGATCTTGGTGGACGAGGTTGTTTCATCACAAACATGACAGATATCCCTTCCATTGTATCACAATTTCATAATATCATATAGAGATCATAATACGGTGGATGGAATATCAGTCACATTTGTGAGAAAGTATTCCATTCGCCACAATCATAATCAGGCTCTTAGGAGGTTTTTTAAGAGCCCCTTGCACCATTGTTGCATCATTTTTTTGATACAGCAGTGGTGCAAAGCAGTCCTCTACAGTGCGCCAGTTTACAGTGTGCCATATTTACAAACTGGCGCAATGGAACCATTGTGTCAGTTTGTGAAGCCTTGCGCTCCATTTTACCTGCACACAGTATAATGTATGCAAGATAGGCATTCCCCCATTAAAAGTCATGCAGAACTGGTGCAGTGAAATCTGCAAGATTTTGCTGCGCCATTCCACGCCTTCATAGCATCAATTTTTTAACACCTGCTCAGAACAGGCGTTAAAGTGAATCTGGGCTTTTAAACATTAGACCCCCCTCATATTGCTGGAGAAGCATCATTTTTTAATGCTAGTCCAGCACTGCATCGGTTTAGCACCACAAATGTGTCAGAATTTTTTATGCATTTGTGGAAATGTGTGCCATGGAGTACTGTATCATATATACAGCACTACCATGGTGTCATTATAGAGTCCAGGACTGACACAAGAAAACTGGTGCATTGATTCCGATGTGCCAGTTTCTTGTAAACAAGGCCCTTAGGGGCATATTTACAAGCACCTTGAGCCCCTTAATACCACAGCAGCATCATTTTTGTTGATGCTATGGTGGCACTAACCAGTCCCCCACCTTGTGCCATATTTAAAAGTGGGGCAATTCTAAAATTGAGCCACTTTGTAAACCCTTGTGCCACATTATACCTGCAACAGGTATAATGTATGCAAGAGGGGTGTTCCCCGCAGGAAGGCCCAAAAAATGGTGCAGAATGCAGCACACACAGAATGAGCAAATCTCCATTGAAGATTGTTTTTGTGCAGGAAGGTTAATTTAGAGCCGGCGCAGAGGAAAACACAGAGATGTGCCATATTTTTGTAAATATGGCTCATCCCTGCATTTCAGAACTGAGGCGGCTCGGCTGCCAGTTCTTTGTAAATATGCCCCTTAGTTTTTTCAATTTTCGTTCCAGTTTAAAAAGGAGACTACAGATTTATGAAGATAGTTGTGTAACGAAAATGTTCACAAATTTAATTGCAAAGCCGTCCAGAGTGTTTGGTGAATGATGCACTTTCCTGTGCTGTAGCGAATGGAATTTGATGATGACCATCAATGCTGTTTGCAAGGAGCTACATTTTATGCATCAAGCGGATTAGTACCCAAACATTCAGCGGCACCAATTTGCACGATTGTCTATGAAGAATGAGTCTGAAGCCGCGTGAATGTTTATTCTATATATGTAAATCAGCTTCCTCCTAGTCTGCCCCGCAGTGGAAGAGAAAGTTCTCATTTTGAGCCTCTGTTGCTACCCTATAACCGGAACAATCATGAACGCTGTAGGGCGCTACTACATTTCAGCGAGCTCTCACATGATGCAGAGTACAGTAATCAAGGTGCTGTTGGCATGACAACTGAGTCGTTATGCGAAATCACGGTTCATTCCACACATATTTCACAAATATGAATTGTGCTCTGAAACACTTTAAAGCACTGCCATTATCACCTCTATTTTCTAAGTATGACGCTCAACATGCCAGGGAGCTATTTATCACATTTCTCCGATCTTTCTCTCCATTTGCATTATGTGTTCATTCCAAACGTAGCCTCTGAAAACCATACGGTTACATGTTTTTATACGGGTCGGTGAAAAATAATTCATAAGAAATCTAGCAGATCTACTGTTTTTAAGTTTATAGATTAAAATTCTAGTGGCTATTAACAAAAGAAAGATTTAATGGGCCACGTGAACCAGGCCTTCTAAGCAATCCCATTTCAAACACATTATGATGTTTGGTAAACAGGTGCTGGGTCTAACTCAGTTACCTGAAGCTAAATCAACATGATATTTTGCTAACTCATATGATAACTTGTAAATGAGGCTGTGGATATAAATTCCAGGGAGTGAATCTAATATATACCTGCAAGATCCTCAAATTTGCTTGTATTTGTATGTCTATTTTGGTTCCAAGGATGGGTGACAGCAGTATTACAAACACAATTTTGTTGTTGTTCTCTTATGCAATAGCACAATATTCAGAACGGATAAGGGTCTAAAGTATTCTACTCATCTTCAATAATTGTCAGATGGATAATTTGTTTTCCAGCTCAAGCCAATAACTATGGGCTGGATTCACAAAGGAAAAATTAGACCTTTGGTTTAAACTTTGACCAGAAGTCTAAGTTTACAACTTTGGGAATTCACAAACGGCAGTTGCTAGTACTATTGTTATATTTACACTTGGGGTGGAAATATGCCCTGATTGTGGAGGTAAAGATAGTACTCGTAAATGCCTATTGTAGCATTTTCATCCACCTCAGGAATCAATGGTCTTCGAGGTTGATAAATCTTTGGACCCAGTAAGGAGTGTGGTACGACCATTAACCGAATTTCAATACAACCCCAAGCCATTTAAACACCATGAACAGTGCAGTTACAGAATGAAAATTATAATAAGAGTGTAAATTTAACATTTTACTACAAACACAAGCTCAAAGTCTTGTAGACAATGCACAAAACCAAATTATAAAGTTACATAAACACCTAGGGTTGCCCAAAGCATCAAAATAAATTTAGGCAAACTAACAATAATACAACTAAACATTCAAGAATAATAATACATACAATCAACAGAAATATCTGAGTTACAGAGATGATACTTTGCTCAGAGTTAGCAATCATCAGTCAATTCAATTATCAGACTAAACATATCTCTGGCTGGGCACAGTTCAACCCTACAACTGGACCAAATCAGAGAAATACAGGTGTAGGGAGTAAGACATCTGGAAAAAGATAATCTCTGACTTCTGATTACTAAATAAGTTAGGCAAAGGATAAGTGTCAACATATCAGAACCTCGGTCAAGAGTCTTCTGAAGGGAAAATAAAAAGATTTATAAGTCTAAAGCTGCATTTCAATTCAAAGGTAATGGCAGAGAAGAAGAAGATGCCTCACCAAGTTTACAGCATTCAGGGAATCTTCATCAGCAAAGCATCAGGATCAGCAAGCATCAGGACACCATCTGGGGACTGCAAGGAAGTGTTAGCGACTGCTCAGGACTACCCCAATGTTCAAATATCCATCAATAATTTAGAGTTCCCAAAGCATTCTGATTTATCAAAGTTATCAGTTCATGTCACATTGAATGGGCATCATCCAATAGGAATTAATCGTACACTTTCAAATTGAAGTAGTCTGATTCTTTTCCATGTCTGTCAAGGGGACATCTTCCATCTTTATGACTTCAAGCACCTTTGAAAAAATTGTATACACTGACAGTCTATGTTTCACATTGTTTTTCTGTTAAGGACACTATACTACATTCTCTCTATACTTAAACAATAGAGCCGATTACCAACTAGCGAAGCTTTCTCATGAGAACATAACCTAAAAGAAAGTTCACGTTATGAAAATGAATCCTTGCTGTTGCTGCTGCTCCTGGTGGGACTCCAAGTCCCAGGAGCCCTTGTCACTGACCGCAGGGGACAGACTTTAGTCGCGGGCGCTTCAAAGCGCGCCGTGTAGCCCCCTTTATCTCTTTGCTGTTGCTGCTGCTCCTGGTGGGACTCTAAGTCCCAGGAGCCCTTGTCACCGACCGGGGGGGCCGGACTTGAGTAGCGGGCATTTCAAAGTGCACCGCGTAGCCCCTGTCATCTCCTTGCTGTTGCTGCTGCTCCTGGTGGGACTCCAAGTCCCAGGAGCCCTTGTCACCGACCGGGGGGGCCGGACTTGAGTCGTGGGTGCTTCAAAGCGCCGCGTAGCCCTGCGGCGTGGGACACACACAGGCCTTGCCGGGGCAATGCCCGGGCCAAGGGCAGGCCCATCTGCACCCGTCCGAGACCGTTTGAGGCGGGGCTGGGCCTGCTCTCTAAAATTCTGAGGTAAGATCGTTAAAGACTTTATTGCTGCTGAGCACTATTTAATGTTTGTGACAGTCTTACAATACACGGAATGGGGAAGCGTAAGGCCAAAGGAAGTCCTGCATCAGGCCTTGTACAAACTAAAATACCAAAGCTCCTTCAAACTTCACAAACTCTCTCCAACTGTGTAGTTAATGAAATAGACACTCTGATTGAAGAGGTCAAATCTATTTTAAATAAAAAGGAGAAAAGCTCGAGAAAGGGCTCAGGAAATGGTACTCTTACGCCCCCTCCTCTCTTCTAGACTTCCCAGTAAAAGCAGTATTCAAGCCAAAGGGGATTCCCTGTACGCTCTGGCATCTCAGGCTGGCAGCACGAATACAAATCCCTCAGCACTCACCTTTACCTCACCGCAACATTGAAGACCATAGGCTAGATAGCACGATTGGTTATGAAATTCCCTGCACCAATCGCTTTTTACCATTGGAACTGCAGGCCCATATACTTGATCAAGGTAGTCCTTCGCGACTCGCTACAAAACATTCTTCTACAGCCCCTAAACCCTCGCCCCATGAGGATCTGGCTGCCCTTGTTATCAATCTAAAAGATGAAGTGAGAGAGTTGAAGTTATTAATAGCAGAAGTGTTACACACCTTTAGATCTATCAGCCTGAGGAGGGACATGCCCCGCATACATGAGGATGAGGTGGCTCTTCCGAATGTCCGGGTTTCCATATCACAAGGAAACGTGAGGAACTCAAGTGGTTTCTGCCCCTCCAAAAGATATTCCCACGTCCCAGGAGTTCCCTTAGCCAAGCCTGCCAATGCACCATGTTCTAGGGGTCCTTCTGAAGGTAGGTACCAATCACGAGCAAAATTGGAATGGGACTCGACCATTGCTTATAACCATCCCAGTCGCATTAGCAAACGTCATCCTATTTATATGTGCAAGGTACCCCCTCTGCCCCCTAATATAGGGGAAGACAAATCCTCATTAATAAATAAAGCCTCCCACTGGCTACGTCATACTAGGCAATGTGGCTCTATCATCCATTCGGACATGTTATCGGCTGACCGATTTAGTGGTAAGCCAGGCCACTGGGATTTTATAAAGTTAATGTTAGCTAACCCATACATGGTAAAAGGCCCGCTGTCTATGGAAGCTCGGAACACCATGTGGAATGGATCGAACATATACCTTAGCAGCAGCCGGCCTGTAAACAGCCCTATGGTGAAGAAATTACCATCTATTTCAAACTTTGGGCCATCTAATGAGGGATCAGGGCTTTTACCTCCCAGTGAAGAAACGTCTTGTGTGCCCCTAGCAAAGGACCATGATCCTCCATTTGGGAGGTCTAACTTATATGAGCTGGATCACTTGGCTGCCACATCAGACATTGATTGACTGTATTCGCCTCAAATGCACCGGGGTGTAGAAATACCCTCTCCCGATGCCACACTCCATTTATTTCACACTTTTGATCTGGAACCTCCTGCTTCAGGGAATATCATTGCAACCCCGAATCCTGTTGAAAGCCCTCCAAAGATATGCATTCTTGCCAATTCCCAGGAGGGCCTCTGCTACCCTGAATCTTCATAGATGGAGTTACTGTCATGGAATGTAGCTGGAATCCGCAATAAACTTGATGATGAGGACTGGGGGGAGTATATAGACAAATTTTAATTCTGTTTGTTTCAGGAAACCTGGGCTACCACAAACTTGTATAGACAGGGGTTCTGTTCATTTTGCAAAGAGGCTAAATCATCACCTGCTGGTAGAGCAGCAGGTGGTCTTATTACTTGGATGAGAATCTCTCAGATGGGCAGTGCTAAGGAAATTTATGTGGATTCACCTGATATTTTGGCGATATCGATACAATCTAACCAAGGCTTACCAGTGCTGTGTATTAACATCTACAACAAACTGGATCACCCCAGCCGAACGTCCAGTACTATTCAGATGTTGAACTCTAATTTTGAACTTTCATCCATCGCATTATATTATTATAGCAGGTGATTTTAATGTATCGCTTGAGCCTAACTTAGTGTTTTCTGAGATTACCCAGTTAGAAGACTCAATATGGAACATCCCTTCCTACTCGACCCAGATGAAACATCCGAAATCTAGCAACAGGGCTCTCCAGATCATTGATCTCATGTTAACCTATGGCCTCCGCCCAGGAAATGGGCGTTTTCCTTCAGATACCCCTGCAAAGCCTACATTTTTTAGAGGGCTATATAGCAGTATTTTGGATCTAGTACTTATTGATATGAGGATTTGGCACTCCATTAGAGATGTAACGGTGGGAAATCAATATAATAGCGACCATGCCCCCCTCTTGGTAACATATGACAGGCACCTTTTCACAAGGACAGATGTGCAATTGAATTATGAAGCTCCTGTTGTTTTGGAGGTGTCCTCTAATAAGTTTGCTGTGAAATGGGAGTCCTTCAGAAACTCTCATAAATTATGGGTGAAACTGTGAGCCTTAGTATTGACCCACTTGTTATTTGACGGTTCCTCCTCGTATACCCCGAGCGAGGTTATGACCTTGCATTTAGGTCTTTTCTCGCTTCTTAAAGACCTATTTCTCAAAACTAACCGGGAGAATATTCACTTAGAAGTTCACTCTTGCCATAGGGGGTTCGATAAGGCATGTGGAGAGGCCAAGAATACGCTCATAAAAGCAATAAGATCAAAAGACAGATGCAAGATAACACATGCAAGGCATGATTATACGTCCACACTTAAGTCCAGCAAAAATCGCTGGGAAGAGTCGTCAGGGCAAGAATTAGTTTTGGCTGCTAGGGACACAAACTGGAAACGTTTCTGGTCCTTGGTGGTCAGAAATGGATGTAATGAGAACTTCAAACCTGATTGTCATATCTCCCCGGAAATATGGTCTGGTTAGTTCTTCGAGTTGTATAGTGATAAGGCTGATTGTACTATTGTAAAAGATGTTGAATCTATGTATGACTCCTCCTCGACAGCCAGCCTGATTCCCTTTACTTTGAAGGAAACCGAGACTGCTATCAGGGCCCAAAAATTAGGAAAGGCACCTGGGTTAGATGGCATACCCTCAGACATGTTTAAGTCAGACTCAAATCACTGGGGTCCATATGTCAGTAGGATATCGAATGCCGTCTTGGCAAGTGGAATCTATCCTCGGTCCTGGAGGGGAGCAATTATTGTTCCCATATATAAAAAAGGGGAGAGGGGCATTCCTGGAAATTACAGACCAATTAGTCTCCTGACCAACTTACAAAAGATCTTTTGCTACCAGATATTAGGCAGGCTTAAAGAGTGGGTAGAAAAAAACCACGTTCTCAGTCATTTACAGGCGGGTTTTAGGCAAAAAGTAAGTACAGTTGATCAGGTTTTTCGCTTCCTCACTATCAAATGGAAGTTGGTGGATGTGGACGCAGGGAAGCCCTTTGTAGCGTTTGTAGATCTTAAGTCCGCCTTTGATCTTGTTCCACGTCGTAAGTTGTGGGAGGTTATGAGTAGGGTGGGAGTACTGGGCCCTATTTTAAACCTAATCAAAGATCTGTATTCAGAGAATTATGCCAGAATTCGATGGGGGCAAAAGGGGAGCTGACAGCTGAGATCCCTATATGTAGAGGGGTGAGACAGGGGTGTGTGCTGGCCCCTACTCTCTTCCTCCTATTTATTAACACGTGCATTCCCTATCTTCTGGACTGTGTTAATGATGCCCCAGATTAGGCGGGGCCAAGACCCCATGTCTTTTATTTGCAGATGACACTTTGTTATTATTGCAAACTGCTCTTGGGCTGTCTAATTTGCTCAAGAAGCTTATGGGTTTTTGCAAAGATAATGGCTTGGAAATTAATACAGCAAAAACCAAGTACATGGTATTTGGGGACACAAAACATAAAATGAAGAAACACATACACCTGGAGGGCATGGCACTAGAAAGAGTCAGTGATTTTGATTATCTGGGAATTGAGTTGGAGGATTCACATAAATGGCAGGCCCATTTATCAAAGTCGCCTATGAGACTAAAACAGAAGTCGGAGGGCATTTTGAGATTTGCGGCCAGGTCCTCCAGATTCGCTATTACTCCCACCATGGAAATATATAAAGCCCAAGCAAGAGGGGGAGCGCTATATGGTGCAGAGCTAAGGGGTTATTGCAATTTGGAGGATCTGGAAAGAGCAGAAAAATCTTTTATAAAAATGCTATTAAAAGTACCTACTAGTTCCCCTACCTTGCCGATCCGAATGGATCTAAATCTTTACTCCATTGCGCATATTGCTGCTCTAAGGCCATTATTATATTGGATTCGGATCTGGTCAGCGGATATTTACAGTCCGTATCGAGCCTGGCTGAGCGATTTGATAACCACCCACACCATTAAAAAAGTTGGGTGGTGTAACTATGTAAAACTCTTACCAAACTTGGGCTGAGAAATTATTGGACAGACCCCTTTCTCCTCCCCAAAAACTCTACCCAGGTTGTGAAGGACGCGTATTGGCTAAATGTACAAGCAGATAAATTATCAGAAGTGCCCACGTCTGGTATGACAAATAATTTCTTACTGCTCAAATGTCACTATGAGTTTGAGCATTATATGGATACAATTTTATCTCCATTTGCATGAGCACTTTACATTATATTCAGAATAGGGTCACTCCCTCTACGCACTTTAACTTACAGATGGCTGAAGTCTGATAGCCATTCCAATTTATGCCCAATGGGCTGTGGGATTGCTGAATGTCCCGCCCATGTTCTTTTTCATTGTCCAGCGTACTCCAAGCAGAGGGCCCGCTGGATTGTACCATTTTGCAAAACTATGGGTTTTAGGAATAGGCTAACAGCTCTCAGGATCTGTAAATCAGACCCTAATGTGATTGTGGCATGTTCCATAGCAAAAGTTTTGGAAGCCATCTGGCATCTTAGACTTACATTTTTCAAATGCCATTTATAATGTTGTGTATTATTTGCAAGGGCTTCTGTATTTTGATAATTTACATATTTATGCATGTCCAATGAAAATTAGCTCTAAAGGTGTTGCACTGCCATTTTAGTACTCACTGCATATATTTGAGTCCTTTAAATTATATCGCATTTTACTGTTTTAACCAAAGGATTTTGACCTGTTCTTATATTTCATATTTTACGTTGTTTTAATTGTTTTTGTACATGTGCTTTTATGGTATGTTTTTACCGAAATAAAGCGGAATCGAATTGAAATTGAAAAATGAATCAGCATGCTAGGACAATAGATTATAAAAATGCATTTAATTAATATGTTTTAGTAAAACATGTAATATTCACACTTATACATTCAGCATTAATAAAATTAAATTAATATGAGCAATACATTTCATTTCAAACAGGAAAGCTTTGTTACTGCATTTCAATAGGTACAACAGAGAAGTGCATTTCTCTCACTTTTCCATATATTTTAAACTCATTAAACATTTACTAATTGACTATATACACTGCTAGTCTAGAGTCTAAATTACACTTTCACATCAATTTTATCCCTCTAACAGGTGATTAAATTCAAATTCCACCTAGGCCTATCTCTGAAATACAAGTGCACATTGAAATTGCCTGTCAGTCCAGCTAAGTTTAGCCATTAAAACTATGATTAACATAAATATAAACTGTCATATTCTGATGACCTTTGTGACAGAAGAGGGTCTACTAAAGTGCCCTTTGTGAATTCCCAAAGTTCTAAACTTAGACTTTTGGTTTAAGTTTAGAGCAAATGTCCAAGTTTATCTTTGTGAATCGGGCCCTACGATTTAGGTTTTTTAAAAGTTTAATTTTGTGTGGTTTAAATATATACGTTTTGACCAAGCTTACATTTCATTTCCCTGTCAATGTTACTTCTCAATAATCTAATGAACTGTTTTTAGTAGAATTTCAGTCAACTTACTATTTAACTACAAATATAGAACATGCAAAATGCATGGCCAATGCATTTCTACACAGAAAATACATAAATATTTAGTTACTGCTTATATTAGGAAGTATTTAATTCCAAATATCGATGGGCTAGAATATGATTACTATAGAGGAGCAAAATATCGAAAGGTGAGTGCACAGAAGGAGTAAGCATTTACTATTCTTAACTCCACATCTATGTTCCTGGAAGATGTATATCACCAAGGTACATAAATGTAGAGTTCGATATAGAAAATGTATAGAAACTTACATTTCAATATTTTGTCCCTCAATATTCTTGCAATTATATTCTGTCTTGTCAGTATTTAGAATAAATATTTCCTGCCTAAACATTAGGTACTTTTATAGGAAAATCACTTACAAGCATAGAATATTTATTTATTTTTGAAATGTAGTGAATATACTCTCTGGTTGAACCTCCCCCTTCCTGGTGTATTTCTTTTTCTTGAGCTAGAGTACCTTTCTTGGACTTCCCCAGCAGTAAATGTAAGTAGCTATCTAACACTCAACAGGCATCCTGTTGAATCCATTCACTTCCCACTTTATCTCAGTCCTACCTATACATCAATTCCAGTCAGGGAATAGACTCCATATTTCAATACCGCTCAAATTCGGAACCTTGATGCTTCACCTGGGTGCAAGATACTATATGGTCCAAGTTGCAACTACCTCCATTAAAACAAGGGAAATGAGTTTGGCTAACCAAACACTTTTTATGGTTATGGGAGCCTTGGATCACTCTCAATAATAGCCTGGTAGGGGACTCATGTATGAAGGACTCTTTAGAGATACTGAAAAGTGAGGCTTCGCCTCAGCTGCTTTTCATTGAAAAATACAAATCTCCATATTTGCTTCTCTCAACCAGCTCTCAATTACAATCAGTCAGTTTTATAACTCTCAACAGACTCACATTTTCCTTCATGTGATAGCAGCCCCAAATTTCCAAGGAGATATTCTGTTCATCAGAGATATATATGTTCAGATGCATACATATAAACACTTAAACCCAAATAGTCAATAAAAGTGTCACTGGAGCACCACTAAATGAAAGTAGATCTACAGTGCAGTGTATTGGTATCACTCCTGCTAAAACATATATTCCTAAAATCACCTGAATTGACATAACTCTTAGATGCCACACATCTACTGTGCCAGTCACCATTTTACCCCACGACCCTCAGTTATTATCCTGTAGGAGACTGACTCATTTACCAAATTGACTTTTTTACCCAGCTGCAATCCCTCACAGGATATCAAGCTAATAGCCCAAATGCAACCATACTCAATCTACTCAGGGTCCTAACCCACCCAATCCATAGTACTTGTTTTCAGCAATTACTGTTGAGATCCCCAGGTATAGGGCATTGTACAGCGTCACAAACATTTTGGCCCATATTTATACTTTTGACGCAAAACTGCGCCGGGGCAATTTTGCGTAAAAAATATTATGTCCGGCTAACGCCATTTCGGTGCACCTTGCGGGCGTCAAATTTATATTTTGACACACGGCGGTGCAAACCACAGGTGTAAGTCATTTTTTTTTACGCACACCGCAGTGTCATGTCGTAAAGCAAAACAACGTTAATGCGGAGGAAATAACTGTGGGTCGATTTACGACACCGCACACCGGATATGCAGCGTTTTTGGACGCAATAGCATCAAAATTCCCTGCGAACACAGCCATTTCAGCAGAGGCGAGCCAAAATGGATCCCAGATGCCTGTCCAGACCCCAGGAAGATGACAACAGACCAGGAACCAGTCAGGAGGACCCACACAAGAACCAGGACACTTTTAAGAAGAAAAGAAAGTGTCGCTTCAGTGCTGAGGAACAGGACATTCTGGTTAAAGAGGTGATGGATCACCAGCACCAACTGTTTGTCACCTCAAAGTTGCCAATCAGTAGGAGAGAGGCAATATGGCAACACATTGTTGACAAGATTAACAGTGTGGCAGAAGTACGCGGAACAGTCATCGAGTGCAAGAAACGCTGGCATGACTGCAAGCGCAGGACCAAGGAAAAGATGGCCAGGAACAGGAAGGCAGCACTGCAGACTGGAGGTGGGAGTCCAGCACACCAGGAGGCCCTGGACCACATGGAGGAAATGGTTGCAACTGTCATCCCTGAGGAGATCGTCACAAGGATTTAAGGACAGGACAGCGCAGACTACCAGGAGACAACACACATGCACGGTAAGTCGCATGGGGAATTATAATGCACTAATGTTAACTGTAAGCAGGGGGGGATACCGATCACAAAATGTATGGAAGTCATCATATACATGGCGTGGCATGGGTAAAGGGGTATGGCATGGGGGCATGGCCTGCACAGTTAGAAGCTGGGGCACACCATAACACTACACCAACAACAGTCCCATGGGGGCATGCTGCCATGCCAACGATGGAGCAAAGGTAAAGCCACGCCAGGAGGGAAGGGCACAACGTCAAACTGACATCCTGGCACATGTCAGCCACCATACCTCCTACAATAACTAGGGCCCAATTAACAACCTCTAGTCATACCAACAACTGGAATGTAACAGGGACAACAGTTGCCACTACCATCTCCGCTGTGTGTGCAGCTCAAGTAGCCAATTACAGTAACATCCCCATGGATCATACACACCTAAATTAGAGGGTTGAGGATGACAACTTCAACAATCCCCTGAAACAAGACAAAGGCTCCAGTCCTGTCAAATGTGAATGCCCATAGATGCCGCAAACATCAGCCAATGTCATCAACATTAGGAGCTACACAGCACTAAGGGGGTCATTCTGAGTTTGGCGGGGCGGCAGTTGCCGCCCGCCAAACTACCTCCGTCGAAAGACCGCTCCGCGGTCAAAAGACCGCGGGGGCCATTTCAACTTTCCCGCTGGGCCGGCGGGCGACCGCCAAAAGGGCGCCCGCCGGACCAGCGGGAAAGGCCCTGCAACATAGAAGCCGGCTCCGAATGGAGCCAGCGGTGTTACAGGGGTGCGATGGGTGCAGTTGCACCCGTCGCGATTTTCACTGTCTGCAAAGCAGACAGTGAAAATCCTGCTGGGGCCCTGTTAGGGGGCCCCTGCACTGCCCATGCCAGTGGCATGGGCAGTGCAGGGACCCCAGGGGCCCCATGACACCCTTTCCCGCCATCATGTTTCTGGCGGTGAAAACCACCAGAAACAGGCTGGCGGGAAGGGGTGTCGTGGGGCCCCTGGGGGCCCCTGCACTGCCCATGCCACTGGCATGGGCAGTGCAGGGGCCCCCTAACAGGGCCCCAGCAGGATTTTCACTGTCTGCTTTGCTAGCAGCGCCGCCATGGAGGATTCCCCCAGCCGGGGGAAATCCGGCGGAAAACCGCCGGACCCAGCTGGGCGACCGCGGCTGTGAAGCGGAATACAAAATGAAGCACCGCCAGCCTGTTGGCGGGGCTTCAGCCGGCCTCCACCCTGGCGGTCATAGACCGCCAGGGTCAGAATGAGGCCCTAAATGTCATACTGCTCAAAAAACAGCATTGAGGGGGAGGACACATGTAACTGGTCACTGACATACACCTGCATAGTCAGAGGAGGAAATAGGGCACTGCTACAACTATCAGGGCAATCCAATCTCCACACATTCCCCAACATCAGCTGTACACATTACCAATGCCAACATCCATATCATGCCGTAACAATGCTATGCATAGGATACGCTACATGTCAACTACATATAAGTGGATGTGAAAGATCACAGACTGGGGAAGGTCTAGATTGTTAAGTGTGGTGCCAGTGCCATCAGAGCACCCAAGCCAGTGAAAGGTCTCACCATGAGAATGGATGTAGACGGAGGCTTGAGTAGGACAAGAAGGTGGCAATTCATTATTTTGCCTAAAACAACACTAGAGGAGATGATGCTGACAAGTCCAATATCTTAATACAATACATGTGACATGCAGGTGGGCCATAGGCCTGGGAGAATGCCCATCCGAAAGACTGGAGCAATGAACAGGAAACAAGATCACAATGTGAAATCATCACAAGGCAGGCATGTCACATCACAAATGCCACAACACACACACACTAATTGTACCCCATTTCATTTCAGAGGACGATGGATCTCCTGCCGATATGCCCGTCCCAGAATACCCTTGGAACCCTCCAGACCCCACATTCAGTCACAAGGAGGAGAACAGAACAAGCAGCCATCGCAGAGGATCCAAGCACTACCCCAATTGTAAGACCTGCCAACTCCAATACAACTGAGGACTCAGAAGACACAGGCACCAGCTTCGAGAGAACTGTAGTTGGAGTACAGCGGGAGCTGGCCAAGGAGGTGCGGGTGGGGATGCAAACTAGGGCAGCCAGCCTAGAGGGGGTGCGTTCGTGCATGATGTCATCTGCAGATCAGGCAGCAGCTATGCAAGCCCTAACATCCATCCTGCAAGGACTACAAGAAACTGTCAAGGAATTGACCACTGCAGTAAGGGAGTTGCCACAACACCTCGCACCCCAAACCCTCCACTGCATGCACAAATGCAATCATGACCCCCTCAGGGCCAACCTGGCTGTCTACCATCGTGATGTGGCTGCTATTCTTAAGAATCAGCAGATCCTCCTTGCAGCAGTACTGCCCTTAAGACCTTCACAGGTAGCAGCGACCGGGATGTCTGACTCCACGTCTTCTAACACTAAGGTGTGTGTTGCCCCTTCACAACCACCACCACCAAGGATAGAGGAGGCAACACACACATCAGAAGAAGAACACATGGAACAGATCACCTTCACACGGAAAAGTGCCTGGAAGCACTAGTCCCTGCCACATGGCCAATTATTACCAAGGTCCAGCGCTTTGTAACATGCCAGTCTTACAAGAACTGTACTCAATGACTGTTCTGCAAACCACTGTTAATCTTGTCATCCTGCCCAGTGATTGTCTCTCACTTACTCATTAGCAAATCCTGTCCTTCTGCACTGTCTGACACATCACCCCAGCATGTCAATAGCATTTTCCTTTACCACTTGTGTAGGATCACAATGGAAGATGTCACTATAATGGACTCACAATCCATGACAATGTACATATAGCACTACAGCACTTTTCAATAAATAGCACTTACAGAACCACTTTGACTCTGTGTAATGTGACACATCAACTGTGCAGTAGATAACTAAAATGTGACTCCTGTCAAATTATATAGCTTGTCAATACAACTGTCCTGAAATTATGTAGTCAGATACATTTGCACACTGGCCAGGATTGCATCATACTCTGCCCTTCCTGAGGGTAATATCTGATGAAGTGAGAAACCATACACCATCATGCTGTGTTGGACAGAATAATGCTTCCTCAAGGGATATCTAAGTCATCAAATAGTGGCAGCAAAATGTTGTCACCATGCAATACTAACACATATAACAGTGCCCACAAATCTAAGCAAACACTCCAAAAACTGCATGAATGAAGGTGTCTGAGTTTACATCCAAATAAGTAATCATGCTGAACAGTGTCACAAATGATGTCTGTGAGTCATGAAGATGATACTACAAAAGTGCTTACGACAACTCACCTAATAAGGGTGTCCTTGAACATCACACTGCAGTCACACCTAAAACAGTTCCCCCAATACCAAATCTGGAAGCACTGTTCGTGACTTTGAAAATATACTTATTGACAAAAACACTTTAACTATTAACTGTGATTGGTGGTTGCAATGACTGGTTGAATCTTTGCAAGGTAGCTCTGGGGTAGCTGCCAATCTTACAGCTCAGTTTGGATTTGTTCGTAGCATAGGACACAAATGTAATAGAACAAAATTAATGTGCACTTATGCCAAGGCCCTGATCAACAAGCATTTAACACATACTGTAAAGGGTTCACTATGTATTTATTAAACAGTAATAACAGAAGAGGAAACTCAGGGAAAAGTCTTACCTACCCTAATCTACCCTAACTACTCATTACCCACAACTGTCCCTAACTAACCTAACCTAAATTTACTTATCACATGTAACTAAATGTTCCAAACATCAACCCCCCCACCCCTCTTATGAGACGGAACACATGGAGGACAACAGATACTAACCTAAACACATACTATACTATCCTAAACAAATATATATATTTTTGATATTTTTTAAAAAAAATTAATTTTTTATTTTTTTGTAAACACACAAGAACCCCAAACTAGCCCAACACACTCAAAAAGTAAAAATAGAAAGAATCAGGTCCCCCCACCCACTAAAACTAACTAAACTAACAGCCTATACTAACCTAACACTAAGCCCCCTAAGCCAACTAAGTATAAGAACAAGGAAAGAGGAGGGAGGGAATCATGTCCATATTAAAAGTCTAGAGGTTGGCCCTCTGGAGGGTCCGCTTTATGGACCGCACACGCCTGTTCATATGTCGAACATCCTGCTGCAGGTGACTGATTTTACGTAGCACACGTTCCATTTTTCTTTCCTTTGCCTGAAAAGCTGCAGGGTCAACTGTAGCAGCTGGGGCATTCTGGGTACCGGAAGAGGATGTGTGTGGGCGTGTAGAATCAATCCATGTGGGCTGCCCTGAAGGTGTTCCACTGCTGGGGCCTGGAGTAACTGCAGACGTTGGGACAACAGTCCCAGCTGTGGGTGGTGTCACCTGGGTGGAAGTGGTGGTTGTGCTGGTGGTGGCTGTGGTGGGCAAAGTAGGGCCACCCTGTGGGAAGCCCTCTATGCTCCGGAGGCCCGTTCGTTCCGGTATCTTCGGGCCATCCGTCTGAACCTCGAATACCAGCAGGATATGCTGGTACCTCATAGCCCGCCTCTGGAACTCACGGACCTGGATGGGTGTCATGTTTGCAGCTGTGAAGACAAAGGCAAACAATCTACATTAGGAACTGCATTGTGTGAAATGGCACAAGAAGTAAATCAGACAGTACATCTACTGTACTTGTAACAGCTCATATCATCATACAGATCATTGAATGTCCTTGAGGAAGTACATGGCAGGGCAGCCTACAAAGGTCATATCACACATAGCACATCCAAACCCTACAAGATGGGTAACAACTGGCATTAATTTGGCATCAGAGTTCTGACAGTTGTCAGCTAACAATCATGCTGCACATCATCCGCCAATGCCAGGGCTACAGATGTCAGTGTACAGGGTTGGAAATCTAAAGCCACATGATCTGCAAGTTGTAATTGGACTTGCTAGTATAGTACTCATGTGCCATACCTGAGTGTGTATACTAGGTTCCAACCAAACATTCACTTATTCACATGTCTGTGTAACATAATGGTATCATCAGTCCTAGGTACCCTATTCACAAACCCATGCCAGTGTTTGAGGGTGGGGGGTGGAGAAACAACGAACAATTCCAAACAACATGGATACCCAGGAGTCTATAGAAAGCTGGATATGTGTTTGGCTCTACACACACCACAGGTAAGGTCTATCAACAAATAGGAGACAGCAAACCATTGACCAATCCTAGCGCCACACATGTCAGGAAATGCAGACCTTTGTCCACATCATATACTTCCAGTAAGGCATGACTTACAACAGACACAGAGTTGCAAGAAAACCCATGATCATGATTTGCATGCACACCTAGGCCATTGCACTCAAGTGCCACATACTTGTAGCACTACATGTGGAGCTAGGAAGTTCAACCTACATTTTAATAAGTACTTTGGTGAATAGGGAAGCAGAAGTCTGTTGAAAAGCGATTTGCAGTCCCAATCTGGGAGAATGTGGGTCTGACAGGCAGACTAAATCTGAGATGAGTTCCAGTGTGACTCTTGTTGATACAAGTGTTATCCACATGACTCACCCCAGTTCTCATTGCAGGGCCTACAGGAATGACCTACAATCCCTAGATAATACAATACGATAAGCATTGGCCAACTAAAAAATGGTGAGGAACTGAAATCCCACTCATGGAACAAGACAAATGATTGGCCAGCGCTTCATACCTTGCTATGTGTTCAACACACAGGAGTCCATCACACATCACCAGCAAACACAACACATAACAGATATATCAACACTTACTGGAGTGGTCGGGTCCTCAAATGAAGCCACCTCTCCGACAGTGTAGGGTGCCGGTCCACCTGTAAGGCATGGAAGGAAGAAATGTGCTCAAAATCTGTGCACTGACCAACAATTCCAAAGACAAAAACAATGTGTAAGATGACATAAGTAATGAAAGCCATTCAGGCATGATGATACTGCATCTGATATAGCATGGCTAACATGTACATAGTATGGGTCTCCTGTGACAATTACACACATATCTGCACACATGCAGTGGCCCTAACTGTCATGTGGTGGCAAACATGCTCCTTCATTACTGAACAGAAATAATAATGGAGTGTAATTGTCCCATCATGTGCATCCAAGAGAGACATCCAAAGCCTGGTTACCTGAGGACTGCATTACCAGTCAAACAGCCTATGTGGCCATGACCCATTTATGATACATAGGTACAATGTACAGAGGTGCAGGGACTTTTGTAAGCCCTCATGTTGTTAAAGTTTCTTCATTTGATGTGGCCCAGCAATGGTGATTTGCACCAAACATAGAGATATGAACCCATGTGCATACTTTTGGACTGCCATCCCTAATTGGAATGTGGCACAACAAACTCCAAATACCAGTGTAAGATCTTAGCTGAGGGCACCTTACACCTTTTCCCGATGTTTTCAAATCCAGATCTGACATATATCCAAAAAGATGAAGGACCACAATAATCCCTAACATTCATAGAACTTCCAAAAACGCTTTCCTTACACACTCACCAGACACACATGAGACATATGTCTGGCCCACATTGCTATCATCAATTGACGTGAAGCCAACACTCATTTTCTGCATCATGTAGTGTTTCTAAAGTCAGTCTAGCTATTGCATCAACAAAGGTTGCCAATATTTTAGTAAATCTATACTTCACTGGCAAATGTGACCTATATAGACATGATTGGCTCCTATTTTGTGTTGCTGTCTGACACAAAGGCGGCACCAAATTACATTAAGCTAAAGTATTCGCTAAGTTTGCACAGCACGTGCTTCCTGACAGCTAGCAATTGTGGTCCTTCACATAGTCCATCAATGACCCTGTATGTTTCTGCAGCATTCCACACAGTCAGCAACTTAGCCGGCAGATAGTGTACAGATCATCTGTTGTCACTACAGAGCTTTTAATTGTGCACATTTACATGATTTGTACTCACCAACAGTGCCACCAATCACTATTCCCAGGTGATCCAGCAGATCTTGCTCCCTGGTGATGAGGTCAGCCCAGCGGTGCTTCAGCTGGTGGTCATTCCTCTGGCTCCCATACACGCACTGCAAGAGACGCCTCAGTGTGATACCCCTGTATCACCCTGCCCCTTGCCTCGATCATGAGTGGGAGGAAATGGCACACCAGTCATATAAACCCCCCAAGCTCCTCCTCACCCATCCTGCCAAGACGTGGCCTACCCAACATCTTAGCACCGAAAAGGGGAATAGCGGATAAAAAAAAAGAAAGGAGAAAAGAGGGAAAGTAGAAGTACAAAAAAAAGTAAATTTAACAACTAAAAGAGCCCAACTATCCCCAAACTAGCACTACCCACAACAGACTCCCATAAACAACAAATAAAATACAATACCGGACAATTGTAAACAAAACACTCTCAGACAGTATACAACAACAATATTTATTTCACAAAGTAACAAGTAAGGTAGCACACAGGACACAAAAGCACAAAATCACTGGACAACACTCTGAACACAGCCACACAGTCTAGAAGATTCACAGACTACAAAGTGAAAGTGAAAGTAAACCCACTGTACATAATCTGTAAACAGGATATCCTATATCATCACTTCCTGCATAAAATGGCCACCGTTTTTATCATTATGCGTCATATTTTTTCAGACATACAGATTGTGTGTTATATCATTCGATGCACAGGAGTGAAAATTAGGCCGCATCCAAATAATAGTAAATAATCTTTACAATTATTTGGATGCGGCCTAATTTTCACTCCTGTGCGTCAAAAAATATTACTCACAATCTGTATGCGTGAAAAACATGAACTGGTTTTGGGGATTTTTTCCATTTTAATGTTATGCTACATTTGGGACACAACTGAGATAGGCTGATTGCACCCACTTTGGTGTTGATGGTGTATGTTCACATGTGAAATGTCATACTACAGGGGATCATGACCCGCTACTTCCTTAACAGGATTTTGACGTTTGTTCTGACGCACTAGATGGCCATATGTGTGGCCTACATATATTTATTGCACAATTTGGGCTTGTTTGGCATCAGAAGAGGATGGCAAGGTGACGCACATGAGTAAAATACCTCAATGCCTCTGGCTCAATGTGTGTGCAGTGGCTACTAATGTAGTTGTCGACCCATTGTGTGTGCATCACAAGATGCATTATTGCAAATATGCTTGTATGAATGTGAAGTCTATATATCCAAACCTTAGATGCAAGTCATTGTGGAAATGAGAGAGGACATGTGTTAGTCATACATGTAGCAACATCCGTTGTGTGCACTTCCAAGATTTTGGGTAACGTAGACACCATAAATGACAAAGCATGCACCAGATAGATGGCAGACGCTTGTTCATGTCAATGGTCCACAAGTTGGCCATCCCATGTCCTAGATTTTTGGTAACTGCTTCCTAGGTACTTGTTGGTGAATACCACAGTGAGTCAGGCACATGCATAGACGAAGTGGGTACCATGTAATTGACCCAGACAGCCAAAGGTGAGCCACAAATGTATTATGACGCCACAGTTGAGGTCATATAACTGAGCCACAACTCTCCAGTGGCTGAGGTGGACCAGCAGACGAGGCAGCCCGTGTCCACATTTTTCCAGTGATCAATTGCACAGAGGTGTCTCGTTCATGTGTGTGGTCCAATGTTCATCCTGTATATTTTTAGGGGTGTTTGTTGTCACAGTTACGTCCAAGTCTCATAATGAGTCAGTGGCAGCTATTCCTATATCTACTGAGTATCCTTCGGAGATCAATGTGAGTAAAGTCAATGAGGACATGAGAACCCACATGGGGATGGTCCCACCCTGTCACTGAAGACGTGCAATGAGACTGTCAACAGGGCAACCTTGGTGTGCTGAGTGAGATAATGTCTCAGGTGTCATGTTCCGGCAGGTGTCTTTACAACATTTGTACACAGGTTGGCCTCTTAAATTCCCATTGCATCTGGGAACATCATAGCTTCTGTGCTGATTATTCTCACAGCTATTCACCATGCATGGCCCACCAATATGTTGTGAGCAATGTGATTCAGCGGGTGAACTGTCAGGGTCCTAACATATGTGGACTTTTCATGGACATTATCAGAGGTAGCTGGTTCTGCTGGAGGCACCGTACCCAATCCCTGCATATGGCCCTGGTACACTGTCACACTTTGTTGCTCATGCATAAATGATACCCAGACAAGGGATGGGCCATGATTTTGGTATTCAAAGACAATTTAACAAATATGGTACAATTAAAAGGCAGATGCTGCTATACAATGTATTTGGGTATGCATTGATGAAGCACATGACAAAATACCCTCTGAGGAATGAGAGGTTTGCTAACGCAAGTGTGGTACATATGTAGCCACAAGGAATCTTTAGGGTGACGCATAGACAGGTGCCAGTCAGGCTGACAGGATGCAAGGTCAATCAGGATCCAGCAATTTCACAAGTTACATAATCAGTGGTCTGACTGAGACTGGTCGGAGGAAGAACAAGACAGTTGACATGGAAAAATGTGTATGTCCTGTGTTTTTGAAGGTGACACATGAACCCAAAGGCTGTGTTACACGGCTTAATTACTAGCAATGCATAACAGCGTATTTGACAAAATGGCAACTTCTATGCTGTTCCAGGCATCAGCAGGGACAGTGCATGTTCAGATGGGTGGTGTGTGTCAACACCAGGACAGTGCGCGCTCTACGGGCATCTAGAATGCAAAAACCCAACACTTGCAAGATAAAGTAATTTATGCATTGTGATGATATGTTATTGTTTAACCTTTTGCATTGCAGAATTCCATCCAAAAGATTCATTTTTAAAGTGCTTATAAATACTGTACATTTACAATGTATTGCTGCAGACATTCAGAGTGTGTTAGGGTGTGGTCCCTTTCCAGGGCCTTCTAGGGACTTTCCCTGCAACATGCCTGGGCGTGGTTCTAGGCTGGGCCAAGACTCTATAAAAGAGAGTCAGCCCAACTTCCAGTGCTCGCTATTCAGAGGTCACGGTGCAGAGCAGCAGCTTCTTCCTGAGCTCCTGTCCCGGCAGCCTATTTGGATTTTCCAGTCTTCTGCACTCATCTCTCATTGGTGATCACTGTTTCCAGGCGGTAAGACGGTGTTTGGACATTTCCCAACACCGTAATTGAGAATCTTCATATTCTTGCTTTTACTTCTTAAATGAATAACAGATTACTTGTGCGCTGCCATTTTTTGACATTTGTATAGTGGTTTGCAAATAGGGAGGACGCGCAATTTATTCCATAAAGATTTGACTTCGTTATTACATTATTGTTCATTTTGCGCTGATATTTCTTGACATTTACATGATGTTTTCCGAGTTGGCAAGACGTGCAACTCGTTTCATGAGCATTTAACTTTGTTGTTCATTGCGCGCTACCTTTTCTTGACATTTACATGGTGGCATTCGAATCGGCGAAATGCGCGATTCACTTCTCGTGTGTAATTCATGCTGTTCATTGTGCGCTACCATTTTCTGGCATTTACATGATGGCATTCGAATCGGCAACACGTGCGATTCTTTCCTTGAGTGTTTTTTCATGTTATTCAATGTGCGCTACCATTTCTTGGCATTTGTATGGTGGCATTTGAATCGACAAGACGCGCGATTCTTTCCCTGAGTGCTTTTCATGTTGTTCATTGTGTGCTACTATTTCTTGGCATTTGTATGGTGGCATTTGAATCGGCAAGACGCGCAATTCTTTCCTCGTGTACAAATAATGTAAGTTACTGTGCGCTACCATTCTAAGACATTTTCTTGGTAGCATTTTAAGTTGACACGTCGCGTGATTTATTCCTTGAATCTACGTTGTGTGATTTCATGGTGCACAAACCTTTATGGTGTTTTTCATGTTGTTCATTGTGTGCTACTATTTCTTGCCATTTGTATGGTGGCATTTGAATCGGCAAGACGCGCAATTCTTTCCTCGTGTATAAATAATGTAAGTTACTGTGCGCTACCATTCTAAGACATTTTCTTGGTAGCATTTCAAGTTGACACGTCGCGTGATTTATTCCTTGAATCTACGTTGTGTGATTTCATGGTGCACAAACCTTTATGGTGTTTAATACTCATATAAAAATCTGCAATGTGCGCAATTTACTTCCAAATGTTTTTTCTGAGATGAACACAACAATACCAGAGTTCTAGATGTAATGCTGTATGTTCCTGATATGTATTCATAAAAGGAGATTCATATGGTTGTTTAGAAATTGCTCAGAGTGTTTCCTGATTCTCATGCTAAAGAAAGTACTTGAATCTGAAAGTCCAATTTAACTTTTCCTGTTTCCTCCTCAGGTATTCGGTCATCTAAAGCCTAGTCAGTTTTAGGATTATTCCAGGGTTGTTCATGTTTTTTCGGAAAAGACGAAGCTTAGAGTTGTAGCATGGTACTGATTTCATGAGATGTAATTTTGATGTTGTGTTTTAACCTTTTGCTTCCTACAGGTCTCCTTCCCAGCTGTTCCCATCCTAATCCCCTTTTCCCCACTTGGACTCTCTTAGACTCTGTGATAAATCTAATCGGAGTATTGGAGCTGTCTTGTGGTGGAAGTGTTGGGAACGTGCATGGACCCCGAGGATCTGGTGACTCTGACAGTGTGCATGGAGGTGATCACAGGTATGTGCTGCATCTGTTTCTCACAAGTCCTGTATGTGAGATTGCATTCAAATGGCCAACAGTACCTTTCACATGGGAAGCAATCTACAGGTGCTAACAGGGCTTAGTAACTACAAGCCATTGTATTAAATGACCTGACGTCCATGCAGTCAGATGTACTATGACAATGGTATACCATAGGAAAGGGTGTAGCACACTGGATTACTATTGTTTGTCTGTGTGTGTAGAGGAGGGAATATCGGGGTACACATATTACTATTCCAAGGACCTCTTCAGACAGGTGGGTTGTGACTAGGAACATGGGTGTGTCAGGAGTTAGGAAATGGGCTGACATGTACATGGAATGTCATGTGCGCAATGCTTGTCATAGGTATGGCACTTGTGCTGTCTATGTTCTGCTTTTAGGGAACTCTAGTCACAGATAGTCCTTGCAAAGATTGGATGCAGTTGGACTTACTGCTGTCAAGGGTCTGGTCATACATTCCTGTTACCAATGCAATAGAACATCAACTGCCTCATGTATGAGGCTTGTTTTCCCCTTATTGAGTGATGGTGTCTTAGTTGTGTGCCATATGCTGCGATGAACCATGTTTCCAACATGTATGTGTGAAATAAGTGTGGTCATCTGCTATTGCCCTTCAAAGGTGAAATGTACAGGATATATGTCATTTACAGTGTTTGTGTATGTGACTGTTGTATGATACGCATCACAATTGCTCTGGGATTTTCTGTGTCCTGATCAGTATATAAGCAATGCTCCATGAGGCTACACTCTTATTCTGATAGTTAGAGATAAAGGTGAGCACAAATGATTAGCCAGACCATGCTATGGTGATTATTATCGGTGTTTATTTACATTAGTTCATACAGTGGTGATGGTGATTATTTTTTAAATAAATTGTTCACGATATGTTGGCGCCTCTGCAATCCAGCAGCCATGTTTTGTTGTTGCCCCTCATGTTGCAGGCCACAATCCTCCTCTTCCTTCTCTTCAGGCATGTGTGGCTCTGGTTCCAAGAGGGGAATGTTCCTTCTTATGCAAATGTTGTGCAGGATGGCACATGTTAGAATGGTCTTACAGACCATTTCAGGGGAATATAGGAGGCTACCACCAGTGATGTCGAGGCACCTGAATCTCGACTTGAGGATGCCAAAGGTCCTCTCGACTATGTTGTGTGTCCTCCTATGTGCGTCATTGTAGGCATGCTCTGCTGCAGTGCTTGGGTTGCCAAATGGTGTCACTATCCTTGGCTGGATCCCATACCCCTGATCAGCTGAAAGAGAAAATGAATGGGATCATGTTGATGTAGCTTGCCCCATTGATATCACCTTGCATGGCAGTAGGTGTCTTGTGCTGTCTGTGACTCTTTTGTGTTATTGTGTTGCATCCTAGGCTTGTAGGATGTACCATCTGCATTGTGTTGTTTCCTTGGCTGCACAAGTGTTTGGCTGCTGACCGTTGTCAGCAGTATGTTTTGGGATTTGCAGTACAGTGTGCACTCCCTAGCATTGTGACTTGTGATAGAGGTGTCCCTGTGTCTTCACTGGGGGTGAGAGGTTAGTTGCATACACAGGTTCAACTTCACAGTGTTGTTAACACGTTCACATCAATGTACCCTGGACACCCCATACCTTTAGACATATGCAATGGATTAATTTAAACATCAGTGAGACGCTTACATTTTGCAAGGTGCCAATTAGGCAAACCACTCCAAACATTGTAATCATTGACGTCTTAACATTAGACTGTACACTAATTTCAGATGTGTGACAGGTTCAATGGTGATCTATGAAACATGGCTAGCGATGTCACGACCTCAGTGTGTTCCTGTCGACATGTTGCTGTTGTGGTGTATGTGTTGTGTGTCCTAGAGGGTTGCTGTGCAGTGTGTATATAAGTAGGTTTCTGTACTTACCAACAGGTAGTCCATTGCCATACCGTCCATCCTGGAAGTGTTGATTGATGGTGCTGTGACGGAAGATGAAGGAGTCATGGACACTCCCAGGATATTTTGCCACGATGTTGGTGATCAATCCTTGGTAATCGACAATGGCCTGCACATTGATGGAATGTGTGTGCTTCCTGTTGTGGTAGAGGTTTTCAGTTGCAGCAGGTGGCACAAGACGTACATGTGTGCAGTCGATTGCACCAAGGACATGTGGGAAGCCACTAATGAGGTAAAACCCCTGTTTTGTTTCCTGCTGCTTCTGCAGTGTGTTAGGGAAGCAGATGTGGCGGGGTGTGAGTCCAATGATGGCATCCAGTACTTTGGGCAAAAAGGCAGAGCATGATGGCTGTGATATTCCGGCAACCAGGGCACCAGTTGTTTGAAAAGAGCCACTTGCCAGCATGTGAAGTACGGCAAGCAGCTTGGTTTCTGTTGGGATGTTGCGGGGTGTCAGCAAGGTGGGTGCCAACTGTGGCTCAATGTTGCACAGCAGCTGCTGAATGGCCTGCCAGTTCAACCTGTACCTCTGGATGATGTCATGTTCCCTGAGGCCATGAAGGGTTGTTCTGGTGCGGAATATCCTCTCCTGACTTCTGCGCTGCCTTTGGAGCCCCTGCTGGTGTTGTGGTAGCTGCTGTTGTTGCTGCTGGGCTCTGCGTCTGCGTGCACTCTGGATGAGAAGCACCTCCATGTCTCCCTTTTGCTGCTCTGCTGTTGCTTCTGTGTGTTCTGATTAAATACAGGTGTGTTTGTCCCATTTTAATGCCTGCCCTGACCCAGGTGTTAATTTTTTATGCAAATCGGGCTGTGCATCATTTTACGGCTCCGCCTCCCGGCTGTGCGGCATTTTTGCCCGAAAGCATAAATACGACACACGTCCATTTAAGTAATTATTTGGACAGGAACACCTACCTTGCATATGAATAACACAAGGCGGGTTGCCGCATCCCAAAAGTGACGCACACAGCGGGATTTTTACGTCCCCGGGCTCGGGTGTCAAAGTTTAAATATGGGGCAAGGTTTGCGCTGAATGTGCGTCAACATTTTTGGTGCATATTCGGCGCAGACAGAGTATAAATATGCCCCTTTGTTTTTCCTTTCTGAAGGCACCACACTTGTCTCTTTACCTAATTTGTGTCCTTCCTCTAAAGCAGGAAGAACATCTGCAAACCTTTTTTGCTGTTCATGGATTTTTAGCCACCACATGATCAGCCATATCCTCATTGGGTTTACACAAGTATTTCTCACATTTTCAAGTGTGCTCGAAAGACTAGGGGCCATATAATCCATTTCAAACTTTGCACCAAGGGCAAACAAGAACAGTGCACCCTATTACTAAGAATGTGCTGCCCCCAGGGCAGCCACAAACTCAGGCTGGCCTTGGGGCAGCGGATTGTAAAATATGGAGTGTCTGCTTCAATGCTGCTCGATGTTTCATAGTGCAGGCAGCAGGACAACTGTACTTTGAAGAGGAAACAGAAATCCCCTTGCAGGTGAGTGCAGTGGGTAATGGTGCACACCTGAAGGGGGAGGACTGGGACTCCCTTTCTCCCCTTCAGAGATCTGCATTTGGGAATCATATGGAAAGTGCACCACCTTTGTGTGGTGCACCTTCAGAGCACCTCCAAAGGGCATTTTTGCTCTGCATCCTTAATATGTTGCAGGTGCAGAGGCAAAGTGATTCCCTCATTTGCATGGGGCTCAATACCCCCATGCAAATGAGAGAACACCATCTCATAATGGTGGCCAGTGATATCAGTATTACAGAATGGGGCACACATGTGCTTGTGGCCCCTTCTGTAGTATCAAACTGCCCCAGGGGCACACAAATCAGGCACAAGTGCCTGTTGCATCCCAAGGGCACAATGTATATTATGACACATGGTGTTCATGATCTCCCTGCTTATATATGCAGGCCTATGCTGTTGTGTTGTGTGATGAAAGGGTAGGAGGCTATTTTAAGTCAGTTTTGCAACATGATACATCACTATTTTTGTGCATGTTTGGCTGCCATGTTCAGAAGTTCAGAATGGTGATGCACATCCTGCATTGCACTCACTTGTGCGTATCACCTCTGGACTATATCCTACAATGGTGGGGCCACCCATCACTTCAGCTGCGGTCCAGAATGTTTCTGGGCGATTTGGCAAGCAGGGCCGAGAAAAAGTGGGATCCCAAAAGGGGTTTTCCCTATTAATTTTTCCATAGGGATTTTGAACATCGATAATGCCAAAAATAATGGATGGAATTACACCACATTTTCCAGAAAGTTGTCTCTTGGTCCAGGAAGAGCCCTTTTTGTTGTTTGATGTAAATCTGTTCAGTAGATTTGAGAAATTAAAGAAAATACAAAGGTATTTATTTAGGGATGCAAAGGATTCACGACCCCTCTCAATCTCGTGCTGAGATCTGATTGGCTGTCAACACTTCTACAGGGAAGTGTTGGCAGCCATGTTGGGACTTGGCTTGAGCCGGGTTCCTGACGAAAATGTTCAAAAAAAAGAAAAGGGGTGAGGGTACAGACACCCTGAGCCCTAAGCTCGGAAGTGGGGTCCAAAAGGCCGCCCACCCCCCTGGGGCCTAAAAAGCATTTTTTTTAAAATATTATGGTGGGATTTATGGCAGACACTCAGATCGGCTGTGAATTAAAACAAAAAAAAACTAAGAGCAGGCTCCTGCACTTCATCTTTTTTAATCCCCCTGGATGAGCCAAGTCCTGAGGCCATTGTTTATTAGTAACGGGAGCCAGGTCCCCCGTGCCCCAAGGATAACTCCCTTCCCGGGCCAAGATGTTTTTGTTTGTGTCGGGAAGGCCCGTCGTCCTCTCCCACAGCCCTGGGAACTGCAACCTTCCTGGGGCTTTCAGCCACACTAATGTGGGGGGCCTCATCAGCCATGGGGACCACCACCTCCCCGGGGCTATATTTAAATTGCATAGGGAAGGCCTGTCAGCCTCCCTTCAGTCCCAAGGACTACCACCTCTTAGGGCATTAAACAATTAAAATGCGGGGGAGCACCGATCCATCCCCCGCAGACCCAGGGACCACCACCTCCCCAGGGCCATATTCAAAATAATGATAGGGGATTCATTTGGGACCCCCACAGTCCCGAGGATCACCACCTCCCCGGGGCATTGTCCTTAGGAGGGGACTGCACAGCACCCCTCGAGGAGCCACTGATTGGCCTGTGGCCACCACCCCACAGGGATGGCTCCTGCTATGTTCCGGGGTGCCCAAATCGGAACATCACTGTTTTTTGTAGGTTGGCTGCAGCTTTGAAAGCTGCAAGTAAGTCACAGCAAACATAACTCTGCTTTCTGACATTTCTGACAACGGAACCTGTCAAACAGGTCCCGATATCGGAAAGCAGGGTTTTCATCTGTCTTCCCTGCACTCAAGTATGCGTGCAGGGAAGACAGATGAAAACATTGTTCCAGCAAGCAGGGAGCTTCTATTAAAAGCAGCTCCTTGCTTGCTGGAGCAATGCTGGCTCACGCAGGAGGCAGGAGCTGGTTGGGACCGCAGGGTAGGCCATGAGGCTTCCCCGCTGTCCCAAATAGCCCATAAAGGGCACAAAATATATAGTTTTTTAAATCAGCAGGCTCCAATGGGGAAGGCCTTAAGGATAACCCTGTGGTCCCAGATAGCTGGTAAAGGGCACCAAGTTAAAAATAAAATAACAAAAAAACATTGGCCAACTGGTTAGGGCCTCAGACCCTCAGAGAGAGAGTTAAGGGTTATAGTCCAGGTGTGTCTGTGGTTATTTCCATGCTTCAATTTGTTCAACTTTAAAAGTTTAAGATTCAAAATGAAAGGTGCTCTCACTCTTTTTAATTGACAAAAACATATTTTTCTTTTCAATTTGTCCAGCAATATCTCACTCTAAGTGTATCATTCTTCAAAGCCCACAAAAATTTCTCATTTTCAATCTTTCTCTCACTCACACACCCACTTAGAACCTTACGCACCCACTCAGAAATATCCACTCAAACACTCTAGCACCCTCTCACAAACACACGCAGACCCTAGTGCACCCACTCACAGCCCCACTCAGACACTCTTGGACCCACTCACAGTCCCACTCAGACACTCATGCACCTACTCACAGACCCACTCAGACAGTCATGCATCACTCACAAACCTACTCAGAGACCCATGCATACACTGACAGAACCACTGAGGTACTCATGCAAACACTTACAGACAGACTCAGAACATTATACATGTGAGGTTGGCTGCCCTGCGGCACACCTTGTTGTGCATGGTGTGGGGTTCAGTGGTTATAGAGGGTTGGCAGCAGTGCCTGGACCTAGGCCAGACCCTATGGCTAACCCTCGCCATGCACAGGCATAGGCCATGCATGGCACGGGGTTGGGTAGTTATAGTGGGTTTGCCGAAAGGGCTGGTCACAGGCCAGGCCATGCAGCCAACCACTGCTACGCAAGGCCTTTGATGGTGGCTGCACTAATGTATAGTAATTAAAATTACTTTACATTAAACAAAGTCAAAATGTAATTTGGAGGACCTCACAACCTCATGTGATCTTCAAATGCAGAACCATTAATTAGCTAAATGCAATTTTTAGGTGACATTGATGGATGGAATTTGTCTCAATATATTGTGATTTGTGCAAATATTTAGCATATGAATTTTTCTGAAGAATTTACCAGCCTAATGAGATCAACTAATGTGGGGGTTTAACATAGTCAATATGACAAATCTCTAATTTGTTGTAAATGTTGTCACCATACTGAACTTAAACTCCAACATAGGGGAAGGAAAAGGGTCTTTGCAGAAAAATATTCAGCCAAACTCACTACTACAGCAGACCACATCTCATGCTGCTGAAAGACACATTGAAATTAGATTGTTTAAAATGGTCTCTTTAAAGTGTGATTTTAATGTTGTCCTTTTGACCCAATATTGTATGTGTAAAACAATATATGTTCTTATAGCTTTTAACACATTTTGGGACCCCCACTTTTTCTTTGCCCCCGCTTGACAAATCACCCCAAAACTTTCCAAACAGCAGTTGAAGTGAGGGGCAACTAGTTTTAAAAATTTGATAACGATTCATCAAACTGCGCCAAAGTCATTATCAAAACAAAACATTCTTTGGCATTGGAAACTAGGTCTAAAATATAACTACCTACTGGTGACTGCCAGTAGTTAATTTACATATATATATTTATATGTTCACTTAAAAATCCAAAGTTTACAGTGACTTTACAGTTAGGTTCTGGACTTACTGGCACAAACCCCTAGAAATTCAGCAGTTATATGCACAGTTGTCATGAGTTCTGTAATATCTGAGGTAATTAGCAGGCCATGGCAAGGGCTCGAGCTATAGTTACCTTAGGGCCTGATGTGGGAAACTGGCACTTTGTTGCAGTACCCCCCACTTTTTGCCTGGCTTCTGGAAGCAAGTTGGACTGGAGCACACTGGGATCAATCTAACCAGGTTCCCAGTGCCATTGTAAAGGTAATTGGATGCACCTTTAGCTACCACTATAAGTCTCTAGTAAAAGGTACTTAGGTACCAATGGCATGGGGTACTAAGGGTAGGGCCCTGAGTGCAGCAGCACTGATCATAGCACCCTCTAGGGCCATGCATCCAGATGCACCCAGCACAGCCATTGCAGGCTGGGTGTCCTGGTGCAAACCTAAAACACAAACGCGACATGGCACGTTGCCTGTGTGCCCTGTCCTCCATACACTGTATACACTATGGATAACACACCCCTCTGGCATGCCTTCCAGCCCTAAGCCAGGGTGCACCACAATATATTTGAGGTCATACCTGCATGAGAAATATGCCCCCACTGTGTCCTTTCCAAACCTGGGATTTTGTGAGTGAGCAGAGCAGTCAGTTTGATAGATGTGCTGGACACTGGTCAACACAAGTTTCCCTGCTACATGATGGCCACTCGGGTCCCTGGGTTGTTTTGTATCAAACAATTCAGAGTCATAAATCCAAGTGGTACCAGTATTTGATTTATCCCTAAAAGTACTAAGGCATCACCTTAGAGGTGCCACCTGCAAAAGCTAAGTACCCTGGCATGGTTGCTGACTGGTCCCATCCAGCCTGCCACCTCCAGACACCCAATCTACAAACTTTGGGGGAGAGGTCTGTCTCTCTGGTTTGTCGAAGAATGCCATTCCTGGGTGGGGGTGCTAAGACCTCCTACCTTATGAATGTGCACTGCCTTGGCGGCAAGCTTCAAAGGGCTTACTGTCTTTGAAACTCGATCCTCAGGCCTGCTGCTAGCATCAGATGGACAACCCCTTTGTAAACGCCCACTTTTGGTGGGAGGAAAGGCAGACAACTAGACAAAGGGTAGGAGGAGTGGCCCCACCTGGCAACGCACCACCCATAAGTTGTTGCCTGCGAAGTGGGGACTCCATTTCATTTTCCTCCGTCTTAGATGGAAGGAAAATAGCCAATCAGGGATAGGGAAGTGACCCATCCTCCATCAAGTGGTCCCTGTAGTGGGTGTAGCCACCCAAAGGTAGGTGTTTCATTGGACACTACCAGGTTCCCCCTAAAACGCCCACTAAATTCAGTATTTAGCGGGCACTCCTGGACCAGGTAATCAGATTCAATGGCCAAAAAGAAGACCAGCACAAAGAAGATCCAAGCATGAGAACTGTGGACCACAAAGAAAAGGTGCCAAACCCTGCCTGCTGCACCCAGGCCTCGTCAATCACCGCTGAGGAGCTGCTGAACAACTAGAAAAACTCTCAAGGGCCCCAGAGCACCTCCAGGCTTTGACAATCATCCAAGAACTCCCTTTAGAGTGGAGGTGCCACTATGCAAGAAGACACAACCAGCGAACCAGTGAGGGTCACTTAACTGACCAGCTGCTAAATCCTGAATGGGAAGTTGCAGGTGGACCTGACAACACACCAACAACAACAAGAATAAACCCGGCCAACGTGCCAAGTTTTGTGGCATTGTGTTCTCCAGTGGTTGAACCGTGCCAATACCCTGGGTATTGGTCAGCTGACATAGGACACAAGGAAAACCAGCCCGCTCAGGGCTGAAAAAAGGACCAGAAGGAAGCCCCAGTAAAGCAACTTCAGGAACACCCTGGACCTCCCACCAGAGTGCCCCCATTGTCCTGCAACCGACCCTTGAAGTGACTGACCTCCAGATCCAAAGAGCACCATTGCGCACAGCTCCCGCCTCACTGATTCGGTTCTGCACCCGGCCACCCTGTGCCCTGCAATGAAGATTCTGCTGTGCCCTGAGGGTCCCTCACCACTTATGACCTCAACACTCCAAGGGGATCCTAAAGAACCACCTCTAAACTTACCTGCACAAACCTTTTCCAAGTGGTCCCCCGCAGCGGCCCTGCACCAGCTCCAGAGACCTTTCAACGCTGCTCCCGCCAGAACCGGGAGCCACCGGAACTTCTCCAGCTGGCACAGCATACCCACTGATGCCTTCAACCAACCTGCAAAGGAAGAACTTTGTAAAGCAACTGTGTGATTTTATATGTATTTTTAAAAATGACTTTCCATTGATTCAGATGGTGCATAATTACGCACAAAAAGACTATTTTTCTTACACTTCAAAAATTAATATCTCAAAAAGTACTTAACCAATTTCTATAATCTTGGTCTTAAAAATTACATACAATTCTAAAATATTTTTTTATAAATTGGTCTCGAGTTATTCCTTCTAATGTGTGAGTTGCATGATTGATACTGTGAGTACAACACATGTGTTGTACTTCTCCAAGATTGGCCTAACTGCTCGACCAAGCTACCTTAAAAATTAGAGCATTAGGTGATCTAGTTTTTACCCCTGTAAACCAGCATGGTTTCCTGGACCCCCTGCACAGTGTGCCTAGCTTTGCACACTACATAGAGGGCCAGCCTTCTACACACAATTTATAGTTACTTGGAATAACTCTAACTGCTTAATTTCAATGGTTCTGTGCGAGTAAATTCAGAACCTAACTATGTCACTGTAATGTTTGCTTTTAAGTGGATTTCTATGTTTTTATACTTCTATTTCCTAACTATAACATCCCTGTAACCTTTGTTTTTTTCAGGGAATTTCTATGTTTTTTTAAACAGAAAGTAATTTTTATTTTACTATATGTTAAACCTACCACTGATGTGCACGGCCTTTATCTGTGCACAGTGAGGGTTGGTTGCCGCCAGCCCTCATCACCACCCAACCCTGCAATGTGCATGGTCTTTGGCTGTCTCTCTGGGTGTAAGAATAGGTGTGAGAGGGTGTACCTGAGTGTGAAAGTGGGTGTGAGAGTGTCTCTGTGAGTGTGTGTGTGTGTGTGTGTGTGTGTGATTGTCTGTGTGGCTCTGTGAGTGGGTGTTTGAGAGTCTGAGTGGGTCTGTGAGTGGGTTTGTGAGATATTTGTAAATTGCTGCATAGTATTAAGTAGTGTGTGTAATAAAAGTGATTTTTCCTTTTTCAGAAGAAAACACATAGACCCTCATTACAACCTTGGCGGTCGTACGAGGCCGACCGCCAAGGTTGTACCGCCAGTCGGCTGCCCAAGCAGCTGGAAACCCGCCAGCTGCATTTGGACATCCCCGCTGGGCCGGCGGGCGGAAAAAGAGTTTCCGCCTGCTGGCCCAGTGGGGATGTCGGCCATAACATTGCAGCCAGCTCCTAATGGAGCCGGCAGCAATGTGGCGGTGTGGCGGGTGCAGCAGCACCTGTCGCGCTTTTCACTGTCTGCCAGGCAGACGGTGAAAATCGTGACGGGGCTGTGCCTGGGGGCCCCTGCACTGCCCATGCCAAGTGCATGGGCAGTGCAGGGGCCCCCAGGGGCCCGCGACTCCCCTTCCCGGCAGCCTTCCCATGGCGGGGTCTACCACCATGGACAGGCTGACGGGAAGGGGAGTCAAAATCCCCAGGGCAGCTCTGCAAGCAGTGCTGCCCTGGCGGATTCAGACCACCGGGACAACCATGGCGGTAAACCTCCGGTCCTGTAGCGCCGCAGTCAAAATAAGGCAATTTGTACCGCCAGCCTGTTGGTGGTACGATTGCCACTTCAACCCTGGCGGTCGTTGACCGCCAGGGTTGTAATGAGGCCCATAGACTGGACGATCGTTTATTGAGTGTTATTATTCTGCATCTGTGCATGGTGATTACAAGTCCACACCACCTCCCTTTGGTAGGCTTTGGACGTCTCTACTTTCTACCCTGAGAGAGTCAGGCCCTACAATGGGGTGGTTGGTTCCCAGTGGAGGAAAAATGTGGGCCCTTTACTTGTTCAGGTCACACAACTAATGACCCTTTTTCTTACAACTGATAATAGGTATTTGGAAGGGACACCCTAAACTCTCCCCTTCCAAATACCAAAGAGCTAATGCAAATTTTGATTCGGTAATAAGTTACTGAATTGCATGTTGTCTTTTGCACACTTAAATAAACTTTTTTGCAGCTGCAAACACCCTGATGCTGAGAATTGGCAGTGCCGACCAAAAAAATCTTTGTACATCTTGCCCTAAGTTATTTCCAGTCATTGAATATGGCAGATTACACCTACCCCTCAGGGAACATTATTGAATTGCACATCAAGTGGTTCACATTTAGGCCCTTATTAATGGGGCTTTGGCGTAAAGCAAATCAACTTGCTGCACTGCCCTACGAAAGGACAGAAATGCACCATATTTATGCAATACAGTGCATTCCTGTCATTTCCCCCTGCCCTGGCTTTGTTTCACCAGCCTAGTGTCAATGCAGGCACCCTTGCACTATGGTGCAAGGTTGCCTGTGTTGTTGGCAGGATTGTCCTTGTGGAAGAAGGGGCACCTTGCTACACAAAAACAATCCCAGGAGGCGTTTTCCTCTTTCTATGTGTGCTTCAGAATGGAACAAAATAAAAACAAGGAGAAATAAAAACTATTTCTCCTCAGTATGGCTGCCTCACCTCAGGAGGCATAAGCTTTTAGTGCCTCCTCAGGTTTACTTGGCTTTGTAAATCTGGGGTAGTGGCAAAAACCAATGGTGTTGCATGGTAACACCCACGCAATGCTCATAGAAGGCCTCCAGAGCGCAGAGTAAGGCAGCACAACGATTTCTAGATTGCTAGATAGTCATCACTGAGTAATTGGTCTGAAGAATTACATTTGACAGGATTGGAATTTTTTTTCTGAACTGGGAGTTAAAAACCATATTGAACATTTTAACTTTACTTCTAAATGATGTGTCTCATGCTGTAAAGTGCAGTAACAAGGTGGAGGTTACAGCTCATTTTAGATTAATCATTTAACAACACAAAGTGGAAGTTTAATTTTGACTTTAGAAGCTGTAGAAATGAATATGAACCTGGTGGCCCCTGGGCAATATCGTGAATACCTGTGTGCAGACACAAAAGGGGTCTATGGACCAGTATTTTCTGGAAATGTGGGGTCTGTAATTAACTTGTTAAATATGCACAAGACAGAATATAAACTACAGATTGCAGTGCTTAAAAACTCAGTGAAGTGGTATGTCATGTATTAGAGCTGAGCTGTCAGCATCTCGTACCTTAACCTTAACTGCAGACAAAATAATATTGGTAAAACTGGCATGCAGACCCCTTCTGAGTCTGCAATTGCTTATGGGATGGCTTCTGATCCTGCTGCATGAGGGGTGTAACTCTCAGAGTCATGTTTTTCAGAACATCAGTGGCCATATCCTGATGAATTTCACTGTCTCAGGGCAAAGTCTAGCCCTAGCGGCACACGGTGCCACCAAAGCATAATTTTTTTGACACTGCAGTGGCGCAGTGTACCGGCACATATTTACAAGGCCACTCAAAGCCACCTTGTGTGGCTTTTCACTGCCTTGTAAATGTGGACCCTTTCATGCATAACATCGTGTGATGCTGCTGTGGGTGTTCCCATGCAACACCTATGGAATCTGACAGAATCTGACGCATGCCCAGATTAACAAGCCTGGGAATGGGTAAGATTCCTATGCCACCTCAGGGGTGGCGCTAAAGTGGTGCAGCAGGGAGAAATACAAATATTTCTCCCTGTTTTTCCTCTTTCTATGAGAGCAGCATTCTGCGGCACACATAGAAAGAGGAAAACCCCATTAATGATTGTTTATGTGCGGGAAGGTGTCCCTTCCTACACATAAACAATCATACCTTCAATGCATGCGCCTGCTTTGTTGCTAGACAGCAATTTGTGCACCAGCACAGGAGACAAGGACAAAAATGTGCCATATCTTATAGACACAGCACATACCTGCCCTTTTGTTTTGATGCAGGGTGGCACAGCAAAAAGGCTTGCGGTGCTGCCCTATGCCAAAACTTAGTAAATGAGTCCCTTTGTTTTTATGTGTCTGCAACCTTTAAATTAACTTGATTTAACCAGATATTTCTCTGAGTTGGGGCCTGCTCTCCAGACTGTAAAGCTTGGCAACAGTAGGATTTGGCTCTTTCATTTGACTTGAAATATTGCTGAAAATAAATGGTCTTTATCTGCTGCAGTCACTGCTTCCCTGAGCCAGAAAACCAAACCCTGATACAGCCCCAAGATGTTAAACTAAACACAGGAGTGGTAGAAAAACAATTTTACAGAATGCCATTTACTTCTGGAGTCATTTAGGGCCTGATTTGAGAAACCAGGCTGTACCCAGAGCAGCACCACTTTTCTTGCACCCCTTATCAAGCTTTGTGTTTCAGAACTCTGCTGTGTGCAGCCTATCCACTACCTCGAAATATTTAAAGTTAATGTATAGACT
Organism: Pleurodeles waltl; assembly: GCF_031143425.1. NCBI lineage: Eukaryota > Metazoa > Chordata > Amphibia > Caudata > Salamandridae > Pleurodeles > Pleurodeles waltl. The sequence goes on along the minus strand of NC_090437.1, from coordinate 432,007,826 downwards.
GAAGACACCAAAAAGAAACGCACAGAAAACGGGATCTTGATACTGGTATAAAACTGACCATTTTCGTGAAACTCTCCATGGACACTTTTGCACGCTTAATATTTCATATGGCTAAATGTAGTTGCTAAATTATTCAGACAATTTCCTTTCTCAGAACATCACATCTCTTTGTATGGAGAGTGTCAAAGGTGCTGAAGTGTGGTCTATAACAGGAAACTCATTGCTACTATAGAATTCATGGGAAGAAACGAAAAGGGATTGACTGCCCTACTTAGGGCGTCAAAGTAATACTGAACGAGTGGCTGCAGTTCTGTGCAGAATGAGGTTTAACTGCTGAAGACGTCTCTCCTGACATACACAATCAGCCTCCATAGAGCATTTAAAAGAAGCTATTTCCTGTGACACCAGCATAAAAGTAGCCAGCTGTTTGTAGTCACGATTCAATGGAGCTACTTTCAATATTCACTTCTCAGGATTTTAATCACTAAAGTTTCACATGTCAAAGTTGCAATCGCTGTGTTCAATTTATTTCACAGCAACACTGGGTGACATATTAAGGTTTGGATTTGGTTGCAACTACTCAATAGGACAAAGGAATCACATCACAGAGATATTTACATAATTATACTGCATAGCAGTCTTTTTTTAAATAACTTTAACTTCAACATATGTTTTGGACATTACAGGATTCATTTATTGCAGGCGATCTATGTAAAATGTCCTTCTGTTATAATTTTATAAAGTAAAGACAGAGAATTTAAAAGTAGTAAACTTAGCCAAGAACAAACAAATAGGCGTATTTTACCTTAATGGTTACAATACGTGTCAAAATGAGTAGGGAGAAGCGTTATAGGTATAGGTTCAATTTGAAGCCAGTTTAGTTGCAATTCTAACTTGTTCCTATACATGTAAAATAAAAATAAAAACAAACTAGCTAGTGTAGACAAGGAGAAAATGTCAGCACAAAACTTTCGGTTCAAATTCTAAATTCAGTTTGAGCGCTTAAACAACCACTGACAAAGTCAATAAGTCTGACTCTGCTATAAGGCAGTCACAGATGACAATAGCCCAGGAACACAGGGCAGCCTTATAGGAGCACGTGTGTATTCGCCGGAAATGGGATCCGCAGCAGTAAATTTTTGTGAGAAATGCCAGATTTAATAAGAACACAAGACATAATTAAATTAAACTCGAACTCAAACACACGTGGTTACCTGTAAAGACAAGTTGCAATTGCTAGGTTGCCTCCATAAAAATGAGGTTTCCTACAGGCTCCCTGTAACACTAGTTTATCCTAAGTTGAGTACAGCACCGTTGATCTGAACTGCACTGCTTTTGTTAGTGCTGTCCTTTAGGATCCACTGAGGGACATGTAGTAGTTGTTTCTTGTTTGGGGTCGCCTTTAAATGCCTCATAAGGCGGTCATTATGCAGGTATGTAAAGTGCCAGAGCTCGATCTTCGTGGCAAAATCAATCAAAAGAAGGGCGCCAAATGAAGCAGGGCATTGCCAAACTGCAATTAAAGAAATGCAGAAAAGAGTAAAAAAGAACTGAAGTAATGCTTTTTACGCCTATGCACCCATCATCTGGAAGAACATCCCCATCTCTATCAGTGCTTCTCCTGCAAATCAGAAATTGACAAGAATTGTAAATCAAGGATCATGCTCTTGGTACGATCCTTCCCTCGCTCTGTAGATAGGTGGGAAATATTCAATGCTATCACATGCAGATACAAACGTTAGAGCATCTCGGCCCTGTAGGGTCACACAGAGCTCTGGTTGAACTGAAAGAAGGTCTGAATGTTTTGAGACAGTCTGTGCTAGAGCAGTTATTGGATGTCTCTAATGAATTCTCCTGCATCTCTATGTTTTCCTTTACATTTCATACAAACTGGCAGAGCAATATCATAATGTTCGAATTACGTAGGAGAATAAGAAATGTGCTCTTCTCTACTAGATCACACCACTGTTACCATATCTCCATCTACTAGCAAAAGTATTTTTGTTTCCTATACCTCAAGAGTCTTACCTACTATTGCTCTTCTCTCCTCAAATAGCTCTAATAGATCGCCTGTCAATCGAATTTCCCTTTCTGTGTAACCATTCCCCTCCTCCTCTTCACTTACATTTCCCGTAAATATGCCTCTTTATTGCTCAAGGCAGCATTACATGGGGCGCTGCCGTTAGAGGTGTTTGTCTTTGGAGTCTTTCTACAAAAACTTTTGCCCAAGATTGACCAATGCATGATGTGCACCTTGCCTTTCATGGGCTTGTTTGTATTACAGAATAAGCTGAAAGAAGCTATTCTGAATCTAATGATGCACTTGGTACACATTCCTCTAATTTTTATTGGTAGGCAAATTCAGTGTAGAACAGGACACTAAGGAAGGGCCATGAAAGCACTAAAGATCCACATGGTGCCCCATCCAAGTATGTGCCCCCGGTTTTTACTTCAATCTTCTAAATCAAGGTCACTGTCCTATTGAATACACAATTAAGGCCTTAGGTTTGTCTAGTGGCAAACGATTGACTAAGAATTGTCTCAGGTCATACAAAATGTGTGGGTACGCTGCTGCAGCCTAATAATCACTTGAAAGAATGCATCAGGCTGCATAGTTGGTATCATGTTATGTAATGATTTGAACAATGCATTAAAACCACTGTTTAGGGTGTCAAACTTAGGTTATGAAGGGCAAGATCCATGCATTTTGTCAATACAGCATAATAAGTTAATTGTACATTTGCTAAACCCAAACAGAAGTAATTTAAATGTTCAACGATTAGCCTGAAAATCTGGCAAGAATCCAGGCCTCCTTGAGTATGCATTAGACGTTCTTTGTTCTAAGCTTAAATTAGCTATAATGTGCCACAGCACCTTCACTAGTTGTGACAAAGTCCCTCTATTTCCGCAGCATCCCCAGTTTTTTATGCAGACTGATAGTTCTGTTTTTTAATTCTGTGCATAGGGCCCTTACTGTCCAGACTCGAGTGTATATAAACTGACCTCTAAAACATGGTAAAATTGGCTAGTCCCCAGTTGAAATATTTATGTTTCCTGTAAGGCTGTAGTGTAAGGTGCAGAAAAATGCACAAAAGGCATAGGAAGATAAATGTCACCTGTGCACTGCAACACATTTGTGCCATCCACTAAGCTCACACATGAATATTGGTTGAGGCCTACCTGCGTAACCTGGTGGCTGCAGCTTTTAAACCTGAAGGCAAACCTGTCAAAATAACCCTTTTGGACATGTAAGTACCCCATTTTTAAATAATAATAAATAACCCCTAAATAATCTTTGTAGCCAACAAGTGTTTTTTGCAAGAATGTAACATTAGCATGTACATAGAGTCCTGCCCCCAAAAGCTATTGTTTAATATAAATGGCTGTGGCTCTCCTATGAGAGCAACAAAACATGAGAACAAAATTCTACTTCTGTTAAACAGGCTTGGGATAATGTACCCGAATAATTAAATCACTATTTTTTAATATTTATTAAAATCTTATTCACTTTTGGATGTTTGATAAATATTTAGGAAAAGTAACATTACAAAAGTTAACCTTTTCCACCTGAACCATCAGTAGCTGCCAGCAGTTGGACTCTGCCAGTGCTTCACTTTATGAGGTGTAAAAGCTGTTCACAGAACGGAAAAAGAGGTCTGTGACCCCTTTCAGCTCAGAAAGGGCACCCAGGAAGGGTCCAGGAACTTCATTAACTTGGAAGGGACCAAAGTGAGGCATGCTCATTCATAATTAAGCATAAAGGGAGACCTCGGAAAGAGAAGCCTTTGTTCTCTGGCCCAACTGTAGCTTTGTACCAGCCCAGTGAAAGGGGAGGTTGATCCCAGAACTGGTTTGGCAGTGTTAACGCATCCCTTTATGTTAATTAATACACATTAGGACTCGTTTTAGGCCAATGAATCTTGTGACCCAGTGGTGAGACACCGTAGGACGAGATAACTGATCAATATGTCGAGCAATATATCAATAATGTAATCAATATTCACCACCACAATACACTTTACTTTAGTTATAGACATTAATCAAATTGACAACGCAACCATGACCTTTCAGCCATGAATAACCACACCTTTTGATAGAATTTTATGAATTTTATTTACTATTGATTACAATCTACTAGCAAAAGTGTCAATCTCAAAACCAAGAAGCATAAGATCATAGTCACAATATTACAACTGTGATAAGATTTCATTAATGCAAGAATCACAAACATAAGAACATAGCACGGCGTGAACATAAATCAGAATACAAAGAATAACACGTAAGTCTCAGTTCAGCATAGCGCAACGTTAGTCTTTGTCTATTTGCGTCAGTCAGAGAGATCACCTATCCTAAACACTAATTAGCATCACCATGTTGGGCTTCATGCAAAATAATTTAGAACACCAATTTAGAAAATATCTAACTATGGCCTCTATTCAGAAATAAGCAGTTGGTCCCTAGAAAGGAAAAGCAAACAGACAAATTACAAATCGCATTGTCATAATTACCCTCCAATGATTAGGTCAGCACACAGGATAAGTCTTCGTCTTCAGGATATCTGTCGAATCGCTATCAGTCTAACCTCGTCTAAAGTAGAGAAAAACTACTATGAGAGCTACTAGAATAGCCATGAAGATACAATCGTCTTCACGTACCAACACTAGGGTCTAGAATGATGCTAACTATATATAGCTGACCAATTAATTGTTTATAATACCAGGCTGCTACAATTAGGTACTCAGTTACAGATAAAATGATCCTATTGCATAATTAGTACAAACTTATTTTACAAATATAAATGTTTTATTATTCCATAATGATACAATCATAAAAAATATAAACATTAAATCAAAAAGATAAGAAGAACATACATACAAAGCACCTAAGACAAACATACCACATAAACACTGGATTATATAAATAAGAAGACGTGTCTTATTTACAGGTGAAACACCACATCAAGGAACTAATCCGAATAATAAGATTGAGACAATTTAGAGTGATAAAAATATACAAATATAAATTATTCTAATATATTAGTATTGATAATCTAATACATAGCTAAAGAGACAATATGAACATAGTTCTATCCAAGTGGTACCGTAGGGACCGAAGGCCTACGCGCGTTTCGGTATTATAAGGTATAGTGAACAACCTTCCTCAGGGCCGTTCCCAGTGGTACTAGTATATGATACTCGAATCTTTAGCAGCCAAGTCTTCTGGTCAGACTGATTATAGGTTTGTAGTGTTCTTTTTGATGATGTAGTCAAGAGTATCTGATAAAAAAATATATATTTTAATTTATATAGACATTTTGTATGAATTTTCGTGCTAGTTGTGTAGTAGTCACCTCACTAGGCGTGAGTTGTATGTCACAACCAAAAATGGCATATTATCTAGTCAAAAGTATGTGCCCAAAAGAGTAAAGTGGATTTTATATAGTGTAGTTAGTAGAAAAATATAAAAATAAAGTATAGAGCATAAAGTATATACATGTACAACTAATACATGCAGCATTGATTACTGTAATGCATGCCAGATGCCCCTAAAGGTTCCGATGATTAGTATGTCATTGGTGAATATCTTACATTCATCTATCCATATGTCTTGGTTCCCTTTTGGTGAGAACATGCAGCTTTATATGTGCCAGGTAATAGAAGTGATAAGTTTTAATATAGGCAAACCTTACTTGAAGAATCTTGTCTAGCGTTTTTATGGGATATTAATTCTTCTGACCATAGCTGCTTCACTGTAGGGCATAATGCTACCTATTATAATACAGAAAGATGGACTAGATAAATACCTGGAGCCACATAATGAGTAAATGAATAAATAAATAGATAATAGTGGTAGATTGACTATATAGTCAATATATATTATTATTGTAATTTATATAATCTACAATTCACCTAAGAGTTAGCTGATGTCTGTTACTGAATTCGGCTCCGAATGGGACCCTGTGTATAAATACGAGTCCTCAGAATCTTGCCAATACACCGAACGAATTCGGGAAGTGGAGACTTGGATGCAATAATTTAAGCTGTAGCAAATAACAATAAGCGAAAAGAAAGGAAAAAGGTAGAACTAGATTATTAAACCATTTACTGGTTATAGTTCATACTGAGCTTAATTACAAGAGTGAAATAGATAAAGCGCAAATGCTATAAGGAAAAAGAGAGAAAAAACCCACGGACTCGGATGAAGAAATACCGGTCTCTGTGTTTACTCTTCCCGCGTATGCTGACGAAGTCAGCTGTCGCCGATCATGAACGTTTTAACGTGGCCGTGCAGAGATGTTGTCTCTGCTACTGGGCCGCGCGGAGGTACATAAATAAGCAGACTAATACGCCGGCCATATTGGGAATGTGCTGAGAGTATCAGAACGGTACAAACCGGATGGTAAATATGCTCCGTTCGATCCTCTCGAACCAAAATTTAATGTCTACACAGATGATTTTTGAGGAACCTAATTATGTATACACCATTCATTAATCCGAAGTATAGATGTAGAATAAGGTCCTATCATAGACTGAATATAAGGACTAGCTCTAAGGGGGTAATTCAAGCCAAAATTGACTCTACTCGATCTATGGGGTATACTCTGAGATGTAATAAGGTAAGTATTGAAGACTGACAGACTCACTTTCAGGTAAAATCTCCTTCTATTAGCATGAAACTGGTTATGCTAGAATAGTACCCTGGTCAAAACGGAGATAGGGATGGAAATTATGATGAAGAATAAGCTTAAATAATAGCATTTTCCCATGGAATAAATTCATTCAATCCCTTTTCACAGCTATTTAATGTAAAAATCCAGAAGACTTCTCTCTTTTTCCGAATTTTATGGTCTTCTTTCTGTCCTGGGTTCTTAATCTTTTCTAGGACAGTCCAAGAGAGGTCCTCGATTTTATGTCCATGCTGTGTCCAATGTGTGACCAACGGGGCACTTTCTTTACAGTTTCGAATGTTGGAAATATGCTCCAAAATTCGGATTTTGACTTCTCTTCCAGTTTCTCCTACATAGAGGAGGGGACAGGGACATCCAATTACATAGATACAATTGGCTGTTTTACAATTGGTCATATCTGATAATTGGAAGTCGGTACGATTCCAGGAAAATATGTTGCCAACAATAGCTCTCGGACAGGCTTTACAGTTGCCACATCTATGATTGCCTGTAATGGGTCGATTACCATATATCGACTTTTGACAGAAGGTCTCGTTCTTAGGTACAATTGCTCTGACTAGTTTGTTCGCAATATTTTGGTTTCTTTTGAAGGATATGAGAGGGCGCTCTAATGATGCTTGACTAGAATCGCTATTTAGAATGTGCCAGTTGGCAAAAATTATTTTCCTGATTTTATCATTAAGATTGGAGTGTTGAATGACACACGCTATAGAGGAAGTAGATTTTTTGTTTTGTTTCTCAAACATGCTTGCTCTATTATAGTATTTGGCTCTTTTATATGAATCTCTAATCAGTTTTTTGGGATATCCTCTTAGCAGAAATTTCTGCTGTAGGATGTTAGCATGGTATTCATAATCTCTCATGTTAGAGCAGTTTCTACGAACCCGTAGGAATTGGCTAAAGGGTATCCCTTGTTTCTGACTAGTAGGATGAAAACTATCATAATGTAATAGGGTATTCCTAGCTGTCGGTTTTGTAAACAATGACATCTCGAGTTTGAAGTTATTATGGCCAATCCAAATATCTAAGAATTCAACTTTATTTCTACTGGTGTGGATGGTGAACTTGAGGTTGGGATCACATAGGTTGATCCACTGACTAAATTCTGTCAAAGCGTCTTCTTCACCTTTCCATATGAAAAAAATGTCGTCTATGAACCGTGACCAGCAGTGAACATTTTCATAGAATGGTGCCATCTCATTATAAATATGGGTTTCCTCAAAGGAGCCAACATAAATGTTGGCCACACTTGGGGCGCAGGCAGCTCCCATACTGACCCCTTTCTTCTGCTGATAGATTTGGCCATCGAATTCAAAAAAGTTTTCTTGTAGGACAATATTGAGGCACTGTAAAATGAAGGAAGAATGTTCTGTATTACCTTCTGTTTCGAAGAGGCGTGCAACTGCTAGCCATGCTTCTTTCTGCGGGATGTTAGTATACAGTGCTTCAATGTCCATAGTTACTAGTAGTTGATTGATCGGATTGAACGGAAGACCTTCTAATTTGGCAATAATGTGGCTAGTGTCACGAATGAATGCTGGAAGTAATGCTACTCGCGGATTTAAAAATTTCTCAACATATTTGGAAAGAGGTTCTGTCAGTGCCCCTACAGTGGAGACAATAGGTCTCTATCATGGAGTCTATTAAGACATGTGAATTGTAGATTATATAAATTACAATAATAATATATATATTGACTATATAGTCAATCTACCACTATTATCTATTTATTTATTCATTTACTCATTATGTGGCTCCAGGTATTTATCCAGTCCATCTTTCTGTATTATAATAGGTAGCATTATGCCCTACAGTGAAGCAGCTATGGTCAGAAGAATTAATATCCCATAAAAACGCTAGACAAGATTCTTCAAGTAAGGTTTGCCTATATTAAAACTTATCACTTCTATTACCTGGCACATATAAAGCTGCATGTTCTCACCAAAAGGGAACCAAGACATATGGATAGATGAATGTAAGATATTCACCAATGACATACTAATCATCGGAACCTTTAGGGGCATCTGGCATGCATTACAGTAATCAATACTGCATGTATTAGTTGTACATGTATATACTTTATGCTCTATACTTTATTTTTATATTTTTCTACTAACTACACTATATAAAATCCACTTTACTCTTTTGGGCACATACTTTTGACTAGATAATATGCCATTTTTGGTTGTGACATACAACTCACGCCTAGTGAGGTGACTACTACACAACTAGCACGAAAATTCATACAAAATGTCTATATAAATTAAAATATATATTTTTTTATCAGATACTCTTGACTACATCATCAAAAAGAACACTACAAACCTATAATCAGTCTGACCAGAAGACTTGGCTGCTAAAGATTCGAGTATCATATACTAGTACCACTGGGAACGGCCCTGAGGAAGGTTGTTCACTATACCTTATAATACCGAAACGCGCGTAGGCCTTCGGTCCCTACGGTACCACTTGGATAGAACTATGTTCATATTGTCTCTTTAGCTATGTATTAGATTATCAATACTAATATATTAGAATAATTTATATTTGTATATTTTTATCACTCTAAATTGTCTCAATCTTATTATTCGGATTAGTTCCTTGATGTGGTGTTTCACCTGTAAATAAGACACGTCTTCTTATTTATATAATCCAGTGTTTATGTGGTATGTTTGTCTTAGGTGCTTTGTATGTATGTTCTTCTTATCTTTTTGATTTAATGTTTATATTTTTTATGATTGTATCATTATGGAATAATAAAACATTTATAATTGTAAAATAAGTTTGTACTAATTATGCAATAGGATAATTTTATCTGTAACTGAGTACCTAATTGTAGCAGCCTGGTATTATAAACAATTAATTGGTCAGCTATATATAGTTAGCATCATTCTAGACCCTAGTGTTGGTACGTGAAGACGAGTGTATCTTCATGGCTATTCTAGTAGCTCTCATAGTAGTTTTTCTCTACATTGGTCATTTCCCTGTTGGAGCTACGCTTATTTAATTCAGGGAATCCCCTTATAATTATAACCTCGTCTAAAGACAGGGGACACTTCCATCATAAGGAGGATAAGCGTAAAGGGCAGTATATGGGTGAGGATGGTTTATTAGTCTCAAAGTCACCAAACAGAGTGACAGAGTTTCTGGATAAAATCAATAGCATTCCCTACCTAGTTCTAACGATCCTTCTGTGACATGGGTTTATATCCCTTTTTCGTAATACCTTCCCCCAAAATTCTATTGGACATTTACTATACCCCACTATCTGTAACCTATCAAATTAAACATTAGGTAATTCCAATTGTCACCCCATGATAATTCATAACATTTTGATTGGTCTTCGTAATTGACGCCTTCGGAGGTGGCACATCCGGGGGTTTCTTCACCACTTGGCATGTCTTTTCGGGTCATGAGTTCCTTTTGTCCATGGTCTAATGTCCTTGTACATTAGATTAATCTACTTTTGTTTCAAATTGTATTTGGATTCATACTAAGGCAGCTAGCATGCGGATGAGAACAGAATGTGGTTTGATACATGAAATGAAGAAAAGGAACAAATGCAGGGTCATGGCCCTTTGCGAGTCAGCACACTGGAAAACAGAGAAAAATGCTTTAATATGAGAGCTAGGCAGCTAAATATACAACTCACGCTAACTTAAGGCTTATGAGATTTTAATAAATATGCGATATTGTAAACGTTAATATAAAACCATAGCATGAACAATTTTACTCATCATTGTTAGTTCACGTATATATTTATGACCACACACATTATAGTCGAAATTCAGATGCGTGTTTAAGCGGAACACTAATTATTGTCGTTTTCTATGCAGCATCATTAATCATTGATATAAGCATTTTACTTTTAGTATATGTAATGTTTAAACTACGCTCTCTCAGTGGCATTGAGGAGAGGGTCACTGCTTTTTTCCTTCATCACACACGACAAGAACACCAGAAATCTCCAAGGGCAGAAGCGTGCAGCCATGATCAATATCACTCATAATAATGTACAATGGCATCATTTGCAGTAAGATAAACAGGATGTGCTGCAAAAGTGAGAAGGGTTGCCCCTGGGAACCTTTTTCTCATTGGTTTGGGAGTGTCCAGGAGTTTCCTTTAACCTTGGTCTGCTGAATCCTACAAAAGTGACTCCTCAGCCACAGCTTTTTACATCAATTCAGGACTTTCAGAAGAACAGAAGAAGTCTGGATACACTGTCTGTGATCTGTGTGGATGCCTGATGGACTGTACCTGCTCCCACTTATAGCCAGGACTAAAACATAGTCTCCAGGGGTCAGGTGACTGATCTACTGTGTGGCTATAGGCATACAACCAAGTGCAAGAGGGCTTTTTCCTTGAGTGATTGATTAGCTGACAAGTAGCAACCAGACCTGAAGCGGATCCTGCTGGTGGCCTCTGCTGGAGTGAGCCTTATCCCTAAGTGTTGTCCCTGAGGCACTAGGAGAAGCCAAGAGGAATTGCTACAGAAAGTCTGCTACAATTTGGGCTTCCATGACAGCTGGAGCATTAGCACAACTTCTTGACAAGGTTGTCCAATTTCGAGAAGACTTCATCAGACATAGCTTCAGGCTGTAAAACTTTGAGCCCCATTAAAAAAAAGAATTGCAAAGGTAGAAATTTTTAGTGCGTAAAGATGTGAAAAGTATCTGCCCAACAACAGCAAGCAAAAAAGTGTAATTTTCCTGCTCTGACCTTATCTCATCAGAACTACTGGCTTCAGCTGGACCTCATCCAACAGCCATCATATTTTTAGAGGACTGTGTTAACCAGAATGTGCAATTCTGTCCCAATGGGGGACATTCATTTCAGCGATAAATTTAGAAGGCAACATCTTTGACCATGATGATCTGTTAGGGGGAATCTGACCTCCACTCCATTACAGGCAGCCTAGGTCTGGGGAACTTTGAATAGTGACTTTTAATTGGTGCTTCACTTTTTCATAGAACATTTTGCCCTCAAACCTTTAAAATGTATACCTCTGGTTCCACTTATTGGATTTTAGTTGTTTTAGTGACCTTTTTCTTAATAAAGTTTTTGCTATTTGTGGACATTCATTCTATTATATTTATTGCATTGTATTGTGTCTTTTTAATTATTTTGCTAATGCTAAATACTTTACCTGCTATTCCTGAAAACACACATGACTGCCCTGTGCCTTCTCTATTAGGGTTCAACCAAGGTTTATTTCCTGAACCTCAGTGCTGAACCTGACAAGATTTTGAACTCACTACTTTAGAATGACTTAGGGCCAGATGTAGGTAGGGTAAAAATTTGCGACTCGCAAATTATGAGTCGTTGCGACTCGCAATTTCCGACTTGCTAAATGCAATGCAAGAAGAAAACGCGAGGACAATTTGCGACTCGCAAATTCAGTTGCACCGCAGATAGCGAGTCCGCTGTTTGCGCGGTCGCTTTTTGCGACCGCGCAAAAAACGGACACGCAATTTGCGAGTGGGTGTCGCAAATTGCGACTGTGCCGCAAATTGAATGCAGGTGCTGCAGAACACTCTGGAAAACACTTCCTGGCACATGATGATGACATCACAGCCAGGAAGTTTACAAATACACCTGGGAGGAGGGAGGACCACACCCATTTAAACTGCTGAACTGCAAACACACAGAGCAGCAGCTACCATGGCAGAGACACCAAGGAAGCGGAAACTCAAGTTTGCCGAAAAAGAGTTGGAGGTGTTGACCGAGAAGTGTTGTCAGCACCATGACCAACTGTTTGGAAGGGCAGCCCTCACCGTGCCAGAGTCTGAGAAAAGGAGACTATGGATGGGCATCCAGGAAAAAGTAAACTCACTGGGTGTCAGCCACCGGAGCATTGATGAACTCAAGAAAAGGTGGTACGACCTGCGCTCCCGGACCAAGGAGAGGGTGGCAGAGCGGCTCCGGGAGATGAGGGGCACAGGAGGGGGACCATCAACATTACCACCACCCACACCCCTGGAGGAAAGGGTAGAGGAGACCCTTGAGCCTGAGGCAGTATGCGGGATGGGAGAGCTGGACACATCTGAGCCAGGACCATCAACCGGTGAGTACCATGAGACATGTATGTACCCTCATTAATGCCATACCCCCACCCACCTTGTACACAGGAGCATGCACAACCAAAATAGCTCCATTTCAGAGTAGCAATCACCAGAATGGTGCATTATGGGCAATGTAGTCAAGTAGGCAGTTTACAGGCAACAGTTTATTAGGAAGTTGACAACAGATAGTAGATACTGACAGTGTGTTCCCTATGTCCCACAGGTCTCCCACAAGACACCCCCACCAGCCAAAGCAGCCAGGGGCCACTGGTCAGCCAGCAGCCACACGAGGGATCAGGACCAGCCACCACTGCGACCTGCACCACCAACACCCTGTCCCCTCACGAGACACCAGTTGGCATATTGGTGTGTGAGCCTACACCAGGTACCAGCCAAAGTGCCACGGGAGACGTCACAGAGGCTCCACCTCGTCGCAGGCGACGTGGAAATCCATCCTCACAGTGGCAGGCAGAGTCAGGGGATGCCTCCATTTCACGTACTGAGGCCGCACTCCTACAGGGTCAGCGCCTGCAGACACAAGAAATCAGGAGGATTACAGGGGCATTGCGGCGCATGGAGCTCAATCAAGGAAACAGCATGCCGCTTGTACATTCTGAGTTGCAACAGATAAGTACACACATGGGCGACCTTGCACTCTCCATGCGTCAACTTGTGGCTGGACTGCTAACGCAGACAGAGAGTGCACGGTGTCGGGACAAGCAGCTGCTGAACTGCCTAGACAGAATGTCATCATCCATTGTAAGGCTGGCCGTGAACACTACAGGTCTTTCTAGGCGCACGGTCAGCCTCCAAGTGGACATGGGCCACTTTGCCAGTGACGTGGCACGTGGACTGGGCCATCTCAGCCACGCTGTTGACTTAATGGAGGCACGGCAGGTGGCCAGGGGCACAGGCGACACGCCACAAGATAGTGAGGAGGGCTCCACCATCAGTAGGGTCTCTGCCGGGACACCAGGGTGCTTTGCAGTGGAAGCGCAACGCAGGGCACTGCTGAACCCCCAAGTACCAGCCATGCGGGCCAAGCCCGGCGTAGGGTTTGAGCTCCACACAGTCCTGGGGTTGGGGCACATGAAGTCAATGTGTCCCATGCCAGGTGGACTTTTCAAGCCCCTGACCTGTTCAAAATGTATAAAGATTTTTTGTTTGCACTTATTAAATCACTTGTTCTTTCCACTTAACACCTGGACTCTTTGTGTGTGACATTAGTGAGTATGGTAGCAGTTAGCACATACCTTCCAAAGTATTGGATTGCAATGTGTTCCCATCTCAGTCTGCCTTGATTTACTATGCTTCTATCCCCATGATGGCGATGTGGTAGCTCTTGCTCTTCATCCTCAGAATCAGGGTCTGCAGGGGTGAGAGGTAGCCCACGTCTGGTGGCAATGTTGTGCAGTATAGCGCATGCAACAACGATCTTGAAAGCTGTTATTTGGGTATACTGGAGGGCACCTCCACTTCTGTGGAGGCATCTGAATCTTGCTTTCAGCAGTCCAAAGGTCCCATCAATTATATTCCTGGTCCTCTTATGTGCACTGTTGTATCGCCTCTCTGTCTCATTGCTGGGTGTTAAGTACGGGGTAAGTATCCATGGTCGGTGTGCATATGCACTGTCACCTGTTTGGCAAAAAATGTAAAGTACACACGAAAGTACGGGGTTCTCTAGAAGCGGACGTCGCGGATATTAGCGTAGTCCTAGGTTGTATGTATTCCTATTTGGAAGGGTAACGTCAGTGGAATGTCAGTTGGAAATTACCGAGTGGAACAGCGAGGGGAGGGAAGAAGGGAATTTCCTTTTACGGACTAGGTGGTCTCACACACTATATAGTGTCATGCTTCATCATTTGACCACCTAGACCCACCCAGGTAGGACAGTGCCACCTGGGCGGACTCAACCTCACTGTTAAAGGAACAGGAGGGAGTGCGTAAATAAACTTGTTTCTGGAAAGATCGGGATCCAGCTAATCTACTGAAAAACTAAAAACACCTAAGCAGACACCTGTGAAGAGCAACAAATTTAATGGTGGTGTCTGTATGGTGTAGTTAAAAAGGGGGGTTGGGACACCTCTGTGAGGACAAGGACTCACAGGGTCACCTAACTAATTACTAGCCAACATGTTTCTGCCCTCAAAAGTGAGCCAATGAAGGTCTGGTATCCAGGAGGGGGAGTGTCCCCTTATAGTCACACATACATCAAAAGGGACGCTCGCCGTGCGCCTACTTCGTCCTCTACGCAGTCACAAGCGGTCCAAGGAGAGGACGAAGTAGGCGCACGGCGAGCGTCCCTTTTGATGTATGTGTGACTATAAGGGGACACTCCCCCTCCTGGATACCAGAGGCTAGCTGCCTCTAAGAAAAGGGCCGCCTCAAGGTAATTCCTTGGGTAATGTAGATCATTCATTTTTCATTTTCTCACTCTTTGATTTCCCCATAGAGTATTTCCCTCCAACGTGAGACGTAGGGATCCTAGGCCCTGACGAATGCCCCGAGACCTTCATTGGCTCACTTTTGAGGGCAGAAACATGTTGGCTAGTAATTAGTTAGGTGACCCTGTGAGTCCTTGTCCTCACAGAGGTGTCCCAACCCCCCTTTTTAACTACACCAAACAGACACCACCATTAAATTTGTTGCTCTTCACAGGTGTCTGCTTAGGTGTTTTTAGTTTTTCAGTAGATTAGCTGGATCCCGATCTTTCCAGAAACAAGTTTATTTACGCACTCCCTCCTGTTCCTTTAACAGTGAGGTTGAGTCCGCCCAGGTGGCACTGTCCTACCTGGGTGGGTCTAGGTGGTCAAATGATGAAGCATGACACTATATAGTGTGTGAGACCACCTAGTCCGTAAAAGGAAATTCCCTTCTTCCCTCCCCTCGCTGTTCCACTCGGTAATTTCCAACTGACATTCCACTGACGTTACCCTTCCAAATAGGAATACATACAACCTAGGACTACGCTAATATCCGCGACGTCCGCTTCTAGAGAACCCCGTACTTTCGTGTGTACTTTGAATTATAGGGAGCTAAGTACGGAGTGTTCCTCCATAGTTATCCCCCCTCCTCCCTCTTCCTCTCTCCATGTGTAATGATGGCAAAAAATGTACACTGTTAGCTGGGCATGGATGGTTTCCACAATGACCTGTGTGTATGTCTGCAAGGTGTTTTCAGCTATACCTAGGAGGTATCTGTCTCCAAACTCCCCACGTTCTAGGCGTTGGTGTATCCCACTGTGCCTGAAAATGTAAGAGTCATGTGTACTCCCTGGAAATTTGGCAACCATGTCAGTGATGACATAATGGGCATCACATACCACCTGGATGTTCAGTGAGTGGATACACTTCCTATTGCGGAACAGATATTCCAGGTTTGCAGGAAGGCATATTTGTATATGTGTCCCGTCTACACACCCTATGACATGGGGGAAGTAGGCAATCCTGTAGAATTCCAACTTGGTACTGTTGATTTCTGCCTCATTCCTGGGTAGGTATATGTATCTGGACATGTGTGTGAGTAAGGCGTCTAGGAATGCCCTAAAGGACCGTGAGAGTAAACTTTGGGATACCCCACCTGCCACAGCAATGACCCCCTGATAGATACCCGAGGCCAAGAGGTGCAGTGAGCATAGCAATTGCACATGCGTAGGGATGGCGCAGCCGCGCACAGTCTGGCGTTGTAGCTGTGGTTTGGATAATTCTATTAAATCTAGTATAGCTGCACTGCTGAGTCTATATTTATCATAAATCAGCTCCTCAGTTTGTTGGAAAAGTGTCTGCCTGGTTCTGTATATCTTCTCCTGACTCTGGCTCCTCCTCCTCCTCTGCTGTGCGGCGTGGGCTTTCCTCCTCATTGCAATCACATATATCTCTGCCATCTTGGGTAACCCAGATGCCTTCTGGGTCTCCTTTTATACTTTGGTAATGGTTACCACCTGCTCTGAGTTAGTGGTAAATTGGAAGTGCAAAATGGACTTTTTGCGACTAGTCGCAATTTGCGAATTGCTACTGCATATGGTTTGCGACTTGCAAATTGCGACTTCCTATTTGCGGGTCGAAATATGGGGTCGCAAATTTTGCGAGTCGGTAATGGCTTGCATCGCATTTTGCGAGTCGGAAATGGGATTTTTGCATCCCATTTCCGATTTTGCGGGGTCGCAAATTGCGATTTGGGCCATTTGCGACTCGCAAAAGTTTGCTACATGTGGCCCCTAAAATCCTCCCCAGATAAAAGCCCATTTTCTTAAACTAGGGGATCAGTGTATTTCCATAGCCATCTCTAATAATGGTTTATTTTATTACTGTCTGGTAACCTTCCCAGTAGCAGGAGGCATGGAAACAGAAATGTAACAACGACCCTGCCATATGAGCAATTGCTAATGGATGCAAGAGGAAATGGTCAATAAAGACACCTGATGTAGTCTTATAAAAAGTGACATTCGTTGCTGTCATTGTAATTGTAATTGTGTTTGTATAGCTCTTACTAGGCATCATCCTTTTGTGTTGTTGACGAGGCATCAAAGCGCTTTTCGGCAAGTAGTACACCACTCCGAAGCCCAAAAGAATTAGTGGTAGATTAGCATAGGGAAATATGAGTGCAGTGTAAGGATTATTATAGGGAGGTACGAGGTAATTTGAGCAGAAGGCATGTGAGTCTGTTAGTTGGATTGATTAGAATAATGGAGGGGTATAGGAGGGAAGAATCCAGATGTGTTAATTGGGATATCATAGTAGTAAGATGAGGTTTGGAATGAGTCAAAGGAGAAATAAATGAGGGGAAATTCTGTAGGGTTGCTTGGGAGATCATAGTAGTAAACTGAGGTTTTTTGGTTAGCCAGGAGGGGTAGAGGAGGGAAGAGTCTAGAAAGGGTTATTTGGAGATCATAGTAGTAGAATGGTGTGACAGAATAAAGCTTACAAGAGTGCAATATTTTTTTCTCTTGTACAGTAGGATGAAAGTGATAACATAGTAAGGGAATATATGTGTTGGGAATGTAATATATTCAGATTTAAGTTGTATTGTATAAACACAGACTTTCAAGAGTTGCAGTATTTATAGTTAATTTATTTGTGTACTTTCATATTATTATTTTATCTTTATTTCAGTAATTTAATGCTTGTAGATAAACAGTTAAGATAGTATTTACCTATTGTGATAGATAAAATAAAAACGGAGACTCCTGAGCATCTAATCAAACAGCCTGTATAGAAACTATGCAATGACTTATGAACATGTGAAGTGTAAAAATAATAAAGATATATGCATACAATCAAATTATACATGTTTACATACACGGTGATATGCAGTCCTTTGCTGATTGACTATGGTGGTTATGTAGGCCAGGGTTAACTCTTGAGTAGTCTTCTGAAGATAAGATAGTTATCAGTGGATCTTATATTTGGGGGTAATGAGTTTGTAGCTGGGAAGATCCACAAAGTAAGTTTTACTTGATGCTTCATGACATACAACCAGCAGAGGATCCGGGAGGAAATAACTGTCCCATATTGAAAGAATACACGTTCACTCCTACATTTCACATTTCATTTAACCCTCATTGTTCCACCCAAAAGCAGTCTGTCTTCAGTGTCCCACCCACTAGGTTTAGCCAAACCCAACAGAATTCCATAGTTTGGCCCCTGTAACAGAGAGAAATGTACCACCTATTGTATTTTTCTTCTATGGTGGTGTTTTAATGTGAGAAGCCAATCTCGTGCAGACGTTTCTTTGTTGACCTTATTTGGTGATTTTGGGCCAGATGTACGATGCAATTTTGTGGTCACTACTGGTGAAAATCTCCATTTGCGACTGCAAAATGGCTTTCTATGATGTACCTTCCTTATTTTGTCCATCAGTATCCAGTTACTGACTCACAAAATAGGGATTTGACTTGCAATTAGGATGGGGCATCCCGAGGGTGGCCCTTCCTAATTGTGACTCGCAGGTGGATATATGATTGTTTTGTGACCTTGAACTCGGTGGCAAAACAATGACAGTTAACACCATTTTTAAATTGGTGGTATCCCATTCGTAAAAAAGAGAAGGGGTCCAATTGGTCCCATTCCCCTTTGTCAATGGTAGTAAAAATGATTTTTTCAGAGCAGGTAGTGGTCCCATGGACCGCTGCTTACTCTGAAAAAAGGAAAATAAACCTTTTCATTTTTTATTTTTAAAATGCATCCCATTTTACCATCTCTGTGCATGCAGCCTTTTCCAAACGGGTCACAAATTGCGACCTGCCTCATGAATATTCATGAGACAGGTGCCTTGAGACCCATTTGGGAATAGCAAAAAGTGTGGTTAATAGTGTTGTACATTTTGTTTTGACATTCGCAAATTTGCGATTCACAAACGGATCGCAAATTGTGAGCCACAAAACAAAAGGTCCTGCATTTGGCCCTCTATCTCTTATGAAAAGCGGTCCTGTTCCATGTTTGCTTTGTGGGTAATATAAAGCAGTTGGAAGGTGGATCTTCTGGTAACTGGTAACCAATGTAGAGCCTTCAAGGCAGGGGAGATATGGGTTTGTGGCTTTACGTGTAGGCGTGGTCTGCAACAATGCAAAATTATTTTAATTCTTCATTGCACCTTGTGCAGTAAAGAAGTGGGGGCAACATTCACTTGCTGCTATTCTTTTTAGGTGCAAAATCAGTGAAAATTTAATATGGTTCTTTAATGGCTGGTGAAAAACGTTTCAGGGTATTCAGCTCTATGCGAGTGCAATACCCTTGTTTTAATTTAATTGTGACACAGAATTATACAAATGCATCTTGAGCAGTAGAAGACAATAAAGAGAATGCAAATCTGGATATTTATAGCATGTAATACAATATTGTAACCTCGAGGCAATCATCTTAATCAAAGCTTTTATACATGAATGAATTTTAATTCCGATGGGATGCACATAACCAACACACCAAAGAGATTAAATATGTTACGAAAGTTGCCTCTCCGAGGGCAAGTGCAATTACTTCATTAGCATATGATTTGTTAGTATAGGACTTCAGGTCTACTGAAAACATATTTTAAATTGAAAGTCAGATATGCTGCTGCTGTCAGGTTATGAACTCCAACAGCAAAATTGTTTCGTGATGTGTTTCAAATTGAGTTATTCGAAGATCTGTGGTCCTACGGTTTGATGAGAATATTTGACTTGCACAAAGAAAAACAGATAAAAGAAGCTGCCTTTAGTACAATGAAAAAAACTCTTCTTTTTCAAAAGTCAACAACAGTGTGAGATAGAGAATACCATGTCGAAGATGCTGTAGAAATGGATTTAATACATAATGAGTCAGATAAAAAAAAAGATTGTTGATTGGCGTTACTTCATGTCCATGGTGGTAAATTAAGGTATTGCTTGGTGCAAAGACTTTATCCATCTATATTACTATATTCCGAAACCATGTTTTGGGGGATAATAATATGTGACAAGTATGTCTGTGCATGTTTACTGTGTGCCATTTTGTTGTGGTGGTGATGAGTTATGTTTTTTTTTGTGCAGCAATGTGATGTTCTATTGTTTTATGATTTCAATGTTGGCTTTTTGTGCCATGTCCTGTTATGTTTGTATTGTGTTTTTATGTTGCTTTTTGTATGTTATTCTGTTATGTTATTTCGTTTAATCTGGATATGCCAACAAATGCTACTACATTTCAAGCACTTTCTCAGGGGGTAAAATAGCACTGCTCCAGCCCCTCAACTATTTTAGATACCAGTCAGCCCCAAAACTGTGGCACAGTCCTTGGCCCAGGTTTACTAACATGGTGGTCTGGGTTTGCAATACTTTTGTCACCCAGACCCGTGCAAAGTGTTGTGGTGACATTTATTTTCCAGGCCAAATAAAGATTTGCTTTCAAAGGTTAGCCAGAGTAACACAAGGTAGTGCTATACAGTACTTTGCATTACATTGCATCAAGAGGGAGTTGCATGGGTTGTTCATTGTGTTTCCATACACCCATGCATGGGTTTTGTTGCAAATCCCATATACTAACTATTGTAGACGTGAATTTGTACCAAAATCTCATGGCAGGCATAAAGGAGAAGAAATGTTTCAATTTGTATGTACTTTTCAAACTATGAATGTGGGCTGAATTGTACAGTACACACGCAGCGTGGGAAAAAACATTAAAGCATGGTTTGGGTACTGGAAGGATCCCCTTCGATTAAAAATGCAGTGCTTAACAAAATGTACGCACTCTTGCACCATGGTTCAAGGGCATGCATGTTGCCATATGGCAACTTAAACTGCACCAGCATAGGCACAGAGAAGAACAGCTTGATATCTTAGTGGATATGGTGTTGTTTTTCACTCTCCCTTTGATGCAACACAACAGCTTTGGCTGCTGTGCTGCATTGTATCACAATTTACTAAATTTCCTACATAGTTTTACATTTGCACTTACAATGCACACTCTGGGTGAAATTTACCAACACGTTGTGTTAGGTTTAAAGCAAACCGGTACAAAGGGTTAATTTTGGGATTTACTTTACAGTGCAGAAAGTAACCCCACAGGGATGCAAAGTAGCTCTTTGCACTACTTTGCTCTAATTTTCATAAACGGGGCAGTCCACTGTTGGTACATTGTCATTCCCATGCAACTACCTATGAATTTAGATGCCGATCCCAATCTGCTAACATTTGTAGACAGGGGTTTGCACCAAAAATTCACTTCTCTTTGAGGCGGTCATACTGTTGCATAAAACATTTCCAACTTTTGCATGTCTGCTGTACTGTGTATCACACATACACTGTTATAAAAGTGTTAAGCTATGTCACAGCATAGTATTTTGTACAAAACCTATGCCTGACATCAACACACACCCGTGTTCTATGCTATGTTATCTCATGGCCACCTAAAGTGCACTAGTGCAGGCAGAGAGAACAACAGAAGCATATCTTAGGCGACATGGCACTGTTTTACTCTGTCTCTTTGCCGCAAAACAGCACAGCAATAAATTGTGTACCTTGTTTGTACATTTTCCCTTTCTATGTTACAGTTGGGTCTCTGCTACTGACTGACTGAGGTGAATGATGTGTTAAATAATGGGAGAGCTGTATGAATGGTGTTTTAACACCCTTTCCAATGGTAACTGATTGTTAAATGAAAAGACCACAAGAAAACAATAAACATTTATCAGAATATGACATAGCAACCACACAACAATAACACAATGCAATGATGCAACACTGGAACACAACAGCACAAAAATGTTTTACAGATGCTGACGGCTGTTCACAAATGTAAACTCCCACATGAGTAAGTCTACATATAGAATTTTAATTTATGCTACTCATCATTTACAAGTGTAAATTTACTACAAAGTGCAGGCTTACATATTTCCACTGTCAAACCAGGGGTTGGAGCCTACTCACTAATGTAGAGACACTAGTTCTAACTTTTCACTTGTAAGTGGAGATCAACACCACTCACATTGATATCTCCCTATGATAAACTACAGGGAACATGTTTAAACTTTAAAAAAGTCTAAAACTAGAAAAAATATTTATAAGATAAATAGTATTCCAAATAAATGTTATATATGTCATTTAAATTTAGGACAAAATAATAAAATGCTACAGCACTATTTACCTAATTTTTAAATAAATATTTAATTAGTTTAAATACATTAAATTAAATTAAAATGATCGTTTGAAGATGTAGTCTCAAAAAACTCAGCACAAATAAAATGTTATTAAATTTAAATTATCTTTTGAGGATGTAGTCTCAAAAAACTCAGCACAAATAAAATGTTTTAATACATTTATTACAAGCCTGGTAGAAATTTTAATTAAGCAGGAGTATTCAGAGTGATTTTGTATTACTCCTTTGATGAGAAATTACTGAAAATTAAGGGCATATTTACAAGCCCCTTGCATCACCGGTGTGTCACGTTTTGTGATGCACCAGCAGTGCATAGTGCAGACCCATGTCTACAAGGCCACATAAAGCCACTTTGTGTGGCTTTTCATGGGCTCATAAATATGGTGTAAGACAATGCAGTGCAAGTCACAGCATTGCCTTATACTACATCAGGGAAGCGTACCATGGGTGTTGCAGTGGGTGTTCCGACACAACACCCATGGGTTTTGACACATTCACAGATTTACAAAAATCTACAAACCTGGAAATGCATAAAAATGTATGCCTCCCCAGGGCAGATGCAGCAAGGAGAAATATCTTAATTTCTTTTTGTTGCTTCCTCTTTCTATTTGTGCTTAATTCTGCAGTATACATAGAAAGTAAAAATGTCTCTCTGAATTGTTTTTGTGTAGAAAAGTGTCCCTTCTTGACAAATACAATCCTGCCAACAACCCAGACATCCTTGCACCATAGTTCAAGGGTGCCTGCGTTGGCTTTAGGCAGCAAGTACTGCACCAACGCAGGGGGAAAGGACAGAAATGCACTGAATTGTAAATATGATGCATTTCTGCCCTTTCAAATTGGAGCAGAGCAGCACTAAGGCTTGTGGTGCTGCCCTACGCCAATTCCGAGCAATTATGCCTTTAGATGATTACACCCATTATGTAAATTTGAGTGATTTGACACAGAGGTCCTACTGCAGGAACACAGCAATTAAATTTGTGTGTGCAAACAGTTGTTGGCTGCTGCTGGTCAAGTTCTGTTGCATTTCAATCTATTTTCTTAGCACATAATGCATTCTCTGGTCCATTTTGGAAGCAAGATTGCATTTGGAACTCAGGAAATAGTGTTAAATGCTGGGTTATGCTGCTCACATAATTTCAAGCATATTTTACTTTAATTGTACATGATGACGAGTTAAGTCCCACTAATTTATTAAGTTTCAGAAATGATTAATGGTTATGTATAGATATAATTGAAATTAATTTAATTATTTAAAAAACAATAAAACTTTATTAAAATAACATCGAATAAATTAATAAATAAATACTATATACCTACAGATCTATGTAGACATATACATAAAGAGAGCGAGAGATGGAGATAGAGAGAGAAAAAGAGAGCGCAAGATAGTTAAGTGAAAAAATCAGTGACAACATAATAATTAAACTAAAAAAAACCACAGAAAGTCAACCATTATATTTTTACCTGTCTCACCTAAATATGTCAATTCGGCAGAAGACTGTGAAAGGCAGACCTGTGCAGCAGGGCTAATATAAGCCTTCCACCGACCCTTCTTATGTAGCAGAAACTGTCACTGGAGCCTCAGAAGAAGGAAGGGGAAATGCTGTTCAAATCCTGGTTCTCCCTAACTTGTTTGGACGAGAAAACACTGTTTAGCTGAGCTCATGGAGTACCAGAGGCTAACTTTAATCCCCTTTTACAGCTATTGCAGTAAATGATCAACAGTTACTAACCCTCACACTGCAGCTCAATGTTAACTGTTCAGTATTCACTTAAACATCTGCGAAACAAAGGCTTTGGAGTCACAGGGAGGCTTAACCCCTGTTGGGCACTGAGAGGCCTTTTTTTACATTAGGACATTCTGCCCTCATTGGTCAGAATGTTTTAATAATCTAATGGTCTTCTTTAGAAGCTAAACAAGCCACTAAAGGCCCCTCTCTTGTTAAAGGCCCTTGACTTTGGCTTGGGCTTTAAACTCTGGAGTACTTTTAATGACTGGTATACCCTTGTATACCTGTGGTGGGCTATATAGCTATACAATAGTCTAAGGTAGCAGTCTATTAGAAACTAATGACATATGTACATGTACAAGAAAAGCAACATAACATTTTTTTTTAACCAGAATAGATGGCTCTGAAAAGAACTCTTTTTTTGTTGAATTTGTATTTTTGTGGAAAACCAGAAAAAAACACCTTATCTTGAAGCAGGTACAATAAACCTGGAAAACAACTAGTGATTGTAAGACCATTTGTGGTCATGTACATGTTTGACACAAGCTGTTCAGCTCAGCTGAGAGGAAAATATTATAGTGCTGCATAGCCAGTAGGACATCAGTTTATTAAGGTATGCTGGGTTGGAAACATACTCCTTTGCTACAAACTAAGGTGATGCTGGTTCACCTGGCTATGCTGTTGACACTGTTCTAAGAGTGGATCCTTTCTTGTCACTTCTCTGCAATTCAGCATGAGCCAAGCATTCATGTGGTACCAAAGCTTTATTGCTTTTTTGTGCCCCAGGAAAATTCTTTCTGGCACAGCTTGCACTCTACATGGTTGGTTGGGACTTTTTTGCACCAGGAGCACTATCAAAAACCTCCCAAACAAGGGACTCCCTGCCTGTTTTAACAGGCTTGGATGTTCATGTTCTTGCCTGCTGGTCTGATTCTGAAGAATATTACATCTTCTAGTATTCCTATAAAGAATCCTAGAAAACCTTCAGAAAAGATGCTGGCTGGACTCAGGAGTAGATGTATAGACATCAACTTCCTGCTCCCAAACGAAAGAGGAGAGTGTGCTACAAAGTAGTAATGCAGGAGCCCTTGCATCATGATGCCATTGTTCCTAAGTTGTATGCAGTGTTCTTTCTAAGCAGTTAGGCATTCTTTTCTGCACCATTTTTGCCTATATCACTGACAGTCTTGCACTATGGTGTAATATACTGGGTTACTTCCTAGAATAACGTTTAACATTGATTCAAACCAATGAGAACTCTTTCCATGTGTGTGTGTGTTTATGCTTGTGAGCCTCTCATGAGCCTTTTGTGAGGCACTTGGTGGAGCGTACATTAAGGAATTGAGTATTATGGTCTTCTATATATATCATGTTCATGTATTATTTGATGTTTTATTAAAAATTATAGGGTTTAGATTTCATTTAAATGACTGTATTGTAGTGATGTTTACTTTGTTTGAAATGAAAACTCTTACGCAAGGCTCACGGGAGCCAGTCACATAATCCCCTGCATGCAGTTCAAGGGGGTGGAATATCTGGTTTGCCCTCTTGCAGACTACCCACAAGAATATGCTTTGCAATCAAAGTTCAAAGTAGCTAAATAAAGTTATTTTAATTTTTCAGTAACTGTGGGAAAACTGGGCTGATTGCAGAAGTCCCCTCACTCTTTGACCCCATTTTTAGCTGATGCTGGTGTCTTCCGATTCTGACTGTGCCCTTGGCACTGCTAACTAGTCCCCGTGTAAAATGTTATACGCCAATTAGGCCTAATTATAATTGACCCTGGCAACCTACCTACTAAATGGTAGGACATATAGGTTTAAGGAACCCAGGGTAGATAGGCCACCCCTGGGTGCACTGCTGTGGTCCCTGGTGTCATTGTAAAGGAAGGCCGGCCTTGCTGACTGCTTTTAAGCTACAATTAACCCCAAATTTGACTTTGGAATTTAAAGTGTTTCCACTGTCTCAAACTACCTTATTTTTTGCATATAAGTCACCCTCTAACATCTGCCCTACAGGGTTGGCTGTCGTGTAAATATAAGCAGGGACCTTATAAAAGATGTTTTATAAACCCTGGTGAGGGTAAACAGCCAAAATAATTTTCCCCAGTGTAGTCAGTGGGCTCCATAGGCTAACAGTGGGATACTTTATTTCCAATAGAGGTGAGCTAAATATAGCAAGATTGGTACCAAAGTTAACGTTATAATAAAGCCAACAACTTGTCAATGTTGAATTTAATATAACTAGCACAGGGAAAGAGTTTCAGAACTCTTTCTGAAAGTTGCCTAATTCAGCCCAGCAGTGCGCTTTCATGATTGGCCAGCCTCTGGCAGCCTGAGCCAGGCTAACGTAATGAGGTGCAAAGTGGCCTGGGCTGAGACAAAGAAAGCATCTGGTGGGAGTAAAACTGCTGCAGGAGATGGTACAGCAGGATGGGGGAAGAGTAGCCAAACTGGTCTTCAAATGGGGGGAACCACTTGGGACAAAAACAGGACCTCCCCCATTTCCTGAAACCACAGACAGCTAGGAGCCCAACTGATTAGATTAAGAGACGGGCTGGAGGAGTTGTGGTAGGGGAACCTGACCACAGCAGTGGATGGGCTCAGCCAGATGTAACCTTCCAGGAGAGACTTCCTCCATGTTGGATTTGTAAAGAATGTTGCTTTCTGGGATTGATTTTTGCCACACTTCACAGGTAGTGGTCACCCCATGGGGTGTTGGCCTGCACCCAATTGGACAAGGAGCACCCCTGGCCTTCCAGGATGAATATGGCAGAGCTGCCTCACAATTCAGATCCTGTTGGAAGAAGATACTGGAAGAAGAAGGTCTGCCCTGCTGGACCCCTGGCCTACATCTGGACCCTACACTCAGAAGGACTACACCATCTGTACTCTTTGGGTTTCATCAAGAAAATGACTTTGCCTTGCCTCTGCAACTCCAGGAGTGGACTTCCTGTAAGCTACAGGTGCAAAAGAGCTGACCAGCGTCCCCTGCATCAAGTGCTACAAGGATAGCCCAGCTGACAAGTGTACAGTGGCTATTTGAGGATTCTGACTAGGTGCATTCTGGGAACTATAGTCCCAAATTCCAAAGAGTAACTCAGAGTTCTGATACCTTGGAGCAAGTTTGAGTACCCAAAAAAGACTTCTAGAAGAAGGTGCAGAGGTTTGGAGCAACTTTGGAAAAAAAGCTCCATAAGTGGACCAACCTAATTTCGACTGTCAAGCTGGCTACCTTTAAACGTGATCTGGCATGAATTTCAGGTGCATCCAGCTGAAAAGCTCCTGCCTCCCAGACTTCCCGGATTTGATCAGGGGTTCACGGAAAGACAATCTGATGACGTTGCATTGAAATTGGCTTGCTGAGGAGGGCTGCACAATTTTGAGGAAGCTCCAGAAAAAGTCCCTAAGGTCCTCATTATGACTTTGGTGGTCTCAAAGCGAGACTGCCAAAGCCACTGGTGCCATGAGATGCTGGATTTCTACCACATTTAGGGTGGAAATCCGGCAGTGGGCATGCTGGCGGTCGAGGCACCTGGGCAGTGCTGCCACCTGCACCGCCCCCCCAGTAGGACACCGGCAGCCATATTTTGACCACACAGACGACCTGAGGATATCCTGCTGGCGATGCGCTGCTAGTGGTAGTAGCGCCCGTTCCCTGCCGGACGAACTCGTCGCCGGAGAAGGTAAGTCGGGCGCCTGACAGGGGAGGGGGGTCAGGGGGCGGGGGTTGTTGTGCATGAGTGTGTGCTGTCTGCATGTGTGTATGAATGTGTTTGTGCATGTGTGAATGTGTCTGTGGATGTTGTGGTGTAAGTGTGGTTGTATGCATTTGAGTGAATGTGTGTATCTATGTTACAGTGAGTGTGTGTCTGCAAGTCAGTGTGTATGCTTGTAAGTATGTGTGAGTGAATGCATGTATGTGTGTGTGAATGCTCGTGAGTATGTGTGAGTGAATGCGTGTATGGATGAGTGTGGGTAAATGAATGCATGGAAGTGGTGATGAATGGGTGTCTGCGTGGTGCATGTGGGGTGTGTGCATGATTGCGGGGAAGGTGGGTGGGTGGGGGAGAGTTCGGGGGTGCTGTGACTCTAGGGGCTGTGGTGGGCAGGGGTGGAGAGTTCAGTGATTGCTCGGGGCAGCGGAGCCTTCTACCAGTGACAGGGAAGGAATTCCCTGTCACCGGTAGCCCTACCACCATGGTTTTCATGACGGTTGATACTGCTGCAAAAACCATGGCAGTAGGCCGGCTCAGAATACCGCCGGCGGTCATGTGTGGATCCTCAGGTTTGAGATGACATCTCCGGCCCAGCGGTTCATACCGCCATGGCATTATGAGTGCAGATGAGGTGGGCTAGCAGCGTCCAACCAGGCACACTCATAATGTGTCGGAATACCCCACCAGCCTGTTAGCGGTGATGCCACCACATTAACCCTGGCAGTCAAAAGACTGCCAGGGTCACAATGAGGGCCTAACTCTGAAGGTAAAATTTTGACTGAGGCCTCCCGCTCAGTTGGCCTTAACTTTTGACTTTGCCGTGCTCGTCTGTGACCAGATGTCCACGGTTGGCGCTTTTGGTTTTAGGCACATTTTTTTTCAATGTAATCTTTAAAAATTCCTATCTCCGGTTCCCTACATTGGATTTTTGTCATTTTGGTGTCATTTGTAAGATAAAAAGGTTTCCTATGTTTATGAACAAGTGTTGGAATTTTATTGTGTGTTGTGTTTACGTGTTTTTCGGTACATAGAATACCAACACGTAGCGTCTGTTCTTTAGTGGCCCAACCAGTACACCCATCAGTGAGCATGGGAAATAGGTTTACACCATTGGCAATTACATATTGTCTGGTTGCATCACTCCCCCACCCTTCCAGGGTGGAGAAATTGCCCAGTGAGATTGGTCACAAATTTCACACGTTTCTGAAACTACTACATGTAATCATCCTCCAAGTTCAACCAATAGTAAGAAGTGGAACACAATGAAGGTACTGAGTTGGAATATTTCTCGGTTACAATAAAAAATACCTCTGAAGGATTGGCAGCAGATAATATGCAGTTATGATATTATTATGCTGCAGGACACTTGGGCAGTAGATCCCATAATGGTCAATGGATACTGTTGCTTTAATTCACCAGCCATTCCGTCCATCTAAGGTCGGGCCTTGGGGGCCTCATTACCCAGATAAGCCTCATCTTAGGCAGAAGCGCTGTAGTATTAGATACTAGAGAAAACAGCTATCAAGCAGTGCTGTATAAGGGTAATCCCCCAGTGTATTTTATTAACTTTTATAATAATGAGTTTTCAAATTCTCCAAATCGTAGTTTTTTAGATTTGTTTAATTTTATTGAGTCACTTGTGAGGTTGGAGACAGATGGGGGGAAATACGCTTACCTATGTTTAGCAGGTGTCTTTAATGCTAAATTGGGATATTCTGATCAAGGGACTCAGTCCTTAATTGGGATTGGCCCTGGTCAGAGGGGTAAAGAATTAGGATCCTTTTTGTCATCATTGGATTTACATAATGCGCTGGAAAGGGTGAGAGCAAGAGATGTGTGTGTGTGCCACTCCATAATTGACTACATCTTTATATCCACCAGGTGGTTGGTATATGGGTCCATCGTCCAAACAGACTTTAGGGATCGCAATCCTATTGCACTTGTAATAACCACGCCCTCCAAAATGGCTTTTCAAACCCAACCAGAACTCTGTGGTTTGCAGGCTTCCACATCTACTTTAAAAGTATGCTAGAATCTTCATGATCCCTTACAAAAGCTGGCCGAAATTATCCAGAAAAACTTGAATCTATTTCTGGGTTGCTTATCAGATGTTGAGGGTAATGAGGATGATAACATGGCAAGTGCATTCAAAGCCCTCTATTTAGGTATTAAAAACAATCTTTCTAGGCCAATAAAAACACAGAAAAATGTTTCCCTAACCCCAAAGTGGTTTGATCGTGAATCTTCGGTGGCTAATCAAGATTTAAGAAAAGCCCTAATTGCCCACCAAAGGGATGCTTTAACAGTGATTGGCCTGTGAAAAAGGTATAGAGATGAATCTAAGAGGAGGAAGATGGAGGTGAATTAACCAGCAGTTGAATAGTCTTGCACAAGCAGCAATCACTAAAAATAGTAAACTTTTGGGGGTTTTCTTGCATTTCTAAGGTCGATTAACACATCGCAGCTGTCAACTAGCTATTTTTTTTTAGTAGTGAGGTGTGAGAAGAACACTTCTCTAAAATTTACTTAGCAAGGAACTCTGTAATATAGGCTAGTATGATAACTGAGCTACGGTCTGCAATCAATGTAACCCTACAATAATTCATAGCTGCAATAAATGCAGTGGGAAGGAGTGAAAGCCCCAGGGCCAGATGGCCTACCAATTGATCCGATTGAGTGTAATATTAGTTTATGGGCCCCTCTGCTGACCAACGTCTAGAAAAATTTAAAATATGAATCATTACCCAGGTAATGGTCTTTATCCAAAATAGTACCAATCTTTAAAAAGGGAGAATGCTAAATCTTTCGGAGGATTCTTTACAACAAAATGACAGAGTGGGCAGTGGAGAATACAATCTTGAACCCTTGCCAATATGGTTTTTGAAAAGGAATTGGAACCAAGAGCAATGTTCAAATCTCAGTTTATTTCTAGGTAAATACACTGTGGCAAAATGGGTCCCTATATACCTTTCCTTTATGGATCTCACCGCTGCATTTAACTGTGTTCGCCAAGGGACATAATGAAACATTTTGTTGGAAATGGGGACGTAGGAGCCACTGGTACATCTCTTGGCATCTATGCAGAAAAACAAGAGTGCCAGAGTGAGGTTCTGTCATAGAGGTGAGCTTACAATAGAGATTTGCATTGAGTGTGGGGCCCGTCAGGGATGCATGTTTGCTCCCTTGTTATTCGCTCTGTATATAAATAAATTGAGTGCTCATTAATAACTAGCACGCTAGATGTTCCATTGGTACCTAGCACCCCATGCCCATTTATGCTTTATGCAGACAATGCTGTTGTGTTGGCACTTACACCCAGATCTTCCAGTCTGTTGGTACATTCTTTTGTGGAGTTCAGGGACAATCTCAATCTGGCAATACATTTTTTTAAATCCTTTATCGAGTCCTGTGGCAAATCAAATTCACTAAACTAAAACATTTTCCTAATTGGGGATGACTTTTAATTCCACTAGATCATGGTCATCTAACATAGCTGAAAGTAGAATTAAGCTATCAAGAGCGGATGGCTCACTTTTCAGCATGCCGTCCCCTCGCAGAGGACGTGCATTTGCCCTAATAATTCAAATTAATCCCACGCAATGTGCCCCAGTCACTAGCGGGAGTTTGGGGTATGAGGGACACCGTGGCAATTCAAGTAGAAGAAAATCGCTTTTGCTGGAAACTTTTGTATCTGTCCATCTTCCCCCCCCATTATATTTGTCATAGCGAATTGGGGCAGAAGTATATAAGTGATATTATTCAAATTCAACCTGCGATGTTGTGGCTTGCAATTTGGAAGAACGAGGAGGCATAATTATCGTGGGAAATAATCAAAGATTGTGTGGCATGTGATAACATCCTTACAATCCCCTGCCTAGCATTTATAAAAAAAATCTTTTGATGCAATTGGCAAACCACAGGTATTCAGTAATTACAAATTGTGTGCCACAGTGGTAGGAAACAAGCCAAAACACTATTATTAACTTATGTAGAGGAAAAATATTGGGCATTGAATTGTTGAAAACATCACTTGTGATTTATTTGCCAATGAGCTATGATAACACTTTGAGTGATTATCTTTGTGCTCGGTGAGGTAGAGGGGAATGCTCTTTACTTTTCCGCTTTCGGACACATACTGTAAAATACCAATTTTGTTTCCCGCTAGGTTTCCAGCACAATCTAGATCTGTGGGTTTGCCAATGTAATACAACTTTTAAACAGACAATGTTACATTTGACCTTTCTATCAAAAATATTCTACAATGTTTTTAATGCCTTTAATTAGATTTCGAAAATTGACAATGTGCATGCAGTCGTTGCTTTTTTTTTAAACAATTGAATGATGATGAAACATGTATTTATGTGAGTTTGTTTTTACGGGCTGTTGTATGATCAAAGATTTCTATGCACCTTGACTAAGGCATTGTTTTAATTGTGCGGGTTTTGGCAGGAATTCGTGTACTGTAAATCTGTCTTTGTAGCCCATAGCACTTTAGAGACTGTGATCAATATATGTTGTATGGTTAATTTTGTACTTTTATGGCTACACTGCTGCTGAGTAAATGGAATTAATTGAATTGATTGATGCTTATTTACTGTTTTGTTGATATTAAATACATTACACACCTGTCTCTGAAGTTAAGCCTAACTGCTTGTGAGACAAGCTAACAAGGGTTGAGCAGTGATTCATTTACTAAGACCTTGATTAGACCTAATGGGAGTTTTTGGCCCAATGCTAAGTGTAGGTACCTACCTGCCCTTACCAATAATCAATTTTCCAACAACTCTTGCTGGAGTCAGGAGCCAGCAGGGACCACACAGGCCTTAAGGCTCCCCCTGCAGTCCTGTCACTTTTCTCTCTCTCTCTCTCTCTCGCTCTCTTCCATCCCATAATAGAAAGGGAGAGGGAGAGAGAGAGAGTGTTATTGCAATCACAGGGACGACCCCTCCATTAGGGCGGAGGAGCGTTGATCCCTGCCAGCAGTGGTAGTTGCAAAACCTTTTCAAGAAAACGATAATAAACTGCGTTTATTATTATTTTCTTGAAAAAGGGTGGGGCATTGAGGGTGATGAACACTTGAGGGGAGTGCACAGAGCACTCCCCTCAGAGTGCATGTGTGTTTGGCCGGCCGCCTCGGCCCTGCCAAACACACATGCGCAGTAAGATCTCTCCAGCCCAGCAACACAGTTGCCAGGCTGAAGAGAGCATGCACAGGCTCCCTGTCTGCCTTGGAGAGCCCTGGCTTGGCATTCCCAGCCAATCCTGATGCTGCTTTAAGCAGCATCAAGGCTGGTCAAAAGGCAGGCTGGGAGCCTGTGTCTGCAGCCCGGAGCACAAAGAAGCGGTGCAGGGGAGGAGGCAAATTATTTATTTTATTATTGTTTTATTTAATTGTTATTTATCCCCCCTGCATGCCGCACCAGCCCTTCTCATTGCTGCAAGCCACAACTGTGCAATCATCTCTCCATACAATTACTTCAAAGTGTCACACTTGCAAGATGTTCGGTTTCAATGTTATAGTTATGTTTTGCTGCAGAGCATAGTTACCTGTAGCCTGCCGATAAAGCACTTTGAGTGTTACTCCGTAGGTTCAAGGTTCAAATTCTGGAATCTTGTGGGAATATTTTTTTCAATGTTTATCATTCCACTATAATATTACATAATGGAACATTTATGTCCTTTCCCCATCAACATATTTGCGTTGAATGCATAGATATGTCCGGACAGTACATAGTCAGTAGTCACCTGTAGCCTAGCGGTCAGGGTCTCAGACCTTCACACTGAAGGTTGAGGGCTCCAGTCTAAAGGTGTCAGTTGTAATTTCCCTGCTGTAATTTATTTTCAAATTCAAATATTTAAGTTACATACAGAAAGTTGATCTCACTCTTTTTACTTGACAAATACATATTTCTCTTCAGTTTGTGGTGTGGGATTGGTGTGGTTAAAGGGGCAGCCAGAACCTGTGGCCAACCTCCGTCATGCATGGCCAAAGGCCTGCATGGCACAGGGTTGGGTGGTGTTCCCCCAGTCACAAAGTGGTGCAAGGCGCATTAGAAGTTCCAAGAAGTCCAAGGCGAGTCTTCGGGAATGCAGTGTTTTTTCTTTTGTGGTGGGCAATTAATGGGGGTTGTGGTCTTAACCGCAACACTAGCAACAGCAGTTAGAGTGTTCCTCTTTTTAGTCCGTATTCATTTTGGAATTTGATTCAGTGGTAGCACCCGGTTTCTGTGAAATATTGAGGCAATTATGAAATGTCTGTAAGCTGGCGAGGAGACACGCATTTCCTGAGTTTGTACTATTACAATTGAAGACTAAAGGACTGGATGGTCGGAAATTCTAATGCGCCTTGCACCACTTTGTGACTGGAGAGACAGCCTCATCAAGGTATCTAGTGAGTATATGTCCTTTTAACATGATTCACAGTACAAACGGTCTTTAAATTCAGTGTAAAGAAGGGTCCGGAGCCTTGGCTAAATATTGGAGTATTAGGAGCAAATTGGGGCTGAAAAACATGCGATTTAATTGCTGTGAAAACACTGAAGGCATATAATATTATGCACAAGTGTTTTACTTTGGAAGATTAGGAATATTAATAGGAACGGAACTAACACTGGCATTGATTGCAATAATAATGCATAATATGATTTTTTTTATCGGAGCTGTTTATAAGTGGTCTAACAGGATTTGTGCTGGCTGTCATGTAAATGATTAACTTTTTCACAGTATAATTAAAGTTCCTAGTTGTGTGGGACATGAAACTACAGATCCCAGAATGCATCTGTGCTTTTAAAAGGCATAATAACAATAACATGTGGACACAGTCTGAAACCACTTGAGAAAGACGAGATTTTGAAATGCGTCATGGCGTCTGGTTAATGTTGCCTGGTCAATGCTTCCTGGTGATTAAATCAAACTTGCCAGTGAAGACTTCGGGAGTCCAGTTTTCTTTCCTTTTTAGTGAGCAATTAATGGGGGGCATGGTCTTAACCCCAACACTAGCACCAATTATTAGAGTGCTCCACTTTTCAGATCGTATTGTTTTGGAATTTGATTCAGTGGTAGCACCCGGTATCTGTGAAATATTGAGGCAATTGTGAACTGTCTGCAAGCTCACAAGGATATACTAAGCACCTGGGTTTGCACTATTACAATGGAAGACTAAAAGACCAGTAGTCGGAACTTCTAATGCGCCTTGTGCCACTTAGTGACTGGGAGACAGACTTATCAAGAAGTCTGGTGAACATATGTCCTTTCAACGTAATTCACAGTACCAATGGAGCCCTTAAATTCATCGCCAGGCACAGTTTGTTCTTCATTAATTTGAGTGATAATGTTTCATTTATATTTAAATGATGCTATAGCAGTTGGCATGAATGCTGTGATACATGGGGTAATTAGCAGTGAATGGTGAGGGCGTGAGTTTTAGATACCCTAGGACACGAGTTAAAGTTGCTTGAAAGAGCTCTAATTATAACTGCTGAATTTCGATGGTTTTGTACCTTTAAATTCCGGAACTAATTATAACGTCCCTGTAACCTTTGTTTTTTTCAGTGACTTTGTAAGGTTTTTTACATTTTATTCCCAAACTATATTGTCCCTGTAACCTTTGGTTTTTCACTGAATTTCCACAGTTTTTTTAACGTAAACTAATTTTCACTACTATATGTTAATCCAACCATGACAGGCGGTTGGCTACAGAGCCTGGCCTGCGGCAAGGCCCTGCAACTAACCCCTGTAGCCACCAAACCTGCATGGCCCCCCTCCCTGGGATTATCTCTGCCTCAAGGACCCCTTCCCTCGGGGCCCAGCCTAAATATTTCATTTTTGGGGGGTGTGTACAGCCCCCTTCAGAGGCTGATCTCAGCCCTGGGACCTGATACCCTGGGGCCTACACTAAATATTTAATTTTTTGGGGGGTAAGGGGGACTAAAGCAGTTCCTTCTCTGTGAGAGAAATTGTTTCTTCTGTCACACAGGGGAAACCTCCACTCTGACAAAGGGAGAACTGTGTGACAGCTCTCCCTTGATAGGAGCAGTGCTTTCTGTGGCTTGGTAGCAGCTTCAAAGCTGCAGCCAAGCCACAGCAAAAGGCTATGTCCTGGGGGTAGGAACCTCAGGACATAGCAGGAGGTGGTCCGGAGGAGTGGCGGTCCCCAAGGCCATCAGTGGCTCCTCAAGAGGGGTTTGTAGCCCCCTTCGAAAGTGCATAGCCCTGGGGATGTGGTGGTCACTGCGGCTGCACAGGATCTCAAAGGGACACCCTATCTATTTTTGCAATTTTCCCTGGGAAGGTGGTGGGCCCCTGGGCTGCAGGTGGGGGTAGCACGGCACCCTCAAATAGAACTAAATTATATCCCTGGGGAGATGGTGGTCCCCGGGGCTAAGAGGAGTCCAGGAGCCCCCCATTTAAAAAAAAACAAATGCCCCCAGGACCTGTCCAACCTGTGCGCTTTTTAAAAACCAAGCACAGGAGCCTTGCATGGATTTTTTTTACATTATCCAGCAAATTTGCAACAACATTGTGATTTTGCAGGAAAAATTTAAAAAGAAAATGTTTTTTGGTCTGGCGCGGTCCCTCTGTGACCCCAGCACCAGATGTAAGAGTTCAAGGTGTCCCTAGCCTGGCCCGTTTTCTTTTTTTTTTTTTCGCCTTTTCTTTAGGGACTTGGCTGACACCGAATCCCAAGATGACTGCCAACACTTCCTAGTTGAAGTTTTTGCAGCCAATCAGAGCTTTGCATTTCCATGCACAAGCTAGTCATTATTTGGGAACTGATGCGGCCAGAGATATAGAAATTTGGATTTCCTTACATTTTTCAATAACTACTGAACAGATTTACACCAAATAAATGAAAGCGTAATCTGCATACCAAAAGATACCTTTTTGCCAACTTTGGTACTTCCATCCAGCGGTTTGGGCTGTAGTCTTGTTTAGAGAATTAACATGGGAAGCGCAAATTTTTTACATCCCCTTTTTTCTTGGTCCCCACTTGATGGATCACCCCAAAACTACTGTGCTCAACAGGAATCATTGGAAACACCTTTTAAAAAGAAAATTGTGAAGATTCTTAAAATGATGTCAAAGAAATAGGTAAGTCAAAAAATTATTTTTCTATGGAAACATGGTCCTAACTATACTGGCAATGTAAAAAACAAGAAGCTAGACAGCAGATCTATAGAAAGCCCAGTTTGAGTATGTCCGTGCTCTATGCTTGCAGCTTACACTCAAGCTATTCCAAAGCCAGAATACTGAATTGAGAAGCCCTACAACTGCAACAGAAACAGCAAGGGGAACTTTATCTGGCTATAAAAGATTTAAAAGTAAGGTTCAAAGACAGAGAATACACAGAAGAAGTCATTCATGAGTCTGTTACTAAAGTCAGGAGCAAAAAAAGAGAGGATGTCCTGTTCATGACACGTAAGCCTAAGCAGCAAAGACAAATACACTTTAGATTCATCACTCATTTCAACACTGGGGATAATTAGGAACATCCTAAGCAAGTACTGGCATATTAGAAATTGGGTTTCTGGTTGGCTAGGGTATGCACCTAAGCCAGGAAGAACCCACCCAGTCTAGTGAGGGCAAGGGAGTTACAGTTCCAAGATAACCCCTGCTCAGAAGCAATGTGTAAAGCATTTGTACAACACACACAACACAGGTGATGCACTATCCCACCACAAAGGAAACACAACACCAAAAATAAACTGTATTGTGCACAACATAATTAGATCAAACACAACATGCCAGTAATACCATGCTAACCAAGCTTGTCAGAATGTTACACAATAGTTACTCTGGAGAAACCAGCAGTAGTCACACATAACACACTGGTTACTTATTATTCTGCAACATAAGCAGTAGTCAGGAGTCACATTACTGAAGGAATGCACTTGTCATAGAAATGTCATGCATGCCCATACCAGGAACATTAGAAAATATATGGCAAGTCATAAGAACATATGAGCATGTCATGCCCATAAAAGGAACATCAGCACACATATGTCACATTATACCCCAAAAATAGGTTAGCACATCAGTCCCTGCAAGTCCATAATAGGAACATCAGGAAAGTGCATTACCCCTAAAAGTACTTGCTTTTGAGGAAAAGGAACCTCCAGTACAGGAAGTAAAACAAAGGGGCCCAGGCGCTCCTTGCACTCAACAGGGGACTCATGGTGATGTTGGGGGAGGGGGGCAGCACACACCCCCTCTGGTTTTTATATTGCAAGCTCTGGTGGCCTCCCGGACCACAAAAGGCCCTCTTGGGGGGGGGGGGGGTTTGAAGACACAACACAATTGGTGACGCTGAGAGGGGACCTTGCATTGCAGGGGGGCCTCTGGCAAAGCTTCTGCCCCACCTGCGGTCTCCCAGAAACACAATCAGGGTGGGGGGGGTAACCTCCGTGACGTTTCCTTCCCGGATTCGATGAGGCTTACTTCCCCTCCCGTCTCCTCCAGACACAGAAAGGCCTGCCCGGGCCACAGTGGTGAGCAGGCACCAAAATCAGTAACTGCTTGTGCCCCGGGGATGCTCCTCAGAGTGTGCTTCACCCCGGGGCACACTAGGAGCGCACTCACCCCTTTCTTTACTTTAGCGGTACCCCGGGGGTCCCAGGAGCAGCACATCTCCGGCGCATTTCAAATCAAGAACGCCCAGGTCGTAGCAGTGATTCTTCACGGTGGTAAATTGCTTCCAAGTGAAAATCTTCCAACTGGGAAGAACTCTCAAGGCGCTCCCAATAAGGAGAGCTAAG
The DNA here is from genome assembly GCF_031143425.1 of Pleurodeles waltl. Lineage (NCBI taxonomy): Eukaryota > Metazoa > Chordata > Amphibia > Caudata > Salamandridae > Pleurodeles > Pleurodeles waltl. The sequence continues at coordinate 431,969,266 of NC_090437.1, read as the reverse complement.
CGCTCTCCAATTGTTAGGGGCTTAGGATGGCACACTCCTCATGTGTCTCAGCCCAGGAAGAGTGTTCATGAGGTGCCAGGCAGACTGTTGCAGGGGTCCATGGCCACATCACCCAGCCCCTGGGGGACACAACAGACAGATCACAGTGCGGCAGGGCCCAGCAGCAGGCCAGCACAAAGGGTTTCAGGCAGTTGGCAGTTCCTCCATGTGACCAGGCAGATCACCCGTCAGCACAGCAGCAGCAGTCCCAGGCGGTTCCTGGTGAGTCCCTCCAGCAGCATTCTGTGTCCGGTACAAGTAATTTCAGTTTCAAAGAGTCTTCAAATTGTGGGGAAAAATCCCCTGTACTTATACTCAGTTTTTGCAGTGTGGTAACAAAGAAGGGGAGAGGAGGTTCCAACCAGTTCCAACTGGTTCTAGGAGGGTCGCCGCTCTCCTCCAGCACAGGCTTCAAACATCAGTTGGAGGTAAACAACCCTTTTGTGTGAGGCCAGGGCACAGCCATTACAAATGCATGTGTGCCTCGCTGCAGGCCCACTGGTAGCATTTAATTTACAGGCCCTAGGTATAGAGATACCACTGTACAAGGGACTTACAGGTAAATTGAATATGCCAAATGGGTATAAGCCAAAAAATGATGCTAATGTAGCACAAAGTGGTACTAGGGGTTTATAAATATGCCGCCAGGTGCGGAAGAGGTTATTACAACATGTAAGAGCTATCAATCACATGGATTCCAATTACCCAGTGGTCAGACATTTTGTGACACCCATGACAAGAAAGACAAAGAATTGTAATACTTTGGTATTGATGTAGTCCCAAGGGAATATCAGAGGGGGTAACAGGGAAAAAAACCTCAGAAACTGGAATCTGTGTATCTTCTGAGATTAGACAACTTCAAAGTTACAGGTGTAAATCTAGGTTAATAACTTTTGTAAAAATGTTTTCTAGTATTTAATAATTTTCGATATTTCATAGGAGAAGATACGCAATTATAATTGATTGTATTGCACAGGAAATGGTATCCAACTATGATTTATCACATGTTGTTTATAAGTCTGTTCACAAAACACAACAGTTGAGCAAAGTGTATGGAACAGCCAGATCAATAATAATGATGAAGTAACATGGTACTGTTTGCACAATTTTGACCACATGTGTTGGTGCCCATCAGGGCTGTATCTCATTCAAACCGGAGATTGATGGGAATAGCAACATCATATTTATCTTGCTTATTATTAGGATCATAATCGTGGTCAATACCATGCATTTTACTCTACCTTAATTGGTTGTAGTGTGTATTGTTTGCCTATTTGGACAGTATTGTGTCTTGATATTACCTAATCTTGCGATTTAGATCATATCAGTTGAATGCTCTTAGTCGGTGCAATTGCAGTGATTGTTTTGAAATTGACAGGACTTTTGCACAAATCGAATCTTATGTTAGGATTTATGATGATTCACGTATTTGATAATTATGCATTGCATTCACTATGCTCAATGCTTGCTCTTAGTGTTTTCACAATGTCTATTACGCTAGTTGGCAGGGAAACTCATAACTACAACTTGTAATTCAAATTATGTGAACAAAATGTGCTCAGTGGGAGCATTTACAGTAATTATTTTTTAAGTTATTGATATTTTGCATGAATGAAATATTTAGTCATGATTTATGCTGATTTTCGTATACAGTGATCATGAATTACATTCATTATGTTGAGCACTCATCCATAGACTTTTTGCTATGTCTGTTATGTTGGTTGGCATGGAAGCACGTAAATAACATTTCTATGATGGCATTTCCTTTAAAGTGAATTAGGCTGTTGCAGGCCGAAATGTTTTATTATGCAAAGCAACTACTTTGTGGACAGTGGAGAGGCTGGAGTCTGGTTTGTGTGATAGAGAGCCAGGGCCAATAGGCAGGGGCGGCTCCTCTATGAGGGCAAAGGAGCTTGTTTATTATTGTTTCCTTGTAAAGTAGTGGGACCACAAGGTGACGAGTGTGAGGGGGAGTGCTCAAAACTCCTCCCCAGAGTGCATGTGTGTTTGGGTGCTCCCAGCCGCAGGTCAGGCTGGGCCCCCTGCCTGCCTGCAACCAGAAGGGGAGCGGGCGGGGCACAGCATGGCATTCAGGTAAAAAACTTTTTTACACCGCCCCCTTTAACACCCGCGAGCCGTGACTGCCAGTAGGCGGTTATAGTTGGGACCTAATTTTTATAGGAACTGCGTTTTTTGTTTTGCCAAAAACTTTGAAACCGCTTGACGAATATGCACGTAATTTTCAAAACTAATATAACAGTCGGTTCAGCTGCTGTCTTTCTGGGTGATCCTTCAAGCGGCAGCCAAAAAAAGGGGGAGTTTTCCTTGTGCCTTAATGTAAACTATACCTGGCACGTTAGCCATGCACTGCTAACTACCCCAGATATTACAGCACTCAGGACAACTTTTATAAAAATATCAATGAAACATTAACAGTCAAATTATTGAAGAAAAAACTATGCATGGCGCAAGTTATAGTTACTTGCAATAACTCTAACTCTAACTGCTGAATTTCCATAATTTCGTGCGAGTAAATTCCGAACCTAACTATATTTCTATGTTTTAAAAAAAAATCTATTTCCTAACTATAATGTCCCTGTAACTTTGTTTTTTCAGTGAATATCTATATATATATACATATGTTACCAGCAACTGATTGACTAAATATTGACGTACATCCAGCAGTTTCACCAGAGATTAAATCTGGAGTACTTGATGAAGGTATACATCAAAGGGAGGCCCAATGTCCTAGGCCTAGAGATGAGGCAACCAGTTGGAACTATCTATTATGTCCTGGATTTTAGCGAGGCTTGACAGGAAGCTGGGAGACCCAGAGTGGGTCAAGTACATTAATAACCAGGATATTTGTCTTTTCCAGGAGACTTGGGATGAGGATCAAGTTTATATAGATGGGTTTCTATCATACTGTGTTGTGGCTCAACCCGCAGAGAGGGGCTTAGGTCGTGCCAAAGGAGGCCTATTGGTATTGCTAAACAAGAAACTACAGTGTGATCATTTTATACAAAAAATAGACTCACCCGCTTTATTGGGAGTACAACTCATATTTGAACAAGATTTTATGATTACTATAATTAACGTTTATGCTCGGTCTGTTCCACGGGGATTGAGTCTCTGAATTCTTGGATACCTTGCACCCTTCGACTAATTTAGTGATGGCAAGAGATATGAACTGTACTTTTGAACGTTCTTATCTAAATTGTGGTCTAATGGATGAAGAAGATGAGCTCTGGGGTATTCCACACCAAATAAATAAATAACAGTGTATTTGTTTCGCGTGCTGCTTCCCAGTTGGTATCTTTATGTCTTAAATATGGACTTAGGGTCTGTAATGGCCGCGCTCCCTCTGATTTGAGCACTGCGCCTACATTCAAGTGAGGCAAGTTCATTAGTATAATTGATTACTTCTCAGTGGATGTTAGGTTATGGCCTTCTTTAAAAGATATGAAGGTGGATTCCCGCTATGAGAGTGATCATAATCCTTTGCTCCTTACCATACTCAGTGATGTATTTAGGAGATCACAGAATGACCATCGTAGTGTGGTTCCAGCCTGCACTGCTGGATAATAGTCATACTCAGGTCTGATGGCCAAAAGTGTTGTCTAATCCCCACTTGATAAATGGGATTTATCAATTGTTTGTTGATGTAATGACTGTTTATGAGGAGTATGAAGTTAATGACATTCCCATTCTCAGTATTCATGAAGATATGCTGAAGAAACTGTAGAGTTCTTTTTATAAAAAGACCAGCATTAAGTACGTGTGGTTCAATAAGGATTGTTCGAAGACTAAGTTAACATTAAACACAGCTATTATGACATGTTCTTAGGGGGAGATATAATCAGCTAAACTAGCTTATAAGAAGATCACAATACAAGCAAAGAAAAACTTGGAAGACTCAGGGGGTCATTCCTACCCTGGCGGTCCGAGACCGCAAGGGTAGGGGACAGAGGAAGCACCGCCAACAGGCTGGCGGTGCTTCTGGGGCTATTCTGACCACGGCGGTAAAGCCGCGGTCAGAAAAGGGAAGCCGGCGGTTTCCCGCCGGCTTCCCGCCGGCTTCCCGCTGCCCCTGTGAATCCTCCACGGCGGCGCTGCAAGCAGCGCCGCCATGGGGATTCCGACCCCCTTCCCGCCAGCCTGGTTCTGGCGGTTTTCACCGCCAGAACCTGGCTGGCGGGAACGGGTGTCGTGGGGCCCCTGGGGGCCCCTGCAGTGCCCATGCCACTGGCATGGGCACTGCAGGGGCCCCCTAACAGGGCCCCACATTGATTTTCAGTGTCTGCTTGGCAGACACTGAAAATCACGACGGGTGCAACTGCACCCGTCGCACACCAGCAACTCCGCCGGCTCCATTCGGAGCCGGCTTCCTCATTGCTGGTGCTTTCCCGCTGGGCGGGCGGGCGGCCGTTTGGCGGTCGCCCGCCAGCCCAGCGGGAAAGACAGAATGACCGCCGCGGTCTTTTCACCGCGGTACGGTCTTCTGGCGGTTCCCGCCATGCGGGCGGCGACCGCCGCCCGCCAAAGTAGGAATGACCGCCTTAATCTGGCAAAACTTGCTTGATGCAACTAAACATAATGACAATGTGGCATTCTAGAAGCTATTGTCTAATAGACAAAGAGGGGTCAAGAGCACTATAAGTAACCATATTCAACCTGAGAGCTGGGTGAATCACTTTTCCAGACTGTATGCCCTTTCTTGTAATCTCCCAATCCATGAATCTTCTTCTCCATTGTCGACTAGAACGAGCTATCTCCTGGATGAACCAGGATTAGATTCTTTTATTAATGAAGATCCGATTGTTTTACTCTGGAGGAAACTATAGCAGCAATTAACTCACTAAAATCTGCTAAAGCACCAGGCTCGGCTAAGATTCCAGGAGACCTATATAAATCTGAACCAAGAATATGGTCATGGTATTTAAACCTGATCTCGAACAAAATCACCGCTGGGGGCCCAATCCCCAGTACTTGGAAAGGGGCCGACATAATTCCTATTCATGAAAAGGGTGATGTGAGCTCCCCAGCTAATTATAGACCTATTAACTTTTTAGAAAAATGTTGCTAAACAGCTTTTGGAAAGACTATTAAGTTGGGTACAAGACCATCAGGTGCTATCCCCATTACAGGCGGGTTTTCGCCCAAAAACCAGTACGGTAGATCAGGTCTTTAGGCTGATGCTTTTATATTGGAAATATGTAGTCCTTGCCAAGCAAAATCTATATGTTCTTTTTGTGGACCTTCGATCTGCCTTTGATACGGTCCCCAGAGAAAAACTATGGGAAGTGTTACACAGAATGGGTATTCCTATCAAACTAATCCATCTATTACAACCATTACATGAGAATACATATGCTCAGCTAAGATGAGGTAATCAGGGAGAATTAACAGATCATATTCCCATTCAGAGGGGGGTTCACCAAGGATGTGTCTTGGCTCCATCCTTATTTACTTCATTTATAAATGAAGTGGTACAAATTTTGTCTTTCTGTCAGAATGATGCCCCCTCCCTAAACGTGCAGAAAATCCCTATACTACTCTTTGCAGACGATTCTCTACTTATTTCTAAGACGCCAATGGGTCTTCAGATTCTTGTTGATAGGTTTCAATTATACTGTGTAGACTACGGCCTGGAACTGAATGTTAGTAAAACTAAATTAATGGTGTTTAGTTCAGGATTAATTAGGAGATGTACCATCATTTTAGATGGGACCCCTTTTAGCAAGGTTAGCTCAATAGATTACTTGATAGTGAGGATCTCAAATAATTTACAATGGGAGGATCATATTATTAAAAGTGCGGTGCTTCTCCAGCATAGGGCAGGTGCTATCCTGCATTTTTTTAAAGCTCTGCATCAAAAGCCGTATCTCCGGCTATCAAGATCTACTTGCAAAGGCACAGGGCATGGCCTCCTATGGTGACGAGGTGTGGGGGTTCCATAATAGCAATAGACTGTCCGTGGAGGCTTTTCTGGATCTTGGGTTTAATTGCAACGCTGATCTGATAGCTCTGAGACCCTTACTCTTTTGGGTAAGGATTTGGACTACTCCTGAGCTTATTATATACAGGGACTCCCTTCTTGACCTCCTAAAAAGACCAAATGCAGTTTCTATCCCATGGTTCAGGTATGTGTCAAAATGTTTTCGTACTTTGGGGCTTGAAAGTTACTGGGAGAATCCACAGAATTTAGAGAAAAACCACAAATCGTATTTGAAAACTGTTTATTGGTCCTATGTAAGAAATAATCTCCTCCTTTGCACATGACATGGTTGGCTGACTAATCAATTTCTTGACTTTAAGTGGTATCCCCAGTTTGAACTTTATTAAGATCTTATACCTGATTTATTGGGAAAGAGTTTGTATGCTCGCTTTCGTTTTGGGTGTTCACCGTTGCTGTCCTTAACTGGTAATCAGGGATCGTCTTTAACATCTGACTTATGTCCTGCCTGTTGTGACAGTACTGAATCTGTGTAACATTTTATGTTTCTTTGCCCGGAATATTCCATTCCCTGGTGCAAGTGGATTCGTACAATCCGAAACTTGGGCATTGGACAATGCCATACTGCTTTAAGGATTTTCAAAAGTGACACTTCAACCATTTTAATCTCTGCGGTTAGCAAGTTCCTTGTGGCTGCCTGGCATATATGCATCCGTTTAAAATGTTTTGTAAATAAGTATGTTATGGACATGAAGTGGGAGGTTTTATATTTTATTGTAATTGTTGGATGATCTCTTAATTTCCTCCATGTTCTAACCTTCTTTTGAGCTTAAATTGTTTTATGGTGCTTTGATGGTTATGTTGACCGAATAAAGCTTGTGTTTAATATATAGATATATATATATATCTTTATTTAAAAGATACGCTCAGACACTCCTGTATGCAGCAGCAAAAACGAAAAAAAGACGTTTATTGACTGCCGACATCTCCCGACAACCTTCGGACCAGACGGGCCTTTGTCACGGTTTACCAGAGTTCTGCTCTCACACTGTAAATGCAACAAACATAAACACAGACAAAGGAAAACAAAGTCCCACAGGCAACCACATTTCAGAAGAAAAATGAGAGCCATATTAGTATCTCCTCACCCACCATCAAATCAAATGTGAAAGTATCTCAAGCATATATTATTACAATTCACAGGGTCACAGAGTGACTATGGCCATGCTTATAAACCTGGCCAATCCTACATCTGATTGCAGTTTTTCATAACAGTCTTATTCTAAAATATACACAGACAAAATTCATTCATTGCTTAAATAATACATATTATGAAACATGCTGTGGAAACCACATAGTGACAAAAATATTGACTGAAAAACTGTGTCCCATTAATTCTTATCCAACACCAGCTATCACATATTTCATAAATTGGAACTCGATTGTTACATCAAGTGTCTGCTTATGTTGAAAAGCAAACATGTCAAAAAAATAATTATGGTATGGAAAAAACAACTGAAAATACAGACCTGTCCAATTAGATATGAGTAAACTACTGCATCAAGCCCATGAGGGCGTATATGAGAGGAACAGCAATTCATATTACGAGTGTTATTGCTCATCCAACGATTTTGCAGCACAAGGACCTAAATAAAAACAAATGAAAACATTTTAAAAACAGGTAATGATTCTGAACACACAGGAGAGGATCAACGGAAAGAAACATGTAAAATGACCTAACACAAATGTACTGCCATTTCTTCATCTGAATTCAATCCCTGCAGTACCGAAGTATCAAAATATAGAATATATCTTGATTCAAGTTTTCCTAATACTTTTTCTCTGTCTCCCCCACTGTTGGGTAAGGTTATATCAACCACAACAAAGCGTAATAGACTGGGGTTGCTGTAATGGATACCTGTGAAAAGTCTGGCCGTGGAATATTGAGCATCATTGTGTTTGATGGCATTCAAATGTTCCAATACATGCTTTTTGGTTTGGTGGATCATGGTATCACGCACATACACTAACAGGGACAAATTAAACAGTATATACAATATTATTTGCTGCAGGATATACATTTCTTAATAATGAATTCCTTGATTGTGTTGGGATTTACAAAATGGGTAGTATCAAAGCTGTTATTACAGACCTTACAATTTCTGCAACAATGGAAACCCTGTATCTGTGTACTGGGAGATGTATTACCAATGAATGTACTCAACATCTCATTCATGTGCAGAACATGCCAATTTATGGAGAACATTTTTCTCACCATGTGTGCCTGATTGGAGAATGTGGTGATAAATCTGACCACTTCCATACCTGTTTTGGATGGTTTCTGGTTGGGGTGCAATAAACTTTGCCTGGTGACCACCTCCACCCTTCTGGTAGCTTGAATAATGATCCTAGTTGAGTAACCCCTATCTTCAAACCTCCTAATCATAACCATAAAAAAATTGTTTCTAGCTCAAACTGTTCAAACGTTACTAAAAATGTAAAGCTGGACAGTTCACCTTTATGTTGGTAATAGCCACATTTGCCCAGAAAGTGTTATCAAGTTTAAAAATGAATAAATAATGAAGCAATACTATTGGAAAATGTCCCACATTATGCCACAGAATTTGCCTTTTTTCCAGCATAATGTATTGAATCCTGTTGCATAATTTGGCCCTCTCCTGCCGCATAATTTGACAGTGGCCCTGCCTTAGATTAAGACTGAGGTTATTCAGGCTTTCAGAAAAAGCTACAGCAGAATCCTGATCACCATTCCAGACGATGAAGATATCATCCATATATCTCAACCAACAGACCACATGATTAATTAGGTCACTGTGGTTGCTAACACTTGCTCCTCCCACCAGCCCATGAATAAATATCCATGGCTGGCTGCAAAGCAGGTGCACACCACTGTCCCCTGTATCTGTTTATACACTCTATTATGAAAGATGGGAACATTGTTATTGAGACAATAGGCAATCATCTCCAAAATCATTTGAGTGTGATAAATAAGAGAGAGCTTGTGCTCTAAAAAGTGTCGGCATGCTTTGAGTCCTAGCTAATGTTGAATGCTAGTCTGAAGGCTTGTGATATCAAGGGTCCTCATTATTCAGTCCTCCTCCTAGTGAATGCCTTGAATCATGGTAAGGAAATGTATCCTTGAGGAAGGCTGATACCATTGAGTCAAATGGCCTTAAATAGTGATTGATATGTCGAAACCTGTTTTCTAAGAGAGAGCCTATCCAGGACACAATAGGCATGCCAAGAGAATTCCTGGCATCCTTGTGTAGCTAAGGAAGTAAATAGAGAATGAGAATCTTAAGTTTCTCACATTTCAAAAGTAGGTATTCTTCCCACTCCTTTAAAACTCTATCTCTCCAACCAGTCAAATATCCATATAAAGCTGTCATACACATCTCAGATCAGCTACAGTGGAAGCCCTATATCATCTCTGATCACTCAATTGTCTCAAACCCTCCTCGATGTGCATTTTCTTAGAAAGTACAACCACATTGTCCCCTTTATGAGATTGATGTATTACCACATTAGGTTCAGATCTCAAACTTCATAAGTCCTTGAATTCAATGTGGGTCATGTTTTTCATTAACCTAGAAGGACACTTGTATCTGATGTTCTTAGACCTTTAATGACCCCTTTCTCGAATACACAAATTACCTCACAGGTAATAATCGGTAAACACTGGAGTGAAGTTTGAACTCATTAGGGCGGCTCAGGCCCTTATCTATGTCATAACTAAGGAGATTGAGATAAGGGTCCTCATGGTATGTGTCAGAATGATCAAGAGATAACGTATTGTGCAACAATTCCACATGACCAATTTGCAGATTACTCGCACCCTGATTGACAAATGTGTCACTAGTATCCTTAGGTTTAGTACAAAATCACTTTTTCAACTTCAGCTTTCTAGTAAAATATAATAAATCCACCCTGCTTAGCATATAATTTAAATCAGTCAATGGCCAGAAGGAAAGCACCATAGAAAACAAATTAATTTATTTTTCAGTGAGTGAACGAACTGATAGGTTTTCCAAATTCATGATGCCTGTATTTGTCCTCTTGTTGTAATTCCCATCAGGTTTATGTTTTTTGGAACTTGATTGCTTCTAGGCCCTCCTCTTCCTCTTTTGCTTTTTGATCCTCAACCTCAACGATATCCTACATCCCAACATGACTCTCCTGTTTTGATTTAGCAGTTGTAATTGCTTCAAAGCATTCCTTCTCAAGGTTCTTTGCTCATTCTGTGCAAGAGATGCCTATGTGGCATCAGAGACATTACTATATGAAATTTTACTCTCAGCAGTGATTTGACCACTGTTACTTGGAGTAGGAATGTCCAAAGATTGTTCCTCTTTAAATAGGAGATCATATTTGTGGGGAAAAGTTAAAATGTGCTCCACCTGGTAACCTTTGTATTCTCTAATGAATTTGCATTGCTTTTAATTTGTAATTTCTGTCTCTACTTTACTTGTTTGATATGTAAGTACTTCATAAACTTCTTAAATCATTCTTTAGGCTCCATCCTGGCTAGCTCTTCTTTCAGTCGTTCAGTTTCTTCAAACACGTTGGACCTGTTCTTCGTTGCATATTTAACCAATATCTGCATCATTGTGATTGAACAATTTTTAGAATTCTTTGCCATTCCTCCAGCATCTCTGGGTCATCATACGTTGGAATAGTGAAAATCTGCAGGCCTCGCAGTGCCTGTCCTGCCTCAATATTTTTCTGGAGGGACGCTGACTCCTACCATTTGACTAATTCCTTTTTCATAATTCCTGTATTCTATCAATTTTCATTTGTACTTGAAAGCCCTGCTCTCATTGCCTTTAGTGTTGATAGCTTCTTGTGTAGAGGCAAAAAATAACTTGTTAAATGCTTCCTTCCATCTCAACTTCTGGTTAGAAGCCATGCTCATGATTCAAACTGTATATCACCAAACAATGTCAGCAGTATACATGCACTGCTAATGTTATTTATGACTAAAGTCAATCTTAAGCATCTCTGCTGACAAACAATACCTATGGATAGCCCAAATGTTGCAAACCCACAAAATAAAGACCCCAAATGGGAGCTCACTAAGGGGGTCATTCTGACCTCGGCGGTAAAAGTCGCTTACCGCCGGCCAGAAGGCCGCCATAACACCGCCGCGGTAAACCGCCACGGTCATTCTGACCCGCAACTGGCAAACCGCCAAAAACCCGACATCCTCAAAAATCCGCCACACCAAAGGTCAGTGAAAAAATGGCGCTGACCAAACCTCCACCGTCACGCCAACAGAAATACGCCCATACCATTCCGACCCACAAATCCATGCGGCGGTCTTTCAAACGCGGTATTCCATTGGCGGTACACACCGCCGCGGTCAAAATACACACACACATAGAAAACTCAGCCACATTGGTCAGTTCGAAATACACACACCTGATACACATACTAACACCATTCCCACACACCCAACACAATATAAAACACACACCCACATCACCCACAAGCCCCTACGACCCGAAATCATTGACGAAGGCTAGAGAGAGAGCACAGAATAGAGAATCCCACAACACAGAGGCACACAACACCATCACCCACACAGAATCCACGCACCAAACACCACACACCACCACACGCACCACACTCATCACCACAAATGCCACCCCACACCTCAACCACACCACCCCATGGCACCTCAAAGACACCCCAGGTTCAGTGACGCCGAACTCAGGGTTATGGTGGAGGAAATAGTCCGTGTAGAGGCCCAGCTCTTCGGGGCACAGGTGCAGCACACCACAATTGCCAGGAAGATGGAGCTATGGCAAAGGATAGTGGACAGGGTTAACGCGGTGGGACAGCATCCACGCAATCGGGAGGACATCAGGAAGAGATGGAACGACCTACGGGGGAAGGTGCGTTCCATGGTATCAAGGCACAACATTGCGGTGCAGAAGACTGGCTGCGGACCCCCACCTACTCCCCCAGAATTTACCGCATGGGAGGAGGAAGTCTTGCACATCCTGCATCCTGAGGGCCTCGCAGGAGTAGGCGGAGGAATGGACTCTGGTAAGGCAAATCTTCACTACTGCTTCCCACCCCCACCCCACCTGCATGCCAAATCATACCCCCACCCTCACCCCCTCCCCCATCACACCAACCCCTAGCAAAAGGCTCACCATCACAACCCACCCATCCCAACACCAAGCCCTGCATGCGACCCCAAAGCATGGACACCCATCACCAAAGCATGCCCACTGCACACACACATCACCCCCACAAGCCACCCTCACAAAAGCCCCCACAAGGAAATGCCTGCACATGGGTACACGGACATCCACCCATCACACGAAATGCCACACACAGAAGCAATAACCATACCTTTATACCCCTGCAGGACCCGAACGCCAACACACCGCCACGGACGGTCCAGAGATGTCCATCCCACCCCCAGAAGAGGCCCCCAGCGATGACAGCAGCTCTGTCTCCCTGGAGTCAGACGTCCAGCCCGGCCCATCGGGGACCTCTGGACAGTCGGTTCCCCACAGACAGCCACAGGCTACACCAGACCCAACCCCCTGTCGGAACACCAGCATAGCTCCCACCCAGCGGGCCCATGCCTCTGTCTCCAGGGCACGTAAATCAGCGGTGTGTCCACCACTACAGGACACCCAGGTTGACCCACCACCCCAACAACAACAGGGACCTGGGGGCAGTGGTAGTGGGCACACCGTCCAGGGGACAGAGGCCCAGGAACACAGTGGAACTGGGAGGGCTGCTGTGCGACAGGGGGGGGACAGGCCCGGGGAACCGACTCTCCAAGAGGCCCTCTCCTCCATCATGGGAGCATACCACCGCTCCCAGGAGACAATGGCGACGGTACTGGCCCGGTTCCAGGAGATCCAGGAACTGCAGGAGGAACGGTACATGGGGTTCAGGGAGGAACTGAGGAACATCGGTTCTGCAATGGGGACCATCGTCCTGGCCCTTACCCAGATCGTCACCACATTGTGGGACCATGTGGCACCCCAAAGGGCCCCTGTCACTAGCCCAGGCCAGGAACAGCCTACCACCTCCGCCGGCGCTAGTGGACAGGAGGCCCCCACACAACGACAGGCCACCAGAACCCCACCTCCTGCAGAAGAAGAACCACCCCGCAAGCGGAACCTGAGATCTCACAAGAAGACAGAGTAGGATTGCAAGACCCCCGCCAGCCTAAGATACCCCCTGATGTCATCCCACTGTCCCACATAGTCACCCTGTCCAACCTTGAACTGCCCCTGCTCCATCCTTCCACAGGCATATGGACAATGCACCTGTGCGACTGAGAACTGGACTCTGCCATGGACATTACTCCACCCCCACCCATCCCCGCTTCCCAATCATTTACCTATATGTAGCACTTAAAATAAATCACTTATTCCACTTAAATTAACAGGAGTCTGCTTGTATTCTTAACAAATGTATTACACATAACGGTTCAATAATGTCCAGTTACTTTGTGATGACAACATACCAATTTCAATAAGCTTTAGTCCATGGGCAAACAAAGCTGAAGTCAGGCAGTGGGTTATACAGCTCTGAAAAGGGAAGGGAAAGTCACAAATCAGTTAACAGGAACTGGGGGAAACACAGACAGTGGATACGCATGAGGCCTCAAGTAAATGTAAATTGGGGTGGCTGTTTCTTACCTGTGTGCTACTGAAAGTATTGTTGTATGACTGTATCCCTGTTGTCCGTGTCGTCCCCGTCGTCTTCCTCCTCTTCACTCTCCACAGGCTCCACAGCTGCAACAACACCACCATCTGGACCATCCTCCTGCAGAAAAGGCACCTGGCGTCGCAATGCAAGATTTTGAAGCATACAGCAGGCCACGATGATCTGGCACACCTTCTTTGGTGAGTACATGAGGGATCCCCCTGTCATATGCAGGCACCTAATCCTGGCCTTCAGGACCCCGAAGGTCCTTTCTATGATCCTCCTAGATCGCCCATGGGCCTCATTGTACCGTTCCTCTGCCCTGGTCCGGGGATTCCTCACTGGGGTCAGTAGCCACGACAGGTTGGGGTAACCAGAGTCACCAATTAGCCACACACGGTGTCTCTTTAGCTGTTCCATCACAGAAGGGATGCTGCTATTTCGCATGACATACGCGTCATGCACTGACCCAGGGAACTTGCCATTTACATGGGTGATGTACTGGTCAGCCAAACAGACCACCTGGACATTCATCAAATGATAACTTTTTCTGTTTCGGTACACCTGCTCACTTTCTTTGGGGGGAACCAAAGCCACATGGGTCCCATCAATGGCACCAATGATGTTGGGGATATGTCCAAGGGCATAGAAATCACCCTTCACTGTAGCCAATTCGCCCACCTCAGGGAAAATAATGTAGCTCCGCATGTATTTCATCAGGGCAGACAACACTCTGGACAAAACCTTAGAAAACATAGGCTGAGACATCCCAGATGATATGGCCACTGTTGTCTGAAAAGACCCACTTGCCAAAAAATGGAGTACTGACAGAACCTGCACCAGAGGGGGAATCCCTGTGGGTTGGCGGATGGGGGACATCAGGTCTGGCTCCAGCTGGGCACATAGTTCATGTATAGTTGCTCTGTCAAGCCGGTATGTAAGTATGATATGTCGTTCTTCCATTGTCGACAGGTCCACCAGCGGTCGGTACACTGGAGGATTCATCTTTCTCCTCGCAAGTCCCAGCGGACGGTGCCTAGGAAGGACAGCATGGAGCACAGAGTCAAGCAACCCACAGGTTCGTTCACACAGCTTGCACAGTACACGAATCGCTATGCAAGGAACGGCTTGTATGAGTGGCAATGCAAGGCCTAGGCCTGTGTGACGCAGTAGAAATCATGCCATGTGCGCCCTTGAAATGGCGGCTGCCTGACCTGTGAAGTGTGACAGTGGGATGTGAGGTCACTGCGCTGGCGTGGCACACCGTGGCGGTAGGCGGTCGAAGACCGCGGCGCAAAGCAGCATTGGTTAACATTGAACCCTATGGGTCTCAGGAGCCAATGACGATGTGCGCCGGCGGTCGCGGTACGCACCGCCGCGGTACGCACCGCAGCGGGCGTGGCCGCCATTTTCTATCCGCCGTCTCAAGCTCCGCTGGGCCCTTCCTGTCAAGCACCGCTCCGCTGGGCCCCGCCGTCTCAAGCACCGCTCCGCTGGGCCCCGCCGTCTCAAGCACCGCTCCGCTGGGCCCTTCATCTCAAGCACCGCACCGCTGGGCCCTTCCTTTCAAGCACTGCTCTGCTGGGCCCTTCATCTCAAGCACCGCTCCGCTGGGCCCTTCCTGTCAAGCACCGCTCCGCTGGGTCCTTCCTGTCAAGCACCACTCCGCTGGGCCCTTCCTGTCAAGCACTGCTCTGCTGGGCCCTTCCTGTCAAGCACTGCTCTGCTGGGCCCTTCCTGTCAAGCACCGCTCCGCTGGGCCCTTCATCTCAAGCACCGCTCCGCTGGGCCCTTCATCTCAAGCACAGCACCGCTGGGCCCTTCCTGTCAAGCACCGCTCCGCTGGGCCCTTCCTGTCAAGCACCGCTCCGCTGGGCCCCGCCGTCTCAAGCACCGCTCCGCTGGGCCCCGCCGTCTCAAGCACCGCTCCGCTGGGCCCTTCATCTCAAGCACCGCTCCGCTGGGCCCTTCATCTCAAGCACCGCTGGCCCATTGACAGTGCCGGTTCTGTGTCGAGCAGGGCTTCAGGAAGCACTCTGGGCACCATGCCTCCTCCAATAACAGTGGAGTCGGTAATCCATCTGATAGACTGTGGCTTTGCACTCCCCAGGATGGTCCAGTGGGCAAGCCTCCCACTGTAGACACTTGAGAGACTGTGGCTTTGCACTCCCCAGGATGATACAGTGGGCAAGCCTCCCCTGTAGGGACTTGTGAGACTGTGGCTTTGCACTCCCCAGGATGGGACAGTGGGCATGGAGTCCCCTCGTGGATCTGGCGTCGTGGACTCATGTGGCTGAGGTGCCCCCCCTTCCCTTCCCCCTGAGGTGCCTGTAGTTTTATCATCTGATGCCCCTGTAGTGTTCTCTCCAATGGTATCCGGTCTCCTGTGTGGGCTTTGCCCATGTGTTTGTGCACATTGGCCCACGGACTATGGAACTTTGACGGAATGTGCAGGACTTTTTGCCTATGGATATATTGTTGACTATGTTCATTCCTTATTTTTGTATCTTTTATATGGCATATTTGCCATTCCTTCAATGGAGCTATTTATACATATATTTTCTAGATCATTTAAATTGTGTCTTTGCATTATTCCGGGGGGTTTGTGTGGTGTCACTCTGACTTGTTGCTCGGCATTGGGGTGTAGGTATTTGTGGTGGGGGGGTGGGTGTATGGCGCATGTGGGTGCCCGTAAGCTTTCCTCCTCCTCCCTCGCCTGTGTCGTAGGTGCAGTACTCACCGTTGTCGTCCGCGCCGGCGTTCATACTCCTGGTAGATGAGCAGGTAGACAATAGCTGGTAGGATGTGTAATTCGGGCTCCATGCTGTCCTCCTTCCTCGTGGAGTGTGTATAGGTGACGTTTTCCCGTTCGTAGTCTGTTTCCGCCGTGTTTTTATCGGCGGGGCTCCCGCCCCGGAAAAGTTGGCGGATTGGTGAGTTGTGATAGGGTGGGCGGTACATTGTCTGCCGCCTGCCTGTTGGCGGTGACCGCCGCGCTGTTTGTCAGTCCCGCCGTGGCGGTCGGAGTGTTAAAGTGGCGGCCTGTGTTGGCAGGTCCCGCCAGGGTTAGAATTCCATTTTTTTGACCGCCGACCTGTTTGCGGGTTGGCCGCCGCTTTATCACCGACCGCCAGGGTCAGAATGACCCCCTATGTGCTCTGGCTGGTCAACAGATGAGTCCTCCGACTCGGACGCAAACTTCCTTTCAGTGGTGTCACACGTGTTAGCGTGGTCTTCCTCCATCCGTGGCATACGACCTCACAATTGCAGCTCCGGGCAGAGAGACAGTAACACTCCCACTGGTACAATCCACTCGACAAACAATGCAGCAGACCTTGGAACTTCACATATATGAATACTCCAATTACAAAGGTGCTGGAGTTCAGAGGCAGTAGTCTAAGGTGGCTCAGTCAGCCAGTAAATAAACAAATACAGTACTTTTAATCAAAAGATGCACTCAGAACCTCCTCTATACTGCAATGAAAAAACATTTATTGATGGCTGGCTTCTCCCAATGTGTTTCGGCCCAGTCGGCCTTTGCCAAGGGGTACTGGAGCTCACCTCTCAAACTGTAAATGTAACAAACAAAACATGAAAAAAAGGAAAACAAAGTCCCTTAGGAAACCAATTGTTAGGGTAAGAATGAGCGTCATATTATTATGTCCTACCCCATCCTTCAAATCAAATGTGAAAATATCTCAATCATATATTATTACAATTCACAGGGACACAGAGTGACCCCTGCCATGAATATAAACCAGTCGGATCCTACATCTGCCTTCTAAAATATACAGACAACATTATTTCATTGCGTAAGTAATAAATATTATAAAACATGCTTTGGAAACGACATATTGACAAAAATATTGACTGGAAAACTGTGTTCCTTAATTCTCATCCAACACCATTCATGGCACATAAATACGACCTTTATCATTACATCAAATGTCTGCAGATGTCAAAAAGAAAATATGTCAAAAATGATTATGGTATGGAAAAAATAATTGAAAATACAGGCCAGTCCAATTAGACATGGATAAACTACTGCATCTAGCCCCTGTGGGCATATATGAGCGGTTCAGCAAGGAAATCCATGTTACAAGTGTTACCGATCATCCAACCATATTTCAACACAAGGACCCAAATGAAAACAAATGAAAACATTTTAAAACCAGTTAACACACAACAGAGAATCATCAGAAAGGAACATGTCAAAAGATCTAATACAAATATACTGTCATTTCTTCATCTGAATTCAGTCCCTGCGGTATCAAAATCTAAACAATAACTTCATTCAAGTTTTCTTAATTCTTTTTCTCAGCCCCTCTCCCCTCCCCCCACTCAGTTGGGTAAGATTATATCGACCACAACAAAGCATAATGGACTGGGATTGCTGTAACGGATATCAGTGAAATGGCTGGCCCTAGGACTTTGAGCATCTTAGTAGCTGATAGTCCTCAAATGTTCCAATACATGTTTTTAAGCTTTGTGGATCATGATACTCACATACAAATGCTCACATGGACACATTAAGCAGTATATACAATATTCTGTGTAGCATGAAGTACCTTTCTTAATAAAAAAAAATCCGGGTGTGTTGTGAATTACAAAACTGGCAGTATCAAAACTGTTACCACAGGCCTTACAATTCCTGCAACATTAGAAACCATTGTGGTTAGGTTCAGATTTTACATGTACAAAACCACAGAAATTCAGCTGTTACACTTAAAGTTATTTAAAGCAACTATAACCCCTGCCCTAAGGTAACTACAACTCGCGCCCTTGCCATGCACTGCTAATCCCATTTATTACATCAGTCATGACATCTTCTTTCACATCATTGATAATATCACTAAAACATTTGCTGTAAAATTATTGATGAGGAAACTATGCATGGCAAGGGTGCAAGATACAGTTAGCTTGGGAGTTGTGGTAGTTATAGGTAGGACCTAGTTTCTATAGAAACAAGACTTTTTGACCTGCCTATATCTTTGGCACTGTTTGACGAATCTTCACAAAACATTCCATACAAAGTGCCAAGTTGGGTCTTGTTGTGCCTGGAAAGTTTTGGGGTGATATGTCAAGCAGGGGCTGAGAAAACAAAAAGGGGTGAGATAAAAAGAGTTTTTCCATTTTAATTCCCATAGGGATTTTAGACATGACTGCAGACTGAACCTCTGGTTAGAATTAAACCAAATTTGGCAGAAAGGTAGCTCTTGGCCCAGAAAGTATTATTTTTAATTTGATGTAAATTTGTTTTTTTGACCATCTGTTTATCTGGAGGAGCGAACACTGTGTGAATCCTCAAAAAGATATCTGATTGGCTGCCAACACTTCAACCAAGAAGCCATTTTGAGACTCAGCTTGAGGCGAGTCTCAAAAACAAACAAAGGAAAAAGAAAAGGGGGCAGGGTACACTTACCTTAAACCCTTAGTATTGGTGCTAGGGTCCCCTTTAGACCTCACCAGGGCAAAAAAAAAAGTTTTTTAAATTCATGTCAAAATTGCTGAATATTCACAAATGTCAACATCATTTTTCTAAAAAAGGAAGCATGGTCACCTGCGCTTGCTTTTAATATTGCCCCCGGGAAGGCCAGGTCCTGGGGGCATGGCTAGTTTTACAATAAATGAGTGGGCACATGGGGCCCACTTCTGAGGGCTGTTAAAAACACCAGGGACTACCACCTCCCCTGGGCTATGTTTGACTAATTTGCTGGGGCCGCAACTACCCCCGATCCCCAGGAACCACCACCTCCCCGAGACAAGAAACAAAAAAATGAATAAGGGTCCTTGTGAACCTTCCCAAACCCGGGGACCAGCACCTCCCTGGGGCAACATTAATGAAATGTCCCCCAGGGACTGCCGCCTCCATGGGACCAAAAGTAAAACAATTGGTAGGTGGCCATACAGTCCCGCAAGCCCCAGACACCGCTACCTCCCTGAGGCAACAATACCAATTAAGGAGGGACTAAAAGTAAAAAATGTGTTATGGGGCCACACAGACCCACCTGCCCTGGAGACCACCATGTCGCAGGACCAATTAGAAAAAAAGAAGGAAGGGGACCGCATAAACACCCTCCTGGAGCTATACATGGCCCTGGGGACCCCAAAACCACCAGATCTGGCTCCTGCTGCCTCTCAAGGAGCCCACCCTTAGGAGGTAGCTGTTTGCTTTTGCTTGGTGGGAACTGGCAGCTTCCACCAAGCAAAAACAAACATAACTCCACTCCCACGGCTCCTACTTGCTGGGAGGGGAGTTTTCATCTCTATCCCTGCCCGCTGTCATGAGGGCAGGGTAAGAAATTAAATGACCGCTCCCAGCACACAGGAAGCTGTATTTTTAGCAGCTCCCTACATGCGGGGGCAGTTCTGGCTCCCATAAGAGGCAATGAGCTGGCAGGGAGTGCGGGGGCTTTGAGACTTTCCCAGCAGTCCCCTAACCATCACAGGTTTGTGGGCATGGCCAAGGCAAAGCAAGTGCATTTTTGCCAAAGGAGGTGTTTGCATCCTTGCTTTTTTCAAGCACAATATTTCATGTAGTGTCTGTGAAGAGTGGGTTCTTTCTTGTTCTCTGCTGCTGAGACTAGAAATCTTGTTCTAAACTTTAAAAAAATACAAGTATGTAAACTTGCATAGAAGTTCAGCCCATTTGGCTCCATTCAAAATCATGAAAACTTCGGCCCAGATTTAGGACAAAGTGGTGTAGCGCGGTGCTGCGCTAATAATAGCAGCACTGTGCCACTTTTGAAATGAAGGGATGCGCCATATTTACAGGAATACTGTTCACCCCTATGTTTTCCCCTGCACCAGCCCTGAATTAAGCTGCATGCGCCAACTCAGGCATCCTTGCACCTTAGTGCAAGGGTGTCTGCGCTGAAAGGATAGATTGTTTATGTGAAGGAATGTGTCCCTTCCTGCACATAAACAATCTACAATGGCGATTTGGAACTTCCAAAATGCAGCACACATAGAAGTACCAAAGCTTCATTTTGGAGTGATAGTTTATGTGCAGGAAGGGACACCTTCCTGCACATAAACAATCATTCATGGCCTTTTGATTGCACAGAAAGAGGATAGAATAAGGAGGAATAAAAGTATTCCTCCTCGTTGTGCCATGTTAACACCACCCCTTGGGAGGTGTTAGTTTTTCGGCTGCCACAGAATTACTCCTTCTTGTAAATCTGGGGCAGAGTCAAAAGCAAAGGGTGTTCCGGTGGAACGCCCACAGGAACACCCATTGCACGCCCCTCTAATGCTGCATCTGCATCGAGTAGTCCACATTTACAAGGAGGCATTAGGCCTCCAAAAGTGGCTTAACGCCTCCTTGTAAATATGGTGCAGTAAAAAGCGCCACCGGACAGTCACTGAAGTGTTGTTCCGGTGGCACTAGGGCCTTGTAAATCTGGCCCTTCATGTGCATGGCTAAGACAAAACAAGTGTGTTTTCTCTGCATTTCCACAGTGAACAGTTACTTGTAATCCTTGATGGAGGTGTTTGCATCCTTCCTTTTTTCTAGCACAATATTTAATGTAGTGTCCGTGACTAATGGGTTCTTTATCATCATCGGCTGCTGAGACCAGAGATCTTGTTCTAAACATTTACAAACTACAAATATGTGAACTTGCACAGAAGACCTGCCCATTTGGCATCGCTTCATAGACACTAGTCTTCCTCATTTTCCCTGGAAAATGGAGAGCGTACTAAAAAGATTCCTCAAGTGGAACTGCTCAAGTGTCTGGCAAAGGGATAGTGTGGGTTTTTATTGGTGAAGCCTTGGATATGCTCCATAACTCATTTATGTACTGGGTGGATGGTACTACCTATGCATTTGAAACCAAAGGGACATACCAGAACATAAACCGCACGAGTTGAGTTGTGGCAATGTGATATAGGCCCTCATTACAACATTGGCGGTAAATCCCACTTACCGCCGTGCAGAAGACTGCCAACACACCGCTGAGGTGGCAGAATTCCGCTACAACTATTACGACCCACAGCTCGGAATCCCCCAAAATCCAGACACCCACACAAGTCCGCCACACCAAAGGTCAGTGATAAACTGGCGGTAACAAATCCGACAGCGTCACGCCAAAAGAAATACACCCACACTATCACGACCCACGAATCCACACGGCGGTCTTTCGACCGCGGAATTCCATTGGCGGTACACACCGCCGTGCTCAAAATACACACACTTACAAAACACAACCACATTGGACAATTCCAAATAAACACACCTCATACACACACCACTCCCACACACCCAATCCAATATAAACGACACACCCACATCACCCACAAACCCTTACTATCAAAATCAAGAAAGAAGGCCAGAGAGAGACACCACCAATACGACACTAGCATCCACAGGCACACAACACCATCACTCACACACCATCCAGGCACCTCAGACAACACACACAAACACATCCCCTCACACATCACAACCGACACCAACTCACACATCACCCACATCATGGCACCTCAACGACACCACAGGTTCTCTGATGAGGAGCTCAGGGTCATGGTGGAGGAAATCGTCCGGGTAGAGCCACAGTTATTCAGATCACAGGTGCAGCACACCTCCATTGCAAGGAAGATGGAGCTATGGCGCAGAATCGTCGACAGGGTCAATGCAGTGGGACCGCATCCAAGAACTAGGGATGACATCCGGAAGAGGTGGAATGACCTACGGGGGAAGGTGCGTTCCGTGGTCTCAAGACACCAGATTGCACCCCCACCTCCTCCCCCACAACTAACAACATGGGAGGAGCAAGTCTTGGCTGTACTGCATCCTGAGGGCCTCGCAGGAGTAGCAGGAGGAATGGACTCTGGTAAGTCAACTCTTAACTATTACATCCCCAACCCTACCTGCATGCTATCGCATACCCCCACCCTCACCCTCACCCCCATCACTCCAACACCTCACAAATGTCCCACTATCACAGCCCACCCATCCCAACACCAAGCCATGCATGCAACACCAAAGCATGGACACCCATCACCAAAGCATGTCAACAACAGATACCCACACAGACCCCAAACCAATTATCACACAAAGTCCTAGACAAGAATGTAAGCACTGGAGTACAGGGTCACTCACCCATTGTACACAATGGCACACACAGATGCAATAATCATGCCTTTACACCCCTGCAGGACATCTACCCAACGTCACCGGACAGGATGTTCCAGACATGTCCACTCCCCCCACGGAAGAGGCCCACAGTGATGACAAGAGCTCTGTCCAACTGGATCAAAATGACCAGCCCGACCCATCTGGGACCTCGGGACAGTCGGTTCCCCTGACACCGGCACATGCCACCACAGAGCCTCCCCCCTCAGGAAACACCAGCACAGCACCCACCCAGTCGGCCGATATCTCTGTCCCCAGGATACGTCAATCAGCAGTGTGTCCACCACTACAGGGAACCCAGGCAAACCCACTAACCCAAGAAAATCAGGGACCTGGGGGCAGTGGCAGTGGGCACACGGTTCAGGGGACAGAGGCACAGGAAAACAGGGGAACTGGGAGGACTGCTGTGCGACAGGGGGAGGACAGGCCCAGGGAACCCACTCTCCACGAAGCACTCTCCAACATCATGGGAGCGTACCATCATTCCCAGGAGACGATAGCAGCGGTACTGGCCAACTTTCAGGAGACCCAGCGGCTGCAGGAGGAACACTATCTGGGGATCAGGGAGGATCTCAAGTCCATCAACACCACCCTGGTCACCATTGTAGGGGTGCAGAAGGACCATGTCAACACCATGAGGGACACTGTGGCACAACAAGGGGCCCCTGACACTAGCCTGGATGATGAACAGCCCACCACCTCCGCCGGCGCTAGTGAACAAGAGGCACCGCCACAGGACCACAACACCAGCACCCCACCCCTGCAGATGGAGAACCACCCGCAAATGGTCCCTGAGATCCAGGAACGAGACAGAGAATAATGCCAAGACCCCCGCCAGGAAATGAGACCCCCCTGAATGTCATCCTTCTGTCACACTTTGCCACCCTGTCCATCCACCAACTGCCCTAGCTCCACTTCCTCTGCCCCTTTGGACAATGCACCTGTGAAACAAATAGACTGGACTCTGCCATGGACATTCCTCCACCATCACCCCTGACCAGTTTACAACCCCCTCCAGTTATTTGCACAGAAATAAACACCCTTGAATCAAAAAACAATCTGGAGTCAGTCTGTGCTTTCACAAATTTGTATTTACAATAACTATGGAATATAGCAATGTTAATTTTATTGTCAACATACCAATGTAATACAGCTCTAGTCCATGAGGTAACATAGCAGAGGGCACACAGAGGGACCGACATCTGTTAAATGGAAAGGCAAAGTGACAAGTCAGGGTTCATACACTGGCTAAAACAATTGTATGAGATGTGTGAGGCAGTGATATCTTCTTACCTGTGTCTCACTGGAAGTATTTCTGGATAATGTTGTTTCTGTTGTCGATATCCTCTTCATCTGCCTCCTCTTCTTCACTGTCCAGAGGCTCCACAGCTGCCACAAGACCTCCATCTGGACCATCCTCCTGCAGAAAAGGCACCTGTCATCACAAAGCCAGGTTGTGCAGCATACAGCAGGCCACAATGATCTTGCACATCTTCTTCGATGAGTAGTAGAGAGAACCACCTGTCATATGGAGGTTCCGGATCCTGGCCTTCAGGAGGCCGAAGGTTCTTTCTATAATCCTCCTAGTTTGCCATGTGCCTCATTGTAGTGTTCCTCTGCCCTTGTCCTGGGATTCCTCACTGGGGTCAGTAGCCATGACAGGTTGGGGTACCCAGAGTCACCTGCAAATGTCGAGGGACAACTGTTAGACACACACTAACCTGTAGGGACAACCCCAGACAACGATTCACAGGGTATAGGGTCCTTGTCCTCACCTATTAGCCACACACGGTGCCTCTGGAGTTGCCCCATCACATAAGGGATGCTGCTATTCATCAGAATGTAAGCGTCACGCGCTGAACCAGGAAATTTGACATTCACTTGGGAGATGTACTGGTCGACCAAACACACCATCTGCACATTCATAGAATGGTAGCTCTTCCGGTTTCTGTACACCTGTTCACTCCTGCGGGGGGTACCAATGCCACATGTGTCCCCTCAATGGCACGTATGATGTTGGGGATATGTCCCAGGGCATAGAAGTCACCTTTCACTGTAGGCAAATCCTCCACCTGAGGGAAAACGATGTAGCTGCGCATATGTTTCAGCAGGGCAGATAACACTCTGGACAGCACGTTAGAGAACATTGGCTGGGACATCCCTGATGCAATAGCCACTGTTGTTTGAAAAGACCCACTTGCCAGGAAATGGAGTACTGACCGGACCTGCACTAGAGGGGGTATTCCTGTGGGATGGCGGATAGCTGACATCAGGTCTGGCTCCAACTGGGCACACAGTTCATGGATTGTTGCACGATCAAGTCTGTAGGTGACTATTACGTGTCTCTCTTCTATTGTCGACAGGTCCACCAGCGGTCTGTACACCAGAGGATGCTGCCATCTCATCACCTGCCCCAGCGGACGTGCCCTATGGAGGAGAACAGCGAGCAGAGAGTCAGCCTATACTGAGGTATCACAAAATGTAATTTGCACACATTTATTAATCCACAATGTGCCTGTTTCTGTGTGTATGCAAGGCCTAGATAGGTGTGACACAGTTATTATTAATGCCATGTGGCCCCCTGAAATGGCGGCTGCCTGACCTGTAAGGTGGGAAAAGGGGATATGAGGTAACTGCGCTGGCATTCTACACCGTCATGGTAGGCAGTCGAAGACCACGGCGCAATCCTGCATTGGTTAACATTGGACCCTATCGGTCCAAGGAGCCAATGACGATGTACGCTGGCAGTGACGGTACGTACCACCGCGGACATGACCGCCATTTTCTGTCTGTTCAATCACTTGATACCTGACCTTCAACAGGCGAGGACCTACAATACAAGTGCTGCTGTGACCTCAGTCTGGAAGCAACGATGGCTCATGTGTCTGGGGAAAGGGCCCCTGCCTTCACTTCGGAGGAGTTGGAGAAATTAGTGGATGGGGTCCTCCCCAAGTACACACAACTGTACGGTCCTCCAGACACACAGGTGAGTACACTGTGAGCATGCTGCATGGGCAATGCCTGTTTGGAGTAGTGTGGATGGAAGATACAGGGGGGGGGACTGAGGCCTGCACAAGCGGACGGTGAGTTTATGTGCGTCGGGGGCAAGGGTGGGAACGGGGGCCAATGAGTATGACGGTCCGGACGGGTAAAGATCTCCCTTTTCCCCTGTACTATTCCTCTAGGTCTGCGCCCACCAGAAGAAGGATATTTGGCGTGCCATCGCCAAGGATGTCTGGATCCTGGGGACCCACCACAGACAGAACATCCTCTGCCGTAAAAGATGGGAGGACATTCGCCGCTGGAGCAAGAAGACAACGGAGGCCCAGCTGGGGATGGCCTCCCAACGTGGGAGGGGTGCCCATCGCACCATGACCCCTGATGTTCTGGATCCTGGCGGTGGCGTAACCGGAGTTGGATGGGCGCTTGAGGGCATCACAGCTGCCACAATGGGGTGAGTACAGTCACATTCATCTGACTCTGCACGCATTACGAGGTGTCTGGGTGGGGGAGGTGGGCAGTGGGTTCCCCTAGGCCAGGACGAGCTTGGTTGGCAAGGTCCCTTGAGAAGCAGGTTCAGTGGAACCCCAACCCCACTAGTGGTTAGTGCCATCTACACGTAGTCAGGCTCCTGTGACTTCCATGTGTGCAGCAATCGGGCTTAGGCCTTGTACCCCATGGGCATGTGAATAATCTAGGAACAATAAGTGCATGGCGTAGTGCATAGGGCTGCTGTGTCTGTAGTGTCCGCCAACAGTAGTGGTGTTGCATGCACTGAACATGTCTTTCTTCTGTCTTCCTCACCTTTTTGTGGTCTCCTGCTCTTGTGTGCAATAGCATCATCAGGCGGAGGAGCAGTGGCACCGGAGCAGGAGGGAGCTGCATTCCACTTGGCCCTGGAGGGCGAAACAACAGAGTCAGAAGCCACCAGTGGGACTGAGGGCAAGGGGAGCTTCACGGCGGGGACTCGAGGTGACAGCAGTGACAGTGATTCCTCCTCTGATGGGAGCTCCCTAGCAGTGGCGGGCCCCTCTGTGCCCCCAGCATCAACAGGTACAGCCCCCACCCCCCCTACCAGCACCGCCCTCCCAGCAGCCCCTCAGCATGTGTCCCGTGCCCACTCACCCAGGAGTGTGGGCATCTCCTTCGCCCCAGGAACCTCAGGCCCTGCCCCAGTCAGCCCAGCTGCCCTCAGTGAGGAGGCTATTGACCTCCTGAGATCCCTCACTGTTGGGCAGTCTACCATTCGGAATGCCATCCAGGGTGTTGAGAGGTATTTGCAACAAACAAATGCATACCTGGAGGGCATTCATTCTGGCCAGGCAGCCCAACAGAGAGCATTTCAGGCTCTGGCCTCAGCACTGATGGCAGCCATTGTTCCTGTGTCCAGCCTCCCGCCTCCAACTTCCTCCACCCGGACCCAATCCCCTGTACCTCAGCCTATCCCAAGCACACCATCAGACCAGCATGCACACACCTCAACACACAAAAGTGGCTCAGGCAAACATAAGCACCACACATCCCAAAGGCACTACCATTCACACATCCCCTGTGTCCTCTCCCAGTGTTTCAGTGAGCCCTCCTCCCAAAGTACACAAACGCAGGCACACACCCACCCAACAGCCATCCACCTCACAACAGCCTCCAGCCCATGCACCTCCACCAAAATTCAGCAGACGTACACCTCCTACAATCACTACCTCTTCCTCCACTCCCAAGCCCCCTCCATCTACCCGTCCCAATGTGTCTAAAAAACTTTTCCTGGCTAATATTGACCTCTTCCCTACACCTCCCCCACCATCCATCCCCTAGGACCAGGCTTCCCAGGTCCAAACTCCACCTCAGCCACCACATCCCCAGGCACAGTGGTGCCAGCAACTGCTGGCTATTGGAGTGTGCCAACCATCAGGGCTGCCAGTGTGCCACGGAACGAGGACAAGGACATTCCGCCACCAGCCAAGCTAAAAAAGTTGCCCACATCCCAGAGGGAGAAGCAGAAAACCCCTGCCACCAAGGGGTCAGGGAAAACAAAAGGGGATAGTGGCAAGACAGCTGCGCCATCATCAAAGGTGAGGAAGGGCCAGAAACTGAAGGGAAGGTCAGGAGAGGGCATGGTGGCACCGACTGAGGGACCAGTGTCACACCTTTTTTCCACGTCGATGCCAACCTGTACGGCGGAGAAGACCGCCACCTGCACCGCCACCTGCACCACAGCCAGCACCGCTGCCACAGAGCCCGCAACCAGCACCGCTTCCACAGAGCCCGCCACCAGCACCGCTGCCACAGAGCCCGCCACCAGCACCGCTGCCACAGAGCCCACCGCAAGCACTGCTGCAACTGACACCGCCGCAGGCACTGCCGCAACTGACACCACCGCAAGCACCGCCAGCGGCCCGCGACATCCTGAGCCCGTGGCACCACCGCAGACATGGCTGCCATCCCCAGTGGTCAGTCATCCGAGGCTGGTGGTGAGCTCCAGGAGCCTGGGCAGCATCCATGAAGCATTACTTTCAGTGGAGAAAGGCATCCACTACCTCAGTCCTTGGCAGGATTAAACACTCTGGGCACAAAGCCCCCTCCAGAACCAGTGGAGTATCACATCCACTACCTCTGTCCTTGGCAGGATGAAGCACTCTGGGCACAAAGCCCCCTCCAGAAACAGTGGAGACTGATATCCACTTGAGAGACTGTGGGGCATATTTATACTCTGTTTGCGCCAAATGTGCGTCAAAATTTTTGACGCACATTCGGCGCAAACCCTGCCCCATATTTATACTTTGACGTCCGACGCAGCGGGCGTCAAAGTTCCACCATGTGTGCCATTTTTTGGAAGGGGGAACCAGCCTTGCGTTAATTATATGCAAGGTAGGCGTTCCCTTCCAAAAAATGACTTTAAGGCCTGTGCCCCATATTTATACTGTGACGTCATTTTGACGCACAGGAGGGGGCAGCCCTTAAAAAACGGCGCAAAGCCTGATGGGCGCCGTTTTTTAACGCCTGGGTCAGGGCAGGCGTTAAGGGACCTGTGGGCTCAGAAGGAGCCCAGAGGTGCCCTCCCATGCCCCCAGGGACATCCCCTGCCACCCTTGCCCACCCCAGGAGGACACCCAAGTATGGAAGGACCCATCCCAGGGAAGTTGAGGTAAGTTCTGGTAAGTATTTTTTTCGTTTTTTTTTTTGTGGCATAGGGGGGCCTGATTTGGGCCTTCCTACATGCCACTATGCCCAATGACCATGCCCAGGGGACATAAGTCCCCTGGGCATGGCCATTGGGCAAGGGGGCATGACTCCTGTCTTTGATAAGACAGGAGTCATTCCCATGGGGGTTGTGCGTCAAAACAAATGGCGCAAATCGGGTTGAGGCCTGAATTTTGCCTCAGACCTGACTTTCCCCATTTTTGGATGCCCAACCTCCATTTTCCCATACGCCGGCGCTGCCTGGTGTGAGTAATTTTTTTTTACGCACACCAGTCCGCAGCGCCGGCTAACGTCATTCCATAAATATGGCACCCGCATGGCGCGTTGGAATGGCGTTAGCCGGCGGTAAAATTTTTGACACACAACTGCGTTGGCGCAGTTGTGCGTCAAAAAGTATAAATATGGGCCTGTGTCTTTGCACTCCCTAGGATAAAGCAGTGGGCAACCCACCCACTGAAAAGACTTGAGAGACTGTGGCTTTGCACTCCCCAGGATAAATCAGTGGGCAACCCACCCACTGACAAGACTTGAGAGACTGTGGCTTTGCACTCCCCAGAATACATCAATGGGCATGGAGCCACCCTCGTGGAGCAGTGGCGTTGTGCGTTCATCAGGCTGAGGTGCCACCCCTCCCCTGAGGTGCCTGTATATTTTCGGTCTGATGCCCCAGCAGTGTTCTCTCCGTTTGGAGTCAGGAATCTAGTGTGGACCTCGCCCATGCATTTTGGGCCCAGTGGTCCACGGACAATGATTACTGCACTATCCGGACTTGTGTAGTTGGTGTACATAATTGTATATACTGGATTTGGAGTTTTGACTACTGTATTTTTATTGATTACAATCCTTCAAATCATTTCCTTTTGTCCTTGCGTTATTCAAGGAGAGTGTAAATGTAATGTTGCAGCATGTATTTGTGTGTATGGTGTTGTGGGTGAGGGTGGGGGTGTTGCGTGGGTGTGTCACTCTCTTTTCCCTCCCCCCTCCCCTGTGTTGTAGGTGAGGTACTCACTGTGGTCGTCGCCGCCATCATTGGAGCCCCTGATAGAGGAGCAGGAAGACCATCGCCGGCAGGATCTGCAGTTCTGGCTCCATGGTGTCCTGGTTCCTCGTGGGGTGTGGAGAGGTGAGTGATTTTCCCTTCTGTGTACTGTTTTCACCGTGTTTTTATTCGCATTGGTCCTGCCCCGGAAAAGGTGGCAGATTGCCGGGTTGTGATAGGGTGGGTGGAGCATTGTCTTCCGCCTGTCTGTTGGCGGTTACCGCCACGTTGTTTGTTTGTACCGCCATGGCCGTCGGAGTGGCTGTCTATGTTGGCGGTTTCTGCCGTGGTCGTGATTCCATTTTTTTCTGCCGGCCTGTTGGCGGTATTACCGCCGCTTTAACACCGACCGCCAGGGTTGTAATGGTGGCCACTGTTTTTTAGTGGGTTTAGGGGGTTTAGTGCTAGGTTAGAGTAGGCTATTAGTCTGATGGGATAAGGGGGGTGGAGGGAGTTGTATTATTTCATGTTGGTTTGTGGGTGGGTGGGTTGGGGTTGATGTTGGGGTTTATGTGTATTCCAGAAAAAATACAAAAAAATATATTTGTTTAGTATTTGTATGTGTTTAAGTTAGTATATTTTATCCTACATGTGTCCTGTCATATAACGGGGGTGGAGGGTTGATGTTTAGAGTGTTTAGATACATCTGGTAAGTAAGTTTAGCATAGGGTAGTTAGGGCCAGTTGTGAGTAATGTATAGTTAGGATAGGTTAGGTTAGTATAGGTGTTTGACATAGTTTAAGTTTTCTTTCATACATATGTAATAAAGTTGTATGTACTCCTTTACGGTATGTGTCATATGCTTGGGGATCTGGGCCTTTGCATGAGTGTACAGTGGCAAATTTGTGTTTGCCTGTGTGTTCCATCCTGCATTCACACCCCATTCTTGACATGTTTATTCCCACTTCCAAATGAGCTGTCACATTGGCAGCTGCAACAAAGCTACATGTCTATGCATCTGCCATCCATTGAACCCACCACTCAAGGTGACTATGGTTCCCATGTATTGTAGAGGAAGGTGTGATTTTAAAGCTGTAATCGTTTGGGTCCTGTGTTGGAATCTTGGGCACTGTGGGACGTGTGCCTGCAGCCTGATGTTCATGTGAACCCTGATAACCGAGTGGTGTCATAATCTTATGAAGTTCAGTATACATAAATCACACCTATGAGTTTTTTTAATTGTACTCCAAGGTGACGTTATTGTCCAAACACTCTTACACATCCATTCCTGCTGTATGGTGTGGTTGTGGGATTTAAGTTTAGAGTCATATGTCACATACACAATGATTGTCTTGTAGGGGATGTGGGCAACATTGAGTTTCATCTTGTAGATACCTTGGGCCTGACATATACAATTTGTACACAGCATTATACTGTTTGTGATGCTTTAACTTCAGAAATGAGCCACAAGCAGCAAGGACGATTGTAAAATCCAGACCCTTGTGCATAGATATCAGACCACATTCTTTCTACACTATTGTATTGACATTCTGTGGCCATTGACATGTTACATGCATCACAAAACTCCTGCACAGTAGATGTGTCACATTACACAGAGACAAAGTGGTTGTGTAGGTGCTGTTTATTTTAAGGTTCTGTAGTGCAATATTTACATAGTCCAGGATTGTAAGTCCATTAGTGTGACACATTCTATTGTGATGTAACACAAGTGCAATGTTGAGGGACATGTCATTCGACGTGCTGCGATGGAGTGTCATTCAGTCCAGAGAAAAATGAATTGCCAATTAGATAGTGAGAGACAATTGTAGTCCATAGTGGTAAGGTAAACAGTGTGTTGGAGAACAGTGCATGTTACCAAATTTAGCAAGATTGGCATGTTATGAAGCACAGGACATAGGAAAATCAGTGCCCATGCGGCATGGGCTGGTGCTACCGGGTACTCCTACGGGTGAAGGTGATCTGTTCTACGGCTTCATCTTCTGATGTGTGTGTAATCTCCTCTGCCCTTGGTGGTGGTGGGTTTGAGAGGGAAACACACACTTCAGTGTTTGGAGAAGTGGACTCTGAATTCCCGGTAGCTGCCAACTGTGGAACTATTAAGGGCATAATTGCAGCAAGGAGGAGCTGCTGGTTATTGAGTATAGCAGCAACATCCCTGTGGTAGGCAGCCAGGTCGGCCCTGAGGAGGTCATGATTGCAGTCATGCATTCAGTGAAAAGTCTGGGAGGCCAGGTGTTGTGGCAACTCCCTCACTGCAGTGATAAAGTCCCTCACACACTGTTGTAGTCCTTGCAGTAGTGATTGTTGGACTTGCATGGCTGCTGACTGTTCTACGGATGTCATCATGCACATGTGCATCCCCTCAAGGCTGGTTGTCATATTTTGCATCCCAACCCGCACCTCCTTGGACAGCTCCCGCTGAACTACCACAACTGTCTTCTCAAAGGTGGTCCCAGTGTCATCAGAGTCTTCAGCTGTATTTGAGCTGGCAGATCGTACTATTGGGGTGGTGGGTGGGTCCTCTGTGATGGCTGCTACATCTGTGCTCCTCTTTGTGACTGAAGGTAGGGTCTGGAGGGTTCCTAGGACATCTTGGAGGGTTTCCTGGCTAATGGTTGTCAGCTCGTCCTCCATGTCATCAAGGTAGTCCAGGACAGGCATATGCACAGGAGAGCCATCGTCCTCTGCCATGAGATATTGTACAATTAGTGTGTCTGTGTTGTAGCAGTTGTAATGTGACGTCACTGACTTCCTATTAGTGGAACATTGTAATCTGGGTTCCTGTTCATTTTTCCTGTCATTAATTAATTTTAGCATTCTCACAGGCCTATGCCCCACATCCATGTCACATGTAGTGTCAGCACTTTGGGGAATTGTCTGTGTCACATCCTCTAGGTGTAGGTTCTGTCCAAATTGTGTCTTGCCACCTTCTTGTCCTACTCAACCCTCCCATGGTGAGGCCTTGCAATGCCTGTTGGTGTTCTGATGCCACTTGCACCACATATAACAATATGGGACTGACCCAGTCTATGATATTTCGCATACACCTATATGTTGCTGACACCTAGCACATACCATATATTGCATTGGCATGACACGATACAGGTGTTAGCATTGGTAGTGTGTCATGTTGATGTTTGCAAATGTGTGCCAGATTGCATTGCACTGATGGGCCAGGCAGAGTTCCATTTCCTCTTATGACTGTGCGGATGTGTTTCACTAGCTACACACATATGTCCTCCCCCTCAATGCTTTTGTCTTAGCAGTATGACAGTTAAGATGTTGCAAGTTGGCATTGCAGCTATTGTAACACAGACACGGGGTAGACCCTGGAATGGGCAGCATGGGTGTGACATCACTGCTGTGTACTTCATAATGTAAGTAAGAATACCTGATGTTTATTGCACCTATAGACATAAACATTTGACAGGAGTTAACTTGGTAAGGAATTGAAGGGGATTGATCACGTAGTCATCCTGAACTCTCATTTTGAGAGTGTTTGTCTCATGGGCACCTAACTGCCATTTCCTAATTGCCCAGTACACACAGCACAGGTAGGAGTGGCAAATGTTGTCAATGGTAAATGCCGCTTAAGGCAATGGCCTGAGACATTCTGAAAATACCAGCTGTCCTGTGACAGCAGCCCAGTTTTATGTTCTGCCCTACCCTCCTGGTCGGCTACAGCATTTCCAGCAGCCTTGGCATGGCAGTGTACCCCCATTCAAAGGTTGTTGGTGCTGTGTTGTGCTGTGCCCCTGAATGCCCCTGCACAGCCCATGCACCCGTGCCGTGCCCCTTTACCCTTTCCACTGCCTGATTTCCATGACTGACATGCATTGTGTAGTAGGTATGTACCCTCCCCGCTTGCAATTAACATTTAGGCATTTTGGTCCCCCATCCAACTTACCCTGCACATGTGTTGTTTCCTGGTAGTCTGCGCTGTCCTGTGATTCCTGTGACGATCTCCTCCAGAATGATGGCTGCAACCATCTCCTCCATCTCGTCCAGGGCCTCCTGCAGTGCTGGACTCCCACCTCCAGTCTGCAGTGGTGCCTTCCTGTTCCTTTCCATTTTTTCCTTTGTCCTGCGCTTGCAGTCATGCCAGCGTTTCTTGCACTCAGTGACAGTTCTCCTGACCTCTGCCACACTGTTTATCTTCTCGACAATTTGTTGCCAAATTGCCTCTCTCCTCCCGATTGGCAACTCAGAGGTAATGAAAAGTTGATGCTGGTGCTCCGTCACCTCTCTGACCAGTATTTCATGCTCCTCTGTGCTGAAACAACACTTCCTTTTCTTCTTGTCTCTCCCCTGGGTCTTGTCTTTGTCCTCCCGACTGGTTCCTGGTAGATTGAGGTCTCCCTGGGGTCTCTCCTGGCTTCTGGGATCCGTTTTGGGGCTCCTTAGCACTGTTTGCTGTGTTTGTGCCGCTTTGAGACGCTATTGTGGTAGAAAATGGCACATATCCGGTTTGTGACGTTGCAAACCGGATTAGAGTCATTTTCCCTGCCTTAATGTCGTTTTGCTTTACGACGCGGCGCAATGGTTAGCGTAAAAAAAATACTCTAACCCGTGCTAAGTGCCACTGTGCGTCAAGTATAAGCACGGGTGGCACTAAGAAATGGTGTTAGCCCACGTTAAAAAAAATTACGCAAAACTGCGTTATCGCAGTTTTGCGTCAAAAAGTATAAATATGGTCCTTACATTGAACTCAGCAGAGATGTTGCATACATACTACCATCTTTTTTCCCCAACACAGCTATATACTCAATTCATTGACTTGTATAATCAGCCCTCTAGGGTTTCAAACCTGTTTTCAACATATTCTACACCAATCTCTGCAGTTGTGCAATGACTCACTGAGGTCTTCTAGCAGCACAATGAACATTGTTGTATTACGAATTAAAATTAAAGTTGATGATTGTTAGTCAATAGCAGACAGACAACTGTAGTATTAAACACTGGAATTATGTGATTCTTCGGCAGTGCCATTTTCTGCATTATAACACCATAACGGCTGCATAGGATCCTATGGGAAACAATAAGAGGGGGACGAGAGCGATATTCCTTAATAACATTATTTTTCATTGGTGTGCCAAAAAAACTGTGGCAGCAATAAATCCTGTTCCTAAAGTCATCTTTGTTTGCATCAAAGCATACTGTGAAAGTCATTGCTTCAGTTTTGTTGAATGCATGTTTTTTTGCTCAGTGGGCTTGCAGTGAAGCGTGATGAGGGCTGCTGGGATCTTCTCTAGATGCTCTCTGATATTGTACGCTAATCAACACCTGCCGCATAATTACATTTATCAAACATATCTATTTTCATTGGGCCTGTGGTCTTTCTTCAGAAAAAGTGGCACCAGAGGCACGCTGAGCAGGAACATGTGGAGCTGTCTGCACACCATCCTTGCGCTACAGGATGTGCTTGTTGTGGCCTGATGGGGGAGGAGAGTCGATGTAGGAAGAATAGGAATACATCACATACAAACAAACATAAGTTCCCAAATCCCAATACAAGCATTTTAGGCTAGATAGTTGTAAACCAATGTAAGTAGTGAAAAGCTTAATACATGACATGTTAAAAAAAGACAGACTGTGGGTTCAATACAAAAGGCAGGTCATATTTAGGACAAACAAACAGTTATTACTTAGGAAACATATATACATGCTGCATTGTTAAGTTAGCTGTGCTGAAACACACAAGAGGCCCAAGCCACATTAGAATGAGAGTTTTTCTTTAAAGCTGCACGAACTGTTGCTTTCAAAATGTTCACTTAGCATGAACAGGGTGGAACAGAAGGGTGTATCCTTCCTTAGCACAGGGGTCCTAAAAACCACAAGTCATTTATATCGTGTTAAGGGGAACTGTGTAAAGGGTCAGATAAGTATTTGCAAGGGAGGGCTACCATGAGCAGCACGCAACATATAGGCCCTCATTCTGACCCTGGCGGTTTCTAACCGCCAGGGCAGAGGGCAGAGGAAGCACCGCCAACAGGCTGGCGGTGCTTCCGGGGCAATTCTGACCGCAACGTTAAAGCCACGGTCAGAAAAGGGGAACCGGCGGTTTCCCGCCGGTTTTTCCCTGCCCCAGGGAATCCTCCATGGTGGCGCTGCATGCAGCGCCGACATGGGGATTCTGACCCCCTTCCCGCCAGCCTGTTCCTGGCGGTTTATACTGCCAGGAAGAGGCTGGCGGGAACGGGTGTCGTGGGGCCCCTGGGGGCCCCTGCAGTGCCCATGCCGCTGGCATGGGCACTGCAGGGGCCCCCTAACGGGGCCCCATTAAGATTTTCAGTGTCTGCTTGGCAGACACTGAAAATCACGACGGGTGCAACTGCACCCGTCGCACCCCAGCAAATCCCCTGGCTCCATTCGGAGCCGGCTTCATCTTTGCTGGGGCTTTCCCGCTGGGACAGCGGGCGATCTTTTGAAGATCGCCCGCCGGCCCAGCGGGAAAGTTGGAATGCTCCCCGCGGTCATTTGACCGCGGGGCGGTGTTTGGGCGGTTTCTGCCCGCCGGGCGGCACCCGCCGCCCGCCGGGGTCGGAATGACCCCCATAATCTCTTGTTGTGCAGAAAGATAGATATGGTGAATGACGTCAGTGTAACTTACCCACCCATGAGGCCAACAACTGCCTGTGCTTCTTTCCAGAGGCACCTCATTATCTTATCTGTACTGCTTGTAGTTGCTTACGTCAATGGTGAACTCTTCACCACAGTTTTTTGTGGTTTTTACAGTATAAATGCTACTGGTGTTTGAACCAGAACTTTGAACTTCAGTCATGGCCTCTATGTTGAGACTGCCTGTTGTTCCCAGCTGAAAATCGATTAAACCTATATTATTGTGTCAAATTGATCTGTCTTATTTTATTAACAGATTTCACTCTAACAGAGTGAACAAATGACACATGGTGCATTTAGAGGCATTATGTGCACCTCTTCCCAAAACCTTATTTGTGTCCTCTGGTCTCACTTTTTTCAAGCGCATGTGTGTGTGGACAACACTAACAGACACTCAGGCTCCCTTTAATAAACACATCAAGGGTGTATGTATGGCAGTGATCCCCCCGCACTGCCCTATTCCTTACGTACTGATGGATGGCATGCCTGCATCTTCCTCTGCATTCTCGGCTCCGCTAGTGGCAGGGTGGAGAGGAGCGCAGGGTGCCTTCAGCACCATGTCAGCAGTGGCCCATCCCCCCCCCCTGTGGCTGCCTCTCAACCTTCTCACTCCATACCCATCAAGGTGGCACCCCAGGGCTCATCTGTCTCAATCTCGTCCCGGACTGTCACCTCAGAAAACAAGCCTTTGCAAATCAATGGCTCCCACAGTTGCTCAAGTTAGAGCTATTAGCGTTGTAAATTCTTAACTGGTCTTTCTTGACACAAAAATTGAAAATGTAAAGTAAAACAGTTGACATAAGTAAGTCAATTGAAAGCGCCTCAACCGCCATGAGCGTGAGGTGGAAGAGAGATACAAAAGGAAAAAGAAGTTTACCGCACAGTCAAACATATCATCAAACGTGCACATATCCACGTGACAGGGTCAGTCCCCAAGATGGAAACAAACCCACCCCAGGGAAGGGCAAAAGTAAAGCATTAAATGTAATCAAAAGGATTTTTGAAAGGCAAGCTCATTAAGGAATGAAAGTGATGGGCATGCGGTGAGCCCACATAGATACCAACACGTCAGAAAAGACATCAAAGAATTAATGTGTATCCGAAGTTACATTGCTTTGTGTAAGCTTATTTCCCACTTTAAATGCCAGCTGCCTAAGTGTAGTCCTTCATCTTTGTCTATGCTGGCGTTAGCATTGTAAGTTTCTTTCCTCTTCTATGTATATATGCTGCTTTCCTCCAATCGGCATGCTCATTCCTCTAGACTGCCTGGAGCACTGTAGAGCTGCTCCCACCTCAAGGGTCATAGAGACGTAGTGTAAACAGAGACCTTTTTGATTATTAGTAGTCAATTTTTTTTTTTGCTAAACCCTAGGACACAGTGGTGTACAATGCCCAACTTCTGCAGGGTCC
This sequence comes from Pleurodeles waltl, assembly GCF_031143425.1. Classification (NCBI taxonomy): domain Eukaryota; kingdom Metazoa; phylum Chordata; class Amphibia; order Caudata; family Salamandridae; genus Pleurodeles; species Pleurodeles waltl. Next base: position 431,931,211 of record NC_090437.1, on the reverse strand, counting down.
CCAACTGCACTCAGAAAAGCACGCAGTTAGATTTGCCCTTCTTCAGATTTACCCATGACCTAGAGCAGTGAGGAGCTGATACATGGCAATTTGGAGTAAACGCACTGAGCAGTATGAGGCAACCTTGGGTGACAGACGACAGCTTCCTGATCAAAAGCTCCGTGCTTGCTGCTTGAGCAGGCTGGTAAACTTCACCCCACAAAACTCTGCATACTCCTCTGGCAGAGTTTCTCACCTAACCCTTATAATTTTTCCCTACTTATTACCACTCTATTAAAGTGTTAATAAGTAGTGAACAATGTTTATAAGTTTCAAAATATTTACAGTTATGTACAGTGTACCGCAGGACTGCTTCTAGAAAACGGTGGTACTTAAAATAAAATTTAAAAAATAACCATGTTCAAAAATTAAAGATACACTGTAATATTCTGAAACTTTAGTGTACTACAGTGTGATTTCTATTTTTAACATATTTAAATAGGCACAAAACGTATATGCAGTACTGTAGTAATTCTTACAAATGTCTGAACTACCTGAAACACATTTTAAAAAATGTGCAGTTCTTTGTAAACTGCTGAAAATTTATATAGGAATGTATAAATACATTTCTCTACCCATTACCACTTTAAGAAGTGGAAATAAACAGTGGACCACAATAAAACCTACTACCTACTTAAATCTAACACGTAACTCATAACGCAGCAAAGAGCAGAACACAGAACACAGACAAACTGTGCCTTTTTACCCTTAGTAAACACAACCATTAGCCAGTCATGTACTGACTTCTCATCCGTTTAACACTACTTACAATATTCACACATACTACTAAAAAGTACCATTTACACCTCACAATGTGTATTCCAGCAGACACATGACATCTACATCCATTCACACACTTTTGCGCTACGTCTGTTTCAGTTACCACACTCCATTCTACACCACTCCACCCTACCCCACTACACTGTATGCTATTAAACTCTATGCAACTCCTCTCCATACCATTCCACTCTACTCCAGTCCAATCTACACCACTGCACTCTACACCATTCTAATATATGCTATTATTCACTACGCAAATGCATTCTATCACACCCTAGTTTATGTCAATCCACTGTATGCCCCTCCACTCGACACTACTCCAGTCTATTCTATTCCACTGTACCCAACTCCCACACTACTCTACATACTATAGTCTGCAGTGTATGCTTTTGTACTCTATGCAACTGTACACCACTGCAGTATATACTATTCCAGTGTGCCCCACTCCACTATATGTCACTCCACTAAATGCTACTACACTATCCCACTCTATGACACTCTACTCTATGCCACTCTTCTCTATGCTACAACACTATGACCCTCATTACAACCCTAGCGGTTGGTGATAAAGCGGCAGTAATGCTGCCAACAGGCCGGTGGTAATAAATATGAAATTATGACCACGGCGGAAACCACTCAGACAGACAGCCACTTTAACACACCAACCGCCAGGGTGAAATCAACAGGCACCACAGCGGTAACCGCCTACAGCCAGGCAGAAGCCAATGTTCCGCCCACTGTAGTATGACACACCAATCCGCCACCTTTTCCGGGGCAGTAGCAATGACATCAAAAGCCTGGTCGAAACACTGCATAGAAGGGAAACAACTCCCCTCTGGACACTCAAGGAAGAACCACGATACCATGGAGGCCGATTTGCATGTGTTCCCCATGATCTTCTACCTTCTGCTCCACTACGAACACCAATGCCTGCAAAGACGACCACAGTGAGTACTGCCGCCTAGCACACAGGGGAGGGGGGGAGGAAAAAGAGAGTGACACACCCATGCAACACACAACACCCCCAACACCATACACACAAGCAGATGCACTAACATTACATATTCACCCCATACCCCTCAGGAATAATGCAAGGACAAAATGAATTGAATAACGTGAGTGTAGTAAGATAAAATACTATAATTATGTGCATCCAAATCAACAAGTATATACATATTTACAAATGTAGGGACACTGCCCAGACCTCAATGTCCGTGGGCCACAGGGCCACATCGCATAGTCCAATGCCCACCTTACTCCTGCAACAACACGGAGAGAACACTGGAGGGGCATCAGGTCGAAAATAGCTTGGCACCTCGGGGGGATGGGGAATGGGGGACCCTCCGCCGGCAGATGGAACAATGCCACTGGTCCTGAAGGGGGCAACATGCCCTGTGCTTGGTCATGGGGATTGCAAGGCCAGTTTCTCAACTGGGTGACTTGCCCACTGGCTCTGGAGGGGGCAACATGCCCTGTGCTTGGTCCTGGGGAGTGCAAGGCCACAGTCTCTCAAGTGGGAGGGGCCATTGTGCCCAGTGAGCTTCATCCTGTGGAGGATGGGGTGAGTGGATGGCTTCACTGGTTCTGGTGGGGGCATTGTGCACTGTGATGCAGATCTTGGGGAGTGCAAGGTCACTGTCTCTCAGCTGGGTGTCAGACCCACAGGATTTGCTAGGGCCAGGCCGCCCAACAGCCCATGGGGGTGGGACTACACACTGTCCACCGGCGTTGATGGCTGCTCAGTGGTGGTAGTGGTGGTGCTGCTGGTGGTGCTGGCAGTGGTGGGGGGAGGATCCAGCCCATCCCCTGCAGCCTTGGATGGCTGCCCACTGGGGCTGCTGGCAGTGGTGCTGGTGGCAGTGCAGGTGGTGGTGCTGGCAGTGGTGGGGGGAGGCTCCAGCCCATCCCCTGCAGCCTCTGACGGCTGAACCACCATGGTTGGTGGTGGGGGCTCCGACTGAGTCCCTGCACCAGGCCCCTTGTCTCTACAGCCTGCTGTTGCTGCCTCCTTGCCCTTCCACCCTACAGCTGGGGCTGCCTCCTTGCCCTTCCGTCCTGCAGCTGGTGCTGCTTCCTTGCTCTTCCGTCCTGCAGCTGGGGCTAACTCTTTGCCCTTCCTCGACACACTTGGAGCTGGCACCCTGTCCGTCTGCCTGGCTGGTGTCCGGAATCCTTTCCCACCTGGAGTAGTTGGGGACACTACTGTGCCTGTGGACTGGGTGGGTAAGCTGCTTGCCTGGGTTCTGACCGCCCTGGCCTGACGTGAGGGATGGGGGGAGGGGTAGGGAAGAGGTCAATGGTGGAGAGGAAACGTTTCTTAAGGTAATTGGGGCGGGAAGAGGGAGATGGTTTGGGAGTGGATGGAGAGGGAGTAGTGGTAGGAGGTGTCTGTCTGCTGTGTATGGGGTGCAGGTGCATGGGCTGGATGCTTTTGTGAGGTGGATGGCTGTTGGGTGTCTGAGCGCTTGTGTTTGTGTACTTTGGGAGGGGGGGGGCACAGACACAGTGGGAGAGGACACAGGGGACGTGTGCATAGAAGTGGGGGTGGTGACTGCCAGTGAGGGGCGTGTGCTGTTAGGTGTGCTGGTGATGGGGGTAGTGGATGAGGATGTAGTGCATGCAGGTGTGAGTGGAGACGAAACTGGGAGGGATTTGGAGGACGAGGAGGAGGGGGCCACAGTGGAGGCAGTGGATCTTGGTATGTCTGCATCTGGATGGTGTTTGTGTGAGTGCCTGTGGGATGAAGTGTGGTGCTTGTGCTTGCCATGTCCACTCTTGTGTGTTGGCCTGGGTGCATGCTGGTCTGACTGTGTGCTTGGGATAGGTTGGGGTTGAGGGGAATGGGATTGGGAAGAGGAAGTTGGAGGGGGAGGCTGGAAACATTGACAATGGCTGCCCTCAGCTCAGAGAGGAGGCCAGAACCTGGATTTATCCATATTGGGCCACCAAGCCAGTGTGAATGCCCGCCAGGAATGCATTTGTCTGTTGCATTTGGGCTGCCAGCCCCTGGATGGCATTCACAATAGTTAACTGTCCAACTGAGATGGATCGCAGGAGGTCAATAGCCTCCTCACTCAAAGTAGCAGGGATAACTGGGGCAGGGCCTGCCTGGTGCGAATGAGATGCCAACCCACCTGGGTGGGAGGGCATGGGAAACTCACTGAGGGGCTGCTGGAAGGGTGGTGCCGGTATGGGGGTGGCGGCTGTGCCTGTAGCTGGGGTGGGCACAGATGTGTCCGCCACCACAAGGGAGCTCCCATCGGAGGAGGTATCCGCGTCTGAACTGTCCCCAACCGTCTCGGCCGTGGTGCTCCCCTCGCCGTCCGTCCCACTGGTGCCCTCACTATAGGTGGGTTTGGCCTTCTGGGTCCTGTGGGATGCAGCTCCCTCCGTCGCCGGTGCCTCTGCTCCTCCACCAGATGATGCTAATGCACATAAGGAGAGGGTGACAAAACAAAAAGTGGGGGAAGACACAAAGGATACACTTGGTCAATGGTGCCAACAACACCACCATTGGACTACACAACACACTCACACACAAGGAACAGCTCTACGCTCTAGGCAATGCACTACCATTCACAATGCTAGTCACCAGGCCATGGATAGGGACACCTAATGCCAATTGCAGCATACCTGAGACCCACAGACCCCTGGCCAGTAGTGGATGCCTACTTGCTTGGTTGTAGTACTTTTGCATCAGAACTCTGCCCAAGAAGGGACCTACCCTGCAATTCCAGGCCTGGCCTAAGGGTACCCACAGGGCCCACAACCCCCACCCAGATACCACTCCACCAGGTGCAAGTAATATATTGGGGCACTGTACTCACCCCCTTGTGGCTGCTGTGATACCCCGCAAGCACCCATTTAGCTCCGGATAGGCCACCGCCAGTAAGCGGGCCATCAGGGGGGTCAGGGTTCGATGGGCAACCCTTACTCATTGGGAGGCCATCCCCAGCTGGGCCTCAGCTGTCTTCCGTGCCCAGCATCTCAGGTCCTCCCACTGTTTCCGTCAGTGGGTGCTCCACCTGCCATAGACCCCCAGGGTCCGCACGTCCTTGGCAATGGCACTCCATATACCCTTCTTTTGATGGGTGCTGACCTGCAGGGAAATAGTCACAGGGAAAAGTATTAGTCCGACTGTCCTGCCTGTTACACTCATGGCCCGTTATGCCCCTTCCCATCCCCATTAGAATGGATATGGCCAACCATACATGCTGCATGCTGCTCAGGGCCCATCCACCACACACCCCCTACATGAGGCCTTCACACACAGCACTCCATGCATTCACGCCTCATGCATCGTACTCACGATATACTCACCTGTTGGTCTGGAGGCCCATACAGCATTCAGTACTGGGTAGGACCCCATCCACCAGTCGCTCCAACTCCGCCGAGGTGAAGGCAGGGGCTCTTTCCCCAGTCACACGAGCCATGGTCAGTTCCAGACATAGGTCACAGCAGCACATGCAGTGTAGGTCCTCTCCTGTTGAAGGTCAGGTAGCAAGTGAGAAATTAGATAGAAAATTACAGTGATGTCCGCGGCAGTGCATACCATCATAGCTGGCGTACATCACCATTGGCCACTGTACCCCATAGAGCCCAATGTCAAATAATGAGGAGTTGCACAGCGGTTCTCGACCGCCTCCCGCAACGGAGCACGTCAGCAGAATTACCTAATTTCCACCTGTCCCTCCATACAGGACAGGTGGACGCCATTTTGGGGGGGGGGGGCAGGCCATGGATCCTAACTGCGTCACAGTTCACAAATGCACCATTTGGACATCTCCAACAAAATACTGTTACAATCACACCATGCATTGAACTGTAGTGGTTAGAAATAAGAGATAATGATCAGCTGTCCACTCTTTTACTCCATAGTTTGCAACTGTTGTGGATGAATAGGAGATGGAGACATCGCCCTGTGTACAGACCCCTGATAGACTTGGCAACAATGGAGGACAGGCTCATTATCCTCACCTAAAGACTGGACAAGGCCACAATCACGGAGCTGTGTGCCCAATTGGAGCCTCACCTAATCTCTGCTATCTGTCACCCCACCGGAATCCCACCTCTTGTGCAAGTGCTATCGGTGCTCCATTTCCTCGCAACTGGCTCCTTCCAAGTGACAGTGGACTTGGCAGCAGGAATGTCTCAGCTAATGTTCTCAGTAGTGCTGACCAGAGTGTTGTTTGCCCTGATTAAACATATGTGCAGCTGCATCGTTTTCCCCCAGGTGGAGGATTTGGCTACAGTGAAAGCTGATTTCTATGCAATATGACATATCCCCAACATTATTGGGGCTATTGATGGAACACATGTTGCATTTGTCCTCCCCTGGCGAAATGAACAGATGTTCAGAAATTGAAAGAGCTTTCACTCCATGAATGTGCAGATGGTGTGCCTGGCAGACCAGTACATCTCCCACATCAGTGCATGATGCCTTTATCCTGAGGAATAGCAGCATCCCAAATGTGATGGCTCAACTCCAGATGCACAGGGTGTGGCTAATAGGTGAGTCTTGGTTCCCACCCAGTATATGTTGGTGTACGGGTATGGTGTACAGGTATGGTGTGGGCCCTAAGGGTTAGTGTGTGGCTAACAGTTGTCCCTCGATATTTGCAGGTGACTCTGGTTACCCCAACCTCTCATGGCTACTGACCCCTGTGAGGAATCCCAGGACAAGGGCAGAGGAATGTTACAATGAGGCACATGGATGAACAAGAAGACTTATAGAGAGGACCTTTGGCCTCCTGTAGGCCAGGTTTCATTGCCTCCATCTAACAGGTGGATCACTGTGCTACTCACCCAAGAAGGTCTGCCAGATCATCGTGGCATGCTATATGTTGCACAACCTTGCCTTGCATTGCCAGGTGCATTTACTGCAGGAGGAGGAGGCTGGAGATGGCCATGTGGCAGCAGTGGACCCTGTGGACAGTGAAGATGAGAAGGCAGAGGATGAGGATGAGGACAACAGAAGTGCAATTATTAGTCAATACTTCCAATGAGACACAGATAAGACAGTGTAACTTCACATTTAATTGACAGTTTTGTGTCTGCGATTGTCACTGGCAGGCTGTTTTCACACTTCTGTGGCCACTCACTGTACCCTTTGGCATCTCTCTTTGCAGATATTAGTGTCCCACTATCGCTCCTGGTGCGTTCACTGCAGCCAGATACAGGTCCTTCCTGTGTATACATTACTGTACAGTTGAATTGCAATGTTTAAACCTTGATAAACAAATACATACTTAAATCCTTTGACATACTCCATACTTGTATTTTTTCAAAGGGTGTGTATTTAAGTGCTAAGAAGTAGAGGGAGAAGTGCAATAGGCTGGGGTGATGATGGAGGAAAGTCCAGGATAGAGTCCAGTCTATTTGTATCACAGGTGGATTGTACAAGGGGGCACAGGAAGGGGAGCAATGGCAGTTCAAGGTGGACAGGGTGACAGAGTGGGACACAAGGGTGACAATCATGAGAGTCTTATTTCCTGCCGGGGGTCTTGGCAATATCTCGGGCTTCTGTCTGAATCGCAGGGAACGTTTGTACGGTGGTTCTCCTTCTGCAGGGGGAAGTGTGCTGGTGGCCTGTTGGTCCTGTGGCGGGGCCTCCTCTCCACAAGCGGCAGCAGAGGTAGAGGGCTGTTCATCGGTTTGGCTAGTGTCAGGGGCCCAGTGATGTGCCACTGCCTCCCTCATAGTGTTGGCCATGTCTGCCAGCACCCCTGCAATGGAGACCAGGGTGGTGTTGATGTCCTTCAAGTCCTCCCTGATCCCCAGGTACTGTCTCTCCTGCAGCCACATGTTCTCCTGAAACCTGTCCAGAATCTGGCCCAGCATATCCTGGGAATGTTGGTATGCTCCCAGAATCGCAGTGAGTGCCTCCTGGAGAGTCAGTTCCCTGGGCCTATCCTCCCCCTGTCGCACAGCAGTCCTCCCAGCTTCCCTGTTGTCCTCTGCCTCTGTCCCCTGAACCGTGTGCCCACTGCTACTGACCCCAGGTCCCTGATGGTCCTGTGTTTGTGGGGTGGCCTTGGGTCCCTGTAGTGGTGGATACACTGCTGATTGATGTGTCCTGGGGACAGAGGTATGGGCCGGCTGGGTGGGTGCTGTGGTGGTGTTTCCTGAGGGGGGAGGCTCTGTGGTGGTGCGAGACTGTGCCTGGGTAACCGACTGCTCGGAGATCCCTGATGGGCCAGGTTGGTCATCCAGATCCAGGCAAGCAGAGCTTCTGTCATCACTGTGGGCCTCTTCTGTGGGGGGACTGGATGTTGCTGGCACCTCTTCTCTGGTGACATTGGCTGGGATACTTGTGGGCATGTAATTGCAGTGTTATTGTTCCTGTGAGTGACATATTGTGCATGGGTGTGTTGCCCTGTATGGTTGTTTTTGCCCTGGCAGCTTTTCCTTGTTTGAGTTGTTATTTGGTGGCCTAGGTGATTCTTTCCAGTGTGCATGCAGTGGTGATAGGTGTCCATGCAGGTCAGTGAGGGTTGTCCATGCATTGGTGTTGCATGCAGGGCTTGGTATTGGGATGAGTGGGTTGTGATGTTGGGGTATGTGGGAGGTGGTGGAGTGATGGGAGTGAGGGTAAGGGTTTGTGATGGCCTGCAGGTAGGGGGGGGTGATAGTAATAGAGATTTGACTTACCCGAGTCCAGTCCTCCTCCTACTTCTGCCAGGCCCTCAGGATGCCAAGACTTTCTCCTCCCATGTTGTCGGTTGTGGGGAAGGAGGTGGGGATCCACCGCCAGTCCTCTGTACTGGGAGCTGGTGTCTTGCTGCCAAGGAACGCACCTTCCCCGTAGGTCGTTCCACCTCTTCCTGACGTCATCCCTTGTTCTGGGGTGCTGTCCCATGGCGTTGACCCTTTCCACGATTCTCCGCATAGCTCCATCTTCCTAGCAATGGATGTCTGCTGCACCTGTGATCCAAATAGCTGTGGCTTTACCCGGATGATTTCCTCCACCATGACCCTTAGCTCCTCCTCTGAGAACCCGGGGTGTCGTTGTGGTGCCATGGGTGTAATGTGAGTGGTGTGGATGAGGGTGTGTGGGGTGAAGTGTTGTGGTGTGTGATGTAAGGTGTGTGTAAGGTGTGTGAGTGGTATATAGGTGATGGTGTTATGTGGCTCTGGCTGTGTGGGTGCTCTTGCTGTATCTCTCTCTGGTGGCAATGCTTTTTTAGTCGTAAACGGTTATGGGTAGTGTGGGTGTGAATGTTATAGTGGTGTGGGTGTGTGGGTGTGGGGTTTGTATGGGTGTCAGGTGTGTGTATAGTTTGAATTGACCAATGTGGTGTAGTTTTATATGTGGGTGTGTGTATGTACGGCCAATGGTTTACCGCCATTAAATGTCTGCTGCAGTTATTTGTGGGTCATAATGTGATGGGTATTGTTCTGTTGGCGTAACGGTGTGGGTTTTGCTACCGCCAGTTTATCACTGCCCTTTGGGCTGGCAGACTTGTGTGTGTGGCTGTATAGTGACGGATTGGGATGTGTGTGTCATAATATGGTTGGCGGTTATCCACGACGGCGGCTTTATGTTTGCGGCAGTCGACATGGCAGTAAGTGGGATTTACAGCCAATGTCATAATGAGGGCCTATATGCCACTCCATTCTACATCATTATACTTTATATATTAATACAGTCTGCACCTCTCCACTGTGCACTATTGTAGTGTATGCCACTCCACTTTATGCCACTGCTCTTAATGCGACTTTACTCTATGCTATTCTATTGTATGCCACTCTAATTTACAACACTCCACTCTAGGTCACTCCACAGTACACTATTACACTGTATGCCACTACAGTCTACCCCACTACATTCAATCCTGCTCCACTCTAAAACAGTGCACTCTACGATATTACACTCTACAAACTCCACTCTATGGGCCAGATGTACAAAAATGCAGTTTTGCATTTCTTAAATAGCAACTTCATTGAAATCACTATTTAAGAAATGCAAACCGCTATGTACAGAGAAACCAATTTGTATTAAGAAATCCCTTTGCATTTTGGTCAACGGGCCAGTTTTGCATTACCTAAATAGTGATTTCTTATTGGGAAATCGCTATTTAGGAAATGCAAAACCAGAAATGGAAAGGGCAAAAGGCACCCCTTGATACACCCCCAAAAAAGGGATGCACCTGTAGAACACACATGTTCCTAAAAGACACCTGTGTGCTCTATTGCAATTAAATAAAAGCACTTTGGGGTGTTTTTTTTTAAATTGTACGTAGTTACAACCGACTTCAAGTCGGTGGTAATTGCATCTAAATGCTTTGTACATCAGAATAGGAATCACAAATAGGGGGGAACATCCTTTCTTACGACTTTTTTTTTCCGAAAGTCGTGGTTAACGAAAGCGCAACAACGCTTTTTTTAACCACGACTCCGTTTTTTTGTGCCTTAACTACGTATGTTCTGAACAACGAACATGCGTGGTTAAGGTACAAAGAAGTGAATTGGAGAAGGTAAGTGGTGGGTTTAGGTTTTGGGGAGGGGGTGGGGGGTCAGGGGGTTTTAGGTTTTGGGGTGGGGTTGGGGGGTGGGGCATTTTTGGTTTTGGGGAGTGGGTGGGGAGTCAGGGGGTTTTAGGTTTTAGGGTGGGGTTGGTGGGGTGGGGCGTTTTTGGTTTTGGGGAGTCGGGGGGGTCAGGGGGTTTTAGGTTTTAGGGTGGGGTTGGGGGGGTGGGGCGTTTTTGGTTTTGGGGAGTGGGTGGGGGGTCAGGGAGTTTTAGGTTTTGGGGTGGGGTTGGGGGTGGGGCGTTTTTGGTTTTGGGGAGTGGGTGGGGGTCAGGGGGTTTTAGGTTTTGGGGTGGGGTTGGGGGGGTGGGGCGTTTTTGGTTTTGGGGAGTGGGTGGGGGGTCAGAGGGTTTTAGGTTTTGGGGTGGGGTTGGGGGGGTGGGGTAAGGGATGTAGGGTGAATGGTGCCTATATCTAATGATTTTATCAGGAATGCCTTTGCAACGAAATATCGTTGTTAAGGCATTCGTGGTAAAATCATTAGTAGTAGCAACGAGGTCGGTGTTCCAACCTCGTTGTTAAGGCAGTAGTTGTTTTTGAAGTCGTTGTTTCGTCGTACAGTCACAAATAGGGAATCCCTATCTGTGTTTCCTATTCTGAGAACTGCAAATTGCAATTTCTAAAAAGTAGAAATCACATTTGCAATTCCTTAAGGTCCTTTGTATACAAGTATGTCTGTTTTACATTTTTTAACAGCTGAAATACCGATTTGAACCGTTAAGAAATGCAAAAGGGCTTTGTACATCTAGCCTAGGTCACTCCACTATAAGCCACTCCACTCTACGTCAGTGCAGTCTATGCTATTCAACTGTATGCCACTACACTATACCTCACTCCACTCTATGCCACTTTACCCTATGCCACTCCACTCTATGCCACTCCAATCTACCCCACTCCAGTGTACACTATTCAATTGTTCGCCACTCCGCTGTATTCTACTCAACTCTATGCCAATTCAATCTTTACTCTATTCCACTGTACACCACTACTCTGTACTTTGCTCCACTGTATGCCAGTCCACTCTACACCACTACACTCTATGCCATTCCACTCTTTGCCACTCCACTCTACAATGTTCCATTGTATGCCAGTCCATTCTACCACACTCCACTCTACACCACTACACTGTCCACCACTCTACTATACACTATTACACTGTATGTTGGTCCACTGTATGGCACTCCAGTCTATGCCACCACACTCTGCACCACTATACTATATGCCAATTCACTCTATACTATTCCACTGTGTTAGACTTTTCATCCTTGGCGTGGTCTCCCTTAACCTTTTGCCTCTGTTCCCCAGGTTGTAGATGTGTGCTGGACTCTGATTTTGCTGTTTTTGTTACTCTGGGCAATTTACCACTGCTAACCAGTGCTAAAGTGCAAGTGCTCCTTTACAAAATGTGTATGTAATTGGCTTATCCATGATTGGCATTTTTGATTTACTAGTCAGTCCCTAGTAAAGTGCACTGGAGGTGCCAGGGCCTGTAAATCAAATGCTACTAGTGGGCCTGCAGCACTGGTTGTGCCACCCACATAAGTAGCTCTGTAATCATGACTCACACCTGCCATTGTATGGTTAAGGTAGGACATATAGGTGGTCATTCTGACCCTGGCGGTCTTTGACCGCCAGGGCGGAGGACCGCGGGAGCACCGCCGACAGGCCGGCGGTGCTCCAATGGGGATTCCGACCGCGGCGGTAAAGCCGCGGTCGGACCGGCACCACTGGCGGGGTCCCGCCAGTGTACCGCGGCCCCATTGAATCCTCCGCGGCGGCGCAGCTTGCTGCACCGCCGCGGGGATTCCGACCCCCCCTACCGCCATCCAGATCCCGGCGGTCGGACCGCCGAGATCCGGATGGCGGTAGGGGGGGTCGCGGGGCCCCCGTAAGAGGGCCCCTACATGTATTTCACTGTCTGCTGCGCAGACAGTGAAATACGCGACGGGTGCAACTGCACCCGTCGCACAGCTTCCACTCCGCCGGCTCGATTCCGAGCCGGCTTCATCGTGGAAGCCTCTTTCCCGCTGGGCTGGCTGGCGGTCTGAAGGCGACCGCCCGCCAGCCCAGCGGGAAAGTCAGAATTACCGCCGCGGTCTTTCGACCGCGGAACGGTAACCTGACGGCGGGACTTTGGCGGGCGGCCTCCGCCGCCCGCCAAGGTCAGAATGAGGGCCATAGTAATGTGTTTTATATCTCCTGACAGTGAAATATTGCTAAATTCGTTTTTTATTGTTGCAAGGCCTGTCCCTCTCATAGGTTAACAGGGGGGCTACCTTTAAATCTAATTAAAGTGTAGATTCTCTTTGGGAGTGGATGGACATGTGGAGTTTGGGGTCTCTGAGCTCACAATTTAAAAACACATCTTTTAGTAAAGTTGATTTTAAGATTGTGTGTTTGAAAATGGCACTTTTAGAAGGTGAGCATTTTCTTGCTTATACCATTTCTGTGACTCTGCCTGTTTGTGGATTTCCTGCCTGGGTCAGTTTGATAGTTGGGCTGGTTGCACCTGTCACTAGACAGTGACACAAAGGGAGCTGGGATGTAGCCTGCATATCCTGATGAACCATCTGTGCTAGGAGGGGGGGAGGAGTGGTCACTCACACCTGAAAGGGCTGTGTCTGCCCTCACAAAATGCAGTCTCCAACCCCCTGGTGAGTTTCTGGGGCCTCACCTGGACAAGGCAGAATTTCACATTCACAAGAGACTTTGCTTTGAAGTAGGCCTATTTCAAAGGAGAAATTGGGTATAATAAGGGCACCCAAAACCACAGACTTTAGAACACTTCTGGAAACAAGAGGAACCTCTGCCTGGAGAAGAACTGAAGAGCTGAGGAAGAAGAGCTGCCCTGCCTGTGACTGTGCTTTGTGGAGTTATCCTGCAGTTGCTGCTTCTGCCAGAGTAAGAGGGCAAAGACTGGACTTTGTGTGCCTTTCATCTTGAGAAGAAATCTCCACAAGCTTGATTTAGAGCTTGCCTCCTGTTGTTTGAAGTCTCAGGGACGACTCCATGATCTCCGTTGGAACACGACGACCCTCGCAGGCCCGAGATCGCTGCAGCCCCGCCGAAGTCTGAGATTCCGAGGACAGCGCCGCACAACGTCGTGACCGACGCCGCTCGAAGTGCACGGATTCAACGTTTCACACAGACGCCACGATCCCAGACTTCGCGCATCGGCTCGTTTTAATTTCTTCACCAAGGTACTGTACCTGGGGGTCTACGCGACTCTGTGTCCAGCACTGCTGGTGTCGGATTGTTGGGAATGGCTCCGTTACGACACTGTGTTAACACCTCATCGAAGCATTTTGTGTTTCTAAGCGCTATTTTTGAATTTAATGTTTAAAAATTCATAACTTGACTTGTGTATGTCGGGTTTTAGTCGTTTTGGTCTTGTTTTGTTTAGATAAATAGTTCCTATTGTTCTAAACTGGTGTTTTGTCATTTTGTAGTGTTTTCAATAAGTTACTGTGTGTGTTGGTACAAATACTTTACACCTAGCACTCTGAAGTTAAGCCTACTGCTCTGCCAAGCTACCAAGGTGGTAAGTAGGGGTTAGCTGAGGGTGATTCTCTTTTACCCTGACTAGAGTGAGGGTCCTTGCTTGAACAGGGGGTAATCTGACTGTCAACCAAAGACCTGCATTTCTAACACACTGTATGCAACTTCACTGTATGACACTCCATTGTATGCTAAACCACTCTATGCCACCAACTCAACGCAATACCACTGTGTACCACTCTAGTATATGCTATTCCTCTGTACATAACTCTACTTTATGCCACTTTATGACCTCCCAGTCTATACCGCTCCACTATATGCTACTCCACTCTACACTATTCCACTCTATGCCCCTCCACTCTACATCACTCTACATCACTCTACTGTACTCTATTCCACTCTACTCCACTCCACTGTATACTATTACATTATACCACACTCCACTGTAGACTACTTCACTCTTGGCCACTCCACTGTACTCTATTCTACTGTACGTCACTCCACTTGGCACCAGAACACACTACAAAACTCCACTGTACACTGTTCCACTCCACACCACTACAGTGAATGCCACTGTACCGCACGTCACTCTTCATCACTCCAGTATACACTAGCCCACTGTATACAACTGCACTTTATACCACTCAACTCAATGCTATTCAACTCTGTGCCACTCCACTCTACCCCACCACACTGTACACCACTCCATTGTACACTAGTCCACTGTACGCCACTACACTCTAACCTATTGTACTATTTGCCACTACACTGCACCTCACTCCAGTGTATGCCGCTCCATGCTACACCACTGCACTGTACGTTACTCTACTATATACCACTTCACTTTGCACCACTCCACTCTGACACACTTCACTATATGCTATCCTACTCTACGACACTCTGCTGTAGGCCAGTCCACTCCACACTACTCCACTTTATCCCACTCCACTGTAAGTCACTCCACTATACAATATTTCACTGTACTCAAGTGCATTCATTGTTACTCAACTTGATGCTATGCAACTGTATGCCACTTACCTCTATCCCACTTCACTGTATACTACTTCACTGTACACTGTTCCAATGTACAATACTCTACTCTGCTCCACTTCACTCTGTCCCACTCCACTGTACCCCACTCCACTGTACGCCACCCTACTGTACTGTACTCCACTTTACACTATTCCACTCAATGGCAGTGCACTGTATGTTACTCAAATCTATGCTATTTCACTTTATGTTACTCCAATCTATGCTACTTCCCTATATGCTGTTCAACTTTTGGCACTTGTGTGTATGCCACTTTGCTGTACCAGACTCAACTGTATACTAGTCCACTTTATCCCCTCCACTGCAAGCCAGTCCAGTCAATGACACTCCACAGCACACAAATCCACTGTATGCTACTCTACTATATGCCACTCCAGTGTACGCCTTTCCACTGTACAACACTCTACTGTATGCTATTCTATTGGATGCCACTCCACGTTTTGGCACTCCACAATATTCCACTCCACTGTAGCACACACTATATCAAACTCTAGTCTACTCTACCACACTCCACTGTACAACACTATAATCCACTCTATGCCACTACACTATACTCCACTCTACACCAGATCCACACACTCTACAACATGGCATACTGCTCCACAGTATGAGATGTCAATCCACTCTGGAACACTTTAATTTTGCTATGCCACTACAGTGTACTAAACTCCTCAGCTCTGCACCATGCAAGAGGCCACTCCACTATATAAATCTTCAGTCCACTTTATGCTATGTCACTCCAGTCAACTACATTGTAAGACAGTTTATCTCAGTGTGTGTCACTATACAACTCTTCAATGTATGATGTTCCACTTTACAACACTCTACTATACTCTGTAAAACTGCATTTTACAGTACTTTGCTACAGTCAATGTCAGTATATGACCCTGCACTGCACTCTATGACTCTACACTACACTGAACAACACCCTACTCCACTCTATGTATGCCATTCTACAACACTCTATGCAACTCTATGCCACTTGATGATACTAGACCCCATGCCATGACAATTGACTCTTGACACTACAGTTGAAGATAAACTACTGTATGACACTCAACTGTACTGTATGACAAGCTACACCACTGTACAATACGCCACTATACTCTATAATACTACACTCTACTATACAATGCACCACAACACTCTACTATATCACACGTTACACAACTACACGCAACATCACTCCATTCTACTCCACTCCACTACACTGTATTCCACTGTAATCCACCCTACCGCATCCAACTGTATGGCAGTACACTGTGTGACAATGTCCTTTACTATAGTCTACAACACTGCACTTAACAACACTCAATAAATGACACTCAGCATTATGATGTGAAACACATTTTGTATGAAAAAAACAAAGATTAAAGTTAGGTTATAGTTAGGAAAATGTCATTTAAACAGGAGAGATAAAAAGTTATACTTATAACCTAACTTTGTAATTTATGCACCAATACATAGAATTTACATTCAGCATTTATGCACCAGCTTCACTTTACTATACGTTGCGCACCTCCATACACACACTTCTTGCATCAATTGTGACGGCTACCTAAAGATGGTTGCCGCGGCTACCAGCCATCCACCATATTGTGACCACAGGCAGATTTCCGCCATACCGGCAGATGGCGGTAAGATGACGCTGCTACCACCAGCAGCGCCACACCAGTAGACTGCCGCCAGCAGTATTATGACAAATAATACAGCCTGACAGAATTCTGCTGGTGGGCACTGCTGGCGGTAGCAGCACCCCTTTGCGTCTCCTGCCGGAGGACCCCCTGGATCCAGGTAAGTCAGGTCTCCGACAGGGGAGTGGGGTGGAGGGTGTTGTGAGTGTGTGTGTGTGTGGGGGTGTGTGAATGTATGTGTATGCGTGAATGCAGGTGTGTGTTGAGTGTTTAATGCGTATGTCCATGTACGGACCTGAGTGTATGTACGTTGTGAAATGTGAATGCATGTCTGCGTGTATGTTTGGAAGTGTGTGCAGATGTGTCTGTGATTGGATTTATACATGCATGTATGTATGTGTGAATGTGTGTGTGTATGCTTATGTGTGTATGTGTGAAGGGGGACGAGGATGTTGGGGGATATGGAGAGGTAGAGGGGGTGGGGGTAACTGGAGAGGTGGGGGGAGACCCTTATCAGTGACAGGGAAGGAGTTCCCTGTCACTGATATGGCCTACTGCCATGGTTTTCGCGGCGTTACAAACGCCACGAAAACCATGGCGGTAGGCGGGGTCATAATCCCGCAGACGGCACAATGGCTGCCGCCCGGCTGGAGATAAATATCTCCAGCCTGGCGGCTGTTACCGCCGCAGCGGTCAGAGCGCTACATTGGCAGGTTGGCTTGGCGGTAAGTGCCGCCAGGCCTGATGGCGGTACTTTCCGCCACATTATCGCCGACCGCCGGGGTCGTAATGACTCCCATAATATGCAAGTGTATAATTATTGACTGGCGAAAGGGCAAGCTATAATTAATGGGGTATGGCAATTGATGTGAGAGGAATGTGTACAGATGTGTGCAATGAAAATCTGTGTTCCCCCATATGTAAACAAGGTTAAATAATATGAATCAGGGGCTAAGTGCTGTGAAAAAAACAATGTGTTCTACCAATTGTGGTTTTGTATTATTGCATGTGAGTAATCCCGTTAACCCAGTAATACTACCAAGACTAATTTTTCCATTTATAATATCAGAGGGAGTTTGCTTTGGCAAGGGGTTTTACCGCACACATTTACCACCTCCT
The DNA here is from genome assembly GCF_031143425.1 of Pleurodeles waltl. Lineage (NCBI taxonomy): Eukaryota > Metazoa > Chordata > Amphibia > Caudata > Salamandridae > Pleurodeles > Pleurodeles waltl. Next base: position 431,913,564 of record NC_090437.1, on the reverse strand, counting down.
CCAAGAAGGTTGAAAATGTATTTATGCGCTTGTGGGTGGGATTAGGTGACAAAAGGAATGTGAAGTGAGTGGGCTGGCTAGAGAAGCTTTTTTTCTAATGGGAGCCTTTGCTGCAGCCAAAGACTATTGTGATTTTTCCAGCCAGAATTAGCTGTTTTAAAATTTGAGTCACATTTCATCACACTCAGTGACACTGGTTGCAGAAAAAACGAACTTTCATAACTAGGTGGAGCGAAATGACACTTAAAAACATGAGTTAATTTGAATCTTAGAACACTCAAAGTGCATAGGCCGCTCTACAGCTACTACAATCAGATGTGTCCCAACCTATTGCATGTATCCAAAGATATTGGGAGTGAACACCTCACCCAAGAAAAACTATATGGATAGATGAAGAATAGTTTTTGAGCAAACATACAAGATTCACAATATTTGGGTATACACCGAGATATTTTTAAACAACGGGATCTTTCTTAAATCCTCCCTGAACTTTCACAATTTTCCCTGGTGGCTGTTGTTCCTTTTGTTTCTTTTGCTTCTAATTATTCTCATACTCTGAATTTGGATAAAAGTGACTTTTCTGTTGCTTTGTACCAGAGGTGCCTCTTCCCACTGAGACATGAACGAGTATGTTTCTGATCCTTAGAATTTGCAAGCTATCTTTGCAAATGGCCAATAGAGCTCCATCATTTTAAAGTTTCCAAGAACTATTTCAGCTACAATACAAATATATATTATTAATTTCATACTCAAGTCCATGATGGATAAAGCACAATTCTCATCCTGCATTTTCTAAAGGACTTTAAACCATACAGCTATTAACGTCATACCATCGTAGTATAAGATAGTAGAAATACTTCCCCACAGCTTACAATTCTCTGGATTCAGTATCATTCTCATTGGAAGGTATACGTTTGTTATTTATGGTTTATCCTGTGGAGTTAAATAAGGATAACCTGCTTTTAGCTGAGACATGTTTCTACCTGTTGTTTGTGAGTACCTCACTCATTGTGTCACTGTGTAACACATACTGTTTTAAATCCTGGTCCATATCTGTTATTTCTGTCAGTATTCTCCTAGCCTCTAATATTGTGGAGGTGTCCTGATCTGGATGTGCTATACATGTGTTTATTGCAGGCCTTGTAACATTAATTGACTTAAGCATATATTTTTGATTGCATTCAGCAGTTTTCCCTCAAATAAGGTAATGTGTTCCTTGTACACACCATACACACAAATGTTCCTATCTTCTTCTGTACAGGAATCTCCACCCTGACTGTAGAGTCTCTGCACTTGTCAGTAAATGTTCTAGTAGTAAATGAGAGAGTGATAAAGGGTAGGAGATGGAAAATAGGGAAAACATACTACAAATTGGTAGGGCTAAAAGGAGAAAAGGATGGGTTAAGAGAAGTCTAGGGAGGGATTTAGAGCCTCATTTACAAGATATTTGCATCACCATTGCGTAATTTGTTTGATGCAGGGGTGGTGCTAAGCAGTGCTTTACGCTGCTCCAGATTTACAAACGGACGCATTGGGCCCAATGCGTCAGTTTGTAAAGCCTTGTGTTACATTATACCTTCAGCAGGTGTAATGTATGTAAGGCAGGCTTTCCAGGACAAAAAGCCACACAGAACCTATGTAGTGAAATTTACAACATCTGTGAAAATGTATGCCCTGGAGCTCTATATAGTAAATACAGCGTGGCCATGGCGTCAATAGGGAATGGTTCGGCAGTGCAAGAAATCTGATGCATCAGGGCCAAAGCATCAGATTCTTGTAAATGAGGCCCTTAGTTTGGGACATGCACCAACCCGCAATTATCACTCCTAAAGATACTGCAGCCATAATAGGATGCGAAACAGTTGTAAATGTACTCCAGCTCAGAGCTGGAGTATGTCGAGCACTACCAATGGCCAACCACTGGTCTGGTAACACCCTCCTGTAGAAAATAACGGAGGTAGGGACTTAAAATAGACTCCATTGGAAAAGATGTGAAATTATGTCAAATTGAAATAATTTATTTTGACTATTTCAGAATTTATATAGCATATGAATACTCAAGTAACAACCACTAGAACATAATAATGCAGAGGATAGTCTGATAAGAACAGATGAACAAATATTTTTTATAAGTTTGAGAAACCTTTGCAAGCAGCTCACAGTATGAAAGGAACAAGGAGGACAATTCCACCCTCTTGCTGTGACAACTAACAAAGCTTGCCCTCTCAAGCACAGCCTGCAAAATATTACGACTGATAAAAGATTGATGAATCAAAAGTGATGAGTTTTTACAAAAATGTAACTCATTAAATCTCTTTGCATATAGCTGAGAGCAATATAGTTTAAAGAATGTAACTAATAAAATCTATTTGTATATAGATAGGAGCATTACAGCTCAAAGGTGTGTCAAAGGTGAAAAGCCTTAAAAATACTTCTCTTTGGAATGGGTAGCCAATACAGGAAAGTCTAAAACTGAGAATCATCCAAGTAGCAGCAATCTGAATTCATTTGTTCCTTGACATGGCATACAATGACATTCTGACATAAAAGGAATTCTAGATGTCCAATAATGAAATAATTAGAGCATGCACAACAGTTTTCACACAGTGTGCATGAAAAGCTGAAATTATCTTCTTATTTGCCTATAGCATAAAAATAAGTTGTAGTTTGCTTATAAACCTATGTCCTAAAAAGAGTTTCCCATAAAAAATGACCCATAAATTTTGACTCTGCTGGAACGGAACTACATGTCGCAGGAGAACCTGTTGCTCCTGGGGGGACTACTTTTGTCATGCAGCCCCAGCATGCTTAAAGAGCATGGAGAGGTCCTGTGGTGTGGGATGCACGTGGGACATGCCTGGGCAAAGCCAGGGCCAAGGGTGGGCCCGTCTTGCACCCGTCATCAATTGTAGGAGGCTGGCCTGGGCCAACCCTCTAACATCTGCTTCATGAAAGCTCATGTAATAAGCCTAATCAATCCCCCAGGAATCATGTGAGTATCCTATTTTTCTGGCTTCTAATCCTCCTTAACACTTGACGTGTGTGTCTTATATTTCTGATAACTTCTTCTATTTCCTGGGAGTCACGCTTTTGTGGACAATGGTAAAAGGGGGCCTTATCATGTTAAGTTTACTGCTGAACTGTGCAGTTGTTGCCAAACTCTTCTTGAACTTTCCGATATGCACATGTAAAGTTTACAAAAAAAAGATTGGGGTATTGTGTGATCATAAATTATAACAGGCCCCTTGCTGCCAGCAGTGTACTTGCCTCTACTGGTCACTCAACAATCAGAGGCACTCGAACCTCCAATGTGGCATTACTCCTAGGGATTTTCTACAGACCCATCATGTCAGATCTTCCCTTACAACCTTTGCATCTAAAGTACATGAGGCCCTAAGTATAAGAACGGGATTGTCAACCTGTAACCACTGGTCCAGTGGCTATTTCTAGAGAGGTCTCTCTTGACACCTGTGACTGACTTGATGAATATGATTGCCCAGATGGGCATGTTAGGGACACCACCCAGCCATTGCACTTAGATTTCCTTAAACTCTAATCCTAAGGTACTTGATTTAATCATTTGAAATATTTTTGCACTTGCATCTTAATTTGAGGATCCCTCTTGGTTGGTTTTCATTAGAGGCTTTGGGTGATCTGTTTGCAAGAAACCTGGGCCACTTCAAATTGTTATTTTCTTGAGGGGTACAAGATGTTCTTTGTTTCTGCCACTGAATCCAGGGTGGGCAAGCAAAGGAGGGCTTAACTGTTTACGTCTCTCTGGTGATGAGGGGAAAGTTGAAAGTCCATCCATTGGGTTCCCCTAATTTTCAGGCTATATTATTTTCCATGATGGGGTCTACTAAGCTCTTATTGATGAACGTTCAAAAGGCAAAGGGGGTCATTACGATCCCGGCGGTCGGTGCTATAGTGAAGGCATTACCGTCAACAGGCTGGCGGTACCTACCTCCACTATTATAACATTGGCGGTATGGCAAAAGAGAAACCGCCAAGTCAACACACTGACCGCCACGGCAGTAATGAATTCCTTCCCTGGCACTGATAGGGGTCTCCCATGCCCCCCCCCTCCCCAGACTCCCTCCCACCTTCCCCCTCCAGACCCCCCCACATATACACACATACACGCACATACATACACACCCATACACACATGCATACACACATTCGCCCACGCATGCATACATACATACACACTCACATTAAAACTCACAAACATACATCCAGGCACACGCAAGCACACGACACAACAAGCACATATACACACACACACTAATGCACACACGCATTACACACGCTTGCACACATTCAAACACAGTCAACCCCCACACAACACAACCCACCCCCCTTTCCTGTTGGAAAACCCGACTTAACTGCTTGCAGGTAGTCCTCCGGCAGGAGACGGGATGCAGCGCTGCTGCCAGCAGCAGCGTCCGCCAGCAAAACACCGCTAGGCCGTATCATGGAACTTGGTACGGTAGGTGGTGTTTTGCTGGCGTAGAGCTGCTGTTGGCAGCAGCGCCACCTTACCGCCTTCTGCCGCCATGACCATCGCCGGAATTCCGCCAGCCTTCTGGCGCAATTTCAGTTATGGTCATAATGGCATGGACTGTCAGTAGCCACGGTACGTTGGCGGCCGTCACCGTGGCGGTAGGCCGCATTTGTCGCCAATCTCAAAATGAGGGCCAAAGTCAGTTGTTCCTTATCTTTGTCATATTGAATTGTCGGGCTCCTTCTTAAGAAATTTAAAGGGTACTAAAAGGTTAGTGGATAATATAATTCTGACTGGAGACTTTAATGTTCACCTGTGTAGGGATTCTGGAGGGGAGGGGCAAAGGGTCACACTCCAGGTTGTATGCTCTTACCTGGCTTACACGTGGAACATTGCAACCAAGGCTTAATGCTAACCATTCTTAGGAGTGAGTTTAATCTAGTTTCATTACATGAAGAGGGTTTGAGTCCTTTATTGACTTTGCTTTCCCTTTTACCCCTCTTTTTCTGTGTGTGATTGAGATTGAGATGCCATCAAGCCCCTTCAGTGAATTTAGCACAGTGTGTTTATCTTTCTGCTGGTTTTCCCTTACTGCAGGTCCGCTCTCAGGGTACTACTGGGGTTTTAAGGCCAACTAGTCAAGGGCAAAGACTAAGGTGGTGCCAGGTTGTCCCTGATAGTTTTTATAAAACCCTTTATTCCCTCTGTGAACTTGAATTTAGCACTTGTGGGTCTATCAATTCAAGTTGATGTGAAATTTTGTGGACCTTGTCAATGATTTCTCCTACTGTGACGTCCCTTTTGGAGGCAAAGGCACCTCAGAATATCTCTGAGACTCTCAAATGGTTTGGCAAAGGCTGTTCCGTGGTGCTAAGGAACTTAAAGTGTGCTTTAAGTGCCAAACTGAGGGATTCTGCCCTTGTCAAATTTAGTCATACACATTATAAACAGGAGCTAATGGGGTGGAATAATGCCCTAAGGGACTCTGCCGAGGAGAACTTATATGAGGCATGTACTCTGAAACACAGCTCTAAGTTCTGGAGTATTGTCAATAGCCACAATTTAGCCTCATAACCTGAAGCCTCCTTAGGATTGCATTTTACAGAGGAAAGCTGGGTGACTCATTTTGAGTAGTCCTATTGTGTGTTATGTTACAATGTCAATAGTGGTGAGACTCAGATGGAAGGGACCTCTAAGTTGACCTACTCCTTGGAAGATATTAAAATAGGAATTTTTTGCCTGTCTACGAACCAGGCCGCTGGCCCAGACCGAATTCCCCCTGACCTATATATTAATGATATGGAGGTTTGGGCCTCCACTTGGACCACAGTCCTTAATGCTGCAATTATTGAGGGCCCTCCACAATTGTGGGCTAACTCGATCATCGTTCCTGTGTTCAAGAAGGGGAACAGGGACAACCCTCACTGCTATAGGCTCAACTCATTACTTGATTTGGTTGTGAAAGTGGTGGGGGTGTCGTTTTGGATAGATTTGAGACATTGGCTAAGAAACATAGGCCCATATTTATACTTTTTGACGCAAACCAGTGGCGGCGCTGGTTTGTGTAAAAAAATGTACTGCCGGCTGACGCCATTCCTACGCATCATGCGGGTGCCTTATTAAGGAATGACGTTAGCCGGCGCTGCGGACTGGTCAGAGTAAAAAAAAAATTACTCAAACCAGCGCTCGCCGGCGTAGGGGAAAATAGGGATTGTGCGTCAAAAAATGGTGCAAGTCTGGTTTGAGGCAAAAATCATGACTCAAACCGGACTTGCGCCATTGTTTTCCGCACAACCCCTTTTGAAATGACTCCTGTCTCAGCAAAGACAGGAGTCATGCCCCCTGGGCACAGTGGCATGTGGGGGGGGGCAAATTAGGACCCCCATGCCACTTTAAAAAAATAAAAATACTTACATCAACTTACCTGTACTTACCTGGGCTGGGTCCCCCATCCATGGGTGTCCTCCAGGGGTGGGGAGGGTGGCAGGGGGTGTCCCTGGGGGCAGACCATGGAAGTGAGCCCACAGGTCCCTTAACGCCTGTCCTCACCCAGGCGTTAAAAAACGGTGCACATCAGGCTGTGAGCCGTTTTTTAAGGCCCCCCCTCCTGTACGTCAAAATGACGCAGGAGTATAAATAAGGCGCACAGGCCTTAAAATCATTTTTTGGGCGGGAACGCCTACCTTGCATGTCATTAACGCAAGGCAGTTTCCTGCATCCAAAAAATGACGCACACAGAGGAATTTTGACGGGCACGGGCTCGGGCATCAAAGTTTAAATATGGTGCACGGTTTGAGCCGAATGTGCGTCAAACTTTTTGACGCACATTCGGAGTAAACAGAGTGTAAATATGCCCCATGGGCCCTCATTATGACCTTGGCGGTAAATCCCAATTACCGCCATGCCGACTGCCGCCAACATACCGCTGCCGCTGCAGACATCCGCCAACCATATTATGACACACACATACCAATCTGTCACTATACAGCCACACACACAAATCCACCAGCTCAAAGGTCAGTGATAAACTGGCGGTATCCAAACCCTCACTGTTACACCAAGAGAACTATGCCCACAACATTATGACCTATGAATCACCGCGGCGGAAATTCAATGGCGGTAAACCATTTGCGGTACATACTGTCACGCTCAAAATACACACAACGTAACAAAACAACACTACATTGGTCAATTCAAAATACACACACCTGACACCTATACATACACCACACCCACACCACAATAAAACACACACCCACATTACCCACAACCCTTTACGACTCCTAACCATTGCCAACAGAGAGAGAGAGAGACAGCAACAGCACCCACACAACCAGAGCCACATACCACCATCACCTATACACCACCCAAACACCTCACAACACACATCCCAATACATCACCCTACACACCCTCACCTACACCACTCACACCACACTCATGGCACCACAACGACACCCCAGGTTCTCTGAGGAGGAGCTAAGAGTCATGGTAGAGGAAATCATCCGGGTAGAGCCACAGCTATTTGGACCACAGGTGCAGCAGATATCCATTGCTACGAACATGGAGCTATGGCAGAGGATTGTGGACAGGGTCAACGTCATGGGACAGCACCCCAGAGCAAGGGATGACATCAGGAAGAGGTGGAAGGTACTTTCTATTGCAGCAAGACACCAACTAGATGTATAGAGGACTGGCGGTGTACCCCCACCTCCTCCCCCACAACTAACAACATAGGAGGAGCAAGTCTTGGCAAGCATGCATCCTGAGGGCCTAGCAGGAGTAGCAGGAGGACTGGACTCTGGTAAGTCAACTCTCTATTACTTCCACCCCACTACCTGCATGTCATCACAGACCCCACCCTCACCCTCACTCCCATCACTCCACCACCCTACACACACCCCACCATCACAACCCACTCACCCCAATGCCAAGCCCTGCATGCAACACCAATGCATGGACACCCCTCACAGACCTGCATGGACACCTATCAGCACAGCATGCACACTAGAGAGAATCACCTAGCCCACCACATAACAACTCACACAAGGGAAAGCTGCCAGGGCAAATCTAACCAAAGAGGGCAACACACCCATGCACAATATGTCACACACAGAAACAATAACACTTCATTTACATCCCCACAGGTAACCCAGCCAATGTCACTGGTGAAGAGGTGCCAGAAACATCCAGTCCCCCCACAGTAGAGGCCCACAGTGATGACAGAAGCTCTGGTCTCCCAGATCTGGATGACCAACCTAGCCCATCTGGGACCTCCGGACAGTTGGGTACCCAGGCACACTCTCACACCACCACAGAGCCTCCCCAGTCAGGAAACAGCACCACAGCACCCACCCAGCTGGCCCATACCTCTGTCCCCAGGGCACATCAATCAGCAGTGTGTCCACCACTACAGGGACCCCAGGCCACCCCACAAACACAGGACAATCATGGACCTGGTATCAGTGGCAGTGGGCACACGGTTCAGGGGACAGAGGCAAAGGACAAAAGGAAAGCTGGAAGGACTGCTGTGTGACAGGGGGAGGACAGGCCCAGGGAACCAGGACTCCAGGAGGCACTCACTGCGATCCTGGGAGCATACCAACATTCCTAGGATACACTGGGCCACATTCTGGACAAGTTGCAGGAGAAAATGCGGCTGCAGGAGGGACAGTACCTGGGGATCAGGGAGGAACTGAAGGACATCAACACCACCCTTGTCTCCATTGCAGGGGTGCTGGCAGACATGGCCAACAGTATGAGAGAGGCAGTGGCACACCAACAGGCCCCTGACACTAGCCAAACCACTGAACAGCCCTCAACCTCCGCTACCCCTAGTGGACAGGAGGCCCTGCCACAGGACCAACAGACCACCAGCACCCCTACCCCTGCAGAAGCCAGAGACTATTGCCAAGACCCCGCCAGGAAATGAAACTCTCCTGATTGTCACCCTTGTGTCCCACTCTGTCACCCTGCCCACCTTGAACTGACATTTCTCCCTTTCCTATGCCCCCTTGGACAATGCACCTGATACAAATAGACTGGACTCTAACCTGGACTTTCCTCCATCATCACCCCAGCCCATTCCACTACCCCCTCTTCTTCAGTGCACTGCAATAAACACACTTTGAAAAAATGCAATTATGGTGTATGTCAAAAGTTTTCAAAATGTATTTGTTTAACCAGGTTCAAACATTGCAATTCAACTGTACAGTAAAGTTTACATTGGAAAGACCTGTAGTTGCCTGCACTGACCACACCAGGAGCAATAGTGGAGCACCAACATCTGCAAAAAGAGATGCCATAGGGTACAGTGAGTGTTCCTAGAAGTAGGAATACACAGCCTGCCAGTGACAATGTCACACATCAAACTGTCAATGAAATGTGTACTAACACAGTCTTACCTTTATCTCATTGGAAGTATTGACGAATAATTGTACTTCTGTTGTCCTCATCCTCATCCTCTGCCTTCTCATTTTCACTGCCCACATGATCCACAGCTGCCACATAGCCACCTCCAGCCTCCTCCTCCTGCAGCAAAGGCACCTAGCGATGCAAAGCAAGGTTGTGCAACATACACCATGCCACCATGATCTGGCAGTCCTTCTTGGGTGAGTAGCACAGGGATCCACCTGTTAGATGGAGGCAACAAAATCTGGCCTTCAGGAGGCCAAAGGTCTTCTCTATAATCCTTCTTGTTCGCTCATGTGCCTCATTGTAACGTTCCTCTGCTCTTGTCCTGGCATTCCTCACAGGGGTCAGTAGCCACAAGAGGTTGGGGTAACCAGAGTCACCTTCAAATATCGAGGGACAACTGTTAGCCACACACTCACCCTTAGGGCCCACACCATACCCATAAACCAACATCCACTGGGTGGGAACCAGGCCTCACCTATTAGCCACATCCTGTGCCTCTGGAGTTGGGCCATCACATTTGGGATGCTGCTATTCCTCAAGAAAAAGGCATCATGCACAGACCCAGGATGCTTTGCATTGACGTGGGAGATGTACTGGTCCGCCAAGCACACCATCTGGACATTCATGGAGTGAAAACTCTTTTGATTTCTGAACACCTGTTCATTTTGCCGGGGGGGGGGGGACAGGGACAAATGCAATATGTGTTCCATCTATTGCCCCAATGATGTTGGGGATATGTCCCATTGCATGGAAGTCAGCTTCCACTGTGACCAAATCCTCCACCTGGGGGAAAATGAATTAGCTGCACATGTGTTTAATCAGGGCAGACAACACTCTGGTCAGCACTATTGAGAATATTGGCTGTGACATTCCTGCTGCCAAGCCCACTGTCACTTGGAAAGAGTCACTTGCCAGGAAATGGAGCACTGATAGGACTTGCACAAGAGAGGGGATCCCAATGGGGTGACAGATAGCAGATATTAGGTCAGGCTCCAATTGGGCACACAGCTCTGTGATTGTGGCCCTGTCAAGTCTATAGGTGAGGATAATGTGCCTGTTCTCCATTGTTGCCAAGTCCACCACGGGTCTGTACATGGAAGGGTGTCTCCATCTCCTATTCATCTGCAGCGGTTGCAATCTAAGGGGCAAAAGAGTGAGCAGCTTGTCATTTTCTGTACATTCCAACCACTACATTTCAATGCATATTGTGATTGTAACATTATTTTGATGCTGATTTCCAAATAGTGCATTTGTGTACTGTGACGCAGTTAGGATCCAGGGCCTGCACCCCCCCCAAAATGGCGTCCGCCTGTCCTGTGTGGAGGGACAGGTGGAAATTACCTAATTCTTCAGTTGCAGGAGGCGGTTGAGAACGCCAAGCAACTTGTCATTGGTTATCATTGGGCCCTATGGGGTCCAGTGGCCAATGGTGATGTACACCGGCAGTGACGGTACGCACCGCCGTGGACGTGACCGCCATTTTCTAGCTGTGCCCTTACTTGCTAGCTGACCTTCAACAGGAGAGAACTTACATTGCAAGTGCTGCTATGACCTGTGTCTGGAACTGACCATGGCTCGTGTTACTGGGGAAAGGGTCCCTGCCTTCACCTCAGTGGAGTTCCCAGTACCGACTGCTGTGTGGGCCTCCAGACCAACAGGTGAGTACACTGTGAGTACAATGCATGGGGCGTGAGTGCATGGAGTACTGTGTGTGAAGGCCTCATATGGGGGGGTTAGTGGATTGGCCCTGGGCAGCGTAGAACATGTATTGTGGACCATGTCTGTGCTAATGGGGATGGGAAGACGCACGGTGAGCCTTGAGTGTAACAACAGGCAGGACTATCGGACTAATACCTTTCCCTGTGTCTATTTCCCTGCAGATCAGCACCCATCAAAAGAAGGATATATGGCGTGCCATTGCCAACGACATGCAGAAGCTAGGGGTCTACGGCAGGCGGAACACCCACTGTCGGAAATGGTGGGATGACCAGAGACGCTGGGCACAGAAGACAGCAGAGGCCCACCTGGGGATGGCCTCCCAACAAGGAAGGGCTCCCCGTCCAACCCTGAACCCCTGATGGCCTGCATACTGGCGGTGGCCTATCTGGAGCTAGATGAGGGCTTGAGGGCATAACAGCAGCCACACGGGGTTGAGTACAGTGCCCTAATTTACCACTCACCTAGTGGGGTGGTATCCGGGTGGGGAGTGTGGGCCCTGTGGGTGCCCCTAGGCCAGGCCTGGCATTGCAAAGTAGGACCCATGTTGTGCAGGATTCTGAAGTGAAAGTCCTCCAGCCTAGCTAGTAGACATCCACTACTGGACAGGGGTCTGTGGATCTCAGGTATGCTGCAATTAGTGTTAGATGTAACTATCCATGGGCTTGTGACTAGCATTGTGACTGGTAGTGCATTGTCTAATGCGTAGGGCTGTTCCCTGTGTGTGAGTGTGTTGTGTACGCCAACGGTGGTGTTGGTGCCGCCATTGACCAAGTGTATCCTCTGTCTCTCCCCCCCTTTTTGTTTTGCCACCCTGTCCTTATGTGCATTAGCATCATCTGGCTGAGGAGCAGAGGCACCGGCGACAGAGGGAGCTGCATTCCACAGGACCCAGGAGGCCGAATCGACCAACGTTGATGGCACCAGTGGGACGGAGGGTGAGGGGAGCACCACGGCGGAGACTGGAGGGGACAGTTCGGAGAGGGATTCCTCCTCAGATGGAAGTTCCCTGGTGGTGGCGGACACCTCTGTGCCCGCCCCAGCTACAGGTACAGCCGGCACCCCTTACCAGCACCGCCCTCCCAGCAGCCCCTCAGCGAGCTTCCCGTGCCCACTCCCCCAGGAGGGTGGGCATCTCCTTTGCCCCAGCACCTAGTCCCCTGCCCCAGTTAGCCCTGCTGCCCTGAGTGAGAAGGCTATTGAACTCGTTCGATCCATCTCTGTTGGGCAGTCAACCATTGTGAATGCCATCCAGGGGCTGTCAGCCCAAATGCAACTGTCCAATGCATTTCTGGAGGGCATTCACACTGGCTTGGCGGCCCAACAGATATCAATCCAGGCTATGACCTCCTATCTGATGGCAGCCACTGTCCCCTTTTCCACTCTCTTCCCTCCTGCTTCCTCTTCCCAATCCCACCCAAACACAGCAGACTGACACCTCCTACCACCACTCCCTCCACTCCCAAACCATCTCCCTCTTCCCGCCCCAATGTTCCTAAGAATCTTTTCCTCGCCAACATTGACCTCTTCCCTAGCCCTCCCCCATCTCTCACGTCAGGCCAGAGTGGTCAAAACCCAAGTAAGCACCTCAGCACCCAGTCCACGCACGGGCACAGTAGTGTCCCCAGCTACTCCAGATGGGAAAGGATCCCAGCCACCAGCCAGCCAGACGGAAAGGGTGCCTGCCTCAAGTGCATCAAGGAAGGGGAAGGAGTCAGCCCTAGCTGCCGGAAGGAAGGGCAAGGAGGCAGCCCCAGATGCAGGAAGGAAAGGCAAGGAGGTAGGCCCAGCTGCTGGAAGGAAGGGCAAGGAGGCAGCCCCAGCTGCTGGAAGGAAGGGCAAGGAGGCAACCTGAGCTGCAGGAAGGAAGGGTAAGGGGCCTGCAACAGCAGGCAGTAGAGATAAGGGGCCTGTTGCTGGGACTCAGTAGGAGCCCCCACCACCAACCATGGTGGTGCAGCCATCCTAGGCTGCAGGGGATGTGCTGGAGCCTCTCCCCACCACTGCCAGCACCGCCACCAGCACCACTATCAGCACTGCCACCAGCAGCAGCTGCCCCAGTGGGCAGACGTCTGAGGCTGCAGGGGATGGGCTGGAGCCTCCCGCCAGCACCGCCACCAGCAGCAGCAGCCCAAGTGGGCAGCCGTCCGAGGTTGCAGGGGATGGGCTGGAGCCTCCCCCCACCACTGCCAGTACCGCCACCAGCCCCGCCACCAGCAGCAGCAGCCCCAGTGGGCAGCAATCCGCGGCTGCAGCGGATGGGCTGGAGCCTCCCCCCACCGCTGCCAGCACAGCCACCAGCGATAAATGCAAAAACAACAAGTGATGGACGGAATGCTGAACATTGTCAAACATTCACCCCCAGTATAGTGATCTGGGTTTAATCCATCCATTATTTTGCTCACCATGCCACCCCAGTTTGAACCCAGCCATATGCAAATCAGTCTTGACCCTGTTCCTCATGGGAACAGTCCAGCCCGAACTGCCAGGCCAGGTTCTCCCTGGACCGGAAACAAGCATCCTGGGACCGGTTTCAGGGTTTCACCCCTCATCAGCCAGGCTAGCTTGTATCCAGTGGCACAGTGAGCCCGGGACCCACGTCTGGGCATACCCGGCGCACTGAGGGCGGCAAAAGCAAAGCAAAACACAAACGCTGTGGGATAGCGTAACTGGATGGACGGAATGCGGAACCAATCAAACATTCACCCCCAGTCACAGATCTGGGTTTAATCCATCCATTATTTTGCTCACCATGCCACCCCAGTTTGAACCCAGCCATATGCAAATCAGTCTTGACCCTGTTCCTCATGGGAACAGTCCAGCCCGAACTGCCAGGCGGGTCCCGTGCTTCCCATGCCACTGGATTCAAGCTAGCCTGGCTGATGAGGGGTGAAACCCCGAAACCGGTCCCAGGATGCTTGCTTCCAGTCCAGGGAAGACTTAGCCTAGCAGTTCGGGCTGGACTGTTCCCATGGAGGACAGGGTCAAGACTGATTTGCATATGGCTGGGTTCAAACTGGGGTGGCATGGTGAGCAAAATAATGGATGGATTAAACCCAGATCTGTGACTGGGGGTGAATGTTTGATTGGTTCCGCATTCCGTCCATCCAGTTACGCTATCCCACAGCGTTTGTGTTTTGCTTTGCTTTTGCCGCCCTCAGTGCGCCGGTATGCCCAGACGTGGGTCCCGGGCTCACTGTGCCACTGGATACAAGCTAGCCTGGCTGATGAGGGGTGAAACCCTGAAACCGGTCCCAGGATGCTTGTTTCCGGTCCAGGGAGAACCTGGCCTGGCAGTTCGGGCTGGACTGTTCCCATGAGGAACAGGGTCAAGACTGATTTGCATATGGCTGGGTTCAAACTGGGGTGGCATGGTGAGCAAAATAATGGATGGATTAAACCCAGATCTGTGACTGGGGGTGAATGTTTTATTGGTTCCGCATTCCGTCCATCCAGTTACGCTATCCCACAGCGTTTGTGTTTTGCTTAGCACCGCCACCAGCAGCAGCACCACTGCCACCACTGAGCAGCCGTCACTGCCGGCAGGCAGTGTGTAGTCCTGCGCCCATGAGCTGCTGTGCGGCCTGGCCCCTGCAAATCCTGTGGGTATGACACCCAGGTGAGAGACTGTGATCTTGCACTCACCAAGATCTGCATCAGAGGGCATCCTGCCCCCTCCAGAACCAGTGGAGAAGCCATCCACTCACCCCAAATGTAGGAGGTGGCCTGGTTTGTAGTGGGTACCTTGAGTACTTACACCTTATACCAGGTCCAGTTATCCCTTATTAGTGAAATGTAGTAGTGTTCTAGCAGCTTAGGCTAGGTAGCTATAGCAGAGCAGCTTAGGCTGAACTAGGAGACATGCAAAGATCATGCAATACCACTTATGGTTATACAGTACTTATACACAAGTAAAAACAATACTCAATGTTACCAAAAATAAAGGTATTTATTTGGGGTGGCACAGTACCAAAAATATCTTAGAGGCAATACTCCTACTAGAGGTAAGTATTATACGCAATATATACACTAGACACCAAAATTAGACAAGTAAATAGTCATAGAACAATGCAAACAGTAGGAAATCCTATAGAAGGCAATGGGAGAAATTAGGTCTAGGGCCAACACAAACCATATACTAAAAAAGTGGAATGTGAATCACAAATTCAACCCTAGACAAGTGTAGATTATGCAGAATCGCTGGGAGAGTAAGAATACAGTAAAGGTAAGTAAATTGCCCCACACCAGAGCCCAGAAAAGCAGGAGTAAAGTACTGCAAGTTTCCTTAGGACACACTACACCTCGTTTTGGGGATTTTGCAGCAGCCAACCAAGTCTGCAAAGAACAACTGCTGGATTATTAGACCTGAAGACCTGCAAAGGAAGGGGACCAAGTCCAGAAGTAAAAAGAAGTTACAGGAAGGACACGAGCCCCTGCCAACCCAGAAGAGGGTGCAAAAGAAGAGTCACCGGTCAGTCAAAGACTGCAAAAATGCACCCTAGGAAGATGCCAGTGGGTTTCTGCATGATGCAAAAAATGTCCCATGGCGTGAAGATTGTTGCAGATGATATTTCATGTTGGAAGGCACCAACAAGCCTTGGCTACGGCAAAAGTGTGTTTTTCATCAAACTGGTGCTGGATGGACCCAGGAGGGACCTGGGGGCCTCAGCTCTATGTGAGGAAGAAGAAGAGGCTCTCAACACTTTAGAGAGCCCTCAGAATGCCATTTAGCATCCCCAGAAGCCCCAGGATCTGGGTTCAAAGGAGGTGAAAAATGCAGTTGCTGCAGCACAACACAAGAAGGTCCCACACCGCTTGAGAACAACTCAGCAAGTTGAGCGTCACAGGGTGGAGTGCTGGGGACCTGGGCCAGGCTGTGCATGAAGGAATTTTGCAAGGAGTGCACAGAGGCCTCAGCAGGCGAAGAAGACTCTGTACACAGGGGTACCATCGTTTTCAGGGAAGGCAAGGTCTTACCTCCTCCAAATTGTGTCAGCAGGACCTCATGACAGTCTATGTCGATGATGTCTACCCTCTGTGTCCTTAGGAGCACGCTTGTCACCGCGAAAGGAGTCCCAGGGTACCAGTCGTCGCCTTGGAAGGTGCCTGCTTGGAGCAGGGGAGTGATCCGTCACTCCACAGGAGATTTCTTTGGTCCTTCTGGTGCAGGATGAAGACAGGGAGTCCCCAGAGTGTGCACACCGTGGAAATTGTTGCAATTGCTGACTTGGAGCTGAAGTTGCTAAAGAAAAGTGTCTCTTGTAGACACTTTGTTGCAGTTACAGCGTTTCTTGGAGCAGGCTGCTGTTTATCCGAGGTCAGAAGAGTCTGAAGTTGTTGCAGAGGATTCCTGAAGGAAACTTGCAAGCAGAATCTGAAGAGAACCCACAGGAGAGACCCTAACTAGCCCTGAGATGGGGGATTGGCTACCTTATCAGATATGGACCTATCAGGAGGGGTCTCTGACATCACCTGCTGGCACTGGCCACTCAGAGACCTCCAGAGTGCCCCCACACCTTGCAAAGCAACATGGCTGAAGTCTGGGAAACACTGGAGGAGCTCTGGGCACCACCCCTGGTGTGGTGATGGACAGGGGAGTCGTCACTCCCCTTTCCTTTGTCCAGTTTCCCTCCAGAGCAGGGGAGAAGGGGTCCCTGGACCGGTGTAGACTGGTTTATGCAAGTTGGGCACCATCTGTGTCCTTCAAAACATTTCCTGAGGCTGGGGGAGGCTACCCCTTCCCAGCCTGTAACACCTATTTCCAAAGGGAGAGGGTGTAACACCCTGATCTCAGAGGAAATACTTTGTTCTGCCTTCCTGTGACTGGGCTACCCAGACCCCAGGAAGGCAGATCCCTGTCTGTGAGGTGGATATCACGTTATCCATAGGTGTGGAGCGGGACATAATCCTTTTTTAAGAGATCTACATAGGAACATGTTAGCATTGTGCGGTACTCAAAAGATCCAAAAGGCAAGCATTGTTTTAACAATCATAGGGGGTGAGGTTACATCTTGGCCCCATTTCTATTTAATTTATATGTAAATCAACTGGAACAGGCCCTGATGGCCACTAAAGCAGATTGTCCACAGTTGGGGTCTCGGTGGCTATCAGTGCTTTTATATGCCGATGATGTTGTCTTAATGGCTAAGAGGGCAGTAGGTTTGCAGTCCCTACTCAACTCCTTTGCTGTTTTTTTGGATGATCTGGATTTCTCGGTTAATGTAAATAAATCTTTTGTGATGATGGTGAGACCTCATTCAACTGAAACCGAATCATTCTATATAGGTGCCAATCACCTCCCGAAAACTAGGGTCTTCTATTTGTGTATACTGTTTGATTCTTCTTTGTCGTGGCGTCCTTGGTGAACAGGAGAAAGGAGGAATTTGTGCGGGCTAATGCCACAGTTTTTAATTTTTCAACACCACTAGGGAAACACCCAATTAGGGCTGTGTTGCAGAAGTACAGAGCTAAATGTGTCTCCATGGCAATATACAGGAGTTAGGTGTGGGGATAGGCTAAGCAGGCTGAGCTGCAAAGGGTGGAAAACACCTGTCTGCAGTGACTTTTGTGTGTACGGCAGTGTGCCTCCACCTTTTCAGTCAATGAAGAACTGGGAGTTGGCTTTATAGCAGATATTGGTTATATAGCAGATATTGTGGCATTCCGTCTTCTCTCACTTTGGGTAGACATCTAGTCTAGGTCTGAAACAGAACTGAATAAAGAGATTCTTAAGGACTGGCTGGTCCTTGATCAAGCCCGCTATATTACCTTGCTTAAATATATTAAGGTCATTCTGCAGACTCTAGGTAGGATAGAGCTTTTTAATACACCTGGGTGAATAATGAAGGCGGAACGTACAAAGTTCAAAGATTTGTTCATGTCGCGAAGAGCAATGAACATAGAAGTGATATGTTTAACTAAGCCACATTTGTGCAACTATTTTTAGGTAAAAACAGTTTCTGCTACGGAGCCTTAGCTATTGGTTGTACGTATGATCGATTTTTACTTACCAGGTTTAGGATGGATTTGCTGTATTTCCTTTAAGCGTTTCCCCGGGGCAAATCTAAGGGTCGGTCACTCATTTGGACCCTGCCGCTTCGACAATGTGTCTCAGCAGGACACCTTATTTTTGACAATGTTTTGTAATTTCTATGTGACACCCAGAATGGTTTGTATTATCCGTATTTTAAAGAGGGTGAACTTTCCCAAGTTCGACCAGCTCTTTTGTATCTGCAAATGCTCTTGGAAGCTATAATCTTGCATGTTGTTAGCTTTTTGAAAGTGGCTGTGAGATTGCGGAACAGTTGTGATTCCTAACTTATTATGTCAAGAATTGTTTTTTAGATCTGTTTTCATTTTTTTTGCTGTACATGTCCTATGTATTATTGACTGTTTATTTACTTTTATAATGTTTTTAATACATGATTTTCTGATCCATATTTTTGTGTGAACAACTTTATGCACTGTTTTGCACATTTCCTCCTGGCTTGATGTTTGTAATATTTGTTTTTATTGTGTTGCTTGTTGGTTTGTTCAAAAACAGAATAAAGCTTGTTTTGATGATGTTTAACACATAGATTGGAAGCAGAAGAAGCCAGTACAGAAGAGATGCCAAGATCCTATGGCCTCCAATTGGGGTCCAAGAGGATTGATTCCAAAAAATTAAAGACAAAGGGCCTCATTTACAAGAATCTGAAGCATCGTCATGGATGTGTCAGATTTTATGCTCTTTACACACATCCCATTTCAAATCCATGGATGCACTGTATTCACAATACAGAGCTCCATGGCACATGATTGCACAGATGAGACAGACATTCTGACACATCTTTTGGCACTAAACTCACACATCGCTACATTAAATGCGAGAAGTCTCCCATAGGAAAAAGCCCTGCATCACTTTTATGTCTGCTCTGAGCAGGCGGTATAATTTTGAAGCAGTGAAGCCACAGAACGATGCAGTGAAATGTTGGAAATTTCTCTGCATCAGTTCTGAGTGGCTTTTCCTGTGAAACGCCTACGCTGCATACATTATACCTGGGGCAGGTATAATGTGACGCAGGGCATTACAAACTGACGCATTGGGACCACTGCATAAGTTTGTAAATATGAAGCAGTGTAGTGCACTTCTAGTGCCACGGCTGCATAAAAAAATGAAGCAGTGGTGGCACAAAGGGTTTGTGATTGATGCCCTCAGTTCTGTCTGTATTCTACCAGGGTGACCTTATTCATGCAATTATATGCTTGCAAACCCTACACTGCGACTATAGCATCTTTTTGGTCACCTTCAAACCTAAACATATTTTGAGTGTCATCAATGTATGCATAGGAGCTAAAACTTTAAGAGTGAGTCACATAGGTGTTAAAGAATGTAAGACATAGAGATGAACCTTGTGCAACACTGCAATGAATGTCCTTGAGAGCAACTCATAAAGGGGCTGGAGAAACTGCTTGCCTGTGGCCTTCTAAAAAAGAAGAACTAGAGCCCAAAGTTGGGTCTTTCATGCTACTGCTTGCTAGAACGTTTGGTAAAAAGATATAATAGTCATTCTGAAAATCAGCCAAGAGGTCTAATAAAATCAGAGCGGCTTTGCCAACTGTTAGACCTGTCAGCCTTAGGATGATCTTACCCAAAACATTTTGCCTTCACTCTTCCTATTTTAGTTGAATTCATTTTTTTTTTGGTTCTTGGACTCTCTTCATTTTACGACTGCTAAACAGTGCTAAAGTGGTTGTGCTCCCTCCTCTAAAAATAGTATATTTGGCATACACCTGATTGGCATATTTAACTTACTTATAAGTCCCTTTTAGAGTAGTATACCATATCGTTAGGGCCTGTTATTCAAATGCTACTAGTGGCCTGGATGAGCTATATATTGGCAATATCGAGGCAATATCAGGGATCAGAGCTAGGCACAGTCCCACTTGCAACTACATAGGCTGTGCTCTGCCTTCACACAAAGGACTCATCATCCCTGTATTGTTCATGCAGCCAGCTTGGAGACAGAGCATGGAAAGCAAGGAAACTGCAAGCTCTTCAAAGGGAATTTTCTGAAAACATCTCCTACTTGAAAGAATACACCAAGCATAAAAAGGGGACCCTCAGACCCACTCTTCCATTTATTTTTTGGACCTGCAGACAGAAGGACTCTCAGAGGACTGTTTGCTGCTGTGGTCTCCTGTGTACTGTACACAACTGCTTTGCTGTGCTTGGAAGGAATGCTTTGCAGCCCGGAGGCTTCCTTGAACACTTAGAGGTCTGCCCTGCTGCTCCAGCCCTGTGTTATCACTTGAACACAAGACTACCAGAGTAACTTGAAGGATTAATTGGCTATCCAAGCTACTGGAAGGCTAGTCACAGGGTAATATAGTGACAGGGACTGCAGCTGTTGCTTGGACAAGGGTCACTCATCATCCACCAACAACACAATTTCTCACAACAACCATCAAGTAAATATCATTAGTGACTGAAACAAAAACATTTTGACTCTCAAATGATGATGGTTATGAATACTGGAAGTCCCCACAAATACAAAAAGCTGCTGAGTGACAATGATTTTAATAACTCTGGCTTGAAAAAAGGCAATTACAAAATTGCCTTTAACAAGTAAACTACAAAGGACTTTTTTTCATTGATTAGATAACAGCCCCACTGAAAGCAAGGAACTGCATAGCTTAGACATAATGGGAACTACAGCATCAACTAGGTTTCTGACTGCTTTTACAAGACAGGGGAAAAGGTCATTCATAGAAAATAGATCTTACGTTAGCATGAAAAGAAACTTGAGAAGCAGGAGTTAAAACAGACAATGTACTATGTGTTGAACTGTGCACAATGTAAAAGGAAGCTAATGATGAGGAAGAAAATATTTGTAAGATACTATATATCAATGAGAGGAAAAAGAATAATAAAATAAATGAAATAAAACTAATAAAGCAGAGCATAAACATTAGAGGTACATAAATGATTAATAAAATAGAAAAAAAATCTTTTTAGTGGGATTAGTAACATTTTTAAGTAGAACCTAATAGAAACGGCTGTGGGCTGAACAATTTTTTTTTACAGGCTTTTAGCATCAGCAACATCAGCAGTAAACCAATGGGCACATGCACTGTGCCTAAAGTAGATAAAGGGGGTTATTCTAACTTTGGAGGAGTGTTAATCCGTCCCAAAAGTGACGGTAAAGTGACGGATATACCACCAGCCGTATTACGAGTTCCATAGGATATAATGGACTCGTAATACGGCTGGTGGTAAATCCGTCACTTTTCTGTCACTTTTGGGACGGATTAACACCTCCTCCAAAGTCAGAATAACCCCCAAAATGTTTAACCCCTTGGCCACCAAGGACATAATGGGTGCATCCAGTGGCACGGAGCTGAGGCGCCACAGACGTAACCATTACATCCTGGGATTGGTCCACAGGGGAAGAGCTAGAGCTACCCCTGAGGGCCTCCCCACCACCCCCCAGGGCGGGGAAGGAAGGGGAATCGCTCCACCCCGCCCAACCCTCCCCCTCTAATAACATCAGTGCGCGATTGTGCGCTGACATCATCAGAGGGTGCCGGACACTCTGGAAGCCATTTGCTTCGAGGGACGAGTTTCTTCTCCACCTGGGGGGGGGGGAGGAATTGCACAGAAAGAAGCATTGGGGGAAGGAAAGAGTATTCCTTTCCCTCAATGTCTCTTTCAGCATTCCTGCTGCCTGATCACAATGCGATCGGGCAGCAGGAATGCCCACTCCGCTCCCCTAGGGGGGCATAATGTTTTTCACTGTTTCTGCCCTCCTTGGGGGCAGATCAGCCTCTTATTTTTAGGCTGATCTGCCCCAAAGGGGAGCAGAAGCCACTGGAAACCAGGGATTGTTTTTGTGTGTTTTATTTTTGTGTGAGGGGGTGACCCCTTGTGCAAGGGTCGCCCCCGACAAAGGGGACAAAGCACTGTTGAGCAGTCCTGCCCCCCTCGGGGGCAGATTGGCCTATTTTGTTTAGGCCCATCTGTACACAAGGGGGGCAGAAGCCACTTAGCCCCAGGGATATTGTGTGCATGTGTGTGTGTTTTGAGTGGGGGTTTGGCCCCTTGGGCAAAGGTCACCCCCTAATGGGGGCAATATATTTTACACCATTTCTGCCTGAAGGGCAGAAGCCACTGGAAGCCAGGTATTGTTTCTGTGTGTTTTATTTTTTGTGTGTGTGGGTGGCCCCTTGGGCAAGGGATGTCCCCCAAAAGGGGCAAAGCACTGTTGGGCAGTTCTGCCCCCCCCCCCTTTGTAACAGATTGGCTTATTTTTTTACACCCATCTGCCCCCAAGGGGGCAAAATCCACTTAGCACCAGGGATCTTTTGTGCGTGTGTGTGCTTTGTGTGTGGGGGTGGCCCCTTGGGCAAGGGTTGTTCCCCAAGGGGGGGCAATATTATTTACACCATTTCTGCCCCCGTTGGGGGGCAGATCAGCCTATTATTTTTAGGCCCATCTGATCTCAAGGGGGGCAGAATCCACTAAGGTGCAAGGGATGTTTTTTTTTCGGGGGTGGCCCTTGGGCAAAGGATTCAGCACAGCACTGGTGGCCATTTCTGCCCCCTTGTGGGCAGTTCTACCTAGTTTATTTAGGGCCATCTGCCCCCGAGGGGGGCAGGGGCCACTAGACACCAGGGACAATTTTTTTATCTTTGGTGGCGGGAAGTTTTTCAACTGGCGAAGTATGTGCATTTATGATTATAACAGTTTATTTCTCCTTTTTGTTCTAGTTCAAAGCTTTTGCTTCTTTTGCTGTGGCTCGTTGCAGTTTTGGCAGTGGTTCACCTGCAATTTGCATAGTTGCTTGTTTTAGGTAAGTAAAAACAATTTACTCCAAATTACTATTGTTTCCATGCATGAATGACATTTTGTAAGTGGTATACTAAATGCAGGATTGTGTGTGAAATTGTCTTTAGATTAATGCACGATGACATTTGTGTTGTCTTATGTGTAATTTTCTTTTCTATTTTCTTTTTAGTGTGATATCATTAGTGATTGCTGTGGCTGTGCAGAGTAGTTGCTGGCGAGTCTAGCTTTTTAGGGCAAGTGAGTGGTATTGCTTTTGAGTTTATATCTCTTAGTGATAAAGCCACAATTTGTTTATTACTTTTCTTACACAGTGCTGGTTATTGTTGGTGCATTTGTCCAGTTACTTTTCATAGGAAGGATAATGGCTAGCCCTAGGATGACCATTGAGCTGGTTGTTGGTGTGCTTTTTTAGTCATCTTCTGACAATGATTATGAGAATGACTCTTCATCTGAGGCAGAGGAGGAAGTGCAAGATTCTGGAAGTGATTTTTCTGTCAGAGAGGAATCGTCTGATGATGAGCCTGTTTTAGAGGAGGACACTGATGTTCCAATCGCGCAGCAGCCAGTGGCTGAAAGGCGGTCCAATGGAAGACCTGAACTCTTGGTTGCCCCAAACATGGAGCGGCCACAGTTGCCTGCTTTTACTGTTCTCCCAGGGTGTAGAGTGAATACGGAAAACCTTTTGCCTGTCAATTTATTTCAGTTGTTTATTGACAATGTGTTTTTGGAAGAGATTGTTGAGCAGACTAATTTGTATGTAGAGCAGTATTTGAGGGACAACACTGCCAGACTTAGCCCACACTATAGAGCTAGCCAGTGGATTCCCACAAATCTGTAAGAGTTGAAAAAGTTCTTTTTTGAGGGGGCTAATAAGGAAGCCATCAATGTCTTCATATTGGTCTACTAGTCCCTTGATGGCAACTGCTATATTTCCTGCAACCATGAGTCATAACTGGTATGAGCTTCTTCTTAGGATGCTGCATTTTGTTGATAATGCTTTAGCCTTGCAACTAGATCACTCTGACTCTGACCATCTTTTTTGAGATTAGACCTGTCCATGATCATTTTGTAGATCGGTTTTCAGAAATCTATGTTCCAGGCAAAGAAATATCTGTAGATGAGTCTTCTGTCCTGTTCAAGGGTTGTTTGTTTTTTAGGCTGTGCATTCCTAGCAAGAGGGCATGGTATGGACTTGAATTGTATATGCTGTCTGGAAGTAGTACAGGATATGTTTATAATTTCCAGGTCTACACTGGTAGGAATTCCAGTATTTACCCTCCTTGTTGTCTGCCCACTTTTGGAGTTTGCGAGAAAATTGTGTGGGAACTTGGTAGACGAATGTTTAACAAAGGTCACCATTTGTACGTAGATAATTTGTACACTGGAGTGCAGTGTTCAAGGAACTGTTCAGAGTGGGCACTTGCTTGTGGCACAATCCGTTCTAACCAGAAAGGTTATCCAAGACAGCTTGTCTGTAAAACATGTGAGAAGGGAGAGTGCAGTGCCTTGCGGAATGATGAACTGCTAGGTCTGAAATTTGTAGACAGGAGGGATGTCTACCTGCTAACTACCATCCATGATGAGAGTACTTCACCTGTGGACGTTTGGGGTCAAGATGCTGAAGTGCGCAAACCTGTGTGCACTTTACACTACAATAAGCACATGGGTGGTGTTGATAGAGTAGATCAGATGTTGAAACCTTACACTGCTGCTTGTAAGGCTTATGTTTGGTATAAGAAAATAGTGGTTCACTTGTTCCACTTGGCAACTTTTAATGCTTTTGTTCCGTTCAAGACTAGTTCTCCAGAGTGAAGGATGACATTTGTGAAATTTCAGGAGTCTGTCATAGCGAACCATGTTGTGCCGGAACAGGCAAGAGTTCCTAGAGAAACAGTGGTGGAGGATGCGGCTAGATTCAAAGATCGCCACTTTGCTGAGCGCATCCCTCCCACAGCCCAAAAATATTTTCCTGCTAAGAGATGTAGAGTCTGTGCTCGAATGAGGTATCAGGAAGGAGACTAGGATGTACTGTCCTGATTGTCCTTCAAAGCCTGGGCTCTGTGTGGGTGGCTATTTCAGGAGTTATCACACTCAAAAACATTATTGGGAACTACTATGAGAGTAAACTGCCTGTTTTATATTTTCATATGTTCAGTTTCATGTTGGCATTACTGTCATGTGTTTAGGTAGAGCTTTTGTGTTGGTAGGTTTGTCCTTATTTCTAATTAGTTAGTGGCTGCTTTGTTATTTACAAAAAAAAGTGATGGAGGTGTGCATGGAGTGGCGCTTGGCTGGCAATGTGCTGGAGTGGGTGGTGCTTCACTGGCAATGTACGTGGATTGGTGCTTGGCTGGCGGTATGCATGGAGTGGTGCTTGGCTTGCGGTGTGCGTGGAGTGGCGCTTGGCTGCTGGCATAAATAGTGACTTGCTGTTGGCCCCTGCAAGACACTGCAAACCAAACGCCAGTCCACACACTCCCATCAGATGGTGTGATTGCTGTGTCAGGCATGTGGGTGCATAAAAGTGATAGGCCCTTGAATGGCGCTGTCTGTTGATGGGAGTGTTGTAATGTGCTGGGCCCGAGGCTGGTGGCATGAATGGTCTTCTGCATGTCATGTATGAAAGGTGTGTGAATGGACTGTAAATTGGTTGGGGCCTTGTTGTGGCTTTACAGCTCACGAGCTGTGAGACATTGGTTCAGTTTTTTGGCCTTTCAGTTATTAACAGTGCATTTCATTTTTGTGAAATCTCTTGTTAATAAAATTTGATCTACTGAACCATCACTCACACTCATGCCAAATCCAACCTGTATGTGTGTTAAAAATGAAAAAACCTGCTGCGCTGTAATTAGGCGTCACAGTACACCTGTGACATGTTAGGTGTCTTGGGTAAGACGCCGATGATGAAACATGCCACCAACTTGGTTGGTGGGTAAGAGGTATTTTTACCATAACCTAAGTGCATTTCTTTTTGCAATTTTAGTGTTTGGAACATCACAGAAGGAGGTGGACAAATCAAAATGATCTATTACAAAACCACCTGTGTTTCAGGGAAGGGCACCTGCGTTTTTGGTCCCGGGTGCGGCCTTCATCTAGGAAAACCTACCAAACCTAGACATTTTCAAAACTAGATACCCAGAGGAGTCTAGGGAGATGTGGCTTGTGTGGATCCCCCAACATTTTCTTACCCAGAATCCTCTGCAAACCTCAAAATTTGATTTAAAAAGCATAATTACCACACTTTCCTCTGTAGGATTACCGCGCCGCCACAAATTTCCTACCACCCAGCGTTCCCCTCAGTCTCCCAAGTAAAATGATACCTCACTTTTATGGGTTAACAATGCAGAGTCAGCCTAAAAATGTGTAAAAGACAAAAGTGTGCTTATAAGTCACTGTGCTATCCCCTCAATCTCTACATGATTTGGGCCTTTTCCTGTGGCAGGCACATGGGCCACCGTCAAGAGTGAGGTACCATTTTTATCGTGAGACTTTGGGGAACGCTGGGTGGAAAGAATTTTTTGGCTCCTCTCAGATTCCAGAACTTTCTAGCACCGAAATGTGAGGAGAAAGTGTTTTTTTGCCAAATGTTGAGGTTTACAAAGGATTCTGGGTAACAGAACCTGGCGAGAGCTCCACAAGTCACCCTATTATGAATTCCCCTGGGAGTCTACTTGGGAGTCTACCTAGGTTTCCCTAGGTGCTGGCTGAGCTAGAGGCCAAAATCCACAGGTAGGAACTTTGTAAACAAACCAGTAAGTTTTCTTTGCGAAAATATGATGTGTCCATGTTGTGTTTTGGGGCATTTCCAGTCGCGGGCACTGGGTCTACCCCCAAAAGTAAGGGACCATTGTTATCGGGAAAATGGAGGGAATGCTGGATGGAAGAAAATTTGTGTCTCCTCTCAGGTTCCAGAACTTTCTACCACTGAAATCTGAAGATTAAGGGGCATATTTGTACTCTGTGTGCGCCGGATTTGCGTTGTTTTTTTTTACGCAAATCCGACGCAAAGCTAACTCCATATTTATACTTTGGCGTTAGACCCATCTAGCGCCAAAGATCTTGGAGTTTGCGTCATTTTTTAGCGTGGACACCTACCTTGCGTTAATGATATGCAAGGTAGGCGTTCCCTTCTAAAAAATGACTCCAAGGCATGTGCGCCTTATTTAAACTCCTGTGCAAAAATGACGTCCAGCCGCTTTTGCGTCATTTTTTAACGCCTGGTCAGGGCAGGCGTTAAGGGACCTGTGGGCTCGGAAGGAGCCCAGAGGTGCCCTCCCATGCCCCCAGGGACACCCCCTGCCACCCTTGACCACCCCAGGAGGACGCCCAAGGATGGAGGGACCCATCCCAGGGAACTTAAGGTAAGTTCAGGTAAGTTTTTTTTTTTTTTTTTGGGGCAT
Source organism: Pleurodeles waltl (assembly GCF_031143425.1). NCBI lineage: Eukaryota > Metazoa > Chordata > Amphibia > Caudata > Salamandridae > Pleurodeles > Pleurodeles waltl. The sequence continues at coordinate 431,886,198 of NC_090437.1, read as the reverse complement.
AGGGGGGCCTGATTTGTGCCCCCTACATGCCACTATGCCCAATGACCATGCCCAGGGGACATAAGTCCCCTGGGCATGGCCATTGGGCAAGGGGGCATGACTCCTGTCTGTGCTAAGACAGGAGTCATTTCAATGGGGGTTGGGAGTCAAAATAAATGGCGCAAATCGGGTTGAGGCCAAAATTTTGCCTCAGACCTGACTTGCCCCATTTTTTGACGCCCAAGCTCCATTTTCCCCTACGCCGGCGCTGCCTGGTGTGAGACATTTTTTTTTACGCACACCAGTCAGCTGCGCCGGCTAACGTCATTCAATAAATAAGGCGCCCGCATGGCGCTTTGGAATGGCGTTAGCCGGCGTTAAAATTTTTGACGCACAGCTGCGTTGGCGCAGTTGTGCGTCAAAAAGTATAAATATGGCCCAAAGTCTTTTTTTTTTGGCAAATCTTGAGGTTTGCAATGGTTTCTGGGTAACAGAACCTGGTGAGAGCCTCACAAGTCATGCCATTCTGAATTCCCCTCAGAGTCTAGTCTTATAAAACATACAGGTTTGCTAGGTTTCCCTAGGTGCCACCTGAGCTAGAAGCCAAATTCCACAGCTGAGCACTTTGCAAAAAACAGGTCAGTTTTCTTTGAGAAAATGTGATGAGTCCATGTTGTGTTTTGGGGCGTTTTCTGTCGCAGGCACTAGGTATACCCCCACATTTGAGGTACCATTTTATCGGGAGACATAGGGGAATGCTGGGTGGAAGGAAATTTGTGACTCCTCTCAGATTACAAAACTTTCTAACACCGATATGAGAGGAAAAGTATTTTTCCTGCCAAATTTTGAGGTTTGCAAAGGATTCTGGGTAACGAACTTAGCGAGAGCCCCACACGTCACCCTATTCTAAATTCCGCTTTGTGTCTGCTGTTCAGAAACACATAGGTTTGCTAGGTTTCCCTAGGTGCCGGCTGAGCAAGAGGCCAAAATCCACCAGTAGGTACTTTGCAAAAAACAGGCCAGTATTCTTTGGGAAAATGTGATGTGTCCATGTTGTGTTTTGGGGCATTTCCTGTTGCGGGCACTAGGCCTACCCACACAAGTTAGGTACATTTTTATCAGAAATCTTGGCAGAATGCTGGGTGGAAGAAATTTGTGGCTCCTCTCAGATTCCAGAACTTATTATCACTGAAATGTGAGGAAAAAGTGTGTTTTTTCGCCAAATTTAGAGGTTTGCAAAGGTTTCTGGGTAACAAAACCTAGGGAAAGTCGCATAAGTCACCTCATTCTGAATTTACCTGAGAGGCTAGTTTTCAAAAACGTATGGGTTTGCTAGATTTCCCTACGTGCCGGCTGAGCTAGAGGCCAAAATTTGCAGCTAGTCACTTTGCACAAAACAGGTCTGTTTTCTTTGAGAAAATGTGATGTGTCCATGTTGTGTTTTCGGGTATTTACTCTGACGGACACTAGGCCTACCAACATAAGTGAGATACAATTTTTGCTGGGAGACCTGGTGAAAGGCTAGGTGGAAGGAAATTTGTGGCTCCTCTCAGATTCCAGAACTTTCTATCAATGAAATGTGAGGAAAAACAATTTTTTTGCCAAATGTTGAGGTTTGCAAATGATTCTGGGTAAAAGAACCTGGTGAGAGACCCACAAGTCACCACATTCAGAATTCCCGTGAGAGTCTACTGTAGTTTTCAAAAACATATAAGGTTTGCTAGGTTTCCCTTGGTGCTGGCTGAGCTAGAGGCCAAAATCCACAGTTAGTTACTTTACAAAAAACAGGTTGGTTTTCTTTGGGAAAATGTGATGTGTCCATGTTGTGTTTTGGGGCATTTCCTGTTGCGGGCACTAGGCCAAGCCCATAAAAATGAGGAATCATTTTCATTGGGAGACTTGGGGGAACGCTGGGTGGAAGGAAATTTGTAGCTCCTCTCAGATTCCAGAACTTTCTATCACCGAAATGTGTGAAAAAAGTGTTTTTTTTTCTCCAAATTTTGAGGTTTGTAAAGGATTCTGGGTAGCAGAACCTGGCTAGAGCCCCACAAGTCATGACATACTGAATTCCCCTTGGAGTCTAGTTTTAAAAAACGTATAGGTTTGCTAGGTTTCCCTAGGTGCCAGTTGAGCTACAGGCCAAAATCCACAGCTAGTCACTTTGCAAAAAACAGGTCAGTTTTCTTTGAGGAAATGTGGTGAGTCCATGTTGTATTTTGGGGCATTTCCTGTCGCAGGCACTAGGTCTACCCACACATATGAGGTACCATTTTTATCAGGAGACTGGGTGGAATGCTGGGTGGTAGGAAATTTGTGACTCCTTTCAGATTCCAGAACTTTCTATCACGAAATGTGAGGAAAAAGTGTTTTTTTTGCCAATTTTTGAGGTTTGCAAAGGATTCTGGGTAACAGAACCTGGCAAAAACCCCAGAAGTCTCCCTATTCTGAATTCCCCTGTGTGTCTGCTTTTCAGAAACATATACGTTTCCTAGGTTAACATAAGCGCTAGGTGAGCTAGAGGCTAAAATCCACAGCTAAACAATGCGGAAAAAACAGGTCGGTTTTCTTTGGGAAAATATGATGTGTCCTTGTTGTGTTTTGGGCCATTTCCTGTTGCGGGCACTAGGCCTCCCCACTCAAGTGTGGAACCATTTTTTATTGGGAGACTTGGGGGAATGCTGACTGGAAGGACATGTGTGGCTCCTCTCAGGAAAAGGGTTTTCTTTTGCCAAATTCTGAGGTTTGCAAAGAATTCTGGCTAACAGAACCTGGCGGGAGCCCCACAAGTCATGCCATTCTGAATTCCTCTCAGAGTCTAGTTTTAAAAAACATACAGGTTTGCTAGGTTTTCCTAGGTGCCAGCTGAGCTAGAAGCCAAAATCCACAGCTAGGCAGTTTGCAAAAAACAGGTCAGTTTTCTTTGAGAAAATGTGATGAGTCCATGTTGTGTTTTGGGGCATTTCCTGTTGCAGGCAGTAGGTATACCCACACATTTGAGATACCATTTGTATCGGGAGACTGGGTGGAAGGAAATCTGTGACTACTCTCAGATTCCAGTACTTTCTATCACCGAAATGAGAGGAAAAAGTGTTTATTTTGCCAAATTTGGAGGTTTGCAAAGGATTCTGGGTAACAGAACCTGGCAAAAGCCCCACAAGTCACCGTATTCTGAATTCCCTTTGCATCTGCTTTTCAGAAACATATACGTTTCCTAGGTTTCCCTAAGTGCCAGCTGAGCTGGAGGCCAAAATCCACAGCTAGTCAACTTGAAAAAAACAGGTCAGTTTTCTTTGGGAAAATGTGATGTGTCCATGTTGTGTTTTGGGCCATTTCCTGTTGCGGGCACTAGGCCTACCCACACAAGTGAGGAAACATTTTTATTGGGAGGCTTGGGGGAACGCTGCACGGAAGGAAATTTGTGGATCCTCTCAGATTCCAGAACTTCCTATCACCGAAATGTGAGAGAAAAGTGTTTTCTTTTGCCAGATTCTGAGGTTTGCAAAGAATTCTGGGTAACTGAACCTGGCGGAAGCCCCACAAGTCATGCCATTCTGAATTCCCCTCAGAGTCTAGTTTTCAAAAACATGTAGGTTTGCTAGGTTTCCATAGGTGCCAGCGGAGCTAGAGGCCAAAATCCACAGCTGGGCAATTTGCAAAAAACAGGTCAGTTTTGTTTGAGAAAATGTGATGTGTCCATGTTGTGTTTTGGAGCATTTCCTTTCGCAGGCACTTGGTCTACCTCCACATTTGAGGTGCCTTTTTTATCGGGAGACGGGGGCAGTGCTGGGTGGAAGGAAATTTGTGACTCCTCTCAGATTTCAGAACTTTCATTCACCGAAATATGAGGATAAAGTGTTTTTTTGCCAAATTTTGAGGTTTGCAAAGGATTCTGGGTAACAGAACCTAGAGAGAGCTCCACAAGTCAACTCATTCTGAATTCCCCTGTGTGCCTGCTTTTCAGAAACATATATGCTTGCTAGGTTTCCCTAGGTGCCGGCTGAGCTAGAGGCCAAAATCCACAGCTAGGCACTTTGCAAAAAACAGATCAGTTTTCTTTGCGAAAATGTGATGTGCAAATCTTGTATTTTGGGGCATTTCCTGTGCCCACACAAGTGAGGAAGCATTTTTATTGGGAGACCTGGTGGAATGCTATGTGGAAGGACATTTTTGGCTCCTCTCAGATTCTAGAACTTTCTATCACCGAAATGTGAGGAAAAAGTATATTTAGGAAAATGTTGAGGTTTGCAAAGGATTCTGGATAAAAGAACCTGGTGCGAGCCCCACAAGTCACCCCATTCTGAATTCCTGTGAGAGTCTAATTTGCAAAAACATATATGTTTGCTAGGTTTTCCTTGGTGCCGTCTGAGCTAGAGGCCAAAATCCACAGCTGGTTACTTTGCAAAAGACAGGATGGTTTTCTTTGGGAAAATGTGATGTGTCCATGTTTTGTTTTGGGCATTTCCTGCTGCGGGCACTAGGCCTACCCACACAAATGAGGAGTCTTTTTTTAGTGAGAGACTTGGGGGAACGCTGGGTGGAAGGAAATTTGTAGCTCCTCTCAGATTCCAGAACTTTCTATCACCGAAATGTGTGAAAAACAATGTTTTTTTTCTATAAATTTTGCGGTTTGCAAAGGATTCTGGGTAGCAGAACCTGGTGAGAGCCCCACAAGTCATGACATTCTGAATTCCCCTCGAAGTCTAGTTTTAAAAAATGTATAGGCTTGATAGGTTTCCCTAGGTGCCAGTTGAGCTACAGGCCAAACTCCACAGCTAGTCACTTTGCAAAAAACAATTCAGTTTTCTTTGAGAAAATGTGGTGACTCCATGTTGTGTTTTGGGGCATTTCCTGTTGCAGTCACTAGGTCTACCCACACATTTGAGGTACCATTTTTATCGGGAGACTGGGTGGAATGCTGGGTAGAAGGAAATTTGTGACTCCTGTCAGATTCCAGAACTTTCTATCACCGAAATGTGAGGAAAAAGCGTTTTTTTTTGCCAAATTTTAAGGTTTGCAAAGGATTCTGGGGAACAGAACCTGGCAAAAGCCCCACAAGGCACCCTATTCTGAATTCCCCTGTGTGTCTGCTTTTCAGAAACATATACGTTTCCTAGGTTTACTTAAGCGCCAGCTGAGCTAGAGGCTAAAATCCACAGCTAGACAATTCGGAAAAAACAGGTCGGTTTTCTTTGGGAAAATATGATGTATCCTTGTTGTGTTTTGGGCCATTTCCTGTTGCGTGCACTAGGCCTCCCAATACAGGTGAGGAACCATTTTTATTGGGAGACTTGGGGGAAAGCTGACTGGAAGGACATTGGTGGCTCCTCTCAGATTCCAGAACTTTCTATCACCGAAATGTGAGGAAAAAGGGTTTTCTTTTGCCAAATTCTGAGGTTTGCAAAGAATTATGGGTAACAGAACCTGTCGGGAGCCCCGCAAGTCATGCCATTCTGAATTCCTCTCAGAGTCTAGTTTTAAAACACATACAGGTTTGCTCGGTTTTCCTAGGTGCCAGCTGTGCTAGAAGCCAAAATCCACAGCTAGGCACTTTGCAAATAACAGGTCGGTTTTCTTTGAGAAAATGTGATGAGTCCATGTTGTGTTTTGGGGCATTTCCTGTCGCAGGCACTAGGTATACCGACACAATTGAGATACCATTTGTATCGGGAGACTGGGTGGAAGGAAATCTGTGACTCCTCTCAGATTCCAGTACTTTCTATCACCGAAATGTGAGGAAAAAGTGTTTTTTTTGCCAAATTCTGAGGTTTGCAAAGGATTCTGGGAAACAGAACCTGGCAAAAGCCACACAAGTCACCCTATTCTGAATTCCCCTGTGCGTCTGCTTTTCAGAAATAAATACGTTTCCTAGGTTTCCCTAAGTGCCAGCTGAGATGGAGGCCAAAATCCACAGCTAGTCAACTTGAAAAAAACAGGCCAGTTTTCTTTGGGAAAATGTGATGTGTCCATGTTGTGTTTTGGGCCATTTCCTGTTGCGGGCACTAGGCCTACCCACACAAGTGAGGAACCATTTTTATTGGGAGGCTTGGGGGAATGCTGCGTGGAAGGAAATTTGTGGCTCCTCTCAGATTCCAGAACTTTCTATCACCGAAATGTGAAAGAAAAGTGTTTTCTTTTGCCAAATTCTGAGGTTTGCAATGAATTCTGGGTAACTGAACCTGGCGGAAGCCCCACAAGTCATGCCATTCTGAATGTCCCTCAGAGTCTAGTTTTCAAAAACATATAGGTTTGCTAGGTTTCTCTAGGTGCCAGCTGACTTAGAGGCCAAAATCCACAGCTGGGCAATTTGCAAAAAACATGTCAGTTTTGTTTGAGAAAACTTGATGTGTCCATGTTGTGTTTTGGAGCATTTCCTTTCACAGGCACTTGGTCTACCTCCATATTTGAGGTGCCTTTTTATCGGGAGAAGGGGGCAGTGCTGGGTGGAAGGAAATGTGTGACTCCTCTCAGATTTCAGAATTTTCAATCACCGAAATGTGAGGAAAAAGTGTTTTTTTGCCAAATTTCGAGGTTTGCAAAGGATTCTGGGTAACAGAACATGGAGAGAGCTCCACAAGTCACCCCATTCAGAATTCCCCTGTGTGCCTGCTTTTCAGAAACATATAGACTTGCTAGGTTTCCCTAGGAGCTGGCTGAGCTCGTGGCCAAAATCCACAGCTAGCCAGTTTGCAAAAAACAGGTTGGTTTTCTTAAGGAAAATATGATGTGTCCATGTTGTGTTTTGGGGCATTTCCTGTTGCGGGCACTAGGCCTACCCACACAAGTGAGGAATTATTTTTATTGGGAGACTTGGGGAAACGTTGGGTGAAAGGAAATTTGTGGCTCCTCTCAGATTCCAGAACTTTATATCACCGAAATGTTAAGAAAACGTTTTTTGTGTTTTTTTGCCAAATTTTGAGGTTTGCAAACGATTCTGGGTAACAGAACCTGGCGAGAGCCCCATAAGTCATGACATTCTGAATTCCCCCTGGAGTCTAGTTTTCAAAAACATATAGGTTTGCTAGGTTTCCTTAGGTGCCAGCTGAGCTAGAGGCCGAAATCCACAGCTAGGCACTTTGCAAAAAACAGGTCAGTTTTCTTTGAGAAAATGTGAGGAGTCCAGGTTGTGTTTTAGGGCATTTCCTGTTGCAGGCACTAGGTCTACCCACAAATTTGAGGTACCATTTTTATCGGGAGACTGGGTGAAATGCTGGGTGGAAGGAAATTTGTGACTCCTCTCAGATTCCATAAATTTTGATCACCGAAATGTGAGGAAAAAGTGTTTTCTTTTGCCAAATTTTGAGCTTTACAAAGGATTCCTGATAGCAGAACCTGGTGAGAGCTCCACAAGTCATGCCATTCTGAATTCCCCTGAAAGTTTAGCTTTCAAAAGATGTAGGTCTGCTAGGTTTCCCTAGGTGCTGGCTGAGCTAATGGACAAAATCCACAGCTAGGCCCTTTGCATAAAACAGATCTGTTTTCTTTGAGAAAATGTGTTGTGTCCATGTTGTGTTTTGGGGCATTTCCTGTCGCAGGCACTAGGTCTACCCACATATTTGAGGTTCCATTTTTATTGAGAGACTGGGGGGAATGCTGGGTGGAAGGAAATTCGCGACTCCTGTCAGATTCCAGAACTTTCTATCTCCGAAATGTGAGAAAAAAGTGTTTTTTTGTGTCAAATTTTGAGGTTTGCAAAGGATTCTGGGTAACAGAACCTGGAAAAATCCCAACAAGTCACCCTATTCTGAATTCCCATGAGAGTCTGCTTTTCAGAAACATATGCGTTTCCTATGTTTCCCTAAGAGCCACCTGAGCTACAGGCCAAAATCCACAGCTAGACAATTCAGAAAAAAAGGTCGTTTTTTGGGGGGAAAATGTGATGTGTCCTTGTGTTTTGGGCCATTTCCTGTTGCAGGCACTAGGCCTCCCCACACAAATGAGGAACCATATTTATTGGGAGACTTGGGGGAACGCTGTGTTGAAGGACATTTGTGGCTCCTCTCAGATTCCAGAACTTTCTATCACCGAAATGTGAGAGAAAAGTGTTTTCTTTTGCCAAATTCTGAGGTTTGCAATGAATTCTGGGAAACTGAACCTGGCGGAAGCTCCACAAGTCATGACATTCTGAATTTCCCTCAGAGTCTAGTTTTCAAAAACATATAGGTTTGCTAGTTTTCCTAGGTGCCAGCTGAGCTAGAGGCCAAAGTCCACAGCTGGGCAATTTGCAAAAAACAGGTCAGTTTTGTTTGAGAAAATGTAATGTGTCCATGTTGTGTTTTGGAGCATTTCCTTTCGCAGGCACTTGGTCTACCTCCATATTTGAGGTGCCTTTTTATCGGGAGAAGGGGGCAGTGCTGGGTGGAAGGAAATGTGTGACTCCTCTCAGATTTCAGAACTTTCAATCACCAAAATGTGAGGAAAAAGTGTTTTTTTGCCAAATTTTGAGGTTTGCAAAGGATTCTGGGTAACAGAACCTGGAGAGAGCTCCACAAGTCACCCCATTCAGAATTCCCCTGTGTGCCTGCTTTTCAGAAACATATAGGCTTGCTAGGTTTCCCTAGGAGCCGGCTGAGCTCGTGGCCAAAATCCACAGCTTGCCACTTTGCAAAAAAACAGGTCGGTTTTCTTAAGGAAAATATGATGTGTCCATGTTGTGTTTTGGGGCATTTTCTGTTGCGGGCACCAGGCCTACCCACACAAGTGAGGAAGTCATTTTATTGGGAGACTTGGGGAAATGTTGGGTGAAAGGAAATTTGTGGCTCCTCTCAGATTCCAGAACTTTCTATCACCGAAATGTTAGAAAAAACGTTTTTTTTTTTTTTTGGCCAAATTTTGAGGTTTGCAAACGATTCTGGGTAACAAAAACATATAGGTTTGCTAGGTTTCCTGTGGTGATGTGGTTAGAACCTGGACGTGTCACCTGGAATCGTGTGACATCATATAGTGTGATGTCACAGAATTCCAGGAAACAGACGGTGAGAAGCGGCGGTTTGTTGCAGTATCTGTGCCCCTTTTCTACGGTTACTGATTTATGCTCTTTATTGAAATAAAGATCCTCGTCATACAACGTATTCACGACTACGGTGAGAAGCGACGGTTTGTTGCGGTGTCTGTGCCCCTTTTCTACGGTTACTAATTTATGCTCTTTATTGAAATAAAGATCCTCGTCATACAACGCATTCACGACTACTCATTACATTTCCCTAGGTGCCAGCTGAGCTAGAGGCCGAAATCCACAGCTAGGCACTTTGCAAAAAACAGGTGAGTTTTCTTTGAGAAAATGTGACGAGTCCATGTTGTGTTTTAGGGCATTTCCTGTTGCAGGCACTAGCTCTACCCACAAATTTGAGGTACCATTTTTATCGGGAGACTCGGTGGAATGCAGGGTGGAATGAAATTTGTGACTCCTCTCAGATTTCAGAACTTTCTATCACCGAAATGTGAGGAAAAAGTGTTTTTTGCCAAATTGTCAGGTTTGTAAAAGTTTCTGCATTCTGGTTCACAGAACCTAGCAAAAGACCCACAAGTCACCCCATTCTGAATTCCCCTGAGAGTTTAGTTTTCAAAAGATGTAGGTCTGCTAGGTTTCCCTAGGTGCTGGCTGAGCTAATGGACAAAATCCACAGCTATGCCCTTTGAATAAAACAGATTTTTATCGAGAGACTGGGGGGAACGCTGGGTGGAAGGAAATTCGCGACTCCTGTCAGATTCCAGAATTTTCTATCACCGAAATGTGAGGAAAAAGTGTTTTTTTTGTTTCAAATTTTGAGGTTTGCAAAGGATTCTGGGTAACAGAACTTGGAAAAATCACTACAAGTCACCCTATTCTGAATTCCCATGAGAGTCTGCTTTTCAGAAACATATACGTTTCCTAGGTTTCCCTAAGTGCCAGCTGAGCTAGAGGCCAAAATCCACAGCTAGACAATTCGGAAAAAACAGGTCGGTTTTTGGGGGGGAAAATGTGATGTGTCCTTGTTGTGTTTTGGGCCATTTCCTGTTGCAAGCACTAGGCCTCCCCACACAAATGAGGAACCATTTTTATAGGGAGACTTGGAGGAACGCTGAGTTGAAGGACATTTGTGGCTCCTCTCAGATTCCAGAACTTTATATCACCGAAATGTGAGGGAAAAGTGTTTTCTTTTGCCAAATTCTGAGGTTTGCAAAGAATTCTGGGTAACAGAACCTGGCGGGAGCCCCACAAGTCAGGCCATTCTGAATTCCCCTGAGAGTCTAGTTTTAAAAAACATACAGGTTTGCTAGGTTTCCCTAGGTGCCAGCTGAGTTAGAAGCCAAAATCCACAGCTAGGCACTTTGCAAAGAACAGGTCAGTTTTCTTTGAGAAAATGCGATGAGTTCATGTTGTGTTTTGGGGCATTTCCTGTCGCAGGCACTAGGTATACCCACACATTTGAGGTACCATTTTTATCGGGAGATATATTGGAATGCTGGGTTGAAGGAAATTTGTGACTCCTCTAAGATTACAAAACTTTCCATCACCGATATGAGAGGAAAAAGTGTTTTTCCTGTCAAATTTTGAGGTTTGCAAAGGATTCTGGGTAACAGAACTTGGCGAGAGCCCCACACGTCACCCTATTCTAAATTCCCCTTTGCGTCTGCTGTTCAGAAACATATACTGTAGGTTTGCTAGGTTTCCCTAGGTGACGGCTGAGCTAGAGGCCAAAATCCACAGGTAGGTACTTTGCAAAAAACAGGCCAGTATTCATTGGATAAATGTGATGTGTCCGTGTTGTGTTTTGGGGCATTTCCTGTAGCGGGCAATAGGCCTACCCACACAAGTTAGGTACATTTTTATCGGGAGTCTTGGCAGAACGCTGGGTGGAAGAAATTTGTGGCTTCTCTCAGATTCCAGAACTTATTATCACTGAAATGTGAGGAAAAAGTGTTTTTTTTGCCAAATTTTGAGGTTTGTATACGTTTCTGGGTAACAAAACCTAGTGAAAGCCGCATAAGTCAGCCCATTCTGAATTTACCTGAGAGGCTAGTTTTCAAAAACATATGGGTTTGCTAGATTTCCTTAGGTGCCGGCTGAGCTAGCGGCCAACATTTACAGCTAGTCACTTTGCACAAAACAGGTCAGTTTTCTTTGAGAAAATGTGATGTGTCTGTGTTGTTTTTTGGAGTATTTACTGTTGCGGACACTAGGGCTACCCACACAAGTGAGGGACAGTTTTTACTGGGAGACCTGGTGGAAGGCTAAGTGGAAATAAATTTGTGGCTTCTCTCAGATTCCAGAACTTTCAATCACTGAAATGTGAGGAAAAAGTATTTTTTTGCCAAATTTTGAGGTTTGCAAAGGATTCTGGGTAACAGAACCTGGCGAGAGCCCAACAAGTCATGACATTCTGAATTTCCCTTGGAGTCTAATTTTAAAAAACATATAAGTTTGCTAGGTTTCCCTAGGTGCCAGCTGAGCTACAGGCCAAAATCCACAGCTAGTCACTTTGCAAAAAACAGGTCAGTTTTCTTTGAGAAAATGTGATGAATCCATGTTGTGTTTTGGGGCATTTCCTGTCGCAGGTACTAGGTCTACCCACACATTTGAGGTACCATTTTTATCGGGAGACTGGGTGGAAGGAAATCTGTGACTCCCCTCAGATTCCAGAACTTTCTATCACCGAAATGTGAGGAAAAAGTGTTTTTGTTGCCAAAGTTTGAGGTTTGCAAAAGATTCTGGGTAAGAGAACCTGGCAAAAGCTCCACAAGTCACCCTATTCTGAATTCCCCTGTGACTGCTTTTCAGAAACATATACGTTTCCTAGGTCTTCCAAAGTGCCAGCTGAGCTAGACGCCAAAATCCCCAGTTCGTCAATTTGGAAAAAACAGGTCAGTTTTCTTTGGGAAAATGTGATGTGTCCATGTTGTGTTTTGGGCCATTTCCTGTTGCGGGCACTAGGCCTACCCACACAAGTGAAGAACCATTTTTATTGGGAGACTTGAGGGAAGGCTGGGTGGAAGGAAATTTGTGGCTCCTCTCAGATTCCAGAACGTTCTATAACCGAAATGTGAGGGAAAAGTGTTTTCTTTTGCCAAATTCTGAGGTTTGCAAAGAATTCTGGGTAACAGAACCTGGCGGAAGCCCCACAAGTCATGCCATTCTGAATTCCCCTCAGAGTCTAGTTTTTAAAAACATATAGGTTTGCTAGGTTTCCCTAGGTGCCAGCTGAGCTAGAGGCCAAACTCCACAGCTAGGCAATTTGCAAAAAACAGGTCCGTTTTTTTTTAGAAAATATGATGTGTTCATGTTATGTTTTGGAGCATTTCCTTTCGCAGGCACTTGGTCTAACCCCACATTTGAGGTACAATTTTTATCGGGGGAGAGGGGGCAATGCTGGGTGGAAGGAAATTTGTAACTCCTCTCCGATTCCAGAACTTTCCATCATGAAATGTGAGGAAAAAGTGTTTTTTTTTTTTCCATAATTTGAGGTTTGCAAAGGATTCTGGGTAACAGAACCTGGAGAGAGTTCCACAAGTCACCCCATTCTGAATTCCCCTGTGTGCCTGCTTTTCAGAAACATATACGTTTGCTAGGTTTCGCCAGGAGCCGGCTGAGCTAGAGGCCAAAATCCACAGCTAGCCGCTTTGCAAAAAACAGTTTGGTTTTCTTAGGGAAAATATGATGTGTCCATGTTGTGTTTTGGGGCATTTCCTGTTGCGGGCACTAGGCCTACCCACACAAGTGAGGAACTCTTTTTATTGGGAGACTTGGGGAAATGTTGGGTGGAAGGAAATTTGTGGCTCCTCTCAGATTCCAGAACTTATTATCACTGAAATGTGAGGAAAAAGTTTTTTTTTTTGTGCCAAATGTTGAGGTTTTCAAATGATTCTGGGTAATAGAACCTAGTGAAAACCCCGCAAGTCCCCCAATTCTGAATTTCCGTGAGAGTTTAGTTTAAAAAAACATATAGGTTTGCTAGGTTTCCATAGGTGCCAGCTGAGCTAGAGGCCAAAATCCAGAGCTAGGCACTTTGCAAAAAACAGGTCAATTTTCTTTGAGAAAATGTGATGTGCCCATGTTGTATTTTGGGGGAACAGACAGAGGGAGGGGGAGTCCCTATAACCCCACTGGAACAGGGACAAGAACAATGTAACAATCAATAATATCCAGAAGGGATAAATATATAACCAACTATCAGACGAAAAACCTCAATATTTCACTGAAACATAATTTCTTTATTACAGTTAGACGAATTTAATCATAGTGTCAACAAATGACCTGTGCACCTAAAAATCGAATACACAAAATATATGTAATACAATAAAATCTAATTATATACAGATCCTACACATAAAGAAAACAACCAACGATTCAGTTCGGGCACAGTAGTACATAAGACATAGGCTGCTTAGCCATCCAGTGGCAAGCAGTCACAGAAGAAGGTAGTGGCAGTTGTCCAAGGAAAGTATCTAGCCTCATTGAGAGAAAACAATCACTGGAAAGATGTCCGATACAGTCCACAGATTATTAAATCCAACAATTAAGGAATTCCAACAGTCACTCCTTAGAAGTTACAGTCAGAACTTTATATCACCGAAATGTGAGGAAAAAGTGTTTTCTTTTGCTAAATTTTGAGGTTTGCAAAGGATTCTGGGTAACAGAACCTGGTCGAGAGCCCCACAAGTCACCCTATTCTAAATTCCCCTTTGTGTCTGCTTTTCAGAAACATATAGGTTTGCTAGGTTTCCCTAGGTGCCGGCTGAGCTAGAGGCCAAAATCCACAGGTAGGTACTTTGAAAAAAACAGGCCAGTATTCTTTGGGAAAATGTTATGTTTCCAGATTGTGTTTTGGGGCATTTCCAGTTGCAGGCACCAGGCCTACCCACACAAGTTAGGTGCATTTTATCGGGTGTCTTGGTGGAATGCTTGGTGGAAGAAATTTGTTGCTCCTCTCATATTCCAGAACTTATTATCACTGAAATGTGAGGAAAAAGTGTTTTTTTCCCAAATGTTGAGGTTTGCAAAGGTTTTTGGGTAACAAAACCCAGCGAAAGCCCCATAAGTCACCCCATTCTGAATTTCCCTAAGAGTCTATGTTAGACTTTTCAGCCTTGGTGTGGTCTCCCTTAACTTTTTGCCTCTGTTCCCCAGGTTGTTGATGTGTGCTGGACTCTGATTTTATTGTTTTTGTTACTCTGGGCACTTTACCACTGCTAACCAGTGCTAAAGTGCAAGTGCTCCTGTTTAAAATGTGTGCGTAATTGGTTCTCCATGTTTGGCATATTTGTTTTACTGTTAAGTCCCTAGTAAAGTGTACTAGATGTGCCCAGGGCCTGTAAATCAAATGTTACTAGTGGGCCTGCAGCACTGGTTGTGCCACCCACACAAGTAGCCCTGTAATCATGTCTCAGACCTGCCACTGCAGTGCCTGTGTGTGTATTTTTACACTGTAAATTCGACTTGCCAAGTGTGCTCACTTGCCAGGCCTAAGCCTTCCCTTTTATTACATGTAAGGCACCCCTAAGGTAGGCTCTAGGTAGCCCCGAAGGGCAGGGTGCAGTGTATGGATAAGGTAGGACATATTGTAATGTGGTTTATATGCCCTGACAGTGAAATACTGCCAACTTCGTTTTTCTCTATTGCAAGGCCTGTCTCTCTCATAGGATAATATGGGGGCTACCTTTAAATATGATTAAAGCGTAGATTCCCCTAGAGAGTAGATGGACATGTGGAGTTTGGGGTCCCTGAACTCACAATTTAAAAATACATCTTTTAGTAAAGTTGATTTTGAGATTGTGCGTTTGAAAATGCCACTTTTAGAAAGTGAGCATTTTCTTGCTTAAACCATTCTGTGACTCTGCCTTGTTTGTGGATTCCCTGTCTGGGTCAGTTTGACAGTTGGGTTGTTTTTCACCTCACACTAGACAGTGACACAAAGGGAGCTGGGGTGTAACCTGCATTTCCTGATTAGCCATCTCTGCTAGGAGGGAGGGGTGAAGTGGTCACTCTCCTCTGAAAGGACTGTGCCTGCCCCTGACAATGCAGACTCCAACCCCCTGGTGTGTGTCTGAGGCCTTGCCTGGGCAAGGCAGGATTTCACAAGTAGGTGTGAGTCCCCTTTGAAGAAAGGTGACTTCAAAGACTAAAATGGGTATAAGAAGGGCACCCAAATCTACAGACTTCAGAAACACTTCTGGAACCAAGAGGAACCTCTGCATGAAGAAGAGCTGATAGCTGAGGAAGAAGTGCTGCCCTGCCTGTGACTATGCTTTATGGAGCTTTCCTGCAGTGCTGCTTCTGCCAGAGTAAGAGGGCAAAGACTGGACTTTGTTTGCCTTCCATCTTGTGAAGAAATCTCCAAGGGCTTGAGTTAGAGCTTGCCTCCTGTTGTTTGAAGTCTCATGGACAGCAAAGACTTCTCTCTCCCAGCACCTGGAGTCTCTGGAGAGACTCCTGCTCTGACAAGTGGTGCCCTATCCAGTCCCTAAGCCCTTGAAAGGAAAGCTGGTGGAAATCCAAGGAAATCGACTTCGGACGACTCCAGACCGACGCCGCTGCTGAATCCGGTAACGCCGCCTGCACCCGACGCCGTGAGCTACGCTGGAACGCGACGCTCTTCGCAGGCCCGAAGCTGCTGCATCCCCGCTGAAGTCCGCGACTCAGTGGAAGTCGCCGCACCACGTCGTGACCGACGCCACTCGAAGTGCATGGATTCAACGTTTCGCACAGACGCCGCGATCCCCGACTTCGCGCATTGGCTTGTTTTCACTCTTCACCAAAGATACTGTACTTAGGGGTCTACACGACTCCGTGTTCGGCGCCGCTGGTGTCGCTTTGTTGGGAACGACTCCGTCACAACGCCGTGTTAACATCTCATCGAAGCATTTTTGTTTCTAAGCGATATTTTTGGAGTTTAGTCTTTAAAAATTCATCACTTGACTTGTGTATTTTGGATGTATGTTGTTTTGGTCTTGTTTTTTTAGATAAATATTTCCTCTTTTTCTAAACTGGTGTTGTGTCATTTTGTGGTGTTTTCATTGAGTTACTGTGTGTGTTGGTACAAATACTTTATACCTAGCACTCTGAGGTTAAGCCTACTGCTCTGCCAAGCTACCAAGGGGGTAAGCAAGGGTTAGCTGAGGGTGATTCTCTTTTACCCTGACTAGAGTGAGGGTCCTTGCTTGAACAGGGGGTAACCTGACTGTCAACCAAAGACCCCATTTCTAACATTGGTGATCAGCGGTTGGGATTTGGACTTGTATTTGTACTTGACATACAGTAATTAAGTGTACACTACTGTTTGAGTTCAGACCATTACGTGACCACATACTACTAGTCTTGTGATTTTTGTTTTTTTTCTATTTGGACTGTTTTTGCTCTGCATTAAAATTTTTTTCTCGCTGATTCCTTGATTGACTTTCTTTGGAACTTCATTTGGGAACTTGTTTTTCTGCCTTTGGAACTTTACACTTGTTTATGAATCTTCATCATGTCCCATGCTGGAGATGCATCATTTGGAGCTGACTTTGACCTTGAGAAATTGGAGAGTTATACCAAAGCTCAGTTGAAGCAGTTCTGTAAAAGTTTTGACTGTCCCATTAAGAGCTCATCCAGGAAGGAGGAGCTGCAAAAGGCGCTGAGGGTCTGGGTGACAGCCAAGAGCACTGAAGAGCACACAGAGGATGAGGGAGATGAGGAGGATGAGGAAGCGTGTTCAGTACACAATGGTATTGTGGGTGGGCCTGTTATGCCCAGGGAGAAGGTCTCCAGGGCAGGTAGCAGTGTCTCAACCAAGGGTCTGACACCTGAGGAGTTACAGGACAGACAGGCAGAAAGGGAGCACCATTGGAGCAGAGGATGCTAGCCCTTGAGGAGAGGAAGTTAGCGATGGCTCATGAGCTTAGCTTAAGAGAGATGGATCGTAGAAGCCAGTCCAGTAGAGATGGTGGCAGCAATCCTACAGTGCAGCCTGAGAGAAGGATACACATCCCAAAAGACCTTGTGAGGGATTATAAGAGGGAGGATTATATCTACTTGTGGTTCAAGGGTTATGAGTCAGCTCTCCACATGAACCTGGTCCCTGAAGCTCATTGGGGGGCAGCCCTGTGGAAGCATTTTGAGGCAGAGGGGAGGGACACACTGACAGCCTTAGGGGATGCTCAGGATCTCACCTACGCTGTCATGAAGGAGGCCTTACTCACCAGGTATGGGCTCACCCCTGAGCAGTACAAGGAGAAGTTTAGATCCTACAAGAGAAAGGAATCCCAAACATGGTTGGAATGTGTTGATTCTTTTTGCAGGTCACTGGATAGTTGGGTAAAGGGCAGTAAGGTAAATACGTATGAGGGGCTTTACAATTTAATTGCTTGGGAGCACTTGTACAGTTTATGTTTTTCAGAGCTGCGCCAGCACCTCATTGACAGCAAGCTGACTGACCCTAGGAAGCTTGCACAGGAAGCGGACCGCTGGGAGAGCACCAGGGTCCAAAAGAGGTATGGGGGAGACCACGCCAAGGGTCGGCAGGTTCCCTCTCAGAAGAAAGGGGGGGTAAGGGCAAACAGGGGGAGTTCTCTAAAGGGCCCCAAACTGATTCCCAGGGTAAGGATTCCAAACCCCCCAGTGAAAAGAAGCCATGGTTGTCCAAAGGGAAGCCAGTGGCAGGTGGTCCCCCACGTAAGTGTTATGCATGTGACCAGGTGGGTCATGTGAGGGGGGACCCCAAATGCCCCAAAAGTACACCGTCACCCACTGGTGCACCGTCCCAGGGTTTAGCCAGTGTAGCGCTTGGGGAGGAGTTGGTTTCAGGTGGGTGGGAACCAGCAGAAATTACCCTTGTCTCACTAGGGTACAGTGAGATGGTCCAGAGAAACCTAGTGCCTGATAACACTAAGAAGTACAGACAATGGGTGACCATCAATGGACAGAGGGTGGAGGCTCTGAGAGACACAGGAGCCAGTGTGACTACAGTGAGGAGTCACCTGGTGTCTGAAGAGCAGATTGATCCCCGGGTACTTCACCAAGTAGCTGCGGTAGACAACTCTGAGCGCCTCTGCAGAGTGGCGCAGGTTCCCTATGAATGGGGGGGGGTCTCAGGTTCCTGGAAAGTAGCTGTGAGTCCAACCATGCCTGTTGATTGTTTGCTAGGTAACGACCTGGAGGATTCCCCTTGGAAGGAGGTGGAACACAGGTCTCACTTTGAGATGTTGGGTCTGCCTGGGTGGATATGCGTATCCACCCGGTCTATGGTGGCCAATCAGGGTAGTCAAGAGCGCCTGGAGCCTGAAACCGTGGCCCAGGGGACCACCAAGAAGAGGAAGGGCAGGGGGCGTGGGAAACCGGCCCCAGAAGTTCCCACGGTCCGGGAGGAGGCAGAGCCTGAGGGTGATGCTCCAGAGCCTATAGGGGAGCAGGTGGCTGAACTGGGGGAGGTCCCTGAGCTGTCACAGTGGCAGCAGGAAGGGGGACCCACCAGGGAAGCATTCTGCACAGCGCAGAAGGAGTGCCCTACTCTTGAGGGGCTGCGGCAGCAGGCTGCAGCCCAGGCAGCTGGCGAGGCGCCAGGTACTCACCTGATATATTGGGAGGATGGCCTCTTGTATAGTGAGCCTAAGGTTCCTGAGCCTGGGTAAGCTCGTATGCTGGTGGTACCCTAGTGCTTCAGGGCCTTCCTACTGGGTTTGGCTCATGATGTGCCTTTGGCAGGACATCTAGGGCAGGACAGGACCTATAAGAGGCTTGTCTCCCACT
Organism: Pleurodeles waltl; assembly: GCF_031143425.1. Classification (NCBI taxonomy): domain Eukaryota; kingdom Metazoa; phylum Chordata; class Amphibia; order Caudata; family Salamandridae; genus Pleurodeles; species Pleurodeles waltl. The sequence continues at coordinate 431,867,519 of NC_090437.1, read as the reverse complement.
TTTACTGGCCCTTGATGCACAAGCAGTCAGCTGCTTATTGTAGGTCTTGTCAGACTTGTCAGGCAAGTGGCAAGAGTGGGGGGGGAATGCAAAGCTCCCCTCCAACCTTTACCTGTAGTCAGTACCCCCTTGGAAAGGGTAGGAATTGACATTGTGGGGCCTCTGGATCCCAAGACAGCCATGGGCAACAGGTTCATCCTGGTCTTGGTGGACCATGCCACTCGGTACCCAGAATCCATTCCTCTAAGGACGGTCACTGCCCCCGTGGTGGGATGTGCCTTGATGGGAGTTTTTACCTGCATGGGATTCCCCAAAGAAGTGGTATCCAATAGAGGTACAAACTTCATATCCACTTATATGAAGTCTCTGTGGAAGGTGTGTGGGGTAACGTACAAGTTCACCACACCTTACCACCCCCAAAGTAATGGTCTGGTTGAGAGATTCAACCGCACCTTGAAAGGCATGATTCAGGGCCTGTCAGAGCCCTTGAGGCGTAAGTGGGACGTCCTCTTGCCATGCCTTCTGTTCGCTTACAGAGAGGTACCTCAAAAGGGACTTGGCTTTAGCCCCTTTGAGCTCATCTATGTCCACCCTGTGAGGGGACCACTCAGTCTGGTGAAGGAGGCTTTGGAGAAGGCTCCTAGTAAACCACCCCAGGATGTATTTAGCTACATGCTGGCACTAAGGGGGTTATTCCAACTTTTGAGGAGGTGGTAATCCGTCCCAAATGTGACGGATTTACCACCAGCCGTATTACGAGTTCCATAGGATATAATGGACTCGTAATACGGCTGGTGGTATATCCGTCACTTTACCGTCACTTTTGGGACGGATTACCACTTCCTCCAAAGTTGGAATAACCCCCTAAGAAACCAGACTACCCCTTCAGGAGTCTCACTCAGGAGAACCTGGAAGCAAGCCTGGAGAATATGAAACGTGGTACGACCAGAATGCCACTCTGGTTGAGTTTCAGCCTGGACAAAAAGTGTGGGTCATGGCACCAGTGGAGCCTAGGGCTCTCCAAGATAAGTGGACTGGGCCTTTTGAGGTGGTGGAAAGAAAGAGCGAGGTCACCTATCTGGTAGACTTGCAATCCCCCAGGAACCCTTTGAGGGTCCTACATGTCAACCGCCTCAAACCACACTTTGAGCGAACTGAGCTATCCATGCTCCTAGCAACAGATGACTGGGTGGAGGAAGAGAGTGAGCCTCTTCCTGACCTCCTGTCTGCAGGAGAGAAAGATTGGTCTGTGGAGGGAGTGATCCTCTCCTCCTACCTGACTGAGGGACAGCAGAGGGACTGTCGCCACGTGTTGGGACAGTTCGCCTCGCTGTTTTCCCTGATCCCAGGAGTCACACACCTCTGCACACATGATGTGGATATTGGGGACAGTACACCTGTTAAACATAAGGTTTACAGGGTGACTGACAGGGTCAGGGCTTGCATTAAGGAGGAAGTCTCCAAAATGTTAACCCTAGGGGTTATTGAGCACTCCAGCAGTCCTTGGGCCAGCCCAGTGGTATTGGTCCCAAAGGCTGCTGCTCCTGGTGCCACTCCGGAACTTAGGTTCTGTGTGGACTACCGGGGTCTCAATGCGTCAGCAAGACTGACGCACACCCCATCCCCCGAGCTGATGAGCTCATTGATCGGTTAGGAGCTGCCAAGTACCTCAGTACGTTTGATTTAACATCTGGGTACTGGCAAATTGCCTTAACTGAGGGAGCCAAGGAGCGATCAGCATTCTCTACCCCAGATGGGCACTTCCACTTCAACGTTATGCCCTTTGGGATGAAGAATGCCCCTGCCACCTTTCAGAGGTTGGTCAACCAGGTGTTGGCAGGACTGGATGAGTTCAGTGCCGCCTACCTGGATGACATTGCTGTGTTTAGTTCCACATGGGAGGAACACCTGCAACACCTCTGGAGAGTGTTAGAGGCCCTGCAGAAGGCAGGCCTCACTATTAAGGCGAGCAAGTGCCAAATAGGGCAGGATTCTGTGGTATACTTAGGACACCAGGTGGGGAGTGGCCAGGTGGCACCCCTGCAGCCTAAGATTGACACAATTCTGGCTTGGGAGCCTCCCAAGACCCAGACTGAAGTGAGAGCCTTTCTAGGTCTCACAGGATATTACCGGAGGTTTGTTAAGGGATATGGTACCATTGTTACCCCCTTAACTGAGTTGACTTCTAAGAAGCAACCCAAGAAAGTGATCTGGACAGAGGCTCGCCAGAACGCTTTTGATGCCCTGAAGGCTGCCATGTGCACAGCACCTGTGCTGAAGGCACCTGACTACTCCAAGGAGTTTGTTGTGCAAACAGACGCCTCAGTGCATGGTATTGGAGCAGTACTCTCACAGCTTAATGAAGAGGGCCTAGATCAACACGTAGCCTTCATTAGCAGGAAGTTACTACCCAGGGAACGTAGGTGGAGTGCTATAGAACGCAAAGCGTTTGCTGTGGTTTGGGCACTGAAGAAGCTAAGACCCTACTTGTTCGGGACTCACTTCTGAGTTCAGACCGACCACAGGCCCCTCAGATGGTTAATGCAGATGAGGGGTGAGAATCCAAAACTGTTGAGGTGGTGCATTTCCCTACAGGGGATGGACTTTACGGTGGAACACCGTCCTGGTACAGAGCACGCCAATGCTGATGGTCTGTCCAGGTTCTTCCGGCTTAGTGATGAGAACTCCCATGAGGTTGGGTAGTTGCTCCCCACTTTTAGCTGGGGGGGCACGTGTTAGACTTTTCATCCTTGGCGTGGTCTCCCTTAACTTTTTGCTTCTGTTCCTCAGGTTGTTGATGTGTGCTGGACTCTGATTTTACTGTTTTTGTTACTCTGGGCACTTTACCACTGCTAACCAGAGCTAAAGTGCAAGTGCTCCTGTTTAAAATGTGTACGTAATTGGTTCTCCATGATTGGCATATTTGTTTTACTGTTAAGTCCCTAGTAAAGTGCACTAGAGTTGCCCAGGGCCTGTAAATTAAATGTTACTAGTGGGCCTGCAGCACTGGTTGTGCCACCCACACAAGTAACCCTGTAATCATGTCTCAGACCTTCCACTGCAGTGCCTGTGTGTGTATTTTTACACTGTAAATTCGACTTGGCAAGTGTGCTCACTTGCCAGGCCTAAACCTTCCCTTTTCTTACATGTAAGGCACCCCTAAGGTAGGCCCTAGGTAGCCCCAAGGGCAGGGTGCAGTGTATGGATAAGGTAGGACATATAGTAATGTGGTTTATATGTCCTGACTGTGAAATACTGCAAACTTTGTTTTTCACTGTTGCAAGGCCTGTCTCTCTCATAGGATAATATGGGGGCTACCTTTAAATATGATTAAAGTGTAGATTTCCCTAGAGAGTAGATGGACATGTGGAGTTTGGGGTCCCTGAACTCACAATTTAAAAATACATCTTTTAGTAAAGTTGATTTTAAGATTGTGCGTTTGAAAATGCCACTTTTAGAAAGTGAGCATTTTCTTGCTTAAACCATTCTGTGACTCTGCCGTGTTTGTGGATTCCTTGTCTGGGTCAGTTTGACAGTTGGGTTGTTTTTCACCTCACACCAGACAGTGACACAAAGGGAGCTGGGGTGTAACCTGCATTTCCTGATTAGCCATCTCTGCTAGAAGGGAGGGGTGGAGTGGTCACTCTCCTCTGAAAGGACTGTGCCTGCCCCTGACAATGCAGACTCCAACCCCCTGGTGTGTGTCTGAGGCCTTGCCTGGGCAAGGCAGGATTTCACAAGTAGGTGTGAGTCCCCTTTGAAGAAAGGTGACTTCAAAGACTAAAATGGGTATAAGAAGGGCACCCAAATCTACAGACTTCAGAAACACTTCTGGAACCAAGAGGAATCTCTGCCTGGAGAAGAGCTGATAGCTGAGGAAGAAGTGCTGCCCTGCCTGTGACTGTGCTTTGTGGAGCTTTCCTGCAGTGCTGCTTCTGCCAGAGTAAGAGGGCAAAGACTGGACTTTGTGTGCATTCCATCTTGTGAAGAAATCTCCAAGGGCTTGAGTTAGAGCTTGCCTCCTGTTGTTTGAAGTAGCAGGGACAGCAAAGACTTCTCTCCGCCAGCACCTGGAGTCTCTGGAGAGACTCCTGCTCTGACAAGTGGTACCCTATCCAGTCCCTAGGCCCTTGAAAGGAAAGCTGGTGGAAATCCAAGGAAATCGACTTTGGACGAATCCGGACCGACGCCGCTGCTGAATCCGGTAACGCCGCCTGCACCTGACGCCGTGACCTTCGCTGGAACGCAACGCTCTTCGCAGGCCCGAAGCCGCTGCAGCCCCGCTGAAGTCCGCGACTCTGTGGAAGTCGCCGCACCACGTCGTGACCGATGCTGCTCGAAGTGCACGGATTCAACATTTCGCACAGACGCCGCGATCCCCGACTTCGCGCATCGGCTTGTTTTCACTATTCACCAAAGGTACTGTACTTGGGGGTCTACACGACTCCGTGTTCTGCGCCGCTGGTGTCGGCTTGTTGGGAACGACTCTGTCACGACGCCGTGTTAACATCTCATCGAAGCATTTTTGTTTCTAAGCGCTATTTTTGGAGTTTAGTCTTTAACAATTCATAACTTGACTTCTGTATGTTGGATTTTTGTCGTTTTGGACTTGTTTTGTTTAGATAAATATTTCCTATTTTTCTAAACTGGTGTTGTGTCATTTTGTGGTGTTTTCATTGAGTTACTGTGTGTGTTGGTACAAATACTTTACACCTAGCACTCTGAGGTTAAGCCTACTGCTCTGCCAAGCTACCAAGGGGGTAAGCAGGGGTTAGCTGAGGGTGATTCTCTTTTACCCTGACTAGAGTGAGGGTCCTTGCCTGAACAGGGGGTAACCTGACTGTCAACCAAAGACCCCATTTCTAACAGTCTAGTTTAAAAAAAACATATGGGTTTGCTAGGTTTCCCTAGGTGCTAGCTGAGCTAAAGGCCAAAATCTACGCCTAGTCACTTTGCACAAAACACGTCAGTTTTCTTTGAGAAAATGTGATGTGTCCATGTTGTGTTTTGGGGCATTTACTGTCGTGGGCACTAGTCCTACACACATAAGTGAGGTACCATCTTTACTGGGAGACCTGGTGGAATGCTAGGTGGAAGAAAGTTTGTGGCTCCTTTCAGATTCCAGAAGTCTCTATCACTGAAATGTGAGGAAAAAGTTTTTTTTTGCCAAATGTTGAGGTTTCCAAATGATTCTGGGTAAAAGAACCTGTTGATAGCCCCACTAGTTACCCCAATCTGAATTCCAGTGAGAGTCTAGTTTTCAAAAACATATAGGTTTGCTAGGTTACCCTTGGTGCCGGATGAGCTAGAGGCCAAAATCCATAGCTAGTTACTTTGCAAAAAACAGGTTGGTTTTCTTTGGGAAAATGTGATGTGTCCATGGTGTGTTTTGGGGCATTTCCTGTTGTGGGGACTAGGCCTACCCACACAAGTGAGGCACCATTTTTATTGGGAGACTTGGGGTAACGTTGAGTGGAAAGAAATGTGTGGCTACTCTCAGATTCCAGAACTTATTATCACTGAAATGTGAGGAAAAAGTGTTTTTTTGGGGCCACATTTTGAGGTTTGGAAAAGTTTCTGGGTAACAGAACCTAGTGAAAGCCCCACAAGTCACTCCATTCTGAATTCCCCTGAGAGTCTAGTTTTTAAAAACATAGGTTTGCTAGGTTTCCCTAGGTGCCGCCTGAGCTAGAGGCCAAAATCCACAGCTTAGGCACTTTGCAAATAACAGGTTGGTTTTCTTTGGGAAAATGTGATGTGTCCATGTTGTGTTTTGTGGCATTTCCTGTTGCGGGCACTAGGCCTACCCACACAAGTGAGGTACCATTTTTATTGGGAGACTTGGGGGAACGTTGAGTAGAAAAAAAACTCGTGGCTCCTCTCAGATTCAGATTCCAGATCTTATTATCACTGAAATGTTTTGCCAAATTTTGAGGTTTGTAAAGGTTTCTGGGTAACAGAACCTAGTGAAAGCCCCACAAGTCACTCCATTCTGAATTTCCCTGAGCGTCTAGTTTTCAAAAACATATAGGTTTGCTAGGTTTCCCTAGGTGTTGGCTGAGCTAGAGGCCAAAATCCACAGCTAGTCACTTTGCAGAAAAACAGGTCGGTTTTCTTTGGGAAAATGTCAGGTGTCCATTTTGTTTTTTGGGGCATTTCCTCTTGTGGGCACTAGGCCTACCCACACAAATGAGGAATCACTTTTATTGCGAGACTTGGGGGAACGCTGGTTGGAAGAAAATTTGTGGCTCCTCTCAGATTCCAGAACTTTCTATCACCGAAAAGTGTGAAAAAAGGTGGGTTTTTTTCAAATTTTGAGATTTGCAAAGGATTCTGGGTAACAGAACCTGGCGAGAGCCCCACAACTCATGACATTCTGAATGCCCCTCAGAGTCTAGTTTTAAAAAACATAGAGGTTTGCTAGGTTTCCCTAGGTGCCAGCTGAGCGACAGGGCAAAATCCACAGCTAGTCACTTTGCAAAAAACAGGTCAGTTTTCTTTGAGTAAATGTGCTTAGTCCATGTTGTGTTTTGGAGCATTTCCTGTCGCAGGCACTAGGTCTACCCGCACATTTGAGATACCATTTTTATCGGGAGACTAATTGGAATGCTGGGTGGAAGGAAATTTGTGACTCCTGTCAGATTCCAGAACTTTCTATCACTGAAATGTGAGGAAAAAGTGTTTTTTTGCCAAATGTTGAGGTTTGCAAAGCATTCTGGGTAACAGAACATGGCAAAAGCCCCTCAAGTCACCCTATTCTAAATTCCCCTGTGTGTCTTCTTTTCAGAAACATGTACATTTCCTAGGTTTCCCTAAGTGCCACCTGAGCTAAAGGTCAAAATCCACAGCTAGACAATTCGGAAAAAACAGGTCGGTTGTCATTGGTAAAATGTGATGTGTCCTTCTTATGTTTTGGGCCATTTCCTGTTGCGGGCACTAGGCCTCCCCACACAAGTGTGGAATCATTTTTATTGGGAGACTTGGGGGAACGCTGAGTGGAAGGACATTTGTGACTCCTGTCAGATTCCAGAACTTTCTATCACCGAAATGTGAGGAAAAGGTGTTTTTTTTGCCAAATTTTGAGGTTTGCAAAGGATTCTGGGTAACAGAACCGGGCTGGAGCCCCCCAAGTCATGCCATTCTGAATTCCCCTCAGAATCTAGTTTTAAAAAACATACCAGTTTGCTAGGTTTCCCTAGGTTCCAGCTGAGCTAGAAGACAAAATCCACAGCTAGTCACTTTGCAAAAAACAGGTCAGTTTTCTTTAAGAAAATGTGGTGAGTCCATGTTGTGTTTTGGGGCATTTCCTTTCACAGGCACTAGGTCTACGCACACATTTGAGGTACCATTTTTATCGGGAGACTTGGTGGAATGCTGGGAGGAAGGAAATTTGTGACTCCTGTCAGATTCCAGAACTTTCTATCACCGAAATGTGAGGAAAAAGTTTTTTTTTGCCAAATTGTGAGGTTTGCAAAGGATTAAGGGTAAAAGAACCCGGTGACAGCCCCACAAGTCACCCCATTCTGAATTCCAGTGAGAGTCTAGTTTTCAAAAACATATAGGTTTGCTAGGTTTCCCTTGGTGCCGGCTGAGCTAGAGGCCAAAATCCACAGCTCGTTACTTTGCAAAAGACAGGATGGTTTTCTTTTGGAAAATGTGATGTGTCCATGTTGTGTTTTGGAGCATTTCCTGTTGCGGGCACTAGGCCTACCCACACAAATGAGGAATCATTTTTATTGGGGGACTTGGGGGAACGTTGGGTGGAAGGAAATTGGTGGCTCCTCTCAGATTCCAGAACTTTATATCACTGAAATGTGAGTTAGAAGTGTTTTCTTTGGCCAAATTTTGAGGTTTGCAATGGATTCTGGGTAACAGAACCCGTTGAGAGCTCCACAAGTCATGCCATTCTGAATTTCGCTCAGAGTCTAGTTTTCAGAAACATATACGTTTGCTAGGTTTCCCTATGTGCCAGCTGAGCTAGAAGACAAAATCCACAGCTAGGCACTTTACATAAAACAGATCTGTTTTCTTTGAGAAATGTGATGTGTCCATGCTGTGTTTTGGGGCATTTACTGTCGCGGGCACTAGGTCTACCCACACATTTGAGGAACCATTTTTATCAGGAGACATAGGGGAATGCTGGGTGGAAGGAAATTTGTGGCTCCTCTCAGATTCCAGAACTTTATATCACTGAAATGTGAGGAAAAAGTGTTTTCTTCTGCCAAATTTTGAGGTTTGCAAAGGATTCGGGGTAACAGAACCTGGTCGAGAGCCCCACAAGTCACCCCATTCTAAATTCCCCTTTGTGTCTGCTTTTCAGAAACATATAGGTTTGCTAGGTTTCCCAAGGTGCCGGCTGAGCTAGAGGCCAAAATCCACAGGTAGGTACTTTGCAAAAAACAGGCCAGTATTCTTTGGGAAAATGTTATATGTCCAGGTTGTATTTTGGGGCATTTCCTGTTGCAGGCACTAGCCCTACCCACACAAGTTAGGTACATTTTTACCGGGTGTCTTGGTGGAACGCTTGGTGGAAGACATTTGTTGCTCCTCTCATATTCCAGAACTTATTATCACTGAAATGTGAGGAAAAAGTGTATTTTTTGCCAAATGTTTAGGTTTGCAAAGGTTTTTGGGTAACAAAACCCTCGAAAGCCCCATAAGTCACCCCATTCTGAATTTCCCTGAGAGTCTAGCTTTATAAAAAACATATGGGTTTGCTAGGTTTCCCTAGGTGCTAGCTGAGCTAAAGGCCAAAATCTACGCCTAGTCACTTAGCACAAAACACGTCAGTTTTCTTTGAGAAAATGTGATGTGTCCATGTTGTGTTTTGGGGCATTTACTGTCGCAGGGACTAGTCCTACCCACACAAGTGAGGTACCATTTTTACTGGGAGACCTGGTGGAATGCTAGGTGGAAGGAAGTTTGTGGCTCCCTTCAGATTCCAGAAGTCTCTATCACTGAAATGTGAGGAAAAAGTATTCTTTTGCCAAATGTTGAGGTTTGCAAATGATTCTGGGTAAAAGAACCTGTTGATAGCCCCACTAGTCACCCCATTCTGAATTCCAGTGAGAGTCTAGTTTTCAAAAACATATAGGTTTGCTAGGTTACCCTTGGTGCCGGCTGAGCTAGAGGCCAAAATCCATAGCTAGTTACTTTGCAAAAAACAGGTTGGTTTTCTTTGGGAAAATGTGATGTGTCCATGTTGTGTTTTGGGGCATTTCCTGTTGCGGGCACTAGGCCTACCCACACAAATGAGGAATCATTTTTATTGGGAGACTTGGGGAAACACTGGTTGGAAGGAAATTTGTGGCTCCTCTCAGATTTCAGAACTCTGAGGTTTGCAAAGAATTCTGGGTAACAGAACCGGGCTGGAGCCCCCCAAGTCATACCATTCTGAATTCCCCTCAGAATCTATTTTAAAAAAACATAGAAGTTTGCTAGGTTTCCCTAGGTGCCAGCTGAGCTAGAAGACATAATCCACTGCTAGTCACTTTGCAAAAGACAGATCAGTTTTCTTTGAGAAAATGTGGTGAGTCCATGTTGTGTTTTGGGGCATTTCCTGTCGCAGGCACTTGGTCTACCCACAAATTTGAGGTACCATTTTTATCGGGAGACTGGGTGGAATGCTGGGTGGAAGGAAATTTGTTACTCCTCTCAGATTTCAGAACATTCTATCACCGAAATGTGAGGAAAAAGTGTTTTTTTTTGCCAAATTTTGAGGTTTCAAAGGTTTCTGCATTCTGGGTAACAGAACCTAGCGAAATCCCCACAAGTCACCCCATTCTGAATAACCCTGAGAGTTTAGTTTTAAAAAAAAATAGGTTTGCTAGGTTTCCCTAGGTGCTGGCTGAGCTAATGGACAAAATCCACAGCTAGACTCTTTGCATAAAACAGGTCTGTTTTCTTTGAGAAAATGTGTTGTGTCCATGTTGTGTTTTGGGGCATTTCCTGTCGCAGGCACTATGTCTACCCACACATTTGAGATACCATTTTTATCGAGAGACTGGGGGGAACACTGGATGGAAGGATATTTGTGACTCCTCTCAGATTCCAGAACTTTCTATCACCGAAATGTGAGAAAAGAGTGTTTTTTTTTAACCAGATTATGAGGTTTGCGAAGGTTTCTGGGTAACAGAGCCTGGTGAGAGCCCCCCAAGTTATGCCATTCTGAATTCCCCTCGGAGTCTAGTTTTTAAAAACATATAGGTTTGTAAAAAACAGACAAGATTTCTTTGGGAGAATGTGATGTGTCCATGATGTGTTTTGGGACATTTTCTGTTGTGGGCACTAGGCCTACCCACAGAAGTGAGGTACCCTTTTTATAGGGAGAGTCGGGTGAACGCTGGGTGGAAGGACACTAGTGGCTCCTCTCAGATTCCAGAACTTTCCATCATTGAAATTTCAGGAAAAAGTGTTTTGGTTTGCTAAATTTTGAGGTTTCCAAAGGATTCTAGGTAACAGGACCTGGCGAGAGCCCCACAATTCACCCTATTGTGTATTCCCCTGGGAGTCTAGTTTCAAAAACATACAGGTTTGCTAGGTTTCCATAGGTGCCAGCTGAGCTAGAGGCCAAAATCCACAGCTCGGCAATTTGCAAAAAACAGGTCAGTTTTGTTTGAGAAAATGTGATGTGTCCTTTTTGTGTTTTGGAGCATTTCCTTTCGCAGGCACTTGGTCTACCCCCACATTTGAGGTACCATTTTTATCGGGAGACAGGGGACAATCCTGGGTGGAAGGAAATTTGTAATTCCTCTCAGATTCCAGAACTTTCCATCAAGAAATGTGAGGAAAAAGTTTTTTTTTGCCAAATTTAAGAGGTTTGCACAGGATTCTGGGTAAAAGAACCCTGTGACAGCCCCACAAGTCATCCCATTCTGAATTTCAGTGAGAGTCTAGTTTTCAAAAACATATAGGTTTGCTAGGTTTCCCTTGGTGCCGGCTGAGCTACAGGCCAAAATCCACAGCTAGTCACTTTGCAAAAAACAGGTCAGTTTTCTTTGAGAAAATGTGATGAGTCCATGTTGAGTTTTGGGGCATTTCCTGTCGCAGGCACTAGGTCTACCCACAAATTTGCGGTACCATTTTTATCGGGAGACTGGGTGGAATGCTGTGTGGAAGGAGATTTGTGACTTCTCTCAGATTTCAGAACTTTCTATCACCGAAATGTGAGGAAAAAGTGTTTTTTTGCCAAATTTTGATGTTTGCAAAGGTTTCTGCATTCTGGGTAACAGAACCTAGCGAAAGCCCCACAAGTCACCCCATTCTGAATTCCCCTGAGAGTTTAGTTTTCAAAAGATGTAGGTTTGCTAGGTTTCCCTAGGTGCTGGCTGAGCTAATGGACAAAATCCACAGCTAGACTCTTTGCATAAAACAGGTCTGTTTTCTTTGAGAAAATGTGTTGTGTCCATGTTGTGTTTTGGGGCATTTCCTGTTGCAGGCACTAGGTCTACCCACACATTTGAGGTACCATTTTTATCGAGAGACTGGGGGGAACGCTGGGTGGAAGGATATTTGTGACTCCTCTCAGATTCCAAAACTTTCTATCACCGAAATGTGAGAAAATAGTTTTTTTTTTTTACCAGATTATGAGGTTTGCAAAGGTTTCTGGGTAACAGAGCCTGGTGAGAGCCCCCCAAGTTATGCCATTCTGAATTCCCCTCGGAGTCTAGTTTTTAAAAACATAAAGGTTTGGTAGGTTTCCCTTGGTGCCAGCTGAGCTTGAGGCCAAAATCCACAGCTGGGCACTTTGCAAAAAACAGGCCAGATTTCTTTGGGAAAATGTGATGTGTCCATGATGTGTTTTGGGACATTTTCTGTTGTGGGCACTAGGCCTACCCACAGAAGTGAGGTATCCTTTTTATAGGGAGAGTCGGGTGAACGCTGGGTGGAAGAACACTAGTGGCTCCTCTCAGATTCCAGAACTTTCCATCACTAAAATTTCAGGAAAAAGTGTTTTGTTTTGCTAAATTGTGAGGTTTGCAAAGGATTCTGGGTAACAGGACCTGGCGAGAGCCTCACAATTCACCCTATTCTGTATTCCCCTGGGAGTCTAGTTTCAAAAACATAAAGGTTTGCTAGGTTTCCCTAGGTGCCAGCTGAGCTAGAGGCCAAAATCCACAGCTAGGCAATTTGCAAAAAACAGGTCAGTTTTGTTTGAGAAAATGTGATGAGTCCATGTTGTGTTTTGGAGCATTTCCTTTCACAGGCACTTGGTCTACCCCCACATTTGAGGTACCATTTTTATTGGGAGACAGGGTGCAATGCTGGGTGGAAGGAAATTTGTAACTCCTCTCGGATTCCAGAACTTTCAATCACGAAATGTGAGGAAAAAGTGTTTTTTTTTGTCACATGTTGAGGTTTGCAAAGGACTCTGGGTAACAGAACCTGGAGAAAGCTCCGCAATTCATGCCACTCTGAATTTCCCTCTGTGCCTGCTCTTCAGAAACATATACGTTTGCTAGGTTTCCCTAAGAGCCGGCTCAGCTAGAGGCTAAAATCCACAGCCAGCCGCTTTGCAAAAAACAGGTTGGTTTTCTTAGGGAAAATATGATTTGTCCATGTTGTGTTTTGGGGCATTTCTTGTTGAGGGCACTTGGCCTACCCACACAAGTGAGGAACTCCTTTTATTGGGAGACTTGGGGAAATGTTGGGTGGAAGGAAATTTGTGGCTCCTCTCAGATTCCAGAATGTATTATCACAGAAATGTGAGGAAAAAGTGTTTTTCTTGTGCCAAATTTTGAGGTTTGCAAAGGTTTCTGGGTAACAGAAACTAGTGAAAACCCCATAAGCCCCCCTATTCTGAATTTCCCTGAGAGTCTAGTTTTCAAAAACATAAAGGTTTGCTAGTTTTCCATAGGTGCCAGCTGAGCTAGATGCTAAAATACAGAGTTAGGCACTTTGCAAAAAACAGGTCAGTTTTCTTTCGGAAAATCTAATGTGTCCATGTTGTGTTTTTGGGGCATTTGCTGTTGCGGTCTCTAGACCTACCTACACAAATAAGGAACCGTTTTTATTGGGAGACTTATAGGAATGCTGTGTGGATAGAAATTTGTGGCTTCTCTCAGATTCCATAATTTTCTATCACCTTAATGTGAGGAAAAAGTGTTTTCTTTTGCCAAATTTTGAGGTTTACAAAGGATTCCGGATAGTAGAACCTGGTGAGAGCTCCACAAGTCATGCCATTCTGAATTTCCCTCGGAGATCTAGTTTGCAAAAACATATAGGTTTGCTCGGTTTCCCTAGGTGCCAGCTGAGCTAGAGGCCAAAATCCTGAGCTAGGCACTTTGCAAAAAACAGGTAAACTTTCTTTGAGAAAATGTGATTTGCCCATGTTGTGTTTTGGGGCATTTCCTGTCGTAGGCACTAGTCCTACCCATACAAGTGAGGTACCATTTTCATCAGGAGACTGGGAGGAACGCTGGGTGGTAGGAAATTTGTGGCTCCTCTCAGATTCCAAAACTTTCTATCACCGAAATGTGAGGAATAATTATTTTTTGACAAATATTGAGGTTTGCAAAGGATTCTGGGTAAAAGAACCTGGTGAGAGCCCCACAAGTCACCCCATTCTGAATTCCCGTGAGAGTCTAGTTTTCAAAAACATATAGGTTTGCTCAGTTTCCCTTGGTGCCGGCTGAGCTAGAGGCCAAAATCCACAGCGGGTTACTTTGCAAAAGACAGGATGGTTTTCTTTGGGAAAATGTGATGTGTTCATGTTGTGTTTTGGAGCATTTCCTGTTGCGGGCACTAGGCCTACCCACACAAATGAGGAATCATTTTTATTGGGGGACTTTGGGGAATGTTGGTTGGAAGAATATTTTTGGCTCCTCTCAGATTCCAGAACTTATTATCACTGACATGTGAAGAAAAAGTGTTTTTTTTGCCAGATTTTGAAGTTTGCAAAAGTTTCTGGGTAACAGAACCCGGCGAGAGCCCCACAAGTCATGCCATTCTGAATTCCCCTGTGTGTATCCTTTTCAGAAACATATAGGTTTGCTAGGTTTTCTTAGGTGCTGGCTGTGCTAGAGGCCAACATCCACAGATAGATACTTTGCAAAAAACAGGTCAGTATTCTTTGGGAATATATGATGCGTCCATGTTGTGTTTTGGGGCATTCCCTGTTGTGGGCTCTAGGCCTACCCACACAAGTGAGGTACCATTTTTATTGGGAGTCTCGGCAGAATGCTGGGTAGAAGGAAATTTGTGGCTCCTCTCAGATTCCAGAACTTTATATCACCGAAATGTGAGTTAAAAGTGTTTTCTCTTGCCAAATGTTGAGGTTTGCAATGGATTCTGGGTAACAGAACCTGTCGAGAGCTCCACAAGTCATGCCATTCTGAATTTCGCTCAGAGTCTAGTTTTCAGAAACATATACGTTTGCTAGGTTTCCCTAGGTGCCGGCTGAGCTAGAGGCCAAAATCCACAGGTAGGTACTTTGCAAAAAACAGGCCAGTGTTCTTTGGGAAAATGTGATGTGTCCAGGTTGTGTTTTGGGGCATTTCCTTTTTCAGGCACTAGGCCTACCCACACAAGTTAGGAACATTTTTATCGGGTGTCTTGGTGGAACGCTTGGTGGAAGAAATTTGTTGCTCCTCTCATATTCCATTACGTATTATCACTGAAATGTGAGGAAAAAGTGTTTTTTTTTTGCCAAATGTTAAGGTTTGCAAAGGTTTTTGGGTAACAAAACCCAGCGAAAGCCCCATAAGTCACCCCATCCTGAATTTCCCTGAGAGTCTAGTATTAAAAAAACATATGGGTTTGCTAGGTTTCCCTAGGTGCTAGCTGAGCTAAAGGCCAAAATCTATGCCTAGTCACTTTGTATAAAACAAGTCAGCTTTCTTTGAGAAAATGTGATGTGTCCATGTTGTGTTTTGGGGTATTTACTGTCGCGGGCACTAGGCCTACACACACAAGTAAGGTACCATTTTTACTGGGAGACCTGGTGGAATGCTAGGTGGAAGGAAGTTTGTGGCTCCTTTCAGATTCCAGTACTCTCTATCACTGAAATGTGAGGAAAAAGTATTTTTTTGCCAAATGTTGAGGTTTACAAATGATTCTGGGTAAAAGAACCTGGTGACAGCCCCACTAGTCACCCCATTCTGAATTCTAGTGAGAGTCCAGTTTTAAAAAACAGCCACCGTTTGCTAGGTTTCCCTAGGTGCCGGCTGAGCTAGAGGATAAAATCCACAGCTAGGCACTTTGCATAAAACAGATCTGTTTTGTTAGAGAAATGTGATGTGTTCATGTTGTGTTTTGGGCCATTTGCTGTCGCGGGCACTAGGTCTACCCACACATTTGAGGTTCCATTTTTATCAGGAGACATGGGGGAATGCTGGGTGGAAGGAAATTTGTGGCTCCTCTCAGATTCCAGAACTTTATATCTCCGAAATGTGAGGAAAAAGTGTTTTCTTTTGCCAAATTTTGAGGTTTGCAAAGGATTCTGGATAACAGAACATGGTCGAGAGCCCCACAAGTCACCCTATTCTAAATTCCCCTTTGTGTCTGCTTTTCAGAAACATATAGGTTTGCAAGGTTTCCCTAGGTGCCGGCTGAGCTAGAGGCCAAAATCCACAGGTAGGTACTTTGCAAAAAACAGGCCAGTGTTCTTTGGGAAAATGTGATGTGTCCAGGTTGTGTTTTGGGGCATTTCCTTTTGCAGGCACTAGGCCTACCCACACAAGTTAGGAACATTTTTATCGGGTGTCTTGGTGGAACGCTTGGTGGAAGAAATTTGTTGCTCCTCTCATATTCCATTACGTATTATCACTGAAATGTGAGGAAAAAGTGTTTTTTTTTTGCCAAATGTTAAGGTTTGCAAAGGTTTTTGGGTAACAAAACCCAGCGAAAGCCCCATAAGTCACCCCATCCTGAATTTCCCTGAGAGTCTAGTATTAAAAAAACATATGGGTTTGCAGGGTTTCCCTAGGTGCTAGCTGAGCTAAAGGCCAAAATCTACGCCTAGTCACTTTGTATAAAACAAGTCAGTTTTCTTTGAGAAAATGTGATGTGTCCATGTTGTGTTTTGGGGTATTTACTGTCGCGGGCACTAGGCCTACACACACAAGTGAGGTACCATTTTTACTGGGAGACCTGGTGGAATGCTAGGTGGAAGGAAGTTTGTGGCTCCTTTCAGATTCCAGTACTCTCTATCACTGAAATGTGAGGAAAAAGTATTTTTTTGCCAAATGTTGAGGTTTACAAATGATTCTGGGTAAAAGAACCTGGTGACAGCCCCACTAGTCACCCCACTCTGAATTCCAGTGAGAGTCTAGTTTTCAAAAACACATAGGTTTGCTAGGTTTCCCTTGGTGCCGGCGGAGCTAGAGGCCAAAATCCATAGCTAGTTACTTTGCAAAAAACAGGTTGGTTTTCTTTGGGAAAATGTGATGTGTCCATGTTGTGTTTTGGGGCATTTCCTGTTGCGGGTAGTAGGCCTACCCACACAAGTGAGGTACCATTTGTATTGGGAGACTCGGGGGAACGTTGAGTGGAAAAACATTTGTGGCCCCTCTCAGATTCCAGAACTTATTATCACTGAAATGTGAGGAAAAAGTGTTTTTTTAGTTTTTCCAAATTTTGAGGTTTGCTAAAGTTTCTGGGTAACAAAACCTAGTGAAAGCCCCACAAGTCACCCCATTCTGAATTCCCCTGAGAGTCTAGTTTTCAAAAACATATAGGTTTGCTAGGTTTCCCTAGGTGCCGGCTGAGCTAGAGGCCAAAACCCACAGCTTGTCACTTTGCAGAAAAACAGGTTGGTTTTCTTTGGGAAAATGTCATGTGTCCATGCTGTGTTTTGGGGCATTTCCTGTTGCGGGTACTATGCCTACCCACACAAATGAGGAATCATTTTTATTGGGAGACTTGGGGAAACACTGGTTGGAAGGAAATGTGTGGCTCCTCTCAGATTCCAGAACTTTCTATCACCGAAATGTGTGAAAACGTTTTTTTTTTTTCCAGAATTTCTTTTGAGGTTTGCAAAGGATTCTGGGTAACAGGACCTGGCGAGAGCCTCACAATTCACCCTATTCTGTATTCCCTTGGGAGTCTAGTTTCAAAAACATAAAGATTTGCTAGGTTTCCCTAGGTGCCAGCTGAGCTAGAGGCCAAAATCCACAGCTAGGCAATTTGCAAAAAACAGGTCAGTTTTGTTTGAGAAAATGTGATGAGTCCATGTTGTGTTTTGGAGCATTTCCTTTCACAGGCACTTGGTCTACCCCCACATTTGAGGTACCATTTTTATTGGGAGACAGGGTGCAATGCTGGGTGGAAGGAAATTTGTGACTCCTCTCGGATTCCAGAACTTTCAATCACGAAATGTGAGGAAAAAGTGTTTTTTTTGGTCACATGTTGAGGTTTGCAAAGGACTCTGGGTAACAGAACCTGGAGAAAGCTCCGCAATTCATGCCACTCTGAATTTCCCTCTGTGCCTGCTCTTCAGAAACATATACGTTTGCTAGGTTTCCCTAAGAGCCGGCTCAGCTAGAGGCTAAAATCCACAGCCAGCCGCTTTGCAAAAAACAGGTTGGTTTTCTTAGGGAAAATATGATTTGTCCATGTTGTGTTTTGGGGCATTTCTTGTTGAGGGCACTTGGCCTACCCACACAAGTGAGGAACTCCTTTTATTGGGAGACTTGGGGAAATGTTGGGTGGAAGGAAATTTGTGGCTCCTCTCAGATTCCAGAATGTATTATCACAGAAATGTGAGGAAAAAGTGTTTTTCTTGTGCCAAATTTTGAGGTTTGCAAAGGTTTCTGGGTAACAGAAACTAGTGAAAACCCCATAAGCCCCCCTATTCTGAATTTCCCTGAGAGTCTAGTTTTCAAAAACATATAGGTTTGCTAGTTTTCCCTAGGTGCCAGCTGAGCTAGATGCTAAAATACAGAGTTAGGCACTTTGCAAAAAACAGGTCAGTTTTCTTTGGGAAAATCTAATGTGTCCATGTTGTGTTTTTGGGGCATTTGCTGTTGCGGTCTCTAGACCTACCTACACAAATAAGGAACCGTTTTTATTGGGAGACTTATAGGAATGCTGTGTGGATAGAAATTTGTGGCTTCTCTCAGATTCCATAATTTTCTATCACCTTAATGTGAGGAAAAAGTGTTTTCTTTTGCCAAATTTTGAGGTTTACAAAGGATTCCGGATAGTAGAACCTGGTGAGAGCTCCACAAGTCATGCCATTCTGAATTTCCCTCGGAGATCTAGTTTGCAAAAACATATAGGTTTGCTCGGTTTCCCTAGGTGCCAGCTGAGCTAGAGGCCAAAATCCTGAGCTAGGCACTTTGCAAAAAACAGGTAAACTTTCTTTGAGAAAATGTGATTTGCCCATGTTGTGTTTTGGGGCATTTCCTGTCGTAGGCACTAGTCCTACCCATACAAGTGAGGTACCATTTTCATCAGGAGACTGGGAGGAACGCTGGGTGGTAGGAAATTTGTGGCTCCTCTCAGATTCCAGAACTTTCTATCACCGAAATGTGAGGAATAATTATTTTTTGACAAATATTGAGGTTTGCAAAGGATTCTGGGAAAAAAGAACCTGGTGAGAGCCCCACAAGTCACCCCATTCTGAATTCCCGTGAGAGTCTAGTTTTCAAAAACATATAGGTTTGCTCAGTTTCCCTTGGTGCCGGCTGAGCTAGAGGCCAAAATCCACAGCGGGTTACTTTGCAAAAGACAGGATGGTTTTCTTTGGGAAAATGTGATGTGTCCATGTTGTGTTTTGGAGCATTTCCTGTTGCGGGCACTAGGCCTACCCACACAAATGAGGAATCATTTTTATTGGGGGACTTTGGGGAATGTTGGTTGGGAGAACATTTTTGGCTCCTCTCAGATTCCAGAACTTATTATCACTGACATGTGAAGAAAAAGTGTTTTTTTTTGCCAGATTTTGAAGTTTGCAAAGGTTTCTGGGTAACAGAACCCGGCGAGAGCCCCACAAGTCATGTCATTCTGAATTCCCCTGTGTGTCTCCTTTTCAGAAACATATAGGTTTGCTAGGTTTTCTTAGGTGCTGGCTGTGCTAGAGGCCAAAATCCACAGATAGATACTTTGCAAAAAACAGGTCAGTATTCTTTGGGAAAATATGATGCGTCCATGTTGTGTTTTGGGGCATTCCCTGTTGTGGGCTGTAGGCCTACCCACACAAGTGAGGTACCATTTTTATTGGGAGTCTCGGCAGAACGCTGGGTAGAAGGAAATTTGTGGCTCCTCTCAGATTCCAGAACTTTCTATCACCGAAATGTGAGGAATAATTATTTTTTGGCAAATATTGAGGTTTGCAAAGGATTCTGGGTAAAAGAACCTGGTGAGAGCCCCACAAGTCACCCCATTCTGAATTCCCGTGAGAGTCTAGTTTTCAAAAACATATAGGTTTGCTCAGTTTTCCTTGGTGCCGGCTGAGCTAGAGGCCAAAATCCACAGCGGGTTACTTTGCAAAAGACAGGATGGTTTTCTTTGGGAAAATGTGATGTGTCCATGTTGTGTTTTGGAGCATTTCCTGTTGCGGGCACTAGGCCTACCCACACAAATGAGGAATCATTTTTATTGGGGGACTTTGGGGAATGTTGGTTGGAAGAATATTTTTGGCTCCTCTCAGATTCCAGAACTTATTATCACTGACATGTGAAGAAAAAGTGTTTTTTTTTGCCAGATTTTGAAGTTTGCAAATGTTTCTGGGTAGCAGAACCCGGCGAGAGCCCCACAAGTCATGCCATTCTGAATTCCCCCGTATGTCTCCTTTTCAGAAACATATAGGTTTGCTAGGTTTTCTTAGGTGCTGGCTGTGCTAGAGGCCAAAATCCACAGATAGATACTTTGCAAAAAACAGGTCAGTATTCTTTGGGAAAATATGATGCGTCCATGTTGTGTTTTGGGGCATTCCCTGTTGTGGGCTCTAGGCCTACCCACACAAGTGAGGTACCATTTTTATTGGGAGTCTCGGCAGAACGCTGGGTAGAAGGAAATTTGTGGCTCCTCTCAGATTCCAGAACTTTATATCACCGAAATGTGAGTTAAAAGTGTTTTCTCTTGCCAAATGTTGAGGTTTGCAATGGATTCTGGGTAACAGAACCTGTCGAGAGCTCCACAAGTCATGCCATTCTGAATTTCGCTCAGAGTCTAGTTTTCAGAAACATATACGTTTGCTAGGTTTCCCTAGGTGCCGGCTGAGCTAGAGGCCAAAATCCACAGGTAGGTACTTTGCAAAAAACAGGCCAGTGTTCTTTGGGAAAATGTGATGTGTCCAGGTTGTGTTTTGGGGCATTTCCTTTTTCAGGCACTAGGCCTACCCACACAAGTTAGGAACATTTTTATCGGGTGTCTTGGTGGAACGCTTGGTGGAAGAAATTTGTTGCTCCTCTCATATTCCATTACGTATTATCACTGAAATGTGAGGAAAAAGTGTTTTTTTTTTGCCAAATGTTAAGGTTTGCAAAGGTTTTTGGGTAACAAAACCCAGCGAAAGCCCCATAAGTCACCCCATTCTGAATTTCCCTGAGAGTCTAGTATTAAAAAAACATATGGGTTTGCTAGGTTTCCCTAGGTGCTAGCTGAGCTAAAGGCCAAAACCTACGCCTAGTCACTTTGTATAAAACAAGTCAGTTTTCTTTGAGAAAATGTGATGTGTCCATGTTGTGTTTTGGGGTATTTACTGTCGCGGGCACTAGGCCTACACACACAAGTAAGGTACCATTTTTACTGGGAGACCTGGTGGAATGCTAGGTGGAAGGAAGTTTGTGGCTCCTTTCAGATTCCAGTACTCTCTATCACTGAAATGTGAGGAAAAAGTATTTTTTTGCCAAATGTTGAGGTTTACAAATGATTCTGGGTAAAAGAACCTGGTGACAGCCCCACTAGTCACCCCATTCTGAATTCTAGTGAGAGTCTAGTTTTAAAAAACAGATACGTTTGCTAGGTTTCCCTAGGTGCCGACTGAGCTAGAGGACAAAATCCACAGCTAGGCACTTTGCATAAAACAGATCTGTTTTGTTAGAGAAATGTGATGTGTTCATGTTGTGTTTTGGGCCATTTGCTGTCGCGGGCACTAGGTCTACCCACACATTTGAGGTTCCATTTTTATCAGGAGACATGGGGGAATGCTGGGTGGAAGGAAATTTGTGGCTCCTCTCAGATTCCAGAACTTTATATCTCCGAAATGTGAGGAAAAAGTGTTTTCTTTTGCCAAATTTTGAGGTTTGCAAAGGATTCTGGATAACAGAACATGGTCGAGAGCCCCACAAGTCACCCTATTCTAAATTCCCCTTTGTGTCTGCTTTTCAGAAACATATAGGTTTGCAAGGTTTCCCTAGGTGCCGGCTGAGCTAGAGGCCAAAATCCACAGGTAGGTACTTTGCAAAAAACAGGCCAGTGTTCTTTGGGAAAATGTGATGTGTCCAGGTCGTGTTTTGGGGCATTTCCTTTTGCAGGCACTAGGCCTACCCACACAAGTTAGGAACATTTTTATCGGGTGTCTTGGTGGAACGCTTGGTGGAAGAAATTTGTTGCTCCTCTCATATTCCATTACGTATTATCACTGAAATGTGAGGAAAAAGTGTTTTTTTTTTTGCCAAATGTTAAGGTTTGCAAAGGTTTTTGGGTAACAAAACCCAGCGAAAGCCCCATAAGTCACCCCATTCTGAATTTCCCTGAGAGTCTAGTATTAAAAAAACATATGGGTTTGCTAGGTTTCCCTAGGTGCTAGCTGAGCTAAAGGCCAAAACCTACGCCTAGTCACTTTGTATAAAACAAGTCAGTTTTCTTTGAGAAAATGTGATGTGTCCATGTTGTGTTTTGGGGTATTTACTGTCGCGGGCACTAGGCCTACACACACAAGTAAGGTACCATTTTTACTGGGAGACCTGGTGGAATGCTAGGTGGAAGGAAGTTTGTGGCTCCTTTCAGATTCCAGTACTCTCTATCACTGAAATGTGAGGAAAAAGTATTTTTTTGCCAAATGTTGAGGTTTACAAATGATTCTGGGTAAAAGAACCTGGTGACAGCCCCACTAGTCACCCCATTCTGAATTCTAGTGAGAGTCTAGTTTTAAAAAACAGATACGTTTGCTAGGTTTCCCTAGGTGCCGACTGAGCTAGAGGACAAAATCCACAGCTAGGCACTTTGCATAAAACAGATCTGTTTTGTTAGAGAAATGTGATGTGTTCATGTTGTGTTTTGGGCCATTTGCTGTCGCGGGCACTAGGTCTACCCACACATTTGAGGTTCCATTTTTATCAGGAGACATGGGGGAATGCTGGGTGGAAGGAAATTTGTGGCTCCTCTCAGATTCCAGAACTTTATATCTCCGAAATGTGAGGAAAAAGTGTTTTCTTTTGCCAAATTTTGAGGTTTGCAAAGGATTCTGGATAACAGAACATGGTCGAGAGCCCCACAAGTCACCCTATTCTAAATTCCCCTTTGTGTCTGCTTTTCAGAAACATATAGGTTTGCAAGGTTTCCCTAGGTGCCGGCTGAGCTAGAGGCCAAAATCCACAGGTAGGTACTTTGCAAAAAACAGGCCAGTGTTCTTTGGGAAAATGTGATGTGTCCAGGTCGTGTTTTGGGGCATTTCCTTTTGCAGGCACTAGGCCTACCCACACAAGTTAGGAACATTTTTATCGGGTGTCTTGGTGGAACGCTTGGTGGAAGAAATTTGTTGCTCCTCTCATATTCCATTACGTATTATCACTGAAATGTGAGGAAAAAGTGTTTTTTTTTTTGCCAAATGTTAAGGTTTGCAAAGGTTTTTGGGTAACAAAACCCAGCGAAAGCCCCATAAGTCACCCCATCCTGAATTTCCCTGAGAGTCTAGTATTAAAAAAACATATGGGTTTGCAGGGTTTCCCTAGGTGCTAGCTGAGCTAAAGGCCAAAATCTACGCCTAGTCACTTTGTATAAAACAAGTCAGTTTTCTTTGAGAAAATGTGATGTGTCCATGTTGTGTTTTGGGGTATTTACTGTCGCGGGCACTAGGCCTACACACACAAGTGAGGTACCATTTTTACTGGGAGACCTGGTGGAATGCTAGGTGGAAGGAAGTTTGTGGCTCCTTTCAGATTCCAGTACTCTCTATCACTGAAATGTGAGGAAAAAGTATTTTTTTGCCAAATGTTGAGGTTTACAAATGATTCTGGGTAAAAGAACCTGGTGACAGCCCCACTAGTCACCCCATTCTGAATTCTAGTGAGAGTCTAGTTTTAAAAAACAGATACGTTTGCTAGGTTTCCCTAGGTGCCGACTGAGCTAGAGGACAAAATCCACAGCTAGGCACTTTGCATAAAACAGATCTGTTTTGTTAGAGAAATGTGATGTGTTCATGTTGTGTTTTGGGCCATTTGCTGTCGCGGGCACTAGGTCTACCCACACATTTGAGGTTCCATTTTTATCAGGAGACATGGGGGAATGCTGGGTGGAAGGAAATTTGTGGCTCCTCTCAGATTCCAGAACTTTATATCTCCGAAATGTGAGGAAAAAGTGTTTTCTTTTGCCAAATTTTGAGGTTTGCAAAGGATTCTGGATAACAGAACATGGTCGAGAGCCCCACAAGTCACCCTATTCTAAATTCCCCTTTGTGTCTGCTTTTCAGAAACATATAGGTTTGCAAGGTTTCCCTAGGTGCCGGCTGAGCTAGAGGCCAAAATCCACAGGTAGGTACTTTGCAAAAAACAGGCCAGTGTTCTTTGGGAAAATGTGATGTGTCCAGGTCGTGTTTTGGGGCATTTCCTTTTGCAGGCACTAGGCCTACCCACACAAGTTAGGAACATTTTTATCGGGTGTCTTGGTGGAACACTTGGTGGAAGAAATTTGTTGCTCCTCTCATATTCCATTACGTATTATCACTGAAATGTGAGGAAAAAGTGTTTTTTTTTTTGCCAAATGTTAAGGTTTGCAAAGGTTTTTGGGTAACAAAACCCAGCGAAAGCCCCATAAGTCACCCCATCCTGAATTTCCCTGAGAGTCTAGTATTAAAAAAACATATGGGTTTGCAGGGTTTCCCTAGGTGCTAGCTGAGCTAAAGGCCAAAATCTACGCCTAGTCACTTTGTATAAAACAAGTCAGTTTTCTTTGAGAAAATGTGATGTGTCCATGTTGTGTTTTGGGGTATTTACTGTCGCGGGCACTAGGCCTACACACACAAGTGAGGTACCATTTTTACTGGGAGACCTGGTGGAATGCTAGGTGGAAGGAAGTTTGTGGCTCCTTTCAGATTCCAGTACTCTCTATCACTGAAATGTGAGGAAAAAGTATTTTTTTGCCAAATGTTGAGGTTTACAAATGATTCTGGGTAAAAGAACCTGGTGACAGCCCCACTAGTCACCCCACTCTGAATTCCAGTGAGAATCTAGTTTTCAAAAACACATAGGTTTGCTAGGTTTCCCTTGGTGCCGGCGGAGCTAGAGGCCAAAATCCATAGCTAGTTACTTTGCAAAAAACAGGTTGGTTTTCTTTGGGAATATGTGATGTGTCCATGTTGTGTTTTGGGGCATTTCCTGTTGCGGGTAGTAGGCCTACCCACACAAGTGAGGTACCATTTGTATTGGGAGACTCAAGGGAACGTTGAGTGGAAAAACATTTGTGGCCTCTCTCAGATTCCAGAACTTATTATCACTGAAATGTGAGGAAAAAGTGTTTTTTTAGTTTTTCCAAATTTTGAGGTTTGCAAAAGTTTCTGGGTAACAAAACCTAGTGAAAGCCCCACAAGTCACCCCATTCTGAATTCCCCTGAGAGTCTAGTTTTCAAAAACATATAGGTTTGCTAGGTTTCCCTAGGTGCCGGCTGAGCTAGAGGCCAAAACCCACAGCTTGTCACTTTGCAGAAAAACAGGTCGGTTTTCTTTGGGAAAATGTCATGTGTCCATGCTGTGTTTTGGGGCATTTCCTGTTGCGGGCACTATGCCTACCCACACAAATGAGGAATCATTTTTATTGGGAGACTTGGGGAAACACTGGTTGGAAGGAAATGTGTGGCTCCTCTCAGATTCCAGAACTTTCTATCACCGAAATGTGTGAAAAAGTTTTTTTTTTTCCAGAATTTCTTTTGAGGTTTGCAAAGGATTCTGGGTAACAGAACCTGGTGAGAGCCCCAGAAGTCATAACATTCTGAATTCCCCTCGGAGTCTAGTTTTAAAAAACATATAGGTTTGCTAGGTTTCCCTGGGTGCCAGCTGAGCTACAGGCCAAAATCCACAGCTAGTCACTTTGCAAAAGACAGGTCAGTTTTTTTTGAGAAAATGTGGTGTGTCCATGTTGTGTTTTGGGGCATTTCCTGTCGCAGGCACTAGGTCTACCCACAAATTTGACGTACCATTTTTATCGTGAGACTGGGTGGAATGCTGGGTGGAAGGAAATTTGTTACTCCTCTCAGATTTCAGAACTTTCTATCACCTAAATGTGAGGAAAAGGAGTTTTGTCGGCAAATTTTGAGGTTTCAAAGGTTTCTGAATTCTGGGTAACAGAACCTAGCGAAATCCCCACAAGTCACCCCATTCTGAATTCCCCTGAGAGTTTAGTTTTCAAAAGGTGTAGGTTTGCTACGTTTCCCTAGGTGCTGGCTGAGCTACAGGCCAAAATCCACAGCTAGTCACTTTGCATAAAACAGGTCTGTTTTCTTTGAGAAAATGTGTTGTGTCCATGTTGTGGTTTGGGGCATTTCCTGTCGCAGGCACTAGGTCTACCCACACATTTGAGGTACCATTGTTATCGAGAGACTGGGGGGAACGCTGGGTGGAAGGAAATTTGTGACACCTCTCAGATTCCAGAACTTTCTATCACAGAAATGTGAGAAAATAGTGTTTTTTTCCAGATTATGAGGTTTGCAAAGTTTTCTGGGTAACACAACCTGGTGAGAGCCCCCCAAGTTATGCCATTCTGAATTCCCCTCGGAGTCTAGTTTTTAAAAACATAAAGGTTTGGTAGGTTTCCCTTGGTGTCAGCTGAGCTAGAGGCCAAAATCCACAGCTAGGCACTTTGCAAAAAACAGGTCAGATTTCTTTGGGAAAATGTGATGTGTCCATGATGTGTTTTGGGGCATTTCTTGTTGGGAACAATAGGCCTACCCACAGAAGTGAGGTACCCTTTTTATAGGGAGAGTTGGGTAAACGCTGGGTGGAAGGAAACTAGTGGCTCCTCTCAGATTCCAGAACTTTTCATCACTGACATTTCAGGAAAAAGTGTTTTGTTTTGCTAAATTTTGAGCTTTGCAAAGGATTCTGGGTAACAGAACCTGGCGAGAGCCCCCCAATTCACCCTATTCTGTATTCCCATGGGAGTCTAGTTTCAAAAACATATAAGTATGCTAGATTGCCTTAGGTGCCCACTGAGCTAGAGTACAAAATCCACAGCTAGGCACTTTGCAAAAAACAGGCCAGTATTCTTTGGGAAAATGTGATGTGTCCAGGTTGTGTTTTGGGGCATTTCCTGTTGTGGGCAGTAGGCCTACCCACACAAGGTAGGTACATTTGTATCGGGTGTCTTGGTGGAAAGCTTGGTGGATAAATATGTTGCTCCTCTCATATTCCAGAACTTATTATCACTGAAATGTGAAGAAAAAGTTTATTTTTTTTGCCAAATGTTGATGTACGCAAAGGTTTTTGGGAACAAAACCCAGCGAAAGCCCCATAAGTCACCCCATTCTGAATTTCCCTTAGAGTCTAGCTTTAAAAAAACATATGGGTTTGCTAAGGTTCCCTAGGTGCTAGCTGAGCTAGAGGCCAAAATCTACGCCTAGTCACTTTGCACAAAACAGGTCAGTTTTCTTTGAGAAAATGTGATGTGTCCATGTTGTGTTTTGGGGTATTTACTGTCGCGGGCACTAGGCCTACCCACACATGTGAGGTACCATTTTTACTGGGAGGCCTGGTGGAATGCTAGGTGGAAGGAATTTTGTGGCTCCTTTCAGATTCCAGAACTCTCTATTTTTTTGCCAAATGTTGAGGTTTGCAAATGATTCTGGGTAAAAGAACCCAGTGACAGCCCCACAGCTCACCCTATTCTGACTTCCAGTAAGAGTCTAGTTTTCAAAAACATATAGGTTTGCTAGGTTTCCCTTGGTTCCGGCTAAGCTAGAGGCCAAAATCCACATACTTTGCAAAAAACAGGTTGGTTTTCTTTGGGAAAATGTGATATGTCCATGTTTTGTTTTGGGGCATTTCCTGTCGCAGGCACTAGGTCTACCCACAAATTTGAGGTACCATTTTTGTCGGGAGACTGGGTGGAATGCTGGGTGGAAGGAAATTTGTTACTCCTCTCAGATTTCAGAACTTTCTATCACCGAAATGTGAGGAAAAGGAGTTTTGTCGGCAAATTTTGAGGTTTCAAAGGTTTCTGAATTCTGGGTAACAGAACCTAGCGAAATCCCCACAAGTCACCCCATTCTGAATTCCCCTGAGAGTTTAGTTTTCAAAAGGTGTAGGTTTGCTACGTTTCCCTAGGTGCTGGCTGAGCTACAGGCCAAAATCCACAGCTAGTCACTTTGCATAAAACAGGTCTGTTTTCTTTGAGAAAATGTGTTGTGTCCATGTTGTGGTTTGGGGCATTTCCTGTCGCAGGCACTAGGTCTACCCACACATTTGAGGTACCATTGTTATCGAGAGACTGGGGGGAACGCTGGGTGGAAGGAAATTTGTGACACCTCTCAGATTCCAGAACTTTCTATCACAGAAATGTGAGAAAATAGTGTTTTTTTGCCAGATTATGAGGTTTGCAAAGTTTTCTGGGTAACACAACCTGGTGAGAGCCCCCCAAGTTATGCCATTCTGAATTCCCCTCGGAGTCTAGTTTTTAAAAATATAAAGGTTTGGTAGGTTTCCCTTGGTGTCAGCTGAGCTAGAGGCCAAAATCCATAGCTAGGCACTTTGCAAAAAACAGGTCAGATTTCTTTGGGAAAATGTGATGTGTCCATGATGTGTTTTGGGGCATTTCTTGTTGGGAACAATAGGCCTACCCACAGAAGTGAGGTACCCTTTTTATAGGGAGAGTTGGGTAAACGCTGGGTGGAAGGAAACTAGTGGCTCCTCTCAGATTCCAGAACTTTCCATCACTGACATTTCAGGAAAAAGTGTTTTGTTTTGCTAAATTTTGAGCTTTGCAAAGGATTCTGGGTAACAGAACCTGGCGAGAGCCCCCCAATTCACCCTATTCTGTATTCCCATGGGAGTCTAGTTTCAAAAACATATAAGTATGCTAGATTGCCTTAGGTGCCCACTGAGCTAGAGTACAAAATCCACAGCTAGGCACTTTGCAAAAAACAGGCCAGTATTCTTTGGGAAAATGTGATGTGTCCAGGTTGTGTTTTGGGGCATTTCCTGTTGTGGGCAGTAGGCCTACCCACACAAGGTAGGTACATTTGTATCGGGTGTCTTGGTGGAAAGCTTGGTGGATAAATATGTTGCTCCTCTCATATTCCAGAACTTATTATCACTGAAATGTGAAGAAAAAGTTTATTTTTTTTGCCAAATGTTGATGTTCGCAAAGGTTTTTGGGAACAAAACCCAGCGAAAGCCCCATAAGTCACCCCATTCTGAATTTCCCTTAGAGTCTAGCTTTAAAAAAACATATGGGTTTGCTAAGGTTCCCTAGGTGCTAGCTGAGCTAGAGGCCAAAATCTACGCCTAGTCACTTTGCACAAAACAGGTCAGTTTTCTTTGAGAAAATGTGATGTGTCCATGTTGTGTTTTGGGGTATTTACTGTCGCGGGCACTAGGCCTACCCACACATGTGAGGTACAATTTTTACTGGGAGACCTGGTGGAATGCTAGGTGGAAGGAATTTTGTGGCTCCTTTCAGATTCCAGAACTCTCTATTTTTTTGCCAAATGTTGAGGTTTGCAAATGATTCTGGGTAAAAGAACCCAGTGACAGCCCCACAGCTCACCCTATTCTGACTTCCAGTAAGAGTCTAGTTTTCAAAAACATATAGGTTTGCTAGGTTTCCCTTGGTTCCGGCTAAGCTAGAGGCCAAAATCCACATACTTTGCAAAAAACAGGTTGGTTTTCTTTGGGAAAATGTGATATGTCCATGTTTTGTTTTGGGGCATTTCCTGTCGCAGGCACTAGGTCTACCCACAAATTTGAGGTACCATTTTTGTCGGGAGACTGGGTGGAATGCTGGGTGGAAGGAAATTTGTGACTCCTCTCAGATTTCAGAACTTTTTATCACCGAAATGTGAGGAAAAAGTGTTTTTTTCCAAATGTTGATGTTTGCACAGGTTTCTGCATTCTGGGTAACAGAACTTAGCGAAAGCCCCACAAGTCACCCCATTCTGAATTCCCCTGAGAGTTTAGTTTTCAAAAGATGTAGGTGTGTTAGGTTTCCCTAGGTGCTGGCTGAGTTAATGGACAAAATCCACAGCTAGGCACTTTGCATAAAACAGGTCTGTTTTCTTTGAGAAAATGTGTTGTGTCCATGTTGTGTTTTGGGGCATTTCCTGTCGCAGGCACTAGGTCTACCCACACTTTTGTGGTACCATTTTTATTTATAGACTTGGGGGAACGCTGGGTGGAAGGATATTTGTGACTCCTCTCAGATTCCAGAACTTTCTATCAACGAAATGTGAGAAAAGAGTGTTTTTTTCTTCTCCACATTATGAGGTTTGCAAAGGTTTCTGGGTAACAGAGCCTGGTGAGAGCCCCCCAAGTTATGCCATTCTGAATTCCTCTTGGAGTTTAGTTTTTAAAAACATAAAGGTTTGGTAGGTTCCCTCTGGTGCCAGCTGAGCTAGAGGCCAAAATCCACAGCTAGGCACTTTGCAAAAAACAGGTCAGATTTCTTTGGGAAAATGTGATGTGTCCATGATGTGTTTTGGGACATTTCCTGTTGTGGGAACTAGGCCTACCCACAGAAGTGAGGTACCCTTTTTATAGGGAGAGTCGGGTGAACGCTGGGTGGAAGGAAACTAGTGGCTCCTCTCAGATTCCAGAACATTCCATCACTGAATTTTGAGAAAAAAGTGTTTTTTTTTGCTAAATTCTGAGGTTTGCAGAGGATTCTGGGTAACAGGACCTGGGCAGAGTCCCACAATTCACCCTATTCTGTATTCCCCTGGGAGTCTAGTTTCAAAAACAGATAGGTTTGCTAGATTGCCCTAGATGCCCGCTGAGCTAGAGGCCAAAATCCACACCTAGTTACTTTGCAAAAAACAGGTTGGGTTTCTTTGGGAAAATGTGATGTGTCCATGTTGTGTTTTGGGGCTTTTCCTGTTGCGGGCACTAGGCCTACCCACACAAGTGAGGAACTCTTTTTATTGGGAGACTTGGGGAAATGTTGGGTGGAAGGAAATGTGTGGCTCCTCTCAGATTCCAGAACTTTCTATCACCGAAATGTGAGGAAAAAGTGTTTTTTTTTGGCCAAATTTTGAGGTTTGCACAGGTTTCTGGGTAACAGAACCTACTGAAAACCCCACAAGTCCCCCAAGTCTGAATTTCCCTGAGAGTCTAGTTTTCAAAAACATATAGGTTTGCAAGGTTTCCCTAGGTGCCAGCTGAGCTAGAGGCCAAAATCCAGAGCTAGGCACTTTGCAAAAAACAGGTCAGTTTTCTTTGAGAAAATGTAATGTGTCCATGTTGTGTTTTGGGGCTTTTCCTGTTGCGGGCACTAGGCCTACCCACACAAGTGAGGAACTCTTTTTATTGGGAGACTTGGGGAAATGTTGGGTGGAAGGAAATTAGTGGCTCCTCTCAGATTCCAGAACATTCCATCACTAAATTTTCAGGAAAAAGTGTTTTGTTTTGCTAAATTCTGAGGTTTTCAAATGATTCTGGGTAATAGGACCTAGTGAAAACCCCACAAGCCTCCCTATTCTTTATTCCCCTGGGAGTCTAGTTACAAAAACATATAGGTTTGCTAGGTTTCCCTTGGTGCCGGCTGAGCTAGAGGCCAAACTCCACAGCTAGTCACTTTGCAGAAAAACAGGTTGGTTTTCTTTGGTAAAATGTGATGTGTCTTTGTTATATTTTGGGCCATTTCCTGTTGCGGGCACTAGGCCTCCCCACACAAGTGAGGAACCATTTTTATTGGGAGGCTTGGGGGAACGCTGCGTGGAAGGAAATTTGTGGCTCCTCTCAGATTCCAGAACTTTCTATCACCTAAATGTGAGGAAAAAGAGTTTTCTTTTGCCAAATTCTGAGGTTTGCAAAGATTTCTGTGTAACAGAACCGGGCTGGAGCCCCCCAAGTCATGCCATTCTGAATTCCCCTCAGAGTCTAGTTTTAAAAAACATACACATTTGCTAGGTTTCCCTAGGTGCCAGCTTAGCTAGAAGACATAATCCACAGCTAGTCACTTTGCAAAAAACAGGTCAGTTTTCTTTAAGAAAATGTGGTGAGTCCATGTTGTGTTTTGGGGGCATTTCCTGTCACAGGCACTATGTCTACGCACACATTTGAGGTTTTTTTTGCCAAATATTGAGGTTTGCAGAGGATTCTGGGTAAAAGAACCGGTGACAGCCCCACAAGTCACCCCATTCTGAATTCCAGTGAGAGTCTAGTTTTTAAAAACATATAGGTTTGCTAGGTTTCCCTTGGTGCCGGCTGAGCTAGAGGTCAAAATCCACAGCTAGTTACTTTGAAAAACAGGTTGTATTTCTTTGGGAAAATGTGATGTGTCCATGTTGTGTTTTGGGGCATTTCCTGTTGCGGGTTCTAGGCCTACCCACACAAGTGAGGTACCATTTTTATTGGGAGACTTGAGGAAACGTTGAGTGGGAAAAATATGTGGCTTCTCTCAGATTCCAGAATTTATTATCACTGAAATGTGAGGAAAAAGTGTTTTTTTTTGGCCAAATTTTGAGGTTTGTAAAAGTTTCTGGGTAACAGAACCTAGTGAAAGTCCCACAAGTCACTCCATTCTGAATTCCCCTGAGAGTCTAGTTTTCAAAAACATATTGGTTTGCTAGGTTTCCCTAGGTGCCGGCTGAGCTAGAGGCCAAAATCCACAGCTGGTCACTTTGCAGAAAAACAGGTCGATTTTCTTTGGGAAAATGTCATGTGTCCATGTTGTGTATTGGGACATTTCCTGTTGCGGGCACTAGGCCTACCCACACAAATGAGGAATCATTTTTATTGGGAGACTTGGGGGAACGTAGGTTGGAAGGAAATGTGTGGCTCCTCTCAGATTCCAGAACTTTCTATCACCGAAATGTGTGAAAAAGTGTTTTTTTTCTTCCAAATTTTATTTTGAGGTTTGCAAAGGATTCTGGGTAACAGAACCTAGCAAGAGCCCCACAAGTCATGACATTCTGAATGCCCCTCGGAGTCTAGTTTTAAAGCATATAGGTTTGCTAGGTTTCCCTAGGTGCCAGCTGAGCTACAGGCCAAAATCCACAGCTAGTCACTTTGCAAAAAACAGTTCAGTTTTCTTTGATAAAATGTGGTGAGTCCATGTTGTGTTTTGGGGTCGCAGGCACTAGGTCTACTCACAAACTTGAGGTACCATTTTTATCGGGAGACTGGGTGGAATACTGGGTGGAAGGAAATTTGTGACTCCTCTCAGATTTCAGAACTTTCTATCACCGAAATGTGAGGAAAAAGTGTTTTTTTGCCAAATTTTGAGGTTTGCAAAGGTTTCTGCATTCTGGGTAACAGAACCTAGCAAAAGCCCCACAAGTCACCCCATTCTGAATTCCCCTGAGAGTTTAGTTTTCAAAAGATGTAGGTTTGCTAGGTTTCCCTAGGTGCTGGCTGAGCTAATGGACAAAATCCACAGCTGGTCACTTTGCAAAAAACAGGTCAGTTTTCTTTGAGAAAATGTGCTTAGTCCATGTTGTGTTCTGGAGCATTTCCTGTCGCAGGCACTAGGTCTACCCATACATTTGAGGTACCATTTTTATCGGGACACTGGGTGGAATGTGAGGAAAAAGTGTATTTTTGCCAAATGTTGAGGTTTGCAAAGCATTATGGGTAACATAACCTGGCAAAAGCCCCACAAGTCACCCTATTCTGAATTCCCCTGTGTGTCTGCTTTTCAGAAAAATGTACATTTCCTAGGTTTCCCTAAGTGCCAGCTGAGCTAAAGGTCAAAATCCACAGCTAGACAATTTGGAAAAAACAGGTTGGTTGTCTTTGGTAGAATGTGATGTGTCCTTGTTGTGTTTTGGGGCATTTCCTGTCGTAGGCACTAGCCCTACCCACACAAGTGAGGTACCATTTTCATCAGGAGACTGGGAGGAATGCTGGGTGGAAGGAAATTTGTGGCTCCTCTCAGAATCCAGAACTTTCTGTCACCGAAATGTGAGGAAAAAGTATTTTTTGGCAAATGTTGAGGTTTGCAAATGATTCTGGGTAAAATAACCTGGTGACAGCCCCACAAGTCACCCCATTCTGAATTTCCGTGAGAGTCTAGTTTTCAAAAAGATATAGCTTTGATAGGTTTCCATTGGTGCCGGCTGAGCTAGAGCCAAAATTCACAGCTAGTTACTTTGCAAAAAAAACGGTTGGTTTTCTTTGGGAAAATGTAATGTGTCCATGTTGTGTTTTGGAGCATTTCCTGTTGCGGGCACTAGGCCTACCCACACAAATGAGGAACCATTTTTATTGGGAGACTTGGGGGAATTCTGGGTGGAAGGAAATTTGTGGCTCCTCTCAGATTCCAGAACTTTCTATCACCGAAATGTGAGGAAAAAGTGTTTTTTTTTTTTGGCCAAATTTTGAGGTTTGCACAGGTTTCTGGGTAACAGAACCTACTGAAAACCCCACAAGTCCCCCAAGTCTGAATTTCCCTGAGAGTCTAGTTTTCAAAAACATATAGGTTTGCAAGGTTTCCCTAGGTGCCAGCTGA
Organism: Pleurodeles waltl; assembly: GCF_031143425.1. NCBI lineage: Eukaryota > Metazoa > Chordata > Amphibia > Caudata > Salamandridae > Pleurodeles > Pleurodeles waltl. The sequence continues at coordinate 431,833,760 of NC_090437.1, read as the reverse complement.
GCTAGAGGCCAAAATCCAGAGCTAGGCACTTTGCAAAAAACAGGTCAGTTTTCTTTGAGAAAATGTAATGTGTCCATGTTGTGTTTTGGGGCATTTCCTGTTGCAGTCTCTAGGCCTACCCACACAAGTAAGGAACCATTTTTATTGGGAGGCTTGGGGGAATGGTGTGTGGATAGAAATGTGTGGCTCCTCTCAGATTCCATAAATTTCTATCACCGAAATTTGAGGAAAAAGTGTTTTCTTTTGCCAAATTATGAGGTTTGCAAAGGATTCTGGGTAACAGAACCTGTCCAGAGCTCCACAAGTCATGCTATTCTGAATTCCTGTGAGAGTCTAGTTTTCAAAAAGATATAGCTTTGCTAGGTTTTCCTAGGTGCCGGCTGAACTAGAGGCCAAAATCCATAGATGGATACTTTGCAAAAAACAGGTCAGTTTTCTTAAGAAAAATGTGATGTGTCCATGTTGTTTTTTGGGGCATTTCCTGTAGCGGGTACTAGGCCTACCCACACAAGTGAGGTACCATTTTTATTGGGAGACTTGGGGGATCATTCGGTGGAAGAAAATGTGTGGCTCCTCTCAGATTCCAGAACTCATTATCACTGGGTAATAGAACCTAGTGAAAGCCCCATAAGTAACCCCATTTTGCATTCCCCAGATAGTCTAGTTTTCAAAAACATATAAGTTTGCAAGATTTCCATAAGTGCCTGCTGAGCTAGAGGCCAAAATCCACAGCTAGTCACTTTGCAGAAAAAGAGGTCAGTTTTCTTTGGGAAAATGAAATGTGTCCATGTTGTGTTTTGGGGCATTTCCGGTTGAGGTCACTAGGCCTACCCTAGATTCCAGAACTCTCTATCACTGAAATGTGAGGAAAAAGTGTTTCTTTTGCCGAATTTTGAGGTTTGTAAAGGGTTCTGGGTAAGGAAAACTGGCGAGAGCCCCACAAGTCACCCTATTCTGAATTCCCCTGTGTGCCTGCTTTTCAGAAACATATAGGTTTGCCACGTTTCCCTTGGTGCCGGCTGAGCTAGAGGCCAAAATCCACAGCTAGTTCCTTTGCAAGAAACAGGTTTGTTTACTTTGGGAAAATGTGATGTGTCCATGTTGTGTTTTGGGGCATTTCCTGTTGCGGGCACTAGGCCTACCCACACAAAGAGAAACCATTTTTATTGGGAGACTTGGGTGAATGCTGGATGGAAGGACATTTGTGGCTCCTCTCAGATTCCAGAACTTTCTATCACCGAAATGTGAGGAAAAAGTTTGTTTTTTTTTGGCCAAATTTTGACGTTTGCAAAGGATTCTGGGTAATAGAACCTGGCGAGAGCCCCACAAGTCATGACATTCTGAATTCCCCTCGGGGTCTAGTTTTCAGAAACATATAGGTTTGCTAGGTTTCCCTAGGTGCCAGCTGAGCTAGAGGCCGAAATCCACAGCTAGGCACTTTGCAAAAAACAGGTCAGTTTTCTTTGAGAAAATGTGACGAGTCCATGTTGTGTTTTGGGGCATTTCCTGTCGCAGGCACTAGGTCTACCCACAAATTTTAGGTACCATTTTTATCGGGAGACTTGTGGGAACACTAGGTGGAAGGAAATGTTTGGCTCCTCTCATATTCCAGAACTTTCTATCACCGAAATGTGAGGAAAAAGTATTTTTTTGCTAAATTTTGAGGTTTGCTAATCATTCTGGGTAACAAAACCTGGCAAGAGCCCCCCAAGTTATGCCATTGTGAACGCCCCTCGGAGTTTTTAGAACATAAAGGTTTGGTAGGTTTCCATTGGTGCCAGCTGAGCTAGAGGCCAAAATCCACAGCTAGGCACTTTGCAAAAAACAGGTTGGATTTCTTTGGGAAAATATGATGTGTCCATGATGTGTTTTGAGGCATTTCCTGTTGAGGTCACTAGGCCTACCCACACAAGTTAGGAACCATTTTTATTGGGAGACTTTGGGGAATGCTGGGTAGATGGAAATTTGTGGCTCCTCTCAGATTCCAGAACTCTCTATCACCGAAATGTGAGGAAAAAGTGTTTTTTTTGCCAAATTGTGAGGTTTGTAAAGGATTCTGGGTAAGGAAAACTGGCTCCCCACAAGTCACCCTATTCTGAATTCCCCTGTGTGCCTGCTTTTCAGAAACATATAGGTTTGCTAGGTTTTCTTAGGTGCCGGCTGAGCTAGAGGCCAAAATCCACAGGTAGGTACTTTGCAAAAAACAGGTCAGTATTCTTTGGGCAAATGAAATGTGTCCATGTTGTGTTTTGGGGCATTTCCTGTTGAGGTCACTAGGCCTACCCACACAAGTTAGGAACCATTTTTATTGGGAGACTTAGGGGAATGCTGGGTGGAAGGAAATGTGTGGCTCCTCTCAGATTCCAGAAATTATTATCACCCAAATGTGAGGAAAAAGTGTTTTGTTTGCCAAATTTTGAGGTTTGTAAAGGATTCTGGCTAAAAGGACCTGGTGAAAGCCCCACAAGCCACCTTACTCTGAATTCCCTTGGGAGTCTAGTTTTGATTTTTTTTTAGGTTTGCTAGATTTCCCTAGGTGCCTGCGTAACTAGAGGCCAAAATCCACAGCTAGGCACTTTGCAAAAAACAGGTCAGTTTTCTTTGGGAAAATGTGATGTGTCCATGATGTGTTTTAGGGAATTTCCTGTTGTGGGCACTAGGCCTACCTGCACAAGTGAGGTACCATTTTTATAGGGAGATGTGGGTGAACGCTGGGTGGAAGGAAGTTAGTGGCTCCTCTCAGATTCCAGAACTTTCTTTCACCGAAATTTGAGGAAAAAGTGTTTTTTTTGCTAAATTTTGAGGTTTGCAAAGGAGTTTAGGACAGGACATGAAGAGAGCCCCACAAGTCACCCTATTCTGAATTCCCCTGAGAGTCTAGTTTTCAAAAACATATAGGTTTGCTAGATTTCCCTAGGTGCCCACTGAGGTAGAGGCCAAAATCCACAGCTAGGCACTTTCCAAAAAACATGTCAAATTTCAATTTAAAAATGTGATGTGTCCATGTTGCATTTCCTGTTGTGGGGAATAAGCCTACCCACGCAAGTGAGATACCATTTTTATCCGGAGACTTGGGGGAACACAGAATAGAAGAACATGTGTTATTGCCCCTTGTCTTTCTTTGTATATTGTCCTTCCAAATGTAAGACAGTGTGTAAAAAGACGTCTATTTGAGAAATGCCCTGTAATTCACATGCTAGGATGGGGACCCCGGGATTCAGAGATGTGAAAATAACCATTGATTCGCAACACATCTTGTGCACATTTTGGAAATACAAAGGTTTCCTTGATACCTATTTTTCACTCTTTATATTTCACCAAATTAATTGCTGTATACCCAGTATTCAATGAAAGCCAATTGCATGGTGCAGCTCATTTATTGGCTCTGGGTACCCAGGGTTCTTGATGAACCTACAAGCCCTATATATCCCCGCAACCAGAAGTGTCTAGCAGACGTAACAGTAAACGTGAAGAAAAATGGCTGTTTTCTTACCTCAATTTCAATAATTTGTTTTATTTCTGCTGTTATTTTCTTTAGGAAAGCCCTGTAGGAGCTATACAAATGACCCTTTGCTGCATTCAGAACTGTGCATACTTTCAGAAATGTTTAGCTGTCGGGGTTCCAGCATTGGCTTCATACCCATTTCTGTCACTAAGTGGCAGGAGGCTAAAAGCATAAAAAAGAAGAAAAATAGGGTATGCTCCAGTAAAATGCCATAATTGTGTTGAAAAATGCAGTTTTCTGATTCACGTCTGTCTGTTCCCGAAAGCTAGGAAGATGGTGATTTTAGCACCGCAAACTCATTGTTGATGCCTGTAGGAGGCTGGCCTGGTTTGTAGTGGGTACCTAAGGTACTTAGACCTTATTCCAGGTCCAGTTATCCCTTATTTGTGAAATGTAGGCAGTGTTCTAGCAGCTTAGGCTGTCTAGTGGTAGCTGTAGCAGAGCAGCTTAGGCTGAACTAGGAGACATGCAAAGCTCCTGCAGTACCACTATAGTTACACAATACTTATACCCAATAAAAGTCAATACTTAGTGTTACCAAAAAAAGGTAATTTATTTTAGTGACACAAGGCCAAAATTATCTTAGAGGCAATACTCCTTCTGGAGGTAAGTATTATACACAATTTATACACTAGTAACCAAAATCAGGTATGTACACAGTCACAGAATATTGCAAACAGAAGAAAATACAATAGATTGCAATGGTCCTAGGGGCAACACAAACCATATACTAAAATAGTGGAATGTGAATCACAAATTCCCCCCTAGGCAAGTGTAGTGTGTAGAGTGGCGCTGGGAGTGTAGTAAAACACTAAAGGTAAGTAAAGTACCCCACCCCAGAGCCCAGGAAAGCAGGAGTAAAGTACAGAAAGTTTCCTGAGGACACACTCCAAGTTGTGATAAGGGATTTTGCAAGAACCAAGCAAGACCGCAAACAACAAACGATGGATTCCTGGACCTGAAGATCTGTGGAGAGTGGAGATCAAGTCCAGAAGTCAAAGAAGAGCCCAGGAAGGACAGGAGCCCCCGCCAACCTAGAAGATGGTGTAAAAGTGGATTCTCTGGTAAGGAGAAAAATACAGAAGAGCACCAAAGAATATGGTTGCAGGTTCCTGCATGGTGCAGGTGATGTCCCACATTGAGTTGTTGGATGCAGTCTGTTTGCATCTCTGGATTCTGCCAACAAGTGTTGGTTCAAGGAAGTATGCTGTTTGCATCAAAAAGGAGCTGCCAGGTCCTAGGAGGGACGTGGGGGTCTCAACTTGGACTGAGGGGACAGAGGGGGCTCTTAGCAGTTCAGCGAGCCCTCACAAGACCAGGCAGCACCCACGGGAGTCCCAGAACACGTGGACAAAGAAGATGCAAAGTGCGGTTGTTGCAGCACTACACAGGAAGGTCCCACGCCACCGGAGAACAACTTAGGGTGCTGTGCATCGCACAATGGAGTGCTGGGGACCTGGGCTACACTGTGCACTACAGTTTCTTGGAAGAAGTGCAGAGAAGTACAAGGAGCTGAAGAAGATGTGGTGCACAGGGGTACTATCGCAGCACGGGGAGGCAAGCTCTTACCTCCACCAAATTTGGACAGCTGGACCTTAGGACAGTCTGGGTCACTTCGGTCCACAAACTGTGTTCCAGGGATCAATCTCATCGTAAGGAGAGGAATCCCATGGGACCGGTCGTTGTCGCAAAAGGGTACTTGCTGAAGCAGGGAAGTGACTCTCACTCCAAGGGAGATTCCTTCGATTCTTCTGGTGCAGGGTGAGGACAGGCAGTCCTCAGAGCCTGCACACCTTGGAAACTGTTGCAAATGCTGGCTGGAGCTAAAGTTGCCGGTCACAGGAGTCATCCTGGATACTTTGTTGTAGTTACAGCAGTTCCTGGAGCAGTCTGCGGTTCATCTAGCGGTTAGAAGCTGAAGCAGAGGATGCAGAGGATTCCTGGGGAAGTCTTGCAAGCTGAATCTGAGGAAACACCCAGAGGAGAGACCCTAAATAGCTCTGACCATATTCAGAATTACCATTGTGAAGCTACATATATGGGTTGAGATATATGTAGTGCACACGTGTAATGGTATCCTCGTACTCATGAAGTCCAGTGAATTGGCCTTGGACAATGTGGGGGCACCTTTGCTACTGCCCTCACACACAGTAACGTTGCACCTAGCCTTCAGTAAATGAAGGTTAGACATATAGGTAACTTATACGTTTCTTAAGTTCAGTGAAAATGGCTGTGAAATAGTGTGTGCACTATTTCACTCAGGCTGCAGTGGCAGTCCTGATGAAAGGTTTGTATGAGCTCCTTATGGGTGGCAAAAGAAATGCTGCAACCCATAAAGATCTCCTGGAACTTCAATGCCCTGGGTACCTAGGTACCATATACTAGGGACTTACAAGGGGGGTCCAGTGTGCCAATCCGAATTGGAATATGGAGTAACTAAACTATACTGATAAATCTGGTAAGTAGAGAGAGCATAAGCACTAAAGTTCTGGTTAGCAGAACTTCAGTGACACAGTTAAGCATACTGACAACACACATAGGCCACAAACTATGAGCACTGGGGTCCTGGCTAGCAGGATCCCAGTGAGACAGGCAAAACACACTGACAAACACTCACAAACAGGTAAAAAATGGGGGTAACCTTTCTAGAAAGAGGCTACTTTCTCACAATGCCATTTTCTGGGGAAATACCACAAGCCTTCTTCAGCAGCCCTTTTCCCCCATTTTTTTAAACAAATGACATTTTTGCTATATTTTGGCTAATTTCTTGGTCTCCTCCTGGGATACCCACAAACTCTGGGTACCTCTAGAATCCCTAGGGTGTTGGGAAAAAAGGATGTAAATTTGGCACGGGTAGCTTATGTGGACAATAAGTTATGAGGGTCTAAGTTCCCCAAATAGCCAAAAAAAGGCTGGGCACCTGAGGGGGTAAAGGCCTGGCAGCGAAGGGGTTAAAGGGGATAGATTTATCTAGAGGCATCAGGATCCTGGATTTGAAATATTTGGAATGGGAGAAGGTATCTCCAACTAGGGAAGTAGAAAAAGATTCCATACAGATAGTCACAATTCCATCCCATATTTTCAATTAAGCTCTTAAAAACAATGACTGAACAGTGTGGAGATTTAAGATGAGGAATATCTGCTTGTGATGAGTCCAAACAAAATCAGGAGCAAATCCAATTTGAACAAGGTGGGAACTTGACAAAATTAGATCATGTTTTGTACTGGGGCAATAATCATCTAATACAGAGATCACAGTCTACCCTTAATGAAAGATTATGCAGCCAAGCACCAAAATCATGTAAGCAAAGGATGGTATCAAAGTGTGATTTGAGCAATACTAATCCTTAAACAATCTACTAAAGAATCCACAAAATCATTCATGAACTAGGAGGGCTGCAGACAAACAATACCTTAATATTAAACATTGAAATCCACTCAATATGCAAAGAAACAATTTGAGCAGTAGGTTTCACGCTGCCTCTGAGAATGATGTTCTATTATGTACTCATCTTAATTCACAACTTTTTTTAATGTACTAGTCTAGAAAGAGTATTCAACTTGAAATATCCAACCTGAAGTTCTGTAAGTGTTTGAGAAGGGATCACAGCATCACACATTAGCACCAACATCCATTCCAAATTCATTACAGCACCCTTGGGCATGAGGGGGATGATCAACAATAGAAGGTGAGAGAAAAGCTGGTTTCCCATGTTGCCTGTAAAAAATAGTCCCCACTAGAATATTTTTTATAATGTCTAATCAGACACTGAACTTTAAGTGATTTGCATTTAGGGGACAGCTGTAGAAGTGTCTTGTCATAGTCTGAAAATGTCCTTCCTCATGCTCTGATAGCAGTGTTAACTCCTAAATGAAGTACCACAAAGGAAGTGATTGAGCTTTAAGTAGCTACTTAAATGCAATTGCAAATTGGAAATTCTCCAGGTCATCTGAAACCCAGGCAAACAAAAAATTCATATCCCCGATTTGGAGTTTGGCCAAGCCCCTGCTCCACCTGCTTTATTTAGAGAATGGAAGACCTAATGTATTTCTCAATGGAGTCCCTGATTGATGGAATACATCCACAAGTAGAAAGGACATTACACCATCTACTCTATTTAGGATGAATGGTGTAATGCTTTTTTCCTATGTTTCGGCCCCACGAAAAACATGTCACTATTTTGGTGTACAGCCATCAAAGACAATAGTGGCCATCCACCAAACCTTTAGTACATTGAACAGAACCACTGTGACAGTGGTTCCTTTCAAAGTACAGATATGATGGACCGGGTCAGTGGTCACATCTAAATGTGATGGGTGGCGTACTCTTGGCATGGCAGAGGTATCCTGAAAGACACTACTCTGTTTGCCAAACTTTTAATCAAGTCCTGTGATTGGGCACAAAAAATACCCAAGTCTCATAGACACAAATGGAGCAGTCCATCCCTCATACCTTTTCAGTATCTCCTAAATTTCCAAGGCAGAATCTGGGAAGGGAAATTGGGTCAATCATCTCAACCAGAATATGTACATGTGGCCTCAGAGGCCATTCAGATTTGCCATGCACTATCACCACAACACTTTAGCCATAAACCTGCAGAAAGGGCTTTCTTAAAACTCACGTATATCATCAAAATATTTAGTAAAAGGAATGTGCTAACTACTCAACAGGCAGCTCATCCAGAGTTGGACTGTCCAGTTTGACCATGGGACATTTGTGCACTGGGCTTGAGCTATTAGAAACTGTTTTTGTAAGGCAGAGAGCTGCTACTGGCACCTCTCCTACTTTCTTTAGCTCCCCCAGGTTAACTGAAAAAGGCACCATGGTTGCTTTAGGAACTGGGGCAAAGAGAAACGGGTAAGATAAAAGTAGATAGAAATATGAGAAAGGGGGAAGGGAGTGGGCTTGTTTGAACATTTTTGACTGAGCTACTCTTGGTTCTCATTCTGTCACTGGGCTCATTCCAATAACCCATACTTTTACAAGCCCATCCCTGTAGAATATTTCATCCTATAACATGACAGTTATATCCAACTTGTTAATACCAGTCAATTGGGTGACATCTAGCATTTTGAAGCCCACATTATTTATAAGGAAATTTAAAATAATAGATTGATTTTTCACCTGTGAAATAAAACCAAATTTATTTTGGCAGCCATCCAAGTGTTTCACAACACTTGGAAGGTACTGGTAATTGCTAATGCCTCATACATAAAGAAGCACATTGAAAAAAATTGAGGGGTTTATTTAGCAACATTTTACATCACCCTTGATGCAAGGAAGCACAAGGGCGATGCAAAAATTAGAACTATATGTACCAAGCCACACAGGGCCACCTTGCTTGGCCCTGTGTAGCTTGGTAAACCTGGAGTATTGCAAGGCAGCACTTGTTGCTGCGTTGCATTACTCTGCCCCATGGAGGTGTTCCTATGGTCGAGAGTGGCTGTTCCCACGCATCCACCTATGGATTTTGTTGCATTCCCAGATTTACCAAGACTGGTAAACCAGGGAATGCGTGAAAATGCTACGCCTTCCAAGGGGAGGCAGAATGAGGAAAATATCTATATTTCTCCTTTTTTTTCCTCTTTTTATTTGTGCTGTATTTCACAGCACAAATAAAAAGAGGAAAACACCTCTTAGGATTGTTTTTGTGCAGGAAGGTATCTCTTCCTGCACAAAAACAATCCTGTATGCAACACAGGCACCCTTTCACCATGTTTGGTGCAAGGGTGTCTGCATTCGTGGTAGGCAGTAGTTTTCCCCAGCACAGGCAAAGAGCAGGAATGTGCCATATCTTGATCTATATGGCACCTTTCTGCCATCTCCCTTTCATGCAGTGCAGCAATGTGTCTTGCTGCAATGCATTGCATGAAATAATGATAAATATGGCCCCCATTGATTAGAGAAAATGCATTGCCACGGTTAGGATTGACAATAGATTAGTTCGATACACTTATAAAAAGGTTATTAATACAACTGTTGGACATACATTTACTAATCTAGAACTAAGCTGAACACAGATGTGACAGACATAGGCAGCCCCAATTCGAAGCAATATTTTCAGATAAACATCTAAGCTAAATGGCCGCGACCAAAAAGTTTTTAAATTCTACTTTTTTATAAACTTTTTATGTCTCCCACGTTAACTTCCTGAGCATGAGAATTTATCAAATAACAAACAGTTGTTACGTGACTGTTGTTAGATTTTTCTTATGAATCTTTAAAAACACATTATGTAAATTATTTCAAATTGCTCATAAACAGTAAATAAAAAAAATGGATTTCTGATCATTAAAGCTGTCTGGCTATTGCATAATATAAATGCTTTGGTGAAGTGAGTGTTCATTACATTTGGCATTTTTAACAGACAGCATTGTTTTCTTTTGTAAATTTCAATGTCTTTGTTGCCTTCCTCTTCATACTGCATTCTTCTCCTACAGCAACACGCCTTTTCTACTTTCATGAGGAAATCCTCACCTCTCACCCCAGTATAATGTAAATAACATTTTTGATTGTAAATACCATACTTTCAGTTCTGTAAATTCTAATTGCATGGTCTATATTGTTTGCTGTTGCCTTCTCCTAAGAGTGTTAAGGACTCTAAAATTAATGGAAAGTAGGGAGCTGTTAGAACTGTCAGTATTAGGGTGATCTTACTCCAAAATGTTTACCTGCTTGCCTCATCTTTTTGCTGTATTTTTTTGTTGGCCTTAGGAACCTGAGAAATTTACCACTGCTGTCCTGTACTAATGTGCATGTGCTTCTTCCCTAAAAATGGTAACACTGGTGTGTACACAATTGGCATATTTAATTTAAGTTTAGGTCCCTCGTAAAGTGGTATACCACATACATATATAACATAAAATAAATGGTACTAGTGAGCCTGCAGCACTGAATGTGCCACCAGATATGTAGCTCTTTAACCATGTCTCAGGCGTTTCACTGCAGAGCTTGTGTGGGCAGTTTCACTACGACTTTGACCTGGCATTTAAAACCCCTTGCCAATCCTTAAATTTATCTTTTATTACATGTACATAACCTCTAGAGTAGGCACTAGGTAGCTCGTAGGACAGGGTGCTGTGTAACTAAAAGGTAGGACATGTCATTTTAAGTTTCACATGCCCTTGTAGTGAAAAACTCCCAAAGTCGTTTTCACTACTGTGAGGCTAACTCCTCTCATAGACCATCATTGGGAATTCCTTAATATACATTTAGGCTGTGCTAACGCGTCCCAATCTAGAAAATGTATTCACTCTGGGACTCGTTTTAGGCCGATTAATCTTTTGACCCTGATTGAAGACACCTTAAGACGAGATAACTAATCAACATGTCAACCAATATGTCAATAACGTCATCAGTAACTACCATAACAAATCAATTAGATTAATCAATAACATTAATAAGACTCGGAAACCACCATGAACTTTCAGTCATGAATAACCACACCAGTTTAGTACGATTTTATGATGTTTATTCCCTATTGATTACAATTGTACTAGTAAGTTTATTAGTCTCAAAACCATGAAACACATCAGCATTGTCATAATATGGCAACTCGAATAAGATTTCATCAAAGTAAAGATCACGAACATTAGAACATAACACAACGTCAACATAGGTTAAACTTAGCAGAGTATCATTAGCGCATTATTCAACAAAGCATTGATTCAGTCATTTGTCTATTTGCGTCCGTTTAGTGAACTTCTTAACTACCCTCAAATTAGCATTGGCATGTTGGGCTTCATGCAAAACAATTTAGCAACACAAATTTAGAAAACATCTAACTATGGTCTCTGTCAAAAGAAGCAGTTGGTACCTAGAAAGGAAAGGCAAACAGACAATTACAATTTCATCATCATATAGTTGCCCTCCGTAATGTGTCAGCATACAGAGTCAGTCTTCGTCCTCAGGACATCAGTTGATTCGCCATCAGCCAGGAAACACTGCAAAGTTCAGCAAGACGGGGTAAGTAGGGACACTTCTCTCATCAGGAGGAGAAGTATAAAAAAGGCAAACAGCAAAGTCTTTAGGCAGAGTGACAAAGTGTCTGGGTAATAGCAAGAATAGTTTGCAATGGCATCTCCTAATGTTTCCTCGTGTCAAAGGTTTTTATCTCTTTTCTGTTGTACAGTCCCCTAATTTCCAATTGGGCAGGTTTGGCACACCACTATCTCCATCCAATGGTTTTCCAGTCGTACCATCAAAATTGTCACCTCATAACAGTTCTCACGTAGTTTATTGGTTCTTGTGATTGACATCTCCAACGGGTAGAATGTCCGGTATGATTTCATATTCTCGTGGTCCTCTCGCATCCCCAGTCAATGGTTCCATTGTCTATACCGGTTTAGGCGAGTCTACACTGTTGCATTCAGCAAGAATGTTTCCTTGAGCAAGTCGAGTTTCATGAGAACGGATCTACTACAGTTACACTAATCTTCTAGCTTTTGGAAAAATACGAGTACAAGTCCTTCAGCAAGTCAGCACGTTGCACGTTAGAAAAACAAATTTTAATATGAAATCGGGCAGCTATGCCCCGACTCATGGTAACTAAGGCCTAGTGAATTAATTAGCAAAACCTTAATGTATAACTCAATACTAATACAAAATCATACATTAGTGCATCAACAACTCATTATTAGTCAGTTTTATTAGTCCCCGTATAAATTGGCGGCCACTCCCCGTGGGCACATTTCAGACTCACTTTAGTAAAACACATTAATACATTTTCTATGCGGCATTATTATGCATTAGTTCATAAACATTTTCATGTTAATTTTGATTATAAGAGCTACGCTCCAACAATCTCTCCTCAGATGAGACACTTGTCATCACACAAAAACCTTTCCCTTCACAACCTTTTACTTTCTTAAATTACGCATTTCAATTTCTTCTCTCTTCCCTAATTTTGCAGAAGTTTCTTTGAATATTTTCTCCTTTTTCTTTTCCTCTCTCCTTTTATTGTGTTTTGCCAACTTTTCTCTAATTCTTTTACTAATTTTATACAATAACCATAGTCCGAATAAACAAGTTAGAACAATCAATATACCCCATATTATTTTTGCAAGTATCCCATTCCAAATACTACTAAACCAATTCCCTACTTTAGCAATTCCCTTTCCAACCTTTTCCCAAACTCCAGGTTCCTTCAACTCCTTCAAATCTGTACTATCTCTTGTTAGGTTAGTAAGCATACTCCTAATCTTATTACTATTGTCAGGTATGAATGCACAAAAGTGGCGCTCATTAAGCATCCTACAGACTCCGCCACTCTTCGCTAAAAGAATGTCTAAAGCAAGCCGGTTTTGAAGAGTCATAGCCCTCTCCGCAGCAAGTTCAGTATCCATCAGGAGTAAAGCCCCTGTGAAGTTTGTCAGCATGTTATCCACAATAGTAGACAACTTTCAAATCTTTATGAAGTTTAAGATAACCCCCACTGAAGGAATTATGACTCCAAATATATCACCTACGACAGCAGCCGTCGTCTCTCTCTTTTGTCTATTATGATGTAATTCAGACATTTTAGGAAGTTTCTTTAAGTCATCAAATTGGTAGATCTTTGGGAAAACTATTCCCAAATAACATGTTCCATACCATCCCTTTGGAAGACGGTAATAAGCATTAGGTCCACATATGTAATAGATCCCAGGGATCGCTGGATCCTGTCCATTTAACATGAATGTCCACTTACTCTGAAACAAAAACACATGTCTTCATTCACTCGTTCCCACAAATAAAGTGTCATGATCAGATTTTGGCCTATATATACACAAAGCTTTCCTACATGTAATGCATCTACAGCTAGCTTGCCTTGCGCCTTTATTGCACTATAAGCATAATCATTCGCAAACGTTCGTTTTCCTAATCCCTTTTCTAGCTTTTCCTTTAACGCTTTTCTTCTATCATCAGTGTGATCTAAGAAGCTCTTCTCTACAGGTGTTAGTAAGCAGGTTAGATTATTGCGGTGCGCATAAGCTGTCCCAAATGTCAGTGTCGGCTCAAAGAAACCCCTAACTATTTTTATGTTATGTTTCTTAGCTATTTTACTTAAAAACACACTTATAGGCACAAAAGAAAACACCACATCTAGATTAGAATAGAAGTATTGAATATGTTCTTGATCATAGAATTTTGTTAATAGCAAACTACAGCTACTTCCGTAGGTAAGCGGCAAACTATGAGAAGTAACCCCTTCTTGTACTGACAAAGCAATCTTCGTGCACATATAGCAATTCTTCGCATCCATTGTTTCAACATACTCATTCAACAAGCGATAGAAGACATTAGTAGATAGTTCCTTTTTCGTATTAGTTCCCTCATGCAAATACTTCATATCCTGCTCAAACCTCTCCCATGGTGTTAGTGTAGCAGTCTCAGGAATTGAAGAACTGTTAATCGCATGTTTATCCACCGATGGCATTCCCACAATCACACCTATAGTTACTATTGCACACACAACACCCAAAATAACACTTAACCATCTATGAATCCTACCCCTATTATCATTATCTCTAGTGTTACTCATGCTCTGTAAAGAATCAGAGAGCAGAATAATATAAAGCAAAATATCAACTTGAGGAAGATCTAAAGCTCTTTTTTATTTTTTTTCGTGCAAAGTCTCTCTCTTGGCAAGTATTTACAGCGTTTTACTCACTCCCAGTGTTGTAGTTTAGCAGCGATTAGATTAGGCATTAGCAGAAGACATCTTGTATTTAGTAACTATTGTGAACATTTCGCAGAATCCATTTTGTATTCATGGCAGCCATTTTCTTTGCCACATGCTGCCATATGCTCACCATGTGCTTTGTCCTACCTTTCTGTTAACTACTCTTGAAAATCTGCCTAGTGACAAGTTATATTTAGCATCTCCCACTTTCGCACATGCTCAGTAAGGGCTGCAGCTGTTAGTCCTTGAAAACTGTTAGCCCCTCCTACCTGTCGACTGTGCATTTCCACATGACCCTACATGTATGCAAGTCTTGCTTGTATAATTGTACCACCTCCTTTTAGCCCCTGCGTGGGTATAAAAGGTCCATGCTCTCTCAGTTCAGTTTGCTACTTCAAACATGACCGAAGGGTGCTCTTTGAACTGTGGTACCACCTCATGAGGTTTAATAAACGTTGTCTTTTATTTCAGTTTCTGTGCCAACTTCTTCCTACATGGTCTGAGGACTTTGTGCCGAGAAAGGTGAACCCCTTGCACTAGTAGGCCTTGCTGAGGCTTACTTCAACACCAGGACCCTTTGTCAAATCAGGTTAGCAGCTTGTCATAATCGATTTTTCAGAGTCAATTCAGGTCACAGTGTCACAACCGGTAATTTATCAGTCTCTTTTCTCAGGTTTTTCTCTATATTTAATTTCAATTTAACACAGTCTCATATTGCGGGCAACTTCAAGTACCATAATATTGACCTGGAATTTCTCGATCGAAACAGAATGCCAAAAATTCTTGTTGCCTCTTAGCTGGTGTCACATAAGCCCATTCAGGGCCTGCGTACCTCCTGTTTGCAACTCTCTTTCTTTTCAGTTTGCGATCACCCTGCAACTCTCCTTCACTGAGATCTTCTTTCCTTGTTGTGTCAATTTCTTCTTCTATTGTTTCATTAAGGACCACTTTCTCCTTTGCAGCTTGTGGTTCCGGCCAATTATCTCCTTTAAGTGTTTTCCTACCGCTCGGCCTTTCAGGATGTTGAACAGTGCCCTCCTCTTGTGCTATGGCGTTTTCTCTTGATGGATCTGCAAGCGGCTCAGGAGGAGTTGGAACACTTTGACCTCCTTCTACCTCACCTCCTTCGCCTTCAGGGTCTGTCAAGGGCTCAACTTCGAACCCGTATCCGTCTGCTTCTGGGAGAACCTCTCTTTAGGTCGGTCCTCCTGGTGCCTCAGTTGAGATAGGCTCGCCGTCACCCCTCTGGATTCCGGTTGCTGTTTGAGTGACCAAGCCGTTCTCAACATGCTCTCCTTCAGTCTCAGTTCCCCTTTGATTACTCTCTGGCCCTGAGACTTCCTTCTCTGCAGCTGTTGTTTTTGACAATTCGAGTTTCTCATCAGTTGGACATGTCACCTTCTTTGTGTGACTGGCATGGATCCAGTTTGGAAGTCCTGCACATTTCACAGCAGTAGTAGTTGTCAGTATAACTTGATATGGCCCCTTCCAACGTGGCTCCAAACACGACTTCCTCACATGTTTCTTGACAACAACCCAGTCACCGGCTTTTAGGGTGTGACCTGGATCAGTTATCGGTGGCAATGTGGTAGCTTCCACCTGTTGAGAGAAAGAGCGGCCCACATCAGCCAGACCCTTGCCATAGTCCAACACCATATCATCCGTGATATTCACAAGAGCATCTGCAGGCACTGCGGGCAATCTCATAGCTCAGCCCTTAAGAATTTCATGAGGAGACAGTCCTGTTTTCTTGAAAGAGAGACAGGGACCAGGGCACTCAAATGTCTTTATAATGAAAATGCTGTCCCAAAACAGTAGAGTTGCAAAAGGTGTTTAATCCAAGATCAGAAAACAGCCAACACGTGTTTCGTCCTAACGGACTTTTTCAAGGCTCATAAATTTAAGCTTGGATGAAGAGTAGTCCTACTAGGGCTGTTGTAGCCCCTAAAGTATAACATTGGCTCCACTATTTAAGAAAGGTATTGCCATAAATTCTGGCAAGTATTCCTGTCTTTGACACAATGCGGATTGCCGAGTTAGTGGATATCTTGCATCTGGTGTATCCGTAGTTGCATGTAAAAAATGGGGTCCCAATAGGCCCAAACTTTCTTTTAAGAGTCACTGTACGGTAGATCGAGTGTGCAAAAGTACAAGAAGTGTACAGGCAGCGCATGATAACGCTGTCTTATTGCCCGTGTGTTCCTGTTTTCTTAATGGATGTGTTTCTCATTGACATCAGCACTAAGGGCAGTGCATCTGGCCATTTCAAATTTGTGGCTGCACACATCTTTGCCATTCTCGATTTCAAGGTACCATTCATCTGCTCCACTAGTCCTGATGCTTCAGGGCGGTAGCTACAGTGTAATTTCTGTTCAATGTTCAGGGCAGCACACAAGAGCTTAATCACCTCATTGTTGAAGTGACTTCCCCTATCTGATTCTAAAGAGATCGGAAACCCGAAACGTGGTATCAACTCCCTAAGCAGCAGCTTCACTACTGTGAGACTGTCATTTCTACGCGCAGGGTAAGCTTCAATCCAGTGACTGAAAATGCACACAATCACCAACACGTACCTCAGAACTCCACATATAGGCATCTCAATAAACTCCCTCTGCATTCTGCTAAATGGACCTCCTGCTCTCCCAATGTGGCTCAAATTCACCACGGTCCCTTTCCCCGCATTCATCTGCTGACAGATAATGCACCTGTGACAGATAACTTCTGCAGCTTGTCTGAATTTTTGATTGAACCAATCGACTTTGAACAACCTGATCATTGTGTCTCTCCCAACATGTGCTTGACCATGGTAAAACCTCACAAACTGTGACAAAAGGCTGTTTGGCAAAACCATTTTCCCCTCCTATGAAACCCATATATCATCAGATCTCTGTACGCATTGCATTTTGAGCCAAGAGCGTTTCTCCTCTTTGCTGACACGTCCCTGCAACGATCTCAACTCATCCAGTGTGTCAACCACCCTTAATGCATACCCTGAGCATGTTTAATTTTCAGTTTCAGATAACAATTCCCATTGGTCTTGGAACGATATACAGTTCAATGCACAAAACCTTGCGACTTGATCTGCATATCTATTTCCCATTGACATAAAGTCTTGTGATTTAACATGAGCATTGCATTTTACCAAGGCAATTTCAAGAGGTAATTGACTCGCATGAACAATTCCTTAATTCTTTCACCATTTTTCACTGGGGAACCAGAAGAGGTAAGGAAACCCCTCTGTGACCACAACTGGCCAAAATCATGGACAATTCCAAATCTGTATCTGCTATCAGTATAAATAGTGACTTTCAGGATCTCAGCAGCGTGGCATGCCCTAGTAAGAGCAATTAATTCAGCCACTTGAGCAAAGTATACTCTTTCGAGACAGGATGCTTCTAGGATACCAGAGATTGTACACACAGCATATCCAGCTCTCAGTACTCATACTGAGTCTCTCAGGCATGAACCATCAACAAAGAGAATGTAATCATTTGTTCTTAATTTGATATCTTTAATGTCAGGTCTTGGTTTGGTGCACAGATCAGTTACCTCAAGACAATCATGTTCTACCTCCTCAGCATCATCTATGTCTGCATTTTCATTAGGAAGCAAAGTTGCCGGGTTCAACACAGTACATCTCTTTAAAGATAAATTAGGTGACCCCAGAATAATTGTTTCATACTTTGTCAGGCGAGCATTCGTCATATGTTGAGTCTATGTTCGGGTCAACAGAATTTCAACTGAATGTGGGACCATTACTGTTAAGGGATGTCCCATCACTATACCTTCACACTGAGTGAGGCTTTGACCAACTGCTGCAACTGTACGCAAACAACCCAGTAAGGCTGCTGTGACAGGGTCCAAAGTTGCTGAAAAATATGCTACTGGGCAGTTTGCACCTCCATGGACCTGTGTCAGGACAGACTAAGAACAAGCATCACGTTCATGACAAAACAATACAAAAGGCTTTGTGTAATCAGGCATACCTAAAGCTGGTACCCTGCACGTGCATTCTCAGTTCAATGAATGCCCTCATCTCTTTCTCGGACATGTTTATGGCACCCGGGCTGTCTGGAATTTCTTTGTCAGTCAACCTCATCAAAGGTTTAGAGATAATCGAGAAGTTGGTAATCCACTGACGAAAGTAGCCCACCATTCCCAAAAACATCCTAATGTCCCTCTTGGTTGTCGGGGGATTCATCTGCAATATGGCTGTCACCCTTTCTTTGGATATTTTCCTCAACCCTTTTTCAGTCAGGTGACCTAAGTACTTCACCTTTTTCTGACAGTACTGTAGCTTCTTTGGGGACACTTTGGCCCGTATTTATACTCCGTTTGCGCCGAATTAGCGTCGTTTTTTTCGACGCAAATTCGGCGCAAAACTAACGCCATATTTATACTTTGGCGTTAGACGCGTCTAGCGCCAAAGTATTGGCAAATAGCGTCATTTTTTTGCGTGAACGCCTTCCTTGCGTTAATGAGATGCAAGGAAGGCGTTCCCGTCTAAAAAAATGACGGCGACGCAAATGCGTCGTATTTATACTCCCGGGCAAAAATCACGCCCGGGAGTTGGTGGGTCAAAAAACCCCGCATTTGCGCCACTATTTAACGCCTGGGTCAGGGTAGGCGTTAAGGGGCCTGTGGGCTCAAAATGAGCCCACAGGTGCCCTCCCCTGCCCCCAGGGACCCCCCCTGCCCACCCCAGGAGGACACCCAAGGATGGAGGGACCCACCCCAGGGACATTCAGGTAAGTTCAGGTAAGTATAATTTTTTATATTTTTTAATTTTTTTTGGGTGGCATAGGGGGGCCTTATTTGTGCCCCCCTACATGCCACTATGCCCAATGACCATGCCCAGGGGACACAAGTCCCCTAGGCATGGCCATTGGGCAAGGGGGCATGACTCCTGTCTTTACTAAGACAGGAGTCATGAAATGGCGTCTGGGCGTCGTAAAAAAATGGCGCAAATCGGGTTGAGGCGATTCTTTTGCCTCAACCTGACTTGCCCCATTTTAAGACGCCCTAACGTCATTTTTTCCCAACGCCGGCGCTGCCTGGTCTACGTGGTTTTTTTCCACGCACACCAGGCAGCGCCGGTCTGCTTGCGCCGGCTAACGCCATTCCATAAATACGGCGCCCGCATGGCGCTTCAGAATGGCGTTAGACGGCGCTAAATTTTTTGACGCTAAACTGCGTTAGCGCAGTTTAGCGTCAAAAAGTATAAATATGGGCCTTTATGTCTGTTCTTTCCCAAATGATTCAGTAAGGCAATAGTATCGTACCTGCAGTCTTCTTTCGTTTTGGACGCAATTAACAAATCATCAATATACTGTACTAGAGTCTAACTAAAAGGCAATTCTAATGATTCCAAGTCCTTCTTCAATATCTGATTGAAGATGGAAGGTGATTCAGAAAACCCTTGAGGAATTCAACACCAACTGTAAACCTTGTCAGGAATTTGAAACTGAAGAGAAATTGGCTGTCCTCATGAAGAGGCACCTAAAAGAATGCTTGAGACAGGTCCACAACTGTGAACCATTCTGTATCACACGGAACCTGAAACATAATCACGGCTGGATTTGGCACTATGGAGCAACATTTTACCACAATCTCATTAACTTTTCTCAGGTATTGAACAATTCGAACTTTCCCACAAGGCTTTTTCAGTCCCATTATTGCTGAATTACCCGGGCTGCTCATCACTTCTTTTAGAACCCCTTGCTTTACAAAGTCTGCAATTATCTGCGTCACCTGTATAAGAACATCTTGTGCCATGTGGTACTGCGGTACCTGGGGAAACACGGCATTTGGCTTCAATTCTACCTTGAATGACTCTACTCCTCTTATTAATCCCACTTCCTTTCCTGTCAAGTCCCACACTTTCTCTGTCACTGTTCCCTGTAATTCGGCAGGCAAATCAGTCACTGTGAACATCGGGAAGAAGGTTATCAAAGGGTACTCCTCATTTGCAGTCTCCGTCTCCGTCTCTGGCTCTGAGATCTGACCATCGTCCCCTTCATCATCACTGTTCGTCTGCACCTCAATCCCTTCATTGGAACAAGTAATCGAACACTTCATCTTACACAGTAAGTCTCTTCCCAGTAGGGATACGGGACTCGAGTCACAGACTACAAATCTATTTAATCTGTAATCGGATTTGTCAGGAGCTGATTTGCTACTCCTGCCACCCTTATGGTACGCCCCAAAAGTGGCAATTTTGGAACCTCTGCACTTCTGACTGTGGAGCGTGTAGCTCCTGTATCAACTAGGAATTAAACCTTATGACCCATCACCTTTCCCTGAACATAAGGTCCGCTCTGATCTACTTCTAGGGATGCTGCAAGCCTGCACTCCTCACTATCTGAACAATCATCTGACCATTCATCATTTATTCCATCCCCACCACGCAATGGGAACTGTTGTACTGTATCATTTTGATTCATTGTTTGACCTTTGACCTGTTGAGGAAGCATCACCTGTTGCTGTCCTATTGGAGCTAATGGTAACTGCACTTGCTGTCTAGGTACCATGGGAATCTGCTGTTGTACCTGCTGCATCTGTGCTGGTTGAACACAAGGCATTTGCATTTGTTGCATAGGCTTGAGACCCTGCATCTGCACCATGTTATTCTGGAAGTTCGGATTTTGACCCCTCACTCTTGGACCCCTCACATTTTGAAATGTACAGACATCATTGCTTTGTTGTACAACACCATCCTGCGCCATCATTGGGCACTCCCGCTTCCAGTGTCCCACTCCCCCGCATGCGTGACATGGTAACACGTTTTTCATCCCTTGCACATCATTTTGAACCACAATGGTATTCAAATCTGGATGACGGTTCACAAAACCTCCTCGACCTCGTCCTTTCGGCTGTGACTGAAACATTTCGTTTCCTTACGGTTGCTGCTGTACTATCTGCTGTACTCCATTTCCCTGCATCCCTCCTTGAGCTGCACTAATTTGCATCACCACCTCTTTCAGCTTTTTCTGTTTCAAATCAATCTCATCGCTACAGTATTATGCATACTGCAACACTTCATCAATCGGCTTTGCTTGCCAACAGATGAAATGATTCTTAATCATCTGGCTAATCTCTGGTCTCAACCCTTCTGCAAACCTGAACACAAGGTGATTCATGTCTTTCGGTTCTATGACCTCCGTGCCACTGTAATGTTTGAATGCCTTCAACAAGCTCTCATAGTAAGCATTTATCGTCTTGTGACGTTCAATCAATTTTCTGCCAATCAGTAACTTTCGGCGACACTTTCTGCTTCAAAAACTCAATCACTTTATGGTAATACCTCATCACTTCAGAATACGGTGCTCCAGTAATCTTGTCCTTTGCCGGCTCCTCTGAAGGCCAATACACACCCCTCTTGCACTCAAGCCATAAGTCAGCTGGGATTATGATCTCAAACAATGTATTCAAATCTTCCCAAAGACATTTCGCAAGCTTCACTAACCTGTCCGTTTGCTGATACCACTCTATTGGTTTCTCCCTCAACCTGGGATAGTCATTTGTGAAAGACAGGATGTCACCCCTAGACCACAGTACATGGGCTAGAACCCCTCCAGCTGTTTCTCTCATTGGTAACGTCTTTATTGTTCCCGTGTCTGGTGCAGCTTTCGATTGCTTCGGTTCTGGGCAGTCACTTTTCTCTTTATCTCTCTTCTTTGCCCATCTGCCTTCCCACTTCTCTAATGCTCCCCAAATTTGAGCACTCTGCAATATCTCTTTAAGGTGTGCTTTCATTCCGGTGGATCTCATGTGATCGAAATCTTTAGATTCAAAGTCTAACCTATAACTCCTCTTCAATGCTTAGTATTGTCTAAGTCTATGCTGTATTTGTCCGCTATGTTTGCCGACCTCTGATGTACCCTGCTCACTTCTTTGGTTATTTTAGGGCACAGATACCTCAATTCTGCTTCTGTGTATGACTCCAGTCTGTTCACCCCCATTGTTCCTTCTACTAATTCTGTGGCTTCCACACCCAACCTCACAAAATTCAGGTATTCCTCTCTTTCTGATCTCTCTGCAGTCACTGAAGTAGTAAGCGGAGTGTTGAGTTTATCTAACCACTCGTTCAACTGTTGCGCTGTTAAGCCTTGCAACAAGACATTTCCAGACTGCATCATTGATGTCTGTGACGTATTTGCACTCATCACCTGTGGGGTCAGGGTACCCAACCCTGCTTGCCTCATTGTCTCTAAAGGAACCCCAATCGGACTGAAGTCCAACAAAGATCTAGACCTTTCGGCTGTCTGTCCCCCCTGTGTCATACCCTACAAGTTTCCTGTGAACCCTCCTCTTATCGCCTCTTGGGTCATTACTTCTTGGTCACATACGCTAGGCTTAGCTTGCGCATACAGCGGTACTGGTGGACCAACAGTGATTGGCAATGATATAGCAGCTGGTGTCTGTCCAATTCCCAAACCCTGTGGAGCATTAACTCCCATAGCTTGATTCATCTTGGGTGCTGTAGCTACTGACTGCAGTCCTGCGACAGAAGTGTAATTCAGAACCACCTGTTGCTGCGGCTGGGGCAGCAATTGTGGAGTTGGCTCAATCTGCACTAACTTTGATCTCGTGTATACCGGATCAGGTGGTACCATCAAACTCGTAGTTGTCTCTAATACTGGGACATCAGGATAGAGACTCTGAATTGGAGGTGGCTGCAACTGTATCTGCATGTCTGGTGCAGTGGATACACTAACACCATACTGTATTGGAACTGTATCGCTTGTCTGTACTATATTCGTGATTCCCTTATTTTGTGTCAGATCTTCAGGACCCGCACTAGTACTCGGTCTATTATCATTCATGGCATATGGTGGCGGGCAGTCATGTAACAACTGATTAAGAAACTCCTAATCGTCTGAATCATCTGCATCTGCCCAAGACTTCTGAGTCTTTTTTGGCTTACTAGAGCCCTTGTCTGTCTTACAAGTGGCCTTCTTTCCCTGTGTCTCGGCTTCTTGTGTTATTGCCAGAAACACCCTAACTCCGTCAACTATTCCCCTTCTCCACATCTTGGTGTCACTATCCCATCTAGCCTCCGCTAGACTCTTTTCTGCTCTTCTCATTCTTCTCACAAATTTCTGCTGCCTCTGTTTTATGGCCATTAAATCCCAAATCGCTAATGTTGCAAACTGAGCTGGTCTTGGAGGTGTTTTTTGCTCACTTAACACCCTCTGCAAATTTTCCAAAATCCTTATATTAAACGTTCCGCATTCTGGAAACGCCAAACATCCGTCCTTTTCTGTCATTTTACACAACTGCTTTAGCCAAAGACATGGCGCGACTCCCTTCTCCTCCATTACGATATAAGCCGGAGTATCCTCTAGCAGTGTAGGCTCCCCCATACTCGCTGTAATGTATGTATTTCCCCTCAAAGCACTCTTTAGAGCCTTGAAAAACGTCATTTTTGCAACTTTTATTTTGTTTAGAATCTAATCAGGAAGTGACTTTAATTCCCAGAACACTCTTCGCCTACCTTCTCAACCAATTGCCTCTCACGGATGGCTGCCAATCTGTGCGCGACCCCTCTCGGCAACTGACCTATTCCAGCGCGGCTCCAATTACGTCACACACACACACTGCAGCTGACAAAGTCTCCCTCACACTGAAACTAATGCAATATATTACGAGCACTTCAACAATAAACTCAAATTGGCCGGTTTACTACAGGAATGGTAACACAATCGCTTTGGAACTTTACAGAGATTTCACCTGAAGCCTCGGCCGCTGCTCACTCCTTCTCAGCTCCTGCACTCGCAAGCAGAATTCGACCTGCAAATCCCACTCTTGACTTGTCAATGGTTCGTTCTAGTGCACTTTAGAACTTGCCAAATCTCCATCGAAGGTTTCACTCACACAATTTGACTCAAACTCGACTCGTCAACCACGCCCGATTGACCTATTAAACTGTGCAAATTACAACATAAACCAAGTGTCTCATACACTTCTCAATATACCCCGGAGTCTCAGACCATGACAGGTCTGTACATCACCAACAACCACGTGTACAATTTTTGAGCTCAAAGCGCCACACTCACATGAAGTTCGCCAACTTCCCTACTCTCATACTGCGGAGTACTCCTACTCCTACTAAAACATTACCTGGCCTAAATTCACACAAACTTCACAAATCACCTACAATATGCATAAGCTGAGCAAGTGCAAATTCTGTTTCACACATGCTAGGACACCGAGAACATACCCAACTCACTTAGGCAAGCTCAGAGATTCCGGGAAAGCCCTTTGGGACTTAGAGACACATCATGCCTCCAATTTGCATTATTTCGAAAACACATTTAAACAATGGTCCCTCGTCCTAGGGCCCCCAAAGGGTCTAAACCGTCCTCTGCTACAAGAACTGCTAACGCGTCCCAATCTAGATAATGTATTTACTCAGGGACTCGTTTTAGGCCGATAAATCTTTTGACCCTGATTGAAGACACCTTAAGACGAGATAACTCATCAACATGTTAACCAATATGTCAATAATGTCATCAATAATTACCATAACAAATCAATTAGATTAATCAATAAAATTAATAAGACTCGGAAACCACCATGACTTTTTAGTCATGAATAACCACACCAGTTTAGTACGATTTTATGATGATTATTCCCTATTGATTACAATTCTACTAGTAAGTTTATTAGTCTCAAAACCATGAAACACATCAGCATTGTCATAATATGGCAACTCGAATAAGGTTTCATCAAAGCAAAGATCACGAACATTAGAACATAACATGACGTCAACATAGGTTAACCTTAGCAGAGTATCATTAGCACATTATTCAACAAAGCATTGATTCAGTCATTTGTCTATTTGCGTCCGTCTAGTGAACCCCTTAACCACCCTTGAATTAGCATTGGCATATTGGGCTTCATGCAAAACAATTTTGGTAACACAAATTTAGAAAACATCTAACTATGGTCTCTGTCAAAAGAAGCGGTTGGTACCTAGAAAGGAAAGGCAAACAGACAATTACAATTTCATCATCATATAGTTACCCTCCGTAATGGGTCAGCATACAAAGTCAGTCTTCGTCCTCAGGACATCAGTTGATTCGCCATCAGCCAGGAAACATCGCAAAGTTCAGCAAGACGGGGAAAGTAGGAACACTTCTCTCATAAGGAGGAGAAGTATAGAACAGGCAAGATAAGGGTGAGGATGGTTTGCAGAGTCAAACAGCAAAGTCTTTAGGCAGAGTGACAAAGTTTCTGGGTAATAGCAAGAATAATTTGCAATGACATCTTATGGCTCCTCGTGTCAAAGGTTTTTATCCTTTTTCTGTTGTACAGTCCCCTAATTTCCAATAGCCAGGTTTGGCACACCACTATCTCCATCCAATGGTTTTCCAGTTGTAACATCAAAATTGTCACCTCATAACAGTTCTCACGTAGTTTATTGGTTCTTGTGATTAACGTTTCCAGCGGGTAGAATGTCCGGTATGATTTCATATTCACGTGGTCCTCTCGCATCCCCAGTCAATGGTTCCATTGTCTATACCGGTTTAGGCAACCTTGTACCTGCTGCGAGTCTACATTGTTGCATTTGGCAAGAATGTTTCCTTGAGCAAGTCAAGTTTCATGAGAACGGATCTACTAGAGTTACACTAATCTTCTAGCTCCTGGAAAAATATGATTACATGTCCTTCAGCAAGTCAGCACACTGCACATTAGAAAAACACATTTAATATGAAACCGGGCAGCTAGGCCCCGACTCATGCTAACTAAGGTCTAGTGAATTAATTAGCAAAACCTTAATGTATAGGTCTTAATACTAATACAAAATCATAAATTAGTGCATCAATAACTAATTATTAGTCAATTTTATTAGTCCCCGTATATATTGGCGGCCACTCCCCGTGGGCACATTTCGGACTCACGTTAGTAAAACACATTAATACATTTTCTATGCATTATTATGCATTAGTTCATAAACATTTTTCATGTTAATTTTGATTATATTCAACAGTGTTACCCTCTCTGCCAAATAGAATTTCCGCCCTGCTCATTTATTTCTATAACACGAATATCCTGTTGGGCTTCACGGACAGTCATTGCTGAAGCTTCGCGTTGGTGGTCACCACAAGCTGTCACTGCTGTAGCATGAAGTGCAGATCTGATGATGCCAGTTGGCCCTGGCAGTCATTGTAGCCCAAAGAGTCGAGCCCACCGGAGCTTTGCGTTGGTGGTCATCGAGGGCGGCGAGATCTTAGTGTGAATGGGCCTGTCCATAATCTAGAAGAGTCCAAAACTTTAGGATTTCTCTGTTTCTTCAGATGAGTGCACTCTGATGCCAAAAAAGGACCCAGGTCCAAGGGAGGTGCATGTTGAAGATCGTGGACTCACTTTAGCAGAGGCTAGCAGGGCTCAGGTAGGTCTAGTTGTAGGTCCAGTTGTAGCAGGTTAGATGGGCAATTGCAATAGGTCAGCTGGGAAGTTGCAGGGAGGCCTCTGGAGCTTGTTCTGCCACTGCACTGTAACTCAGAACAAGAGGTTAGCCAGCTGACCCTTGCAGTCAATCTGCCTGGAATGAAGGTAGCAGGTCCAGTCTTCCTTCTCAGAGAATAGGGCAGGCTTCAAACAGCAGGGTAGTCCTCTGGCAGCAGGATAGCCCTTCTTCTGAAGTATCCACCAGACCAGGAGTGTACAGAAGAGTCACTTGGAGGGTTCTAATTTTATACGTGGTGCCAGCATTGATGTGGATAAAACTTGTGGATAGAGTGAACTCCTTTGTGAATGTGCTCCTTTGAAATGGAAGTAGGGCTCTATGCAGCTCACCCTCCCATCCTGGTAGGATGGTCCATTCTTCCAACACTTAGTTGTCCTTGGAGGAATATAGAACGGTCAACTGCTAACTACATCTAGGCATGTGACCCAGGATACAAGCTGCAGGCACCTAATGGCTAGGACAAGAAAATGCCACCTTTTCAAAAATAGCATTTTCAAAATTATGACTTTAAATTCAACTGTACAATTAAGAGGACTTTAAATGACAATCTGAGTCTAAACATGGCATTTCTACCTGTTCTGAAATAAAAGTAACCACTTATCAAATACAATAAGGTAACCCAATGTTATCCTATTGGAGAGGTGCCCCTTGCAGTAGTGAATAAAGAACTTAAGACTGGGACATGGAAAACTTACAAGTATATGTCCAACGTTTTAAATATACTGCACCCTGCCCTAAGGCCTATTTAGGGCCTACCCTAGGGGTGGCTTGTATGTATTAAAAATGAAGTGGCAGGTTAAAGCTGCACACACAGGCTGCAATGGGAGGCCTGGGGCATGTATTAAAAGGTTACTGAACTGGATGGCATTATAGGTCCTGGAGGCCCACTGATAGAATTTAATTTACAGGCCCTGTATTAGCAATTTACTAGGCACCTATAGGTAAATTAAATGTGACTGTTAGGTTTAAACCAATTTTACTATGTTTAAAAGAGTGAGAACAATCACTTTAGCACTGGTTAGCAGTGGTAAAGAGCACAGAGTCCTAAATTCAACAGAAATCAGTTGCAGCAAAACAGGAGGGGAGATTGCAAAATGTTTGGGGGAAGCCCACCCTAAGACTGTCAGGTCTTACACTTCCAGGGCAGGAGTAAGGTACTCTAACATGGCAATGGTACATACTCTGACCCCCAAACTCAAAATCAGGACCTATGTACTAAATTACAAAAATATACATTCAGGTTGATGGAAGTACCTCTGGTGACACTTCCAGATCACTTTATACCCCTGGCAGGTCCTGAGTCCTATAGTCACAATACTTCCACATATACTAGATGCAACGTCACAATGTAAGGAGTGTCATTAATAATAAGGATGACCTGCTCTCTTTGGCAGGGTGGAACAACAATAGTAAGAGTAGACGCATGCTATATTTCACTATTGCAATCCCATTTTTACATCGGAGGACAATAGCAATATTCATTATAATGTCAAACTTTGTATTGTCATTATTAGCATATTAAATAAAGCATTTCACTTAAAAAATGTGTGAGTCTTTCTTTATGTTTATTAAATTGCTACTGCAGTAATGGTAAAAGGGGTCCTGCTCTCCAGAGCCCAGGAACAAAAGCTCCAACTCTGGCAGTGCCTAAAAACCAGACAAACTCAGTCCATGGTTGGGAATTCAACCCTGTGGTAGAAGCAAGATTATTTAAAACAATCTCCTGAAGTGGCTGCTGAACCTATGCAGCCACCAAATACTCTTTAATAATCCCTGGTGACTTCTGTGCCCTCCTGAGGCACCACAAGGCGAAGAGATGCCAGTTGTCATCCCCTTAAAGGGTATTATTAGATGATCCTGGCCTGGAGAAGTGCATATTTTATGAGGAGCAAAAGCAGCCTTCATCTTAAGTGAATGCATCCTGTTGCCATGCTTTCTTTTTCATGTTGAGGTGTCCCACACCAACATGGGGCATCTACAGGCTTGAGGGTCTTAGGGGACACGGGGCGAAGACCCATGCTGAGTAAATCTCATAGCAGAAGAGATAATGTCAGTGCTGGGTGCCCATCCTACCAGACAGAGGCACAGGGTTGCAATACACCCTGCCAAGGTATCCCTGTCCTGGAGGACAGGGTCCCCACAACAGTATAATGCATGCTTTGGACCCTAGGAAGATGGAGCCCTCCGAAGACAATACTGATTTAGGAGGGGGATCCCTAAGCATGCCTCTTCTCCAGAAGGTGGATATTATATGTTTTACAAATGGACTGCAGAGACTTCCAGGGGCTTGGCTCTTCCTGAGGGAATTTTCACTGTTGCTGCAAAGCGCCACACAATTTGATTTCTGCCTGGTCCCCCAGGAGAATAGGCTGTATCTCAGGCCCAGCATGGCTGATTTGCTTAATGAAGGGGTTGTTTTGCTCCTGGTGGTGAGCTCTAGCCATCAGAAGTGTCCTCTAAAAGTCTTCTGACTTCTAGATTTTGTTCTTCCTTTAGAAAACCTAGATTTAATGCTTCCTTGCCACACCTGTCCTCTCCTTGGCTCTTGGAGCTCTCTCATACTTGGAGGATGTCTGATACCGCCATTATCCAGCCAGCAGAACACCCTCCTGCTGCACTGCCCAAGCCTCAGAGCCTCCTGGCTCCTTGAATTGAATTCAAGGGCCAGTCCACAGAGGTTCTCAGGGGCCACCCAGGGTCCTTTAGCATCACCATTCCCCAACTGTGGGCATAGGAAGCCAGTGCCACTAATCCTAGGGGTACCCTCATAGTGTCTGAGGTCAGCTGGAGTCTGAGTTCCAAAGATCATTCTTGCAGGGCATCATGTGGCTTCTCCTTCCAGTTGGCTATTCTTTTACCATTGGCGCTCTAAGGTCCAGTGTATTCTCATATGTCTCTCCCTTGTGTAGGGTCTTTTAAGTGGAGTGGAAAGATCTACAAGCCAGATATCCATGGCCAATCCTGGGGTTCCACATCATCACTCTTCTCCTGTCGAAACCTTTCTGCACAACATTCGGGAACAATCCAATATGGTGACTTCAAGTTGTCTGTTTAAAGAGCCCCACCCTTTGGTAGCACTGCTGTCTGATCCTTTTTCACCAAAACTTCCAAAGTGAGCCCCTCCTGTGTTGGCTCCAGAGGTTTGGCCCTCCTCTTTTGTTCAAGTGAGCTTGCCTGTTCCAGCCCAGGTGCAGTGTGATTAACTAATTAACAGACACAGGTTTCCTCCACAGCCCTTCTGTTCCTAGGAATTGGGTTGTGTACTGCAATTTACTCTATTGTGTGGGGACTCCTTTGATCCCTCTGCTGAGGAGCATAGAAATTACTGTGGCTTAGTATGTGGGACAAAT
Source organism: Pleurodeles waltl (assembly GCF_031143425.1). NCBI lineage: Eukaryota > Metazoa > Chordata > Amphibia > Caudata > Salamandridae > Pleurodeles > Pleurodeles waltl. The sequence continues at coordinate 431,803,766 of NC_090437.1, read as the reverse complement.
GTCTGGAATTTAATTCTGTTCTGTGCCAGGGAGATGTGACAAGTCTTAAAGTGCCATAAGTTGTGCATGTGGGATCTTAAGGACTGTAAATGTATTCTTAGAGTGCAAGCTTATCCCCTGATACATACCACTCTGGGCTCTGTAGAACTATATTTTGGGACATATTTCATCTATTGTGTAATACTGTGTAAACATTAGAGACATTCAGTAAGCACTGAAAAGCTTTACTTGAATGCCCACTCACATTTTAAATCTGACCCCAGGTAAGTAACAATCCCTGAAGAGTCTTTCCTGAAACAGTCTACCTGTCTGAAGATTCTGAGCTGCATGAGATAGTGGTCTCACACACACAGTGCACTTAAGTGTACACTGGCATGAGTGCACATGTTCACATGTACCAGCCCAAAGCCTCTTAACCTAGCTGCTCAGCAGTGGCCTTCCCTTAAAAGTTGAACACTGATCATTATCAGTCTCAGTCCAATTACAATGAATTTACTAGTGAGACTTAGTTGGTGATGCTCGCTTACAGAAAAAAGCTAAAAAATAGGTAGTTAACTGTGAAAAATCCAGGGGCATAAAGGTTGTGACCCATTTGGTACTTGTATACATATGTTTACCTTAACAATATGTTGGTAGTCAATATTGTGGAATCCATTTTTGAGAAGGTTGATAAAATTGACCTTGATATTGATAAGTACAATCCCTACTAAGAATTTTATTAGCGAGCTAACTTAAAAAGGTCTCACCCAGAAATGTGCAGATGTTCTGACAATAACACAGTTTTGCAATGTTTTTAGCAGGATGAGTTACTAAAATTGCATTTCCAAGTAAATAGGCAGTAGTTGCAATTTTCATATCAGAAATTCCCTGAGACTAAACCTGTCATTTTTTGGAAAAGCAAGTGTTTTATCTTATCATTTGTACAGAAAGTGAAAAACAGCTCTACATGAAATTCAAAACCTGTGCAAATCTCATTCAGTGGTGTATGGCCAATACCTACGGAAACTGAAGTGAACCACAACAGTATTCCTCTTGTGCAAATCAAAACATCAACAAATACCATCTAATTCAAGTCTTTCTTTCTGAAATGAGCCATGATGTCTTTATTTTCAGCTCAACTCAGCTCAATTCAACTCCAAAACAAAATCATTTGGATTGAATCTCAAAACTCATATCTCTATCCAAGAACATTGCTAAGATACCAAACCAAAGTCTACAATGTACTAGCTCCTGCCAGATATTTTGTTTGTTTGTCTTCGGCACAGAGGGTGTTATGTCCATACTGGATTTGGTGCATTCTGCAGTATTACCTCCAAACGTTTTGCCCTCTCCCTCCTGTTTTTGGAACCTATTTTTGTTTGCTTTAAGACTCTACACACGTTACCTCTGTTAACCAGTCCTAAGGATCTTGTGCTCTCCCTTTTAAAAATTGTAAAATTGACTGACACATAATTAGCACATTTAATTTACTTGCAAGTCCCTAGTAAAGTGGCACTGCATGTACTCAGGGCCTGTAAATTGAATGCTACTAGCGGGACTACAACACCCATTGTGCCACAAGCCTAAGCAATCCTTTAAACATGTCTCAGGCCTGGCACCACAGCCTGTGTTTGCATTTCTAAACTGCCATTTCATCTTGGCAAGATAAACTTCTCACCATACCCAAATTTACCTTTTTGTTACATAAAAGTCACCCCTAGGTTATGCCCAAAGTAGTCCAGATGGCAGGGTGCAATGTTTTAAAAAAATGTAGACATGTACCTCTAAGTTTTACAGATCCTGGTAGTGAAAAACTCCTAAATTTCTTTTTACTACTGTGAGGCCTACCTCTCCCATAGGATAACATTATATTAACATCATATTTAATAATTGTTGACTTTCAATCGGGAGCAAGTGGAAATGTTGGGTTTGGTGTCTGGTGAATTGGAATTTTAAACCCTCTTGAATGGTAATGTCTGACTTATGTCACAGTTCTGAAAATTCCACTTTTATTAAGTTGGCATTTTGTTTTCCTAATCATTTGGGGCAGATTTAAGAGCAGCTTTGCACCACATTAGCGTCATGTTTTTTACACCAATATGGCTCAATGAGGCCAAAATTGCCATGCCAAATTTACAAAGTGGCACAATGCATGCATTGTGCTAATTTGCAACCCTTTGCGCTACATTATGCCTTTACCAGGCATAATGTATGCAAAGGGGGCATTCCCTCATTAGGGGGGTGAAAAAATGGCACAAAGAAATCTAAGAGATTTTTTGCATCATTTTTTTCGGCACTTTTAACGTCTGCTTAGAGCAGGCGTTAAAAGAAGGCACACCATTATTCATAATGGGTCTCAATGGGCTTTGCAGAATTAGCATCAAAATTTTTGACGCTAATCCTGCAAAGCACGTACTAGCGAATCAAGGACCACTAGACTGAGTCAAATGTCAGAGCCTCAGGGACAGAACAGGCTCTAACAACCCTCAACCCAGCACCAGGCCTCCCCCACCTGGCTAATGTCCTTTTTTATGGCACCAGCTGGGCCTTACCACCAGCTACCCTGTTCCAATAAATATGACACCCTGCCGGCGTCTTGAAATGGCGCTAGCGGGCGGTATACTTTTTCGTGCAAAACTGCGTTAGTGCAGTTTTGCGTGAAAAAGTATAAATATGCCCCTCAGTTTAATGAACATTAAGTGCAATCCCGTGTTGGACAGATCGCCAAACAATTACTTTAAGTGGGGCAGACCAAACATGAATTCGGTGGATAAGACATCAGCTGCTTTTTGGTGACAGCCCCGCATATACTAAACTCTAATGACCCTCTAAGTCTTCACAACAGTCCTATGAGAAAGGCAGAATGTTGCATGATCATGGTTTAGTAGGTCTTTTTGTTCAATTAATTTTTGCTGGACATGGTTCTTGACTGCATTTGGAAATGTGGATTATGTAAACCTTTTTAAGGACCAAGGTAAAGGGGAGAGGCCTGCACTTTATAAATAGTAGAAATAAGTAAAATGAATACAGTTAGTGAAAATGTTATTTGAGATTTCAGTGCACGGTAGAAGGAGACAATACCTTAAAATAACAACCTAAAACACATCAAATTTCAAACAAGTTTCTTCACTTTCCGTTCATGGATCCATATACCTAGCTGCTAATTGTCCCATGTAATATCTGCCATCTTCAGACAGGTCTGTCTTTTTGCAAGAGACGTTATAGTCTGGGGCTTCCTGTTTTGCTTTCACTGCTATATTTATAACTTTACAAATGCCAGCATTTCGATTGCTAAAGGCTGAAAGTCCAGTTCTTACACATGATGCCACCTGTAGCCGGTTATCGAATAACGCAGCTCCAACTTAAAGAGCACTTGACCTACATCCCTATACTGAATAGATCACTAAGAGGTGATTGGTTACACACACGCTTATTTCACGATTCTGTACACATCCCTGGACACACTCTCTCTCTCTCTCTCTCCCTCCTCTTTACTCTTAATACGACCTGGTACCTCTATACAATCCCGAATTACCTCCATTTTCATTCCTCTTTCCGGTGCACCTGGGAGCACGAACAGAACATCTTCGCCGGTCAAGAGGGGACCTGGGAAAAGAGAGAGAAGAGACATTCTATGAGAAGGAGCTCACCACCCTATATTGTTGAACAAAGCAAAGGACTGTAAATAACTGTAAATAAATTAACTGTTTCACACCCACCCAAGCATCTAAGTCCTTAATATCACCTGACCCACTGCTACACAACCTCTTTTGGCTTTGCAACCATGACTGCATAAATATATGATGTGTGCATGTTTTCACTATTCAAAAGAGCTAACAACTTTCAAAGTTCATCTCTCTGACATATTACTCTAAAGCATTAAAAGGAAGGATAAAAATGCCCTTTTTCTGTCTTCCAAAATATCAGGCACAGTATGTTAATGTGAGCATAGGGCCTAATTTACAAGAATGTGACACATCAGCTCCGATGCATCAGATTTATTGCACTGCCCTCCGCTCCCCTAATGTCGCCATTACAATACTGAGCTGCATGGGCCACATTTCCACAGGTACGGCAGAAATTTGGACACATCTGTGGTGCTAAAGTCACACATTACTGCATTATCATAAAATAAATTACACTACTCCAGCAATGCGAAGAGGCCCCCATAGACAAAAGCCCAGCGTCAGCTTAACACCTCCTCTGAACAGGTGTTACATTTTTGATGCGTTGAATTAGCAGAACAATGCAGTGAAATCTTGCAAATTTCACTGTGCCAGTTCTGCGTGGCTTTTAACGGTGGAATGCCTGCCTTGCATACATTATGCCTGGTGCAGGAATATTGTGACACAAGGCTTTACAAACTGGTGCATTGGTCCCATTGCACCAGTTTGTAAACATGTCTCACTGTAGGGGACTGCTTAGCTCCACCGCAGCACCAAAAAGAAGTATGTAATGGTGGCACTAGGGGCCTGTAAATAAGCCCCATAATTTCTTAAAACACACTGTCACCTGAAGGTCTCCGGACGCTAGTAGGACAGGCAGAGGTCAAACCAAAAATCACCATTAACAGGAAAACAAGGTTATAAGGGCCTTTCTGAAAGTAAGATAGTTTGAGCAAAGATGTAGTTCTCTAGGAAGTTTATTCCAGAGGGGCAATGCACATTCTGATTGAAAATGGCCCCTGATACGAGCCTTGGATGCCTGGGGATATGGAGAAACAGTACTTTAGAGGAACAAAGCAATCTTCCAAGACAATGGGCCTAATTGCGAGTCTGGAGGTCCTGGGACTTCCAGACCTGTGGTGGGGGTCGGTCCACCACTGCTGTGGTGATCCAACCACCACATTATGACCCTGGCAGTCTGACCACCGTCTCTGCCAGGATCGGTGATCCTAACGGGCTGACGTAGGGTGCAAGTTGCAATCAGCCAGGGTGCAGCTGCATGCAGCGCCACCCTGTTGATTACAACATGGTTCTGGACCAGCCTTTTCATGTCAGTTTCACTGCCATAAAAAGGCTGGTGGAGAACAGGTGCAGGGGGCCAGAGGGGGACCCCTGCACTGCCCATGCCCAGGCCAGGGGCAGTGCAAGGGTCCCTCGGCCCTGCACCCTCGTAATGCTCACTGTCTGCTGGCAGACAGAGCACATTATGAGGGTGCCCCTGCAGGCAGCAGCATTGCCGTTGGCTTGATTATGGACCGGCGACAATGCTGCCACTACTTTCCCGCTGGGCTGACCAGCAGGAACTTTTTTTTCTACCCGTCAGCCCAGCGGTAAAGTCATAATGGTACCACTGGGAAGGTCGCCACTACAGTGACAGCCACCCTGTCATGAGTTTGGCGGACTGGTTTTCCCATCCGCCAAACTCGAATTTAGGGCCAATGACTTCAACAGACTGGCAAGAAATGTTGGGGCTTTGCCATACAAGGCAAATGAACTTTTTAGAGTGTTTAAAAATGACTTGGTATGTATTGGAGCTAATATAGGGACTTCCATATGGTGGTGATGGGGCTGAAACAATGTTTTCCAACAACTACAACTAGCTTGGCTGCTTAATTTTGGATTGTTTGAAGGCAGAGAAGAAGAGATATTTTTTTATTCAAGTACAAATTAGTAAAGTAATACAGTGTGGATTCTATTAATGGTAAAATTGCCATATGTCTGCTTTCCAACGTTACAGACGGGAGAATCAGATTAAGCTGTTGTAGATAGAATGTTCACGAAGAGGCGTCAGCCGGCACTTGGCAATCCATTTGAAGCAAAGCATCACTTTTTGTCCCTGAACGTAGGACCACCTTGGACGGTGTTGGACAAGGACCAAAGGTGGAATGCCAAAAGAAGGCTGAAATGCTGATCAGCCTGAGCCAGAGATAAGAATTACAGAATCTTCCATTGTGAGTTTGTGTCACTGCTGGCTCATAGGACAGTGGACACATGTAAGACATTTCTGCAGAAGAGGAACCTCGTAGATATGAAGAACTCAGTTAAAATTAAATCTGAGTATCTTCCAAGTAGGTATAAACATTACTCTGGGAGATATAATAATGGCCAATAATGGTCTCATGTGTCTATTGTAAAGATAGGGTAAAGAAGAAAAATTCTAAAGGAACCTATAGATGATGTTCCTGGACGCAGAGTAAGAATGTCCAGCAGCATCTGCTAACACCTATCAGAAAGAAAGGAGGTAATCCAACTCAGAACCGAACAGTGATAGCACATTAAAATAGAGGAAGGTAAGATTATTAGGAGAGGGGGAAAAATGAGTGTTAGCTTGGGTAGCACAATGAAAAGGATTGTGAGTAGGTTTTTATGCAGTGGCACCCTTCCTAAAGGTATGGGCATTCTGTTATTTATGGAGGGTGGTATTCAAGAGCTGTTATTCTCTGCACTTCTAGTGGGACCACAAGAAATGCAGTCTTGATAGACTTGGCCAGGAGTGGACGGGCACAGATGGGCTTGACTTAAGCAACCTTTTGGAACAAGTAGCATAGCACGACTGATGCATTTCCATTAGAAAATCCATTTGGTATATCCTACAATAAAAAGAAAATACCAGGTTTTGACCTGTCAGCCTTACAGTGGTCTTCCCCCAGACCTTTTGCCATTCCTTCTCCATTTTTGCTGGATCTATTTTTGTTGGCCTTAGGACTTTGACCACTTTACCATTGCTAACCAGTGCTAAAGTGTATGTGTTCATTCTTTAACACATGGTAATATTGGCTTATCTACAATTGGCATATTTAATTTATTCGCAAGTTCATAGTAAAGTGCACTACTTGTGGCCAGGACCTGTATGATAAATGCTACTAGTGGGCCTGAAGCATTCATTGTGCCACCCAAGTAGCCCTTTAAACATGTCTCAGGCCCACCATTGAAGAACCTTTGTGTGCAGTTTAAACACCCATGTCGACTTGGCATATAACAACCCTTGGCAAGCCTTCAAACTCCCATTTTCGTACATATATGTCACTCCTAAGGCAGGCCCTAGGTATCCCATAGGGCAGGGTATGGTGAAATTGAAATGTAGAGCATGTACCTTTACGTTTTACATGTCCTGGGAGTGAAAACATTCCCAACTTTGTTTTTCACTACTGTGAGGCCTACCCCTCATAGGATCACTTTGGGAATTCCTTATTACATTTAATAGGCTGTAATTCCTGATCGAGAAGAGGAAGATTTGTCATGTTTTTGATTTATTGTTACAATTTAGAAAATGCCACTTTTACAAAGTTGGCATTTTCCTGCTGTTAGCCCAGTGTGCCTGTAGACAGTCTCTGATCACGTGTTTGGGGTGAGTTGCAGATGGGCTTTGTGTATTTCCTGTAGACAGCCACGCACAATGGAAGCTTAGGTGTGACTTGATGGGTCCTGATGGCCATCCTGACAGAATGGGAGGAAGGAGCAGGTCCCAGCCTCAACCTTAGACCTGAATAGGCTGTGTCCTGTCCTCACACAAAGGACATAACAAGCCTATATTGTCACTCCAGCCAGCTTGAATCCAGGGCAGGTGAGGAAGGGAATTCCTTGCACTTTAAAAACCACTGTCTAGAAGCTTCTCCCACCTTACAGAACCAGGGCACCAAACTATAAATACTGAACCTCTAATCATCACCACTTAAGTACACTTCTGGACCTCTGCCAGAAAGAAGCACTGCTGTGCTGCTGAAAGAACTGTCACTCTGCTGGATTGCTACTCTGAAGAAGCTGCTGCCTTACTTTACTGACCTGCTGCTCTTCTGCCTGGGTAAGAAAACATGGACCTGTATGTTCATTTTTCTTCCAGGATCCCAGGGTGACTCAAAAGGCTAGTCTGCTGACCTCCAGATCTGAGCCTCAGGGACAAAGCAGGTTCCCCACAGCTCCTGGAACCATCTTTAATGGGTTTCTGAGCCCCAATAGGCGGCCCTTAAGTCCAGTGTCCTTGGTGTGGCTCTACAGCTCTTTAAGTCAAGCTTTTGGACTCTTCGCAAAAGCACCCATTCACTCCTAAATCTTGTCGCTCGCCCGGAAATCCAGTGCCAGATGCCGCATGTTTGTCTCTTTGCACAGCAAGTATCACTGCTTGCGACCGCAAGGCTCTAGCCCGTCTGTTACCAACACTCGGGCAACTCTTCGTGCCCCACCAACCATTGCCAGTGATGTTCTATTCTGTTGCAAGCAAACTTCTTCCCCACAAACAGGACTCTTGGGCCAATTCTTGAGAAGGTAAAACTTCAGCTGGACTAATCTGGGACAGTATCCAGCCCACGCTCCATCGCACTGGACTTGAATTTTTGTCTTTGACCTGGTCCAACACAACCAAATAGCCACAATTTACACTTCACACTTTTAGGTGCTATATTGAAGTTTATTCTTTAAAAATTAATAGCTCAAATTCTACTTCTTGGATTTTTGTCATTTCAGTCTTGTTTTGTTTATTAGACCAAGGGGGTCATTACGACCTCAGCGGTCTTGCAAAAAGACCGCCAAGGCCGCGGGAGACAGAATACCGCCATTGCCGGCGGTATTCCTGGCTCCCTATTATGACATTTCCGCTGGGCCAGCGGACGGTAACAGTGTTACCGTCCGCTGGCCCAGCGGAAATGTCACATCAGCATTGCTGCCGGCTCGTAATAGAGCCGGCGGCAATGCTGATGTGCAGCGGGTGCAGTAGCACCCGTTGCGCATTTCACTGCCCGAAATTCGGGCGGTGATATGCGCGACGGGGCTATGCCTGGGAACCCTGCACTGCCCATGCCAAGTGCATAGGCAGTGCAGGGGCCCCCAGGGCCACCCCAAGACCCCTTACCGCCAGCCTTTCAATGGCGGTGTGTACCGCCACGGACAGGCTGGCGGTCGGGGACTCATAATCCCCAGGGCAGCGGTGCTTGCACCGCTGCCCTGGGGATTATGACCGCCAGGCGGAATCCTGGCGGTATATTGGAGGGACCGGCGGTATGGCCGTGGCAATTCCGCCACGGTCATAATTGCTGGCGGAACACCGCCAGCCTGTTGGCGGTGTTACCGCCCACTTACCGCCGACCGCCAGGGTCGTAATGACCCCCCAAGTCCTGTTTTTGTAATTAGAAGTTGTATCTTTTGTGTGATGTTTTTCACAGTTTTACTGCTCGAAGTGTTGCACAACTACTTTACACATTGCCTTTCAAGTTAAGCCTGACAGCTCTGTGCCAAGCTACCAGAGGATGAGCACAGGTTAATTTAGGGTGTACTTGTGAATTACCCTGAATAGGATTGTGGTTCATCCTTGGACAGGGTGCACACCTTTGCCCACTAGAAAACCAAGTTCTAACACAGACCTAGATAAGCTCTTTGTGCCTGCCTTTGGAGAAATTGAGACCTCTCTGACTTCACACTGTGCTCCTTTACTGTGTACTACATTGACTTAATAACACTAAGGCCCTCATTATGACATTGGCGGCAAATGCCGCCTATCACCACGGTGACGGCCGCCAACATACCATCGCCGTGGCTACCGACCATCCATGGAATTAGGACCATAGCCGAAATTCCACCTGAATGCTGGCGGAATTCCAGCTACGGTCATGGTGGTGGATGGCGGTAAGGTTGCACTGCTGCCAGCAGCAGCGCCACGCCAGTAAAACGCCGCCTACTGTATCATGTTCCATGATACGGACTGGCAGTGTTTTGCTGGCGGACGCTGCTTCTGGCAGCAGCGCCACGTCCCGTCTCCTGCCGGAGGACCCCCTTCAAGCAGGTAAGTCAGGTTCCCCGACAGGAGAGGGTAGTGGGGGGGTTGTGTGGGGGGGGGTGTGACTGTGTTTGAATGCATGCATGCATGTGTAATTCATGTGTGCATGAGTGGGTGTGTGTGTACGTGTATGTTATGTCGTGTGAGTGCATGTGTGCCTGGATGTATGTTCATGAGTGTTGATGTGAGTGTGTATGAATGTATGCATGCGTGGGTAATTGTGTGTATGCGTGTGTGTATGGGTGTGTATGTATGTGCATGTATGTGTGTATATGGGGGTCGGGAGTGGGAGGGGGAGGGGAAAGAAGGTTCGGGGGAGGGGGCAGGGGAGATCCCTAGCAGTGCCAGGGAAGGAATTCCCTGGCACTGATAGTGCATAACGCCATGGTTTCCGTGGCTGTACAGAAACCATGGTTGTGGACGGGGTCAAAATTCCATGGGCGGCCTAGTGACGGCCTCCGGGCTGGAGACTGTAGTCTCCGGCCCCGCGGTCATTACCGCCGTGGCAGTCAGTGTGTTAACTTGGCGGTTTGGCTCTGGCAAAACCGTTAATGTCATAATGGTAGAGGTATGTACCGCCAGCCTGTTAGCAGAACTACCTCCACTATTACACCTACCGCCAGGGTCATAATGACCTTCTATATGTTGTAATTTCATATCACTCTGTGCACCTTGCTTCACATCCATAAAGTACATCATGTATTGGGCCCATAAATCAAACCATGCTATTCATCTCAGAGATGCATCATCACTGGCTTTCCTAGGTCCATCACTTATCTTATCCTAGAGTGCTCCACTTTGTGTCCATCAATAAGTACTGCCGAGCTGTACATGAACCTGTGCTATTGTGACCCACATCATCTTGTATTTCATTACTGTACAACATGCAGTGCTCTGATCATGGATATCACTTTTTGCCTCTTTCTTTGCCTTTTACTGCCTATAGTTATGTCTTAGTTTGAGTTTGGGCAAATACTTGGGTAAATATGTGCTTTCTGGTCATTGTGAAAACAGGTATCTGGAAGCCTGGATATGTATGCCTGTGTGGATAAGTGTGACTGTGCAGATCTCTTGTGTATGCACATGTGCCATCTGTTGTGGTTCTGTACAGGCAGTATTCATAAACCAAATCTATTTTCTTCCTAAATTCTACCTCAGCCTTTATCTGTTCCCAGATTTTTTTCTCACCCTTCCAATCTCCAATTTTTCACTCACCTCTTATGATATTCCTTAACAAATTCACACTCCTCCGTACTCAAATCACATACTCCCATTTCGATTTAGTGTTATGGTTAGTTTGTGCAACTGTATTAAACTATTAGCAATAAGTTATTTTACTGTCAACTTCCCTGGGAACAGGAAGGTTTTCCAGTGAAACGTTGAGATCTGACAGATTTGGCAATAGAAACTACTAATGATTATTAAAAATACTAACACACACATTACAAGATAGTCTGTAGGAAACAGGAAGCTGTATTGAAGTGTCACCTTCAACTGTAGAACGAGAACAAAAGTACATCCTGTGCAATTCTTAACCCTTATGATGGCAATATATTTACCTAACATTTTTATATATGTATTATCACTAAAGCCACAAAGTTTTCCCCATGTATCAGAGTATTATTAATTCTGCTATGTACTGTAGTTAATTCAACTTCTATGGAGACATTTCACACAAGAGATATGAGGCACAACAGAAGACCAACTAGGACTATCAGTATCAATATTAAGAAAATCAAGCTAACAATTTTACACTATCTGGTGTAGGCTATTTCTAATGAGATCAAAAACAAAAATAAAAACAAAATCAAGATTAAAAAATAAGTCTTTAAGAATTGTTTTTCCAAAGCAATAATGAACACTTGTAAGAAAGTCACCCTTTTTGCATGTTCACCTCAATGTTTCTGACTAATACTGATGGTAACTGAACCTGATTGCGCCCTTGGCTTTGCTAAATAGGCCGAAGGCCAGTTCTCTGAATAAAAGGTATATGGTCCAATTTATAATTCGAATTGGCATGACAGCCACAAGCAAGCCCCTACTAGATAGGGGATTGAAACTACATATAGGTCCCTAGTAGATAATATGGCAGGAAAGTTTAGAGTCCAATTAGATTTCCTGCACTGGAGTGTCCACTGCTGGGTTGCCTGCTGTCATTTTCAGAGGCTGCCCTGCCTTGCAGACTGTATTTAAAAAGTAAAATGTATGCAAATTCAACTTTGGAATTACAGGTACTTCCAAAGTAACAGTTTTTACCTTATTTTTACATATGTCACCCTAATGTCTCCCCTAGATGCCACAGGGTGAGGTGCCATGTACCTATAAGCAGGGACATTACAAAAGATGTTTTATATGCCTCGGTGAGGGATAAACTGCATCTTTCCTTTTCCCCATTGTAGAAAGTTAGCTCCATAGGCTAAAATATAAATATTTTTCATAAGCCTAAGTATGGCTAGGAAGAAACTGAAAATACCATGAAAGGATTCAAATGAATGGTGATGATAAATACAACAACTTGACATTGTTTATATTTATCATAACTGATACAGAAACAAAGTTATAAGACTTTATTTTCTGTGAGCTAAATTCCAGCCTGCTAGTGGTATCTCCTGATTAGTCAGCACTGACAGGATTAGCCAGGCTGCTTTGATGAGGTGAAAACTGGTCTGCCGGGAGCAGAGGCTATCTGATGCGGGAGGTTGGCAGACGGTGAAGTCAGACCAGAAAGGGGTCTGGGTAAATCAAGCAGAGGCTTCAAAAGGAAGCCAGTCAGAAAGGAATGCAGCCAGGCCTGCCCTCTTACCCCTGTACTCCACACATAGATAGTGGGCTTAGGAAAGTAATCTGCTGTTGTACAGAGGGGGAGTTAATGGAAATGAGCTACACCAATGGGTTGGTTTAGTCAGTCATACTCCTCTGGAGGAATATCATTCATCATGGAATGTTAGAGTGCCGTGCTTTATGGGACAAAAAGATGGCACACTTTGGAGTAAGTTGTCAGGCTTTTGGGTGCCACCATGCAGCTCATTAAACAAGGATGCCCACTGACTGTCCCTCAAGATAATTGAATAAAAAAAAAAAGTGACTGCAATTCGGATCTCCTGCCTAAACCACAAGAAGAAGGAATGTCCTGCTGAAGCCCTGGTCTGCCACACAGAGCTCCATTAAGAAGACCCCAGCTGGACAGCCTCCAGTGGCCTTTGAATGAAATGGCCAGGTGGATTCTGGGAAACGTAGTCCCAACATCCCAAGGACCATCTTAGAGCTTCTAGACCCTTAGATTGGTGTTGTGGATGCCCAAAGATCTGCTGCCTGAAACCACAAGAAGAAGAAAGACCGCCTTCTGGAACCTTGGATTGAGGTTGTGGATCACTTTCCTGTATCAAGAAACACTTCTGGAAGTAAGTGCAAAAGTGTTAAAATTGCAGGCAGCTGGATCTCTTGACTGTGTCCTGGTCCAGTACAATTTAACCCTTTGATCGTTATTTGCTTCTAAGCTCTAGTTTTGTTTTTAATCTTTGAAAATTCATAACTCTGATTTATTGTGTGTTGTGGCTGGCTTATTTATTGTATTGCTGTATTTAAATGCTCTACATACCTGTCTCCTGAGTCAAGTCTGGCTGCTCATTGCCAAACTACCAGGGGTTGAGCCAGGGACTTCTTTGTGGGACCTTGACTGATCCTAACACTATCTGGGGCTTTATTGCTAGGTTAGTGGTAGGTGGGTACTTACCTCTACTAATAACCATCTTCCAACAACACTTTCTTTTTTTTTCAAATCAGTGATCAAAATTTAGCTCCAACATTGCACCTTATTTCGGCCCATTGAGCAATCTTCAGTGCTTATCGCGAATTTAAATCATTAGTAGAATGCAAAGTAGAAATGAAGTGCCAGGTGTTTAAAGAATGGCAATCCATGCCTGCCAGTTAGACGAAAATTGTGCGAAGCGGCAAGTAGATTGCTGACTGAAAAAAACGTTGAAAATGTAGGTAAAACTATATGGATCCCTCTATTATCATACTATTGTTTTCCTTCAGCTGTAACGTATCTGGCATGGTTGGTCGAGTTGTTTACAAAGAAAAAATACACATGCCATGGGGCTGCGCTTTCAAAAAAATGACTTGCACATTTTAACGGAATTTATCACCTAGTTAAGTGAACTGGTAGGGCCCCTTTAAAATACATGAAACGACTTTTCTATTTCCAGGCGAAAATGTCAAATGCCTCCAACAGCTATTGTACTGAAAGCTCGATAAGAGAAGGAGGAGTGCCTCTAACAAGCAAAAACTGAGCAGCAGCTTATTGAGTGCAAGAAGCAGAGTTTAAAATGCCACCGCACCAGTTAAGAAGTCACTCATCAGATGTGTATGGGACAAGCATGAACAAGCTTTGCATTCTCGTTTCTTGAAAAAAATATGTCGATTCCTGTTGCTGCAATGTGGGACGAGTAAGTGTATATTCTTTCTACCATCCTAAAAAATTCACCTATTTCTTTACAAGATTTTCTCTTTTTTCACTGTAGGCAATTTCGACTGTTGTGTGCTGCGCCATGTATTAATTTTCAAGTAATTTATTTCAGGATGTTTAATATCCACAGCCATTATTAATTTAACTTCTGCAAAGACAACACCGCTTATTCTTTGAATAAGCTCTTGATTGTGAAAAATCTCAGTGATTATGCAACGTAAAAGAACAACATCTAGGGCAACATGTTCGTAGCTTTTTTTTTTTTCGCAAACAGCCCGATTCACAGAATAGGGACGTTTGCGATGATAAAAGAGCATTTTCTTATGTACAAAACCCTATTTAGCAATTCGGTAATCTATTACCGAATCACGCAAAAGGGTTAACGATTTGGTATTAGGAAGGAGCGTGTTAAGGGTGTCTCTTCCTAATGGTGACTCGCAGTCCCATGTTTTGCGACTGGAATGGGGCCACAAAACATTTGGAGCCAGATGTACGAAGCATTTTCTAGTCGCAAAGGGGCCGATTCACAGAATCGGCCCATTTGCAACTAGAAAAATGCTTTTTGGGATGTACAAAGCCTACATTGCGATTCGGTAACTTGTTATGGAATCGCAGTTTGGGTTTTGCGATTAGATATTAGGAAGGGGCATGTCAAGGACATCCCTTCCTAATACCAAATCTAAATGGTATGTATGATTGTTTTGTGACCGCGAATGCGGTCGCAAAACAATCGCAGTTAGCACCAATTTCAAATTGGTGCTAACCCATTTACAAAAGGGAAGGGGTCCTCATAGGACCCCTTCCCCTTTGTGAATGCATGCAAAAACATTTTTTCAGAGCAGGCAGTGGTTCCACGGACCACTGCCTGCTCTGAAATAATGAAAAGAAAACTTTTCATTTTTGTTTTCGAAATGCGTTCTGTTTTCCTTTAAGGAAAAAGGGCTGCATTAAAAAAAAAAACTGCTTTATTTAAAAGCAGTCACAGACATGGTGGTCTGCTGACACCAGCAGGACACCATCCCTGTGAATGCCGCCATTCCCAATGGGGTCGCAAATTGCGACCTACCTCATTATTAGTAATGAGGTAGGTCTATTTGTGACCGACTGGGAATCACAAAAGAAACTGAATGGAGTTACATACATTTGCAATTGCGATTTTCTTATTACGATTTGCATGGAATTGCAATTAGGAAATCGCAATTCCTAACAATCGTACATGTGGATCCTAGTGCTATATTTTAGTGAGAGTGCATTTTACACCAAAAAATAGGGTGCAAATCTAAAGTGCTGTATGAAACGACTGCTTGCCTTCTGCCCAGTCATGTACTTCCCATGCTCCTTTAATATAAATTTGCTACAAATGCTGTATACATGCACAACTGTGGGTGTGGGGGAACCCTTACAATTGTAAACCCTAAACTATTATCTTAATAACATCCACAGGTTAATGAATCAGAGACTTGTTTAATTGAAATTTTCATGAGGCAATGTGTTCCGAGATAAGGCACCTCAAAACAGTTAATTAAATAAGACCCTATTTAATGACTGAGTTCTATAACAGGAATAAATGTAAACACTTTATTATAAAAAATCAAAAGGTTCAGTACAGCGTTCATAAAGTACATGCATGAAACCAATGCTATGAAAGCCCTCAAAAAAGTGCTTTATAGAAAAATGTGCAAATCAGAAATATTTTAAGTCTCAAGTGAGCAGCAAAATCAATAGAGAAATGGACTGCATCCCTAGTAACACTGGAATGTCATCAGGAATGTTCCTTGGCTCACTACCAAAATCAGGGGTTTATGTTCTATTTTTCTGCATAGAAAATCATAGAGTTCAGAACATCAGGGTGAGTGAAAGAATTACACTCTCAGCATATAAGAGCACATCCTAATAGTATGTCATATTACCTTAACATCAGAGCACTAACCCACTACATGACTATGCATTCTGCCTACATTATGATAATGTCCTCCGAAGATAGGACAAACTAGTTACATGTATTTTGTATTCTTGTTTATTTATAAAAGTGCATTCAGACCAGAGGTATCGAACCGCTAAGTCTTTAGATGCTTTCTTCTTCCTGTCTGGGCCAGCCTAAGCCCAGCCGATCTTAAAGGACGGTTGGGAGTGTAACAATTGATGACCGATTGTAGGTATCCTGATCCTTGATAGTGGAGGGTCTTATGATCAGACACAGTGCCTTAAAGGTAATGCGTTTTCTGATACAAAGCCAGTGCAGTTTCTTCAGACCTTATGTAATGAAGGAGAATTTCAGCAGCCCAAGCACTAGTAGAGCGGCAGCATTCTGTATTTGGTGCAACTTGTGAAGGGATGATTGGTTTATATTTAGATAAAGGGCCTTACAGTAGTCCAGTCTAGACATTATGAGGGCCAGCACCACGGTCGCCCTGAGGTCTGGAGGAATAATTTGCTGATTTTTTTTTAGAATTCTAATTATCCAAAGACAGGTATTGGCAATTTTATTTATCTGCGAATTAAAAGTCAGATCTTAATCGCAGATGACATGAAGGTTCCTGGCTTTAGAATAGCATTGGCAAGGGTCCCACAGATCTCAGGCCACCAGCTATGATTCCAAATGGAGATGTTTGCCCCAAAGGTGATGACCTCTGTTTTATCCCCGTTCATCTTCAACCAATTAAGGTTCATCCAATTGCTGATTTCTTTCATGCAGGCTTGAAATCTGTCTGCCGTAATATGTACATTGTCATGAATATTGACAATAATATGGGTGTCATCAGCATATGAAGACACCTGGAATTTAAAAGATTGGATGATTTGAGCCAGAGGAGTCATGTACAAATTAAAGAGGGTGAGGCTAAGTGATGATCCCTGAGGGACTTCACAGGGAACCTGAAAGGGGGTTGAGCTGTAGTTGCCACAGCTAACTGTCATTGTCCTGTTTTGGAGAAAAGACTTCAGGATACTTCTAGCTAGACCCTTCAGTCCTGCCCGATGTAGGCGGCGTAGCAAAGTTTGGGGCGACATAGTATCGAATGCCGCCGACAAGTCCAATAGTAACAGGATGGCTCCGCCTCCATGGTCAACCTGTCTACTAATGGAATCAGTGGTGGAGATCAGAGCGGATTCTGTGCTGTGTTTTTTCTGGAACCCATGCTGGGAGACATCCAAACAGTTGTGATTAAGCAAGAAGATGGTCAGCTCTTGGTTGATATGTTTTTCTAGACTTTTTGCAAGCATAGGCAGAAAGGCAATGGGGCATATGTTTTGAAGATTGCCTGGTTTGCCTCCAGTTTTTTTTCATAATGGGCATCATTATTGTTTCCTTCCAAGTGGGTAGAAACACCCCTGAGTCCAGAACTTCTGAAAAAATTGTCTCCAGTGGCACAGCGATGGAGTCGCTTACTAATTGAAATAATCTTGCATGGGCAATAGTCTTTGGGAGATCCCGAGTGAATTCTTGCTAGAAGGGAATTAATGTTGCTGGGACCTAGAGGAGGAAATGTTGTTATTGTAGGGCCTCCATCAGTTTCATCTCAGGTGCTGGAGCAAAGGGTCCCCTGATCTATGCTTGGGGCAGACAATTCAGAATGTATTTTTCGGATTTTATCTCAAAAGAACTCAGCCCGTCTCTTGCAGAAAACTTGTGAGTTGTCTAGTTCCTGAGAAGGAGGAGGAGCAGCAAGCACCTTAACCACTTTAAATAAATCTTTAGGGGTGTTGCAAGTACATCTGATTTTCTGGGAATGGATACATGATTTGGAAGTTCTAATAGCCGCTTTATAAGTTTTCCAAAGCTCCCTAAGCTTCTCTTTTTCCAATGGCCCAGAATCTAATTTATATTTTCTTTCATGTTTCCTACATTGCCTTTGAAGGGCCTTCAGATCATCCGTGTACCAGGGGGCTGATGCTTTTTTCTCTGTCTTTATTTTAATTTCCCTCAAAGGTGCAATTTCCTCAATGGCTTCCCTCATCCAGGAGTCAAAGTTATGTTCTCGAGAACTCTGCCCCCCTTCAAACCTCTCTTGATGCCTCAGTAAGGCCAGATGCAAGTCTTCCTTTTCGACTTGCCCCCAATTATGACTCAAAATACTAGATTTGTTCTTGGGATGCGGACAACTTCAATGTATAATTCTGAAGGGGATCAGACAATGATCCGACCATTCTAGCTTCTGACAATTGCCCACTGTAACCAGTTCCTGTATGGAGAACATCCCATCTAGTACATGACCTGCTGCGTATGTCCTGGAGGTGACCAATTGACTCCAGCCAAAACAGGACATGAAATCCCAAAGGGAAAGAGTGTCCTTATCCTCTCTATCCTTCAAGTAGAAGTTAAAATCTCCAAGTATCAAACACCATTCAAGCAAGATGAGGGGCTCAGTGATTTGAGACCAGTTCTCTAGGAAACTCTTCCTGGGACCTAGTGGGCAGTAGACTAGGAGATTTCCCTGTTTTAGTTTAAAATAGGCTCCTTCGCAAATATCTGGGGGGGCATCTGGGGGTCCAAACTGCAACAGAGGCTATCTCTAAATATAGCTGCCAACCCTCCACCCCTCTTGTATTGTCTATCTAGCCTTTCCACTCCATGTCCCACCGGAAGGCAGTACTTGCAAATCTCTGGGCCTCTCCAACATAAAAAGATCTAATGGTGTCTACTGATGCAATTAGAGTATGTAACTGTAAGGGGTGCCAGACATTAGTGGGGATTTCTTTTGGCCTTGCTGGTTCATTGTGTTGTGGATTTTACAGCCATATCTCCCTGTCAATTTGCACATGATGTCTAGAGTGTACATTTCCATGCCGAATGTGTGGCATATCAGAGCAACATTGGTACCACCTTCATGACTCCATTAGGACAAATGTCACTTGGTGAAGTGTGAATTGTTGATATGTTTTCAGTAAGACATGTTCTTTTTCACCTTCTCCAGGCTCTGTACTGTTGTCAGCAACATGACATGTTCTGGGAGCATCATTTCACATTGTTGTATTATTGTGTATGTGACAAATAAATGTCTACATGGCCTTGTGTGGGATCTACGGGAATGAACTTGGCATTAGCTTCCTATTGTGTGACAAGTAATTGAGTATGCTTCATGAAGCAAACCATTGAAGGTGATGTTGTCTCCTACTTGTTCAATGGTTACTGTGATTGCACAACTTCAGCCATGTAATTGTAGTTGTCTGAGATCGTGATTTTCCTATGGACAATTGTTGGCAGTTCAGATGGCATGCTTGCATAAAGTATGGTACATGTAGAGGGCACTTTGGTGGAGTTTTTTTCTGAGGCCTACTTAACATCATGGTAATGTTTGCTAGTCTCAACTTGTGTTTAAGTGTGGTCTGGAACATGGGGTGACTCTTTTTCTCTTAGTATTTTCAGCATCAGCCCAGGCAAGCAAAAAAAACAGGGCACAATCAAGTGGGGAAGGATCTGGCCACGGTACATCCAGTCAAGACACCACTGACACAGAGAGACCCAGTGATCCAAGGTGAGGGGAGTGCCACAGAGGAGATTGGATTTACATCCTCATCAATGGATTCAACATTCAGTGGCCACCCCCTAGTGGTGGCGGACCCATCGGGTTCTACTCCTGTACCATCTTTGTCCACCACCCCAGTTCTGGCACCACCCTCATTGATGCTCTCTACCCAGTTGCCGGTGCCTGCTCACCCAAGATGGGTGGGCGTCACCTTTGACGAAGGCACCTCTGCCCCAGCCCCTGCTAACCCTTGCTGCCCTGAGTGACGAAGCTATTTAGCTCCTGAGGAACATCTCTGTGGGTCAGACTGCCATTGTGAATGCCATCCAGGGGTTGCCCATCCAACTTCAGCAGACCAATGTTTTCCTGGAAGGCATTCAAAGTGCCATGTCTGGCCTACAGAGATCTTTTCAGGCTCTGGCCTCCTCACTGACAGCAGCTAGTCACCTCCCACATTCTGCCCACCCTCCTCCACCCCCCTCTTCTCAATTCAAATACCCCATTTCCCTACCTATCGTAGGCATCCAGGCACATCCACATGCATCCACCTCAACACACACAAGCAGCACACATAAACACAAACACCACAAGACACAACGGCATGCAGGCACTCAACATATACCCCCAAGCACAACATCGGCCACTACTTCAGCAGACACCCCCACCATTCTCACCGACCCACATGCCACATCAAGCATACCCACAGGCACCACCCCAACAGCCAGTGACACCTCCACCACAACCACCATAACGGCAGACACCACGCTAACAGGCACACAAACATCCACCACATCCAAAATATTTACAGACACCACCCCAACAGACACATAGACATCCACCACATCCATCACACCTGTAGACAGCCCCCAAGAGACAAACTCCCATCCACCACTACCAGTATACCTGCAGACACCACCACAACAGACATACACACATCCATCACACCTGTAGACAGCCCCCCAAGAGACAAAATCCCATCCACCACTACCAGTATACCTGCAGACACCACCACAACAGACATACACACATCCCCCACTCCATCACCCAGCACCTCCACCTCGCAGCTCCCAAGATATCCAAACGCCCAAACTCACTCATGCGACAGACACCACCCAAAAATAAGCATACCTCACACATACACACACCCAAGACATCTACACCTACACACCAGATGATCACTCCCTCCTTCAACCTCCAAATCCCTAACCCCTTCTGATGACCGCCCAATGTTCTGAAGGAGAGTTTCCTTTTTGAACTTGCCTTTTACCCTGTTCCCTCTACCCCGTCCCAAATTCAAGAGGCCCTTACCCACATCCTAACCCATCCCTTCCACATCCAAGTCCTCTACTGCCATACCCGCCCACTCTGCAAGAACCCATACCCCTCTACCCAAAAGAAGCCCACCCATCCTAAGAAAGAGTCCACCCCTACCAAACCCAAACCCACCCATCCCAAATCCGACCCCCCCAAAGGATGATCCCTGCTATGCCTGCCTTCCTACTTGATGCCCCTTCCTGAGAGGTTCCCTGGCAGTAATAAGAGTCAAGTGTAGGCACATACTGTGCAAGTATTTTAAGATAGACTGGCCAATGGCCTTTGATCATAATTGTTTTGGTTCACATAAACCAAAAAGAGTTGTTTTTTGGGGTACACATTTGTCCGGCAGTTCCTTTTCTATCTTTATTTTGGTCTAGAGTAATTTGTTTTGTCTGCCTACAGTTGTGTATGTTTCAGCCTGATTGCTGATCCATTTCCTATTATTATGAAAATCTGACTGTGTGGGCAGTGTTGGGCAGGGTGCAGTATATCTAAAAGGTAGTACATGTACTGGTGTGTTTTACATGTCCTGATGATGAAATACTGCCAAATTTGTTTTTCACTATTGCAAGGCCTATCTCTTCCATAGGTTAACATGGGGATTGTCTTTAAATACCTTTTAATAAGTGTAATTTCCCATTGAGAACAGATAGAGATGTGGATTTTGGGTCTCTGAAATCTGAATTTTAAAATTCATCTTTTAGTGGCGTTGTTTTTTAACTTGAAAGTTTGAAAATACCACTAGTAGAACGTGGACATTTTCTTGCTTACCCAGTCTGTGCATCTGCCTGGCTGCTGAAAACATGTCTGGGTCATACTGATAGTTGGGCTGTTTGTGAATTCACTCTAGACAGTAAAACAAAGAGAGCTGTGGTGTGTCTTGCACATCCAGATGGGTCTTTCTGGGCTAGAGTGGAGAGGAGCTGTCCCTTGCACTTGAATAGGGCTGTGCCTGTCATTACACAATTAAGTCTCCAACCCCCGGAGTGTGTCTGGAGCCAAGGCAGGGAGAGGCAGGGTCTTTTGCACTACAAAATTTTCCTTTGAAGTTTGTCTATTTAAAAGTTTAAGTATTAGACTGCTGACCCCACAAATTGTGAGTACTTCTGGATCAAGAGGAGCCTCTGCCAATGAGAAGAGATTGATGCTTGAGGAGGACCTGCCACTCTGCCTGTTGCTTTGCTCTGCTGGTCTCCTGCTGCTGCTTCTGCCTGGGAAGTGAAAGGACTCGACTTTGCTTTCTGAAATCTTGCCTGTGACATTTCTCCAGCAGCTTGAACTGAGGTTTCGCTCTGTTCTAAAGTCTCAGAGCCTTCAAAGACTTCATCTGCCAGCACCTGGGCTCTCTTGCTAATACCTCTATCCTACCAAGTGGTGCCACATCCAGCCACTGGGATCTTGAAAGGAGAAGCTGGTGAACCCAAGGTAAAAATTCATGCACAGGAGCCGAGGGCAGAAAAATTAATGCAGCACCTATACTTCGCCTGAAAAATCTATGCAGTGACGGTGAAATCGGTGCACTGCCAGCTCAGCACGGATTGATTCCTGCTGTGTATCCAAATTTTCCACGCATCATCCCTGGGCATCAAAATCTTCAACATTACCGCACGGACCCGAAGCTGCTTCTCCATAAACCGACCTATCCCTTCCCTGCAAGGGAAGAATTGACACATTGCTTACCCAGCGGAGAAAGAATTGATGCACAGCCTCACTCGCAAGTAAGGAATCAAAACATCATTTGTTTTTCCAATGCACCCTCGCCCATGCTGCTTTATTTTTGATGCATACCAGGTACTTTGTGCTAAAACAACAACCCATTGATTCTTATGGATTAAGACTCTTTTTACTTTAAAAATTTATATATTTTCTTGTATATGTTGGATTTTTGCCATTTTGGTCTTGTATGATTCACATAAACATTGGCTATTTTCCTAAACTGATGTGGAGTGCCTTTGTGGTGTTTTCACTGTGTTACTCAATTTACATCCTGCAAGTGTCCCAAAGCGCTGTGACCCCCAAGGACTAAGGCCTAGATATATGTTAAAGTGACACAGCGTGGTGCTGAGCCAAAAATAGCAGTGCCACTCTGCACCACTTTAGAAATGCAGATGTGCACCGTATTTAGAGGAATATGGAGCACCACTCTGTTTCCCCCTGTGCTGGTGCTGAATTAAGCTGCTAAGCACCAATGCAGGAATCCTTGCACCATAGTGCAAGGGTGTCTGGGTTGAGGGGAGTGATTGTTTATGTGCAGGAAGGTCTCCCTTCCTGCACATAACCAATCTACAATGGCGAGTTGGCACTTCTATGTGTGCTGTATAATGCAGCACACATAGAAGAACCTAACGTCATTTTTGAATGATTATTTATGTACAGGAAGATGTCCCTTTCTGGACATAAACAATCGTCCATGGCATTTTGCATCTTCTATGTGGGCTGCAGAAAAACGAGGAGGAATAAAAACATTTGTTTTTGGTGCTGCCACAGATATACAATTTCTTGTAAATCTGAGGCAGCATCAAAAGCAATTGGTGTTGCAATGGAACTCCCACTGCAACACCCACTGCACACCCCTCCGACACATAAAAATGCGTCGGAGGGGCCCATATTTGCAAGGAGGATTACGTCACAAAAAAGTGGTGTTACACCTCCTTATAAATATGGAGCATTGCTTAGTTCCACCGGAGAGTCACGAAAAGTGTCGCTTTGGTGGCACTAGGGGCTCTTAAATATGCCCCTAAATATCTACTCTAATCATCTCTCTCTGTGTGGCCCAGATATAACTTATGTGTCTGCATCCCCTTTTTGCTGCTGCTTGTTGACTTCTGTTGTGTTGCCAGGTTTGAAACACTAAAAAATACAGAACAGCAGTGGTTGAGACTAATTTGAGAATTTCATCCCTCACTTTTTTGCATAATTTAGATTGTCATCGTAAGTGGAACGGGTATGCCCAGATGTGGGTCCTGTGCACACTGTGTCACTGGAAATAAGCTATACCTGGCTGATGAGCCCTATCAATGGCTAAACCAGTCCTGGGCTGCTTGTGTTCCAGTTTAGGGAGGACCTGGTGTGGCAGTTGGGCTGATCTGTCCCCATAGGAGCAGGGTTATGATTGATTTGCATAAGGATGGGTCCAAACGTAGGTGGCATGGTGTGAAAAATATAATGGGGTGCTGACGTAAGTGGTTACAAGTGGCTGAGATCAATTCAAGCATTCTATTCATCACTTTTTTTATAATACTTTTGGTTTGAAATACTAAGCAAGCACAACTCCCTTAAAAATAAATTTAAAGTTAGGACAAACCCTTCCATACGAAGCCCAAAAATAGTCCTCAAATGTCATCAAAAGGAGGAACATGTATATTTAAAAAAGTGTATTTGCAGGAGTGAATACTACATTTAAGAACATGATTTATAAAACCAAGCTTATTATTTTAGCAAACAGCTAAATACTCATAGACCGCAGCACAAAATGAGTGCTATTATCTGGAAGATCCTAAAACAGAAGTTTGACTCCTGCATTCCTGATTGGAATAATAAAATAGCATAAATTAATTTTTTCAAAATTGATTATACTGTTTGTCATCTATAAAAATCGTATTTTAATTATTTCACCTTTGTACAAAGTATGGTTAATTTGTATATGCCCTTACTTTCTATTGATTCATAAATGTTACATCCCCATTACAAGATGGACACTGTACCATTACCTGGATTTCCTGTTTTTTCATGTCTGGCTATAAAACGCTGCTTCCCACTATTTATCCAGCCACTTGTCAAATTGTACGTATTCTCCACTATTTAGCCTGTGGACAGCTTAATAACAGAGATTATGTACTGTTTTGCCATCTGCTGAGTAAAAAGCAGAGATTATGTACAATTGTTATGTTATGGTACGTTATATGGATTTGTAGAGGGCACTATTACCCAGGAGGGTAGCCTGGTATTGAGCACGCATGACTCTAGCCACACCCAGGACCTAGTGGGACTACTTGAAAAGCGAGGTCTTCAGCTTCTTGTGGAACTGAAGAAGTGAGGTCCTCATGGGTAGCGGAAGATCATACAATGTTTTAGGAGTGATGTAGGAGAAGTCTTGTCTGCCATATCTGGTTTTCTTTATCTGTGGGTTCGTGCAAGTAGGAGTACCGATCAGCAGAGGTGTCTGGAAGGTCTACTAAAGCAAATTAAATTGTTGACTTATGCTGGGCCAGTGTTATGTAATGCCTTGTAAGTGTGGGTGAGGAGTTCAAATTCTACTGGCTTGTAAATCGGGAACTTGTGGAGCTTCTTCAGGTCTGGTGTTATATGAATGCAGCGTGGGAGGTTTTGAGTGATTCTGGCTGTCAAGTTATGAATAGTTCCCAGCCTGCTGGTGAGGTTTTTTGCACTGATCCCGGCATAGAGGTTGTTCTCATAGTCCAGCTTGCCTGTGACAATGGTGTGTTTACCAGATGACTGGGAGCCATTTGTAAATCTTCCCTAGCATCTTCAGGGTATGGATGCATGAAGGGGTGACGGCATTGGCTTGGGGGACATGTTGAATTTTCCATCAATGATGATTTATAGGTGCTTGGAGTGTGTATTGGGGAAAGGTGTTAATCCTAGCTCTGTTGGCCACCAAGTAGACTCCTACGGCTAGGTGCTCTTCTGACAGATAATGATTTCAATTTTGTCGGTTATTAGCTTTAGTCAGCTGGACTTCTTCCAGTGAGCAATTTTAGTCTCACAGGCATTGTAGTTGATCCTGGTACTTGTTGTCTTGTCTATGAGGGGGAGAATGAGTTGCATATGTGCATTGAAGAGGGTTCTGTACACGGAGGATCCTTGGGGAGGTCAGCACATGAAATTGCAGGCCTCCGAGGTGTACGGTGCCAGGCTGACAGAATGGGTCCATCCAGCCAGGAAGGAACAGATCCATCAGAGCATGTCGCCTTAGATTCCAATGTTATGCATGCTTTGGACGGGGATGGGGTGGAAGACTGTCAAATGCTGCAGAGAGGTCCAGAAGGACGAGGGCTGGCACCATATCTCCAATGTCCATAGTCATGTGAATGTCATCTATAGTGGTGATGAAGGCAGCTTCCATGCTGTGGCTGGGTCTGAAACCAAACAGAGCAGTATCAAGGAGTTGCTAGCTGTGGAGGTATTTGGTGAGGTGTCTGTTAATTAATTTCTGTAAGGCCTTGGTGGGGCATGGTAGCAGGGAGATTGGTCTGTAGTTGGCAAGTGTTTTAGTGTCCGCAGAAGGCGTCTTCAGCAGTGGAGGACAGATGCATAAGTTCAAGCACTGGGGAAAGTTGCAGAAAGGTAGAGGCATTCAGAATGGGTATGAGCATTACACTGATGTGTTGAGGTCCTCTGAAGTAGACATAGAAGGGGCAAGGGTCTAATAAGGCCCCCGAGTAGGTGCACTTCATGGCGGTGGTGGTTTCTTCTGGGGTTATGATGGGCCATGTGTAGGAAAGTACCATCTTGCCTGGCATGTTACCCCCATATTTCACTGTATATATGTTGTTTTAGTCTATGTGTCACTGCCAGGCAGGGCCCCAGTGCTCATAAGTATGTGCTCTGTATGTGTTCCCTGTGTGATGACTAACTGTCTCACTGAGACTCTGCTAACCAGAACCCAGTGGTTATGCTCTCTCTGCTTTCCAAATTGTAACTAACAGGCTCGTGACCAATTTCACCAATTTACATTGGCATACTGGTACACCCATATAATTCCCTAGTATATGGTACTAAGGTACCCAGGGTATTGGGGTTCCAGGAGATCCCTATGGGCTGCAGCATTTCTTTTGCCACCCATAGGGAGATCTGACAATTCTTACACAGGCCTGCCAGTGTAGCCTGAGTGAAATAACGTCCACGTTATTTCACAGCCATTTACCACTGCACTTAAGTAACTTATAAGTCACCTATATGTCTAACCTTCACCTGGTGCAGGTTGGGTGCAAAGTTACTTAGTGAGTGGGCACCCTGGCACTAGCCAAGGTGCCCCCACATCGTTCAGGGCAAATTCCCCGGACTTTGTGAGTGCGGGGACACCATTACACGTGCGCACTGTACATAGGTCACTACCTATGTACAGCGTCACAATGGTAACTCTGAACATGGCCATGTAACATGTCTAAGATCATGGAATTGTCACCCCAATGCCATTCTGGCATTGGGGAGACAATTCCATGATCCCCCGGGTCTCTAGCACAGAACCCGGGTACTGCCAAACTGCCTTTCTGGGGTTTCCATTGCAGCTGCTGCTGCTGCAAACCCCTCAGACAGGTTTCTGTCCTCCTGGGGTCCAGGCAGCCCTGGCCCAGGAAGGCAGAACAAAGGATTTCCTCTGAGAGAGGGTGTAACACCCTCTCCCTTTGGAAATAGGTGTGAAGGCTGGGAAGGAGTAGCCTCCCCCAGCCTCTGGAAATGCTTTGATGCGCACAGATGGTGCGCATCTCTGCATAAGCCAGTCTACACCGGTTCAGGGATCCCCCAGCCCTGCTCTGGCGCGAAACTGGACAAAGGAAAGGGGAGTGACCACTCCCCTGACCTGCACCTCCCAGGGAAGGTGCCCAGAGCTCCTCCAGTGTGCCCCAGATCTCTGCCATCTTGGAAACAGAGGTGTTGCTGGCACACTAGACTGCTCTGAGTGGCCAGTGCCAGCAGGTGACGTCAGAGACTCCTTCTGATAGGCTCTTACCTCTCTTAGTAGCCAATCCTCCTTCCTGGGTAGCCAAACCTCCTTTTCTGGCTATTTAGGGTCTCTGCTTTGGGAATCTCACCAGATAACGAATGCAAGAGCTCACCAGAGTTCCTCTGCATCTCCCTCTTCACCTTCTGCCAAAGGATCGACCGCTGACTGCTCAGGACGCCTGCAAAACCGCAACAACGTAGCAAAGACGACTTCTAGC
Source organism: Pleurodeles waltl (assembly GCF_031143425.1). Lineage (NCBI taxonomy): Eukaryota > Metazoa > Chordata > Amphibia > Caudata > Salamandridae > Pleurodeles > Pleurodeles waltl. Next base: position 431,775,921 of record NC_090437.1, on the reverse strand, counting down.
AACCTTGTATCACTTCATCCTGCTGGCTTTCTCAACTGTTTCCAGGTGGTGCATGCTCTGGGCGAAGCCTGCCTCCTTTCAGCACCAGGCGCACTGAAGGAATCTCCCGTGGGTTGACGGAAAAGACTGCATCACCGGTCCTCTGGGTCCCCTCTCAGCACGACGAGCGTGGTCCCTGGAACTCAGCAACTCTGTCCAAGTGACTCCCACAGTCCAGTGACTCTTCAGTCCAAGTTTGGTGGAGGCAAGTCCTTGCCTCCCCACGCTAGACTGCATTGCTTGGTACAGCGTGATTTGCAGCTGCTCCGGCTCCTGTGCACTCTTCCAGGATTTTCTTTGTGCACAGCCAACCCTGGGTCCCCAACACTCCAACCTGCAGTGCACAACCTTCTGAGTTGTCCTCCGGCGTTGTGGGACTCCCTTTTGTGACTTCAGGTTGACTCCGGTTCACTTTTCCTCTAAGTGCCTGTTCAGGTACTTCTGCGGGTGCTGTCTGCTTCTGTGAGGGCTCCCTGACTTGCTGGGCGCCCCTTCTGTCTCCTCATCCAAGTGGCGACATCCTGGTCCCTCATGGGCTACAGCAGCATCCAAAAACCCTAACCGCAACCCTTGCAGCTAGCAAGGCTTGTTTGCTGTCTTTCTGTGCGGCAACACCTCTGCAAGCTTCGTCACGACGTGGGACATCCATCCTCCAAAGGGGAAGTTCCTAGTCCTCTTCGTTCTTGCAGAACACCAAGTTTCTTCCATCCAGTGGCAGCTTCCTTGCACCCTCAGCTGGCATTTCCTGGGCTCCTGCCCACTCTCGACACTGTTGCGACTCTTGGACTTGGTCTTGGTCCCCTTGTCTTACAGGTACTCAGGTCCGGAAATCCACTGTTGTTGCATTGCTGGTGTTGGTTTTCCTTGCAGAATCCCCCTATCCCGACTTCTGTGCTCTCTGGGGGTTGTAGGTGGACTTTACACCTACCTTTCAGGGTCTTGAGGTGGGCTATTTTTCTAACCCTCACTGTTTTCTTACAGTCCCAGCGACCCTCTACAAGCTCACATAGGTTTGGGGTCCATTTGTGGTTCGCATTCCACTTTTGGAGTATATGGTTTGTGTTGCCCCTATACCTATGTGCTCCTATTGCAATCTACTGTAACTTTACATTGCTTGCATTACTTCCTTTTGCTATTACTTGCATAATTTTGGTTTGTGTACATATATCTTGTGTATATTTCTCATCCTCATACTGAGGGTACTCACTGAGATACTTTTGGCATATTGTCATAAAAATAAAGTACCTTTATTTTTAGTATATCTGTGTATTGTGTTTTCTTATGATATTGTGCATATGACACCAGTGGTATAGTAGGAGCTTTACATGTCTCCTAGTTCAGCCTAAGCTGCTTTGCCAAAGCTACCTTCTATCAGCCTAAGCTGCTAGAAGCACCTCTTCTACACCAATAAGGGATAACTGGACCTGGCACAAGGTGTAAGTACCTCTGGTACCCACTACAAGCCAGGCCAGCTTCCTACACCATGTGGTTAGCATTATTTCATTTAATAAGATCTTGAGGTGTCTAGCGAGGTTTGTCGAGTCCTGTTGCGGACTGAAGTTTCTGTAAATTATGGGGATTTTGTTGCTGAATAATTGAGAGGAATTGTTGCAGAGGACCTGCGCAGGGGTGATCAAGTTGAAGGTAGCCGATAGTGGGGTGAAATCTTTCACAATGGTGAAGCTTTCTTTTGCTTCTGTTGGTGCTGGCATTGATTGTGTCTGCTACGGCAACATGTTTGGGGGTCTGGATCATTTGGTGGGAGCATCTTAGAGCGAATTTGAATGTGCTTCTGTCTGCATTGTCCTGGTTCATTCTCTGTTTGTTCCCAAGTTGGAGGAATTTAAATCTTGAATTTCGTGATGGCTTTGGGGGGCTGTTGGTGTGTTCAGGCTGGTGGGTGTATATAAGAAAGGCAGACTTGTAAATTACCACTTCCTTTATGTATTTTCCACATAGACTGATCATTTCATGATTGATTCATGTAGCCGGTTTAAACATTGTGCTACAATTTTTCTACCAATAGACGCACATTTTATTGGGTAAACAGTTTTATTTGAGTAATTTTTAATTGGGGCTAAATCATAAACATATCAGCTCTTTGAATCAATATATTTTTCTTTTTGATGTACTCTTTGCATAGACTACCATAATATGTTCCTCTCAAGGAAATCACCCCTTCCTTTTTTAATTGAGGAATCACTCTAGTGTCTTTGTCCTGCTAAACTATTCCAATGATCAAATTGTTTTAATTTATCTGCTTTAATCTGTAGGGTTGCAACTGAAAAAATGGAATGGAATTCTATCCTCACTGGGGTTATCCAGAACCAGATTTACAATTATTGTTAAGGACCTTTTGTTAGGGAACAATTACTGAAGGCATTGAGATTCTATTTTCTGTGTGTGCTACTTTTTATCACTCTTTCGCTTTGTACCTAGTATGTGGCATCACATATGGCTGATTAAATGCCTAATACATGCTGTTAATACTCATGCGCTAACATTTTTGTCTTTAATCTATTTTTTTTTATTTTCTGCATATTTTATACAGTTCTAAAATTGGTGCATGTGACAAGTTCAGTTTTGACATAATGGAATTATTTTGTCACTCCATGGATTGTTCCTGACTTTTCAATTTTTTGAACCTGAAGGAGCCACTGTTTGCTTAGTGCTGTGTCAGCTGGGCTAGAGCATGACTGGACTAAGACTCCTTTTTGTGGGCTAAGATTCCCTACTAGTTACGAGAGTAGGTAGAACCTGGAGTGCCAGGTAGGTGAAAACTAATGACAAGAACTGCCAGAGGCACAACACCATTCTATGAGCTTGTTTTGGGTGCAGAGGTTCAGGACAACAGGTATGCTCACTGGATCAAGAAGGCCTTGTATTGTCATGGTGTGTGTCCAGAACCATGAGCAGGTCCTCATGCCAATTCCCTCTGTGCCAGTTCTCCTGTCTAGCTGACCTGTAGTCCGCTGCACTCTGCTACCTTCTGTTTGTATGCCCTCTGCTCATTTTCTGCTCTTTTTTCTGCCTCTTCTGCTCTTTTTCTGCTAATTTTCTGCGTCCTTTCCATTCATTTTTCTGCCAATCTCTGCTTGTTTTATGCCTTTTCTGCTTGATTTTCTGATTCTTCACCTCCTTTTTATCCTGTTTTTCTGCCGTTCTGCTCCTTTTCTGTTGTTTTTCTGCCTTTTCTGCTCCTTTTCTGCACTGTATTTTGCGTTTAAGCACATTTCCTGCTTATTTTTCTGCTTGTTTGTTCTCCCTTTTCGGCACTTTATCAGCTTGTTTCTCTGCCTTTTCTGCATTCTATTATGCCCTTTTTCTGCTCATTTTTCTGCCTTTTCTACTCCTTGTCAGCTCGTTTTTCTGCTCCTTTCCTGCTCACTTTATTGCCTTTTCTGCTCTATTTCTGCATTCCATTTTGCCTTTTCTTCTCATTTTCTGCTAGTCTTTTCTGCTTGTTTTTTCTGCCTTTTCTTCTCATTTTCTGCACTCTTCTTTGCCTTTTTCTGCTCATTTCCCGCTAATTTTTCTGCATTTTTTGCTCCTTTTCTTCTTCTTTTTCTGCCTTTTCTGCTCCTTTTTTCTGCCTTTTCTGCTTCTTTACTGCTCATAGGTCTGCCTTTTTTGCTCCTTTGCCACTCTGTATTTTCTTTTTCTGCTCATTTTGCTACCTATTGTGCTCCTTTTTTCTTGTTTTTCTGCCTTTTCGGCTCATTTCCTGCTCAGTTTTTCTGTTTTTTCTGCTCATTTTTCTGCTTCTTCTGCTCCTTTTCTTCTTGCTTTTCTGCCTTTCCCACTAATTTTCTGCCTTTTCTGCTCTTTTACTGCACTCTATTTTGCCTTTTTCGGTTCAATTCCTGCTCATTTCTCTGCCTTTTCTGCTACTTTTCTGCCTTTTTTCAGCTTTTTTTGCTCATTTTCTTCTGCCTTTTCAATATGTTTTCTGGACTCTATTTTGCCTTTTTCCTGCTTGTTTTTTCTGCATTTTCTGCTCCTTGTTCTGCCTTTTCTGCGTTCTATTTTGACTTTTTCTGCTCATTTTTCTGCCTGTCCTGCTCCTTTTCTTTACATTCTTCTGCCTTTTTGCTCTTTTTTTAGCTCCTTTCCTGCTCATTTTCCTGCCTTTTCTCCCTCTTCTGCTCCTTTTATCCTCATTTTTCTGCTTTTTCTGCTCCTTTCCTGTACTCTATTTTGCCTTTTTCTGCTCGTTGCCTGCTCATTTTCTACCCTTTCTGCTTCTTTTCTGCTAATTTTTTCTGCCTTTTCTATTCCTTTTCTGCTCATTTCTCTGCTTTTCTGCTACTTTTCTGCACTCTATTGTGCCTTTTCTGCCTGCTTTCTGCTCATTTTTCTGCATCTTTTCTGCTTGTTTTTCCTGCCTTTTCTACTCATTTTCTGCACTCTATTTTGCCTTTTTCTGCTCGTTTTTTCTCCCTTTTCAGCACCTCTTCAGGTCACGTTTCTTCCTTTTCTGCTCACTTTCTTCTTTCTTTTCTGCTCCCTTTCTGTACTTCATTTTGCCTTTTTTTTGTCGTTTCTTCCCTCTTCCTTCCGTTTCTCTCCTCCTGCCACCCAGCGCCCACCCTCCCCCAGGACCCACTTAATAGAGGCCACTGCCAAACTCCATTGAGCAGGTCCTCATGTTAGCGTCCCCTGCAACAGTTTTCCTTCAACAGAGACGTTTCACCTTCAGCATCCGAATACCCCTAGGGTGAAAGTGTCATGCTATACAAATGCTGATTGATTGACCTTTGTCAGGAAGGCTAATACACTATTATCTTTTTGGACAATTTGCAGTCTGTCTTCTTCCACCATCAAGGTTGGTTCATCATGAGTGTGAGACTGCTGATCCAGAGCCTCCTAAACTCATAAGACACAAGATATTCCCACAATCTGAATGCAAACTGGGCAATAGGCTTATCTCTGAGACACTCTTCCTTCCTTTTCAGGGTCACTAGACAGTGACTGCTTGATTTGCCACTGCATCGCATTCATTTGAGCTGTTTTCATTGTTTACAATTAGCAGGATTGTGAATTCGGAAAACATAAGAAAGAAACAAGATTTTTATACAGGAATTGTGAACCTAATTTTTTGAGCATGGGCTTTGTGATTGGTTAGCAACTATCAATAATAAACATTTGTAAACATTGCATGAACTGTTCTACCATATGTAAATCTGTTATGAGAGGAAAAACAGATGCCAACATTCTTTTCAGTGTGTTCATGGTGACAAAAACATTTATCTTCTAGGAAAACAACCCCTTTTGAACATGTGCATCAGAGTTCAGCTGGCATTCTGCAAGTGAACAATCACTGCTTTGCACTGCCTTCAGTTGTATGTAATGGGGAATTGGCTGCATGGTCTTACTTTTAGCCAAGCCATGTGCATAACTCTCCAAGGCCAAAACCCACTGCAAATAGCCTTCAGCCATGCAGAACATGGGCTGGCTGCAGGCCCGGGCCTACAGCTAAAGGCTGTGCACACCTAAATTGGAGGAAGGGCTTGGGCCCAGCCCTATGTGGGTGACTAACCTCCAATGCTTAGTGCCTTTGGCTAAGATCAGGAAGAGGTGGCTGCAAAACCTTAGACTTTAGTTGCACATTGCCTTCATCTGAATGCAGAGCATTGGTTAAAGTGCCTGGTCCAAAGCCTAGCTATATGCCCACTCCTCCACAGGTGACCAACTTCTGCTGTGCATGGCCTATGTGAAACACTCCAGAGTTGTCAAACATTCTGACACCTTTTTTTTACTTACGTTTCTTAAAAACGAATGAAATATTTTACATCCAGCTAAACATTCTAGTTTCATACCAAGTATGATGTAATTCCACTCACTCATCAATATCATAGATATTTTGACAGTTACATTATTTGTCTTGAACTAACAAAGGCACCACATTGGATGAGGGAGTTTTCGTCATGCAGTCCATTGCAGATTCAGAGAATGGTAACCAATGGGCATGGTGTGAAAAATTAGAAAAAATAGTACATAAGTGGGTGGGTAAACATGCCGTGAACCTGTGGCTCAAGTAGGGTGATCCACAACAAACTGAAGGGACCACAGCAACATTCAAATATATTTTTATAAAACTAACTTTTACACAGGATTGCCAAATTCTTAGTCATACTGATGGATCTTGGACGGTCCCTGAACCCCATGGATACTCAAGCTTAGGATCTTCAAATCAATAATTTTATTTAATAATCACCTTTGTGCCACTTGTGTACAACAAACATCTGCACACAGCCTAGTGGGGCACATATTGAAGTTGAGTCTAGGGCTTGACCAAAGTTGAAGCCCGAGGATGTTTCCTATCTGTTGAGGGTTGGGACTGTAGTGCCTGAGTGCCAGGGCATGTGGCGGACCTCTGCGTACTTGACCAAATAGCATGTGCAATAGAGTTTGCCCACTCACAAAGGTTTGGGTGCAGGAATTGGCCTTGTGCAGTGGGGGGCTGGTTGCTTACAGAGAATATCTCAGGTCTAGTGGCAGGCTTAGCTGTTTGACTGGTCACAGAGGGGATTGATTTAAAAAGGTTGGATACAGTATAACATAAATTTATAAAATAAAACATCATAGCTAAAAGAAGATCATGATTACCTTTTGCCACAATACCTTAAGAGAGACTTCTCGTTGAAGTTTGCCAACTTCAAAGTCAGAACGGGGTATAAGTATTGGACCCAAAACCCCTGAAAATCAGATCACTACTGGAACCAAAAGGAACCTCTGTCAAGGAGAAGAGCTCGAGAGCTTGAGGAGGGCTACTGCCCCTTTGCCTGTGACTGCGCTTTGCTGGGTTGGCCTGCAGTAACTGCTTCTGCCTGTAAGAGTACAAAGACTGACATTTGAGTGACTTCCAACCGGTGAAAAATCTCCAAGGGCTTGAACTGAGCTTGCCTCCTGTTGTTGAAGTCTCAGGTACATCGAACACTTCTCTGTGCTAGCCCCTGGATGCTCTGCTGAGACCCTTGCCCTGCCAAGTGGTGCCCTTATCTGACTCTGGGCCTTTGAAAGGTGAAGCTGGTGGAGAAGGACAGAAATCCACTCAAAGACCCCTGTGCAGGGGAATTGTTGATGCACCATCTGCAATGTGGCTGATAAACAATGCCCCGCCGGCCTCTAGGCTAAAATCAAAGCTCCACCTGCATTGCAGCTGGGAGATCGGCACATTATGGCTGGAGAAACAATGCGCAACACCCGCTAGAAGCTGCCAATAACGACGCAAGCCCCACGCAGCTGGGTATCCTCAGAACGTGCAGCCGAATTTCAAATGCAACATCGCTGGGGGTGAAAATTCAACGCACAGCCTGCCCAGACCTTAGGTGCCCATCTGGGAATCGACGCATCGCTCTCTTGCAGGAGAGAAAAAAATTACGCATGCCGACCCGACCGGAGAAGGAATGACACACGGTGTCGCTTACGAGTGAGAAATCAATGCATTGCTGGACTTTTTCAATGCACGCCCGCCAATGCAGCTTTATTTTTTACGCTAACTAGGTACTTTGTCTATCAACAGCATTCTCAATGTTTTCTAGGGATTAAGACCCTTATTCTTTCAAAATTTCAAATCTTGACTTGTGCATGTTGGGTTTTTGCCCTTCTGGTCTTGTTTTATTTAGATATATGTGACCTATTTTTCTAAACTAGTGTGGTGTCCATATTTTAGTGCTTTCACTGTATTACTGTGTGTGTTGGTACAAATACTTTACACATTGCTTCTGAAGTTAAGCCTGCCTGCTCGTGCCAAGCTACCAAGGGGATGAGCGGGGGTTAACTGAGGGTGATTCTCCTTTACCCTGACTAAAGTGAGGGTCCTTGCTTGGACAGGGGATAACCTGACTGCCAAACAAAGACCCCATTTCTAACACTCATCATTATTTCTTACACATTTCTTATTAAATGAAAGAGAACTGTATGCATTTTCTACAAAGATACTGGTTTATGGACTGGAGTCATGTGACTGAATATCCAAATGTTGCTTTTGGGATGCACTTGGCTGCTGCAGGTCACCAGTCTCAGCATAATGACAGGCCGGGCTTTTTTTGACATGCTGTGTGTGTAATGGGTTTTGGACAAGAGATGCTGAGAGTTTCAGGAACCATGGAAACACACACGTTCGTATTGTAGATGATTAATTGAAGAAATACAAAAATTACTGAATCAGCAAGCGGTGCTCATTTGGGTGTATTAAAAAGATGAAGCAATTTTAATAGACATGTTAAGACTGTAAGAAAATAGAAACGGGATTAGGCCATTCAAAAGGGCAGATAGGTTTTCAGTAATAGCTCTGAATTAATTTCTTATTGTAATTTCCCTCATAGTGATTCATTGCATCATGTCTGTTAGAATTAATGAAGCACATCCTCCTTGTGATATATTCCCTCCATGTACAACATGATAGTGCGCATACAAACATCAACAAAATAAAAAATAAAACCAAGACAAAAGTTATGCCTTTATTTTTTTGTTTTCACTAAATAAGTCATAATTACTAATAGCGAGAATATTAGGAAGGAGAAAAATGTACAGCTATTAATATGTTTTTTTATCATGAAATGCGAAACCAAGATGTAATATGTATGCGGAGAACATACATGCTTAAAACTTTTTAAACTTGTTTGTGACATCACAGAAAGGGACCAAACATAGGCAGATCAGTCAAACTCTGGCGGAAAAGGTCCAGTCCTGCAAACTATTAGGGCAATATCTCTGTCTCTATGTTACATTTCGATTGCTATTTATCCTCAGTTTTTTTTTTTTTCCCTCAAATGTCTGAAGACAACATATGTGTTAATGCCAGCCTTTAATGACTGAAGACAGATTTAATTATTTTTGTGGTAGCGATTCACAAAGTTCATATAGTTAGGCATGTTCCGGACTTGGGCTCTCCTGTTTTAGGTTTAAACTTATAATAACTTATAAAACCCGACCAAAAGTCAAATAGCCCTCATCAGTGTAAACATGTATACATTAATAAACACTTACACAACCAAAAACTAAAATGTCATTCAAAGAAGAGAAAATGAGCGACAATGAGTAATTTTTTATTTCTTCCTGAAGGGGGCCAATACAATGTACCTTTATCATTAAAGGCAGAATCAAGAAGGACCAGTCTACAATTCTTCTGCCTAGCCTTGTCTAAAGAAGTCTATGGAAAATGCATGGGCATTTTACATTTTAGGACTCATTTGTTCTCGCCCCTTTTGATGAATCACCCAAAACTTTACAGGAAGGAATGCTTTCAACCAAAGACACTTTAAACTTCACTGACCAAACCAAGTAATGTCTACATGTAAACCTAAGTTCCTCTCAATTCCAAACTTTCTAACAGTCTGTCTGGCCCAAAACTCAAAAATGTGGCCCACAATCCAGACTCTAACTGTTTTGGAGACAAGTAGGAGTAGCACACAGGAGAAGGACGCAACAGAATGGGGGTGTTTTGGTGATGAAGGGCAGTTATGATGGAGGACAGCAAGTAAAATATAAAAAGAACATCTTTGTCTGGATGGTGGACATGTGCAGAGAACCACAATTAGGTGCTGAGTTTAAGGAAAAAGTAACTAGCCCCATGATTGGCTTTGGAGATAAAAAAGTTAAGTTCTTTGGGAAATGCTTTTAACTGTAAACAGTCAACCAAATCTGCTTTAGTTAATGTAAAGCTAGTATGCTGTTGAGAGAATGTTTTGTGGATGTTTAACCTAATGCTGGGCAGAGACTATTAAAAAAATGGTTACTACGGAAATGGACTAAAAGAGTTTGTGGGGAAGAGGGCAAAAGAGACTGCAGTATGAAAATGAAAAACAGACTGCTGTTGAAAAATCGCTCCTTAGGGAGCATAAGTCTTGTAATTGGCAATAGTTTACAAAATACAATATAAATAAAAAGCATTTACACCAAATTGTTACATGCTTTCAAGTTTTTTCATGCTGATTTTCAGATATGCCGCAGATCACACTGTGGGGCCACCCTGAGCCCTAATGGCTGATCTGCGTATCCACAACTAACACCTATTGAAATGGTCTTCTTCACAGTAAACATGGAAAGGATTAAACAATTATGACCATTTAGGAGTATTGTAACAAAAATAAAGGAAGAAAGAACTATGATTTGCTAAGTACGGGAGTACAAGTGAGAGCACAGTGGGAAGAGTGGCCAATATTGGCACTTTTGTACTGAGAGTGAAAGAGAATTGAGCTATTTTCTGACTTGAGTTTTGCAGTGAAAAACAGATATTAACCCTTTCGCTGATAGGCCTTTTCCACCCAAGTGCTTAGCTCGTTTTTCCTCTTTGTGCTTAGGCCTCCACAACGTCCTGTGAACCTAAGCTATCCCCAGCAAATTTGTGTCCTTTTTTCCAACAACCTGGAGATTCTAAAGGTGCCCAGGGGTAGTGGATTTCCTTGAAGAGGACTGAGAAAATAGGCACAATATAGCAAAGGTTTGATTTTTTTTTTTTTAAATCAGGAAAATGTGCACTAGATAAAAGTGTCTTTTTTCACAAAAAATGGCATACATGAATGGTTTGCTGTAATAAAGTCATCATCTTCCAGGCATTCAGGAACATGCAGAGCTGAATCAAAAGAACAAATGCTGTACTATAGTTTTTGCATTTTTCTAAGAGGTGCCATATTTTTTCTATTTTTTGTGCTCTTTACCTAATTTAGGTTTGTGGTGGGAACCACTATGAAACCCATGAGTGATCCAGAAAAACAATAGATTTCGGAAAACATGACAAACCTATTAATTCAGCAAGGGCTCATATGTGTAGATCCCTCAATGTTTTTCCAAGTAAAATAACTGTTGAAAAAAGAGAAATATTGAAAATGACTAGCAAATAACAGGCATTTGTGACAACATTTACATCTGTACCTTTTTGTCACAATAGTATATTGACAAAAGCAATATACCATTGTGTCCACAAGACCCTTCTGGTCACAGGGATATATAGGGTTTATAGGTTCTTTAAGAACCCAAGGAACCCAGAGCAAACAACTGAGCTTCACCTAACATTGGGTTTTCATAAAGTACCAAGAACAGACCAATTCTTATAGGGAAACAGGCAGAGTGAAAAATGAGCATCAATTAAATGTATGTATTTCTGAAATGGGCATAAGATATAGAGTTTAGGAGCAGTGTTGATTTCTACAAATCTGAATTTTTGGGTACCCGTATTAGCATATGATTTGGAGAGTATGTTTCAAAATGTAATCTTTACCATTCACTACCTTACATTTGAAAGGCACATATGTAGCATAATACAATTCGTAATAACAAATGTTCTACTATTCTATGTTTCTACAAGTCTCCCAATAAAAATAGTGTCTCAATTGTGTGTGTAGGCCTAGTAATCGCGACAAGAAACGGCTCAGAACGCAACATGGAGGCATCCCATTTTTCCACCCAAAACTTTTTCCAATGTGGGTAGCTCTAGATTTTCAGAATCCCATGCAAACCTCAACCATTGACTTAAAAAACACATTTTCCTCACATTTCTGTGAAGGAAAGTTCGGTAATCTGCACAGAACCTCATACTTCCTTCCACCCGGCATTCTCCTAAGTGTCTCAATAAAAATTATACCTGGCTTGTGTCAATAGGCCTAGTGCCCACAACAGAAAATGGCCCAAAATGCAACATGGACAGAGCACATTTTTCCACCAAAAACTGACCCTCTTTTTGCAATGTGGGTAGCCCTAGATTTTGGAACCTAGCTCAGCCGGCACCTAAGGAATCCTAGCCAACCTGTACATTTTTGAAAACTAGATATCTAGGGGTATCCAGTATGGACTGATTTGCATAGCTCTCACCAGGTTTTATTGCCGAGAATCCCCTGCAAACCTCAAATGTTGACTAAAAACACTGTTACATCACATTTCTTTGATGGAACGTTCTGGAATCTGCCGGGAGCCACAAACTTACTTCCAGCATTTCCCCAAGCCTCCCGATAAAAATGGTATTTCCTGCTACAGGAAATGGCCCAATATGCAATATTAACGCAACACAATTTTCCACAGAAAACTGACCCTCTTTTTCCGATGTGGGTTGCTCTAGATTTTGGACCCTAGCTGGGCCTAGTGCTGCAACAGGAACAGATCAAACCAAGGACAATGGGAGATCTTCCTCTGAGACTCCTTTGTATCTCGGTTGGATCTGTTCCTGTTGCTGGTGCTAGGTCCAGCTATACAAGTGGGGCAGAATTTCTATTGTCACAGATAAGGCAATGATGGGTAGTAGGAATTTTGTAGATTCCTGTGGATTCCAGAAGTTTCCATCACAGAAATATAAGGCAAATGTGTGACCTCAAGCAAAATTGGAGGTTTGCAGGGCCTCAAGCAAAGTAATAGGTTTGCAGGGTATTGCATGAAAAGGATTCTACAGGACAGCCTTTGCAGCCTGTGTGAAAAGGTGCAGGCACCCTTTCACTGCCATTTACACTGCACCAGGTCACTTATAAGTCACCCCTGTAGCAGGCCTTCCAGCCCTGAAGGCACGGTACAGAGTACCCGTGCGTGAGGACACCCCTGCATTAGCAGAGGTGCCCCCACAACATCCAGGACCATTTTCCCGGACTTCGTGAGTGCAGGGACACCATTTTACGCGTGCACTGGACCACAATGGTAACTTCGAATATGGTCATGTTTGGTATCAAACATGCTGGAATCATACCCCAAGGCTTTTGCAAGCATTGGCTGGATAATTCTATGCACTCTAGGGGCTCCTTAGAGGACCCCCAGTACTGCCATTACAGCCTTCTGAGGTTTTCCAGGCAGCCACAACTGCTGCCACCTCTCAGACAGGTTTCTTCCCTCCTGTTGCTCAAGCAGCTTGAGCCCAGGAAATCAGAACAAAGCATTTCCTTTTGGAGGAGGGTGTTACACCCTCTCCCTTTGGAAATAGGTGTTACAGGCTTGGGATGGGTAGCCTCCCAGAGCCTCTGGAAATGCTTTGAAGAGCACAGATGGTGCCTTGCTTGCATAAGCCAGTCTACACTGGTTCAGGGACCCCCAGTCCCTGCTCTGGCATGAAAGTGGACAAAGGAAAGGGGAGTGACCACTCCCCTGTCCATCACCACCCCAAGGGTTGTGCCCAGAGCTCCTCCAGAGAGTCACTGTCGTTAGCCGTCTTGGATTCCAAGGTGTGGGTACACTCTGGAGAACTCTGAGTGGCCAGTGCCAGCAGGTGAAGTGAGAGACCCCTCCTGATAGGTGCATACAGAGGTAGGTAGCTAATCCCCTTCTCAGGGCTAGTTAGGGTCTCTGGGTGTTTCCTCAGATTCAGCTTGCAAGACTCCTCCAGGAATCCTCTACATCCTCTGCTTCAGCTTCTGACTGTCGGGTCAACCGCAGACTGCTCCAAGAACCGCTGTAACTGCAGCAAAGCATCCAGGACTACTCCTGTGACTTGCAACTTCAGCTCCAGCCAGCATTTGCAACAGTTTCCAAAGTGGGCATGCTCTGAGGTTGCCTGTCTTCATCCTGCACGAGGAAAACCAAAGGAATCTCCTGTGGACAGAGTCACTTCCCTGCTCTTCGGCAACAACAACTGGTTCTCTGGGACTCCTCTCCTGACCACGAGCGTGCTCCCTGAAACACAGGTGGTGGACCAACGTGACCAAGACAGTCCTAAGGTCCAGCTGTCCAAATTTGGTGGAGGTAAGTGCTTGCCTCCCCGTGCTGCAACAGTACCCCTGTGCACCACATCTTCTCCAGCTCCTTTGGCTTCTGTGCACTTCTTCCAAGAATCCTTCATGCACAGTGTAGCCCAGGTCCCCAGCACTCCATCCTGTGATGCACAACTCGATGAAATGTTCTCCAGCTGCATGGGCCCTTCCTGTGTAGTGCTGCGACAACTGCACTTTGCATCTTCTTTGTCCCCATGTTCTGGGACTTCTGTGGGTGCTGCCTGGTCTTCTGTGGGCTCTTGAAAGTGATGAGAGCTCCCTCTGTCTCCTCACTCCGAGTTGAGACCCCTAGGTCCCTCCTGGATCCAGGCAGCTCATTTTTTATGCAAACCACGTACGTGCTTGAACGAAGGCTTATTGGCGGAATCCAGCGACGCAAACAGCCTGCATCCAACAACTCGATGTGGGACATCATTTGCACCAGGCAGGAACCCGTAGTTATCTTCTTTGGTTCATTTCTGTACTTTCCTTCTTACTGGAGTGTCCACTTTTGTACCTTCTTCCAGGTTGGCAGTGTCTCTTGTTCTTTCTAGACTCTTCTTCGACTTCTGGGCTTGGTCTCCTTTTTCCACAAGTCTTCAGGTCCAAGAATCCATTGTTTGTTGCTTGCAGTCTTGCTTGGTTCTTGCATAATTCTTCATCACAACTTGTAGTGTGTTCCAAGGAAACTTGCTATACTTTACTCCTGCTTTCCTGGGCTCTTGGGTGGGGTACTTTACTTAACTTGGGTGTTTTCTTACACTCCCAGCGCCCCTCTACACACTACACTTGCCTAGGGGTGAATTCAACATTTGCATTCTACTATTTTAGTATATCTTTTGTGTTGCCCCTAGGCCCATTGTATTTTCTACTGTTTGCACTATTCTATGACTGCTTACTTACATGAATTTGGTTACTAGTGTACATATTGTGCATAATACTTACCTCCAAAAGGAGTATTGCCTCTAAGTTATTTTTGGCCTTGTGTCACTAAAATAAAGTACCTTTATTTTTGGTAACACTGAGTATTGTCTTTTATTGTGTATGAGTACTGTGTAACTATAGTGGTATTGCAGGAGCTTTGTATGTCTCCTGGTTCAGCCTTGGATGCTCTGCTACAGCTACCCCTAGACAGCCTAAGCTTCTAGAACACTGCCTACATTTCACTATTTAGGGATAACTGGACATGGTATAAGCTGAAAGTACCTTAGGCTCCCACTACAAACCAGGCCAGCATCCTACTTGCTCTTCCCCTTGAAAGAAGGTATGCTGATTGTTTTACAATTGGCAGAGGACTTTAGCATCCTTGTAAGTCCCTAGCAAATGGGACCCCTGGTACCTAGGACATGGATACTAAAGAGGGGGTCTATAAGGGCTGCATTATATCTTATGCCACTCTAAGTTTCCCACATAAAAATTTAACACTGCCTGCCATTGCATACTGCAAGTCAGGGTGCACGCCCTAAGTGAAAACCCAATATGTGTGCCATGCCAAAGTCACTGCATGTATTATTTGTAAGTCACCCCTACATCCAACCTTTAAGAATTATAAGGCAGGGCGCATTATAATACATATGAGGGCATGTCTGCATGAGCAGATATGCCCCTGTGATGTCTAGTTCTATTCCTAGATATTGCAAGTGACCAGGCAGCCATCCTAGAACTTGTACTTGACACTGGACCCAGCTACATGTTGGCTGCTTAGAAGATATTGTGGTTTGGTATCAAACACCTCATCTTAATAAACCCACACTCATGCCAGTGTTTGATTTATGGAAACAAGCACCCAGAGGGTACCTTATAGGTACCCCCTGAAACCTACTAGACCTCTAGTGTGCTGGTTGACTGGTATTGATCAGCCTGCCACCACAGACGAGTTTCTGATCCCATGGAGGTGAAAGCCCCACTCTCAAAGATCAGAAACAATGCCTGCTCTGGCAGGAGATGTTATCACTTCCTTCAGCAGGATCACTAGTAAATCTGCATACCAAGGCCAGGGACTTCAAAGTCCCTGCCACCTTTGACATGCAACCCCAGATTCCCGCTAGACCTGGAAGAGGCATCCACCTGCACTGAGACCCATCTGGCATCATAACATGCTAGAAAAAATAGCTAGTCAGGAGGCGTCTCACACTTAGAGGCTGGGCACACCCAGAAGGTGGGCTGCCTGAAGTGAACACAAAACAGAGAATTCCACCATCTTCCAATTAGGGCATTTGGGACAGCGATGTGCCCAAACCCAACTGGAAGAGCTCATCTCGGGGTGCGGTCGCCCCAGAGGTAAAGAGCCCATTGGCTTCAACCCTTCATTCCCCTTAACACCCCTCTATTGAGTATTTAGGGTACTTTCTGTCACCAGGAAAACAGATCAAGTCAAGAAGAAGGACTGAGAGTGAGAACGGAAGACCTCAACCAAGAGTGGCACATAACCCTGCTAGGATGCTTGCTGTTTGACAACCACTGAGACCAACTTCGCAAAGAGATGGATGACCTCCCCAAAAGCCTTGGAGGACTGCCTACCACCTCTACAACTGAAAAAGAGCTCCCTTTGAGCAGAAGAGGAGCTGCCCTGCATCTACACGCACTGCTTGCAAAGTTCAGTACTCTGCCACATTGGCCATCAGGCTCACTGAGGAAAAGAGTCAGGAGAAGATTATTTGGAGCTTAAGAGGTCAGCCCCACATGGAGTACTGGACCCCTTTCAGCAACCAAGACTTGTTGGTGGTCCAATCAAGACTCCAACAGCACCAAAGCAGACCTACCATCAAGGGAAGTCAGAATCTACAAGGCCAGCCAGGAGAGTGGCCCCACTGCCCTGTTTCCCCTATTTACTAGGTCACAGAGTAAGTATCTGACTACCACGACCCGCCACCTCAAAGTACCACTGTACCCGAGCCTCACAGCCTGAGTCTGAGGGACGCAATGGTGTCAACAGAGTCCTGTGACCCTCAGAAGTCAAGCCCACCCATGGGTTTAGCCAGACAGGTCCTCTAGTCATCACCTGCCACCTCTTTCTGCAGGGACTGAGAACCATGAGAAACATGAGCCCCACAGACCGAGTTCGAGTGAATCAACAGTGTCCCTGCATGCCCAGCTCCTTAAGACCTTCACCCCCTTTGGGTTCACCCAAACTGGCTCCCCAGTCCCTGCTTCCAGCTTCTTTCTCCCAGGACCATTTTCCATTAAAGTGAATGAGGCACTCAATGCCGAAATGCAACTCTGCACCTAGAGGCCCCAGTGTCCCAAGAAGTGACCTGTTGATGCTTCCTTGGACCTTCTCCCATACTCACCTAAAGTCTAGGAGAACAGTCTTGTAAGTCATTGCTAAGTGACCTAATGCAGTATATGAGCATTCCCCATAGGATAACATTACCGCTTGAGGTTCACAGTATGCGTATTTTATTGTGATTTAAAAATTGATAACTCAGAACATACTTAACCAATCATGATGATCTTGGTGTCCAAATTAATATAACATTGGTGTTGGATTTCTTTATTAAGTGTGTATCTCACTTACCGGCTCTGTGTGTGTGCAATAAATGCTTAACACTATCCTCTGAAATGCCTAAACGGCTCACCTACACTATCACAAAAAGATAACATTTAGGGTTATTATTTTAATCAGAGTCAGCCAATAAAGATTGCCCTGGGCTATCTGAATAGTATCCCCTTACATTGGTATACTACATAGATAGCCAGCTTCCTGCAGATGCTATTAAACTGTATCAGATAAAATCAGCTCAAGGACCTCCAAAAACTGTGTGGAAGAAAAGTTTAGATATTCAATAATTTCCTCATCTATTTCCAACTGGAGTAGGCAAAGGGTATGATGACTGCCCTGTGCAAATATCTGCAGCAAAATATAGGTCAACATGATTATATTCAGAGGACCCTAGATTTTGACAAACTATTCCATATGCATTCCATCTCTAGTTTTAAAGCTATATGTCTGGAATGTCTTATAATGTGAACCTTATTCTTAAGACAAGAGTTAATGTTCAAAATATGTCTGCAAAAAAAGTTTACTGAAAGAATTTGTGGAAAAGATAAGAAGCTTGAGTTCAATTTGATGGCATGGCAATGTGGGACTAAGTACTGGTTTCAATGTCATGGTGAGCTGAAGTGTATATTGCAAAATGTAGGTGCACCAACTTGGTTTGTAACACTGAGTTGTGCAGAGTATGTGTCAGAAAGGGGGTCATTGGATGGCAGTCATGTTACCCACTGTCCAAGCAGGGACCCTCACTCTAGTCGGGGTAAAGGAGAATCACCCTCAGTTATCCCCAATTACCCCCTTGGTAGCTTGCCAGGCGCAGGCAGGCTTATCTTCAGAAGCAGTGTATAAAGAATGTGTAACAACACACACAGTAATACAGTGAAACACTACAGAATGGACACCACACCAGTTTAGAAAAATAGTTAATATTTATCTAAATCAAACAAGACCATAACGGCAAAAATCCAACATACACAAGTCAAGATATGAATTTTAAAAAGAATAAGAGTCTTAATCCTTAGAAAACACTGAGAATGCTGTTGTTACACAAAGTGCCTGGTCGCGTGCTTCGTTTTCACTCTCCCACAAGAGAGTGATGCATCAATTGCCAGACAGGCACCTCGGATCTGGGCCGGCTTTGCATTGATTTTTCACGCCCAGCGATGTTGCATTTGAAATCCGGTTGCACTGTGTCAGTATAATGTGCTGCATGGGGTTTGCTTCATTATCAACAGCCACAAGTGGGTGTTCAGCATTGTTTCTCCAGCTGCGATGCGTCGATCTTCCACCCGCAATACAGTTGGAGCATAGATTTTAGCCGTGAGGCCAGCGGAGCATTGTTTATCAGCTACTTTGCAGATGGTGTGTCAAATATTCCCCTCATGGCGGTCTACATGTGGATTTCAGTCCTTTTCCACCAGCTTCACCTTTCACGGGCCCAGAGACAGGTTAAGATACCACTTGGCAGGGCAGGAGTCTCAGCAGAGCGTCCAGGTGCCTGCCGAGAGAAGTCTTTGATGTCCCTAAGACTTCAACAACAGAAGGCAAGCTCAGTTCAATTCTTCACCAGTGGGAAGTCACACAAAAGTCAGCTTTTGTCCTCTTTCAGGCAAAAGCAGCTACTGCAGGCCAAGACAGCAAAGCGCAGCCACAGGCAAAGGGCCAGTACTCCTCCAGCTCTCCAGCTCTTCTCCTTGGCTGAGGTTCCTCTTGGTTCCAGAACTAACCAGATTTTGAGGGGTTTTGGGTCCAATACCTATACCCCTTTCTGCTTTGGAAGTAGGCATACTTCAAAGGAAAGTCTCTGTTGTTCATAAGATCCTGCCTTGCCTAGGCCAGGCCCGTACATACACCAGGGGGTTGGAGGCTGCATTGTGAGAGGTCAGACATAGCCCATTGAGGTGTACACGACCATTCCTCCCTCCACTCTAGCACAGATGGCTCATCAGGATATGTAGGCTACACCTCAGATCTCTTTGTCTTACTGTCTAGAGAGGATTCACAAACAGCCCAACTGTCAAATTGACCCAAACAAGCAATCTGCAAATATGCAGAGTCACAGAATGATTCAAACAAGAACATGCCTACTTTCTAAAACTGTAATTTTCAAACTAACAATCTAAAAACCAACTTCACTAAAAGATGTATTTTTAAATTGTGAGTTCAGAGACCCTAAACTCCATATTTCTATCTGCTCTCAAAGTGAATCTGCACTTTACATTTATTTAAAGGCCGCCCTAATGTTAACCTATGAGAGAGATAGGCCTTGCAACAGTGAAGACTGAATTTAGCAGTTTTTCACTGTTAGGACATGTAACACATAGCAGTACATATCCCACCTTTAACATACACTGCACCCTGCCCATAGGGCTGTCTTTGGCCTTCCTTAGGGGTACCTTACATGTATAAAAAGGGAAGGGTTAGGCCTGGCAAGTGGGTACACTTGCCAAGTTGATTGGAGGTTTAAAACTGTACACACAGAAACTGCAGTGGCAGGTCTGAGCCATGTTTATAGGGATACTCTTGTTGTGGGTCACAGAACCAGTGCTGCAGGCCCACTAGTAGCATTTGATTTACAGGCCCTGGGCACCTCTAGTGCACTTTACTAGGGACTTACTAGTAAATCAAATATGCCAATCATGGATAAGCCAAAATTATACATATATTTTATACAGGGAACATTTAACCTTTAGCACTGGTCAGCAGTGGTAAAGTGTAAAGAGCAAACAAAAAAGCACAAATAGAGTCCAGCACACAGAGACAACCTGGGAAGCAGGGGCAAAAGGTTAGGGGAGACCACGCCAAGGATGGCAAGTGTAACAGTATGCATGGAATTATATACATTTTTGTTAACGTTTTTTATTTGTTTTTTGTAGCAGATACAACAGCAGTGGTATGACAAAGCAATTCATAGCATTACAGCACGGAGTGTCTCCTAGAAAAAAATAAAAAGATAATATGCATAGTATAGCACAAGAGGAACTATAAAGAGTAACCTGGATATAAAAGGTATGCTATGAGGTGTTCTCTAGGAGGTCAAGGAATTCAAGATCTTGACGAACCACTGTGCTGCCAATTGGGTGGGGGGTTAAGACAGAATGATTTACATTGGCATTTGAGAGAATCAAACTCTAACATTAAAAGCATCGATCTGAACACACCAGGAGAACTTGCTTATGGGTTCCTGCACAAGTCTGCGTGTACTTTAACCACAAATTGCATGCTATGTTGTCCTTTATCAGCAACAAAAAAATCCACATGTTTTCTTTTAACTGATCTCTTGTGGTGAGAAGAGTAGCAAGCAAGAGGTGCTCCTCATATTCATGTGCTATTTTTGGTAAAAGATGCACCTACATTTGGGACAGGCGCAGATGAGTCTGTCATTTTTTTCATATAGACCACTATATTACATATAGCATTTCAAATGCATGAAAGAAAAAAGCCTAAAGCAGTAAGTGCTGTGTTTCCAATCACATAGATGTTGATAGTACTGTTGGCAGAAATACAGGGCATAAGAAAAAATGTACACAAAGGCCATCATTACAACATTGGTGGTAAATCCCGCTTACTGCCATGCAGAAGACCGCCAAAACACCGCTGCGGCGGTGGAATTCCGCTACAGCTATTACGACCCACAGCTCGGAATCTGCCAAAATCTAGACACCCACACAAGTCCGCCACACCAAAGGTCAGTGATAAACTGGCGATAACAAAACTTCCACCGTCACGCCAACAGGAATACGCCCACACTATCACGACCCACGAATCCACACGGCGGTCTTTCAACCGCGGTATTCCATTGGGGTACAAACAGCTGCGCTCATAATACACACACATTTACAAAACACAACCACTTTGGATAATTCGAAATACACACACCTGATACACATACACACACCACTCCCACACACCCAATACAATATAAAACACACACCCACATCACCCACAAACCCCAACGACAAAAATTTAGAATGAAGCACAGAGAGAGACATCAGCATCAACAAACTAGCATCCACAGGCACACAACACCATCACTCACACAAAATCCACGCACCTCACACAACACACACAAGCACATCCCCTCACACATCACAACACACACCACCTCACACATCACCCACACCACCCCATGGCAGCGCAAATGCATCCCAGGTTCTCTGAGGAGGAGCCCAGGGTCATGGTAGAGGAAATCATCCGGGTAGAGCCACAGCTATTCGGATCACAGGTGCAGCACACCTCCATTGCTAGGAATATGGAGCTATGGTGCAGAATCATCGACAGGGTCAACGCAGTGGGACAACATCCAAGACCACGGGATGACATCAGGAAGAGGTGGAACGACCTACGGGGAAGGTGCGTTCCGTGGTCTCAAGACACCAGATTGCAGTTCAGAGGACTGGCGGCGGACCCCCACCTCCTCCCCCACAACTAACAACATGGGAGGAGCAGTTCTTGGCTATACTGCATACTGAGGGCCTCGCAGGAGTAGCTGGAGGAATGGACTCTGGTAAGTCAAATCTTAACTATAACATCCCCCACCCTACCTACATGCTATCACATACCCCCACCCTCACCCTCACCCCCATCACTCCAACACCTCACATATGTCCCACTATCAGAAACCACCCATCCCAAAACCAAGCCCTGCATGCAACACCAAAGCATGGACACCCATTCCCAAACCATGTCCACTACACATAGCAACACAGATCCCCAAACCAAATATCACACAAGGTCCTAGACAAGAATGTAAGCACTGGGGTACAGGGCCACCCACCCATTGCACACAATGGCACACACAGATGCAGTAATCATGCCTTTACACACCTGCAGGACTCCTACCCAACATCACTGGACAGGAGGTGCCAGACATGTCCACCCCCGACAGAAGAGGCCCACAGTGATGACAGCAGCTCTGTCCAACTGGATCTAGATGACCAGCATGGCCCATCTGGGACCTCGGGAGAGTCGGTTCCCCACACACTGGCACATGCCACCACAGAGCCTCCCCCCTCAGGAAACACCAGCACAGCACCCACCCGGCGGGCCCATACCTCTGTCCCCAGAACACGCCAAGCAGCAGTGTGTCCACCACTACAGGGAACCCAGGCAAACCCACAAACCCAAGAACATCAGGGACCTGGGGGCAGTGGCAGTGGGCACACAGTTCAGGGGACAGAGTAACATGAAAACAGGGGAACTGGGAGGACTGCTGTGTGACAGGGGGAGGACAGGCCCAGGAAACCCACTCTCACGAGGCCCTCTCCAACATCATGGGAGTGTACCATAATTCCCAGGAGACGATGGCAACGGTACTGGCCAAGTTTCAGGAGACCCAGTGGCTGTAGGAGGAACAGTATTTGGGGATCAGGGAGGACTTGAAGTCCATTAACACCACCCTGGTCACCATTGTAGGGGTACTGAAGGACCTTGTGAACACCAGGAGGGACACTGTGGCACAACAAGGGGCCCGAACACTAGCCTCGATGATGAACTGCCCACCACCTCTGCCGGCACTAGTGGACAGGAGGCACTGACACAGGACCACGACACCAGCAACCCACCCCCTGCAGATGGAGAACCACCCCGCAAACGGTCCCTGAGATCCAGGACAAAGACAGAGAACTATGCCAAGACCCCCGCCAAGAAATGAGATCACCCTAAATGTCATCCTCCTGTCCCACTTCGTCACCCTGTCCATCCATCAACTGCCCTAGCTCAACTTCCTCTGCCCCTTTGGACAATGCACCTGTGAGACAAATAACTGGACTCTGCCATGGACATTCCTCCACCATCACCCCTGACCATTTTACAACCTCCTCCAGTAATTTGCACTTAAATAAACACCCTTGAATCACAAAACAATCTGGAGTCAGTCTGTGCTTTCACAAATGTGTATTTGCAATAACTGAGGAAAATAGCAATGTCCATTGTATTGTCAATATACCTATGTCACACAGCTCTAGTCCATGAGGTAACATAGCAGAGGTCACACAGTGGGACCCACATCTGTGAAATGGAAAGGCAAAGTGACAGGTCAGGGTCCATACACTGGGTGAAAGTGACAGACATATGATAGGTCTAACAATTGTATGAGATGTAGGAGGCATTGATGTCTTCTTACCTGTGTCTCACTGGAAGTATTGCTGGATCACGTTGTTTCTGTTGTCTATATCCTCTTCTTCTGCCTCCTCTTCTTCACTGTCCAAAGGCTCCACAGCTGCCACAAGACCTCCTTCTGGACCATCCTCCTGCAGAAAAGGCACCTGTCGTCGCAAAGCCAAGTTGTGCAGCATACAGCAGGCCACGATGATCTGGCACACCTTCTTTGGTTAGTAGTACAAAGAACCACCTGTCATATGGAGGCACCGGAACCTGGCCTTCAGGAGGCCGAAGGTTCTTTCTATAATCCTCCTAGTTCGCCCATGTGCCTCATTGTAGCGTTCATCTGCCCTTGTCCTGGGATTTCTCACTGGGGTCAGTAGCCATGACTTGTTGCGGTACCCAGAGTCACTTGCAAATGTCGAGGGACAACTGTTAGACACACACTAACCCGTAGGGACAAGCCCTGACCAAGACAACTTTTCACACTGTATAGGGTCCTTGTCCTCACCTATTAGCCACACATGGCGCCTCTGGAGTTGCCCTATCACATAAGGGATGCTGCTATTCCTCAGAATGTAAGCGTCATGCACTGAGCCAGGAAACTTGGCGTTCACATGGGTGATGTAGTGGTCGGCCAAACACACCATCTGCACATTCATTGAATGGTAGCTCTTCCGGTTTCTGTACATCTGTTCACTCCTGCGGGGAGGTAACAAGGCCACATGTGTCCCATCAATGGCACCTATGATGTTGGGGATATGTCCCAGGGCACAGAAGTCACCTTTCACTGTGGGCAAATCCTCCACCTGAGGGAAAATGATGTAGCTGTGCATGTGTTTCAGCAGGGCAGACAACACTCTGGACAGCACGTTTGAGAACATAGGCTGGGACATCCCTGATGCAATGGCCACTGTTGTTTGAAAAGACCCACTTGGCAGGAAATGGAGTACTGACAGGACCTGCACTAGAGGGGGGATTCCTGTGGGATGGTGGATAGCTGACATCAGGTCTGGCTCCAACTGGGCACACAGATCCTGGATTGTGGCACGATCAAGTCTGTAGGTGACTATTACATGTCTCTCTTCGATTGTCGACAGGCCCACCAGCGGTCTGTACACCGGAGGATGCCGCAATCTCCTCACCTGCCCCAGCGGGTGTGCTCTATGGACGAGAACAGCGAGCACAGAGTCAGCCAACATTGAGGTAGTAAAAAAAAAAATTATTGCACACATTTGTCAATCTGCTATGTGCCTGTCTCTGTGGGTATGCAAGGCCTAGATATGTGTGACACATTTAAAAATAATGCCATGTGGCCCCCTGAAATGGCGGCTGCCTGACTTGTAATGTGGGACAAGGGGATATGAGGTAACTGCGCTGGGGTTGTACACCATCGCCTTAAGCGGTTGAAGACAGCGGCGCAATCCTGCATTGGTTAACGTTGGGCCCTATGGGTCTGAGGAGACAATGAAGATGTACGCCGGCGGTGACTGTATGCACCGCCGCGGACGTGACCGCCATTTTCTGTCTGTTCACTCACTTGATACCTGACCTTCGACAGGAGAGGACTGTTAGACTTTTCATCCTTGGCGTGGTCTCCCTTAACGTTTTGCCTCTGTTCCCCAGGTTATTGATGTGTGCTGTACTCTGATTTTGCTGTTCTTTATTACTCTGGGCACTTTACCACTGCTAACCAGTGCTAAAGAGCAAGTGCTCCTTTACAAAATACAAAATGTGTATGTGATTGGTTTATCCATGATTGGCATATTTGATTTATTTACTAGTAAGTCCCTAGTAAAGTGCACTAGAGGTGCCAGGGCCTGTAAATCAAATGCTACTAGTGGGCCTGCAGCACTGGTTGTGCCACCCACATAAGTAGCTCTGTAATCATGACTCAGACCTGCCATTGTAGTGTCTGTGTGTGCTGTTTTACCTGTAAATTCGACTTGGCAAGTATACCCCCTTGCCAGGCCTAAACCTTCCCTTTTCTTACATGTCAGACACCCCTAAGGTAGACCCTAGGTAGCCCCAAGGGCAGGGTGCAGTGTATGGTTAAAGTAGGACATAAAGGGGGTTATTCTAACTTTGGAGGAGGTGTTAATCCGTCCCAAAAGTGACGGAAAAGTGACGGATTTACCACCAGCCGTATTACGAGTCCATTATATCCTATAGAACTCGTAATACGGCTGGTGGTATATCCGTCACTTTACCGTCACTTTTGGGACGGATTAACACTCCTCCAAAGTTAGAATAACCCCCAAAGTAATGTGTTTTATATGTCCTGACAGTGAACTATTGCTAAATCCGTTTTTCACTGTTGCAAGGCATGTCCCTCTCATAGTTTAACATGGGGGCTACCTTTAAATCTGATTAAAGTGTAGATTCCCTTTGGGAGCGGATGGACATGTGGAGTTTGGGGTCTCTGAGCTCACAATTTAAAAATACGTCTTTTAGTAAAGTTGATTTTAAGATTGTGCGTTTGAAAATGCCACTTTTAGAAAGTGAGAATTTTCTTGTTTATACCATTTCTGTGACTCTGCCTGTTTGTGGATTCCCTGGGCCTGATTCCGACATTGGCGGGCGGGGGAGGCCGCCCGCCAAAGTCCCGCTGACAAATGACCGCACCGCGGTCAAAAGACCGCGGCGGGCATTCTTACATTTCCGCTGGGCCGGCGGGCGCTCTCCAAAAGAGCGCCCGCCGGCCCAGCGGAAATGCCCCTGCAACGAGGATGCCGGCTCCGAATGGAGCCGGCGGAGTTGCAGGGGTGCGACGGGTGCAGTGGCACCCGTCGCGTATTTCAGTGTCTGCATTGCAGACACTGAAATACTTTGTGGGGCCCTCTTACGGGGGCCCCTGCAGTGCCCCGCCAGGAACAGGATGGCGGTAGGGGGTGTCAGAATGCCATGGAGGATTCTCCCGAGCAGCGGGAAGTCGGCGGGAGACCGCCGACTTTCCGTTTCTGACCGCGGCTGAACCGCCGCGGTCAGAATGCTCGACGGAGCACCGCCAGCCTGTTGGCGGTGCTCCCGTGGTCGGTGACCCTGGCGGTCACCGACCGCCAGGGTCAGAATGACCCCCCTGTCTGGGTCAGTTTGACAGTTAGGCTGGTTGCACCTCACACTAGACAGTGACACAAAGGGAGCTGGGGTGTAGCCCGCATATCCTGATGAGCCATCTGTGCTAGGAGGGAGGGGAGGAGTGGTCACTCGCACCTGAAAGGGCTGTGCCTGGCCTCACACAATGCAGTCTCCAACCCCCTGGTGAGTGTCTGGGGCCTGGCCTGGGCAAGGCAGGATTTCACATTCCAAAGAGACTTTACTTGGAAGTAGGCCTACTTCAAAGGAGAAACTGGGTATAAGAAGGGCACCCAAAACCACAGACTTTAGAACACTTCTGAAAACAAGAAGGAACCTCTGCCTGGAGAAAAGCTGAGGAGAAGTGCTGCCTTGCCTGTGCTTTGTGGAGCTATCCTGCAGTTGCTGCTTCTGCCAGAGTAAGAGGGCAAAGACTGGACTTTGTGTGCCTTCCATCTTGTGAAGAACTCTCCGAGGGCTTGATTTAGAGCTTGCCTCCTGTTGTTTGAAGTCTCAGGGACAACAAAGACTTCTCTCTGCCAGCACCTGGAGTCTCTGGAGAGACTCCTGCCCTGACAAGTGGTGCCTTATCCAGTCTCTTGGGCCCTTGAAAGGAAAGCTGGTGGAAATCCAAGGAAATTGACTTCGGACGACTTCGGACCGACGCCGCTGCTGAATCCGGTGATGCCGCCTGCACCCGACGCCGTGACCTTCGTTGGAACGTGACGCTCTTCACAGGCCCGACGCTGCTGCAGCCCCGCTGAAGTCCACGACTCCGTGGAAGTCGCCGCACCACGTCGTGACCGACGCCGCTCGAAGTGCGCGGACTCAACATTTCGCACAGACGCTGTGATCCCCGATTTCACGCACCGGCTTGTTTTCATTCTTCACCAAAGGTACTGTACTTGGGGGTCTACACGACTCCGTGTACGGTGCCGCTGGTGTCGGCTTGTTGGGAACGACTCCGTCACGACGCCGTGTTAACATCTCATCGAAGCATTTTTGTTTCTAAGCACTATTTTTGAATTTAATCTTTAAAAATTCATAACTTGACTTGTGTATGTCGGATTTTTGTAGTTTTGGTCTTGTTTTGTTTAGATAAATATTTCCTATTTTTCTAAACTGGTGTTGTGTCATTCTGTAGTGTTTTACATTAAGTTACTGTGTGTGTTGGTACAAATACTTTACACCTAGCACTCTGAAGTTAAGCCTACTGCTCTGCCAAGCTACCAAGGGGGTAAGCAGGGCTTAGTTGAGGGTGATTCTCTTTTACCCTGACTAGAGTGAGGGTCCTTGCTTGAACAGGGGGTAACCTGACTGTCAACCAAAGACCCCATTTCTAACATTGGTGATCAGCGGTTGGGATTTGTACTTGTATTTGTACTTGACATACAGTGATTAAGTGTACACTACTGTTTGAGTTCAGACCACTACGTGACCACATACTACTTGTTGGTGATCTTTTGATTTTTTCTCTTTGGGACTGTTTTTGTTCTACTTCCATTTTTTTTCCGCTGATTCCTTGATTGACTTTCTTTGGAACTTCATTTGGGAACTTGTTTTTCTGCCTTTGGAACTTTGCACTTGTTTTTGAATCTTCATCATGTCCCATGCTGGATATGCATCAGTTGGAGCTGACTTTGACCTTGAGAAATTGGAGAGTTATACCAAAGCTCAGTTGAAGCAGTTCTGTAAAAGTTTTGACTGTCCCATTAAGAGCTCATCCAGGAAGGAGGAGCTACAAAAGGCGCTGAGGGCCTGGGTGACAGCCAAGAGCACTGAAGGGCACACAAAGGATGAGGGAGATGAGGAGGATGAGGAACAGTGTTCAGTACATAATGGTATTGTGGGTGGGCCTGTCGCGTAGGCTCTCATCATCCTAATGAGACTACTGGATTTTTGGGTAGCGGGGTCGTTCACAGTGTGGGGCACTAAGTCTAACCCACGGCGAAGGACCCTTGTCACCCTCAATCCGGTTTTTCTCTGGCTAACTTGCAGTGCCTCATCTCTCCCAGAGGGAAGGGATGATTGGGCAGCCGAGCGCATGACATCTTAGGGCTTCTCAGGGAAGTCGTGGTCACTCAGATCCCAACCAGTTCTCTCATACCAAGTGTGGTCTCATATACAAATGACAGAGGCAGTTTAAGTTTTACAGATTGATTTAATAAAACGTCTGCATTTTAGATAAAGTAGGATTGAAATAGTAACGAGGAGAGTGAAACATAGGAATAACGCTATCATAGTGCTACTAGATTACGTTCTCTCTTCTAAGTTCTATTTTGAGCATAGCATGTTAAGCTGTAAGCCTGCCTTTCAGGTTCCCCCGGGAGGACATCAACCCTCATACCTGAGCAAAGGCCTGTGATCTGGATCAGCATCTGCAACAGGGCAGTCAGAGTCTAGTTGTGGTTCCCTGGTCGGAATCTCCCTCTTACAATTACTAGGAAGTGTTTTTATACTTAACACGTCGGTGTTTTAAGAAACGTCCCTACGTAAGAGTGTGTTTTCTACGAACCCTAAAGACTAAACTCCTACCACGTCTATAGGCAATGTACCAGACTGTATCCTTGACTGAAGCACAGAGCGAGCAAGAATGTATTGTTTGAGAACTCCGGTGCTGAAGTAAGCTAAACAGTGTGATAGAAGAAAATAAAACAAGACCGTGAAACTGGTTATTGAAAAATAACAGTGCGAGGCTAAATAAAATGCATCTAGAACAAAGTGCACAGAGGCCTAATGCCTTAAGCAAACGCACAAAGGCTATATTAAAAATGGCTACACTACACCCTCCCCTTGTCGGTAGAAAGTGGTTCAAATCTACTACTATAAAAATGCCATAAAATCACCCTATGATAAAAAATTAACTAAAAACCATATAATTTCAACAAGTCAAGAGGACACCAAAGCACACTAATCCTAAATTTAAAAATAAGCATGCGGCAAAAAGCCAAATTCATATAACAGAGACAATTTAGACCAAATCCAATTCAAATGGTGGTCATTGAAAGCAGGAGGTTCTCCACTTCGACAGATGACAAGACCGGAAAATCTACGCCAAAGACTATTAAGTGGCAGGTGTGTTCCAAAGCCTCAGAACCAACCAAGATGGCATCCTGTGCAGGGCCTGTGAACGAGTTAATATCAACTTCCTCCAGGAAGGGTATTTCGTAATCAGCCTCACGAAGCAAACGCAGCCGCAGCGCGCATGTCTGGGAATGAGCCTTCATCGGGAACATCAACAGATCGGCATCAACCACTGGGGGGCGTTGCTGTGAGAGACAGATGTCTAGTGCATGTTCAAACGAGCACCAACGGCATCGAAACACGAGCTGCACACAATCCAAAACCGGTCTGAATGACAGAGACCAGTCACACTCCAAATGTCCCAGGAGTGTTGCTCCGAAGTGCTGCATCATGCGTTCACAACACAGCTGCGCTGATGGGAGCGCCCACATTCGTTCTTGTTGCGGCGGGACAGCCATTGCGGAAAAACAACAGCAACAGCAAAATGCCGGCTAATAAAGCCAAAGTGATCGGAAATCCCCCAAAAATGCTTCCGAAAATTGAATGAATAGCCGAAGGTATCAAACCGAATATGGAAGAGAAGGTATGAATAAAACCAACACCTACGGCTTTGGAAAAATGTGTCAATCCAGCTGTGCTGGACGCATTAAATATACGTCCCACGAGTTCACCAAAGTGGCTCGGAAAGTTGGTATTCAACAGGGACTGTATTTCTGCTGATGACCTTGCCACCTGAAGTGCGTAGGTCTCGCGCTCAGATGTAAGGGCCACATGCTTTTGAAACAATAAAGCCTTTAGTCTACTTAACTTGTCGAAATTCACCTTGGAAGTAGCAATGTGAGGCCAGATATCTGCTACCTCCCTTAATTAAGTGGGGGGAAATAACACATTCCCGCAGCAAGTAACGACCTTGGTGACCGAAACAACGTCAACTATTCAGGCCCGCATGCCACAACAGTCTTCACTATTGAGGAGGACGTAGCTGCCGTTTGAAAGCACCTGGAATGTGCGTTTAATCAAGGGGACCGGAACTCCCTTCAGATAGCAAGCCAAATTCACAACCGAGGCATTACATGCCCCATGCAAGGACAGCTGCTTACAAATCATCGAATGGCTGACTGAAGTCTCGCATTCACTACCGCTAAGAAAAACCTCTCTCATGCCATGGAGACATTTGTACAAGAAGGGTAGTTCCCACACCTCATGTATATAACTATCTCCCAACTTTTCATATCTGCTTACCGGAACATGTTTTAAACAAGAAGTGAATTGTAGTGTAGAAATAGGCAAATTAATAACCCTGTGTATCAACCACTCAGCTGAGGGAATCTCGGCCACGGTAAAAGGCAATCTTTCAAATTTTTCAATGTTAAGCATGACATAAGTCGCCTCCTTCTTAGCCATCAGTTGTTGTTGACGTGTCAAATTAAAGGAAAAAAATATGTCCCTGGCTCTGATGTGTTGCCACGGAACGCGACCCGCCTTCAGTGTCTGAAGTGTCCAACCCAACTGCATAATGGACCTTGTTTGACTTTGTCCATGATATAATGAAGACATGTCAGATCATATAATGTCTATGGCAGAAGAAACAATGTTGTCAATGGTATATATTCGGTCGGACAGGGTGTGAATTCCATTATCCACAACAGCTAATGCCTTTTTCAAATTTTCCTGATCTATTTGCCTTAACCGGGCCACAGCCTCTTGTTGGGAAAGTTTTTATATTTCATTGTACACTTTGTACAAAAAACATTTCCTACGTGGTGTCTTCGGGCCTGACAAAAAATCTTGCAAGTCAGTGTTATTAGACAGGAGAGTGAGATGTGTGTTTACTGCATCTATCGAGGAATATTTTAACAATTGTTGACACAATTTTTGCCACACTATATGTAGTAATAATTTCAGCATGTTCAGGTGATATATAGCGAGGGTCTGCCCTACTTGTCCTGAAACCCCCCGAGGAGGTGACAAAACCTTGATGACACCCGTTGGTGTCTATAGGCCACAATAACCACCCGCCCGGACGTGACAATGAAGTGTTAAATGTACCATTCTGGACCCAGTTCGTAAGTTCACTAAAAGTGGCATTGATATATTTCTGCCAATCCTTCATTTTGGTAGGGACAGTTATACCAGGCAAACTCTCTAATCATTGCTAAACCCAAACAGCTAGTCTGTTGCACAGTTTCATTTTAAAAAATCATCTGTACGGGGACGAGACTTGTTCTAAATAATGTTTCTCTACCCTGTGTCTGCCAATGTTTTGTTCCCCAAACACTTTTCAAATCATTTTTGGACCAATATTCATAACCTTCAATTGACAGTCGAGAAACAAAAAGAATCTGAGTATATGAATTTCATATTAGTCGACAACATTTGCTTATCTTTATACGGAGTTAACTTAAAATAATATGACTTAGCATTCATTTGATGATGCCCAGAAAAATATGCAAATTTGTCAGAATATGTTTTAGAACTCCCTCGCGGGGGAGTTGGGCAATGCTCCCATTGCGTGCAGTCAAATATTGTCTTTGGACTACTGGCTTTATGTATAAAGTGGTGCCCATAATAATTATAACAAAACATGTCACCACAATTGTCTTTAAAGTGGTAAACATCTTCATTCTCATAGACAGTATAATATTGTAACTCAGTCATCATGGAATCAACTGTCTTCACGTCCCAATCATCAGATACAATGCCTGGTATCACAATATCATTCATAGATAACTTTAGAACGTACGGTATTTGAATTATCTCGGTGGGACCATATATATCAAACATTACTTTATACCACACAATCCCATCCGGAATTGGCACTGCAGAAATGTTCACAAAGGACAAGTCTTTTCGAACATTATGTGATGAAAAATGTGGCTTCAACACCTCCTCCACCTGTTCAACTGCTCATCTCTCAGGAAGAAAATGACCATGTATCAACAGAAAAAAGGTAACAACAAACCCTACCCAGAGAATTTTTTTTATCATAGTTAATAGAATCCACAGATAGTTCCAAGGAAAAACAAAATACGTATCTTTAAGCCAATAAATCAGCTTACTGGACCTGGGTCAGGTGTTGAAGAGGCAAATGAGTCCCATAGACCATCGTCGTTGTTGGCAAAGTACCCAGAGGCAGTTCCTGCAAAAGGTGCCGCCGTATTCAATGGAGGAGTAGGTGTTTCTCGGTGTGGTACACTGTAGATCACACCACCTGCAACATCAGCAGTCATGGTGACTCGATCAAATGTTTCCAAGGGCCAGATGTAGGTAGGTTTCCTTTTGCAAGGTGCAAATTGCGAGTCCCAGCGACTCACAATTTGCACCTCGCAAAAGGAAATGCAGAAAGGTGTCTCAGACACCTTCTGTGACTCGCTATGGGGTCGCAAAGACCCACCTCATAAATATTTATGCGGTGGGTCGCAGTTTGCGACCCCATAGCGAGTCTAGGCCCTCACGGGGATGGTGGCCTGCTGGAGACAGCAGACCATCATGTCCGTGACTGCTTTTCAATAAAGCATTTTTTTTTTTCTCTTTGCAGCCCGTTTTCCTTAAAGGAAAATGAGCTGCAAATAGAAAAAATACCGAAACCTTTTAGTTTCGTTTTTTTTCAGAGTAGGCAGTGGTCCATAGGACCACTGCCTGCTCTGAAAAAATATTATTGTGAGCATTCACAAAGGGGAAAGGGTCCCATGGAGACCCCTTCCCGTTTGGGAATGAGTTACCATCCACTTCAAGTGGATGGTAACTGGGAGTTGATTTGCGACCGCTTTCGCGGTCACAAATCAACTCTACATCGCGGTGCGACTCGCAAATAGGAAGGGAACACCTCTTCCTATTTGTGAGTCTGAAACACATTTTGCGAGTCGGTACCGACTCGCAATATGTGTTTCTGCATCGCGTGAGGGCATTAGCGCCTCACAAACGGCGTTTTTCGCCGTTTGCGAGGCGCTAATGCCTTCCTACATATGGCCCCAAATTATTTGCCGTCAGTGGAACTATCGCAAGATCATCTTCCACCCTCCCCAAGCTCGGAGAGGCAATAGTGTTGGTATAAATAACTTGGAGCGGAACATCTTCTCCAGTAGTGAGAGGGATTCGGGAACTACTGGACGTTCCACTTGGTCTGCTGTGTAGAATCGGCCACATGTTGTAACTTGACATTGTCAATGGAAATGAAGCGATTTTCTTTGGCACCGGTGGTAAAATAACAGTTCTTGTTCCGTGTATCCCCAGCACAGGGACTGGTGCTCGATAAGAAGGGCCAAATTATTTTTTCACTGCGACCTTTTCACGCACAAGATCCCCAACTCTGGGAATCCAACCAGTAGGCGTTACTGGCACATCTTTAATTCCTGTGGAGGCAGCACTTTTAGAAGAGTTATCTTCACGGAACTGTTGTAATTCCTGCAAAACAGTGACATGATCATTTATGTCAAAAGGCATTTCCGCCGCCTCCACACCAGTACCATCTAGATCTGGAAAAAACATTTGTGTTCCGAACAGGCACTCATATGAAGTACGACCCCCCAGGGACCTTCTAGGCAAGTTATTCAGTGCTCTCTGTACTCCATACAGGTGGGTTAGCCAACTACGACCCGTACCTAAGACTCTTGCCGTTAAAGATTGCTTTAAATCATGATTTAATCGCTGCCACAACAGAATTTCCCTCGGAATTAAATGGAGACGAGAACTGGAGCTGGACCCCCAACGAAACCATGGTGTCACTGAATGCCCTTGAGGCAAAAGCAGGGCCCTGGTCCGAATGGAACGCCGCAACTGCATATGTACCGACAAAGACATGCAAATCTTTAATAACAGTTCGAGCGTCAGCCAAGCGCTGTGGCCATACCCACACAAATCTGGAGCAAGAATCAACAGCGACTAGTATATATTTGTATACACTGTCTGGTGTGAGTGGACCGCAGTGATCCAAGTACACACATTGTAATGGTCTGTTTGGTATTAAGAGGGGCGTCTGTGGCGGGCGCTTAGCCATTGAGACTTTAATTTGTTGACAGATGTCGCAACAAAGGACATACTGCTTCGTCTCCTTATAGAGACCAGGCCACCAATAATGGGCCTGTAACAGCGAAATTGTGGCTGCCACACCAGCATGTGCAGATGCCACCCCCTCATGCGCTGCATTAATCAATTGAGGTCTTACAACTTTATTGGGAATCTCGCGTGCGCCTACGCCCGGAATTTTAACCTCAGCATTCAGCATACTTCCCATAAAGTATTGATATTTATTAGGAAATCCCTTAGGATAAGGCGTGCCATCAACCATAGCTTTTATGGCAGCTAAAATCTCTGTGTCTGGTTTGTAACTCGAACGAGTAACTGCGGCCACAGTGGCAACTGCCACTGCCGACTTTGCGGCTTCATCAGCCAAAGTAGTCCCAGCAACGTGTATTCCAACGCGCTGGTGTCCAAGAGTATGTACAACATGGACTTTGGGTAGCGTCTCGTTCAGGTCTGCTACCTTCCCCCATAGTAGTCTGTGTTTTATGGTGTTGCCCTTTGAATCTCTGAACCCATTCAATCGCCAGTAATGTAGATATTCATTAAAAGACTGGACACAGTAATATGAATCACAAACAATTAGTGTAAACTGTGTCGGACCCGTATGTTCTAGTGCCATCAATAGAGCTTTCAGCTCAGCCAACTGTGCCGTACAATCCCCTAATGTTTGGGTATAAGTATGTTGGGGGCCGAATTTCTCCCCCTCCATATGGCCGCTCAATACTGCACATGCTGCAGAATATTGGTGTTTTGTCACCACCGCCGGTTGCGCAGAGCCATCGGTGTACATGACTACTTGATAGTGATCAATAGGCAACGTGTCAGCGGGAACTGGATATTCAATTTCATATTGCAGAAATTCCTGTGTCTGTAGCTTTGGGTCAAAAATGTAATCTACATCAGTGGCTGTAAAAGACGTAGCCCATTGTATCCATCGCAGGTGTAATGCTTTTGCGTTAGGAACACTCGCTTTCGTAACAGCCTCTAAGGCCAGAATGGGGGAACCAACTATAATGCGTTTGCCCTGGGCAAGAGGTTGTTCTTTAATAACAGCCATCTGTACAGCAGTGAGAATTTTCTCTGTTGGCGCGAATCGTTGTTCAGCAGCCAAATACAAGTGAGACTTGTATCCTATCGGGACTGTCTCACCTTCATTAAAGGTGACATATGTAAACCCAATGGCCCCAGCTATTACCCTGATGACCAAATGTGTCTTATTGTCCCGTGTATTTAAATGTTTTGCAGCTAGGAGATCTGCTTGCAACTCCCGAAGAGTATGTGTAAGCTCAATCGTCCAGAATTTGCTTGAAAAATCAGGACGTATTAATTCGTATAATGGTTTTATGCGTGTAGCATAATCAGGAATGTATGTTCTGCCAACATTTAGAAAGCCCAACAATGATTGGAGTTTCTTAATCGTATTAGGTGGTTGTAATTGTGCACATTTTTCTAAAAATTGTGGCGCTAGACTCTTACCTTTGTTTGACAGCTCATATCCCAGGAATATGACGCTGAGGAAGGCAATTTTTGACTTCTTGAAGTTAAATTTATAGCCAATTTTGGCAAACCCTACAACAATGCGGGCTACTCGTCTTAAATGTTGTAGTAACTCGTCATCCGTGAGATATATATCATCTACATATGACAATGCTTCAGGGTCCAACTCGTGCAATATTTCAGTCACACGAGCCGCAAACAGTCCTGGGCTATTCTTATACCCCTGAGGCAAACAACAGAATTTTTTCTGGGAGCCTAACGCACTAAAACTTGTAAGGTCCCTACTTTTGGGTGCTATATTCTGGCAGAAGAAACCATTCGAGATATCTGAGGTCGTATTGTACTCTTTCCGCACAATGTTGTTCATTAGTGCCGCGCTATGTGAATTTTGTATAGCGTATGTACGTGTGTGTCCGTTCAAGTGTCTGCAATCTATGACTATTCTATATGACTGGTCCGGTTTAGCAACAGGGAATAAGGGATTATTCATCGGCGAGACACAGGGTTCAATTACTCCCTGGTATTCTAATTGTGTAAGTATTTCTCTCACCGGTGCCCTTGCTTCATGTTTTATTGGATATTGCGGTTGTGGCTGAGGTTCACCTTTAATCGGAATTACATGATATGGAGAATCCCTATTTCACCCTACGTGATTTCTATATAAGGCAGGGGCTTGTGCTAGAGCCCATTTGATGCTATAGGACTCTGCGAGTTCCCCTGGAACAAGTGGTGAGAACGAAGGTTTAATAACCTCCTCCCCAACTGGGCATGTGCGAACAAAGTCAAGTGGCCAATCCTGTTCAGCCAGCAAAATGTCATATATCTTGACTACACGATCACAAAAGATTGCGTTTATAGTGCGTTCAATGTCTCCTTCCAATTGTAAAGTCACTGTATAAACCCTATCGGGTTCAGAGACACGCATATCTGCTGTTTCAACTTGTATGAAGTCATCCATTGCTTTCACCTCCAGATGCTCTAGAAGATTCCGGCGAACTATTGTGACCTCTGACGCTCTGTCTAACAGTGCTAGTGCCCATGTCTTGTTCTTCAAGAGAACTCTCTTCCTGTGTGGCATGTCTAATTGAGACTGCCACCACCTTTTTCTTTTTAAACTGTTGTTTTTGTTGTATCGGTTTCTCTTCCTTCTTGACAGAAACCTATGAAGAGCGTTGTGATTCCTGTCTTGGTTTCACGTACTCTGTTCTCCGCTCTGACAGCCCACCTCTCTCATTTCTCTTTTCCGATGAGTCCTGAAAGGAACGAGATTGGCGTGTATCAGTATATTGATATCTATCAGGCGTCTTCAAGTTATCCCTATTCCTGAGATTATACCTAGTCTGCGGGGTCTCCGCTCTCGGAGATTCTCCCCTTTCTTTTTTAGGTGTCTGTTGTTTTTTCTCCCAGCGTTTTCTATTACCCTCAGGTTGCTGTTTAGTATTATCTTTACTAATTTTTCCTTGAAACTGTGGTTTCTGTGGTCTAGCCCCTAGGCTATCTCGACCGATACTGGAATATATTTCCGCTATTATTTTAGGCAGTTCCCGCTCCTGATCTAGTTGCGGGACGTAACGGAGGCGCATACTCACCGCTAGTGCTACTGCCTCCCCTTTAAGATTACTTAATATTATTGAAGAAACCGTGTCAAAATTGCCCATCAGTTGCATTCCCAAATCTAAAGCTGGGGCAGCCCCATAATCATCCTG
Source organism: Pleurodeles waltl (assembly GCF_031143425.1). Taxonomy (NCBI): domain Eukaryota; kingdom Metazoa; phylum Chordata; class Amphibia; order Caudata; family Salamandridae; genus Pleurodeles; species Pleurodeles waltl. Next base: position 431,738,293 of record NC_090437.1, on the reverse strand, counting down.
AATCTGCTTAAGCACTTCCGGTAGCTTTGCCAATGTCGGTGTACCGTGTGATGTTGTGTAGAGCGCGGCAAACACCGTGCCCCATGTATTACAATGTACCAGTGTGGGAACCATTCCGAATGGTAAACACATAGTTAATAGTCTATGTTTGTCCTGAGGTCCCGTATGGGGAAATACCGTCTCCAGCGTATTCATTTTTTGCGCCAGCCAAAATGGAGTCTCCTCCCGTTTTGCTGGAACCATACCCATGATAGAGTGTACAGTCGCCGGGTTTATACCTGGAGCTACTGCATGTTGTTGTGCTGGAGCAGCACGCGCTGGGTTTGTATTTAGTATCTGCATCACAAATTGTACTAAGCGTCTATATGTAGCCGTTAAGTCTGTATATAAATGACGAACTTCAGCCACCGGCATATTTGCAACCGCAGGATGTGGTGTATATGTGGCCAATAAAGGCCAGGTCGGACCATCATTACTCAGTGGACCAAACCGTACTGGTAATATTGTATGGGGTAGGGCGCCATCAAGCCAATTATTATGCTCTTGAAAAGATAGAGGTATCTCTAAATATGCGTACGCCCTGTACTGGCCAGGCGCGTTCGCAATCCTGTATGTGTGAAATGTGTTTGTGTTCCCATCTACTGCTGGAAATGTGACCCAAGAGTAAAAAAGTTCTGTTCTATAGGCTGCATGGGCAGCCACCACAAACATGACTGGACCCCCCTGGTTCGTAAGACCATGTGCAAGCAAATGCGCTGTGAGCGGTTGTCTCATATTAAGAGCTATTTGTATTACCTGGGGATTCGCCATTAGAAAAACAGTGACTGTTCAGAGAAGGCACACCACAAACGGGGTCTTTCCTTTTAAGGTTCAAGCTTGAACAACCACCCGCTATATCTAGGTTTACCTATATCGCGGTGGTGGAAGTCCTCAGTGCCACGGACGTCTCCGTTAAAGGAACTGAGGGATCATTATAATATATGAGACCGAGAGAGACTGGTGGACCCGAAAATTAGAGCCAGACCAATCGTTGGCGGCGCCATGTCGCGTAGGCTCTCATTATCCTAATGAGACAACTGGATTTTTGGGTAGCAGGGTCGTTCACAGTGTGGATGACTAAGTCTAACTCACGGCGAAGGACCCTTGTCGCCCTCAATCCGGATTTGCTCCGGCTAACTAGCAGTGCCTCATCTCTCCCAGAGGGAAGGGATGATTGGGCAGCCGAGCGCATGACATCTTAGGGCTTCTCAGGGAAGTCGTGGTCACTCAGATCCCAACCAGTTCTCTCATACCAAGTGTAGTCTCATATACAAATGACAGAGGCAGTTTAAGTTTTCAGATTGATTTAATAAAACAACTGCATTTTAGATAACAAGGCGTGAGCCGCAATAACCAGAACCATACAACACAGTAGGATTGAAGTAGTAACGAGGAGAGTGAAACATAGGACTAACGCTATCATAGTGCTACTAGATTACGTTCTCTCTTCTAAGTTCTATTTTGAGCACAGAATGTTAAGCTCTAAGCCTGCCTTTCAGGTTCCCCCGGGAGGACATCAACCCTCATACCTGAGCAAAGGCCTGTGATCTGGATCAGCATCTGCAACAGGGCAGTCAGTTGTGGTTCCCTGGTCGGAATCTCCCTCTTACGTGTACTAGGACTAGGAAGTGTTTTTATACTTAACACGTCGGTGTTCTAAGAAACTTCCCTACGTAAGAGTGTGTTTTCTATGAACCCTAAAGACTAAGGGCCAGATGTAGCAAGGCATTAGCGCCTCGCAAAAGGCGAAAAACACCGTTTGCGAGGCGCTAATGCCCACACGCGATGCAGAAACACATTTTGCGAGTCGGAACCGACTCGCAAAATGTGTTTCCGACTTGCAAATAGGAAGGGGTGTTCCCTTCCTATATGCGACTCGCACCGCGATGTAAGTAGATTTGCGACCGTGAAAGCAGTTACCAGCCACTTGAAGTGGATGGTAACTCATTCGCAAACGGGAAGGGGTCCCCATGGGACCCCTTCCCCTTTGTGAATGATCACAAAATTATTTTTTCAGAGCAGGCAGTGGTCCTATGGACCACTGCCTACTCTGAAAAAAAATGAAACAAAAGGTTTCAGTAATTTTTTCTATTTGCAGCTCGTTTTCCTTTAAGGAAAACGAGCTGCAGATAGAAAAACAAAACTGCTTTATTGAAAAGCAGTCACGGACATGGTGGTCTGCTGTCTCCAGCAGGCCACCATCCCCGTGAGTGCCTAGACTCGCTATGGGGTCGCAAACTGCGACCCACCTCATGAATATTAATGAGGTGGGTCTTTGCGACCCCATAGCGAGTCGCAGAAGGTGTCTGAGACTCCTTTCTGCATAGCAAATTGCGAGTTGCAAATTGCGAGTCGGAAGGACTCGCAATTTGCAACTCGCAATTTGCTTCCTACCTACATCTGGCCCTAAGGCAATGTACCAGACTGTATCCTTGACTGAAGCACAGAGCGAGCAAGAATGTATTGCTTGAGAACTCCGGTGCTGAAATAAGTTAAACAGTGTGATAGAAGAAAATAAAACAAGACCGTGAAACTGGTTATTGAAAAATAACAGTGCGAGGCTAAATAAAATGCATCTAGAACAAAGTGCACAAAGGCCTAATGCTTTAAGCAAATGCGCAAAGGCTATATTAAAAATGGCTACACTACAGGCCTGTTATGTCCAGGGAGAAGGTCTCCAGGGCAGGTAGCAGTGTCTCATCCAAGGGTCTGACACCTGAGGAGTTAAAGGACAGACAGGCAGAAAGGGAGTACCAATTGGAGCAGAGGAGGCTAGCCCTTGAGGAGAGGAAGTTAGCGATGGCTCATGAGCTTAGCTTGAAAGAGATGGATCATAGAAGCCAGTCCAGTAGAGATGGTGGCAGCAACCTTACAGTGCAGCCTGAGAGGAGGGTGCACATTCCTAAAGACCTTGTGAAAGATTACAAGAGGGAGGATGACATATACTTGTGGTTCAAGGAGTATAAGTCTGCTCTCCACATGAATCTGGTCCCTGAAGCTCATTGGGGGGCGGGTCTGTGGAAGCCTTTTGAGGTAGAGGGAAGGGATACACTGACAGCCTTAGGGGATTCTCAGAATCTCACATGAAGGATGCCTTGCTTACAAGGTATGGTCTTACCCGTGAGCAGTGCAAGGATAAGTTTAGGTCCTACAAGAAGAAGGAATCCCAAACATGGTTGGAATGTGTTGATTCTTATTGCAGGTCACTGGATGGTTAGGTGAAGGGCAGTAAGGTAACTACGTATGAGGAGCTTTACAATCTGATTGCTTGGGAGCACTTGTACAGTTTATGTTTTCCAGAGCTGCGCCAACAACTGATTGACAGCAAGCTGACTGACCCCAGGAAGCTTGCGCGGATCGCTGGGAGAGCACCAGGGTCCAAAGGAGGTATGGGGGAGACCACGCCAAGGGTGGGCAGGGTCCCTCTCAGAAGAAAGGGGGGGGTAAGGGCAAACAGGGGGAGTTCTCTAAAGGGCCCCAAACTGATTCCCAGGGTAAGGATTCCCAACCCCCCAGTGAAAATAAGCCATGGTTCTCCAAAGGGAAGCCAGTGGCAGGTGGTCCCCCACGTAAGTGTTATGCATGTGACTAGGTGGGTCATGTGAGGGGGGACCCCAAAAGCCCCAAAAGTACACCGGCACCCACTGGTGCACCATCCCAGGGTCTGGCCAGTATAGCGCTTGGGGAGGAGTTGGTTTCAGGTGGGTGGGAACCAGCTGAGATGACCCTTGTCTCACTAGGGGACAGTGAGATGGTCCAGAGAACCCCAGTGCCTGAAAACACTAAGAAGTACAGGCAGTGGGTGACCAAAAATGGACAGAGGGTGGAGGCTCTGAGAGACACAGGAGCCAGTGTGACTACAGTGAGGACTCAACTGGTGTCTGAAGAGCAGATTGATCCCCGGGTACTTCACCAAGTAGTTGCAGTGGGCAACTCAGAGCGCCTGTGCAGGGTGGCGCAGGTTCCCTTTGAATGGGGGGGTGTCTCAGGTTCCTTGAAGGTAGCTGTGAATCCAACCATGCCTGTTGATTGTTTGCTAGGCAATGACCTGGAGGACTACCCTTGGAAGGAGGTGGAACACAGGTCTCACTTGGAGATGTTGGGTCTGCCTGGGTGGGTATGCGTATCCACCCGGTCAATGGCAGCCCGTCAGGGTAATCAAGAGCCCCTGGAGCCTGAAACAGTGGCCCAGGTGACTGCCAAGAAGAGGAAGGGCAGGGGGCGTGGGAAACCGGCCCCAGAAGTTCCCACGGTCCGGGAGGAGGCAGAGCCTGAGGGTGACGCCCCGGAGCCTACAGGGGAACAGGTGGCTGAACTGGGGGAGGTCCCTGAGCTATTGCAGTGGCAGCAGGAAGGGGGGCCCACCAGGGAAGCATTCTGTGCAGCACAGAAGACATGCCCTACTTTGGAAGGTTTGCGGCAGCAGGCTGCAGACCAGGCGGCTGGCAAGGAGCCAGGATCACACCTGATTTATTGGGAGGATGACCTCCTGTATAGCGAGCCTAAGGTTCCTGAGCCTGGGTCAGCCTGTGTGCTGGTGGTACCCCTGTGCTTTAGGGCCTTCCTACTGGGGTTGGCTCATGATGTGCCTTTAGCTGGACATTTGGGGCAGGACAAGACCTTTGAGAGGCTTGTCACCCACTTTTACTGGCCCCTAATGCGCAGGCACTCAGATGCACATTGCAGGTCTTGTCAGACTTGTCAGGCAAGTGGCAAGGGTAGGAGGAAATGTAAAGCTCCCCTCCAGCCTTTGCCTGTTGTCAGTACTCCCTTTGAGAGGGTAGGCATTGACATTGTGGGGCCTCTGGATCTCAAGAAAGCCATGGGCAACAGGTTTATCCTGGTCTTGGTTGACCACGCCACCCGGTACCCGGAAGCCATTCCTTTGAGATCAATCACTTCCCCTGTGGTGGGTCGTGCATTGATGGGGGTTTTTACCCGCATGGGGTTCCCCAAGGAAGTGGTATCTGATAGGGGTACCGACTTCGTATCCACGTATATGAAGTCTCTGTGGAAGGAGTGTGGGGTAACCTACAAGTTTACCACCCCTTACCACCCCCAAAGTAATGGTCTGGTTGAGAGATTCAACCGCACCTTAAAAGGCATGATCATGGGCCTGTCAGAGCCCTTGAGGCGGAAGTGGGACGTCCTCTTACCATGCCTTCTGTTCGCCTACAGGGAGGTGCCTCAAAAGGGTCTTGGGTTTAGTCCCTTTGAGCTGTTTTATGGCCACCCCGTGAGGCGACCCTTGAGTCTGGTTAAGGAAGCTTTGGAGAAAGCTCCTAGTAACCCCCCCCAGGATGTATTCAGTTACATGCTGGCTTTGTGAAACCAGACTGCCCGGTTCAGGAGTCTCGCTCAGGAGAACCTGGAAGCAAGCCAGGAGGATATGAAACGGTGGTATGACCAGAATGCCACCCTGGTCGAGTTTCATCCTGGTCAAAAAGTGTGGGTGATGGCACCAGTGGAGCCTAGGGTGCCCCAGGATAAGTGGACTGGGCCATTTGAGGTGGTAGAGCGCAAAAGTGAAGTCACCTACCTGGTGGACTTGCGGTCTCAAAGGAACCCTTTAAGGGTCCTGCATGTCAACCGCCTCAAACCTCACTTTGAGCGTACTGAACTGTCCATGCTCCTTGCGACAGATGATGGGGTAGAAGAGAAGAGTGAGTCTCTTCCTGACTTCCTGTCTGCAGGAGAAAAAGATGGGTCAGTGGAGGGAGTGCTCCTCTCCCCCTCGCTGACTAAGGAGCAGCAAGGTGACTGTTGCCACGTGTTGGGACAGTTTTCCTCACTGTTTTCCCTGATCCCAGGAGTCACACACTTGTGCACACATGATGTGGACACTGGGGACAGTACACCTATTAAACAGAAGGTTTACCGGGTGACTGACAGGGTCAGGGCGTGCATTAAGGATGAGGTATCCAAAATGCTTACCCTAGGGGTTATTGAGCACTCCAGCAGTCCTTGGGCCAGCCCAGTGGTATTGGTCCCAAAGGCTGCTGCACCTGGTGCCACCCCAGAACTCAGGTTCTGTGTGGACTACCGGGGACTCAATGCGGTCAGCAAGACTGATGCACACCCCATCCCCACCGATCTGATTAGCTCATTGACCGGTTGGGAGCTGCCAAGTACCTCAGTACGTTTGATTTAACATCTGGGTACTGGCAGATTGCCTTAACTGAGGAAGCCAAGGAGAGGTCAGCATTCTCTACACCAGATGGACACTTTCAATTTAAAGTGATGCCATTTGGGATGAAGAATGCCCCTGCAACCTTTCAGAGGTTGGTCAACCAGGTGTTGGCAGGACTGGATGAGTTCAGTACCGCCTACCTGGATGACATTGCTGTGTTTAGTTCCACATGGGAGGAACACCTGCAACACCTCTGGAGAGTGTTAGAGGCCCTGCAGAAGGCAGGCATCACTATTAATGCAAGCAAGTGCCAAATAGGGCAGGGTTCTGTGGTGTACTTAGGACACCAGGTGGGGAGTGGCCAGGTGGCACCCCTACAGCCTAAGATTGACACGATTCTGGCTTGGGAGCCTCCCAAGACCCAGACTGAAGTCAGAGCCTTTTTAGGTCTCACAGGATATTACAGGAGGTTTGTTAAGGGATATGGTACCATTGTTACCCCCTTAACTGAGTTGACTTCTAAGAAGCAACCCAAGAAAGTGATCTGGACAGAGGCTTGCCAGAACGCCTTTAATGCCCTGAAGGCTGCCATGTGCACACCACCTGTGCTGAAGGCACCTGACTACTCCAAGGAGTTTGTTGTGCAAACAGACGCCTCAGAGCATGGTATTGGAGCAGTACTCTCACAGCTTAATGAAGAGGGCCTAGATCAACCCGTAGCCTTCATTAGCAGGAGGTTACTACCCAGGGAACGTAGGTGGAGTGCCATAGAACGTGAAGCGTTTGCTGTGGTCTGGGCACTGAAGAAGCTAAGACCCTACTTGTTTGGGACTCACTTACGAGTTCAGACCGAGCACAGGCCCCTCAGGTGGTTAATGCAGATGAGGGGTGAGAATCCAAAACTGTTGAGGTGGTCCATTTCCCTACAGGGGATGGACTTTACAGTGGAACACCGTCCTGGTACAGAGCACGCCAATGCTGATGTCCAGGTTCTTCCGCCTTAGTGATGAGAACTCCCTTGAGGTTGGGTAGTTGCTCCTTACTTTCAGCTGGGGAGGGCACGTGTTAGACTTTTAATCTTTGGCGTGGTCTCCCTTAACTTTTTGCCTCTGTTCCCCAGGTTGTTGATGTGTGCTGTACTCTGATTTTGCTGTTTTTTGTTACTCTGGGCACTTTACCACTGCTAACTAGTGCTAAAGTGCAAGTGCTCCTTTAAAAAATGTGTATGTGATTGGTTTATCCATGATTGGTATATTTGATTTACTAGTAAGTCCCTAGTAAAGTGCACTAGAGGTGCCAGGGCCTGTAAATCAAATGCTACTAGTGGGCCTGCAGCACTGGGTGTGCCACCCACATAAGTAGCTCTTTAATCATGACTCAGACCTGCCATTGTAGTGTCTGGGTGTGCAGTTTTACCTGTAAATTCGAATTGGCAAGTGTACCCCCTTGCCAGGCCTAAACCTTCCCTTTTCTTACATGTCAGACACCCCTAAGGTAGGCCCTAGGTAGCCCCAAGGGCAGGGTGCAGTGTATGGTTAAGGCAGGACGTGTAGTGATGTGTTTTATATGTCCTGACAGTGAACTATTGCTAAATTAGTTTTTCACTGTTGCAAGGCATGTCCCTCTCATAGGTTAACATGGGGGCTACCTTTAAATCTGATTAAAGTGTAGATTCCCTTTGGGAGCGGATGGACATGTGGAGTTTGAGGTCTCTGAGCTCACAATTTAAAAATACATCTTTTAGTAAAGTTGATTTTAAGATTGTGCGTTTGAAAATGCCACTTTTAGAAAGTGAGCATTTTCTTGCTTAAACCATTTCTGTGACTCTGCCTGTTTATAGATTCCCTGTCTGGGTCAGTTTGACAGTTGGGCTGGTTGTGCCTCTCACTAGACAGTGACACAAAGGGATGTGGGGTATAGTCTGCATTTCCTGATGAGCAATCTGTGCTAGGAGGAGGGGAGGAGTGGTCACTCGCACCTGAAAGGGCTGTGCCTGCCCTCACACAATGCAGTCTCCAACCCCCTGGTGAGTGTCTGGGGCCTGGCCTGGGCAAGGCAGGATTTCACATTCTAAAGAGACTTTACTTTGAAGTAGGCCTACTTCAAAGCAGAAACTGGGTATAAGAAGGGCACCCAAAACCACAGACTTTAGAACACTTCTGAAAACAAGAAGGAACCTCTGCCTGGAGAAGAGCTGAGGAGAAGTGCTGCCCTGCCTGTGACTGTGCTTTGTGGAGGTATCCTGCAGTTGCTGCTTCTGCCAGAGTAAGAGGGCAAAGACTGGACTTTGTGTGCCTTCCATCTTGTGAAGAACTCTCCAAGGGCTTGATTTAGAGCTTGCCTCCTGTTGTTTGAAGTCTTAGGGACAACAAAGACTTCTCTCTTCTAGCGCCTGGAGTCTCTGGAAAAACTCCTGCCCTGACAAGTGGTGCCCTATCCAGTCCCTGGGCCCTTGAAAGGAAAGCTGGTGAAAATCCAAGGAAATCGACTTCGGACGACTTCGGACAGACGGCGCTGCTGAATCCGGGGACGCCGCCTGCACCCGACGCCGTGAACTTCGCTGGAACGTGACGCTCTTCGCAGGCCCGACGCCGCTGCAGCCCCGCTGAAGTCTGCGCCTCCGTGGAAGTCACCGCACCACGTTGTGACCGACGCCGCTCGAAGTGCGCGGATTCAACGTTTCGCACAGACGCCGCGATCCCCGACTTCGCGCATCAGCTTGTTTTCACTCTTCACCAAAGGTACTGTACTTGGGGGTCTACACGACTCCTTGTCCGGCGCCACTGGTGTCGGCTTGTTGGGAAAGACTCTGTCACGATGCCGTGTTAACATCTCATCGAAGCATTTTTGTTTCTAAGCACTATTTTTGAGTTTAATCTTTAAAAATTCATAACTTGACTTGTGTATGTCGTTTTTTTGTAGTATTGGTCTTGTTTTGTTTAGATAAATATTTCCTATTTTTCTAAACTGGTGTTGTGTCATTTTGTAGTGTTTTACATTAAGTTACTGTGTGTGTTGGTACAAATACTTTACACCTAGCACTCTGAAGTTAAGCCTACTGCTCTGCCAAGCTATTAAGGGGGTAAGAAGGGGTTAGCTGAGGGTGATTCTGTTTTACCCTGACTAGAGTGAGGGTCCTTGCTTGAACAGGGGGTAACCTGACTGTCAACCAAAGACCCAATTTCTAACAAGGACCTACACTGCAAGTGCTGCTGTGACCTGTGTCTGGAAGCGACAATGGCCATTGTGTCTGGGGAAAGGGCCCCTGCGTTCACTTCAGAGGAGTTGGAGAAGTTAGTGGATGGGGTCCTCCCCCAGTACACGCTACTCTACGGTCCTCCAGACAAACAGGTGAGTACACTGTGAATGCCTGTTTGGAGTGGTGTGGATGGATGATACAGGGGGGGCTGAGGCCTGCATGAGCGGACGGTGAGTGTATATGCGTCAGGGCAAGGGTGGGAGCGTGGGACAATGACTGTCATGGTCCGGACGGTTAAAGTTTTTCCTTTTCTGCTGTACTATTCCTCTAGGTCAGCGCCCACCAGAAGAAGGATATTTGGCATGCCATCGCCAAGGACGTCCGGACCCTGGGGGTCCACCACAGATGGAGCACCCACTGCTGTAAAAGATGGGAGGACATTCGCCGCTGGAGCAAGAAGACAGCGGAGGCCCAGCTGGGGATGACCTCTCAACGTGGGAGGGGTGGCTGTCGCACCATGACCTCCCTGATGTTCCGGATCCTGGTGGTGGCGTATCCGGAGTTGGATGGGTGCTTAGGGCATCATAGCAGCCACAAGGAGGTGAGTACCGTCACATCCATCTGACTCTGCGCTCATTAGGAGGTGTCTGGTTGGGGGAGGTGGGCAGTGGGTTACCCTAGGCCAGGGCGAGCTTTGTAGGCAAGGACCCTTTGTGAGGCAGGCTATGTGGCACCACAACCCCACCAGTGGTAAGAGCCATCTACACCTAGTCAGGCTCCTGTAACTTCCATGTGTGCAGCAATCGGGCATAGTCCTTGTACCCCATGTCCCTGTGATTAATTAGGGAACTCTAAGTGCATGGCCTAGTGCAGAAAGCTGCTGTGTCTGTAGTGTCCGCCAACGGTAGCGGTATTTCATGCACTGAACATGTCTTTCTTCTTTCTCCCCCCCCTTTTTGTGGTCTCCCTGTTCTTGTGTGCATTAGCATCATCAGGCGGAGGAGCAGTGCCACCGGAGCAGGAGGGAGCTGCATCCCACATGGCCCTGGTGGGCAAGACAACGGAGTCTGAAGTCACCAGTGGGACGGAGGGCGAGGGGAGCTCCACAGCGGGGACAGGAGCAGAGGCCATCAACATCGAGTCCTCCTCTGATGGGAGATCCCTTGCGGTGGCGGGCCCCTCTGTGCCCACCGCATCTACAGGTACAGCCGCCACCTCCCCTACCAGCACCGCCCTCCCAGCAGCCCCTCAGCGTGTGTCCCGTGCCTGCTCACCCAGGCGGGTGGGCATCTCCTTCGCCCCAGGCACCTCAGGCCTTGCCCCAGTCAGCCCCGCTGCCCTCAGTGAGGAGGCCATTGACCTCCTGAGATCCCTCACTGTTGGGCAGTCTACCATTCTGAATGCAATCCAGGGTGTGGAGAGGCAGTTGCAACAAACAAATGCATACCTGGAGGGCATTCATTCTGGGCAAGCAGACCAACAGAGAGCAGCTTCATACCACACACACCCACCACACACACCTCTCACTCACCCAACTCAACCCCCACTCATGACCCCCCCACCACACTCACCACTTGGGCCCCCACCACACACGAAGAAACCGAAAAAAAAAGAAAAAAACATGAACTCTATCCACTCCGGATCCCCCTCTGACCCCTGTCCTCATCACATCTACAACAAAGCCAGCCCAACCATCGCCCCCATACTCCGTGACATAATCAACTCCTCTTTCGACTCCGCCCCCTACCCAGACCCCTGGAGCACGCATAAATCACTGCTTTCCTAAAAAAAAAAACAAAGCCGACCCGGAGGTCCTCTCCAACTATCGCCCCATCTCCCTCCTCCCTTTCCCCGCCAAGGTTGCCGAGAAACTAGTCAACACCTGCCTTTCCCACTTTCTTGAAGAAAACAACACTCTTGACCCCTCACAATCCGGGTTCCGCAAAAACCACAGCACGGAAACTGCCCTCATCGCATGCACTGACAACATCAGGACCAAAGTCGACAAAGGCGAGACCGTCGCACTCATCCTCCTAGACCTCTCCACAGCCTTTGACACTGTCTGCCACCACACACTCCGCACACGCCTCCACAACACAGGAATTCACCACAAAGCCTTAGACTGGCTCACCTCCTTCCTCACAGACCGGACCCAAACAGTCCGCCTTCCACCTTTCTGCTACCAAAATCATCTGCAGAGTCCCCCAAGGGTTCTCCCTCAGCCCCACACTCTTTAACATTTACATGATCCCCCTAGCCAACATCCTCCGACCACACAGAATCACTATCCTCTCCTATGCAGATGACACCCAACTCATCCTCTCCCTCACCCGCAACCCCACCACCGCCAAAACCAACCTACACGCTGCTCTCCTCGACACCGCCAACTGGATGAGAACTAACCACCTCAAGCTTAACTCCAACAAAACCAAGACCATCATCTTCGGCCCCAACAAAACCATATGGGACGACTCCTGGTGGCCCACTGCCCTAGGCCCCGCACCCACCCCCGCAAACCACGCACGCAACCTCAGCATCATCCTGGACCCCTCCCTCTCCATGACACAGCAAATCAATGCACTAACCTCCTCCTGCTTCCACACACTCCACATTCTAAAAAAATCCTTCAAATGGGTTCCCCCAGAGACCAGGAAGACAGTCACCCATGCACTCATCAGCAGCAGACTAGACTACGTAACGCCCTCTACGCTGGCACCACACTCAAACGCAAACTCCAGAGAATCCAGAACACAGCCGCACGCCTCGTCCTTGGCCTCCCCCGACACGAACGAATCTCACCACACCTCAACTCCCTTCAGTGGCTCCCCACAGACAAGAGAATCACTTTCAAGACCCTCATCCACGCACACAAATCCCTCCACAAAACCAGCCCGACCTACCTCAACGAAAGAGTGAACTTCCAAACTCCCACCCGCAACCTCCGATCAGCCGACCTCGCACTAACTACAGTCCCCGCATCCAACGAACCACCACAGGAGGCAGGGCCTTCTAATACCTCGCCCCCACAACCTGGAACTCCCTCCCCACCAACCTCTGCAAAACTAAAGACCTACTACTCTTCAGAAAAAACCTCAAGACATGGCTGTTCAAACAGTAACCCCCCCTCACACAAGCACCTTGAGACCCTCACGGGTGAGAAGCATGCTCTATACATTTTTTTGATTGATTGATTGATTTCAGGCTCTGGCCTCAGCACTGATGGCAGCCATTGTCCCTGTGTACAGCCTCCCCCTCCAACTTCCTCCATCCAGACCCAAACCCATGTACCTCAGCCTATCCCAAGCATACCATCAGACCAGCATGCACACACATCAACACACAAGGGTGGCTCAGGCAAACATAAGCACCACACATCCCACAGGCACCCACACAAGCATCATACCCATGCACACATACCAACATCCACTGCCTCCACTGTGTCCCCCTCCTCCATGTCTCCCTTCTCCCTCCCTGTCACGTCTCCACTCACACCTGCATGCACTACATCCTCAGCCACCTCCATCACCAGCATGCCCATCACCACACACCGCTCACGTGCACTCACCACCCCCACTACTATTCACACATCCCCTGTGTCCTCTCCCAGTGTGTCTGTGAGCCCTCCTCCCAAAGTACACAAACGCAGTCACACACCCACCCAACAGCCATCCACCTCACAACAGCCCCCAGCCCATGCACCTTCACCCAAAGTCAACAAACGTACACCTCCTACATCCACTACCTCTTCCTCCACTCCCAAACCCCCTCCATCTACCCATACTAGTGTGCCTAAAAAGCTTTTCCGATCAAAAGTTGACCTCTTCCCTACACCTCCCCCCGTCCGTCCCCTAGGGCCCACCTTTCCCGGTCCCAACCCAGCACCTCAGCCACCACATCACCGGGCACAGTGGTAACAGCAATAGCGGGATTCTGGAGTGCACCAAGCAACAGGGCTGCCAGTGTCCCAAAGAGCGAGGGCAAGGACATTCCCCCACCTCCAAAACAGAAAAAGTTGCCCACATCCTGGAGGGAGAAGGCGAAAACACCTGCCACCAAGGGCTCAGGCAAGACAAAAGTTGAAAGTGGCAAGACAGCTGCGCTACCATCCAAGGGCCTGAAAATCAAAGGCAAGTCCACGTTGACGCCAATCTGCACAGTGGACAAGACCGCCACAGGCACCGCCACCTGCACTGCCGCCACAGACACCGCCGCCAGCACCCCAGACACTGAGCCCTTCACCAGCACCGCAGACACTGTGCCCTTCACTAGCACCGCACTCAGTGAGCCCACCACCAGCACCACCGCTACTGACACCGCCGCCAGCACCGCAGTCAGTGAGCCCGCCGCAAGCACCGCCGCTACTGACACCGCCACCAGCACCGCAGTCAGTGAGGCCGCCACCAGCACCGCAGTCAGTGAGGACGCCCCCAGCACCGCAGTCAGTGAGGCCGCCACCAGCACTGCCGCCACAAAGACCGCCACCAGCACCGATGCCACAGAGCCCGCCACAAGCACTGCTGCGACTGACCCCACCTCCAGCACCGCCAGCGGCCCGCAACATCCTGAGCCAGTGTCACCACCTCAGACATGGCTGCCATCCCGAGTGTTCAGTCGTACAAGGCTGGTGGTCAGTTCCAGGAGCCCAGGCAGCTTGGATGTAGCACCACTGTCAGAGGAGTGTCACATCCACTACCTCAGTCCTTGGCAGGATGAAGCACTCTGGGCACAAAGCCCCCTCCAGAACCAGTGGAGAGATACATCCACTACCTCAGTCCTTGGCAGGATGAAGCACTCTGGGCACAAAGCCCCCTCCAGAACCAGTGGAGTATCACATCCACTACCTCAGTCCTTGGCAGGATGAAGCACTCTGGGCACAAAGCCCCCTCCAGAACCAGTGGAGAGATACATCCACTACCTCAGTCCTTGGCAGGATGAAGCACTCTGGGCACAAAGCCCCCTCCAGAAGCAGTGGAGTATCACATCCACTACCTCAGTCCTTGGCAGGATGAAGCACTCTGGGCACAAAGCCCCCTCCAGAACCAGTGGAGACTGTTATCCACTTGAGAGACTGTGGCTTTGCACTCCCCAGAATAAAGCAGTGGGCAACCAACCCACTGGAGAGACTTGAGAGACTGTGGCTTGGCACTCCCCAGGATAAAGCAGTGGGCAACCCACCCACTGGAGAGAATTGAGAGACTGTGGCTTTGCACTCCCCAGGATAAAGCAGTGGGCAAACCACCCACTGGAGAGACTTGAGAAACTGTGGCTTTGCACTCCCCAGGATAAAGCAGTGGGCAACCCACCCACTGGAGAGACTTGAGAGACTGTGGCTTTGCACTCCCCAGGATACATCAATGGGCATGAGCCCCCTCATAGAGCTGACGATGTGCACTCATCCGGCTGAGGTGCCCCACTTCCCTTCCCCCTGAGGTGCCTGTTTCATTTAGATCTGATGCCCCACAGTGTTCTCTCCGATTCGAGTCTGGTAACGAGTGTGGGCCTCGCCCATGCATTTTGGGCCCAGTGGTCCACGGACTATGAATGGTGCACTACCCAGACTTGAATAGTTGGTGTACATAATTGTTTATACTGTATTTAAAGTTTTGACTAATGGATTTTTATTGATTACTATCGTTACAATCATTTCCTTTTGTCATTGCGTTTTTCCAGAGGGGGTTGGGGGGTGTAAATGTAATGTTGCAGCATGTAGTTGTGTGTATGTTGTTGTGGGTGAGGGTGGGGGTGTTGCGTGTTGCGTGTGTGTGTCACTCTCTTTCCCCTCCCCTGTGTTGTAGGTGCAGTACTCACCGTGGTCGTCGCCGCTGTCTTTCGTGCTCCTGGTAGAGGAGCAGGAATACTATCGCAGGGAGTATTTGGAGTTCTGGCTCCATGGCGTCCTGGTTCCTCGTGGGTTGTGTAGAGGTGAGTATTTCCCCTTCCAAGTCCTATTTCCGCCATGTTTTTGTTTACGTTGGTTCCGCCCTGGAAAAGGTGGCAGATTGGCCTCTCATAATAGTGTGGGCGGTACATTGTCTTCCTCCTGTCTGTTGGCGGTGACTGCCGCTGTGTTTGTTTGTACCGCCGAGGCGGTCGGAGTGTTAAAGTGGCTGTCTATGTTGGCGGTTTCCGTGGCTCTCTATGTTGGCGGTTTCCGCCATGGTCGTGATTCAATTTTTTTTACCATGGTTGTAATGAGGGCCAAAATGTTGTTTTGGACTTCCAAGACCTTTTATTTTAAAATGAAGAGTGAACACTTTTATGTCTGCATTGAGACATACACCTAATCATAAACCGCCAAAAAGCACCTACAACCTCAGTGGAATAGATGTTATGAAATATATATATGATTACAGTCATGTCATTTTGATAACATGGAATGCCAATATTGATATTCAATTTGTGGCAGACAACTTAATAGCTGTTGCCTGTTATGTTACATCATACTTATCAATATCTGAGAAGATAGAGATAAAAGAGGTGTGGGAAAAGATCACTGCTGAAAAGTCTCTATCAAAAAAATTGCATAGCTTCAGTTGAAAGATGCTTTCACACAGGGAAAATGGATCCTATGAACGTTGCGATTGTTTGAGTTCTACTAGTTTTTTTTGTAAGTTAAGAGAAATTATTTGAGTGAGTCTAGTCCTTGCATCAACTCAAAACTGAGTTTTGAAATCCGATCTAGAAATTCAGGGCCATATTTATACTTTTTGACGCAAAACTGCGCTAACGCAGTTTTGCGTCAAAAAAATTAGCGCCGGCTAACGCCATTCTGAAGCGCCATGCGGGCGCCGTATTTAATTAATGAGGTTAGCCGGCGTTAGCCGGCGGCGCTGCCTGGTGTGCGTGAAAAAAAACGACGTACACCAGGCAGCGCCGGCGTACAGGGATATGGAGCTTGGGCACCAAAAAATGGGGCAAGTCAGGCTGAGGCAAATTTTTCGCCTCAACCCGATTTGCGCCATTTTTTTCGACTCCCAATCCCCATAGAAATGACTCCTGTCTTAGCAAAGACAGGAGTCATGCCCCCTTGCCCAATGACCATGCCCAGGGGACTTCTGTCCCCTGGGCATGGTCATTGGGCATTGTGGCATGTAGGGGGGCACAAATCAGGCCCCCCTATGCCACAACATTTTTTTAAAAAAATACTTACCGGAACTTACCTTAATGTCCCTGGGATGGGTCCCTCCAGCCTTGGGTGTCCTCCTGGGGTGGGCAAGGGTGGCAGGGGGTGTCCCTGGGGGCATGGGAGGGCACCTCTGGGCTCCTTCCAAGCCCACAGGTCCCTTAACGCCTGCCTTGTCCAGGCGCTAAAAAACGGCGCAAAAGCGGCCGTACGTCATTTTTTTTGACCCGCCCACTCCCGGGCGTGAATTTTGCCCGGGAGTGTAAATACGGTGCACATGCCTCGGAGTCAATTTTTTAGACGGGAACGCCTACCTTGCATATCATTAACGCAAAGTAGGTGTCCACGCTAAAAAATTACGCAAACTCCATGGACTTTGGCGCTAGACGCGTCTAACGCCAAAGTATAAATATGGAGTTCGTTTTGCGTCGGAATTGCATCGCAATTCCGGCGCAAACAGAGTATAAATATGCCCCTCAATATCTTGAAGAATTTGAGCCAGCTAGTACAGACATTGTTGGCTACTTACTATCTAAAAAGGAGTTTATATATCTTGAAACTATTTGTCTATATGAAGTGCTCCGGGACTACACATATAGAATCAATGTAACAGAAAATCTAGATGAAAGTACATGTTCTGTACTTGATTGCAATGAGTGTTTGGTGCATGCGACATAGCAAAGGCAGTATAATAAAATTAAAAAACTGAGTAGCCAGCCCGCTAAAAAAAACATAATTTTTCTATTTGGCACTTTTGCAGCTGCTTAAACCATGGAGTTGTGAAACAGAATTACTAGGAATGTTTGACTGTGAAGAAGACACTTTCTATGCTGCAAAGGATGATATTCTGTGCTCATTATCTGCAAATTACTTGACAATTTTGAATGATGAAATTAACAGGAAAATACAATTGCTGCTTAGCTAGTTAAGAAGAGTTTGCAAAAAAAGTTCAGCTCCTCAAAGTCAGGACCCACTTGGACAGCCAATAATTGAAAATGAAGCTGCGATTGCAATGAATGAGATGGAGACAGCAATGGAGCAAGCAAGACAGGATAACATTGATTTGGCAGATTTAGTTTCAAAGCTAAATGATAAGCAAATGCAAACATATATGAAGATGAAAGCTAACATTAAGCATGCATTGCTTTGTGACAAGAAACATTGTGCATACTCAACATTGAAACGTAACCTGTTGTATGTCAGAGGTCAAGCTGAAAAAGGTAAAGATTTCTTAATACAAGTTCTTACTGCTTTTTTACACAATACTATACAGTGCAATTTATCATGTGTGGTTACAGCACCTACTGGATTAGCTGCACACAATATCAAAGGTATTACTTTGCATTGATGTTTGATGCACATCGTTGTCATGTGGAACATGACAACGGACTGGAATACCAAAAGTTATCTGGTGAAGGCTTTCATGTGTTGTCCAGAGTGATAAAAAGTTGAAACTTTTAATCATTGATGAGTTGAGCAGGGTGGCAAACTTAATGCTTGACTTTGTGCATTTAGAATGCAAGGGATTCTAAGAATGGATCATGATTTCTTATTTGGAGGAAAACACTTGATTGTTTTAGGAGATCTAATAAAACTTACTCCTGTGGACCGTCAGCCTGTGTTCAAAACACAGCTGCATGGTAAAACTAGGAATTCTTTGGGAGGCATTGGGAATGTGAATATTTGGTTAAAGTTCAAATACAAAAAAATAATCAGGAATATGTGACAAACATCTGATATTGAATATGGTAATATTCAGTATTGTACAAGATGGTAAACATATTGGGGGTGATTCTGACCCCCGGCGGTCCAGGTCGGCGGGAGAACCGCCAACAGGCTGGCGGTGCCCCGCAGGGCATTCTGACCGCGGCGGTATGGCCGCGGTTAGAAAGGGAAAACCGGCGGTCTCCCGCTGGTTTTCCGCTGCCCTATTGAATCCTCCATGGCGGCGCAGCTTGCTGCGCCACCATGGGGATTCTGACACCCCATACCGCCATCCTGTTCCTGGCGGTTCTCCCGCCAGGAACAGGATGGCGGTATGGGGTGTCGCGGGGCCCCCGTAAGAGGGCCCCAAAAAGAATTTCAGTGTCTGCTTTGCAGACACTGAAATTTGCGACGGGTGCAACTGCACCCGTCGCACCTTCCCACTCCGCCGGCTCAATTCTGAGCCGGCGTCCTCGTGGGAAGGGTTTTTGCACTGGGCTGGCGGGCGGCCTTTTGGCGGTCGCCCGCCAGCCCAGTGCAAAAGCCAAAATACCCTCAGCGGTCTTTCGACCGCGGAGCGGTATTTTGGAGGGGGAAGTCTGGCGGGCGGCCTCCGCCGTCCGCCAGACTCAGAATGACCCCCATTGTGTACCTAAAGTCTATATTGGAGAATTGTGCATCTTTCAACAGTGAATTTCAGGAATTTGAGAAAGAAGAAATTCTGCGAACTGAAGGCAATAGATAAAATGGAAATCAGGGTGTCACTGTATTTCTAAATGAAGAGTTACAAGCAAAACTAGATTGATTAGAAACTTTCACAAACTGCAGGGTTGGAGAAATGCTTATGTTTGTGTAAAAACTGTATGGTGATTTTGCATCAAAATTTAAAAGTCAAAGATGGTTTAATTAATGGTACTATGGTACTATGAGTAAATTTGTTGATTTTTTAAAAATGTTCCTAAAGGAATGAGGTGGAATATCTTGTGATTAAATTTGATCAGATTGAGAACAGAAAGCAAACTGGACAATGTACTGCATATTTTATGCTTGTTTAAAATGTATCTGTTTGATGGAAACACCCTCCCATTCACACACTCACCCATGTGCAGACAGATTCACACACTCACACACCTACTCAAAGACCCACCAATTCACTACCACACCCACTGACACTCACACACCCATGCACATATTCACATACCCAAACACACCCCATTTACATACTCATACACCCACTCACAGACCCATTCACAAAATCACACACCCACTCACAGACCCACAACAACATTGCCACAACTATTTACAGACTCACACAGCCAGTCACACATCGGCTAACATACCATACACATATTTACACACCCACTCACATACCGATTCACACACTCACACACCAACTTGCAGACCCACAAAACCACCACCATTCATACTCACAGAACCATTCACACACTCACACGTCTACCCATGCACCCATTTACAGATTGCACACCCACTCACAGACACATAGGGGGTCATTCCCACCCTGGCGGTAAAAGCCGCTTACCGCTGTCAGAAGACAGCCAACATACCGCCGGGGTAAACCGCCACATCATTCTGACCCACAACAGGCAATCCGCCAAAATACAGACATCCACAAAAGTCCGCCACACCAAAGGCCAGCGAGAAACTGGCTATGACCAAACCTCCACCGTCACACCAACAGAAATACGCCTACACTATCACGACACACGAATCCACGCGGCGGTCTTTCAACCGCGGTATTCTATTGGCGCACACACCACCGCGCTCAAAATACACGAACACTTACAAAACACAGCCACATTGGACAATTCAAAACACACACACCTGATACACATACACACACCACTCCCACACACCCAATTAAATGTAAAACACACACCCACATCACCCACAAACCTCCACTCCTAGAGAATCGGGACCACTCACAGAGAAATAGAGAACCGAACACCCAGACGCGCATATTACATACACCCAGCAATATTACCACGCACTTCACACAACACACCAATACACATCACCACACAATCCACCCCACACATCACCCACACCACCCCATGGCACCGCAAAGACACCCCAGGTTTTCTGAGGATGAACTCAGGGTCATGGTGGAGGAAATTGTACGGGTAGAGCCGCAGCTCTTCGGGACACAGGTGCAGCACACCACCATTGCCAGGAAGATGGAGCTATGGAGCAGAATAGTCGACGGGGTCAACGCTGTGGGACAGCACCCAAGAAATAGGGACAACATCAGGAAGCGGTGGAACGACCTACGGGGGAAGGTGCGTTCAATGGTATCCAGGCACAACATTGCAGTGCAGCGGACTGGCGGCGGACCCCCACCTCCTCCCCCAGAATTTACAACATGGGAGGAGCAGGTCTTGGCGATCCTGCATCCTGAGGGCCTCGCAGGAGTATCTGGAGGAATGGACTCTGGTAAGTCTCATCTTCACTACTTCATCCCCCCCACCCCACCAGCATGCCAACTCATACCCCCACCCTCACCCTCACCACACTTACTCCTTGTAAATGTCTCACCATCACAACCCACCCATCCCAACCCCAAGCCCTGCATGCGACCACAAAGCATGGACACCCATCACCAAAGCATGCCCACTGCACATCCCCATCCCCCCCAAACCACCGTCACAAAAGCCCCCACACAGGAATGCCAGCACTGGGGTACACGGGCACCCACCCATTGCACGCTATGGCACACACAGATGCAATAACCATCCATTTATACCCCTGCAGGACCCGAACGCCACGTCACCGCGCAGGAGGGTCCACAAATGTCCACTCCATCCCCAGAAGAGGCCCACAGTGATGACAGCACCTCTGTCGACCTGGATCTAGATGACCAGCCCGGCCCATCGGGGTCCTCGGGACAGTCGGTTCCCCTCAGACAGCCACAGGCCACAGCAGACCTTCCCCCCTCTGGGAACACCAGCACAGCACCCACCCAGCGGGCCCATCCCTCTGGCCCCAGGACACGTCAATCAGCTGTGTGTCCACCACTACAGGGCACCCAGGTTAACCCACCACCCCAACAACAACAGGGACCTGGGGGCAGTGGTAGTGGGCACACGGTCCAGGGGACAGAGGCCCAGGGAAACAGGGGAACTGGGAGAGCTGCTGTGCGACAGGGGAGGGACAGGCCCAGGAAACCCACTCTCCACGAGGCCCTCTCCTCCATCATGGGAGCCTACCATCATTCCCAGGAGACGATGGCGACGGTCCTGGCCAGGTTTCAGGAGATCCAGCTCCTGCAGGAGGAACAGTATTTGGGGTTCAGGGAGGAACTACGAACCATCAGTTCCGCCCTGGGCACCATTGTAGGGGCTCTGAATCAGATAGTCACCACATTGCAGGACATTGTGGCACCACAAAGGGCCCCTGACACTAGCATGGACCAAGAACTGCCTACCACCTCTGCCGGCGCAAGTGGACAGGAGGCCCCGTCACAGGACCAACAGGCCACCAGCACCCCACCCCCTGCAGAAGGAGAACCACCCCGCAAGCGGGCCCTGAGATCCAGGAAGAAGACAGAGTAAGATGCCAAGACCCCTGCCAGGAAAGGATACCTCCCTGATTGTCATCCCACTGTCCCACATTGTCACCCTGTTCATCCTTAAACTGCCCCTGCTCCACTTCCCACTGCCATTTGGACAATACAACTGTGATACAAATATTCTGGACTCTGCCATGGACAATCCTCCACCATCACCCCTCACCGATTTGCAACCACCCACCAATATAGAGCACTGTAATAAACACAGTTATTGCACAAAACAATCAGGAGTCTGGCTGTGATTTTGTACAAATGTATTAGACATTACTGTGCCAAAATGCTTATTTACATTGTGATGCCAACATACCACTGTCACACAGCTGTAGTCCACAGGGAAACAAAGCCGATGTCACGCAGTGGGGCCCACATCTCTGAAATCGGAAGGGAAAGTCACAACTCAGTTACCATACACTGGGGGAAAAGGACAGACAGTAGAGAGGTAGCAGTGTTCAAGTATATGTAATATGCCGGTGTGTATTCTTACCTGTGTGTCATTGAAAATACTGCTGTATTACTGTGTTCCTGTTGTCTATGTCGTCTTCTTCGGCTTCCTCGTCTTCACTCTCCACAGGCTCCACAGCTGCTACAACACCACCATCTGGACCATTCTCCTGCAGAAAAGGCACCTGTCGTCGCAAAGCCAGGTTGTGAAGCATACAGCAGGCCACGATGATCTGGCACACCTTCTTTGGTGAGTAGAATAGGGATCCACCTGTCATATGGAGGCACCTGAACCTGGCCTTCAGGAGGCCGAAGGTCCGCTCGATCACCCTCCTAGTTCGCCCATGGGCCTCATTGTACCGTTCCTCTGCCCTGGTCCTGGGATTCCTCACTGGGGTCAGTAGCCATGACAGGTTGGGGTAACCAGAGTCACCAATTAGCCACACACGGTGCCTCTGGAGTTGACCCATCACGTAAGGGATGCTGCTATTCCGCATGATGTACGCGTCATGCACTGAGCCAGGGAACTTGCCATTAACATGGGAGATGTACTGGTCTGCCAAACACACCATCTGTACATTCATCGAATGATAACTCTTCCTGTTTCTGTATACCTGTTCACTCCTCTGTGGGGGAACCAAAGCCACATGGGTCCCATCAATGGCACCAATGATGTTGGGGATATGTCCAAGGGCATAGAAATCACCCTTCACTGTAGGCAAATCCCCCACCTCAGGGAAAACGATGTAGCTGCGCATGTGTTTCAGCAGGGCAGACAACACTCTGGACAACACCTTGGAAAACATAGGCTGGGACATCCCTGATGATATGGCCACTGTTGTTTGAAATGACCCACTTGCAAAGAAATGGAGCACTGACAGCACCTGCACTTGAGGGGGGATTCCCTGTGGGTTGGCGGATTGGTGACATCAGGTCTGGCTCCAGCTTGGCACACAGTTCATGAATAGTGGCTCGGTCAAGCCTGTATGTCAGTATGACATGTCTTTCCTCCATTCAATCAACCCACAGGTAAGTAACCACAGCTTGCACATAACACGATTCTCAATCCATTGAATGGTTTGTATGAGTGTTGATGCAAGGCCTAGGTATGTGTGACGCAGTAGAAAGTAAGCCATGTGGGCCCCTGAAATGGCGGCTGCCTGACCTGTGAAGTGCGACAATGGGATGTGAGGTAACTGTGCTGGCGTGGCACACGTGGCGGTAGGCGGTCGAAGACCGCGGCGCTAAGCAGCATTGGTTAACATTGGACCCTATGGGTCTCAGGAGCCAATGACGATGTGCGCCGGCGGTCGCAGTACGCACCGCCGCGGTATGCACCGCCGCGGGCGTGGCCGCCATTTTATATCTGCTTAATCACTCGATACCTGATCTTCGACAGGAGAGGACCTACACTGCAAGTGCTGCTGTGACCTCGGTCTGGAAGAGACAATGGCTCATGCGACTGGGGAAAGGGCCCCTGCCTTCACTGCTCAGGAATTGGAGAAACTTGTGGATGGGGTCCTCCCCCAGTACGCGCTACTCTACGGTCCTCCAGACCAACAGGTAAGTACACTGGGACCATGCTTTGTGGGCAATGCCTGTGTTGAGTGGGGTGGATGAAAGATGGTGGGGAGGGGAGCGATTGAGGCATGCATCAAACGATGGTAAGAGCATGTGCCACATAGCAAGGGTAGGGATGGGGGGCCACTCACAGTGAATATGCAGAAGGTGATGACTATTTTACTCCCCCTGTACATTTCACATAGGTCAGCGCCCACCAGAAGATCGATATTTGGCGTGCCATTGCCAAGGACGTCCGGACCCTGGGGGTCCACCACAGACAGGCCACCCACTGCCGGAAGGGATGGGAGGACATCCGCCGCTGGAGCAGGAAGACGGCGGAGGCTCAGCTGGGGATGGCCTCCCAACGTGGGAGGGGTGCCAGTCGGACTTTGACCCCCCTGATGTCACGGATCCTGGCGGTGGCCTACCCCGATTTGGATGGGCGCGTGAGGACATCACAGCAGACACAAGGGGGTGAGTACACTCTCATCCTGGTGACTTTGCGCGCAGTGGAGGTGTCTGGGTGGGGGAGGAGGGCTGTGGGATTTCTGTAGGCTAGGCCCCTCCGTAAGGCATGGCCCTGTGCCCCCGCCCCCCACCTCTGTAGGGTGCCAAGTACAGCTATTCATGGCCCTGTGTCATCTATGTGTGCAGATGTCGTCCATAGGCTTGTAGGCCATGTCCCACGGATTGAGTAGTCGACCCAAAGTGCGCGGCGTAGTGCAGGGGGCTTCTGTTTCGGTCCTGTCCGCCAACGGTGTCGCCAATGCATGCACTCAACATGTCTTTATTTTCTCCCCCCCCCTTTTTTGTGGTCTTCCTGTTCATGTGTGCATTAGCATCATCAGGCGGAGGAGCAGTGGCATCGGAGCATGAGGGAGCTGCATCCCACATGGCCATGGAGGGCCATGCAACAGACTCCGAATTCACCAGTGGGACAGAGGGCGAGGGGGAGCTCCACAGCGGGGACTCGGGCAGACATCAGTGACACCGACTCGTCCTCTGAAGGGAGCTCCCTTGTGGTGGCGGCAACATGTGTGCCCCCCGCAACAACAGGTACAGCCGCCACCCACCGCAACAGCACCGCCCTCCCAGCAGCCCCTCAGCGTTTGCCCCGTGCCCGCTCACCCAGGAAGGTGGGCATCTCCTTCGCCCCAGGCACCTCAGGCCCTGCCCCAGTCATCCCTGCTGCCCTCAGTGAGGAGATCATTGACCTCCTGAGGACGCTCACTGTTGGGCAGTCTACCATTTTGAATGCCATCCAGGGTGTCGAAAGAGAGGTGCACCAGAGTAATGCATACCTGGAGGGCATTCATTCTGGTCAGGCTACCCTTCAGCGATCGTTCCAGACTCTGGCCTCATCACTGATGGCATCCATTGTCCCTGTCTCTAGCCTCCCCCCTCCAACTTCCTCCACCCATACCCTATCACCTGTACCTCTGCCTATCCCAGACACACCATCAGACCAGCCTGCACACACCTCAACACCCAAGGGAAGCTCAGCCAGACATAAGCACCACACATCACACAGGCATTCACACAAGCAACATCCACATGCAGACATACCAACACCCACTGCCTCCACTGTGTCCCCCTCCTCCTCGTCTCCCTCCTCCCTCCCTGTCACGTCTCCACTCACACCTGCATGCACAACATCTTCAGCCACTACGTCCATCACCAGCACACACACCAGTACCCCCCGCACACGTGCACTCACCACCCCACTACCATTTACACGCCCCCTGTGTCCTCTCCCAGTGTGTCTGTGACCCCCTCTTCCAAGATACACAAACGCAGGCAGCTACCCACCCAACAGCCATCCACCTCACAACAGCCTCCAGCCCAAGCACCTGCACCCAAAGACACCAGACTTCACACTCCTACAACCACAACCTCTTCCTCCACTCCCATACCCACTACACCTACCCGTCCCACTGCTCCTAAAAAGCTTTTCCTGTCCAAACTCAACCTCTTTCCTCCAAGTCCCACACCCCGTCCATGTCATAGGACTACAGTCAGCACCTCAGCCACGACAAAACCGGCCCCTGTCGTCACAGTCTGACATGGACTGTGGAGTGCCCCACCCTCCAGGGCAGCCAGTTCGGTAGGAAGCCAAGGCACGGGCAGCCCACCCCTGGAGAAACATCCCAAGATAGGCAGTGGCCGGCGCGAGAGGGTGAAAACACCAGGGACTAAAACCCCTACCATGGCTGTGGCAGGAAGTGTGGAGACAGCTGGCACACCGCCCAAGGTGGGGAAGGGCCACAGGCGATCAGGGAAGGCTGGGAAGGGCAGCACGCCCGACAACACCGCCATCAGCCCAGCTGGCCAGGAGGGCCCCGCCAGCCACAGGACAGGTGGCAAATGACCTCCCCGCCATGGCCGGATCCGCTGAACTGGGCCCTTCATCTCAAGCACCGCTGCGCTGGGTACCGCCGTCTCAAGCACCGCTGAACTGGGCCCTTCATCTCAAGCACCGCTGCGCTGGGCACCGCCGTCTCAAGCACCACTGAACTGGGCCCTTCATCTCAAGTTCCGCTGCGCTGGGCACCGCCGTCTCAAGCACCGCTGAACTGGGCCCTTCATCTCAAGTACTGCTGCGCTGGGCACCGCCGTCTCAAGCACCGCTGAACTGGGCCCTTCATCTCAAGTACCGCTGCGCTGGGCACCGCCGTCTCAAGCACCGCTGAACTGGGCCCTTCATCTCAAGTACCGCTGAACTGGGCCCTTCATCTCAAGCACTGCTGCGCTGGGCACCGCCGTCTCAAGCACCGCTGAACTGGGCCCTTCATCTCAAGTACCGCTGAACTGGGCCCTTCATCTCAAGCACCGCTGCGCTGGGCACCGCCGTCTCAAGCATCGCTGAACTGGGCCCTTCATCTCAAGTACCGCTGAACTGGGCCCTTCATCTCAAGCACCGCTGAACTGGCCCTTCATCTCAAGCACGGCTGCGCTGGGCACCGCCGTCTCAAGCACCGCTGAACTGGGCCCTTCATCTCAAGTACCGCTGCGATGGGCACCGCCGTCTCAAGCACCGCTGAACTGGGCCCTTCATCTCAAGTACCGCTGGCCCATGAGCGGCAGGGGCTGGCCCGCATCTGTGTCGGACAGGGCTGCACGAAGCACTCAGGGCACGAGGCCCCCTCCAGAACCAGTGGAGACTGTTATCCACTTGTGAGACTGTGGCTTTGCACTCCCCAGGATGTAACAGTGGGAAGCCCACCCACTGTCTGGACTTGTGAGACTGTGGCTTTGCACTCCCCAGGATGTAACAGTGGGAAGCCCACCCACTGTCTGGACTTGTGAGACTGTGGCTTTGCACTCCCCAGGATGTAACAGTGGGAAGCCCACCCACTGTCTGGACTTGTGAGACTGTGGCTTTGCATTCCCCAGGATTGAACAGTGGGCATGGAGGCCCCTCGTGGATCTGGCGTTGTGCACTCATCTGGCTGAGGTGCCCCCCCTTCCCTTCCCCCTGAGGTGCCTGTAGTTTTGCTATCTGATGCCCCTGCAGTGTTCTCTCCGTTGGAGTCAGGTATCCTGTGTGGGCTTTGCCCATGTGATTTGGGCCCAGTGGTCCACGAACAATGCCTGCTACAATGATCAGACTTTTACATTTATGTATATAAGAGTTTTTGATGTGTATATATATTTTTTTTGGCAGTATTACAAGTTATTCCAAGGTTTAGAATCATTTCCTTTTGTATTTGCATTCTTCTGGGGGGTTTGGGGGGGTCACTCTGATGTGTTGCTATGCATTGATGTGTGTTGTAGCGGGTGAGGGTGAGGGTTGGTGTGTTGCGTATGTGTGTACCCGTAATAATTTCCCCTCCCCCCTCCCCCCTCCCCTGTGTCGTAGGTGCAGTACTCACCGTTGTCTTCTGCGCCGGCATTCGTGCTCCTGGTAGAGGAGTAGGAACACTATCGCTGGGAGTATGTGGAGTTCGGGTTCCATGCTGTCCTGATTCCTCGTGGGCTGTATGGAGGTGAGCGCTTTCCATTCGAAATGGCTGTTTCCGCCGTGTTTTTATCGGCGGGGCTACCGCCCCGGAAAAGGTGGCGGATTGGTAGGTTGTGATAGAGTGGACAGTACATTGTCTCCCGCCTGTCTGTTGGCGGTGACCGCCGCGCTGTTTGTTTGTGCCGCCGTGGCGGGCGGTATGTTGTTGTGGCGGTCGCTGTTGGCGGTTTCCGCCAGGGTCGGAATTCCATTTTTTTTTCCGCCAGCCTGTTTGCGGTTTGGCCGCAGCTTTAGCACCGACCGCCAGGGTTGGAATGACCCCCATAGACACTTACACATGTACTCACACATCCATTAACACACCCACACACACCCACTCGCACAGCCATTCACACACTCACATGCAATCTCCCACACTCACACACCCACAAACCACTACCACACCCCCTGACAGACCAACACATCCACTCACACACCCATTCACACACTCACTCACAAAGCCACTAACACACTCACACACCCCCTCATAATAACATACATGTAAACATATGGCAGCAATCATTTGTCATTCATACATTGACAAAGTAACATATAACATTGGGGGTGCTGATTTTGATCTCAGCAGATGAAATACTCCATCACAAGTGTTACAGCTATCCTGTCCGCTGTAATACTATCTCCATAGGATATAATGGGACCATAATACGGTAGACAGGATATCCGCCACATTTGTGATGGAGTATTCCCCTCCGGAAAGATCTAAATCATGCCCATAGTTTTTCTTTCTATAAACCAAAATAGGTGGCATTTTTGGAACTGGTTTTGGGTTGTTTGTAAGTTTTGTAATTTTTTTTTTTTTTCATACAACAAACCATACCAAGAGAAAATAAAGTTGCAGAACGTGTTAACAAACAGTGTTCTCAAAAAACAAAAATGTACCATTTGTGGTTGATGGCAGCCTGAAAAAAAGCTGGCAAGGACTTCTCTCCTCACTAACTATTTTATTGCACGCTCTACAATATGATGGGATTTTGAGCATTCTTGGGACCCACCGAAGGAATATTGGTAGTTACTACACCAGGAAACGTGTCTCCGGGAGCAAGTTGAGGTTGACCACTCGAAGTTGCAGCATGTGGTGCATCTCTCTGGATCTTTACACACGCCAAATGTTGGGGTGGATGGTACAGTGAGGCTTCAATATGCTGCTTGTCCTGTGAGAGTAGTTTTTTTACATTCTTCCTGAAATTTCTTTGTTACAAAGGTTGCATTTGACATCCCTTGCCACCACTTGTTTCCTTCAGGATGGTATAGAGGAAAACTGCCATGAACTGGATTC
Source organism: Pleurodeles waltl (assembly GCF_031143425.1). NCBI lineage: Eukaryota > Metazoa > Chordata > Amphibia > Caudata > Salamandridae > Pleurodeles > Pleurodeles waltl. Next base: position 431,709,211 of record NC_090437.1, on the reverse strand, counting down.
TTTTTTCAGTGCCTGTTCTTCTTTGCCATCTTGCAACAAGCCTTCCTCCTGCTCTCTTTGTTCTTCTGTTGCCATTTTCTATGTTGGTTAAGAAAAAAACACCAGGAAAAAAGAAACATTTCCAAACTGAGCTCCAAAGGGTCAAGAGTAAGGAGACACACCCAAAAGAAATAGGAAGGAGCTTCCTGTACAAGAGGTTGGCATGTGCTCTAACCAAATACATTTATTTGTTGTTGTTTCACATGCGATTCGTGGATCCATCGCCTCAGCCAACTCAGCCATGGAAGTAGTACTTAGTCTGGCAATTTATTCAGATGAGGCCTAGTGAGAAGAAAGTTTCTCTCCAATATGTAATTTGTGAGTTATGCAAGAAGAATTCAGTTGGGGCAGTCAGAACAAGCAATATTCCACTATTGCCATTGGGATGTGGTAAAATTTGTGAGCTATGCACCCTGAATGCCTTGATTGGGCTGAATAAGCCTGTGGGACATCCATATCTTTTCAAACTGGTAACACTGGTAACACTGTGTCTGCTCAGGTACTCACTGCTCAAGCAGATAACAACCCTCAATATCTAAACAAAGCCCTTTTTTGCTTCCTATGCAAGGAGATTACTTTTTCGTCTGGGACAAGCAGGGCTGCACAGGACAGGTGTTTCCAGCATCATAAATTTCCATGTAGGCAGTAGTTTTCTTTACTTCTTTTCTACATTTTTCTCCTCTTTGTTTGGACGGAGATGTTCTTTTCTTTTTACTCCCAGTTTCATCTATTTGTTATATCCCTTTTTGAAAAAATGCAAAAAGTTTAAAAATCTTAAAAATAAAAGAAATGCATTCTTCAAAATGTTACTAGAAAAAGCTCTTTTCAGAGCTACCCTGTGCTTTCATTATGCAAGTTTTTTATATTATACATATTTTTTTCTCCTCCTTGATAATTCTTGCAAGACACTTGTGATGATGTCCCTATACATAGCATGGGAGATTCTTGAGAGCCTCTCGCAAGAGTCAGGCGTGCAGTCTTCTTCATCCATTGTGGGGTGGTATCATTTGGGAGCGTCATGTGAGATCCTACTTTTGTAATCGGATTTGCATTGTCACTGAACATATCTTCTTTGCAATAGGAATAATTTATATGCACCAGATTTTTGCTATCCCTCCAATTTTTTTCTGTGATCCCCCGAGTCTCTCACAAGATCATAAAAGCACTTCAGAGCACATTTTTTTTACATTTTCCTGCATTGCAATAATTATCCGTTATAATTCCCATTACTAAAACAGAGAATATCATTTAATGGTATTTATGAAGTTTTCATTTCCTGACGTATTTGTAAAATTAAATTTGAGAATCTGTGAAGGTATGATGTGCTGTTGAACAAAATGTTAAGCCCAAATTCAATAACCTGTCTTGCCTAGAGTTCAATGTCATTGATGTAATATTCACTACTAGTGGTCTCCCATGAGATGTTTTCTTTTGCCTGAACTTCATTTATTTGTGTTCCTTGTTCTTTCCTAATCCTCTTTCTCTTACCCCTCTTTGTCTTGCATTTCCTCTTCCTTGGATCTGCTGCATGCAATTTCTTCCACCTTGCTGCATTGTCATCCGCAGCAACCGAAGTTCCCTGTAAAAATCCCTTTTCTCTGTAAGTACTTCATCCGCACTCGAGCCAGGGACTGAACTAACTTCACTTTCACTCGGAGTGCTTCTTGATGGTATACCCATTTTCTCTTTAATCCTCAAAATGTCATACTTCTTTGCAAAATTATACACACAGCCATATTGATGGACCAATCTATCTCTAGTAAATGTGTTTTCTTTTCATTTAGTGACATTTTCATCATATTTCTGCAATGACTTTTCTATCTTTGATGTGGTGTGAGTGGGTTGTAATTTTACCTTGGGTGTTTATATTGTTTGGTATGTAATGCTATTCTGGTTACGGGGTGTGTTTTTAGCTGTCAGGTGTTTGCTGTGTCATGTAGTGCTGTTCTGGTTACAGGTGTTTTGTTTCTGGTGCAGTTATAGGGATGTTTGGAAGATCCTGGTCCCAGGACGCTTGTTTCTGGTCCAGGGAGGACCTGGTCTGGCAGCTTGGGCTGGACTGTTCCAATGTGGAGCAGGTTCAAGACTGATTTACATATGGCTGGGCCCAAACTGGGCTAGTGTGGTGAGCAAAAAACAATGGACTAAACCCAAAATCTGTGACAGTGGGTAAATGTTTGCATTGTTTAGAATTCTGTCAATCATCTGTTTTTTATATTTGTAAGCTTGACATGTCTTGGTCCCTATGTCCCTGTGTCCCTTTATGCTTTTTTGTTGGCTTATTGTGTGTGGTGTGTTTGTTGCAATACGTTTGTGGAGTTTCTATAACGTGTTCTATACGTCATCTTCTTATATTTGATGTGTTGTTTTTATAATGTAACCCTTGGCATTCTTGTTCTGTCATGTTTGGTATGTTGTGCTCACTCTGCTGTGATTGATTATTTGTTTTGTTACCACGATACTAATGTTTAAAATGTTTTGTTATATGTTGTTCACAGTATGTTATGCATGTTTCTTGTGCTTCTTTTATCATTAGCTATGCTATGCGTGAGATGTTCTGTTTCTGGGTTAGACATGTGTCTTCTGTTACTTTTAACTTGCTTGGATTTATGTGTCTTTTTAGCTGTTTGGTAGGTTAAGCACTGTCTCTACTGTTTCACAGTTGATAGAGGGTACGCTGACTCACTTCTAGGCTCTGTCTTCCATTCAGATTCCTTTTAGTTGTGGACGCACCTTTCGCTGGACTTTCTTGCACATGCCTTCCCCAGGGACCCTAACCTTGTCGCCAAGCCCTCTGATGACATATGCACCCAGCCAAGTGCTGTTCTGGAGTCCAGGACGGAGTCCAGTACAGTGCAGGGAATTAAACTACAGCACACCAAATACAGCAGGACATTTTGTGAATGACCAGGTAGCTGCTGTCATGTCACATATTCAGGCATGCTCCATGAATGGGGGAGTCACTTGTGCCACTAACTAGGATGTGCTTTATGCATGGGGACTCCTTGTGTCACACACTCGTGGTGCACTCTGTGCACTGGGCAGCCACTTGTGTTGCACATGCTGTGCTGGCCGGACAGAAAACAAACACATCTTTCCTCCCATGTCCCAGACCATAAAATGATTAGTGTAGTTTTCAAGGCCGCAAAGGGTTTTTGGTGTCACAATATTTATTAGCACCTCTGAACAGAAACATAAATATATTCTGTTAGAATCCTGGGCATGAACAGTGTGGAATTAGACGCATCTGTGCATGTATGTACACAGAAAAAAAAGCAAAAATGAACTCTTTACTTAAAAGAAAACATCTAGGGATGGCCCCCATTAGAATAAAGCTTATATCTGACTACAGATCCACAAAAAACACAATGTCTAAAGTATTCCCTTTTTTTAAGGCTAACACACATTTCAGATGTAAACATTCAGGGCGAGCAGTGCCCCCTTATGTTTACCACCATTGATCACTTCTATCAGTGTGTATCTTTATTTTGTATTAATTTATATGTTGGATTTGCAGCTATGGGTCTCTGTATTATGTGCCCCTCCTTCCCTTTCTGTAGTGTGTGTGGGTGCTTCACTCCACAGCACACACGCAGAATACACATGCACTTTCAGTGCCTCATAGGTGCCTAGATCCCTGGATCATAACAGCCCCCTGTACTGCTTACTAGCCTCCAATGTGCTGTTCACAAACACCAGCAAAATATGTTTACCTGCCAAGGATGTGCATTTTAACTCCCCCTAAATAAAGTGAGAGTGAAGTACGCATTCTTCAGCCTCTAGTCACTAATAGAGCCCCAGCCGACAAGTATGTGTATATGTACATATCAATATTTATAGGAATTGTACCTGCAGTAAACAATAGGTACAGTGCACACTTTTTGCCTAAAAACTCACAACTTTCACAATTTTGCTGCAATTGTTTTTAAAAAAAATGCTTTTTTGCCCTGACTGGGACCCTCTAGGACCCCAATACCAGAGCTAAGGGATCAGGATGTCCCTATCCTGGCCCCTTTTCTTTTTTTCACATTTTGAAGCTGAGTCCCAAGATGGCAAGCCGAGTCCCAAGATGGCAATGAACTGTGAACCCTTCAACCCTCCTGGTTGAAGGGTTGGCAGCCAATCACAGCTGTGCATTTTCCTGCACAAGCTTGTCATTATTCACAAAGTCATTGCTGCCAAAGATATACAAACTTGGATTTCCTTACATTTCTCAAAAACTGGTATGAATTTACACCAAGTAAACAAAAGCACAATCAGTGTACCAAAACTAGCTTCCTGTCAAATCTGGTGTAATTCCATCCAGTGAATCGGGCTGTAGTCGTGTCTAAATGTTAAATGGGAATTGAAATGGGAAACACATTTTTTTTACCCCCCTCCCTTTTTATCAGCCCCCACTTGGCGGATCACCCTGAAAAATTCCATGCACAACAAGCGTAACTTTTATTTGGCAAATTTTGTGAAGATTCATTAAATGGTGTCAAAGATATAGTCAAGTCAAAAAACGCTGTTTCTATGGAAACAAGGTTCTAACTATAACTACCTATATATATATATATACATATATATATATATATATATATATATATATCCTTATCCAAAATTGCTCCGTACAGGGCCACAGACCCTCCAGGGCGGCCGCGGTAAAGGGCGAAGCATCCCAGTATTAATTGCAACAGAAAGCCGAAGCACCAATCCACAGTAAAATCAAGCGTTTTATTTCCACTTCAGTGCAGCAGAAATTGTGAGTTCTCAATCCTAAACAGATGTACTTTCTCACAGTGTTTTTCAATCATCAGCACGTGGTTCCATAATCTGAAATACAAATCCCATAATGCACCTTAATGTTAGTTATTGCGCTGGACAGTATTTAATCTTTATATTGCTCAAATAGCGTAAAAGGCATCACAGTTCCAAGCATGTTATACAGTATGCAGTCCATACCCACGGGCTGTGCCAGACACCTTCTGCTCCCAAAATAAAAGTTCACGTCGAAAGTCTGTGAAAAGCTAGGACAGAGATAGAATACCTCTGTCCCATCCCCTTCTCACCTTCATGACACCAAATCTTGGATAAATGCCGTAATGTGCACGAAGTAGAGCGGGTCGGGCCCCTCACTAAACAATCCTTATCCAAAATTGCTCGGTACAGGGCCACAGACCCTCCAGGGCGGCCGCGGTAAAGGGCGAAGCATCCCAGTATTAATTGCAACAGAAAGCCGAAGCACCAATCCACAGTAAAATCAAGCGTTTTATTTCCACTTCAGTGCAGCAGAAATTGTGAGTTCTCAATCCTAAACAGATGTACTTTCTCACAGTGTTTTTCAATCATCAGCACGTGGTTCCATAATCTGAAATACAAATCCCATAATGCACCTTAATGTTAGTTATTGCGCTGGACAGTACTTAATCTTTATATTGCTCAAATAGCGTAAAAGGCATCACAGTTCCAAGCATGTTATACAGTATGCAGTCCATATCCACGGGCTGTGCCAGACACCTGCTGCTCCCAAAATAAAAGTTCACGTCGAAAGTCTGTGGAAAGCTAGGACAGAGATAGAATACCTCTGTCCCATACCCCTTCTCACCTTCATGACACCAAATCTTGGATAAATGCCGTAATGTGCACGAAGTAGAGCGGGTCGGGCCCCTCACTAAACAATCCTTATCCAAAATTGCTCCGTACAGGGCCACAGACCCTCCAGGGCGGCCGCGGTAAAGGGCGAAGCATCCCAGTATTAATTGCAACAGAAAGCCGAAGCACCAATCCACAGTAAAATCTAGCTTTCCACAGACTTTCTACGTGAACTTTTATTTTGGGAGCAGCAGGTGTCTGGCACAGCCCATGGATATGGACTGCATACTGTATAACATGCTTGGAACTGTGATGCCTTTTACGCTATTTGAGCAATATAAAGATTAAATACTGTCCAGCGCAATAACTAACATTAAGGTGCATTATGGGATTTGTATTTCAGATTATGGAACCACGTGCTGATGATTGAAAAACACTGTGAGAAAGTACATCTGTTTAGGATTGAGAACTCACAATTTCTGCTGCACTGAAGTGGAAATAAAACGCTTGATTTTACTGTGGATTGGTGCTTCGGCTTTCTGTTGCAATATATATATATATATATATATATATATATATATATATATATATATCCACATATAGTCAAGTCCAAGATAAGCCAGTAAGAGCTTCCAGTGTGGAATGCTCTGAAATAGATTTGGGGGGCTAAGGATCATCTTTGACATGGACCACCAATTTGGATTTTTCAGGAGAAATGAGACTGCTACAGATGTCAATCACAGAAAAGGTGGAGACATGATGAGGTCAGGTAATAAGACTGATCGGAAAGAACAAGGCAGAGCAGGAAGAGGAAGAGGAAACAGAAGTGTGAGAAAATTGAATCAGGTTTAATTGACAATCTTGTGATTAATCTGTCCTTAAAGGTCCTTAATAGCAAACACATTATCCTGTTGAACAGAGGTTTAACATTCTGTCCCAGTGTGGGAATTGATCTGTAAACATCAAGGATTGATCTATACAAATTCTGCAGGAAACTAAAACTAAGGAAATATTTTCTGAAGAAACACCCTGCAGATACAAGCTCAGGAGAACCCCAACCTATGACAAATTTAATGCTAAAGGATACTGCAGCATTGGGGGATTTATGGGACTTGGAACAGGAGTCCATCATAACATCAACCTTGAATGAAGGGATGCCATCTGACTGGCAATTGTGAAATGAAATGGCAGTGGAAAATAACAAACCAGGAATGAGTGGCTGTCAATTGAAACCTAGATTTTGTCCACAACTACCACCATGTAATAAGGTGGATATGTTCCAGGAATAGATGGCTGATGATCTGAGAGACATTATTAAAAAAGAGAAACAAAAACGCCATAGCCATGTTAATAGTCTGACAAACGATGATTGGTGGGCACTGAAAGATCTACTAAAGGACAAATATATTGTGATAAAAGCCTCAGATAAAGGGGGAAATATAGTGGTGATGCACCAGAGTGGATATACCGAGGAGATTAACAGGCAATTATTGATCCAAGACAACTATGAGAAACTGAGGGAAGATCCTATAAAGAAATTATGAGGGACTTTCATGAACAATTAAACAACTGGCATGAAAAAGGTCTATTGGAAGATGAGGAACTGATGTCTATCAAAAAAAGTCATTCCATAACACCAATGATATATGTGTTATCAAAAATACATAAAAGCATGAAGAATCCTCCTGGACATCGATAATCAGCTCCTGTCACTCATTATTGGAGAATTCATCAAGATTTTTAGATTTTTTGTATTCCTATATGTGGTGGCACTTCCTTCCTATATCAAGGACTCAATGGATTTTTTAAATCGGATTAATGGCATACCGTGGAAACATGAATATATAATGGCAACAGTGGATGTTGTGTCATAGTACACCTCAATCGAACATGAAGATGGCCTGAAAGACTGTGTATACTTTCTATGTAGTAGATCATTGAGTTTATTGGAGCATACAAAGATGTTCTTAGAAATTATGGAGTTCTGTCCCACCAATAGTATCTTTATCTTTGATGGTGATTATTATATTCAAAAGAAATGGGCTGCTATGGGTTCATCTTTTGCTCCTACTTATGCCAACCTAAGGATGGGCCACTGTGAAGCAGAAAGTGTATGGACAGAAGAAAATGCTGAGATTCTTAACAAGGTGGTTGAGTGGGTTCGCTTTATTGACGATCTCTTTCTAATTTGGGAAGGAGAGCGGAATGAACTAGAGATGTTCCTGAACTCATTAAAAAACAACCCACTTGAACTTCAATTTACATTCAAAATAAATCAAGAGAGAGTAAACTTCTTGGATCTTGGATATTGAGGTATACATTGAACACGAGAAGATGTGTACAAAATTATACCGCAAACCTACCAGCTGCAATAGCATTTTATTTGTCAATAGTTCACATCCCAAAGCACTTAAATGGAATGTGACATATGGAGATTTTCTAAGAGGCAGAAGAAACTGCTCTGAACTGAATGATTTCAAAACACAAGGTGGAGAGATGTCTCAGAGATTCGTTAAGATTGGGTACCCGGCATCCATGTTGGAAGATGCTATGAAAAGAGCTATGGAAAAAGACAGAGATGACCTACTAGTTCCAAAAGAGAGAAGAAAAATGATCAGGATCAAGCCATTAGATATATCATGGACTATAATCGGTCAGACAAAGAAATCAAAACAGCCCTCAGAAAGAATTGGAAGATTATAAGGAAAGATGAAGAACTAAAAAAGTGGGTAGAAGAACATCCAAGCATCACCGATTAAAAACAAAAAACAAAAAATCATCCCAAAATGATATGTTAGTCAAAAGTTATCTACCCTCACAAGGAATTGGGACCAGAAACTGGCTTCAGATGGAAGGTTTTTTTTTAATGTACTAAATGTAAAGCCTGCCGGTATGGCAAAAATATTACAGAACTCAAATGTCTTGATGGGTCTATGAGGAGAATTAAAGAACGGATAATATGTGAAACATCATTTGTCGTCTATATCCTAGAATGTTGGTGTGGCAAAAAGTACATAGGGAGAACTATAAATAAACTTTAATAACGTATATTGCAACATTTAAGAGCTATGGCAAATAGAGACTACTCATATGTAATTGCCACACATATTTGGGAACACCGTGCTGGAGATTACAGGCTGGCCGTTACTCTGGTATCCAACATGTGAGGACCAATATGAGAGGGGGGACAAGAACTAACCCTCAGGAGAGCAGAATCTAGGTGGATCATGATGACTGGAACAGAGATATCTTGGGGTCTGATTACAGATGCAGAACTTCATGTCCATTTGTAAATAAATTGCTAGGTTTGACAGGACATTTCTCATATTCTGGATAGGTGAACAACTGGGAATTTGAATTGCAGAGAAAGAGAACAAGATGCTATTTGCATGCCTATGTTTTTATTTAGAGTAGATGATTAAGCTAGGGTAACCTCGGGGGCACCTCACTGGGAGTGTAATCATGGAAGGGAGTAATCCCTTTATCAAAAAGAAGTTGAACTACAAAACTAGTGTGTGGTTGTTTCTCATTAAGCTAATTGATGATTTGGTTAAGGACTAACTCTTGGGTACTTTACCAGGATTGTAATTATGGGCGGTAGCAAATCATGTGCTGTTGCGAGTCATGTAAATATGTTATCAGTGAGTTAAATTTGCGAAAAGATATCATCCAAAAAGCACTTTACTAAAGGTAAAAACACTTTACCAAAAAGAAGTACTGTTGCAAACTATGAATAAATATGTCATTAATGAGTTAAACTTGCTAAACACATTATCGAAGAAAAGCACTTTAATAAAAATAAGGCACTTTACTAAAAAGAAGTATTGAAATAAGGAACAAGCCAAAGTAAAATTGTGATGTTGCTATGAATTATGCAACCATGTCATTAGTTTAACATGTGAAAACATATCCCCCCAAAAAAAATTGACAAAAGATGCACTGTACGAAAAAGAAGTACTGTACTAAGAAACATGTTAATTCAAGCTAAATTACATATATTATGATTGTTTAGGAATTTTTTCACATGGCATTTTACGTGGTTGTTGTATATATATATACTTTTAGGGAAAAGGTGTGGACAAAAAGGAGGATGTTCATTTAATTTTGTGTTTTGGCCATATGGATGGCCCAGTCAAAGGCTTTTACTGAAACGCATAGACCATTTTTGTCTGGTAGCACCTCACACTTTGCACTTTTGCTGCTATGTAATAATAAACCCCTTGTAAGAGCAATTATTCATACCGGATTTGTGCTATCTCCTGGAAATGCTCGAAGAACAATTTATGGAGTGGGGCAGGCTTCCTGGGAGAGGACTGTATACATATATATACACACCATAACCATAACTGAAGCTGAGTCCCAAGATGGCTGACAACACTACAACAGCTTCTGTTGCTGAAGTGTTATCAGCAAATCAGATCTCAGCACGAGATTGTTAGGGGTCATGAATCCTTTGCATCCCTTGATATACAAATTTGTTTTCCACTTAAATTCTCAAAAACTACTGAATGGAATTACACCAAAACAAAAACAAACAAAAAAACACTCATTCTGGACCAGAACCTACCTTCCTGCCAAATTTGGTATAATTCAGTCCAGTAGTTTTTGCACTATCGCTGTTCAAAATCCCTCTGAAAAATAAAAGGGGAAAATATGTCTTGGGACCCCACTTTTTTCTCACTCCCCCCCCTCTGGTTCATCACCCAAAACTTTGCAGTCAGCAGCTGAAAGAACTGGCAATTTTTTGGGGAAAGTTTTGAGAAGGGGCGCCAAAGATGTAGGCAAGTAAAAAAACACTTTTAATATAGAAACTAAGTCGTAACTATAATTAACTAGTTGCGACTGCCACTAGGTGATATATGTGTGTGTGTGTGTGTGTGTGTGTATATATAGATATGTGATTTTCGCATGAACCAATAATACATTTCGTGGTATAATGCTATGTACCCATATATAAATACATATATATACTTCTACACATCTATCTATCTATCTATCTATCTATCTATCTATCTATCTATCTATCTATCTATCTATCTATCTATCTATCTATCTATCATTTCACTTAAAAAACAAAGGTTACAGGGATGTTATAGTTAGGCTCACGTACAAAACCATATAAATTCAGCTATTATTGTTAGCGTTATTTCAAGTAACTATAACTTGTGCCCGACGGTAACTATAACTTGCACTCCGGCCATGAGAGAAACTGGGCTATTTGCAGAAGCTGCCTTACTTTTTGCCCCATGTTTAGCTGATACTGGTATTTTCTGAGTCTGATTGTGGCCTCAGGACTGCTAACCAGTCCCATGGACAATGCTCTGTGTAAAATGGTATATGAAAATTCGGCATAATTATAATTGGCTTTGACAATCTACCTATAACCAACAGTGCTTGAGGTATGAGCTCGGAGACCCATGTCTTATGCTCTGTAAGGTTTTGCATGCTCATGCGCCCCCTTCCAAGCCCAGGGGCTTCAATAAGAAATAGGAAGCCAAGTGTGGTGGCGCAAATCCAAGAACAGCTGTGCATAGTGAAATGCAGCTGGCTGGCCGATGGGGGTTCTGCAAGTTTGTGCTTCCTTTCTGTGAAAAGGGAAAAGGAAGGTGGGTGTGCCAGTGCTGAATTGGGCAAAGAAATGACAAGAGGTGGAACTGCCAGCTCAGCCAGAAGAAAGTGGCCTGAAACCAAGAGTGAAGAACTCAAAGTCTCCTTAGAAGGAAGAAGGGGGACTAGGAGAGGACATAGAGGGATGTTGCTAACTCCTATTGCGTGAGCGTGCCCCGCTCCCTTTAGCTACCCACTGGGGTGAAGGTTTAAGGAAAGGTGAAGCGGCAAAGCCAACTCTATTTCTCAGGTGGACTACAGTGGGGGCCTTAATAGGATGAGATCTGTAAAATCCAGAGGGCCTGTGGTGAACTAAATGGGAGGAAAAAGAGGGAAATAAACACAGCAATCATTACCTCTACAGACTTGATTTCACCATTAACTCCAACCATATCTACAACATCAACAATACAGGGTGTGGATGTTATCTCAGAGGGGTCAGTAGAGTAGGCTATCCTTCAGAGGAGGAAGGCAAAGGATCAGGAGGCCGCACTTTAAAGTTAGGCCAACCAAAAATCACCTCAGAATTTAACTACTTTAAGGATGCTGGAGCTGCCATTTTCTCTTCAAACGACAACAGAAGGGTCTGCCTGTTCCCCTAGACTCTATTGTGATAATTGAAACAAGGGCCCAGTGCCCCCCTTCTGGCTGCAGAGGGTACCACTCTCCACAATGAGCACACCCGTTTGGGTATCAGGCTCTCGCCCTCCCAAAGTAAGGCACAGCATAGGGAGGACTCCCTACTTGATATCCCATCGGTGAGCTCTTACAAGAGCTCGCCTGTGATGCTTTGAATGAAGGAGCACTGGGTGCAATGGCCATGCCCAGGGGACCCTTGTCCACTGTGCTGGCCATTGGGGTGGTAGGCATGACTCCTGTCTTTTCTAAGACAGGAGTCATGTGGTATGGTAGGTTTTGCGTCAAGAAATTACACTAGGCTGGTTAGAGTCATTTTTGTTTTTATTCTAACCAGCCTTACATCATTCTTCTGTGGAAAACCCCTTCCCCCATACCGCCACCCAACTAACATAATTTTCCTTGACGTTAACCCACCCTTTTCACCGGATTGTGTGATTCCTTAAATATGGCGCCCGGCTGTGGCTGTGAAATGGTGCAAGCCGGCACTATACTTTTTGACGTGAAACTGCGTTTGCACAGTTTTGCGTCTAAAAGTATAAATATGGACCTAAGTGCCCCAATGGCATCTTCTTTAGCCCATGAGGAAATTGACAGCAGCAAATCAAAAAGGTAGAGGAATTTGGTTTAAGCAAACAGGCCTGTGATGAGGCCCTATCAACATCTGATAAAGATCTTTCATACCTACATTCTAAGAATGGGAGAACATGTTGGCTTCTTACGCTACCAATACCACAAAGAACTCTAGTCCCTTCAGAGTAGGAGCTGCTGACTCCCAAGGGTCGCAGGAATCCTTATGGGTAGAGAACTTGGGATTTTACAGAACTCAGTGGAGGCCATGAACTTTCAAGCTAATAAGATGGGCATACAGAATTTAACTACTTTAAGGATGCTGGAGCTGCCATTTTCTCTTCAAACGACAACAGAAGGGTCTGCCTGTTCCCCTAGACTCTATTGTGATAATTGAAACAAGGGCCCAGTGCCCCCCTTCTGGCTGCAGAGGGTACCACTCTCCACAATGAGCACACCCGTTTGGGTATCAGGCTCTCGCCCTCCCAAAGTAAGGCACAGCATAGGGAGGACTCCCTACTTGATATCCCATCGGTGAGCTCTTACAAGAGCTCGCCTGTGATGCTTTGAATGAAGGAGACCCTGTACAGCTTGAATATGTACCAAGGGAACATGGAACTCTGGATCACAATTGTACAGACAGGGAAGTTCTTAATTCAGCTCCACCTTCCCTTACTTCTTCCTTTGGAGGTGAAGACCTGTCCCAGTTACTGTCACAGCTAGATGCAGAGGAAAATAAGCGAGCCCCATCAGGTGTAGATTGACCATCCCTGCGACACGAAGGTGAGGGGGCCAGGCACAATACGCACTAAGGCCCAGATTTATACTTGTTTGCACCGACTTTGCGTCATTTTTTTATGCAAATTCGGTGCAAACCTATCTCCAAAATAATACTTTGGTGCTAGAACCACCTAGCGCCAAAGTTTTGGAGTTCAAGTCATTTTTTGCTGGAGGGAAACTACCTTGCATCAATGAGATGCGAGATAGGTATTCCCGGGTAAAAACGGACTCTAAGACCCTAACGCCTTATTTATCCCCCGATGCAAAAATGGTGCACGGAGGGAGGTGGGCCTAAATAAGGGCGCAAAGCTTGCGTAGCGCCATTATTTAATGCCTGGGTCTGGGCAGGCGCTGGGGGACCTGTGGGCCCATTTCCATGGTGGAACACCATGGAATGGGTCCACAGGTTCCCTCCCCAGGCCCAGGGACACCCCCACCAACACCAGAGGGAGAGCGGAGGATCGGGGACCCTGTCCCAGGTAAATATAGGTAAGTAGAGGTAAGAATTTTGCTTTTTTCTAAAGTGCCATTGGGGGCCCTGAAATGGGCCCGCCTACATGGCACTGGGTGCAATGGCCATGCCCAGGGGACCCTTGTCCACTGTGCTGGCCATTGGGGTGGTAGGCATGACTCCTGTCTTTTCTAAGACAGGAGTCATGTGGTATGGTAGGTTTTGCGTCAAGAAATTACACTAGGCTGGTTAGAGTCATTTTTGTTTTTATTCTAACCAGCCTTACATCATTCTTCTGTGGAAAACCCCTTCCCCCATACCGCCACCCAACTAACATAATTTTCCTTGACGTTAACCCACCCTTTTCACCGGATTGTGTGATTCCTTAAATATGGCGCCCGGCTGTGGCTGTGAAATGGTGCAAGCCGGCACTATACTTTTTGACGTGAAACTGCGTTTGCACAGTTTTGCGTCTAAAAGTATAAATATGGACCTAAGTGCCCCAATGGCATCTTCTTTAGCCCATGAGGAAATTGACAGCAGCAAATCAAAAAGGTAGAGGAATTTGGTTTAAGCAAACAGGCCTGTGATGAGGCCCTATCAACATCTGATAAAGATCTTTCATACCTACATTCTAAGAATGGGAGAACATGTTGGCTTCTTACGCTACCAATACCACAAAGAACTCTAGTCCCTTCAGAGTAGGAGCTGCTGACTCCCAAGGGTCGCAGGAATCCTTATGGGTAGAGAACTTGGGATTTTACAGAACTCAGTGGAGGCCATGAACTTTCAAGCTAATAAGATGGGCATACAGATTAGCCTGCTGAATACCTTAGCCATGTATATTGCAAGTATCGATGAAAAAAATCTCAAACCTGAAGGATATGATAAACAGGGCCCGGTCCAACACTTGTGGGCCTGTTCAGAAGTATAACTGCTCTCTGATTTTAGCTAAGCTAAGTAAGCTACCAGATGAAATGTCAGAGCTAGTTGGTACTCTGGAAGAAGTGGCTAATGCCAAACCGCAAAAAAATCATCACTGGTCCCCCTGCAAACAGAAGTGACATCAGCTGCAGGAACCCAGTTTGGCATGGCCACAGTTCCCACCACACTGACGGACGGGGGGAGAGGCCAATGCTGGGAATGTGAGTGGGCCCCTCTCCTGCCAATCTCTTCGGTCAATAGGTGTCACCAAAGGGCTGCAACCTGTGCCCCGACCTTCTCTGGAGGTACCAGTTGTAGAAGGTCCTGCTCCCAAGAGGGAGCAAAAAATTAAGAGATCCAAGAAAAGGAAAGAGTGCAATAAAAGGGTATCCCACGCTCAAAACTTGCTGATTTATCCAATCTTTCAACCTTCAACAAGCACACCATACCCAGACACAAGTTGTGGGGATTCTTCTAGGGGCACATTGGTGGTCCCAGCGGATCTGAACTAATCCCTGAGATCGGCTCCAGGGTCTCCAGTTGAGGCTAAAGCTGTGACCCAGGAAGATGCTCCTACTGTCTGCATTGCACCGGAGTCAAGTAGGGCATTGTCGAAAGGACAACAAATCTCCAAATTAGCCACTCATACAGGCAAAGTCTGGCACAATTTACCTCAGTGCCGTCCACCATGGCCAGTAGCCCCCCTACTTTGCTATCAAAAGTGACGCTGGAGAGGCCATGTTCGTCGGGCCAGTTAAATGTGGTTGCTACCCTTCATTCTGGGGAGACCAATCGAAATAACATCACAAGCCCTGCATCGGAAACTACTCTGGCCACAGGCACAGTGCAGGTGTCTTCAGCCACTACTCAGCTGGAGGGTAAGATAGCTCCTCTAACTATTACTGTTAGCAAAAAGGACGGGCATCAATTTCAAATGACCCGTTCATGGTGGAAACACAGATGCATCAGGTGACGCTACAAATGGTGGCCAGCAGTGACCTAGCTTCACTTCGTAAGTCTGGGGAGGACGCCGGGCCCGCGGGTCTCATGAGGGGTTCAGAAAAATGCCACAACCGGTCTCAGCTCACATGCATCTTTACCCAGAATATTCGTCTAGAGGCTCATTTGACATTTTGATTCATGGAAACATTCTCAGGCTGGCACACTCAATTAGTCAACTAAGAGACATAACATCGCAGGATATTGTCTCTATAGAATTTATTGCTCCCGGTGTTGTAATTTAGTAGCGATTAGATGAAGCATTAGCAGAAGACATCTTGTATTTACCAACTATTGTGAACATTTCGCGGAATCCATTTTGTATTCATGGCAGCCATTATCTCTGCCACATTCTGCCATGTGCTCGCCATGTGCTCTGTCCTACCTTCCTGTTAACTACTCTTGAAAATCTGTCTAGTGACAAGTTATATTTAGCATCTCCCACTTTGCACATGCCCAGTAAGGTCTGCAGCTGTTAGTAATTAGTAACCAACAGTAATGTGTCTACTAGTCCTTGAAAACTGTTAGCCCCTCCTACCTGTCCACTGTGCAATTCCATATGACCGCATATGTGTATAAGTCTTGCTTCTATAATTGCACCACCTTCTTTTAGCCCCTGCATGGGTATAAAAGGACCATGCTCTCTTAGTTCAGTGTGCTACTTCAAACATTACTGAAGGGTGCTGTTTGAACTGTAGTACCACCTCATGAGGTTTAATAAACTTTGTCTTTTATTTCAGTTTCTGTGCCAACTTCTTCCTATATGGTCAGAGGACTTTTTGCAGAGAAGGGCGAACCCCTTGCACTAGAAGCCTTGCTGAGGCTTACTTCGACAAATTGGTGCCCGGGATTCATCGGCAACTCGGACGCCCGACGGATTGGTCGCGACGAAGGATTGGGATCTCACTGTGGATGATCAATGCCTGAGGAGACCCAGCGTTTTTCCCTTCTTTCTGATTTGACCATCCAGGTGGCGCCGGTCCTCGACTGAGATCCTTTTTGTTCATTCGTCGTGCAGTGACCATTTGGTTGATTTTAGAACTTGGCAGTTGGAACCTGGACGCCCTGTGATTGGTAAGAGCTGTTTTACTGCACTTGCTGTGGGTTTTGATGCCTTTGTTTCACCACTTACTGTGGCTCTCGTGTTTTGGGTAACTAGTCAATTTGTGTCCTTTGAATTGAGATATAAATTGCAATTTATATAGGCAGGTAATGAGGAGAATTTTCTCCAATTTAATTTTGATTTGAACGGCACAACGTACTAGAGGTACTTTAAGTGCTACTTTGATTATAATACTGCATATTCTGCACTATTTTTGGCATGCCTGTTTTTAGCGCACTTCGTAGGATGTGTTGCTTTTGTAATGGTACCAATTTGAGACTGGAAGAATCGCAACCGGCACCCCCAGAGGGGACGCCCAATAGTGATATGTATGTTAAACATGGGCTTTCAATGTACAGCACATTATAGAATAAATACACTCATGCAGATCCTGAGTTACGTTGGCCTATGCATGGGTCATTTGATTTGTGAAAGATTGAGTATGTGGAACAATGTATGTGTAAGCGAAGGTCTAGGCAAGATATATTTGACTGTGTACGAATGCAGCGGAAAAATGTATATGTGAAAGCATTGGAAATGAGAAAGAAAGAAATAAACAATTTAAAGGAGATAGAAGAGAAAGAACGTAAATTACAGGTAACTGGCCAATACACTGTTCGACAGCCTCTCTATCCTGTCCTTAATAAACCGCACAATTCTTTTTTTTTACTAGATCGCCCTCCACCTCCGTATGTCATCCCTTCTGCCCCTCATGAGTTAGCTGAGGTCTCCGGTTCGGACCAACAGAAGATACAAGACAGTCGCTCTATGTTGCCTGCTGACCGTGCGTCTGAGCTTAGATCTATTGCTCATAAAGCAATTCGTAGCTTTGTCTCTGCTTCTGAACTTTTAGACAACATGAAAGGGTGAACGGAAAAGGAGCAGCTATATTTAACTGAGGCATTTGGCACAGAAGTTATTGAACTATTTCGGAAATATTCTGATGAGTTACAGCCCGATGATGTAGCAGCTGATCATAAGCAAATGCGTGATGGTCTTTTTGTTTTCTCCCAGGTGGCTGATGCAATCAGGCGTTTGGTGAAATTATGTGCTGCGGCAGTCCGTTTGCAAGAGGAGAAAAGGGCAGTGGACGTAGTTTTTTAAAATGTATTTATTTATACAAATTTACTATATAACAACAATAACAGCCCCGTGAGCTGTACAGCGAACAAAGGAAATACAGTAGTGTACCCATAATATCGAAAGGGACCGCCAAAGGCAAGATACAATAACCAAGGATCTCAGCATATCTAGCTCAACAGAGACCGGCAGCCTCCCAGCCATCCAGGAGCACAGCCTCAAGTAGCACACCACTAGGATGAACCACGCACAGCATTCACTAGGGCACAAACATAACCAACATCAACCAACCAAAAATGTAGAGGGCCGTGGACGTAGTTGCTCGGACATCTCAGACCGGCGGGGTGCAAGCTTCCATCTTCGGAACAGATAAGACTATGATAGTTCACGCAAAACCAATACGGGAGGCCGCATCTTTGTATGTTCCTCCTAAAGGATCGGGTACAAGTGATGATAAAACTTCTGTTGATGCTAAGGGTTATTTTATTTATAATTGGGTGTATACTCCTTGGAATAGGGCAGATGTAATGGTACTTAAAACAGCATTACCTGACCAGTGGAAAAATCCAGCCGCTTTTTATGAGGAAGTTGAGGGAGAAATTAGTTCTTGTACTATGACTTTGGCTGACATTGATTTTTTTTTGGGATTGATATTACCGCCAGATATATGGAGAACTGTTCGTAAAGTTGATGATCATGTAGTTTTTGGGGCGTCATGGAAAGAATTAGAACAGATGGACGGGGATAGGGAACCTGCGAAAAAGCCGTATCAGTTGATTCTAGATCTTCCCGCAGCCATATTAGTTAAGTTAAAAACGATTATTCCCCCTAAAAAAGATAGATTGGACTGTTTAGCTTCTTGTAAGCAAAAGGCAGATGAATCGGTCTCTGATTTCTTTACACACTTTGAAGAAGCATTTCACGGCTGTTAGAAATGGGGTTTTTGGTTGGCAGTCAGGTTGCCCTCTGTCCAAGCAAGAACCCTCACTCTAGTCAGGGTAAGTCACACACAATCCAAAATCAGCCTGTGCTCACCCTCCGGTAGCTTGGCACGAGCAGTCAGGCTTAACTTAGAAGGCAATGTGTAAAGCATTTGTGCAATAAATCATACAACACCATAGCATAACACCACAAAAATACACCACACAGTGTTTAGAAAAATATAGAATATTTATCTGGGTAATTGTAGGTCAAAACGATCAAAGTTGCAATACGAATTTGTAAAGATATCACTGAAAAGTGATATTCAGTGTCTTTAAGTCTTTAAAAAGCAATAAAGTGTCTTTCAAGCACAGAGTACCTGGTTTCTGGTGGGAAATCTCCTCAGAGGGCCACAGGAGAAGAGATGCGCGGAAAAAGGGGTGTGTGCGTCGATTTCTCCTCAGCACACACAGACTTGCGTCGTTCTTTTCCACGCGGGGAAGTAGGGCGTCGTTTTCCGGCGCGCAGACAGTCTCTTTTTGTGGGTCGCGGGGATTACCAGATGTCCCGGGTCTGTGCGTGGATTCTCCTGCTTGTTTTCCGGCTGCGCGTCGTTCTGCGGGGCTGCGCGTCGAAGTTTCGATCTCACGGTAGGCGTCGTGTCGATTTCTCCTTGGAAGTCGGGCGGCGTTGTCCTTGCGAGGCCGTGCGTCGAAATTTTGGTCTCACGGCAGGCGTCGCGTCGATTTCTCCTTGGAAGTCGGGCGGCGTTGTCCTTGCGAGGCCGTGCGTCAAAGTTTCGCGCTCACGGTAGGCGTCGCGTCGATTTCTCCTGGAAAGTTGGGCGGCTTTGTCCTTGCGAGGTTGTGCGTCGAAGTCTCGATCGTCCCGAGGGCGTCGCGTCGATCAGCGTCGGTGTGCGGCGTTTTTCTCACCGCGAAACAAGCTGTGCGTCGAAATTTTCGGCGCACGGAGCGTCCAAGTGAAAGGAAGAAGTATTTTTGGTCCTGAGACTTCAAGGAACAGGAGGCAAGCTCTATCCAAGCCCTTGGAGAGCACTTTCACAGCCAGACAAGAGTTCAGCAAGGCAGCAGGGCAACAGCAAGGCAGCAGTCCTTTGTAGAAAGCAGACAGGTGAGTCCTTTGAGCAGCCAGGCAGTTCTTCTTGGCAGGATGTAGTTTCTGGTTCAGGTTTCTTCTCCAGCAAGTGTCTGATGAGGTAGGGCAGAGGCCCTGTTTTATACTAAGTTGTGCCTTTGAAGTGGGGGTGACTTCAAAAGAGTGTCTAAGAAATGCACCAAGCCCCCTTTCAGCTCAATCCTGTCTGCCAGAGTCCCAGTAGGGGGTGTGGCAGTCCTTTGTGTGAGGGCAGGCCCTCCACCCTCCCAGCCCAGGAAGACCCATTCAAAATGCAGATGTATGCAAGTGAGGCTGAGTACCCTGTGTTTGGGGTGTGTCTGAGTGAATGCACAAGGACCTGTCAACTAAACCTAGCCAGACGTGGATTGAAGGGCACAACAAGATTTTAGTGCAAAGAAATGCTCACTTTCTAAAAGTGGCATTTCTAGAATAGTAATATTAAATCCGACCTCACCAGTCAGTAGGATTTTATATTACCATTCTGGCCATACTAAATATGACCTTCCTGCTCCTTTCAGATCAGCAGCTGCCACTTCAACAGTGTATGAGGGCAGCCCCAATGTTAGCCTATGAAGGGAGCAGGCCTCACAGTAGTGTAAAAACGAATTTAGGAGTTTTACACTACCAGGACATATAACTACACAGGTACATGTCCTGCCTTTTACCTACACAGCACCCTGCTCTAGGGGTTACCTAGGGCACACATTAGGGATGACTTATATGTAGAAAAAGGGGAGTTCTAGGCTTGGCAAGTACTTTTAAATGCCAAGTCGAAGTGGCAGTGAAACTGCACACACAGGCCTTGCAATGGCAGGCCTGAGACAAGGTTAAGGGGCTACTGAGGTGGGTGGCACAACCAGTGCTGCAGGCCCACTAATAGCATTTAATCTACATGCCCTACGCACATGTAGTGCACTCTACTGGGGACTTACAGGTAAATTAAATAGTCAATCATGGTTAAACCAATCAATAGTACAATTTACACAGAGAGCATATGCACTTTAGCACTGGTTAGCAGTGGTAAAGTGCTCAGAGGTCAAAAGCCAACAACAACAGGTCAGAAAAAATAGGAGGAAGGAGGCAAAAAGTTTGGGGATGTCCCTGTCAAAAAGCCAGGTCCAACATGACCCCCTACCAGCCTAAAGCCCGGGGAGAACAATCACTATCCTGATGTACTTCCCTGTTTGAGGCGACAGAACAAGGACCCAGGCCCACAACAGCAGGGGCATGCTCCAGTTCTTCGCCTTCCTGACTCCAATTGGATCCCTCTGTCCATACTCTCAGGGCCCACTAGGCCCATCCATGGGGAACCTTTCTCCTTAGCTGCGGATCCCATCTGTGCAGCACCTAACCTTACTTTGCTCACAGATGTATCCCCGGAGTAGGATAGTACCACCAGGACCAACACAGTGGTGTTGCCCACTCTACCCCCGGGGTGTGACACTTGTCCCCTCCCCAGGGATAACCCTGTCCACCCGGACAGCAACCCACACTGGTTACTGACAGTTGCCAGGGATGAGACCCAGGCCCCAGGCCTCTCAAAGCTCTCCCACCACTGTGGCTGTGGAGAGTGGGGGGCGGTAGCCCCAGGTGCTGGGCACCCTTTAACCACTCTCCCTTCCACCAGGTCAGGGATGACAGCCTGAACCTGGTCCTCCCCTCTGGGGCTCTGTACCCTCCCTCCTGGAGCAGTACCCCCAGAGTCCACCATGGTCAGGGTGCTTCTAAAAGTCGCCCTGTACCATTCCTCCACCAGTGCAGGGCTGTTAACCTGCAACTGGCCCTCCAACCTGGGGTCTGCACCTTCAGGTTGGACTAGGGCCCGGGGTGGGGCTTCCCTCCCCCTGCCCTCTCTTCTGGGGTCCAGCACCCTCCAACTAGGAGTGGCCTCCTCAGAAGACAACATGGTAGGAGCACTGTTATCAGTAGCCCCTCTCTCCCGGTCCGGGGGGACACCCTGAACCTGGTCTTCCAGCCCAGGGTCTGTACCCTCAGACTGGATCACTGCCTGGCAAACCAGGACTTTCTGGGAAGCACACCTACCCCCCATCAGGCCAGAGTTTAACCTCTGCACCTGACCATTCAACTCAGAGTCACCACCCTGAAGTTGAACAATTGCCTGGCACGCCAGGACTTCCTGGAGGGCACACTGAACCTCCACCAGGTCAGAGTTTAACCTCTGCGCCTGACCATTCAACTCAGAGTCACCACCCTGAAGTTGAACAATTGCCTGGCATGCCAGGACTTCCTGGAGGGCACACTGACCCTCCACCAGGTCAGAGTTTAACCTCTGAACTTGGCCATCCAACTCAGAGTCACCACCCTGAAGTTGAACAATCGCCTGGCACGCCAGGACTTCCTGGAGGGCACACTGACCCTCCACCAGGTTAGAGTTTAACCTCTGAACCTGGTTCTCCAACCTAGGGTCACCACCCTGATGTTGGACAACTGCCTGGTACACCAGGGCTTTCTGGGGGACACACCTACCCCCCACCAGGTCAGAGGTTAACCTCTGAACCTGGATATCCAACCCAGAGTCACCACCCTGAGGTTGAACCATTGCCTGGCAGGCCAGGACTTTCAGGGAGGCACACCTACCTCCCACCAGGTCAGGGTTTAACCTCTGAGCCTGGTTCTCCAACCCAGGGTCACCACCCTGAGGTTGAACCATTGCCTGGTATACCAGGACTTTCTGGGGGGCACACCTACCCCCCACCAGGTCAGAGTTTAACCTCTGAACCTGGCCATCCAACCCAGAGTCACCACCCTGAGGTTGAACCATTGCCTGGCAGGCCAGGACTTTCAGGGAGGCACACCTACCTCCCACCAGGTCAGGGTTTAACCTCTGAGCCTGGTTCTCCAACCCAGGGTCACCACCCTGAGGTTGAACCATTGCCTGGTATACCAGGACTTTCTGGGGGGCACACCTACCCCCCACCAGGTCAGAGTTTAACCTCTGAACCTGGCCATCCAACCCAGAGTCGACACCCTGAGGTTGGACAACTGCCTGGCACGCCAGGACTTTCTGGGGGGCACACCTACCCCCCACCAGGTCAGAGTTTAACCTCTGAACCTGGCCATCTAACCCAGAGTCAACACCCTGAGGTTGGACAATTGCCTGGCACAGCAGGACTTCTTGGGAGGCACACCTACCTCCCACCTGGTCAGAGTTTAACCTCTGAACCGGGGTATCCAACCCAGAGTCACCACTCTGAGGTTGAACCATTGCCTGGCATTCCAGGACTTCCTGGGGGGCACATCTACCCCCCACCAGGTCAGAGGTTAACCTCTGAACCCGGTTATCCAACCCAGAGTCACCACCCTGAGGTTGAATCTTTGCCTGGCATGCCAGGACTTCCTGGGGGGCACTCTCTCCCCCCACAAGGGACACACCGTCCCCAAGGGACACACAAGAGTCTGGTTGGCGCAGGTCTCCCGACCTCTGCCCATCCGGCAGAGTCTGGGTTTCCCCCAAACCAGAAACGGTCTCACCTGGGTCATTCCTGGGGGGCTCTGCTCTCAGAGCTGACCCCTGATTTTCAAGATCCTCCACTGGGGTCTGCCACCCCCTCTCAACCCTATGTCTGGACTTCTGCACCCCCTCACTAGGAGTGGTACTGCCAGACACCAGAACTGTTGGGATGCTGTCCACAGTCATCGCCCCAAGTTCTTCTGACACTGCGGGGCTTCCCTCAAAAGGTGGCCGTACGGTACAGGTTAGGCTCTGAGACCTACCTGGGACACTACAATCCTCTCCCACCTCACTTGGTCGGGAACCACCTAGACCACTCCCTTCAGGAGCACCCCCAAATGCCTCTTCAGACTCTCTGGTACTCACCCAAAAGTCTGCCTCCATTGTAAGTTCCCTGGGGTCAGAGAACTCACACTCCACCTGGTGTTGGCGTAGCTCTGGAAAATAAGGACCAGACATATGCTCTCTAGCAATTACATCACTCTGCCCTTCACATGTATTAACCACAGTACCCTTCACCCAACCACCCAGTAACTCAGCCTTGGAAAAGCACTCTACATCACCCTCCTGAGACTGGTGAGACAGTATCTGCCTGTCCCTGACACTCAACCCATACTCTTCTGGGATGTCTCTACACTCTATATCCAGGACGTCCACCAGGGGCGAACCCTTTTCTCTGTCACTCTCTGCTAGAGTCAGTAAAGTGTCCCTCCCCCCAGTAGGAATATGACTCCCTGTGCCAGTTCCCCAATCCTTCTCAGGGACCCTGTGCATAACGGGAACTACCTCATACTCTTGAACCACCTGGGGTGTGTCAACTCCCTTCTTCAAGTTGGGCACCACATCTCTGGGCTTGTGCCCTTCTTCAGCAGTACTGGATGCAAGATTTTTGCTGCCACCATCTGAACTGGACTCAGCCCTTCCGGCTTCC
Organism: Pleurodeles waltl; assembly: GCF_031143425.1. NCBI lineage: Eukaryota > Metazoa > Chordata > Amphibia > Caudata > Salamandridae > Pleurodeles > Pleurodeles waltl. The sequence continues at coordinate 431,684,985 of NC_090437.1, read as the reverse complement.
AGTTTCAGCTCTTTACAGCTCAGCTCCTGAGCTGCAAATTTTTCTTCTTCCAGGGCTAAGAGACTTGCTGCCTCAGCCCTTTCAAGAAACTCATCTAGTTCTTCCACCCACCGCTCTCGAGCTCGGAGCCATTCTGCTCTCACTGGGTCTCTTTCCTCATCTGAGTCGTCATCCTCCTCATTTGAGTAGTCCCCCTCCTCATCTGAGGGGTATTTAGTCATTTGGTTTTTTTCTGCCTCTCTCTCTGCCCAGACTATGTAGGCATGTAGCATTTCCCTCTTAGTAGATTTACTTGATACAGGAAGGCCCCATTTTCTGCAAAGCCTCCTTAAGTCAGCCTTAGTGAGGTGGTCAGTGGGCACAAAGAGTGAGTAGGTAAGCAATCTCATTGCTGACAAGGTCTTACCGGCAAAAACCAAAATCCAAAGTCCAAAATATCAATAGTATATCCAGGAGGACATCAGAGAACCAAAAGCAGAAAAAGATGAAAGATTAAGTTGACCTTCAACTGTGGGTAGGTAGTGAAATACTTAGCTACTGTATGTCACTGCACAAACACAAGTCCTATCCTCACCACTGATCACCAATGTTAGAAATGGGGTTTTTGGTTGGCAGTCAGGTTGCCCTCTGTCCAAGCAAGAACCCTCACTCTAGTCAGGGTAAGTCACACACAATCCAAAATCAGCCTGTGCTCACCCTCCGGTAGCTTGGCACGAGCAGTCAGGCTTAACTTAGAAGGCAATGTGTAAAGCATTTGTGCAATAAATCATACAACACCATAGCATAACACCACAAAAATACACCACACAGTGTTTAGAAAAATATAGAATATTTATCTGGGTAATTGTAGGTCAAAACGATCAAAGTTGCAATACGAATTTGTAAAGATATCACTGAAAAGTGATATTAAGTGTCTTTAAGTCTTTAAAAAGCAATAAAGTGTCTTTCAAGCACAGAGTACCTGGTTTCTGGTGGGAAATCTCCTCAGAGGGCCACAGGAGAAGAGATGCGCGGAAAAAGGGGTGTGTGCGTCGATTTCTCCTCAGCACACACAGACTTGCGTCGTTCTTTTCCACGCGGGGAAGTCAGGCGTCGTTTTCCGGCACGCAGACAGTCTCTTTTTGTGGGTCGCGGGGATTACCAGATGTCCCGGGTCTGTGCGTGGATTCTCCTGCTTGTTTTCCGGCTGCGCGTCGTTCTGCGGGGCTGCGCGTCGAAGTTTTGATCTCACGGTAGGCGTCGCGTCGATTTCTCCTTGGAAGTCGGGCGGCGTTGTCCTTGCGAGGCCGTGCGTCGAAATTTTGGTCTCACGGCAGGCGTCTCGTCGATTTCTCCTTGGAAGTCGGGCGGCGTTGTCCTTGCGAGGCCGTGCGTCAAAGTTTCGCGCTCACGGTAGGCGTTGCGTCGATTTCTCCTGGAAAGTCGGGCGGCTTTGTCCTTGTGAGGTTGTGCGTCGAAGTCTCGATCGTCCCGAGGGCGTCGCGTCGATCAGCGTCGGTGTGCGGCGTTTTTCTCGCCGCGAAACAAGCTGTGCGTCGAAATTTTCGGCGCACGGAGCGTCCAAGTGAAAGGAAGAAGTCTTTTTGGTCCTGAGACTTCAAGGAACAGGAGGCAAGCTCTATCCAAGCCCTTGGAGAGCACTTTCACAGCCAGACAAGAGTTCAGCAAGGCAGCAGGGCAACAGCAAGGCAGCAGTCCTTTGTAGAAAGCAGACAGGTGAGTCCTTTGAGCAGCCAGGCAGTTCTTCTTGGCAGGATGTAGTTTCTGGTTCAGGTTTCTTCTCCAGCAAGTGTCTGATGAGGTAGGGCAGAGGCCCTGTTTTATACTAAGTTGTGCCTTTGAAGTGGGGGTGACTTCAAAAGAGTGTCTAAGAAATGCACCAAGCCCCCTTTCAGCTCAATCCTGTCTGCCAGAGTCCCAGTAGGGGGTGTGGCAGTCCTTTGTGTGAGGGCAGGCCCTCCACCCTCCCAGCCCAGGAAGACCCATTCAAAATGCAGATGTATGCAAGTGAGGCTGAGTACCCTGTGTTTGGGGTGTGTCTGAGTGAATGCACAAGGACCTGTCAACTAAACCTAGCCAGACGTGGATTGAAGGGCACAACAAGATTTTAGTGCAAAGAAATGCTCACTTTCTAAAAGTGGCATTTCTAGAATAGTAATATTAAATCCGACCTCACCAGTCAGTAGGATTTTATATTACCATTCTGGCCATACTAAATATGACCTTCCTGCTCCTTTCAGATCAGCAGCTGCCACTTCAACAGTGTATGAGGGCAGCCCCAATGTTAGCCTATGAAGGGAGCAGGCCTCACAGTAGTGTAAAAACGAATTTAGGAGTTTTACACTACCAGGACATATAACTACACAGGTACATGTCCTGCCTTTTACCTACACAGCACCCTGCTCTAGGGGTTACCTAGGGCACACATTAGGGATGACTTATATGTAGAAAAAGGGGAGTTCTAGGCTTGGCAAGTACTTTTAAATGCCAAGTCGAAGTGGCAGTGAAACTGCACACACAGGCCTTGCAATGGCAGGCCTGAGACAAGGTTAAGGGGCTACTGAGGTGGGTGGCACAACCAGTGCTGCAGGCCCACTAGTAGCATTTAATCTACATGCCCTAGGCACATGTAGTGCACTCTACTGGGGACTTACAGGTAAATTAAATAGTCAATCATGGTTAAACCAATCAATAGTACAATTTACACAGAGAGCATATGCACTTTAGCACTGGTTAGCAGTGGTAAAGTGCTCAGAGGTCAAAAGCCAACAACAACAGGTCAGAAAAAATAGGAGGAAGGAGGCAAAAAGTTTGGGGATGTCCCCGTCAAAAAGCCAGGTCCAACAACGGCCAGTTATTGTCAGATGATACGGGCAGACATTTGTTTGTCGATAAATATGTCACAAATCTGTTACCAGGAATAGCTAGTCGTCTAAAAGCTAGTGAAAGTTCATGGACTACCTCTACTCTGGTTTTTCTTTTGACTATGGCTCAGTATTATGAACGTCAGGAATTAGAAGCAAAAGGTACAGAGGATAAAAAGATTAAAGAATTAAAGACGAAGGTTATGTTGGCTCAAGCTTATGATCCGCCTTTTAGAGGTAGTGATAGAGGTGGACGTGGATCTTATGGTTCTTCTCACACTCGTTCAAATTGGTCTGTTGATCAGTGTGCGTATTGTAAGAAATGTGGGCATTGGGCTGCCGATTGTCCAGCACTACGTGTTCAGCAGTGTTCACGTGATCGGGGACAAATGAGAAATCGCTCAGGATATTCAGGGCCTAGAAGAATGGGTTTAACACTTTTGATAGACGCAACCAATACCAGATGACTAACTATGTGCAGCCTGATTTCCAAGATTCTGCTTATGCATAGGATTGCCTAGGATGGGGTAAGGAATCAGTTGAAGTTCCAGTAGATCAAAGGGGTCCCTATGTTACAGCACATGTTTTGGGTTCTACTGATCAGTTTCTGGTTGATACAGGACCTACTCGTAGCGCCTTGTCTAAACAATTGGTTCCAAGGGCTCCCCTCTCTGGCTTAACCATTACATCGATAGGTTTCGATGGAACACCTTCCCCTAGCCCATTGTCACAACCACTTGCATTCCATGTTGATAAATGTACTGCTCCATGTCCGTTTTTGCTTTCTCCAAATACACCAGACAATATTATGGGTCTTGATATGCTCAAGTATTTCAGGGCTACAATACGATGCTCTCCTGAAGGGGTGCGTGTTATTTTGAATGATAATCATCCTGTGATGGAAAGAGTTTGTCTTGTTAAAGAGGATATTGCATTAGCTTCACTCCCTAGTACTTTGTGGGCTACTTCAGATACTGATGTGGGTCAAATGATTATTCCACTGGTACATATTAGTGTCAAGGAGCCAACGCAGTTGTGCGTCAAAAAAAATTCCGCCGGCTAACGCCATTCCAACGCACCATGCGGGTGCCTTATTAATGGATCGATGTTAGCCGGCGCTGCGGACTGGTGTGCGTAAAAAAAAATGACTCACACCAGGCAGCGCCGGCGTATGGGAAAATGGGGGTTGTGAGTCAAAAAATGGTGCAAGTCAGGTCTGAGGCAAAATTCAGGCCTCAAACCGGATTTGCGCCATTTTTTTGACGCCCAACCTCCATTGACATGACTCCTGTCTTAGCAAAGACAGGAGTCATGCCCCCTTGCCCAATGGCCATGCCCAGGGGACTTATGTCCCCTGGGCATTGTCATTGGGCATAGTGGCATGTAGGGGGGACCAAATCAGGCCCCCCTATGTCACAAAAAAAATCAGAAAAAAATACTTACCTGAACTTACCTTTACTTCCCTGGGATGGGTCCCTCCATCCTTGGGTGTCCTCCTGGGGTGGGCAAGGGTGGCAGGGGGTGTCCCTGGGGGCAGGGGAGGGCATCTCTGGGCTCCTTCCGAGCCCACAGGTCCCTTAATGCCTGCCCTGACCCAGGCGTTAAAAAAACGGCGCACATCAGGCTGTGCGCCATTTTTTAAAGCCCACCCCCTCCTGTGCGTCAAAATGACGCCAGAGTATAAATAAGGGGCACAGGCCTTAAGGTCATTTTTTGGAAGGGAACGCCTACCTTGCATATAATTAACGCAAGGCTGGTTCCCCCTTCCAAAAAATGACGCACATGGTGGAATTTTGACGCCGGCGGGGTCGGGCGTCAAAGTATAAATATGGGGCAGGGTTTGCGCCGACTGTGCGTCAAAATATTTGACGCACATTCGGCGCAAACAGAGTATAAATATGCCCCTTAGTCTTTTATTTCAGTTTCTGTGCCAACTTCTTCCTATATGGTCTGAGGACTTTGCGCAGAGAAGGGCGAACCCCTTGCACTAGTAAGCCTTGCTGAGGCTTACTTCGACACCGGTCCTTGTCAACTAAATGAATAAACTAAGGTTATCTGGAGTTCCGTGTGATGGCCTCAGAAGTTCCTGGACTGCAATGAGACTTGTATGCGGTGGGGTATCCATTTATCTTCCTACAGGGAACCTGGCTACCCGCAAGTCTGAGAACATGGGTGGAAGGAGCCTGTTACCCCATAGGAAAACAAATTTGTGTACTCAGTCTTAAGAAACACCTTAAATAACACGCCTAACTTGACATCACAGCTGAACTGTACCTACGGTGAGGAGTGGAGGTCTGGCTCTATGTCTATAGATAACTGGGACTGGCTGCTGGGAGCCCTCAACACTAGTAGACTGCTGCGCTGACCAAAATCAAGCCAAGCAGTCCCTACTGAATTGCCACTTAAGATTTGATCATGGAACATCAATGGGCTGGAAATCAAATAATGAGACTAATATACCATAGGCTACCTTCGCTCTTTTCACATCATCCTTTTAGAAGAGACATGATCTCAGGAGGCCCAGCACCTGGATGGTTACAGCACCTATTTTATTCCAGCAATTAAAACACAAAAATATGGCCATAGCATGGGCCGCCTTGCCACTTTTGTCTTGATCTCTAGCCAAATCAAGTCCCAAGGGAAATCAATTACCAAGCCTCTTCTTCAAGTAGTGGACCTAACCATCAGATTCCTGAATGGATGTGAAAAGGAAATCACCTGGTTAACATTTATATCCATCCAATGGCCTCTGCTAAGTAGGCACACATGGAAAAGTTGACTTATATTGTAACAGATCTATCATCGGAATGCTCCAAGGGCGAACTTATTATCTCAGGTGATTTCAACAATTGGCTGATGGGCCACAGAAGCTCAAGACAGACTGTGAATGATCCCGCCACAGGAGGTGCCGGGGGGAGCAAAGGTGAAAAGAACTGTTGTGTTTTACAGGGTGCCCTGGAACACCCTGGTCTTAAGGCACTAAACCGACGATTTGCACCTGACAAGCTGCCAATACTTTTTTAATGGCAACAAGGGCTTCTTTAATTGATTACACTTTTGTCATTTTTTCTTTACTGCATTATATATAACTTCTTTTGGGTTTGGTGAATGTCTAGATAGTGATCATTGCCTGCAGGAGATTTCCATCAACACCAGGATGGGGCACTTAGAATGGACAACACACAGAATTAAATGAGGATACAATTGTCCTGAAGCGTAATGGGCGCACCTCAGCATCCCTGCCTTCTTTGGCTGCAAAGGTGAAACTCTTCTTTTCCTCCATCCACCTGAGTACTAACGACCCTCTGTTGAAATGGGTATCATTTTCAGAGGTTTTTTTTAACACATCAAGCCAAGTATGACCACTCAAAGACGCTGCAGACCCCAAAGACCGCAGCTTAGTCCAGTGGTGGGGCAAGCAACTATTGGGTGAAAAGGGGCAAAAGAGGGCCAATTCACTATGGAGAGTGTTAAAGTGATCCCCCACGGACACCAGAGTTTTGTTTCTTCTGTAGAAGGCCAGAAGAAATCTGAAAATCAAGAAAAAGACCTACTGAGCAGTAAGTTGGTGTGAGAAAGTAGCCTCTTTCTAGCATGGTTACCCCCACTTTTGGCCTGTTTGTGAGTGTATGTCAATGTATTTTTACTGTGTCACTGGGATCCCGCTAGCCAGGACCCCAGTGCTCATAGTTTGTGGCCTAAAGTGTATGTCTGTGTAGTGCCTAACTGTGTCACTGAGGCTCTGCTAATCAGAACCTCAGTGTTTATGCTCTCTCTGCTTTTAAATTTGTCACTGTAGGCCAGTGACTTCCTTTACCAATTTCAATTGGCATACTGGACCCCCCTTATAAGTCCCTAGTATATAGTACGTAGTTACCCAGGGCATTGGGGTTCCAGGGGATCCATATGGGCTACAGCATTTCTTTTGCCACCCATAGGGAGCTCAGACAAACCCTTACACAGGACTGCCACTGCTGTCTGCATGAAATAGTGCACACACTATTTCACAGCCATTTTCACTGCACTTAAGTAACTTATAAGTCACCAGTATGTCTAACCTTCACGTTCCTGAAGGTTAGGTGCAAAGTTACTAAGTGTGAGGGCACCCTTGCACTAGCAAAGGTGCCCACATAGATCAAGTCCATTTCCCCAGACTTTGTGAGTGTGGGGATGCCATTACACGTGTGCACTTCACATAGGTCAATACTTACATGTAGCTTCACAATGGCAACTCTGAATATGGCCATGTAACATGTCTAAGATCATGGAATTGTCCCCCATTCCAAATCTGGTATTGGGGAGCCAATTCCATGCATTCTGGGGGCTCCACCATAGACCCCCAGTACTGCCAAACCAGCTCTCTGAGGCTTGCAATGCAGGTACAGCTGCTGCCACCTCACAGACAGGGTTCTGCCCTCCTGGGGTCTGGGCAGCCCAGTCCCAGGAAGGCAGAACAAAGCATTTCCTCTGAGAGCAGGGTGTTACACCCTCTCCCTTTGGAAACAGGTGTTACTGGCTGGGGAGGGGAAGCCTCCCCACCCTCTGGAAATGCTTTGAAGGGCACTCCCCTGTCTATCACTACCCCAGGGGTGGTGCCCAGAGCTCCTCCAGTGTGTCCCAGACTTCATCCATCTTGCTTTGCAAGGTGTGGGGGCACTCTGGAGGGCTCTGAGTGGCCAGTGCCAGCAGGTGATGTCAGAGACCCCTCCTGATAAGTCCAGACCTGATAAGGTAGCCAATCCGCCTCTTAGGGCTATTTAGGGTCTCTCCTGTGGGTTCTCCTCAGAGTCTGCTTGCAACTGTCCTTCAGGAATCCTCTGCAACAACGTCAGCATCCTCTGACCTCTGATCAAACGCTGCCTGCTCCAAGAAATACTGTAACTGCAACAAAGTGTCTACAAGAGACACTTTTGTTCAGCAACCTCAGCTCCAAGTCAGCAAATACAACAGTTTCCATGGTATGCATGCTCTGGGGACTCCCTGTCTTCATCCTGCACCAGAAGGACTGAAGAAATCTCCCGTGGAGTGACAGAGTCACTCCCCTGCTCCAAGCAGGCATCTTCCAAGGCGACGACCAGTACCCTGGGACTCCTGTCACGGTGCTTAGCGTTCTCCTAAAGACACAGAGGGTGGACTTCATCGACATAGACTATCCTGAGGTCCTGCTGATGCAATTTGAAGGAGGTAAGACCTTGCCTTCCCCGAGAACGATGGTACCCCTGTGTTTTATGGCTTCTTCACCTCCTGAGGCCTGTGTGCATTTTTTGCAAAATTCCTTCCTGCATGGCCTTGCCCAAGTCCCCAGCACTCCACTATGTGATGCTCAACTTGCTGAGTTGTTCTCCGGCGGCATGGGACCTTCTTTTGTTGTTCTGCATCAACCATGTTATGTGCCTCCTTTGAACCCAGATCATGTAGCTTCTGGTGGTGGTGGCTGGCATCCTGAGGGCTCTCTAAGATGCTGAGAGGACTCTCTTCCTCCTCACACAGACTTGAGGCCCCCAGGTCCCTCCTGGGTCCATCCAGCACCATTTTTATGAAAAATTCACTTTTGCCATAGCCAAGGCTTGTTGGCGCTTTCCAACATCTCATCTGCAACGATCTTTACGCCATGGGACATCTTTTGGATCATACAGGAACCTGCTGGCATTTTCCTAAGGTGCATTTCTGCAGTCTTCTACTAACCAGGGACTCTTCTTTTGCACCCTCTTCTGGGTTGGCAGGGGCTCCTGTCCTTCCTGGAACCTCTTTCGACTTTTGGACTTGGTCCCCTTCCTTTGCAGGTCTTCAGGTCTAATAATCCAGCAGTTTTTACTTTGCAGACTTGGTTGGCTGCTGCAAAATCCTAAAAATGTGGTGTAGTGTGTCCTAAGGAAACTTGCAGTACTTTACTCCTGCTTTTCATGGCTCTGGGGTGGGGTAATTTACTTACCTTTACTGTATTCTTATTCTCCCAGTGATTCTGCACACTCTACACTTGTCTAGGGAGGAATTCGTGATTCATATTCCACTTTTTTAGTATATGGTTGTGTTGCCCCTAGACCTATTTTCTCCATTTGCATTCTATAGGATTTACTACTGTTTTCATTGTTCTATGACTATTTACTTGTCTAATTTTGGTGTCTAGTGTATATATTGTGTATAATACTTACCTCCAGAAGGAGTATTGTCTCTAAGATATTTTTGGTACTGTGTCACCCAAATAAATACCTTTATTTTTGGTAACACTGAGTATTGTCTTCACTTGTGCATAAGTACTGTGTAACTATAAGTGGTATTTCATGAGCTTTGCATGTCTCCTAGTTCAGGCTAAGCTTCTCGGGTATAGCTACCTCTATCAGCCTAAGCTGTTAGAACACTACTACATTTACTAACAAGGGATAACTGGACCTGGTGTAAGGTATAAGTACCCAAGGTACCCACTACAAAACACATTGACATATAGGGTTTCCACTATGAGCACTGGGATTCTGGCTGTCAGGACCCCAGTGACACAGTAAAAACACGCTGACACACACTCACAAACATGCCAAAAGTGGGGGTAACCATGCTTTAACATCTTAGCTGCTGGGCCTTCCCCCTCCCAGTGCTGAGCCCTTTTTTGGCTATTTGGGGTAGTTCGCGCTTAGGCCTTCATAACTTTTTGTCCACATAAGCTATCCACGCCAAATTTGAGTCCTTTTTTTCCAACATCATAGGGATTCTAATGGTACCCAGAGTTTGTGGTTTCCCCTGGAGGAGACCAAGAAATTAGCCAAAATACAGTGAACATTTCTTTTTTTTCAAAAAAATGGGAAAAAAGGGCTGCCGAAGAAGGCTTGTGGTTTTTTCCCTGAAAAAGGCATCAACAAAGGGTTTCTGGTGCTAAAATCACCATCTTCCCACCTTTCAGGAACGGGCAGACTTGAATCATAAAACCACATTTTTCAACACAATTTGGGGATTTTACTGGGACATACCCCATTTTTACTATTTTTGGTGCTTTCAGCCTCCTTCCAGTTAGTGACAGGAATGGGTGTGAAACCAATGCTGGATCCCGGAAAGCTAAACATTTCTGAAAAGTAGACAAAATTCTGAATTCAACAAGGGGTCATTTGGTTTGATCCTACAAGGTTTTCCTACAGAAAATGTAACTTTTTCCTGCATTATCAGATGTTTTAAAGCAATATACTGTTACGTGTGCTGGACTCTTCCAGTTGTGAGGATATATAGGGCTTGTAGGTTCATCAAGATCCCTAGGTACCCAGAGCCAATAAATGAGGTGCACCTTGCAATGGGTTTTCATTCTATACCGGGTATACAGCAATTCATTTGCTGAAATATAAAGAGCGAAAAATATGTATCAAGAAAACCTTTGGATTTCCAAAATGGGCATAAGATAAGGTGTTGAGAAGCAGTGGTTATTTGCACATCTCTGAATTCCGGGGTGTCCATACTAGCATGTGAATTACAGGCCATTTCTCAAATAGACATCTTTTTTACACACTGTCTTACATTTGGAAGGAAAAAATGTAGAGAAAGACAAGGGGAAATAACACTTGTTTTGCTATTCTGTGTTCCCCCAAGTCTCCCGATAAAAATGGTACCTCACTTGCGTGGGTAGGCCTAATGCTCGCGACAGGAAATGCAACATGGACACTTCCCCTTTTTGACATTGAAATCTGACGTGTTTTTTGCAAAGTGCCTAGCTGTGGATTTTGGCCTCTAGCTCAGCCGGCACATTTCGGTGACAGAAAGTTCTGGAACCTGAGAGAAGCCACAAATTTCCTTCCACCCAGCGTTCCCCCAAGTCTCCCGGTAAAACTGATACCTCACTTGTGTGGGTAGGGCTAGCGCCCGCGACAGGAAATGCCCCAAAACACAACGTGGACACATCCCATTTTTTTACAGAAAACAGAGGTGTTTCTTGCAGAGTGCCTACCTGTAGATTTTGGCCTCTAGCTCAGCCGGCACCTAGGGAAACCTACCAAACCTGTGCATTTTTGAAAACTAGAGACCTAGGAGAATCCAAGATGGGGTGACTTGTGGGGCTCTGACCAGGTTCTGTTACCCAGAATCCTTTGCAAACCTCAACATTTGGCTAAAAAAACACATTTTCCTCACATTTCGGTGACAGAAAGTTCTGGAATCTGAGAGGAGCCACAAATTTCCTTCCACCCAGCATTCCCCCAAGTCTCCTGATAAAATTGATACCTCACTTGTGTGGGTAGGCCTAGCGCCCGCTACAGGAAATGCCCCAAAACACAACGTGGACACATCCAATTTTTTGACAGAAAACAGAGGTGTTTTTTGCAGAGTGTTTACCTGTAGATTTTGGCCTCTAGCTCAGCTGGCACCTAGGGAAACCTACCAAACCTGTGCATTTTTGAAAACTAGAGACCTAGGGGAATCCAAGATGGGGTGACTTGTGGGGCTCTGACCAGGTTCTGTTACCCAGAATCCTTTGCAAATCTCAAAATATGGCTAAAAAAACAAATTTTCCTCACATTTCGGTGACAGAAAGTTCTGGAATCTGAGAGGAGCCACAAATTTCCTTACACCCAGCGTTCCCCCAAGTCTCCCGATAAAATTGATACCTCACTTGTGTGGGTAGGCCTGGCGCCCACGACAGGAAACGCCCCAAAACACAACGTGGACACATCCCATTTTTTGACAGAAAACAGAGGTGTTTTTTGCCGAGTGCCTACCTGTAGATTTTGGCCTCTAGCTCAGCCGGCACCTAGGGAAACCTACCAAACCTGTGCATTTTTGAAAACTAGAGACCTAGGGGAATATAAGATGGAGTGAATTGTGGGGCTCTGACCAGGTTCTGTTACCCAGAATCCTTTGCAAACCTCAAAATATGGATAAAAAAACACGTTTTCCTCACATTTCGGAGACAGAAAGTTCTGGAATCTGAGAGGAGCCACAAATTTCCTTCCACCCAGCGTTCCCCCAAGTCTCCCGATGAAATTGATACTTCACTTGTGTGGGGAGGCCTGGCACCCGCGACAGGAAACGCCCCAAAAGACAACGTGGACACATCACATTTTTTGACAGAAAACAGGTGTTTTTTGCCGAGTGCCTACCTGTAGATTTTGGCGTCTAGCTCAGCCGGCACCTAGGGAAACCTACCAAACCTGTGCATTTTTTAAAACTAGAGACCTAGGGGAATCCAAGATGGGGTGACTTGCGGGGCTCTGACCAGGTTCTGTTACCCAGAATCCTTTGCAAACCTCCAAGTTTTGCTAAAAAACACATTTTCCTCACATTTCGGTGACAGAAAGTTCTGGAATCTGAGAGGAGCCACAAATTTCGTTCCACCCAGCGTTCCCCCAAGTCTCCCGATAAAAATGGTACCTCAATTGTGTGGGTAGGCCTGGTGCCCGCGACAGGAATAGATCACACAACGGTCAATGTTGGTCCTTACATGAGGCAGCTGTTGACCCTGGGGTGATCCATTCCTAACGCAGTCACTAGGTGTAGGCACTCAAGTGGGGTAGTGTTTTTATCAGGACAGGTGAGGAATCACTGGGTGGTAGGAATTTTGTGGATCCCAGCATATTCCTGTAGTTTGTGTGACAGAAATGCAAGAAAAATAGAGTTTTTATTCAACATTTCAGCTTTGCAGGCTATTCTGGGTAAGAAAACTTTGGGAAATCCACACAAGTCACACCTCTGTGGACTCCCCTGAAAGTCTAGTTTCCAGAAATGTTTGGGTTTAGTGTGTTTCTCTATATGGCCGCCGTACCCAGGACCAAAAACACAGGTGCCTGCCTTACAAAACCAGTTTGTTTTGTGATAGATAATTGTGATGTCTCCACAATACGATTTGGGCGGTGGAATTTGGGGTGAACTAAATTGGGGAGCTCCTAAGAGAGCACTCTCTCTCTCAGCTTGCCGCCGCATTCACCTGCTCTCTGGGTTGGGCTAACCCACTATTACCCGTTGCACAGACTGTGCTTGCGAAGGGACAGCAGGACTGTCCTCATCACCTCCCTCATAATTTAATGGAAGAGGAGTTATAGTATGGGACTCCTCCGACTGAAAAATCACTCCCAGAGTCTGCGCCATTGACCTATCCCTCAGATGCTGTCTCAGTATCTGATGTCTCAGTCTCTGATCCTATGTCAGAGCTGTCCTCTATAACTCAAGTGATGGCAGCAGTCATCCATCAAGATGCCATCTCTGCTATTGGCTAAACTGTTGCTCTAAAACACTAGCCTACGTAGACAGTCACAAAATCGATGGTGTGTGTGAGATACGTGCAACAGTAGAGGCCACCTTACCGGCGCATCATCCCCTAATCAGCACGTTCTTTCAAGACACTCAAAAAACACCTTGTCACAAACCATTCGTCACAGTCTTTAGCACCTCCTGCGCCCAGTCCAACAATCATTATTGGTGCTCCCACTCCCTTCTCCTCGGATTCCCTCTTTACCGCCTAGCAAAAGTGCCCTTCATCTCTCAATAGCCGCCCTCCACCCCACACATACATTTCATTTGTATTATAGCGCAGGTAATGGCTGACTTTCCTAATGTACTCAGCTATTTACATAAAATACAGATTTGCTCTTTGCAGTAGGAAAATAAACCTTCTGCGCTCCTTTATGGCACTAAAACTGCCACTAGACAAAAGTCTGACCCTTTTGTAGCAGAAACATAATCACAATACTTACTTGACTTTTTTATTGCTGCCTAAAAGCTACAGTTGAAATGGGTCAGTTGAAGTATGTGCATTGCTTCGAAGACGCAAGCTGCAACTGCAAGACAACTGGTGGCAAATATATATATATATACATATATATATATGTATATATATATATATATATATATATATATATATACATATATATATATATATCATTGTCACCTCCTGCTCCGTAAGGGGCCACAGACCCTGCAGGGCGGCCTGGGATACTGGGGCGAAGCATCCCACAGAAAATATCTCCCAAAAACGAAAAGCCCAGGCACCAGTCCATGTTAAAATCCAAGCATTTAATAGCAATTCTGAGCAGCAAGACACAAAATCCTGACGCGTTTCGGCAACAGCATGCCTTGTTCACAGGTAAGTAAGAGCAGGTGTGAGTGAGCCAGTGCTTTTTAAATACACAGTCATGTGACTTCAGTAGCCAAACTCCAACTCCCATAATGCACAGTTCCATAAAATAACTTCCTGAACTGGAGCGCTTAATTTCCATATAGCTGCAATAGCGTCACAGGCACTTCAGTTCACCATACAAATGTTCTTGTGTGCATTAGGTATCCATTACTTGATAGTCCACTTGCTTTTACAGTTGCTGCCCAGCATGATAACATCTATACAAAGAATACATGAAAAGTAAGAGGAGAGGCACACTGTCTCCCTCCTATCCCTTGCTCACCTCCATCGCAATATATTTCTTGGATAAATGCCTTGTTTGCATGAAGGTGAGCGGGTCGGGCCCCTTCCATAATACTATCATTGTCACCTCCTGCTCCGTAAGGGGCCACAGACCCAGCAGGGCGGCCTGGGATACTGGGGCGAAGCATCCCACAGAAAATATCTCCCAAAAACGAAAAGCCCAGGCACCAGTCCATGTTAAAATCCAAGCATTTGCCGCCCGCTCACCTTCATGCAAACAAGGCATTTATCCGAGAAATATATTGCGATGGAGGTGAGCAAGGGATAGGAGGGAGACAGTGTGCCTCTCCTCTTACTTTTCATGTATTCCTTGTATAGATGTTATCATGCTGGGCAGCAACTGTAAAAGCAAGTGGACTATCAAGTAATGGATACCTAATGCACACAAGAACATTTGTATGGTGAACTGAAGTGCCTCTGACGCTATTGCAGCTATATGGAAATTAAGCGCTCCAGTTCAGGAAGTTATTTTATGGAACTGTGCATTATGGGAGTTGGAGTTTGGCTATTGAAGTCACATGACTGTGTATTTAAAAAGCACTGCCTCACTCACACCTGCTCTTACTTACCTGAGAACAAGGCATGCTGTTGCCGAAACGCGTCAGGATTTTGTGTCTTGCTGCTCAGAATTGCTATTAAATGCTTGGATTTTAACATGGACTGGTGCCTGGGCTTTTCGTTTTTGGGAGATATTTTCTGTGGGATGCTTCGCCCCAGTATCCCAGGCCGCCCTGCAGGGTCTGTGGCCCTTACGGAGCAGGAGGTGACAATGACAGTATTATGGAAGGGGCCCGACCCGCTCACCTTCATGCAAACAAGGCATTTATCCGAGAAATATATTGCGATGGAGGTGAGCAAGGGATAGGAGGGAGACAGTGTGCCTCTCCTCTTACTTTTCATTTATTCCTTGTATAGATGTTATCATGCTGGGCAGCAACTGTAAAAGCAAGTGGACTATCAAGTAATGGATACCTAATGCACACAAGAACATTTGTATGGTGAACTGAAGTGCCTGTGACGCTATTGCAGCTATATGGAAATTAAGCGCTCCAGTTCAGGAAGTTATTTTATGGAACTGTGCATTATGGGAGTTGGAGTTTGGCTATTGAAGTCACATGACTGTGTATTTAAAAAGCACTGGCTCACTCACACCTGCTCTTACTTACCTGTGAACAAGGCATGCTGTTGCCGAAACGCGTCAGGATTTTGTGTCTTGCTGCTCAGAATTGCTATTAAATGCTTGGATTTTAACATAAACTGGTGCCTGGGCTTTTCGTTTTTGGGAGATATTTTCTGTGGGATGCTTCGCCCCAGTATTCCAGGCCGCCCTGCAGGGTCTGTGGCCCCTTACGGAGCAGGAGGTGACAATGATAGTATTATGGAAGGGGCCCGACCCGCTCACCTTCATGCAAACAAGGCATTTATCCGAGAAATATATTGCGATGGAGGTGAGCAAGGGATAGGAGGGAGACAGTGTGCCTCTCCTCTTACTTTTCATGTATTCCTTGTTTAGATGTTATCATGCTGGGCAGCAACTGTAAAAGCAAGTGGACTATCAAGTAATGGATACCTAATGCACACAAGAACATTTGTATGGTGAACTGAAGTGCCTGTGACGCTATTGCAGCTATATGGAAATTAAGCGCTCCAGTTCAGGAAGTTATTTTATGGAACTGTGCATTATGGGAGTTGGAGTTTGGCTATTGAAGTCACATGACTGTGTATTTAAAAAGCACTGGCTCACTCACACCTGCTCTTACTTACCTGTGAACAAGGCATGCTGTTGCCGAAACGCGTCAGGATTTTGTGTCTTGCTGCTCAGAATTGCTATTAAATGCTTGGATTTTAATATGGACTGGTGCCTGGGCTTTTCGTTTTTGGGAGATATTTTCTGTGGGATGCTTCGCCCCAGTATCCCAGGCCGCCGTGCAGGGTCTGTGGCCCCTTACGGAGCAGGAGGTGACAATGATAGTATTATGGAAGGGGCCCGACCCGCTCACCTTCATGCAAACAAGGCATTTATCCGAGAAATATATTGCAATGGAGGTGAGCAAGGGATAGGAGGGAGACAGTGTGCCTCTCCTCTTACTTTTCATGTATTCCTTGTATAGATGTTATCATGCTGGGCAGCAACTGTAAAAGCAAGTGGACTATCAAGTAATGGATACCTAATGCACACAAGAACATTTGTATGGTGAACTGAAGTGCCTGTGACGCTATTGCAGCTATATGGAAATTAAGCGCTCCAGTTCAGGAAGTTATTTTATGGAACTGTGCATTATGGGAGTTGGAGTTTGGCTATTGAAGTCACATGACTGTGTATTTAAAAAGCACTGGCTCACTCACACCTGCTCTTACTTACCTGTGAACAAGGCATGCTGTTGCCGAAACGCGTCAGGATTTTGTGTCTTGCTGCTCAGAATTGCTATTAAATGCTTGGATTTTAACATGGACTGATGCCTGGGCTTTTCGTTTTTGGGAGATATTTTCTGTGGGATGCTTCGCCCCAGTATCCCAGGCCGCCCTGCAGGGTCTGTGGCCCCTTACGGAGCAGGAGGTGACAATTATAGTATTATGGAAGGGGCCCGACCCGCTCACCTTCATGCAAACAAGGCATTTATCCGAGAAATATATTGCGATGGAGGTGAGCAAGGGATAGGAGGGAGACAGTGTGCCTCTCCTCTTACTTTTCATGTATTCCTTGTATAGATGTTATCATGCTGGGCAGCAACTGTAAAAGCAAGTGGACTATCAAGTAATGGATACCTAATGCACACAAGAACATTTGTATGGTGAACTGAAGTGCCTGTGACGCTATTGCAGCTATATGGAAATTAAGCGCTCCAGTTCAGGAAGTTATTTTATGGAACTGTGCATTATGGGAGTTGGAGTTTGGCTATTGAAGTCACATGACTGTGTATTTAAAAAGCACTGGCTCACTCACACCTGCTCTTACTTACCTGTGAACAAGGCATGCTGTTGCCGAAACGCGTCAGGATTTTGTGTCTTGCTGCTCAGAATTGCTATTAAATGCTTGGATTTTAACATGGACTGGTGCCTGGGCTTTTCGTTTTTGGGATATATATATATATATATATATATATATATGTATATATAGACCACTTTTATATGTGGGTCTGGTTTTCCTGGGGGCTGATCGCAGCCCCCAGTGAAACCACACATGTATTGACAAACGTGATTTATATATATATATATATATATATATATATATATATATATATATATAGATGTATCTCTATATATATATATATCTACATAGATATATCTAGAGATAGATCTATATATATATATATAGATCTATCTATAGATATATCCATGTAGATAGATATATCGACATAGATATATCTATATATATATTTATATACTGTATATATATATATATATATATATTTTTAGTAGTTGTATGGTTTCCTTGGGGGCCAAAATGGCCCCCAGGGAAACCCTACAACAAGTAAAAAAATATTGACCCCACGGGCAACCCCCTGTCAATTTTTATTTTTTTATTTTTTTTAAAAATAAAATTTTGCCCCTGGGATCGCGCCCTCCACCAGGGCACACCTACCTTTTAAAAAAAAAATATATATATGCCCCCGGGGGAGTGCCAGCCCATTTTATGAGGGGGCCGAACCCCCCAAGTGAAATCCCTGGTGTCTAGTGGTGTTTCCTGGTCCCTGATCGCAGCTGTGCTGCGATCGGGGGCCAGGAAACACTTTCAGGAAGGCCTCGTAAGAAAGGGGAGAGTCTCCCCTTTCTTACGAGGCCTTCCCGATCGTGGGGAAGGCTGTTTGGGGCCGTTTTTCTTATTGGAGCAGGAAGCGGCCACAAGGCCGCTTCCTGCTCCGATGGGGAAATAAACAAAGTGACGTCAGCGCACCGCGAGGTGCGCTGACATCACAAAGGGGTGGTTGGGGGGCGGGGGAGACACAGAAAAGCTTCTGTGTCTCCCGGGGTATAAAAAATAAAATAAAAATCTTAACCACTTCCCTGGTGTCGGCCATTGGTCGTGACCCGCACCCAAAGGGTTAAAGAGGCTACTTTCTCACAAGATTCACACTATTGTGAGCCATAAAACTAATTTGATCTGAGGGCACAATGCAACTGAATTCTAAACTCACATGTAACACCAGTTATTGGCATTGTTTAGACAAGGATCCAGGGAAGGTTTGAAAAATTATAACATTTCTATATCATGTTTGATGTTCCTTCTGTTTTATTTTTTACCTTCCTCATTTAGATTTGCATTTAGTTTATTTCAAGATTGCAGTGTGTTTTATTGAGCTGTACATGATTACACTACTTTGATGTTAATAATTGATTCAGAATCACCAAAGGTTATCGATTGTGTACCTTTCATTTGTGACTAATAAAAATTAATTTCAAGAGAAAAAAAGCATGAACTTGGACAAAATGCCCCATGAAATTCAAAACCTCCCAGGTCCTGATTGTGAGTCGGGGGAGAAGAATTACCACATGTAATTCTGCTATGTTCAATCGGATTGGGCCAGTGTTTTTTTTGTAAGAGGATGGGCAGGGGTGGCTCCTCCACAATGGTAGAGGAGCGTCACCCCACTGACTAAGAGTCAGCAGCAGAAAAATAAAACAATATTTGAATATCATTTTATTTTTCTGTTGCTGGCTCAGCCAGCAGGTGCAGGGATCCCTCGGGGCTGGGCCTTGGGAGGGGGGAGGAGGGAGGAGCAATTGTGTGCACTAAGGGGTCATTACAACCCTGGCAGACAGTGTTAAAGCGGCGGTAAGACCTCCAACAGGCCGGCGTTAAAAGTTTGGGAATTACGACCGTGGCGGAAACCGCCAACAAAGACAGCCACTTTAACACTCCGACCGCCACGGCGGTACAAACAAACAGCGCAGCGGTCACCGCCAACAGACAGCCAGAGGACAAAGTACCGCCCACACTATTATGACAGGCCAATCCGCCACCTTTTCCGGGGCGGATTCACCGCGGATAAAAACACAACACGGCGGAAACAGGAATTTCGAATGAAAAACGCTCACCTCTACACATTCCATGAGGAAGGAGAACACCATGGAGCCGGAACTCCATATTCTTCCTGCGATAGTCTTCCTGCTCCTCTACCAGGAGCACCAACGCCGGCAGCGAAGACCTCGTTGAGTACTGCACCTACGACACAGGGGAGGCAAAAAACAGGGACACACACACGCAACACCCCCACCCTCACCCACTACAACACACACACCAATGCATATCTAAACATTACAGTTACACCCTCCAACCCCCCCGAAAGAATGCAAAGACAAAAGGAAATGAGTGTAACCATTGTAATATATCAAAATTCAGTAAGCAAATATATACATATATACACTATGAACAAAATATAAACCAAGATTAGTAGGCCAGGTATTGCACCATTCATAGTCCGTGGACCACTGGACCCAAAATGCATGGGCGAGGCCCACACACGATACCAGATCAAAACAGAGAGAACAATGCAGGGGCATCAGATAGAAATACAACAGGCACCTCAGGGGGAAGGGAAGGGGGGGCACCTCAGCCGGATGAGTGCACGACGCCAGATCCACGAGTGGGCTCCATGCCCATTGATGTATCCTGGGGAGTGCAAAGCCAAAGTCTCTCAAGTCTCTACAGTGGGTGGTTTGCCCACTGCTGCATCCTGGGGAGTGCAAAGCCACAGTCTCTCAAGTCTCTACAGTGGGTGGGTTGCCCACTGCCATATCCTGGGGAGTGCAAAGCCACAGTCCCTCATGTCTCTACAGTGGGTGGGTTGCCCACTGCCATATCCTGGAGAGTGCAAAGCCACAGTCTCACAAGTCTCTACAGTGGGTGGGTTGCCCACTGCTGCATCCTGGGGAGTGCAAAGCCACAGTCTCTCAAGTCTCTACAGTGGGTGGTTTGCCCACTGCTGCATCCTGGGGAGTGCAAAGCCACAGTCTCTCAAGTCTCTACAGTGGGTGGGTTGCCCACTGCCATATCCTGGGAAGTGCGAAGCCGCAGTCTCTATAGTGGGTGGGTTGCCCACTGCCATATCCTGGGGAGTGCAAAGCCAGTCTCACAAGTCTCTACAGTGGGTGGGTTGCCCACTGCTGCATCCTGGGGAGTGCAAAGCCACAGTCTCTCAAGTCTCTACAGTGGGTGGGTTGCCCACTGCTGCATCCTGGGGAGTGCAAAGCCACAGTCTCTCAAGTCTGTACAGTGGGTGGTTTGCCCACTGCTGCATCCTGGGGAGTGCAAAGCTACAGTCTCTCAAGTGGATAACAGTCTCCACTGGTTCTGGAGGGGGACTGGTGCCCAGAGTGCTTCATCCTGCGAAGGACAGACGGAGTGGATGCATGTCTCCACTGGTTCTGGAGGGGGACTGGTGCCCAGAGTGCTTCATCCTGTGAAGGGCAGACGGAGTGGATGCATGTCTCCACTGGTTCTGGAGGGGGACTGGTGCCCAGAGTGCTTCATCCTGCCAAGGACAGACGGAGTGGATGCATGTCTCCACTGGTTCTGGAGGGGGACTGGTGCCCAGAGTGCTTCATCCTGCCAAGGACAGACGGCGTGGATGCATGTCTCCACTGGTTCTGGAGGGGGACTGGTGCCCAGAGTGCTTCATCCTGCCAAGGACAGACGGAGTGGATGCATGTCTCCACTGGTTCTGGAGGGGGACAGGTGCCCAGAGTGCTTCATCCTGCCAAGGACAGACGGAGTGGATGCATGTCTCCACTGGTTCTGGAGGGGGACTGGTGCCTAGAGTGCTTCATCCTGTGAAGGACAGACGGAGTGGATGCATGTCTCTTCTGGAGGGGACTGGTGCCCGGAGTGCTTCATCCTGCCAAGGACAAACGTAGTGGATGTCTTTCTCCACTGGTTCTGGAGGGGGACTGGTGCCCAGAGTGCATCACTCATCCCGTGACGGTCCCTGTTGCATCAGTGCCCCTGCCGCTCATGGGCTAGCGGTGCTTGACTTGGCGGTCCTTGACCTGTTCAGCGGTGCTTGCCCTGTTCAGCGGTGCTTGACTTGGCGGTCCTTGCCCTGTTCAGCGGTGCTTGCCCTGTTCAGCGGTGCTTGACTTGGCGGTCCTTGCCCTGTTCAGTGGTGCTTGACTTGGCGGTCCTTTCCCTGTTCAGCGGTGCTTGCCCTGTTCAGCGGTGCTTGACTTGGCGGTCCTTGCCCTGTTCAGCGGTGCTTGGGGCTGGCGGTCCTTTATTGGGCAGCTGGGCTGTGGCTGGTGGGGCCCTCCTGGGCAGCTGGGCTGTGGCTGGCGGGGCCCTCCTGGGCAGCTGGGCTGTGGCTGGCGGGGCCCTCCTGGCCAGCGGGGATGTTGGTGGCCTTCTCTGCCGTGCTGCTCCTCCCAGACTTGCCGGCTTTCTTCTGGCCCTTCTCCACCTTGGGAGGAGTCACAGCTGAGTCCACACTCCCCCTGGGACCCCTTGGTGCGGACTGGGTGGCTGGAGTCTTCCCCCTCTCCCGCTGGGCACTGGCCAACTTCTGGTGCTTCACAGGGGGGGACTGGCTGTGCTGTGGCTCCGTGCCACACTGGCTGTCCTGGTGGCCGGTGCACTCCACATACCTGTGACAACAGGCACCACTGGTCCCGTAGATTTAGTGGCTGAGGTGCTAGTTCGGGACCTATGAGTTGGACGGGGTGGGGGTGGTGGGAAATAGGTTAAGGGTGGACAGGAAAAGTTGTTTGGATACACTGGGACAGGTAGCTGGAGGGGGTTTGGTAGTGGAGGAAGAGGTGGTGGTTGTAGGAGGTGTAAGTTTAATGGTTTTGGGTGCAGGTGCATGCGCTGGAGGCTGTTGTGAGGTGGATGTATGTTGGGTGGGTGTGTGCCTGCGTTTGTGTATCTTCGGAGGGGGCGTCACAGACACACTGGGAGAGGACACAGGGGATGTGTGAATGGTAGTGGGGGTGGTGAGTGCACGTGAGCGGGGTGTGCTGGTGGGTGTGCTGGTGCGGGACGTAGTGGCTGTAGAGGTAGTGCATGCAGGTGTGAGTGTAGACGAGACTGGGAGGATGGAGGGAGATGAGGAGGAGGGGGACACAGTGGAGGCAGTGGATGTTGGTGTGTCTGTATGTGTGTGATGCTTGCGTGAGTGCCTGTGGGATGTGTGGTGCTTATGTTTGCCTGAGCTTCCCTTGTGTGGTGAGGTGTGTGCAGGCTGGTCTGATGGTGTGCTTGGGTTAGGTAGAGGTACAGGGGATTGGGTCTGTGTGGAGGAAGTTGGAGGAGGGAGGCTAGACACAGGGACAATGGCTACCATCAATGCTGAGGCCAGAGTTTGAAAGGTTCGGTGATGGGCAGCCTGACCAGAATGAATGCCCTCTAGGAATGCATTGGTTTGTTGCAACTCCCTTTTCTACACCCTGGATGGCATTCAAAATGGTAGACTTCCCAACAGTGAGGGACCTGAGGAGGTCAATGGCCTCCTCACTGAGGGCAGCAGAGGTGACATGGGCAAGGGCTGAGGTGCCTGGGGCGAAGGTGATGCCCACCCTCCTGGGTGAGCGGGCACGGGGCGTAGGCTGAGGGGCTGCTGGGAGGGCAGTGCTGGTAGGGGGGGTGGCGGCTGTACCATGTTGAAGTTGGGGGCACAGATGTTGCTGCCACCACAAGGGAGCTCCCATCGGAGGACGAGTCCGTGTTGCTGGTTTCAGCTCCTGTCACCGCCTTGGTGCTCCCCTCACCCTCCATCCCACTGGTGTATTCAGAGTCCGTAGTGTGGCCCTCCATGGCCATGTGGGATGCAGCTCCCTCGTGCTCCGGTGCCACTGCTCCTCCGCCTGATGATGCTAATGCACACAAGAACAGGGAGACCGCAAAAAAGGGGGGGGGGACAGAAGAAAGACATGTTGAGTGCATGTCTTACTGCTACCGTTGGCGGACAAGACAGACACAGAAGCTCCCTGCACTACGTCGCGCTGTTGGGCTCTACAGTGCAATTCCTGGGAAATGGCCTACAAGCTATGGACGACATCTGCACACATAGATGACACAGGTGCATGAATAGCTGTAGTTGGCACTCTACAGAGGTGGGGTGGGGGGCCACAGGGCCATGCCTTACAAAGGGGCCTAGCCTACGGAACTCATCATGGTCTAGGGAAACCCACAGCCCTCCTCCCCCACCCAGACCCCTCCACTGCGTGCAAAGTCAGCTGAATGAGAGTGTACTCACCCCCTTGTGTCTTCTGTGATGCCCTGAAGCGCCCATCCAACTCCGGGTAGGCCACCGCCAGGATCCGGAACATCAGGGGGGTCATGGTTCGATGGGCACCCCTCCCATGTTGGGAGGCCATCCCCAGCTGAGCCTCCACTGTCTTCTTGCTCCAGTGGCGAATGTCCTTCCATCTTTTCTGGCAGTGGGTGCTCCGTCTGTGGTGGACCCCATGGTCCGGACGTCCTTGGCGATGGCATGCGGAATATCCTTCTTCTGGTGGGAGCTGACCTACATGAAATGTACAGGGGAAGAAGAGAAGTCATTACCAACTGCACCGTCAAAGTGAGTGGCCCCATCCCTACCCTTGCCATGTGGCACATGCACCCACCGTCTTTCATTCACTCAGTACTCTGCCCCCTTCCTTCTTACAACCAGCCCTCTCCACACAGGCATAGCCCATACAACATGCTCCCTGTGTACTTACCTGTTGGTCTGGAGGACCGTAGAGTAGCTTGTACTGGGGGAGGACCCCATAGACGAGCTTCTCCAACTCCTCCGATGTAAAGGCAGGGGCCCTTTCCCCAGACGCACGAGCCATTGTCTCTTCCAGACCGAGGTCACAGCAGCACTTCCAGTATAGGTCCTCTCCTGTCGAAGATCAGGTATCGAGTGATTGAACAGATAGAAAATGGTGGTCACGTCCGCAGCGGTCACGTCCCCGGCGGTGCGTACCATCACCGCCGGCGTACATCGTCATTGGCTCCTGGGGCCCATAGGGTCTAATGTTAACCAATGCAGCATTGCGCCGTGGTCTTCGACCGCCTACCGCGACGGTGTACAACGCCAGCGCAGTTACCTCACATCCCATTGTCCCAGTTTAGAGGTCAGGCAGCCTCCATTTCAGGGGCCCACATGGCCTAATTACCAACTGCATCACACATACCTAGGCCTACTCTCAACACACATACAGGCCACATTTTGTGATTGAATGGTGTTCTGTGTAGACTGTGGGTACATACCTCTGAGTTGTTTGACTCTGTGGTCGCTGATGTCCTTCATAGGCAAAGTCCGCTGGGACATGTGAGGAGATGGCGTAATCCTCCGGTGTACCGACCGCTGGTGGACCTGTCGACAATGGAGGAAAACAATTTGATAATCACCTACAGGTTTGACCGTGCCACAATCCAGGAACTGTGTACACAGTTGGAGCCTGACCTGATGTCAGCAATCCGCCATCCCACAGGAATCCCCCCTCAAGTGCAGGTGCTGTCAGTGCTCCATTTCCTTGCTAGTGGCTCTTTTCAAACAACTGTGGCCATGGCATCAGGGATGTCCCAGCCTATGTTTTCAAATGTATTGTCCAGAGTGTTGTCTGCCCTGCTGAAACACATGCAGAGCTACATCGTTTTCCCTCAGGTGGAGGATTTGCCTACAGTGAAAGGTGACTTCTATGCCCTTGGACATATTCCCCAACATCATAGGTGCCATTGATGGGACACATGTGGCTTTGGTCCCCCCCCCCACAGGAGTGAACAGGTGTACAGGAACCGGAAGAGTTATCATTCGATGAATGTACAGATGGTATGTTTGGCAGACCAGTACATCTCCCATGTGAATGCCATGTTCCCTGGTTCAGTGCATGATGCCTACATCATGCGGAATAGCAGCATCCCTTATGTGATGGGTAAACTCCAGAGGCACCGTGTGTGGCTACTAGGTGACTCTGGGTACCCCAACCTGTCATGGCTACTGACCCCGGTGAGGAATCCCAGGACAAGGGCAGAGGAACGCTACAATGATGCCCATGGGTGTACTAGGAGGGTGATTGAGCGGACCTTCGGCCTCCTGAAGGCCAGGTTCAGGTGCCTCCATATGACAGGTGGATCCCTATTCTACTCACCAAAGAAGGTGTGCCAGATCATTGTGGCCTGCTGTATGCTTCATAACTTGGCTTTGCAACGACAGGTGCCTTTTCTGCAGGAGAATGGTCCAGATGGCGGTGTTGTGGCAGCTGTGGAGTCTGTGGACAGTGATGAGGAGGAAGCAGAGGAAGAAGACATGCAAAACAGGGACTCAGTCATCCAGCAATATTTCCAGTGAAACACAGGTGAGAATACATTTCTGCCTACTACATGTACTTTTACACTTCTACCTCTATCCTGTCTGTCGATTTCACCCAGTGTACGGTCACTGAGTTGTCACTTTCCCTTACGGTTTCACAGGTGTGGGTCCCAACTTGTGTCATCTGCTTAGATTCCTCAGAGACTAGAGCTGTGTGACATAGGTATGTTGACATTACTATTTCCTGAACATTTTGTCACTGTAATTGCAAATACACTATTTCGAAATCACAGACAGACTCCTGATCGTTTGGTGCTTTAGGTGTGTTTATTTAAATACAACATTTTGGAGGGGGAATTTAATGGTGAGGGGTGATGGTGGAGGAATGTCCATGGCAGAGTCCAGTCTATTAGTCTCACAGGTGCATTGCCCATATGGGCATAGGAAGTGGAGCTGGGGCAGTTTCAATATGGACAGGGTGACAAAGTGGGACAGTGGGATGACAATCAGGGTGTTGTCTCATTTCTTGGCGGGGGTCTTGGCATCGTGCTCTGTCTTGTTCCTGGATCTCAGGGACCGTTTGCGGGGTGGTTCTCCCTCTGCAGGGGGTGGGGTGCTGGTGTGGTGGTCCTGTGGCAGGGCGTCCTGTCCACTAGCGCCCATGCTAGTGTCAGGGGCCCCTTGTAGTGCCACAGTGTCCCTCCTGGTGTTGAGTAGTTCCTTCAGCACCCCGACGATGGTGCCCAAGGTGGAGCTGATGGTTCTGAGTTCCTCCCTGAACCCCAAATATTGTTCCTCCTGCATGCGCTGGGTCTCCTGAAACTTGGCCAGTATCGTTGCCATCGTCTCCTGGGAGTGGAGGTATGCTCCCAATGGTGGAGGAGAGGGCCTCATGGAGAGTGGGTTCGCTTGGCCTGTCCGCCCCCTGTCACACAGCAGCCCTCCCAGTTCCCCTGTGTTCCTGGGCCTCCGTCCCCTGGACCGTGTGCCCACTGCCACTGCCCCCAGGTACCTGTTGTTGTTGGGGTGGTGGGTTTTCCTGGGTTCCCTGTAGTGGTGGACACACAGCTGATTGATGTGTCCTGGGGATGGAGGTATGGGCCCGCTGGGTGGGTGCTGTGCTGGTGTTTCCATCTGTGGTGGCCTGTGTGAGGGGAACTGACTGTCCCGAGGCCCACGATGGTCCGGGCTGGTCATCTAGATCTAGGTGGACAGAGGTGCTGTCATCACTGTGGGCCTCTTCTGTGGGTGGAGTGGAGATGTCTGGACCCTCCTGTCTGGTGATGTTGGGTAGTGGTCCTGCAGGGGTGAAAAGGCATGATTATTGCATCTGTGTGCGTCATGGTGTGCAATGGGTGGGTGACCGTGTACCCCAGTGCTGGCATTCCTGTGTGGGGGCTTGTGTGATGATGGTTTAGGGAGGTGTTTGAGTATGTGCATTGGGCATGCTTTAGTGATGGGTGTCCATGCGTTGGTGTTGCATGCAGGGCTTGGTGTTGGGATGGGTGGTTTGTGATATTGGTACATTTGTGAGGAGTTGCAGTGATAGGGGTGGGGGCGAGGGTGGGGGTATGTGATGGCATGCAGGTAGGGTGGGGGATATAATAGTTAAGATTTGACTTACCAGAGTCCATTCCTCCACTGACTCCTGCGAGGCCCTCAGGATGCAGAATCGTCAAGACCTGCTCCTCCCATGTTGTTAGTTGTGGGTGAGGAGGTGGGGGTCCGCTGCCAGTCCGCTGAACCGCCTGGTGGTGTCTTGAGCCCACGGAACGCACCTTCCCCCGTAGGTCGTTCCACCTCTTCCTGATGTCCTCCCGATTTCTTGGGTGTTGTCCCACTGCGTTGACCCTGTCGACTATTCGTTGCCATAGCTCCATCTTCCTTGCAATTGAGGTGTGCTGCACCTGTGATCCAAATAGCTGTGGCTCTACCCGGACGATTTCCTCCACCATGACCCTGAGCTCCTCCTCCAAGAACCTAGGGTGTCTTTGCCGTGCCATGGGGTGGTGTAGGTGATGTGTGGGGTGGTGTGTGTGGTGATAGGTGTGGTGATATGTAGTGGTGTGTGGTGTTTTGTGCATGGAAGTTATGTGGGTGATGGTGTTGTGTGCCTGTGGATACTAGTTTGGGGACGGTGGTATCTCTTTCTGGCCTTCTCTCTGTAATAGTGTTCGTAGGGCTTTGTGGGTGATGTGGGTGTGTGTTTTATATTGTATTGGGTGTGTGGGAGTGGTGTGTGTATGTGTATCAGGTGTGTGTATTTTGAATTGTCCAATGTGGCAGTGTTTTGTAAGAGTGTGTGTATTTTGAGCGCAGCGGTATGTACCGCCAATGGAATACCGCGGTTGAAAGACCGCTGCGTGGATTCGTGTGTCGTGATAGTGTGGGCGTATTTCTGTTGGCGTGACGGTGGAGGATTTGTTTTTGCCAGTTTATCACTGACCTTTGGTGTGGCGGACTTGTGTGGGTGTCTGAAGTTTGTCGGATTCCGAGATGTGGGTCATAATAGCTGTGGCGGAATTCCGCAGCCGCAGCGGTGTGTTGGCGGTCTTCTGCACGGCGGTAAGCGGCTTTTACCGCCCATGTTGTAATGACCACCTAAGTATTTATGCTATGTTTAGCTTCTAAGCAGTGCCAGGATTGCCGGGGAGCTTCTTCTAGTGTCCCAGCGAATGCTGGTACACCAAAACAGGAAAGGAGAACTAGTGATGCGGCAGCAGAGCATGGCAGCAGAGATGGCAATGAAAGGTAAGTTTGTTCTTTCAATTAATTTATCCCCCTTTCTCCATCTTGCCTGTTACCCAGGCCCTTGATATCTGCGGCAGCTGGCGCTGGGGGAGGGTTGGCATAAAATGCTGCTCCTGCCAGCACTTGACTTTCACTACCTTCCTTGTTAGAAATGGGGGTCTATGGTTGGCAGTCAATTTGCACTCTGTCCAAGCAAGGTTGCTCACTCTAGTCAAGGTAAGGGAGTTACACTCCTAAGACAACCCCAGCTCACCCACTCAGTAGCTTGGAAAAATCTGGCAGGCTTTTCTTAAAGGCAATGTGTAAAGAATTTGTATCAACACACACAGTAACACAGTGAAGGCACTACAAAATGGACACCACAACAGTTTAGAAAAATATCCAATATTTATCTAAATTACACAATCCCAAAATGACAAAAATCCAACATACACAAGCAAAGTTTTGAATTTTCAAATAATAGAATCTTGCTCCATAGAAAACAATGGAAATGTTGTTATTACACAAAGTACCTGGTTTGCAAGTAACTTAGTACTTGACTCAGCGTGGTAGCCTCAGTTCAGTAAAGCCCCCCACCCCCAGGGCAAACTCTTGTTCACCAGGAGTAACCAAGACGTACAGTGGGAGACAGCTAGAGTGGGGGTCCTGGAGTGATGGAGACCCTGGGTGCAATTAGTCTATGGTTTGAAGCATAGGCAAAATGAGGAAAAAGTTCCACATGCAAAAAGGTAACAGTCACAAACAGAGAGCCCCTTAGCGTCAAAGTGGCATAATATTATATGAATTGTGTTTCTGGCCATACAATGAATAGCATATGTGCAACCAGTTTAGTTTCTGCAGAACAGGCATAAAAGTAATTAGAGTGATAGTGAATGAAAGTGAGAGACAGAGAGGTGAAGGAGTAGGGTGATAAAAGCCTAGTTTGATGGTGACCTGTGTGAATGTGAATAGGATGAGAAGGGCATAACACAAATATTTTATAAAGGACGAAAGTCGCATGACTGACTGTGATTTGAGAGATATTGGAAGAGTAAGAGAAAGCATAAGTAAGGGTGGCATAGAATGATGAAGAGGCCGTTGGCACAGTCACAGAGACAGAGCGAGAGAGAGAGCTGAAGTTTCAAGTTATGGTTTAGACATCAATAAAAAGATCAAAATCAAAGGGGAGTGGATTATAAATGACTCCCGCCCACCAGAATTTTCCAACACTATGCTTTGTCCTTGGGTCGACAGTCAGGTACCTAAAGTGTCACAGTAGGCTTTTTTTCCCTTGGGCCAATTCGCTCCCATGGGAGTCAGGCTCCTGTGCGGGTGAGAACTCTGATCGACTGCCTGCAGCATAAGGATAAAGTTGCTGGCAGGCATTACAGGACCAGAAGATTTAGGGGCAGATTTAAGAGCCCATAGCGCGTTCCTGCGCCACATTAGCGTCATTTTTTTTACGCCAATAAGGCCCAACAATCGCCACAGCAAATTTACAAAATGGCGCAATGCATGCGTTGCACCACTTTCTAACAATTTGCGCTACATTATGTCTGTGTAGGGCATAATGTATACAAAAGGGGCATTCCCCCGTTAGGGGGATAATTTTTTTCAGCACTTTTAAAGCCTGCTCAGAGCAGGCGTTAAAAGGAGGCACACCATTGTTACAATGGGCCTCGAGGGGCTTTGCAGGATTAGCTTCAACATTTCTTACGCTAATCCTGCAAAGTTCTGAACTATTGTCCAAAGGTTTGATGCTAGTTCCCTAACTATCACCATGGTGCGCCATATCTTAGATTCAGGGCACACATGGTGGCATTAGGGGGGCCCTAAGGGGCATGAGTAAATTGGCACTGTACTGGACCCAGCACCACTTTTCTTAAATCGGATCCTTAGAACCCTGTTCTGAGTTTAATTTTTTTTAAAAAACATAAGGGGACCGGATAGGGATACCCTGTACCTCTAGCCCTGTTGGGTTGGGTTCCCAGATGGACTACCTTTGGAGCCTAAATAATAAAAATAAAAAAAGCTGTGATGCTGCATGAGTCCCATGAGGCTCCTGCAAGATTGCAGCTTTTAAAAAGAAATGAAAATGCCCCAGCATTTTTATAGTTTAATAATTAGACCCGCAGAGTGGCCCAGGGGTCTTTGTTTCAAGTATTTGGGGAGGGGTGAATGAGTGGTGCCTCCCTCCCGTAGCCAGTTCTGGCACCGGAGTCCCCATTCCCCTCTGCTGAATACTTTGGGGGGGAGAGAAGCTTCAGTGAGGCCCCAGGCACCATATCCTTTGAAGCAAATACTATTAAACATGGAGGGGGCAGACTGCCTTCCTCCCTGAACCTGTAGAGGCCCCTGGGATCACATCACTGGGGCCTGGATATAACTATAGGGGAGTGCACATGTGGACCCCCCTCCCCAAGCCAATGAAGGTCTATGTGACCCCACCTCCCAGTGCCCTCTCAAACACTATGTCCCGGACAGCCCACAGCTTGGACACAGTACTTTCCCTACCCACAAACAGGGAAGCATATGTCTGCTTCCTCCTGGCAGGAGCATTTTTTAAGCTTTGGATGAGAGTAGACATGTCTTCCCTTCTCACACGAAAGTGGGCAGCAAAGACATGTCTACCCTCACTTATGTTTTATCTGCCTGCGCACTTGTGGGCAGGAATACTCATATTTCTCCCGCCCGGTGGGAGCAAAAAAAAACAGCTGCTCCTGCCGGGCGGGACCAGTGTCGTGTCCGACAACAGAAAGGATTGGTGCATGCAGGGAGCTGGCTGAGGCCCATGGGGCTTACCAACACCCCTAACATACTGTGTGGTGGGTATCTCTAGTGGTCATTGTGGCACTCACCCAGAAGCACCTGAGGCCCTGGTGGATAGGGTCACCATGGCTGCTACAACAGATGTTTTTATCAAACCTGTCTAAACATTTTACAGTGTTGAGAAAAGTAATGCAATAATTTGCAAAATTAACGTGTGGCCTTCAATGAAAATAAATGCATTTAAATGCATTCGTTGTAATATGCAACTCATACTAGGCCCGAACACCCGTAGCAACATTTTCTGACAAGCTGACATGACTAAAGAATCTTAACCCAGTAGAAAATGTTTATTTCCTGACTTTACGGTGGATATGTTTTTCATATTGAATAATAATTACATAATATGTTTTCATTTAACTCTGCAAATGTTTCTACTTACACAAAGTTCACTGTTAAATAATGAATAGAGGTTTGTCATACAGTGAGATAATGAAGATATTCACACACAAAGATTCTACTTTTCTAAATGATATCAAAGTCTCCAAGCAATAACATTGAATTTGATAAGAAATGTTTCATTCTACAATGCTGTCTGTGGATTATTGTGTTCCTGGTGAGAAGAAGAGGAGCGATCCTGTTCACCTGAGAACATTGAAAGCTGACTGGTTGACTGAAGAAGAAGAAGAAGCAACATCTTGCAAAAGCCTTAGATTGTAATGTCTAAAATAGTGCATGTTCCTATAGTAGGGCACCACACTACTCCTCATAGCCACTTTACCAGCATCCACGTTGCTCTGACACTCACTGAGTTTCTTGAACCTCTCTTTATTGGAAGTTCTGCTTTGATTGATTACTGAATCACTGAGCTGATGTTTTGATGGTAAAGCTTTATGCTTACTGATTGTTCTCTCTAATTGAAACTCTTTATGGGTTCTAAGTGACACCTTTTCATTCGCATTCCTAGAATAGTGATTCTTTCCTTTATAGAACAAAGGTAACACATTTATTATAATGTATTGATTACTTTGTTTGATCTTTTGCAAAACTAATTATTGATATTGATGAATGTATATGTTGATTACAATAAAGATGAATTACTAAAAAGATTTAATGAATAAAACCCATACCAAAATTTCATTATTGACTGAAAAAAGATTGAGATTGTGATGAAAATTTAATGTGATGTACGGCTCCGGGTTAATCTCAGACGATGACAAACATCCATTGGCCCATGAGAAGAGCAGTGGGGATTTCTCTCTGATAAATCGATAACTTAACTGAGATCCCTGCTCCAGCAAAGTTGGTAGCAAGAGGATGGTTTACTTTATGAGAAAGAGAAGATTTAATTATTTGCCCTGATAATGAGATTCTTATGTCCTATAGTACAAAGCCCAAATTTGAAGATTGATGTAGTGTGATTTCAAAGATGGTTGCAGACTTAGTGGTGTGAGTAACAGAGGGTTATGCATCATAATTGTCTTAGTTATTGAGGTTTTTGTTCAAGCATTTGTTTAAGCATGTTGAATGACTTGGTGATATTTATGTGCTTATTGTAAAGACGTTGATGAGGTTACTAAACTCTGAAGTATAGGGTTGCATACATTTTTGAGCCTTCATAAGTGGTGCAAAATCACTGAAAGCAAGGGTCCTTTGAGTTTTCCAGGATAAGGTATATTTAATTTAGGAATCATTGAAAGATTGAAAGAAAAGCTATATGAGATGAAGCCACCACCTAAGCCTACACAGTACGAAGCATTAAATGTTTGTGAGAAAAGAGTACATGCTAAAAAGAGAGAAAAATATCAGAACAGGGCTAAGAGAGAAGTGCATAATTATGCAGATGGAATGAGGAACAGCAGACATGAAGGAAAGGCATAGTTGAAGGAGCTAGACTGTATCCAGCAATTTCTGCAGAAAATCTTAAGAAGCGGAAAAATAATAAAACACAGGTGACTGAAGATGAAAAAGATGGAAAGAACTGAGCCACTGATAGAGATTAAGGGGATGAAATTCTGGATGCATTATTAGCTGTGCATCCTTCACCTTATGTGGCCCCTGCGGCAAGTGTTCTTCAACATCTAATGTGACAATGGCTACATCCCCTGTTGACCCGACTGCTGTTCAGATTGAAAGAGCATTACAGATGACACAGCCTATTGCAACACAACCTTTTGCATAATTTGTTATACCTAATGTGGTGCCTGTCCAAATTGAGACTATTCCTACAGTGTTGACCCCAGGTGTTACTGCTTCAGTTGTGACTGTACCAGCACCTGTCAGTAGAGTTTTAACAGCACAGCCATCAGAGAGTACCACAGCAAGTGCTCCAATTAGTATTGTCCCAAATGCTGTAGATCAAAGAGCTGCTGGAGGAGCACCTGCAACAGGGTTTATCCGGACATTGTAGAATTCAGAAATTATGCTTGGACACCACAACAAACTGATCAGTCATTGAGAGTAGGGAAAAAGGTTGTCTTTTAGACACGGGTAGCAGAAGTTGAGACTAATTTATTTGAAGATGGGATTTTTCACCTATAGTTTGAAGAAACTGTAGAAAATAAAAAGACAGGAATCACTAAAAATCAGATGGTCATTACACAAGAGACAGAGAAGGAAAGACTGTTAAATGTCCAAAGATTAAAAATTGAGCTAGAAGAAACAATGAGAGGATGTTTAGATCTTGAACATGTGAATCAATGCCAAGAGAAAGAGCTGATTTACTTGGTGTTGGAAAATGGGTTATTGGTAAGGGCACGTAAGTACCTACACTTAGCAATAGGCCATTAACCTCCACTTAGGTCCAGTTAGGTCTCAATAAATTAAACCCAGCTCAACCCTTAGTAGCTTGGCAACGAGCGACAAGGCTTAAGTTAGGAGTCTTGAGTGTAAAGCATTTAAAAATCACAAAACAGTGAATAAATAAAACACAAAACACCATATAAATCCAACACAAATTTATAAAAATGGATTTTGTTTTATCTTTAAAATGACACTGAAATTATTAAAATTGGATAAGGGGAACCGGAGATATAAATTTGTAAAGAATTAATGCCCATCGAGGTCGCCTAGACTTTTGCCCCCTCCCTTACCTGGTAGCAAGCATCCTGGGGGCATGAAGGGGAGAGTACTCGACTGAGGTCCCATTGCAGGAATCAATCACTTTTGGGAAAGGCTGCCTCTCAAAATTACTGTGATCACTGCAAAGGGCAGACGGGAGCTGCTATTCCTGACATGAGGAGCATCACTATCACATAAAGCCTAATATAGTCTCAGGGGTCTTCACGCCCCAATCAATGCATATCTTGTCAGTGATCCAGAAGGATTACCATCTATCACCTAATAGGAGGGCAGGGGCATTGCACCCTATGTTCTGGTGGAGATATATTGGGATCCATACATTTATTGTAACTTGTCATGATTCATGTATTCTTACTTAATGTTCCATTTCGTTCCATGCCCTGTGTTGGTGCTGCATGTTGTGCTGATTCTTGTTTTATTCAGAAAGCATGGGTACCAGAGTTTAAAATATGTGGTGATTTATTTGTACTCTGCTATACCCCAACTGTGGTGTTTCAGGCCATGATGTTGTGATGTATAACATTTTTATTCCAAGGCAAAGATTACTAATTTAGGATTTGCGTAGTGCACACAGAATATATACTATATACAATATACTATATATTTTTATATAATCCTTTATGGATCCTCATTTTGTGGTGTATTTATAGTGTCACTGGTGTGAGTGTGTTGCACAAATGCTTTACACATGACCTCTGTGGATAAGCCTGACTGCTCTGTGTCAAGCTACAGGGGGGGGAGCACAGGTTATCTTTGATATGTAACTGACTAGAGTGGTAGATTCTGCCTGGCTTAGGTGCATACCCTAGCCAACCTGAAACCCCATTTCTAACAGAGCCCTTGCAACTCTTCGATCGTGGGCTTTTCTGAAGCATAATGGTAACTATCAGGTTGTTCAACACCTCCAAAATATTAACAATACTGTTGTTCTATGGTTTCCTGTGGAACCGAATACAACCACAATCCTTTTTCAAATTCTGTGCATTGCAGAATGGTTTACAGTTGTGGACTTATGCCAGGACTTCTTCTCTATCCTATTGCATGAGTACAGCCAATTTATGCTCTCTTCTGTATTAAAAGAGAGAGTTTTGGCATGGTGCCGAGTTCCACAAGGGTATAGGTAGAGTTATTTAATATTTAATAAGATCTGGAAGAAAAATCTTGAATCTCTGCAGATTACTTGTGATTCAGTTTTTGAGCAATACATTGATGACCTAATTGTGGCATCTAGCACACAAGAAGCTTTCTGACAACATACCATTGCTTTGTTAAATCATCTGGATGAGAATGGACCAAAAGGTGGATTATTTAAAGAAAAGTGGCGCATCAATCAAAGCGCCCCATTGCGTCTCCCTAACGACAGCATGTGTGCGCCGTATTTACAATATGGGGCATCATGGCGGTCGTGTCCACATTAGCATCATAATTTATGGCGATAATGTGGCGCTGTGCTGGATTAGCTCCATAAATTGTAGCAAAGCACTGGGAGGCTCATTGTTTTGAAAGGGAACGTCATCTTAATGCCTGCCATAGGCAGGCATTAATAATGACGCTCAAAATGGTGCAGTGCAAAGTACTGTTTTCACTTCGCTGATTTTCTGGGCCTTCCTACGCGGGAACACCCCCCCCTTGGAAACATTATGCCTGGTGCAGGCATAATGTGGCGCAAGGCTTTACAAAGTGGCACAATGCTTGCATTGCACCACTATGTTAATATGGTGCAGGGGAAATGCCACCTTGACACCACATTTGCATCCAAAAATGATGCTAATGTGGCACAAGGTTGCGATATGGGCATCACAAATATGCCCCAAAGTGTCTTTTAGTACCTGCAATATTGTCAAAAATAAGTCCAATACTTGGGACATATCATGGAAAATGGAATGAGAAAGGTGTCACGAGAGAGAGTAGAGACCATTCTAAAAATGTGTCCACCCAACACACACAGAGAAGTCAGAATGTTCCTGGGAATGGTTGGCTACTGTACACAGTTGATACCAAACCTTTCCCTCATGGCTAAGCCTTTACTGAGGCTGACACACAAAGATGTGCCTGATCCACTTCCATGGGACAACAAATGCTTACCAAAAGCTGAGAGAAAGTCTCTGTCATGCCCTGGCACTAGGAATGACTAATTACAGTAAGATGTTCACATTGCTTTGTAGTCAGAGAGAGGGCAGCACTCTCACAGTGCTTACTCAGATTCATGGAGATCCTTGAAGACCTGAGGCTTATTTCTCAATTACCCTGTAGCTGCAGGACTGCACGGCTGCTTTAAAGCGGTCGCAGCAGTGGGTGTCAGTATAGAAAGATGTGAATACATAGTGATGGGACATCCTTTAACTATTATGGTTCCTCACTCTATGGAAATCTTGCTCACCAGAACAAAAATACACTATTTGACAAACAATAGACTTACAAAGTATGAGCAGCAGATCCTTGCCTCTAAGTACATTATTCTAAAAAGAATTAAACTGACGATGAGGAAGTTGAACATGCATAGCTGTATGCCACATATTTATGCACCAAGCTGAGACCAGATATAAAAATAAACCTCTGATTGAGCCTGATTATGCAATCTTTGTGAATGGTTTATACCTGGGAGCCATAGAAGGTACTTTTAGAGATGCATACACTGTGTGGACAACTCAAGAGGGTGTGAAAACTTCATGGCTTTGAGGTGCTGCCTCAGCACAAATTGCAGAACTGATTGTCCTTACAGGATCTTGCAGTCTATGAGCCCAATTGAGAGTGACAGTAGTTACACATACTCAGTATGGATTTGTTGTGGTCTAAGACTTCGCACAGTTATTTGTGGTCACAGAGAAGTTTCATGACCTCATCTGCTACTCCCACCTGAAATGAGGAAAATATAAGTTAATTGTTTGATGTATTGCAGATGCCTACCGAAGTTGTAGTGGTTAAATGTGCAGCTCACAGGAGTGGCAATGGATAGCTAGGAAAAGATTTGCTAATGAAGTTGCACCAAATTGTGCACTTGTGTCTGGCACATTGAACAGATCTTACACAAATGAATATGAAGAGAAAACTGCTTTTTCAATGTTGCTGTCAGTGGCTGATCTATGGGAAGAGCACAAGAGATTGAAGGAAGATTTTTTAGAGGCAGAACAACAGGGTTGTATTCAGAGCAGGATGATGGTAGACCAGTGTTGCCAGACAGTTTTGTAGTGTGGTTAGTTTTACGTATTCATTGCGCTTTAGCTTCAGGCTTCAGGCTTCAGGCATTTGTGCACTTTGCCCTGAATATATTTTATTAATTTGCTGACAGCTTAGAGCCTCTGTGCACTTTGCTCTACATGCTTTTTATTAGGCTTCGTACTGTTATTTTTCAAATAGCCAGTTCTGCGGTGGTGTTTTTTATTCATATCACACTGTTTTGCCTACTTCAGCACTGGAGTTCTCCATAACATATTTACTCTGTGCTTCAGTCAAGGATACAGTCTGGTACACTGCCGATAGACGTGGTAGAAGTTTAGACTTGGCATTCCTGCGTAGGGACATTTTGTGATCACGATGACATGTTAGTTATAAAATCACTTCCTTGTCCCAATACACGCAAGAGGGAGATTCCGACTAGACGCTGACTGCCTCGTTGCAGATGCTGAACCAAGATCACAGGTCTTTGCTCAGGTATGAGGGCTGATGTCTCCACAGTGATTCTAATAGGCAAGCTAGAAGCTTAACATGCTGTGCTCTAAATAGAACAAGCAGAGGGAGAGTAGAAACTGTTAGACAATATGATAGCTTTGTTCTTATGTTTTACTCTCCTGGTGACTATTTCAATCCTACTGTGTTGTATTGTTCTGGGTATTGCGGCTCACGCCTTAATATCTAAAATACAGTCGTTTTATTAAAACATTATATAAAACTTATACTGTCTTTGTCATTTGTATATGAGATCATATTGGAAATAAGAGAGTTGGTTTGGATCTGAGTAACCACGACTTCCCTGAGAAGTTCCAAAGATGTCATGCGCTCGGCTGCCGAGTCATTCCTTCCACATGGGAGAAATGAGGCACTGCTAGTTAGCCGAAGCAAAAACCGGATTTAGGGTGACAGAGTTCTTTACACGTGGGTCAGACTCAGTCCCCCACACCGTTATCGATCCTGCTGCCTAGAAATCCAGTAGTCTCATTTAGAATAATGAGAGCCCACGCGACATGGCGCCGCCAACGTTTGGTCTGGCTCTAATGATTAGGTCCGACCGACTCTCTTGGTCTCATATATATTTTGACTCCTCGGTTCCGTATACGGAGATGTCCGTGGGGCTGAGGGTTTCCGCCGCCACGGGATAGGTGCTTCCTATTGCTTAGTGGTTGGTTGTTCAAGCTTGAACTTTGAAAGGAAAACCCCGATATTGGTGTGCCTTCTCTGACCTGGAGCTATTTTTTATAAATGGCGAATCCCAATGTAGTGAATATAGCAATCAATATGCAACACCCGCTCACAGGACATCTGTTGGCACATGGGCTGACGGTCCAGGGGGGTCCAGTCACTTTTGTGGTGGACGCCCATGCAGCCTATAGAACAGAACTTTTTTATTCTTGGGTCGGATTTCCAGCAGTGAATGGGGGTACAAATACTTTTCACGAATACACTGTTGCGAATGTCCCTGGACAATACAGGGCTTACGCTTACTTAGAAATACCTCTATCTTATCAAGAACACCATAATTGGCTTGATGGCGCCCTCCCACACACAGTAGCACAAGTTAGGTTAGGTCTGCTGAGTAATGATGGTCCTACCTGGCCTTTATTAGCTACATACACACCACATCCTGCGGTTGCTCAATTGACAGTGGTTGAAGTTCGTCGTTTATATACAGACTTAACGGCTACATATAGACGATTGGTTCAGTTTGTCATGCAGACACTAAATACTAACGCGGCGCGTGCTGCTCCGGCGCACCCACAGGCAGTGGTTCCGGGTATTAATCCGGCCACTGTACACTCAGTTATGGGTAAGGTACCGGCTAAACGAGAGGAGACTCCATTTTGGCTGGCGCAAAAAATTAATACGCTGGAAGCAGTATTTCCCCATACGGGACCTCAGGATAAACATAGAATGTTGACGATGTGTTTGCCGTATGGGATGGTTCCTCCGGTGGACCTTTGTAATACCTGGGGCACAGTGTTTGCTGCGCTCTACACAACGGCACACGGTACACCGACATTAGCTAATTTACCGGACGTGCTTAAACAAATTCAAGATGAATATGGGGCTGCCCCTGCCTTAGATTTGGGCATGCAGCTGCTGGGCAATTTTGCCACAGTTTCTTCTATTATTTTGAGTAATCTCAAAGGAGAGGCAGTTGCACTAGCGGTGCGAATGCGTCTTCGGGATGTTCCACTGCTTAATCAGGAGCGGGAGCTTCCGAGAATAATAGCGGAAACATATTCTAGTATTGGTCGAGATAGCCTAGGTGCTAGACAACAGAAACCCCAGTTACAGGGTAAAAATAATAAAGATAATACTAAACAGCAACAACCTGAGGGTTCGAAAAAGCGCTGGGAAAAGAAACAGCAAACACCTAAAAAAGATGGTGGGCAGTCTCCGCAACTGGAGACCCCACAGAATAAGTATAATCTCAGGAATAGGGATACTTTGAAGATGCCTGATAGATATCAATATACTGATACACGCCAATCTCGTTCCTTTCAGGACTCCTCGGAAAAGAGAAGTGAGAGAGGTGGGCGGTCAGAGTGGAGGACGGAGTACGTGAAACCGAGACAGGATTCACAACGCTCAGCGGAGGTTTCTATTAAACAAGAAGAGACACCGCTGCAACAAAAACAGCAATTTAAAAAGAAGAAAGTGGCAGCAGTCTCAGTTAGACATGCCGCTCAAGAAGAGAGTTCTCTTGACGAACAAGACATGGGTGTTAGCACTGTTAGACAGCGCGGCAGAGGTCACAATAGTTCGCCGGAGTCTTCTAGAGCATCTGGAGGTGAAAGCAACTGATGACTTCATACAAGTCGAGATGGCCGATATGCGAGTCTCTGATCCTGATAGAGTATATCAAGTGACTCTGCGATTGGAAGGGGACATTGACCGTATTGTAAACGCCATTTTTTGGGACCATGTGGTAAAATCATGTGATGTTCTGCTGGCCGAACAGGATTGGCCACCTGACTTTGTTCGCGACTGTCCGGTTGGGGAGGAGGTTATTACACCTTCCTTCTCACCACTTGTTCCGAGAGAACTAGCGGAGTCCTATAGTAAATCATGGGCTCTAGCACAGGCTCCCGCCCTGTATAGAAATAACGTGGGGTGGGATAGACAATCACCTTATCATGTAATTCCGATAAAGGGCGAACATCAGCCACAACCGCAGTATCCTATCAAATTTGAAGCAAGGGCATCGGTTAGGAAAATTCTTACACAATTGGAGTATCAGGGTGTAATTGAGCCCTGTGTCTCGCCGATGAATAATCCCTTGTTTCCGGTTGCTAAACCGGACCATTCATATAGGATAGTGGTGGATTACCGACATTTGAATAGTCATACACGCACATATGCAATACAGAATTCACATAGCGCAGCGCTCATGAATAATATCGTACGTAAAAAGTACAAGACAACATTAGATATCTCGAATGGATTTTTCTGACAGAATATAGCGCCCGAGAGTCGGGACTATACCTGTTTCAGTGCGTTTGGCTCTCAGAATTTTTTTTGTCGTTTGCCTCAGGGGTATAAGAATAGCCCAGTACTGTTTTCGGCTCGTGTAACTGAAATGCTGCATGAGTTCGACCCTGAAGCGTTATCATATGTTGATGACATATATCTGACAGATGATGAGATTCTGCAACATCTATAAGACACATTTAGTCATCAGGGTGATACCTGGGGCTGTTGGATTTACTTATGTCACCTTTAATGAGGGGGAGACGGTCCCGATTGCATAAAAATCTCACTTGTATTCTGCTGTAGAACAACGATTGGCACAGACTGAGAAAATTCTCACTGCAGTACAGATGGCTTTTATTAAAGAAAGACCGATAGCCCAGGGCCAACGCATTATTGTTGTTTCCCCAATTCCGGCCTTAGAGGCAGTTACAAAAGCGAGTGTTCCAAATTTGAAAGCTTTGCACCCGCGATGGATACAATGGGCTACGTCTTTGACAGCCACTGATGTAGATTACGTATTTGACCCTAAACTGCAGACTCAAGAATTTCTTCAATATGAAATGGAATACCCTGTTCCTGCTGGTACGTTGCCTATTGACCAATATCAAGTGGTCATGTATACCGATGGCTCAGCGCAACCAGCGGTTGGGACTAAACAACAGTATTCTGCTGCATGTGCGGTGGTGAGCGGCACTATGGAGGGGGAAGTGTTCTGCCCCCGACATACTTATACTAAAACCTTGGGAGATTGCACGGCACAGCTGGCTGAGCTCAAAGCTCTATTGTTAGCATTGGAGCACGCGGATCTGGCGACTTTAACCTTGCTGGTCTGTGACTCCAACTCCTGTGTT
Source organism: Pleurodeles waltl (assembly GCF_031143425.1). Taxonomy (NCBI): domain Eukaryota; kingdom Metazoa; phylum Chordata; class Amphibia; order Caudata; family Salamandridae; genus Pleurodeles; species Pleurodeles waltl. The sequence goes on along the minus strand of NC_090437.1, from coordinate 431,643,428 downwards.
CAGTCTTTCAATGAATATCTACACTATTGGAAGATGAATGGGTTCAGAGATTCTAAAGGCAACACCATTAAACATAAAATGTTGTGGGGTAAGGTTGCGGATCTGAAGGAAACGCTTCCTAACGTCCATGTTGTGCATACACTTGGACACCAGCGCGTTGGAATACACGTTGCTGGGAATACTTTGGCTGATGAAGCCGCGAAATCGGCAGTGGCTGTCGCCACTGTGGCCGCAGTGACTCGTTCGAGTTCCAAACCAGACACAGAAATTTGGGCTGCCATAAGGGCTACGGTTGATGGCACGCCCTATCCTAAAGGATTTCCTTCTAAATATAGTTACTGCTTGAATAGTGCGCTGAATGCTGCTGTTACAATTCCAGGCATTGGTGTACGTGAAATTCCCAATAAAATTGAGAGACCTCGATTAATTTCTGTAGCACATGAGGGGGTAGCGTCTGCACATGCTGGTGTGGCTGCCACGATTTCACTTTTACAGGCTTGTTACTGGTGGCCTGGTCTCTATAAAGAGACGAAGCAATATGTCCTTTGTTGTGACGTTTGTCAACAAATTAAAGCATCGTCGGCTAGACTCCCGCAGCAGACGCCCCTTCTGATTTCAAATAAACCATTACAGTGTGTGTACTTGGATCATTGTGGTCCGCTGACACCAGATAGTGCATACAAATATATATTGGTTGCTGTAGATTCGTGCTCCAGATTTGTGTGGGTATGGCCACAACGCTCGGCTGATGCTCGAACTGTTATTAAAGATTTGCGCATCTTTGTCGATACATTTGCAGTTGCGGCTTTTCATTCGGACCAGGGCCCTGCTTTTGCCTCTAAGGCATTCAGGGACACCATGGCTTCATTGGGGGTCCAATTCCAATTCTCGTCTCCATTTCATCCCGAGAGAAATTCTGTCGTGGAGCGTTTAAATCGTGATTTAAAGCAATCCTTAACGGCCAGGGTTATAGGTACGGGTCGTGGTTGGTTAGCCCACCTATATGGAGTACAGAGAGCACTTAATAACTTGCCTAGAAGGTCACTGGGGGGTCGTACTTCATATGAGTGCCTGTTTGGAACACGAATGTATGTTCCTGATCTAGATGGTCCTGTTGTGGAGGCGGGAGATACGCCCTTTGACATAAATGATCGTGTCACTGTTTTGCAGGTTTTACAACAATTCCGTGAAGATAACTCTTCTGCCAGTGCTGCCTCCTCAGGAATTAAGGATGAGCCAGTAACACCTACTGGTTGGATACCCAGGATTGGGGATCTAGTGCGTGAAGAGGTCGCAGTTAAGAAAGAATTTGGTCCTTCTTATCGAGCACCTGTCCCTGTGTTGGGGGTGAGCGGCACGAGAACTGTAATTTTACCGCCGCTGCGAAGGGCCAAAGGAAATCGCTTTGTTTCCATTGATAATGTCAAGTTACAGCATGTGGCCGATTCTGCACAGCAGACCAAGAGGGACACCCAGTAGTTCCGGAATCCCTCTCACTACTGGGGAAGAAGTCCCGCTGCAGGTGATTTTCACCGACACTGTTTCCTCTCCGAGCTTGGGGAGGGTGGATGATGATCTTGCGATTGTTCCACCGACGACGATTAATATGGAATCTTTTGATCAAATTGCTGTACGTTCTACTGATGTTTCTGAACATGTGGTTTATAGCGTGCCAAGGCGAGAGCCTCCATCTGCTTCTTTGTTCACAGTTGCACCTTTTGCTAGAACTGCTTCTGGCTGCTTCAACAACGCTGATAATGATGTGTCCCGCTCCTCGTCCTCGATGTCTTCTGTCCACGACGGCTGCTGGGTTGGATTAAACGCACATATTTTGTTTTTTCTTGGAACTATTTTTGGCTGTTTTTGGCCGTGATGACTCTTTTATTATGGTTAGGATTTGTGGTTACTTTTTTTCTGATAATACATGGTCATTTTCTTCCTGATCGATCTGACATTGAGCACGTGGAGACTGTGTTAAAACCGCATTTTTCGTCTCATATGGTTCGAAGAGACTTGTCCACTGTAAACATTTCTGCGATACCAATTCCGGATGGGATTGTGTGGGATAAAGTGATGTTTGATATATATGGTCCCACTGAATTGATTCAAATACTGTATGTCCTCAAGTTATCAATGAATGATATTGTTATACCTGGATTTGTTTCTGATGATTGGGATGTGAAGACAGTAAATTCTATGCTAACGGATTTGCAATATTTTACTGTCTATGACGATGAAGATGCTTACCAGTTTAGAGATAATCATGGTGACATGTTTTGCTACAACTATTATGTACACCACTTTATTCATAAAGCTAGTAGCCCTAAGTCCATGTTTAATTATGTGCAATGGGAACATTGCTCGACTCCTCCACAAGGGAGTTCGAAAACGTATTATGACAAATTTGCATATTTTTCTGGGATGATCAACTAAATGCTAAGTCCTACTATTTTAAAGTTGCACCGTATTCTAATAAGCAAATGTTATTGACCGATACTAAATTGCTGTATTCAAATTTGTTTGTATCTAAACTTTCAGTCGAGGGGTATGAATTCTGGTTTAAAACTGTTGACTTGAAAAGTGTTTGGGGTTCGAAAAATTGGCAGATGCAAGGCAGGGATACGTTATTTAGAGCATGTATTATCCCTGTGCAGATGATTTTCCTCAATGACACAGTACAACAGACTAGCTGTTTGGGCTTAGCGACAATTAGGGAGTTGACTTTGCCTAGTATACCTGTCCCTTCTAAATTAAAAAATTGGCAGCACTATGTGAATGCTACTTTTAGTGAATTTACACATTGGGTCCAGAATGGTACGCTTAACGTTTCATCGTTACATCCAGGCGGGTGGTTATTATGGCCTGTAGACACTAATGTGTGTCATCAACGTTTTGTCACCTCTTCAGGGGGGTTCAGGACTAGCAGGGCAGATCCTCGTTACGTATCACCAGAACATGCTGATATTATAACTACATACAGTGTGGGGAAGCTTTGTCAGCAATGGTTGAAGTCATCCACGCTGGATGCAGTTAAGTCACATCTCAAGTTACTGTCTAATGATACTGATTTACAAGATTTTTTGTCAGGTCCCAAAGTACCATGGAAGAAAAGGTTCTTATACGAAGTTTATAATGAGATTTGGAAACTTTCACAACAAGGGGCTGCAGCCCGGTTGAGGCAGATTGATCAGGAAAATCTGTTGCAGACTTTGGGGGTCATTCCGACTCCGGTCGGCGGGAGCACCGCCAACAGGCTGGCGGTGCTCCGCCGGGCATTCTGACCGCGGCGGTACAGCCGCGGCCAGAAATGGAAAGTCGGCGGTGTACCGCCGACTTTCCGCTGCCCATGGCCATGGGGATTCCGACCCCCTCACCGCCATCCTGTTCCTGGTGGTTTCGACCGCCAGGAACAGGATGGCGGTGAGGGGTGTCGTGGGGCCCCTGGGGGCCCCTGCAGTGCCCATGCCAATGGCATGGGCACTGCAGAGGCCCCCGTAAGAGGGCCCCACTTTGAATTTCAGTGTCTGCTCAGCAGACACTGAAATTCGCGACGGGTGCTACTGCACTCGTCGCACATCTTCCACTCCGCCGGCTCCATTCGGAGCCGGCTTCATCGTGGAAGGGTGTTTCCCACTGGGCTGGCTGGCGGCCTTTTGGCGGTCGCACGCCAGCCCAGTGGGAAAACCAGAATGACCGCCGCGGTCTTTTGACCGCGGTACGGTCTTCTGGCGGTCCCAGCCAGGCCGCCGGCTACCGCCACCGCCCGGGGTCAGAATGACCCCCTTTGTCTGTTGTTGATAATGGCATGCATACCCTTTCTGACCGTGTTTACATGATTGACAGCATTGTTTCCTCTGCCATTGACATTATTAAATCGGACATGTCTTCTTTGTATCATGGGCAGAGTCAAACGCGGTCCATCATGCAGCTGGGTTGGACTCTTCAGACCTTGAAGGCGGGTCGCGTTCCATGGCAGCACATTCGTGCCAGAGAAATCTTTATCTCTTTTAATTTGACTCGTCAACAACAACTGATGGCTAAAAAGGAAGCGACATATGTTATGTTAAATATTGAGAAATTAGAGAAACTGCCTTTCACGGTAGCTGAGATTCCGTCAGCTGAGTGGTTGATTCATGGGGTTATTAATTTGCCTATCTCCACTTTGCAATTTACTTCTTGTTTGAAGCACATTCCGGTGGGTAGATATGAACTATTGGGAGACAGTAACATACACGAGGTGTGGGAGCTTCCTTTTCAGTACAGATGTGTTAATGGTTTGAAGGAGGTTTTTCTTAGCGGCAGTGAATGCGAAGCTTCTGTCAGCCATTCAATGGTCTGTAAACAGCTGTCCTTGCACGGGGCGTGTAACGCTTCGATTGCTAACTTAGCTTGTTATCTGAAGGGAGTTCCAGTCCCGGTTATTAAAAACACTTTCCAGGTGCTTTCTAACGGCAGTTACATTGTTCTTAACAGCGAACGCTGCTGTGGCATGCGTGCCGGAATAGTTTACATCGTCGTTGTCAACAAGGCCGTTACGTGCTGCGGGAATGTGTTGTTTCCCCCCACTCAATTTAGGGAGGTAGCGGACATCTGGCCTCATATTGCTACTTTCAAGGTTGATTTCGACAAGTTGAGTTGGCTAAAACGTTATTGTTTCAAAAGCATGTGGTCCTTACATCTGCTAGCGAGACCTACGCACTCCAGGTGGCAAGGTCATCGGCGGAGATACAGTCCCTTTTGAATACTAACTTTCCAAGTCACTTCGGTGAACTTGTGGGACGTATATTTAATGCATCCAGCACTGCTGGTATTGCACATTTTTTCAAAGCCGTTGGTTTTGCTCACACCTTCTCTTCCATTTTCGGTTTGATACCTTCGGCTATACATTCTATTTTCGGAAGCGTTTTTGGGGGTTTCCCGATTACTTTGGCTTTATTGGCTGGAGTCTTGCTGTTGTTGCTATTTTTTCGCAATGGCTGTCCCGTCACGACGAGATCCTGTATTGCTGCTCCCGTCAGCGCAGCTGTGTCGTGAACGCATGATGCAGCATTTTGGAGCAACACTCCTGGGACATTTGGAGTGTGACTGGTCTCTGTCATTCAGACCGGTTTTGGATTGTGTGCAAACCGTGTTTTGATGCCTTTGGTGCTCGTTTGAACATGCACTGGCTCTCTGTCTCTCACTGCAGCGCCCTCCAATGGTCGATACTGATCTGTTGATGTTCCCGATTAGGGCTCATTCCCAGACTTGTGTACTACGGTTGCGCTTGCTTCGTGAGGCGGTTTATGAGATTCCCTTCCTGGAGGAAGATGGTATTGTCTCTTTCATAGGCCCTGCACGGGGTGCCGCCCTGAATGGTTTTGGGGCTTTGAATCACACCTGCTCCATGGTACTTTGTGGCGTGGATCTTCCGATATTGACATATATCGAAGTGGAGGAACTCCTGCGTTCTGTTGCTTCTGTCTGACGATTGGATTTTTGCGAAATTGACACTATATTGAATTTGGCTTTATGATCACATGTTATCTAAATTTATGACTGTGTTGTCTTCTCACCTTGTCGAAATAATTGTTTTATATATTGTTTATATTTGGGGCATTCTTTTATATTGTTGGCACCACTTGCTACCGACAAGGGGAGGGTGTAGTGTGGTTAGTTTTACGTATTCATTGCGCTTTAGCTTCAGGCTTTAGGCATTTGTGCACTTTGCCCTGAATATATTTTATTCATTTACTGACAGCTTAGAGCCTCTGTGCACTTTGCTCTACATGCTTTTTATTAGGCTTCGTACTGTTATTTTTCAAATAGCCAGTTCTGCGGTGGTGTTTTTTATTCATATCACACTGTTTTGCCTACTTCAGCACTGGAGTTCTCCATAACATATTTACTCTGTGCTTCAGTCAAGGATACAGTCTGGTACATTGCCGATAGACGTGGTAGAAGTTTAGACTTGGCATTCCTGCGTAGGGACATTTTGTGATCACAATGACATGTTAGTTATAAAATCACTTCCTTGTCCCAATACACGCAAGAGGGAGATTCCGACCAGGGAACCACAACTAGATGCTGACTGCCTCGTTGCAGATGCTGAACCAAGATCACAGGTCTTAGCTCAGGTATGAGGGCTGATGTCTCCACAGTGATTCTAATAGGCAAGCAGAGGGAGAGTAGAAACTGTTAGACAATATGATAGCTTTGTTCTTATGTTTTACTCTCCTGGTGACTATTTCAATCCTACCGTGTTGTATCGTTCTGGTTATTGCGGCTCACGCCTTAATATCTAAAATACAGTCGTTTTATTAAAACATTATATAAAACTTATACTGTCTTTGTCATTTGTATATGAGATCATATTGGAAATAAGAGAGTTGGTTTGGATCTGAGTAACCACGATTTCCCTGAGAAGTTCCAAAGATGTCATGCGCTCGGCTGCCGAATCATTCCTTCCACATGGGAGAAATGAGGCACTGCTTGTTAGCCGGAGCAAAAAACGGATTTAGGTTGACAGAGTTCTTTACACGTGGGTCAGACTCAGTCCCCCACACCGTTATCGATCCTGCTGCCTAGAAATCCAGTAGTCTCATTTAGAATAATGAGAGCCCACGCGACAGTTTATTGTTTCACATGACAAAACATTCCATTACATCTAGGGAGATATGCAATGGTGACATTATTCAGACAGAATGGGTTTACCCCAGATTATTTAAGATGCTTGCAGAGGACTTGTGCCATCAATGTGTGACATGATGGCAGATTAATGTAAGGAAAAGCACACCAATAACCTTGACTCTCGTAGGAAGATCAGGTGGTCTTTTCAGCAGAATGCACTTGGACTTTGTTAGAAGTGAGGTCTCTAATTTGTAGTCACTTCACACCCTTTCCAAGTAGGGACCCTCACTCTAGTCAGGGTAAGAGAGATACCCAACTCAGATAACCCCTGCTCACCTCCTTGGTAGCTTGACACGAGCAGTCAGACTTATCTCAGCAGCAATGTGTAAAGCATTTGCACATAACAAACAGTAATGCAGTGAAAACACTACAAAATGGCAACACACCAGTTTTAGAAAAACAGCCAATATTTATGTGTATAAAATAAGACCAAAATGAGAAAAATCCAACGTACAGAAATAAAGATATGAATTTTGCAAGAATTAACTTTAAAATACACTTCCTTGAAGTCGATAGCTCCACCTGCGGCTATCATGGCATCGTGAACAACAAATACAACAGTTCAGGACGGCTGCGTGGAAGGGGGCCATCAAGAAGACCCACAAACAGTACTTTGATAATGTAGGGTGTTGTGATCCTCGTGATGAGATCCGGAGAGCGGCACCTCTGGCATCAGCGGGCATCGGTTCTGGAGGTTGGTTCAAGGGTCTTGGGGCCCTTGAAGTCACATGCATTGCAGGTCGAACTCTGGGCTGAAGATGAAGTCAGGAGCCCTGGTTTTGATGGTGCCAGGCTGCTGTGTGAAGCAGAATGATGAGATGTAAGGTGCACATTGGTCACGATGCAGGCAGTGGCTTGGTGACAGCATCCTGCGGTATCATTGAGTCCAGGGCTGTGGTAGGGTGGTGCAACATGCAGCGTCTTCCGATTGCGGTGCAGGCAGCGGCAGCATCGTTTCTGAAGTGCTGTCAGTGTTAGGCCAAAGGAGGCAGAACAACACAGGGCAGGCTCCGGGTGGCTCCCATCGATCGCGGTGCAGGCATGGGCGTCTGTTGACGATGCTGGAGTCAATGGCACTGGCATCAGTGCAGGACAGGTTGGTGCTTCGTATACCTCACCAGTGGTGACCTCAGGCCACAGTGCAGGCAGCGACATCAGTGTCAGCATTGATTGGCGTCATTGGGGATACCAAGGCTGCAGTGTGAGCAAGGCAATGCAGAGTGTGGGCCCCACAGGTCACGGTGTAAGCAGCGGCTCGGTGACAGCATCATGTGGCGACATCAATGAGACCAGGGTTGCGTTGTGAATCAGGGCATGTCTCGTTGCAGCATTGTCAGGTCACAGTGCAGGCAGCAGCATAGTTGACAGGGTCATGGTGATTTTTCTTCTTTTGCAGCACAAAAACACAGTTCCTAGTACTGTAGGCAGATGAATCTGAAGTCTTGAGATTTACAACAGCAGACAAGCTCTACTTCAAGCCCTTGGAAAAAATGTACATGCAGGATACACAACAAAGTCTAGTCTTTGTCCTCTTTAAGGCAGAAGCAGCAACTGTAGGCCAACCCAGCAAAGCACACACAGCAAAGGGGCAGTACTCCTTCTCCAGCTCTTCTTCTTGGCAGAGATTCCTCTTGATCCAGATGTTTTCTAAAAGTCTGGGGTTTTGGGTCCACTACTTATACTCATTTCTACCTTTGAAGTAGGCAAACTTCAAAGGAAAGAATCTGTTGTTCACCAGATCCGGTCTGGCCCCAGACAGGAGACTGCATTGTGTGAGGATTGGCACAACCCTTTCAGGGTGTAGGTGTCAGCTCCTCCCTCCCCACTGTAGCCCAGAAAGAGTCATCAGGATATGCAGGACACACCTCCAATCCCTTTGTGTCACTGTCTAGAGGGAATTCACAAACAGCCCGAGTGTCATTCTGAGCCAGACGTGGACTCCACAGGCAGGCAGAGACACAGAATGGTTAGGCAAGAAAATGCCCACTTTCTAAAAGTGATATTTTCAAACAGACAATCTAAAAACCACTAAAAGATGTATTTCTAAATTGTGAGTTAAGAGACCCCAAACTCCAAATCTGCATATGCTCCCAATGGGGAATAGCACTAAAAATATATTTAAAGGCCGTCTCCATGTTAACCTATGGGTGAGATAGGCCTTGCAATAGTGAAATTTTTTTTAGCAGTTTTTCACGATCAGGATATGTAAAACACACCAGTACATGTCCTACCTTTTAAATACATTGCACCCTGCCCATGAGGCTACCTAGTGCCTGCCTTAGGGGTGCCTTATATGAACAAAGAGAAATGGTTTTGGCCTGGCAAGTGGGTGCACTTGCCAGGTCGACATGGCAGCTTAAACCTGCACACACAGACACTGCAGTGGCAGATCTGAGACATGCTTACAGGGCTATTCATGTGGGTGGCACAATTAGCGCTGCAGACCCACTATTAGCATTTGATTTACAGGCCCTGGCCACACATAGTGCACTTTACTAGGGACTTACTAGTAAATCAAATATGCCAATCATAGATACACACATCACCAATACAATTTACACAGGGAGCACTTGCACTTTAGCACTGAACTGCAGTGGTAAAGTGTGCAGAGAAAATAAACTAGTAAAAGCAGATCTGAAAACATAGGAGGAAGCAGGGAAAACATTTGGGGATAACCCTACAAAAATGCACCATTTCTAATAGATTTTCTCAAGATGCCTGTTTGGAATGGGCTGAGATATTTAATAGTTGTAGTGTGCATTTTCCCTCAATGAGTGGAAGCCTAGCTAAGTGGAGCAGAGATGACATTGTAGTTCTTGTCCAGAAACATCTGAAATTGTTGAGAAACTCAATGGAACAATAAAGTCCCAGTTGGAGAAAGTCTGTTAATTCACTTCTCTGAAATGGCCTTATGCTTTGCCCTTGGTGTTGATGAGTCTTTGAAGTACACCTAAAAGGAAGACAGGATTATCACCACATGAAATCCTTATGGGGCATGCTATGAGATTGCCTGCTGTACCTGCAAATGCAATGATTAATATTACAGATGACATGATACTCGATTATTGTAAAAGATTGGCTGACGTGGTGCATTCTTTTTCTCAACAGGTTAAAGCTGTCACTGCTAATCCACATCAAGAAGAGTGTCAGGACCTGTTAAAAAAACATGTGAGAAAGTTGTGTTTGGAACCAAATGGAAAGGCCCGTTTCATGTAAGTCTCATCAGGAATACTACTATTAAATATGCCAGAGTACTGAACTGGGTGCATGCATCACATACCTAGACAACAAGAAATCTATATGAAGAAATCGTATTCTTTGAGCCAGAACCAGGAGTACAGGTTACAGTACCACTGCAAGCTGTACAACTGTAAGGAACAATACTGCAAGAGACACAACAGCAAGTAAGAGAAATGGGTCAAGAACCACAGACAGTCCCAGCAATCCAAATAACTGTGATTTCACAAAGTGGCATTGATGTTTCTGGTGAAGGGGAAGAAAAAAAAAGATCTCAACCTGAGGTAACAGTCGAGACATCACTACAACAACCAGAAGATCCATGGGATGGGTCATGTATTGGATCAACAAGAGTCACTTAGGATGTTGAATGGCCACAAAACTATGGTTGAAGGAAATTGAGGATCTAGGGCCAGATGTAGCAAAGGTTTTTACCCATTCTGTGTCTATGGGAAAATGTGTTTGTACATATGGCCCCTAGTGTGTTAGTTAAATGCACACCGCTAACAACTGTTGTGGGGACAGAATCAGGCAGGATAAGTGACATAGCAGAAGGAGTTTAACAGGCAGCAAGGAGATCAAAAAGAGTGAGAGTACCTTGATAGCGGTATTCTGCACCTAATTTGACATATTATGTGAATCAAGTGCTAAATATACCAATATCAGATTTGATAGATTTGAGATCAGGACAGTTTGAACATCCAAGACATCACAATAAACACCGTATTGGGAAAAAGCTACTGAAAAAGATTTCTGAAAGAAATAAAACATTTGAAATACTTTATTGAATGAAAAAGTGCAAAAGAATGAACTAAAGGTTGAAAACATGTTGAATAAAAAGATAGACTCCATATGCCCCAAGATTGGAGTAGAAGAGTAGGATTAGGGAGAACTATAGGAAATTTCTATAAATAAAGCTAAGATAACTAACTGTAAAAGAAAAGAAGAAAATTCAGGAAGCTGCTAAGTGCAAAAAAGCCTGAAAAGTGGATTATTAACTTCACTTGCTGCAAATATTTTACTTAACAATCTGACTTTAGACAAGCATGTGGCTCCTAACCAAAGCAAGATTATTAAGGGTATTACAGTCTTTAGATGCAAAGAATTGTTACCTCAGTGCACATTTACCTGCATCAGCTGTAGAGGAGGTGAACTCCCACCACAAACCTTTGTTACATGAAATCACATATAGTATTTGATTTATTCTAGTGTATATACAGGAACACTTTGAATATTATCATTCCAAATTGTGTATGATTCTTTCAAAAGTTCATTTACAGAAGATCATGAATCTACATCCACAAGAAAAGGAAACTGAGATAGCTTGGGATTACTTTAGACTATTCTTATCTAAATACACTGTTAAGGCATATGAAAACAACTTGACCTATCTAATGAGACCATTAGTGAAGACATTTATTGTGATGTTAGAAGAATGGATTGCACACATTTCCCATAGCAAAAACAGAGAAGAAAATGTTTTGAAAAATGTTTGGAAGATGGAGGAAGATGACTACAGAAAAAAATGATCTACCCTAATTTGAAATTAGACAGAAGACAAAAGGACAAAATATGTGTTTTCAGAAGAAGAAACCAACGTAAATAGAAGCCTGTAGGAATTAGCAATTATGAACTTTCAACTGAAATATCAGGAGGTTCATGGCAAATTTTACACGAAGAAGAGACAGCCATTCCAAGAGTTTATTTATTTGTGGACAGGATGGTTCTTTTTAATTGCCAGCTGATTCGGAGGGTTTTTGCTATTTTGCTTTGCTGTTTCCTAAGATGTATTGTGTAAATAGTATAGATGCTTCCACAATGACACCATCACATAGACACATGCATAGTATAAGTAATGGAACACAATTAGTTGGAAATATTTTTGGAGCGATCATCCCACCTGTGGGAGTTGTTTTAAATGATGAGAAAATTAGAAAGCTGTCAACAGTAGTAGACAAATTGGCAACCAGTACTTCTGGAGCTTTATTAGTTAACATATAATTAATGGTTTTAAAAAATTGCATAGCATTTGACATTTTGCTTGCAGAGAGAGGCTGAGTCTGCAAAATGATGAAAGCTAAATATTGCTGCACTTCTGTTCCTGACAAGAGTAAGACAATTTTAAAATTCGCAAAGAACATTTCTGGTCTGAAACCTGAATTAGATTAATTGGAAATCAATAGTGTTTTAGTAAGTTTAAGTAAAGGTGTTTCCAAAATTTGTAACTGGTTTACAACAGCTCGGGAGGGGTTTTCGAGGCAATACTAGTACAAATACTAGTTTTTGGTGTTTGTTTCCTAACCTTATTAGTTTCTTACAAATGTATCAAATGCTATCGGAAAAAGAGAAAGAGCAGATAGAGGGAAACACAGAGATAAAGACAAACTTAGAATTAAAAGATCAAATCAATCAAGAATGTAAAAGGCTGAAGGCATCTGAGAGTGGGAAAAGAAAGGGAAAAGACTCAACTGAGGATGAGAGTGAACTTTAAAGATTCATTTGTGAAGACATTACAATGGTTGATAACCATCAGGGGGCGCTGAAGCATTTTACAATGGTGAGAGAACTAATGCAATAATGTGCAGAATAAACATGTGGCTTTTAATGAAAATAAATGCATTTAAATGCAAAAAGGGTAGCAGGCAACCATATTTACTCATACTAGGCCTGAACGGCTAAAGCAGCATTTTCGGACAAACTGATATGACTTACGAATGTTATCCCCCTATAAAATGTTTATTTCCTAATGTTCCCATGGGCATGTTTTTTTACGTATAATAGTTATAAAATATTTTCATTTACCTCTGCAAATGTTTCTACTTACCCAAAGGTTACTGTTAACTAATGAATAGAGATTTATCATTTAGTGAAGCAACAAAGAAGTTCACTCATGAATATTCAGCTTTTCTTAAGAGAGTGAAAGATGTAAGACTTTGCATTTGATAACAAATACTTGATTCCACATTGCTGTTTGTGGAGTATTGTGTTCCTGGTGAGAACTGGAGCGATCCAGTTCCTATGAGAGCATCAAAATATGATTGTCTCACTGAAGAAAAAAAACATATTCCAAAAGCCATAGATTGTAATGTCTATAATAGTGAGTGTGCCTAGAGTAGGCCACCACACAGTCTTCCCATAGCCACTTTACCCACATCCCCACTGCTTTGAGACTTGACTGAGTTTCTTTAACCTCTCTTTATGGGATGTTCTGCTTTGAACGATTATCGAATCACTGATCTGATATATTGATGCTAAAGCTTTATGCTTACTGATCTCTCTCTCTCTAAGTGGAACTCTTTATTGGTTCTAACTGGTACTTTTTAATCCTCATTCCTAGATTAGGGACTCTTTCCTTCATGAAATGCACTTAATGCATTTATTATGATTTATTGATTACTTCATTTGATCATTGACAAAACTAATGATTGATGTTGATAAAATTATATATTGATTACAATAAAGATGAATTACTAAAAATATTTGATTAATACAACCCTTAAACCCCATACCAAAATCTTATTATTTACTGAAAATAGATTATGATGAAAATGTAATGTGATGTACAGCTCCTGGTTAATCTCAGCCAGCAACAAGTGTCAATCAGCCTTTGAGAAGAACAGCAGGAATTTCTCTCTGAAGAATGGTAAATCCTTCACATAAAACTATAACTTAACTGAGATTCCTGTGCAACCACACCTAACTATTATGTTACTTTGTGCTTTTCTGTGAATTTTTTAGGGTTTTTATTAATGTAAAGTAATATTGTATTACCAATCATAAAACCAACAGTGCTGTGTGAGGCCTTTGGCTGTGTGCAGCAGGAGGTTGGGTGCAGGGCCTACTCTGTATCACACATTGCGGCTGAACGTCCAGAAGGCAGCCAACCCCACACTGCTAATGTCTTTTGGCATGTGCAGCACAAGGTTGGCCTTCAGGCCTCAGGGAAAACATCCAGGGACAAATATAAGAAGAAATGGGAGCGATCTCTGTGCCCCATCGAGCCTTATTAGACCTCGGGGATCAGTGATCTGTTATCTGTGAAAGTGATCTGTATGGTAAAGGCTGTGTGCAAAATGCATGCATGGGAAGAGCATGCATTGTAGCGTATAACAGTGTATGCTATCTGAGCTTCCGCCATAATATATACATTATAAGTCCCATGTTGGCCCTGACAGCCTTAGGGGGGTCATCCCTCATCTTTTTGTCTGCCTTCTTCCACTTTTCTGACACTGTTTTTTGCTGGTTTTAGGACTCTGCGCACTTTAGCACTTCTAACCAGTGCTAAAGTGCATATGCTCTCTCCCTTAAACATGGTCACATTGGTTTATCGCCAATCGGCATATTTGATTTACTCATGAGTCCCTAGTAAAGTGCACTACATTTTCACAGGGCCTGTAAATTAAATGCTACTAGTGGGCCTGCAGCACTGATTGTGCCACCCATATAATTAGCCCCTTAATTATGTCTCAGGCCTGCCATTGGAAGGCCTGCATGTATAGTTTCACTGCCACTTCGACCTGGCATTTAAAAGTACTTTCCAAGCCTTAAACTCCCCTTTTTCTGCATGTAAGTCACCCCTAAGCTAGGCCCTAGGTAACCCATAGGGCAGGGTGCTATGAAGGTAAAAGGCAGGACATGTACAGATGAGTTTTAAATGTCCTGGTAGTGAAAAACTCCTACATTTGTTTTCTACTACTGTGAAGCCTGCTCCTTCCATAGGCTAGCATTAGGACTGCCCTCATATACTTTTTGAGTGGTAGATTCTGATCTGAAAGGGGTAACTAGGTCATATTTAGTATTGCCAGGATGGTAATAGAAGATTCTGCTAATTAGTCAGTTTGGACTTTATATTACTATTTTAGAAATGCCACTTTTAGAAAGTGAGCATTTCTCTGCGGGTATATGTCAAAACAACGAGTGCTTCAACCACCCATGCCTGAACAACGAGGTCTGAACAACGGCCTTGTTGTTATCACTAATGCCTTTGCCACAAATGCCTTAACAACGTTTTTGTTGTAAAGGCATTCCTGGTAAAGGAATTAGCGATCAGCATGCATGGTTCCAGCATGCGTCCCCCTGCCCCCCCACCTTTAAAAAGTACTGCAACCCCCTCACACCCACAACCACCCCAACCCCCATCCCCAAAATTACTACAACCCCAACCCCCCTCGCCTAAAACCTAAAGCACCCCACCCCACCCCTAAAACCTAAACCCTGACCCCTCCTCCCCATCCCTAAACCCTAATCACCCCGAGCACCCCACCCCCAAAAACTAAAAACACCCGACTCCCCACCCCTAAAACCTAAACCACCCCAACCCCCCACCCCACCCCTAAAACCTAAACCCTGACCCCTCCTCCCCCGCCCCTAAACCTTACTCACCCTGAGACCCCACCCCCAAAAAAACAGCCCCAGTCCCAGCCCAACTTACCTCCTCCTTGATCGTGTCGACTCCCTTCTTCTGTGCCTTAACCACGCATGTACATGATTCACACATGCGTGGTTAAGGCCCTAAAACAAGGAAGTTGTGGAAAACTAAAGCATTGTTTCACTTTCCTTTTCCACGACTTTGTGGTTCATGACTCATTGTTCGGGATGCTTCCTTTCCTCTGCACTTAAACACCGTCAGGGCCTTACAGCCTGTCTCCAATCAATGTGCTCGCTGGGCTGGTTGACAGCTCCCTTGTGCATTTCACCCAGACAACCACAAACACAGGACACTCAGTCACTCCTGCACTCATCTGCATATTGAATGGGTCCTCCTGTGATGGAAGGGTGGAGGGCCTGACACATTTCAAAGGCCACACACAATGGACTGCCAAACCCCTTACTGTGACCCTGGCAGACAGGACTAAATTGAAACCACTCTTTGAAGTCTCTCCCACTTCAAAGGCTTTTTTAGGTATATAAACTGGGTATCTGACTCCACCAACTCAGACACTTCTGGACCCACACATACATTCTGTCAACTGAAACTGCTTAGCTGCCCAAAGGACTCATCTGGACTGCTTTTAAGAGACGGACTGCTGCCCTGCTGTTGCCCTGCTGCCCTGCTGGCCTCTGACTTTGTTGAGAAGGACTATGGGGGTCATTCCGACCCTGGTGGGAGCACCGCCAACAGGCTGGCGGTGCTCCGCAGGGCATTCTGACCGCGGCGGTATGGCCGCGGTCAGAACAGGAAAACCGGCGGTGTCCCGCCGGTTTTCCGCTGCCCTGATGAATCCTCCATGGCGGCGCAGCTTGCTGCGCCGCCATGGGGGATTCCGACCCCCTCACCGCCATCCTGTTCCTGGCGGTTCCGACCGCCAGGAACAGGATGGCGGTGAGGGGTGTCGTGGGGCCCCCGTAAGAGGGCCCCACTTTGAATTTCAGTGTCTGCTTAGCAGACACTGAAATTCGCGACGGGTGCTACTGCACCCGTCGCATCCTTCCCACTCCGCCGGCTCCATTCGGAGCCGGCTTCCTCGTGGGAAGGGGTTTCCCGCTGGGCTGGTGGGCGGCCTTCTGGCGGTCACCCGCCAGCCCAGCGGGAAAGCCAGAATGGCCTCCGCGGTCTCTCGACCGCGGAGCAGCCATATGGCGGTTCCCACCAGGCGGGCCTCAGAAAGAGGCCCTATGTCTTTCCCAAAAGTGCTCTCCAAGGGCTTCGCGGGAACCGCCATATGGCCGCTCCGCGGTCGAAAGAACGCGGAGGCCATTCAGGCTTTCCCGCTGGGCTGGCGGGCGACCGCCAGAAGGCCGCCCGCCAGCCCAGCGGGAAACCCCTCCCCACGAGGAAGCCGGCTCCGAATGGAGCCGGCGGAGTGGGTATGTGCGACGGGTGCAGTGGCACCCGTCGCGTATTTCAGTGTCTGCATAGCAGACACTGAAATACATAGTGGGGCCCTCTTACGGGGACTCCAGGGGCCCCGCGGCACCCCCTACCGCCATCCTGTTCCTGGCGGGAGACCCGCCAGGAACAGGATGGCGTAGGGGGTGTCAGAATCCCCATGGCGGCGGAGCGCGCTCCGCCGCCATGGAGGATTCTCAAGGGCAGCGGAAAGTCGGCGGTACACCGCCGACTTTCCGTTTCTGGCCGCGGCTGAACCGCCGCGGTCAGAATGCCCAGCGGTGCACCGCCAACCTGTTGGCGGTGCTACCGCGGTCATTCGCCCTGGCGGTTTTTACCGCCAGGGTTAGAATGACCACCTTAATCTCTTCAGGAAATTCCTTGTGAGTCGAAAATCGACTCACCGCCTGCCGAATTCGAAGCGAAGCCTGCATTGCTACCGAGAAATCACCGCACAGCTGACTGGAATGACACAGCCCAACTTCCTGAGTGGAAATTCGACTTAGCGCCTGCCTTGCGAAGGAAAATTTGATGCACCGCCTACCGGATAGACACAGTACCCATTCCTTCTTCCAGCGTGTCAATGATTTCCCTGCATCGTCCCTGGGTGTCAAAATATCCCTGCATCGCAGTGAGGAATCAAGACTTTAACGCATCTCCTCCTCTGCGGGCTCCATGCATCATTATTTCTGAAGCAAAACAGGTAATGTGTGTAATAAAGAGACAAATGTTTATTTCTATGGATTAAGGCTCTTTTAAGCCTTTTAATAGTGATATTTCAATTGTGTTTATTTGATCTTTGTCGTTTTGAGCTTGTTTTATTCAGATAAATATTATCTATTTTCCTAAACCTGTGTGGGGTACTTTTGTGGTGTTTTTACTGTGTTACTGTATGATTTATTTTACAAATACTTTACACATTGCCTTCAAAGTTAAGCCTGACTGATAAGTGCTAAGCTACCAGAGGCCGAGCACATGATAATTTGGAGTGTGTGTGACTTACCCTGACTAGGATTGTGGTTCTAAGGGTGTATACCTCTGCCAACTAGAGGCCCTATTTCTAACACACCAATTATAGGTTAGCTAAATGAGATCGTTTTTTGATGACGAGGATGAATTAGGGTGTGAATACCATACTGTGAAAGTGACATAGCAACAGACATAATGCAAATTGTTTTTGGTGTTCAGAATGGCTTAAGGGGGGAGACACACAGGTTTGATGTATCACTCCATCATCACAGACATAAAATAAATAAATACGAAATTATAAAGTGTTAGTGAATTTTTCACTCGACAATCAACTACTCACAAAGTAGGTTTACAAATTAAGTAAAATAATGTGTACATTTTTAATCTATAGAACGTGTTCAAACAAATCATCTGCAGTTTACTCATTTCAAATTAAAGTGTAGAAATCATTGAACATTTCATGTAGTTTGCCCTTGAATTTATTGGAAAAATATCACATTTGTAGGCTTACATTAAAATGGTTCGAAGTAAAACTCTGTCAATAAGCAATAAACAAGTTAAAAAAATTAGCAATAACATTGAATTAAACAGCACAGATATTTTTTAAAGGTGTAAGCAGTGAGTAAGCTATCCTCATATTGGAATAAATGAGCAATCCACAAGTTGCAGTGGTAGAAGGGTTAAAGGCCGAGAGGTATAAAATAATACAAATCGCCGTAATGTGCATACGCACTGGCCAGTCAGTGGTACAACAACAGGAAAATATAGATTAGAAGATAAGTATAATCATGTGTCCAGGTGCAGCTAAAATATACCTGCAAGAGGGCATCTCAGTTGTGTTCTTCAGGTCCCGTGTGTAACATCGACCAGACAAAAAATAAATATGTCAAAAGTTAAACAAAAAGGTGATGTGCACTACTTGTTGAATGGTATTGGCTTCGAAAGATTTTAAACTACTTCTAACTTGTTTGGCATAAACTAGCACATCCAAAGGAAGCCTAATAAACTGAATACAAGCTGCAAAATGAGTATTGAGCTGCTGTCTCCATCACTGTCCCCAACTGATTCTCGTTTGGAGTGCTTAGGCTCTCACGCTAATACTAACCAAATGATGACTATTAGGATCCTTTCCATATTTGACCAGCAGCCATTGTTAAATATTGCTCTCGACCCATGAGTACAAAGTCGCAAACGCACTTGAATGTCAGAGGACCCTGTTTATATGGTGACTCATTTCTCTTCTCCATGGAGATAGCACATTTGTAAAGGCGTTGTTGCAAACTGAGTGAAGCAAGACATAGAAAATGTAATTAGAAAACAGAGAAACTCCAGGAGAGGAAACTATTTTACCTAGTGTTGTGCTTCTCTGGAGTTCTTAATTAAGGTGGTTTACTGCAAATGAGGTGTCATGTTACTGAATAGCAGGTCTTGACACTAAGCCTAAAAATGCCGACAATGCATGTTATATGTGATATTTTTGCAATAATAAGGGTCAGCAGGACAAAAATAACTGTCCCAGCATGAGAGCGAATAGCCTAAGACATTGCTGCCAGCCTTCAATTTGTAGGGGGATTGTTGATTTTCCTTACAAGTTTTAAAGGAGCACACAAGCCAGAATTCTGAAAGTTGGGACATAAATCCCCTCTACCATGGCAAACGTGGGCCGTTGGGTCCAGCAAGCTCAATCCAAAACTTTGATGGCAGAAGCCTGCCTTCAGAGAGGCTGAGTTAGGTCTTCCCTAGAACAGGAAATTATACTCGTCTTTGTTCTTGCTGTCTTCATGAAATGTCTCTTGCTAGCAGTGAACGCAGAGTTAATTGTTGTGGGAAGAACGTGGATTTTGAAGGGCCAGAAAGAGTAAATCAGAATGAACATTACCTAGTGGAGACATATATCCATGTCTTTGAAAAGGTCACCGATCAGAGAAGAGCTGGGCTAAGAATGGAAAAATAAGATCTACATATCTTTGTCGTTTTGTTATCCTAGCTGATTTGAAGCAGGGTATACTCATTTTCACCGCAATGTCTCTTATTTCAATACTAACAGTGAAAATAGAAACTTTCAAGGATGAAACTCTATAATGGCAGGAAGGTGCCTTTTAATAAAAATTAGGAAGAAAGCAGTGGCCTATGGGACCCAACAAAAAGTGTTGGGTTTTCATGATCGGGAAAGGAATGAAACGTAGCCCCGGGTGGGCCTAAGTTTCCAACCAAGTGCTTTGTGTCTAACACTCACATTCAAAAGGGTGCCAGTCTGGCTAGAGTTTCCAGGATCAGATTACCCTAGCTGGTGCTCATCTGATTTTGGGAGCCTTCAAGAGGTTGTGAGCCACTTGGAATGTGAAGTCCTGCTGGGTACTGCTCTTACCAATTTACTTACCTGTGCTAAAGCTTATTTCTCCCCTTTGTTATTGTGAGAAAGGTAGCACGAGTGAAGTGAAGTGAAAGATGCACTAGTTATGGAAGACTGGAATGAGGACATCTGCATTTGCAAGCAGAGGTTGCACCTAGAGTTCAGCAATGCTTATATTGTTATAAGATAGTTGCCAGAATAAGGAAATATTGTCTAACAGTGCAAGTAATAATGAGTCATGCAGACCAGCTGACGATAAAGGGTACTGGATATAGTCGGAGTTTATAGCCCAGTAGTCACTGATGCAAACAGGAAAAGTATGTTGAGGCACTGATATGAGAGACAAGCACCAGAAGTAAGTAGAAGACATACACAATCAATGGACGGTCTAGGGGGTGAGTGCTGCCAGTCATAGCTCTCTCTGTAGTCACTGCTGTAAGCAGGCTAAGTACCTCTAAATTAGCCCGGCTGAAGGAGACTTTGGGGCAGATGGGAATGACTGAAAGAAGCAAAGGCTGCATGTGGAGGAGACGTGCACCTCCATAATAAATTGTCCACATCCAGGAAGTCATGTCTTATATGACTTTTAAAAGTGGGCACAAGAGGTGACCACTCATGCAGGTAGGATATTGAGTAACAATGTCTCCTATTTATGCTCAATTTTGAGTACTATACCTAATATTGGAAATTCATAAAGCCTGGTGCCTGGATGGTGCACCTCTTCACAATGATGGTGCATTTGATGCCTTTCTGTGCACGAACAACTGCTCTCAATGGCCTAGAACCCTCCCAGCTGTCAGGATAGAGACACATGTGTTTGCTTCCACTGCATTAGACATTCAGTTCAGGGATATTCTACAATCCCCTAATTTTGAGTGCAGGCCTTTCATTCAATTTACATGTGCAGAACAATTTAGAAAAACGGGTAAGAGTAATTTTATCAAAACATTTGAAAAGTGTATTTCTTGAATCCCTTCTCTTCCATTAATACTCAAGCCAGTCCCATCTTTCAAAGATGCCACTTACTCCTCACAGTGTCTCTTAACGAGCTCACTAGGTTACCAAGGATCTGTAAATTTGCGGTGGAAACCTGGCCGTCCTCGTAGAAATGAGAAATTACTTGGGCAAATTCCCCTCGTAGTTCCTCATTTTAACCAGCTTCTCTACTTGCAGAGCTACAGTGGATCCCCGTTCGGAGGTAGACTTCCTTACTTGATTAATCGGCATTATCAGCAACCTCATAAAAAGGTCATTAATATTTATGTTGTAAATTAATAAGTCAAATGCAACAGCTCTTGGTAATTAAGCTGATGATTTTAATCATATATGTTGCAGCGATCATTACTTAATGGGTGAATATTTGTTAAAAATTATCTGAGTGTAATATGAAATAAGCTAATTTAGCTTGTATGACTACGTTGCTGTCAGTAGGCTGCATTAGCGCATTACTCTGAAACTGAAAAACGGGGCAATTAGACTTCAATGAAAATAAACGTCTGAATTGTACCCTGTGCAGAGCCAGTACAGTGCTCTGTGGATTGAGAGCAATGTATGTGTCAAGGCATAGCTATAGATAAAGTTTATTTTGTAGGGAAGGTAACATTGGTTAAATGAGTGTGTATTTGCTGCAGAAAAATGTGAAAGAACGGTGCATAAATCGACCCAAAATTTAATTCAACTAATAAGTATACCAATTTCCAGTTCTTTGTGTCTTCTGCTTCACTAATTCCAATTTAAAATCATGGGCAGCCCACAGCAAAATTTACATATGTGCCATTGCACATTGCCTTGTTTTTAATATTTGAGCTGTGTTAAAGCGCTGAGTATTTGCAGTGAAATCCAACTGCATCGAACAAAACGGACTGGGGAGAATACGACTTTCATGAGCCTCAAACTGCTATCTGTGAAATCTGCAAAGGTATTATTTGATAGAAACCCTGGATAGTGTCTGTGAGAGCTTAAGTTCTTAAAGGAAAAACATGCCAGGCTGCGCCTTGTGACTAGTTTATTCTCCACTGCCCGAGGCTTTTTTCTATAAACAAAGCAGACATTTACATAAAGTAGGCATCAAATATATTTGAATGATAATCTTATTATGAGTATGTTAATGTTTTGCAATAATGTAATTAGTGTCCAAAGTCATTTGCACCTAATCATAATCACAATTGCGTACAGATGCACATACCTTAGATTTTATATCACATCACGCATGGTTACATAGTGTGAACATTCATGAAGAAACGTACATAGAAATGTAAATGTCTCATAAAAAACGTTAAGGCAGTTCAGTTAGAAGGAGAGGAGGACAGAGGCGTCATAATTCTCCATGACCTGTGCTGTGTCAGTGCCCTTCCTGCTCATGTGTTGCAAAATCAATGTATAGATCCTAAAGAAAGTTTGCTTTCTTTAAGTAAGGCATCTATCAAGGCAGATAGAAGAGCAGCCATGCTTTGGCTTTCTCAAAGGACTTTTGTTATTAACTTAGAAACAGGTGCTTTAAAAAAAATTATATTTCTTATTTGGAGAAATCATATTAATTTCATTCGCAAATGATTCAGCAACATGGTTTACGAATTCAGAAGTATACAGAAAAATATATATCGAGCTCTGATATGTTATTGATCTTAGTCCTCCCCTAATTCTACAAAAAACTATAAGAAAATCTATAAGAAATACTCTCGCTATAATTTCCATTTCTTTCCAGCCTTTATATAAAATCTTTCAAAAGTTCAACATATGTTTCTTTGGCCCATATCTTAAACCAATCAGCTTCTCACATTCTTTTACCTTTAAAATCTTAGCTTTACATTGTTCGACCCGAGGTCACGCCACATTGGAAGTTTGCAATTTTACCAAATTAATGATTGAGCAACTAATATTATTATATAAATTCTCTTCAATTTTTTAAAAATCATTTTCACACTCAGGGAATAACCCTGCACTTTTACTTGGGAATCTTTGGAAAGGATAAAGCCAAGAGTATTCTGGCAATATTGTGATACTCCATACCAGAATCATGATACCTTGGAACATAATAAGATGGTATGAGTTCGGAAAAGTAACTAAAGGAGGAAAGTGGAATTTGTGATGCAATTCTATGTTTGGATGCTGGTGTTCTTTATTAAAGCCACTTTGCTAAAAACTGCATGTTCTAAAAATGTGTAGCTTTTAAAATTGAAAAAATAAGAATCAAATTCTCCTACATGTGCCACTTTTGAGCCTTTTTCAAAAGTGTATCATTCTCTTTCACATCAACAAATTTGATTTTCCAGTAACTAACTGATCTAATTGTAGTATTTTCAATGAGATCTTTGACCAGCTCTGAGCTCTCCTTCATTATTACTTTATAATCAAGTTCCTTTAAAAACTCCTGAATTCGATCATATGATCAAAGGATGATGGCTTTAAAGTATTTAATCTGGCGCTCGATACTAGTCCTAGTAGCTTGCTAATAAAATCTTCCAGGGTAGCCTCCATCTTTGGGCCATACGTCCCTCCAAAAATGTTTGGTTTAACACCATGACATCTTCCAGCTGGTTCAGACATGATACAGAAAACAATCTGAAGAACTGAGCCTTTCTTTTCAGAGCCCAGAACCATGTTCTGTATCTAATATTCTTCGGTGATATAGTTAGACTTATAGAGTCAAAAATATTATATTTGGTAAACGTTTAACACATAAAAAAAGTTATTTAATTTATTAAGTGATGAATTCAAATCATAAAAGCCGGAAAAAAGTGTGCAAAAGTAGCAAAATGGTCTAACAGTCCTAAACCCCATCGTTTGTTGATTTAGATACTTTGTACAGTGCCAGACAAGGTGATTTATTAGTCCATATGAAAGCTGATATTAGGCTTCCAATTTGCTTAGAAAATCTAAAACTGTCAGAAACAGGAAAGTGAGGAGAATAAAAAGATAGATAGAGGTAGCACTGACATTCGAATTAGTGCAACTCTACCTATAATTGAAAGTGGAAGAAGATTGCATTTAGAAGATAGAGATTTTATCTGTTCATCAGTAGTTTATAGTTAAAATCATATAAATCCCTAACATTAGCTGTTGTAAATATTCCAAAATATAATTTCGAGCTTTTATTACCTTATAATCAAACATCTGAAGTTAAACTGTCTAAAGTGCAGGTATATAATAACATTTTGGTTTTCCCTTTCTTAATCTGATAACCTCCCAGCTATTGGGAAAAAAAAAAAAAAAACTTACAAAACTCTGCGCTCAACATGCAACCCCAGATTTAAGATTAGTATAGAGCTTCCTTTTGAATATCCATTTAACTGGGGCCATGATGTGATTGTCCTTTCTAATGGCAATTGCTAACAATTAAATTAAAAACCAAATTGAATGTGGGGGAGTGGGCATCCCTGTCCGATTTCACAATCGACTTTGCACAACCCTGTTTCAGTCAAATTTACAATCATTCAGGGTAGTGAGCCTTCAAAGAGATCAATTAGTACTGTGACAAATTGTGATGGAAATCTAAAATCTACTAAAGTTTAATAAAGTTTTTCTTAATTAACCAAATCAAACGACTTTTTGGCATCAAAAAACAAAATACGAGCCAGGATCTGATTACTATTAAGAAACTCTAGATCTTCCACTAAGTAGTGTGTATTAGTAGACAACTGCCTTCCGTCAATAAATCTGTTTTTATCTGTATTTATGAGAACAATCACTATCGGATTCAGTCCATTTTTCAAAAATTGTGTTATAATTTTGTAATTAGAATTAGGCAAACTAATTGGTCTGTAAGATTTCTGATTTTCAGAATCCTTGTTCTTTTTAAAAGAACTTACTGCAACAGTGGTATTAAAAGATGTGAGAACACATCCTCCCTGTAAGATATGATCTGAAAGCATCAGGATAAGTGATTTTTATTTTCTGGCACACTTTAAAAAAAAACTCAGGGGGGAGCCTGTCTTCTCCATATGTTCTTCCATGTGATAAAGAAATTACAACCTTGTCCACTTCCTCCAACGTAAATGCATCCAGTCAGACTTCCCTTACTTGTTGACTTAGAGCTGGAATTTATAGAATATGTTTAAAAAGTGTTGCATGTTAGTGTGATCTAAAATTTGCCAATGACCATACATCCTACTGTAATGTTAAAGCACTCTATCTTGGAAACTCTTAAAGTTGGAGGAATGTGTATTAGTATCCATATCTACAAGTGATTTCATTACAATTTTATATGTTTTTTCATGTTCTGCCATGCTAATAACTGGCCTAAATATTCACCTGCACATATAGGCTCTATTGCTTTCATTAACAACTTTATGGTAATAATAATTAAACACTTCTTTCTTTCCGGTTGAATTGCTGAAGGTTAGAATTGTTCTTAGGATGCAAATATTTCTCCTGGGCCTGTTTCAATTGATCCACTAGACTTTTCCTCTTTTTTTTATGAAATATCTTCTCCTTACAATATCTTCATATGTTATAATCGCATATATGGTTGCCCTAAATGCAGCCCAAAATATCTCTAGACTTTCTAAATGCACAACCAAGAGAGACAAAATGGGTGATTTCATTTTCAGTTTCTGTAAGCTAAAACTCCTCCTCTAGATGTGATCTATTGAAAACCCACATATAGAGAGCGAGAGGTTGTCAATTTGCTTAGAAAATGTAGACTGTAAAGAACAGGAAAGTGAGGAGAGTAAAAAGTTAAATAGAGGTAGCACTGACATTCTAATTGGTGCACTTAACAAAAAAATATACACTGCTCCAAAAAAGATAGTAGGAGGGAGGAGTCCTAATTATAGGAGCAAGAAACCTCACACACCCGAATGGGTGTCATGCTTCATCATCGGAATTGCTCCTTGTCAGGCTGGCGCTGCAATGCCTGACGGGCACCCCCCGAAGGGGTGCTCTTTGCCGGAGATCTTTATTCGATAATGCCAAGGCCCCAAAGGTGAGCTTGGAAGTGAGGAGAAAAAGAAAGAGAGTGGAAATAAAGAATAAAATTGGCTCAGAACCCTCCACCTAGGGATAACAATTTTATTCGACCACGCAGGGTCAAGGCCAAGACTAAAACTAATGAGGAGAGTGGGATGAGTATAATGGTCAGACCACTCTCAACAACATATCATGGAGAAAGGAACGTGTGGAATTACCAGGCCGTCCCTGAAACAAGGGAAACATGTTTTGCGTCTTTAATGGTCCAAATGGATCCAGCGACGCTTCATCAGGACCAGGATGGGGATATACTTCTCCTTCTATACTAGAAACACTCCTAGAAACCAATGAAATGCTAAATATATTGCTTGAGAATCATATTGTCAGAAATCCCCCAAAAATCTAGCCTTACTGCTGTCTTAAATCTGCCCGTAAAACGTGCATATTCATGTTGGGTTTTTTCCCCTCTCTCCAGGGATTGACCAAATTCAAACTTATCTGATATTGCACCAATATCTGTGCAGTTCTATTCTTATTTTGCCTATTATTCACTGCAGATAAATCTAGGCTTGTATTCTAGTGAAAATTGAAATCCCATCCAAAAATCACTGCCCCATGGAAGACCATAAATGACTGGAACATGTCAACCAGTGGTTCGGGTTGGTCTTCTATTGGAGCATTGTAGCAAATTTGACATGAGAGCCAGCTATTGAAACATTAACCCAAGCCCATCTGCCGTCCTTAGCCACCTTAGAAGCCATAATCTCAATTTGTAGATATTTATTATTGTAAATATCCACAGCTGTATGAGCTGCAGGTGAGAAAGAAATGCTTTCAAGCCCTGCCCATGTCTGAAACAAACTAAAACCAGCAGATTTCAAGTTCTTTACAAATGTGTCTCTTGGGTTGTTTATTGTTTAAAAGATTATCATTGATTAAAAGACCTTCAGTTCACCCCTTGCCTGTTTTCATTCAGATTTGGGAATGTCTATCTCACTCAAATAGTCTGGAAGTCATAAGATCTTAAGCACTTTGACATATAAATAAACCATCAAGGCATATATATCGCAGTTGCCTGAGCCCAGCAGAGATGGTCAAGGATATGAAATGTGTGCTTAAAGTGACTGTGCAGTAATTTGCCAAGTGTGCTGAGTGTGCAAAAGTGCTAATTTTACCATCATCTCTGACAAGCACAAAACATGTAAAAGCAAACTGGAACCCAATTTCAACAGAACTTCTATTCTGAGGCTCCCCAACAATTTCCCTCATCTTGTCAAGAGCAATTAATCAATTACAAAGGTACCAAAGTGAAATAACACCTCATTCATAAACACTCTTGAGAGCAAAAGTGCATATAGTGTAATAATGCCAAAGTGCAGCATGCCTAAAGTGTAACAACACGTGAAGGCAGAATACTATCCAAAGTGCTAATTAGATATCTTTTTCACAAATAGCAGAAATTAATCATTCCCTGGGATGATTCCAAAACCCATGAATTTTGCTTAAAACTTCTATTTCTCCACTTCTTTCAACTGCAATTACCACACCACTCTGCCCACTCTGTCCTCCCTGTGACTCCCATCCACTCCCCACTCCACATGTATCTCTAAACGGTCTTGAGAGGTGATGCCTGCTTTCTCCCATAGGCGGTAGGGTACACAACCTCCTACGACAGGTGTCATAGAACTGCACCATTGACATTCACCAGGAAAAAGAGGATCCTATCATCTCAAAATATATATTGTTAGAAATGGGGTTTTTGGTTGGCAGTCAGGTTACCCTCTGTCCAAGCAAAAGCCCTCACTCTAGTCAGGGTAAGTCACACACTATCCAAGATTATCCTGTGCCCACCCTCTGGTAGCTTGGCACGAGCAGTCAGGCTTAACTTAGAAGGCAATGTGTAAAGTATTTGTGCAATAAATCATACAATACCACCATATAGCACCACAAAAATACACCACACAGTGTTTAGAAAAATATATAATATTTATCAGGATAATTGTAGGTCAAAGAGAATAAAGTTGCAATGGAAAATTGTAGAAATATCACAGGGAAGTGATATAAAGTGTCTTAAGTCTTTAAAAAAGCAATAAAGTGTCTTTCAAGCACAGAGTACCTGGTTTCTGGTGGGAAATCTCCTCAGAGGGCCACAGGAGAAGAGATGCGTGGAAAAAGGGGTGTGTGCGTCGATTTCTCCTCAGCACACACAGACTTGCGTCGTTCTTTTCCACGCGGGGAAGTCGGGCGTCGTTTTCCGGCGCGCAGACAGTCTCTTTTTGTGGGTCGCGGGGATTACCAGATGTCCCGGGTCTGTGCGTGGATTCTCCTGCTTGTTTTCCGGCTGCGCGTCGTTCTGCGGGGCTGCGCGTCGAAGTTTCAATCTCACGGTAGGCGTTGCGTCGATTTCTCCTTGGAAGTCGGGCGGCGTTGTCCTTGCGAGGCCGTGCGTCGAAATTTTTGGTCTCACGGCAGGCGTCGCGTCGATTTCTCCTTGGAAGTCGGGCGGCGTTGTCCTTGCGAGGCCGTGCGTCAAAGTTTCACGCTCACGGTAGGCGTCGCGTCGATTTCTCCTGGAAAGTCGGGCGGCTTTGTCCTTGCGAGGTTGTGCGTCGAAGTCTCGAGCGTCCCGAGGGCGTCGCGTCGATCAGCGTCGGTGTGCGGCGTTTTTCTCGCCGCGAAACAAGCTGTGCGTCGAAATTTTTCGCCGCACGGAGCGTCCAAGTGAAAGGAAGAAGTCTTTTTGGTCCTGAGACTTCAAGGAACAGGAGGCAAGCTCTATCCAAGCCCTTGGAGAGCACTTTCACAGCCAGACAAGAGTTCAGCAAGACAGCAGGGCAACAGCAAGGCAGCAGTCCTTTGTAGAAAGCAGACAGGTGAGTCCTTTGAGCAGCCAGGCAGTTCTTCTTGGCAGGATGTAGTTTCTGGTTCAGGTTTCTTCTCCAGCAAGTGTCTGATGAGGTAGGGTAGAGGCCCTGTTTTATACTAAGTTGTGCCTTTGAAGTGGGGGTGATTTCAAAGAGTCTCTAAGAAATGCAACAAGTTCCCTTTCAGCTCAATCCTGTCTGCCAGAGTCCCAGTAGGGGGTGTGGCAGTCCTTTGTGTGAGGGCAGGCCCTCCACCCTCCCAGCCCAGGAAGACCCATTCAAAATGCAGATGTATGCAAGTGGGGCTGAGTACCCTGTGTTTGGGGTGTGTCTGAGTGAATGCACAAGGAGCTGTCAACTAAACCTAGCCAGACGTGGATTGAAGGGCACAACAAGATTTTAGTGCAAAGAAATGCTCACTTTCTAAAAGTGGCATTTCTAGAATAGTAATATTAAATCCGACTTCACCAGTCAGCAGGATTTTGTATTACCATTCTGGTCATACTAAATATGACCTTCCTGCTCCTTTCAGATCAGCAGCTGCCACTTCAACAGTGTATGAGGGCAGCCCCAATGTTAGCCTATGAAGGGAGCAGGCCTCACAGTAGTGTAAAAACGAATTTAGGAGTTTTACACTACCAGGACATATAACTACACAGGTACATGTCCTGCCTTTTACCTACACAGCACCCTGCTCTAGGGGTTACCTAGGGCACACATTAGGGATGACTTATATGTAGAAAAAGGGGAGTTCTAGGCTTGGCAAGTACTTTTAAATGCCAAGTCGAAGTGGCAGTGAAACTGCACACACAGGCCTTGCAATGGCAGGCCTGAGACAAGGTTAAGGGGCTACTGAGGTGGGTGGCACAACCAGTGCTGCAGGCCCACTAGTAGCATTTAATCTACATGCCCTAGGCACATGTAGTGCACTCTACTAGGGACTTACAGGTAAATTAAATAGTCAATCATGGATAAACCAATCAATAGTACAATTTACACAGAGAGCATATGCACTTTAGCACTGGTTAGCAGTGGTAAAGTGCTCAGAGGTCAAAAGCCAACAACAACAGGTCAGAAAAAAATAGGAGGAAGGAGGCAAAAAGTTTGGGGATGTCCCTGTCAAAAAGCCAGGTCCAACATGACCCCCCACCAGCCTAAAGCCAGGGGAGAACAATCACTATCCTGATGTACTTCCCTGTTTGAGGCGACAGAACAAGGACCCAGGCCCACAACAGCAGGGGCATGCTCCAGTTCTTCGCCTTCCTGACTCCCATTGGATCCCTCTGTCCATACTCTCAGGGCCCACTAAGCCCATCCATGGGGAACCTTTCTCCTTTCCTGCGGATCCCATCTGTGCAGCACCTAACCTTACTTTGCTCACAGATGTATCCCAGGAGCAGGATAGTACCACCATGACCAACATAGTGGTGTTGCCCACTCTACCCCTGGGGTGTGACACTTGTCCCCTCCCCAGGGATAACTCTGTCCACCCGGACAGCAAGCCACAGTGATTACTGACAGCTGCCAGGGATGAGAGCCAGGCCCCAGGCCTCTCAAAGCTCTCCAACCACTGTGGCTGTGGAGAGTGGGGGGCGGTAGCCCCAGGTGCTGGGCACCCTTTAACCACTCTCCCTTCCACCAGGTCAGGGATGACAGCCTGAACCTGGTCCTCCCCTCTGGGGCTTTGTACCCTCCCTCCTGGAGCGGTACCCCCAGAGTCCAACATGGTCAGGGTGCTTACAGAAGTCACCGTGTACCATTCCTCCACCAGTGCAGGGCTGTTAACCTGCCACTGGCCCTCCAACCTGGGGCCTGTACCTTCAGGTTGGACTAGGGCCCGGGGTGAGGCTTCCCTCCCCCGGCCCTCCCTTCTGGGGTCCAGCACCCTCCAACTAGGAGTGGCCTCCTCAGAAGACAACATGGTAGGGGCACTGTTATCAGTAGCCCCTCCCTCCAGGTCCGGGGGGACACCCTGAACCTGGTCTTCCAGCCCAGGGTCTGTACCCTCAGACTGGATCACTGCCTGGCAAACCAGGACTTCCTGGGAGGCACACCTACCCCCCACCAGGTCAGAGTTTAACCTCTGCACCTGCCCATTCAACTCAGAGTCACCACCCTGAAGTTGAATAATTGCCTGGCACGCCAGGACTTCCTGGAGGGCACACTGACCCTCCACCAGGTCAGAGTTTAACCTCTGCACCTGACCATTCAACTCAGAGTCACCACCCTGAAGTTGAACAATTGCCTGGCACACCAGGACTTCCTGGAGGGCACACTGACCCTCCACCAGGTCAGAGTTTAACCTCTGCACCTGACCATTCAACTCAGAGTCACCACCCTGAAGTTGAACAATTGCCTGGCGCACCAGGACTTTCTGGGAGGCACACCTACCTCCCACCAGGTCAGAGTTTAACCTCTGAGCCTGGTTCCCCAACCCAGGGTCACCACCCTGAGGTTGGGCAATTGCCTGGCACGCCAGGACTTTCTGGGGGGCACACCTACCCCCCACCAGGTCAGAGTTTAACCTCTGAACCTGGTCATCCAACCCAGAATCAACACCCTGAGGTTGGACAATTGCCTGGCACAGCAGGGCTTCTTGGGAGGCACACCTACCTCCCACCAGGTCAGAGTTTAACCTCTGAACCTGGGTATCCAACCCAGAGTCACCGCCCTGAAGTTGAACAATTGCCTGGCACGCCAGGACTTTCTGGGGGGCACACCTACCCCCCACCAGGTCAGAGTTTAACCTCTGAACCCGGTTATCCAACCCAGAGTCAGCACTCTGAGGTTGAACAATTGCCTGGCACGCCAGGACTTTCTGGAGGGCACACTGACCCTCCACCAGGTCAGAGTTTAACCTCTGAACTGGGCCATTCAACTCAGAGTTACCACCCTGAAGTTGAACAATCGCCTGGCACGCCAGGACTTCCTGGAGGGCACACTGACCCTCCACCAGGTCAGAGTTTAACCTCTGAACCTGGTTCTCCAACCTAGGGTCACCATCCTGAGGTTGGACAACTGCCTGGTACACCAGGGCTTTCTGGGGGGCACACCTACCCCCCACCAGGTCAGAGGTTAACCTCTGAACCTGGATATCCAACCCAGAGTCACCACCCTGAGGTTGAACAATTGCCTGGTATACCAGGACTTTCTGGGGGGCACACCTACCCCCCACCAGGTCAGAGTTTGACCTCTGAACCTGGCCATCCAACCCAGAGTCAACACCCTGAGGTTGGACAATTGCCTGGCACAGCAGGACTTCTTGGGAGGCACACCTACCTCCCACCCGGTCAGAGTTTGACCTCTTCACCTGGTAAGCCAACCCAGAGTCACCACCCTGAGGTTGAACCATTGCCTGGCATTCCAGGACTTTCTGGGGGGCACATCTACCCCCCACCAGGTCAAAGTTTAACCTCTGAACCCGGTTATCCAACCCAGAGTCACCACCCTGAGGTTGAATCTTTGCCTGGCATGCCAGGACTTCCTGGGGGGCACTCTCACCCCCCACAAGGGACACGCCGTCCCCAAGGGCCACACAAGAGTCTGGTTGGCGCAGGTCTCCCGACCTCTGCCCATCCGGCAGAGTCTGGGTTTCCCCCAAACCAGAAACGGTTTCACCGGGGTCATTCCTGGGGGGCTCTTCTCTCAGAGCTGACCCCTGACTTTCAAGATCCTCCACTGGGGTCGGCCACCCCCTCTCAACCCTATGTCTGGACTTCTGCACCCCCTCACTAGGAGTGGTACTGCCAGACACCAGAACTGTTGGGATGCTGTCTACAGTCATCCCCCCAAGTTCTTCTGACACTGCGGGGCTTCCCTCAAAAGGTAGCCCTACGGTACAGGTTAGGCTCTGAGACCTACCTGGGACACTACAATCCTCTCCCACCTCACTTGGTCGGGAACCACCTAGACCACTCCCTTCAGGAGCACCCCCAAATGCCTCTTCAGACTCTCTGGTACTCACCCAAAAGTCTGCCTCCACTGTAAGTTCCCTGGGGTCAGAGAACTCACACTCCACCTGGTGTTGGCGTAGCTCTGGAAAATAAGGACCAGACATATGCTCCCCAGCAATTACATCACTCTGCCCTTCACATGTATTAACCACAGTACCCTTCACCCAACCACCCAGTAACTCAACCTTGGAAAAGCACTCTACTTCACCCTCCTGAGACTGGTGAGACAGTATCTGTCTGTCCCTGACACTCAACCCAAACTCTTCTGGGATGTCTCTACACTCTATATCCAGGACGTCCACCAGGGGGGAACCCTTTTCTCTGTCACTCTCTGCTAGAGTCAGTAAAGTGTCCCTCCCCCCAGTAGGAATATGACTCCCTGTGCCAGTTCCCCAATCCTTCTCAGGGACCCTGTGCATAACGGGAGCTACCTCATACCCTTGAACTGCCTGGGGTGTGTCAACTCCCTTCTTCAAGTTGGGCACCACATCTCTGGGCTTGTGCCCTTCTTCAGCAGTACTAGATGCAAGATTTTTGCTGCCACCATCTGAACTGGACTCAGCCCTTCCGGCCTCCAGTTTCAGCTCTTTACAGCTCAGCTCTTGAGCTGCAATCTTTTCTTCTTCCAGGGCTAAGAGACTTGCTGCCTCAGCCCTTTCAAGAAACTCATCTAGCTCTTCCATCCACCGTGCTTGAGCCATGAGCCATTCTTTTCTCACTGGGTCTCTTTCCTCATCTGAGTCGTCTTCCTCCTCATGTGAGTAGTCCTCCTCCTCCTCTGAGGGGTACTTAGTCATTTGGTTTCTTGCTGCCTCTCTCTCTGCCCATCTGTCTTCCTCCCAGACTATGTAGGCATGTAGCATCTCTGCTTTAGTAGATCTCTTTGCTACAGGAAGGCCACATTCTCTGCAAAGCTTCCTTAGGTCAGCCATAGTGAGGTGGTCAGTAGGCAAAAAGAATAAGTAGGTAAGCGATCCCATTCTGATAGGATCTTACCAGCAAAAACCAAAATCCAAAGTCCAAAATATCAATAGTATATCCAGGAGGACATCAGAGAACCAAAAGCCAAAAAAGATGAAAAATCAAGTTGACCTTCAACTGTGGGTAGGTAGTGAAATACTTAGCTACTGTATGTCACTGCACAAACACAAGTCCTATCCTCACCGCTGATCACCAATGTTAGAAATGGGGTTTTTGGTTGGCAGTCAGGTTACCCTCTGTCCAAGCAAAAGCCCTCACTCTAGTCAGGGTAAGTCACACACTATCCAAGATTATCCTGTGCCCACCCTCTGGTAGCTTGGCACGAGCAGTCAGGCTTAACTTAGAAGGCAATGTGTAAAGTATTTGTGCAATAAATCATACAATACCACCATATAGCACCACAAAAATACACCACACAGTGTTTAGAAAAATATATAATATTTATCAGGATAATTGTAGGTCAAAGAGAATAAAGTTGCAATGGAAAATTGTAGAAATATCACAGGGAAGTGATATAAAGTGTCTTAAGTCTTTAAAAAAGCAATAAAGTGTCTTTCAAGCACAGAGTACCTGGTTTCTGGTGGGAAATCTCCTCAGAGGGCCCCAGGAGAAGAGATGCGCGGAAAAAGGGGTGTGTGCGTCGATTTCTCCTCAGCACACACAGACTTGCGTCGTTCTTTTCCACGCGGGGAAGTCGGGCGTCGTTTTCCGGCGCGCAGACAGTCTCTTTTTGTGGGTCGCGGGGATTACCAGATGTCCCGGGTCTGTGCGTGGATTCTCCTGCTTGTTTTCCGGCTGCGCGTCGTTCTGCGGGGCTGCGCGTCGAAGTTTCGATCTCACGGTAGGCGTCGCGTCGATTTCTCCTTGGAAGTCGGGCGGCGTTGTCCTTGCGAGGCCGTGCGTCGAAATTTTTGGTCTCACGGCAGGCGTCGCGTCGATTTCTCCTTGGAAGTCGGGCGGCGTTGTCCTTGCGAGGCCGTGCGTCAAAGTTTCACGCTCACGGTAGGCGTCGCGTCGATTTCTCCTGGAAAGTCGGGCGGCTTTGTCCTTGCGAGGTTGTGCGTCGAAGTCTCGAGCGTCCCGAGGGCGTCGCGTCGATCAGCGTCGGTGTGCGGCGTTTTTCTCGCCGCGAAACAAGCTGTGCGTCGAAATTTTTCGGCGCACGGAGCGTCCAAGTGAAAGGAAGAAGTCTTTTTGGTCCTGAGACTTCAAGGAACAGGAGGCAAGCTCTATCCAAGCCCTTGGAGAGCACTTTCACAGCCAGACAAGAGTTCAGCAAGACAGCAGGGCAACAGCAAGGCAGCAGTCCTTTGTAGAAAGCAGACAGGTGAGTCCTTTGAGCAGCCAGGCAGTTCTTCTTGGCAGGATGTAGTTTCTGGTTCAGGTTTCTTCTCCAGCAAGTGTCTGATGAGGTAGGGCAGAGGCCCTGTTTTATACTAAGTTGTGCCTTTGAAGTGGGGGTGATTTCAAAGAGTCTCTAAGAAATGCAACAAGTTCCCTTTCAGCTCAATCCTGTCTGCCAGAGTCCCAGTAGGGGGTGTGGCAGTCCTTTGTGTGAGGGCAGGCCCTCCACCCTCCCAGCCCAGGAAGACAAATTCAAAATGCAGATGTATGCAAGTGGGGCTGAGTACCCTGTGTTTGGGGTGTGTCTGAGTGAATGCACAAGGAGCTGTCAACTAAACCTAGCCAGACGTGGATTGAAGGGCACAACAAGATTTTAGTGCAAAGAAATGCTCACTTTCTAAAAGTGGCATTTCTAGAATAGTAATATTAAATCCGACTTCACCAGTCAGCAAGATTTTGTATTACCATTCTGGTCATACTAAATATGACCTTCCTGCTCCTTTCAGATCAGCAGCTGCCACTTCAACAGTGTATGAGGGCAGCCCCAATGTTAGCATATGAAGGGAGCAGGCCTCACAGTAGTGTAAAAACGAATTTAGGAGTTTTACACTACAAGGACATATAACTACACAGGTACATGTCCTGCCTTTTACCTACACAGCACCCTGCTCTAGGGGTTACCTAGGGCACACATTAGGGATGACTTATATGTAGAAAAAGGAGAGTTCTAGGCTTGGCAAGTACTTTTAAATGCCAAGTCGAAGTGGCAGTGAAACTGCACACACAGGCCTTGCAATGGCAGGCCTGAGACAAGGTTAAGGGGCTACTGAGGTGGGTGGCACAACCAGTGCTGCAGGCCCACTAGTAGCATTTAATCTACATGCCCTAGGCACATGTAGTGCACTCTACTAGGGACTTACAGGTAAATTAAATAGTCAATCATGGATAAACCAATCAATAGTACAATTTACACAGAGAGCATATGCACTTTAGCACTGGTTAGCAGTGGTAAAGTGCTCAGAGGTCAAAAGCCAACAACAACAGGTCAGAAAAAAATAGGAGGAAGGAGGCAAAAAGTTTGGGGATGTCCCTGTCAAAAAGCCAGGTCCAACATATATGCAATGCAGAAAGGTCTTATTCAGAAAAAAAGGGCTTACAGCTAATTAATATTGTGCACAAGATCTTCTCATAGGCCCAAATGTACAAAATTCTTAAATTGCGACTCACAAATAGCGATTCCATAGAAATTGGTATTTGCAAGTTGCAATTCCCGGTCTAAGTATCGAGAAATTCCTTATTTGAAATTCATACATGGTAGAAATTGTGAATAAGAACTCAGTAAATAAGAAATCGCAAAATAGAAATTCCTTAATACGAAATTGCTATTTCAGAAATCCAGCCCAAAATGTACTGAAAGCCAAGGTGGGAGTGATTTAAAGGGCATGGCCACTCCCTAGATGCCTGACATGTCTAAAGGAAGCAGGGAGTGGCCCAGACACACTACTGCAGACATGGTGAAGGAGGAGCACAGAACACCATGGTGGTCATTCTGACCTCGGCGGTAAAAGGCACCTACCGCCGGTCAGAAATCCTCCATAATTCCGCAGCGGTCGCGGTAAACCGCCACGGTTATTCTGACCCGCAGCAGCCAAACCTCCGAAAATCCGACAGCCACAACAGACCGCCAGACCAGCGGTCGGCGGAAAAGTGGAGGTGACCAAACCTCCACCGTCACGCCAACAGAAATACGCCCATGCTATTACGACCCACGAATCCACGCGGCGGTCTTTCAAACGCGGTTTTCCATTGGCGGTACACACCGCCGCGGTCAGAATACACACAAACGAACAAAACTCAGCCACATTGGACGATTTGAATTCCACACACCTGATACACATACACACACCACTCCCACACACTCAATACAATATAAAACACACACCCACATCACCCACAAACCCCTACGACCAAAAATTCAGAAAGAAGCACTGAGAGACACATCAGCGATCACAGAATACCATCACACAGAGGCACACTACACCATCACCCACACAATATCCACACACAAAACAACACACACCACCACACTCAACACACTTAACTACACATACTCCACCCCACACATCATACACACCACTCCATGGCACCCCAAAGACACCCCCGCTTCTCAGACGAAGAACTCAGGGTCATGGTGGAGGAAATCGTTCGGGTAGAGCCCCAGCTCTTCGGCACACAGGTCCAATACACCAGCATTGCCCGGAGGACGGAGCTATGGCAGAGGATTGTCGACAGGGTCAACGCTGTGGGACAGCACCCCAGAAATCGGGAAGACATCAGGAAGCGATGGAACGACCTACGGGGGAAGGTGCGTTCCATGGTATCCAGGCACAACATCGCCGTGCAGAAGACTGGCGGAGGACCCCCACCTCAACCCCCACAATTTACAACATGGGAGGAGGAAGTCTTGAACATCCTGCATCCTGACGGCCTCGCAGGAGTCGGCGGAGGAATGGATACTGGTAAGTTGAAGCTTCACTACTGCTTCCCCCCCACCTGCATGCCAAATCATACCCCAACCCTCACCCACATCCTCAAACCCCACCCTCACCCCCATCCTCACCCCCACCCTCACCCCCACCACCATCCTCACCCCCACCACCATCCTCACCCCCACCCCCAGCACACCTATTCCCTGCCAATGTCTCACCATCACAACCCACACATCCCAAAACCTAGGCCTGCATGCGTCCACTAAGCATGGACACCCATCACCAAAGCATGCCCAATGCATATACACATCCCCCCCACAAGCCACCCTCACCAAAGCCCCCACACACGAATGCCAGCACTTGGGGACACGGGAACCCACAGATACACCCATATGCCACACATTGAAACTATAACCATACCTCTATACCCCTGCAGGACCCGACCGTCAACACACCGCCACGGAGGGCCCAGAATTCTCCACACCCCCCACCCAAGAGGCCGTCAGCGATGACAGCAGCTCTGTCGACCTGGACACTGATGACCAGCCCGGACAATCGGGGACCTCTGGACAGTCGGTTCCCCTCACACAGGCACAGGCCACTACAGACCCAAACCCCTCTGGGAACACCAGCACAGCTCCCACCCAGCGGGCCCATGCCTCTGTCTCCAGGGCGCGTCAATATGCGGTGTGTCTACCACTACAGGGCACCCAGGATAACCCACCACCCCAACAACAGGGACCTGGGGGCAGTGGTAGTGGGCACACCGGCCAGGGGGCAGAGGCCCAGGGAAACAGGGCAACTCGGAGGGCAGCTGTGCGACAGGGGGGGGACGGGCCCAGGGAACCCACTCTCCACGAGGCCCTCACCACCATCATGGGAGCATACAACCGCTCCCAGGAGACGATGGCGACGGTACTGGCCCGGTTCCAGGAGATCCAGGTACTGCAGGAGGAACACTATCGGGGGTACAGGGAGGACATCAGAGCCCTCACCTCCACCCTGGTTACCATGGTAGGGCTGCTGCAGGACCTCATCAACACCAGGACGGACACTCAACAACAACAAAGGGCCCCTGCCACTAGCCTGGACCAAGAACAGCCAACCACCTCCGCCGGCGCTAGTGGACAGGAGGACCCCGCACAACAGCAGCCCACCAGACCCCCACCTCCTGCAGGAGAAGAACCACCCCGCAAGAGGGCCCTGAGATCTCGCAAGAAGACAGAGTAGGATGTCAAGACCCCCGCCAGCAAAGGATACCACCTGATGTCATCCCACTGTCCCACATTGTCACCCTGTCCATCCTTGAACTGCCCATGCTCCATCTCTCCACAGGCCTCTGGACAATGCACCTGTGTGACTGTTACTCTGGACTCTGCCATGGACATTCCTTCACCATAGCCCCCACCCACTTGAAACCACCCATCCCATTTTGAGCCCTGAAATAAACACCTATTTTGCACAAAACTATCTGGAGTCTGGCTGTGATTTCAAAATATTGTAATTGACATGACAGTGCAAATATGTCCTTGTACATAGTGAAGTCAACAAACAGCTGCCACAAAGCTGTAGTCCATGGGGAAACGAAGCACAGGACTCGTAGTGGGGACCCCAGATCTGAAATAGGGAGGGAAAAGCCACAACTCAGTCATCATACACTGGGGCAAATAGACAGGCAGCAGAGATGCAGGAGAGTAGTTCACATTTACTAAATTATGTTTGAATTGTTACCTGTGTCCTATTGGAAGTACTGTTCAATGATTCTGTCCCTGTTGTCTGTTTCAGCCCCGTCGTCTTCCTCCTCGTCACTCTCCACAGGTTCCACAGCTGCCACAACACCACCGTCTCGACCATCCTCCTGCAGGAAAGGCACCTGGCGGCGCAAAGCCAGGTTGTGAAGCATGCAGCAGGCCACGATGATGTGACACACCTTCTTAGGTGAGTACATTAGGGATCCACCTGTCATATGCAGGCACCTAAACCTGGCCTTTAGGAGGCCAAAGGTGCGTTCGATCACCCTCCTAGTACGCCCATGGGCCTCATTGTACCGTTCCTCTGCCCTGGTCCGGGGATTCCTTACTGGGTCAGTAGCCACGACAGGTTGGGGTACCCAGAGTCCCCCAATAGCCATACACGGTGTCTCTCTAGCTGTTCCATCACGTAAGGGATGCTGCTATTCCTCAGGATGTAGGCGTCATGCACTGACCCTGGGAATTTGGCATTTACATGCGAGATGTACTGGTCAGCCAAACACACCACCTGGATGTTCATGGAATGGTAACTTTTTCTGTTCCTGTACACCTGCTCCCTGTCTCTTGGGGGAACCAAAGCCACATGGGTCCCATCAATGGCACCAATGACGTTGGGAATATGTCCAAGGGCGTAGAAATCACCCTTCACTGTAGCCAATTCGCCCACCTCAGGGAAAATGATGTAGCTCCTCACGTATTTCATCAGGGCAGACAACACTCTGGATAACACCTTCGAAAACATGGGCTGAGACATCCCAGAAGCAATTCCCACTGTTGTCTGAAATGACCCATTTGCCAAGAAATGGAGTACTGACAGGACCTGCACCAGAGGGGAATCCCTGTGGGTTGGCGGATGGGGGACATCAGGTCGGGCTCCAGCTGGGCACACAGTTCATGTATAGTGGCACGGTCAAGCCGGTAGGTCAGGATAATGTGGCGTTCTTCCATTGTCGACAGGTCCACCAGCGGTCGGTACACGCGAGGATTCATCCGTCTCCTCGCCAAACCCAGCGGACGGTGCCTAGGAAGGACAACATGGAGCACACAGTCAAGCAACCCACAGGTACGTACTCACAGCTTGCACAGTAAACGATTCTCTATGCAGTGAATGGCGTGTCTGAGTGGCTATGCAAGGCCTAGGCCTGTGTGACGCAGTTGAAATTGAGCCATGTGGACCCTCGAAATGGCGGCTGCCTGACCTGTGAAGTGTGACAATGGGATGTGAGGTCAATGCGCTGGCGTGGCACACCGCGGCGGTCGGCGGTCGAAGACCGCGGCGCGAAGCCACATTGGTTAACATTGAAGCCTATGGGTTTCAGGAGCCAATGGCGAAGGGCGCCGGCGGTGGCGGTACGCACCGCCGCGGTACGCACCGCCGCAGACGTGACCGCCATTTTCTATCTACTTATCCACTTGCGACTTGAACTTTCACAGGAGAGGACCTATACTGCAAGTGTTGCTGTGACCTCGGTCTGGAAGGGACAATGGCTGCTGCGACTGGGGAAAGGGCCCCTGCCTTCACTGGAGAGGAGTTGGAGAAACTTGTGGATGGGGTCCTCCCCCAGTATGCGCTACTCTACGGTCCTCCAGACCAACAAGTGAGTTTAATTCAATATGGATTTGGGGCCACTGGCTGGCTTGGGGGCCTGGCGGGGGGCCTGGCGGGGATGGGGGGCATGTTGGGGCTGGCGGGGGGCCTGGCGGGGGGCCTGGCTGGGATGGGGGGCATGTTGGGCCTGGTGGGGGGCCTGGCGGGGGGCCTGGCGGGGATGGGGGGCATGTTGGGGCTGGCGGGGGGCCTGGCGGGGGGCCTGGCGGGGAGCCTGGCGGGGATGGGGGGCATGTTGGGGCTGGCGGGGGTCTGGAGGGGGGCCTGGCGGGGATGGGTGGCATGTTGGGCCTGGCGGGAGGCCTGGCGGGGGGCCTGGCGGGGATGGGGGGCGTTGGGCCACTGGCAACGAAAATGCAGACAAACTTGAACGTGGTATTTCTCCCTCCCTGTACGTGTCACATAGGTCCGCGCCCATGAGAAGATCGGGATTTGGCGTGCCATCGCCAAGGAAGTCCGGACCCTGGAGGTCCACCTTCGACGGGGCACCCACTGCCGCAAGAGGTGGGAGGACATCCGCCGCGGGACCAAGAAGACCGCCGAGTCTCTGCTGGGGATGGCCTCCCAACGTAGGCGGGGTGCCTGCCGTCAACTGACCCCCCTGATGTTCCGGATCCTGGCGGTGGCCTACCCTGATTTGGATGGGCGCGTGAGGGCAGCACAGCAGACACAAGGGGGTGAGTACAAGCATTATCTACTCTGTTGTCGCGCAGTGGAGGTGTCTGGGTGGGGGAGGAGGGCTGGGGGTCCCCCTAGGCCAGGGCGATATCTGTAGGCTGGGCACCCCCGTAAGACCCTGAGTCCCCAGCCACCACCCTCAGTAGTGTGTCAGTACAGCCATCCCTGGGCCGTGTCATCCATGGGTGCAGTTGTCAACTCTAGGCGTGTAGGGCATGTTCCACGGAATGCGTAGCGGACCCCAAGTGCGCAACTTAGTGCAGGGGGCATCTGTGTCTGTCATGTCCGCTAACTGTACCGGTGATCCATGTACTCAAAATCTCTTTATTTCTCTCTCCCCCCCGCTTTTTGTTTGTCTTTCTGTGCTTGTGTGCATCAGCATCATCAGGCGGAGGAGAAGTGGCATCGGGGCAGGAGGGAGCTGCATCTCACATGGCCCAGGAGGGCCATGCCACAGAGTCTGACTGTACCAGTGAGATGGAGGGCGAGGGGAGCTCCACAACCGGGACGACTGGACCCTGCAGCGACACGGACATGTCCTCGGAAGGGAGCTCCCTTGTGGGGGTGGCACCATCCGAGCCCCCCGCCATTACAGGTACAGCCGCCACCCAGCGCACCATCTCCGCCCTCCCAGCAGCCCCTCAGCGTTCGCCCCGTGCCCGCTCTGCCAGGAAGCCGGGCATCTCCTTCGCCCCAGGCACCTCAGGCCCTGCCCCTGTTACCCCCGCTGCTCTCAGTGAGGAGGTCATTGACCTCCTCCGAACGCTCATTGTTGGTCAGACTACCCTTTTGAATGCCATCCAGGGGGTGGAGAGGGAGGTTCATCGCAGCAATGCGTACCTGGAGGGCATTCATTCGGGTCAGGCTGCCCATCAGCGATCGTTCCAGGCTCTGGCCTCAGCACTGACGGCAGCCATTGTCCCTGTCTCCTGCCTCCCTCTACTAACTCCCTCCTCCCAGTCTCCTGTTCCTCTGCCTGTCCCACCCACACCATCAGACCAGCCTGCACACACCTCAACACCCAAGAGCAGCTCATCCAAACATAAGCACCACAGATCACGCAGACATTCACACAAGCCACATTCCGATGCAGACATGCCAACAGTCACTACCACCTCTGTGACCCCCACCTCCTCGTCTCCCTCCTCCCTCCCTGTGACGTCTACACTCACACCTTCATTCACCTCACCATCAGCCAGTGTTTCCATCACCAGCATACCCTCCACTACAGTCCGCACACGTGCAGTCACCACCCCCACTGCCATTTACACGTCCCCTGTGTCCTCTCCCACTGTGTCTGTCACCCCCTCTTCCACACCACACAAACGCAGCCACCCACCCACCCAACAGCCATCCACCTCACGACAGCCTCCCGCTCCTGCACCTGCACCCAAAGACAGCAAACTTGTCTCGCCTACAACCACATCCTCGCCCTCCACTCCCATACCCACTGTACCTACCACTATCCATTGTCCCAAGAAAATCTATCTCTCTACTGCTACCTTCTTTCCTGACCCTGAGCCCCCCCCTCCTTCTCGTCGGGGTAAAAAGAGCACCTCAGCCACCACCAGCCCTGCAGCCCCCTTGACAAGGGTGCAGGGGTATTGGAACCCACCAGCCCGCAGGTCTGGATCTTCGCCCAGCAGCAAGGGGACAGCCAGCCCACCCCCTGGGAAGAGGAGCAGAAGGCAGAAGGGCCGCCGCCGGAGCCCGGATTCGATATCCCCCCAGGACACTAGCCAGCCACCGTCAACAGCCACAGCTCCACAGGGAGGAAAGGGCCACAGACTCCCGACTAAGGAGGGGAAGGGCAGCAAGGCGGAGAAGTCAGGCAGCAGGCCTGCTGCCCATGGAGGACCCGTCACAGCTGCCCAGGAAGAGCCCGCAACCCCCATAGCCGCTGCCCCGGGAGGAACCGGCACAGCTGCCCCGGGAGAGCCCACCACCCCCATAGCCGCTGCCCAGGGAGGACCCAGCCCAGCTGGCCAGGAGGGCCCCACCACCCACAGCCCAGG
Source organism: Pleurodeles waltl (assembly GCF_031143425.1). Taxonomy (NCBI): domain Eukaryota; kingdom Metazoa; phylum Chordata; class Amphibia; order Caudata; family Salamandridae; genus Pleurodeles; species Pleurodeles waltl. The sequence continues at coordinate 431,599,780 of NC_090437.1, read as the reverse complement.
TGGGCATTGAAGGAGCACCATCCCCGCTGCCCAGGAGGGCACCACCAGGCAATGAGCAGTTGGCCATAGAATGTCCGCCGTCTCCAGCACCGCTCCGCTGGGGACCGCCGTCTCAAGAACCGCTGAACTGGGCCCTTCAAGGCAAGAACCGCTGAACTGGGCCCCGCCGTCTCCAGCACCGCTCCGCTGGGGACCGCCGTCTCAAGAACCGCTGAACTGGGCCCTTCAAGGCAAGAACAGCTGAACTGGGCCCCGCCGTCTCCAGCACCGCTCCGCTGGGGACCGCCGTCTCAAGAACCGCTGAACTGGGCCCTTCAAGGCAAGAACCGCTGAACTGGGCCCTTCAAGGCAAGAATCGCTGAACTGGGCCCTTCAAGGCAAGAACCGCTGAACTGGGCCCTTCAAGGCAAGAACCGCTGAACTGGGCCCTTCAAGGCATGAACCGCTGAACTGGGCCCTTCCAGGCAGGAACCGCTGGCCCTTTGGCAGACGTGGCAGGGCAGGATCTGTCTCGGGCAGGGCTGCAGGATGTCCTCTGGCCAACATGCCTCCTCCAGTGGCAGTGGAGTCTGTTATGGACTGTTTGGACTGTGGCTTTGCACTCCCCAGGATGGCCCAGTGGGAAGGCCACCCACTGTATGGACTGTATGGACTGTGGCTTTGCTCTCCCCAGGATGGCCCAGTGGGCAGGCCACCCACTGTATGGACTGTTTGGACTGTGGCTTTGCTCTCCCCAGGATGGCCCAGTGGGCAGGCCACCCACTGTATGGACTGTTTGGACTGTGGCTTTGCTCTCCCCAGGATGGCCCAGTGGGCAGGCCACCCACTGTATGGACTGTATGGACTGTGGCTTTGCACTCCCCAGGATGGCCCAGTGGGCAGGCCACCCACTGTATGGACTGTTTGGACTGTGGCTTTGCTCTCCCCAGGATGGCCCAGTGGGCAGGCCACCCACTGTATGGACTGTTTGGACTGTGGCTTTGCTCTCCCCAGGATGGCCCAGTGGGCAGGCCACCCACTGTATGGACTGTATGGAATGTGGCTTTGCTCTCCCCAGGATGGGCCAGTGGTCATGGAGTCCCCTCGTGGATCTGGCGTCGTGTACTCAAGTGGCTGAGGTGCCCCCCCTTCCCTTCCCCCTGAGGTGCCTGTCCTTTTTTCTTTCTGATGCCCCTGCAGTGTTCTCTCCGTGGAGTTCTTGTCATGGGACTGGGCCTTGCCCCATTGCTCAGGACCCCTGTGGTCAACGGACAGTGGTTGGACTACATTTAGTAGCTGTATATATTTTGTACATAGTTTATTTATTTATTGCGATTACTGCTCTCCATTTTTCAATATATCTGCCCGTTTAAGATCTCTTCTTTTGGTCTTTGCATTATTTCGAGGGGGGGGTTTGTGGGTTGTGACAGTGATCTGTGGGAATGCATTGATGTGTGTGTTGTAGTGGGTGTGGGTGGGTGGGTGTGTGCCGGTAATCTTTTCCCTCCCCTGTGTCGTAGGTGCAGTACTCACCGATGTCTTCCGCGCCGCCGGGCGTGCTCCTGGTACAGGAGCAGGTATAGGAGTGCGGGGATGACGTGCAACTCGGGTTCCATACTGCCGGAATCTCGCGTGGAGTATGTGGAGGTGAGCGTTTTCCCGTTCGTAGTCTGTTTCCGCCGTGTTTTTATCGGCGGTGCTCCCGCCCCGGAAAATGTGGCGGATTGGTGGGTCGTGATAGGGTGGGCGGTACATTGTCTGCCGCCTGGCTGTTGGCGGGGACCGCCGCGCTGTTTGTTTGTTCCGCCGTGGCGGGCGGAGTGTTAATGCGGCGGGCTGTGTTGGCGGTTGCCGCCAGGGTCAGAATTGCATATTTTGGACCGCCGGCCTGTTGGCGGGTTGGCCGCCGCTTTATCACCGACCGCCAGGGTCAGAATGAGGGCCCATATCTTCAGAGGAGTGCAGGGAAACTGGAGGCAGCAGAAAGTGAAAAATTAAGTGCCAGATTTAACAGAAAACAATGGAGCGTGGTGCTGCGCCCAATTTGGCAGCGTCACACACCATAATTTTCAAAACGCAGGGATGCACAGTATCTACTAGAATATGGTGCACCCCTGTGTTTCCCCCTATGCCGGTGCTAAATTTTCTGGCTTGCACCAATGCAGCAACCCTTGCACCATACTGTAAGGATGGCTGCACACATAAAAAGAGAAAAAAACAAGAAGAAATTAAAGCATTTCTCCTTGTTGTGCAATGCTAACGTCACCCCTGGGATGCCATTAGATTTTGGTGCTGCCTTAGGTTTATGAAAACTCAAAAATCTGAGGCAGCATAAAAATGCAATGGGTATTGCTATGGCATGTCCCAGCAACACCTATTGCACGCCCCTTCCATGCAAAGTGCTGCTAACGCCACCTTGTAAATATGGCGCAGGGCATGGCGCCACCGGAGCATCACTTTTTGTGCTAGAGGCTCTTAAACATGCCCCTCAATTTTCTTGGAGGGAGCTGTGTTGCAAAAATTGTCCAGCTCATCGGCAAGTTCTCCTTTTCTGTACCTGAGGCACAAAGAAAATTAAATATAAAATCTGGTTTGAGATTAAAGAAAAGGTGAATTCCTTGGGGGTAACCTAGAGGACCATACCAGAGTTGCATAAAAAATAGCCCAACCTCTGCTCTAGGACAAAGGACAAGCTGGCGAACAGGATGGCTGAGGGGCGTGGGACAGGAGGAGGACCCTCTACAGAATCCCCCTGACTGCCATTGAGTGCTTCATTGAGGGGATACTGGAAACCTTCAGTTTCATTGGAGTAGGAGACATCAACACCTCCCTCCCAGCAGGCAACAGCCAGGGCAAGTGACATACCTTTTTGTTTCCTCTTGGCTATACTGTTAGGCAAACCACAGCACATACAACACAGAGTGGACTACTTCAGTCAGGTATCTGACCCACTCATCCAGTGCATCATGGGAGTTGTATCATACTCATTCTCCATGGTGCACTGTGTACCAGTGGGCACATGTAGTAATCAGCCACATCTCCAAAAGCACATACACACATGTATCAAAGTCACAACATTATTGAGTCCAAGCAGTATCATTTTTTAAATATTGTGTGCATATGTGTTCCACAGATCCTAGCCCAGATGATACTAAACCTGCAGCAGGCAGTGATGTCCAGCTAGTGGCAGCAACATCATCATCACCCACCCCAAGCACCTGCACTCCAACAGGCCGGAGAGTTAGGGCCACATTACTGCCCAGCATTCTGTCAGTGATGGTGAGCACTCCTCCACAAAGGAGCACACCATAGCTGATGCCAGGGCTGTCAGCATGCCCACTGTGCCAACTCCTGCAGCTGCAGTAACACCAGGCATCTGTGATGGCTTGGAGAGGGGGATCATCTGTACATAGCACCTGCAAAATAAAAAGAAATAGTGGGGTCATCAGGGAGCTGCAGCACCTTAACAAGACAGTGGAGAAGGGCCAGAAGCGCTGGCATTGTGTGATGGAGCTGGAATACAGACTTCAGTGCATGTGGCATAGACAGTCCATGGGTGGCATTGAAGCATACACCAGGGCAATAAACTGGTTGTCCAATGCCACCTCAAGCCTGGAAAGGTGTACCATTAATATCCAAACAGAGATGTCACACTGCTGCCGGAATGTTGCCAGGGGCCTGGTGCAGGTGAGAATGGCACTGGAGAACATACAGATCCACAATCTATATTTGGCCCCAAACCCACCCCAACCTGAGAGCAAAGATGGGTCAACTATAAGTGGTGTTTCTTCTCAAGAGACCTGCAGCACTAGGTGTACTCCCCACCTACAGCCTGAATCAAATACAGCCACAGGACTACGGGGCATTGTATCTGGCAAGAGGAGCAGAGAAAGTAAATGGAAGAAGTAAAGCCACATCACAGTTCCCAGTTACAACACATTTGACAGGTCACAGGTCGTGGCAGTCGAGCTGAGCCACGGTAGAGGCACATCGGCACAGCGGTATAGCGGCTCGGTCCAGACCCACCGTAACAGATGCACCGGCGGCTGGGCCACCCCACCCCCCTTGCAACTGAGGCTTCAGTGGAAAACACGGCACAGGACGGCAGAGAGAAGACGTTGTCTCCCGCTGACCCCCTCCCAGCACCAGCGGGGAGCGTGAGGTAGCAGTAAGAGGACGCAGTATCCAGCGGTATCCAGCCGGGTGGCGGCCTGGAGACATGTGAGGATTTGGCATTGGAATAAAAAGCTGGCTGGTTGTGAGGAAGGAAGTAAGGCAGAAGAGCAGGAGCTGATGGTAAGGTCTCTGACCCTCGTCAGGCCTAGCGGTCCCCCCGCTGACTGCCAAACTCTCGCCCCAGAGGCCCAGCGCTCATCTTTACCCGGGTCTGCACCGGTACCGGTACGAGCCTATGCACGTTCTTTCACAGGCCCTTGATGAACTTGGGACTAATAAGATTGGGTTTCAAAGGCCGAGACTTATCCTGCCCATCCTGGAGGGGTACAGTGTGGCTGGTGGCGACAGGTGGACGGAGCTTGAGTTAGGGTGTGTTCCAAGTGCCTCTACCACCTTTCCTATAGCCACCCCCGCCACAACAGCCTTCTCCTCCCCCTGGTCGAGGCCCAGAACCAGGGTGCCAGGTCTTGCATCAACAATTAGTACAGGTTGTACGCTTTAGTCCGGCATTATAGTGTTGGCAGCTCACAGAGAGAGTTCAGTGGGAGTGGTGAGAGTGTATAAGTGCGCACGCACTTGATGTAAGCCACCCTCCGCGCGGAAGCGGTCAGCGTGCGGCTGGTGCAGAAATCTGCCAGACTCTTCTCCACTCACCCTTTTGTCTCACCTTCCTATTCCTCCCTTTCTTCGCCACTTTCACGATCTTCACGAGCCGCTGAAGTCGTCGCAGGGGAGTAGAAGTGAAAGTGGAATCTCGCAGTGAGGAATTCCTTTTCGCACGTTATCCATTCTAGAATATATAGGGAGACCCTGGATTTAGTGTATATTGTATATACTGTGACTGTGGTCAGTGGAATTAAAGGTACTTTCATAGCGAAGATTTTGTAGTCCCTGCAGTGTGGAACATTGTGATCTATTGTGGAAATGTATGTACTACTTTTTGGCTATAGAGTATAGTACTTAGTGCCCAGAATGCCGGTGAGCAAAACCCGAGTACGTGGCGTAAAGAAGGTACCAAAGACAGGTTTTAAATCAAAGGAATCACTGGGGTTACACCAGCATTCAGAGGCATTGTATGGAAATCGTGAAGAAGGTGCTGGAGGCAACGGAGGAAATATACTCCAGTTGTTGGACCAGGAGGACCATCCTAGAGACAATGGGGAAAGTGGCGAAAAACCCTCAGGGACCCCTCTGGGGGTATCAATTGGAGAGTTTGTTGGGAAATACTTTAAAAAGACTCATTATATGTCACAGGCATCAGAGGGTAATAACATGATTGATTCCAACCAGGGTGAAACAGGCTGTCCTATGAGAAATGACTCTCAAGTTTCAGACTCATTGCAGATAGAGGACTTGTTCCTGGGGGAGGGGTTTGAGGGGGCAGATGGGCGTAAGGTCTCACTGGAACCCAAGCAATCCTAGTCCCAATGCCCCCCATCACAAGCTATGGATAGCATAAGACCAGAAGAGTGTCCCCTGCCCAGCACCGGCTCTGAGAGAATGGATGAGAGGGAGGATTAATTAAGAGGTGGGGGGGGCTGTTAGAGAGGGGAGTGAATTGGGTGTACTTTTGCCGTCTTCACCCCTGGGCAGACAGTCTGTATTTGTGTTAGATACCACTGCCGTTCCCGCTAAGTCACTACTAGATGTAATGTTCCTAATGCAAAAGACCCTGCAAGCGATACTAGAGGTACTGACAGCAAATAATAGTTTGGGAAAATCCCACAAAAATCAATTACAAGGGATTACTGAGGAGCTGAAATATATTAATAGTAGTATGCCTGCTTTAGTACGACCTATTTTGGAAAAGAGGGATCAAGAAACAGATACCCTTGATACCCCCGAACAAAATAAAGAAGGAGGGGAAACAGCCATATTACAGACATTACAGACATTAAACGAACCATCAGTATATGTTTCCAAACAACCAATGCTAGTGATAAAGAGGAATCGTAGATGGAGGAGAAAGGGTTATGGTCTGTATAGTCTCCCCTACCAACCAAAATATAGGAAGCAAAGTAAGCAAGGTAATGCTGGTAGCAAAACATCAGAAAGGAGAGAGGGGAAGTTAGTGCAGGTAGATCAGGACAACTTCTCAAGGCCAGGCCAGGCCACAATCAAGGTCGGGAAGCCAGAACCATAAAGCAAGGGGCCACATGACAAAAAGTGCGTAGTATACCCAATAGAGAAGTTAGTCAGTGAGGGAAAAGAAAGAAGGATAGGCAAGGAGTGGAAGTGGAAATGAAAGTACTAGAAGAAATAGAAGAAAGAGAGGAAAGCAGTGGTTTGGGGGGAGAGAATATTATTAAGAGATCAGTGAGAAGGAGGGGATGCAGAGAAGTAGTTAACACAACTTGCCCAGTGAGGAGCGGGGTTTTATTCTCCTCTAAAGGCCCTGAGAACAAGAAGGAGCAAGAAAGTTCTGGTGGGAGTAAAGGAAGGTGGATATACTTGGCGCTTGGAGAAGAGAAATTGGGAGGAAACCGCTAACGAAGTTAAAACCGTTAAATCGTTCCCGTCTTTTAGAAGTTATGGCCTCATGCCCAAGCCTATGTGAGATTGATTCAGGTGCTATAAAACAAATAGGATTTATATTAAGCCCGGAGGGGTAAGAGGTGACTAAAGCACTTTTTTATTCTTACTACATTAGGCGATTGGTATTACAAGCAGAGGCGGAGCTGATGAAAGAGGGTATAAGATTAGTGCAGGGAAACGTGACAGTGGATGTGACACAAGATAGGCGTGCCCTTAGGTGCCATACAGGTATGTTCCCAAATCAAGTCCAGTGTAATCTGTCATATAATAAAAATCGCAGAAGGCTTGTGGATGGAAACAATGGTAGTCTAAGTGTAACCATAGTCTCAGAATATAACAACCCACAGTGGAGGAATTGCTTTGAGCCCTTTGTAAATCCCCGTGATGAGTATAGTAGGGGTGAATTGAGTGACGTGGACTAGGAATTAAGCCCCACACACAGCCATTTGATTTTATCCTGGAACTTGGGAGGCTATAATAAACATTTAAAACAAGAGCGGTTTAAAGGAGAGTTTGAAGAGTATGATGTAATGTGTTTCCAGGAAACGTGGCTGTGCGATGAACCGGAACCAGTAGATGGTTTCATGAGGCTTTTTAGGGGAGCTATTCGACAGGGGTTAGGATGCCCATCAGGGGGACTAATAACTCTAGCCTCTACAAGAATAGCGAATAAATTCACAGAAATAAAAACCAAATGTCGTTGGCTATTGGCAGGCCAGGTAGATCTCTACAATGTAAAAGGAGGTGCTAAACAGCTTTTGATACTCAACGTTTATATACAACCGGGGAACGTGTTTGATTACAATATCCAGTGAGGGCTGTTTGAGGAAGATCTGGAACTATTATACACTGGTAAAGCTGGTTATTTGACTTTAGTGCTGGGAGACTTTAATCATAAACTTGAGCCTAACAGCAGTGACAATTTATATAAGGAGCTACTGGTAGCTGCACAAATCCCTAGAAGTGTCTTTCCTAATGTAGAATGTTTCGCACGTGATTTGTCCTTAGTAAGAACATTAGGATCCTTAGGCATGTTTTGTCTAAATGGGCGTATGAAGAACGATCGCCCGGCTAAAAAGACATTTCGAACAGGTAATCAGGAATGCCCTATTGACTATGCTTTTGAAAACACCTGGTTATTTGGAGAAGTGCAAAAATTTGAGGTTGGGCATATAGAGGGCAGTGATCATTGGCCGCTCCAATTAACAATACGTTCAGCCGATAAAACCCAAAAAGAAAGAGAAAAGGCATTGATAGCGCTAGTTGAGTATCCCCGTAGGATAATGACCCGGCTCACAGATAGCAGTCTAGAAGTACTTAATAATTTGATAGTAAACTATCCCATCCTTAATATGGTAAAAGATCCAAAAGATATATTCAAAGGCTATAATATGGGCATTGCATTAATGGTCAATTGCCTAAAAATTAAATTAAAAATACCGCAAGAGGGAAAGAGGAAGGGAGAACCATATAAGATGAATAATAGTAAAATATGGTTTAATTGGGAATGTAGGCGTAGAAAGCAAATTACGCGAAGATTAATAAGGGATTATAAGAAAAGACCCTCTGTTGTTATAGAAGAGAAGCTTCGTCAAGCAAAACAGGACTATAAAGCACTGACACGACAGAGGAAACGAGAATATGTTAATAAAAATTGGGATACAATGATTGAGGTGATAAAAACACTGAATATTAGGGTTTTTTGGCAGCTGGTAACGGAGGGGAAAAGGGTAGGAACTATGCGGTGTTTGGTCGGAGAAGAAGACTGGTATAAATATTTGTCTTCTATATATAAAGGTACCGATGATGAAGAAGGTTATGGTATTCCAAGGAAGCTCAGTGAGAACATGAGATTAGCTTTTGTCCCACAGAAAATAAAAGAAACTATTGCACCATTGAAATTAACTAAAGCAGCAGGTCCAGACAATCTCCCAGCAATAATAATAAAAAAGGATATTGATTGGTGGACAAAATTCTTCTATGTTACGTTTTGTAAAATCCTTGATTATGGCCGTTTTCCAGAGAATTGGAAGGGTGCCATGATAAGACCGATTTACAAAAAGGAGGATCCAACTCAACCAAAATATTATCGGCTGATAAGTTTATTAGACGTAGGTGAAAAGGTATTCACAAAGCTATTGCTTGTGTTAATCAAAGAATGGGCAGATGATAAAGATTTGATAACAGTAGAGCAAGGTGGTTTCATAGAAGGGCATTTGACAATCAACCACTGCTTCAGTCTCCAGTGAGGAAGCATATTTTGCTGTTTCGTTGATTTTCGTGCTGCAATTGATTTGGTAGACAGGAATTTATTATGGGATATGCTAAAACAGTTAGGGATTGATTTGGACATATTATTTCTTCTTCAGGGCCTGCATTCACAAAATTGAGCCCAAGTAATCTTAGATATGAGTGGCTCACTTTCAAAAAGGATCCCCATAAAGAATGGTCTCCGCCGAGGCTGTGTGTTGGCCCCAATATTATTCTCATTATTCCTGTCAGATCTGCCAGTGTTGTTACGGAAGGTTAAAGGTCTAAGCCCAAAAATGGATGGCGTGCATGTTTCCTGCCTATTATATGCTGACGATCTAGTGATAATGGATATGACAGAGTTAGGGCTACAAAGGAAATTAGAGGTGTTTTATGCCTACTGTCAAAGGAACAAAATGGTAGTAAATATGGAGAAAATGAAAATAATGTCTATAGGGAAAGAAAAAAGCGCATTCAATTACATTCTAGGGGGTGAAAACATAGAGAAAGTCAAAGAATATAAATATTTGGGCATATGGTTCGACTCATATTTAAGATGGAAAGTTCATAGTGAAGCCCTAAAAAAATAAAGCCTTATCTTCAGTCTGGGGATTAAAACAATTCAATAGTAAATATGGAGGTCCTTCTCTCAAGCCGGTTATCTCTGCCTTTAATGCTATGGTACGTCCCCAATTTCAATATGGGGTAGAAGTTTGAACTTTCTCTGGGAAACTAAATTGGGAAACAGAAGAAAGTATCTGCGTAAAGCGCACGCTCTCACTGCCCCCCTCGAGTATGCTACAAGCTATAAGAGCAGAATGTCAAATGACGGCGTGGACTTACCTGGGCCTACAAGCTGCACTCAAGTTCTGGTTAAGTATGACAGATCAAGGGATCTATAAGATCGCGAGATTGTGTAAAAAATAAATAACAATAAGTGAGTTACATTGGGCATTACAAGTGAGAGGACGGTTAAAAAAGATCTGCGTCCTCTTAGGTTTACCCGGTAACCAATGGTGTGGTGCTCAAATTTTGAAACTTAATCTAAGAATAATAGTGAAGGAAAGAGCAAGAGAATTAGACCTGAAGTACTTAGAAAGTAAAACATCAACTCAGGCTATGGTAGTCGGATGGAGGAATCCAGAACATTTTCTGTATATAGAGGCTCTACCTAACCCAGGATTAAGAAATTTAGTGCCACAGTTCGGAATTGGGCTGAACCCAGGCTATATGGATCCCAAAGTAAAAGCATTTCTCAAGGATATCCAGGGCCTATGTATATGTGGCTTACAACAGAAATATACCATGCAACACTCACTTTTGGATTGTCAATGGTTCTTAGGAGTGCACAAGAAGTTTTAAAAAACTATTTTTAAGGAATATAATATTACTAATCGGGACCAAGCGCTTAGGTTACTTATTGATATGAGATTTTTAAATGTAACCTGTGCACTGGGCCTATTTTTAAATGACTTAAGAGGGGAACTATCCAGATTTACAGGGGCTGATATAAGGTAGGAAATAATGAGGAATGCAGAGTTTTAAATATTATAATTGATTATTATTATATTACATTGGTTGATGGTATTTTAGAAAATGTTGCCACGTTAGGAGAAGGCAAGAAATAAAATGTAGAGCACTTTATATTGAAAATAGCACTTTAAGAGAAAGTAAGGAATGGAGCCCATACAGACCTGTATATGGGATAAATTGGCTGGCACGTTGCACTTTATGAAACTGTAAGAACTTGAACTATGTAGGACGCAAAAAGGAAAGAAGAGCTCTTAAGCTCATAATCGATTATCTTAAAATTGCATTGGTTGATGGTACTCTAGAAAATCTTGCCACACTATAACAAGGCATGAAATAAAACGCAGAGCACTCTATATTGGAAATTGCACTTTATGAGATCGTAAGGACCAGAGTCTAATCAGAACTGTATGTGGGATAATCTAGTTGGCATGTTGCACTTTAAGAAATTGTAAGAACTTGAATTTTAATCTAATGAATAGAGTTGGTTAACAAGAATTAGTATGATCTAAGAACTTTGTTTGTGAATGTAATATGTAATAGAATAGTTTTAAATGAACTTGTATATTTTATTGTTTTTACACTTTTAAGGCTTATGCAAAATAAAATAATTTTTTGATTTGAACACATTTTGGCGCATTTGCCTCACACTTGTTCAAGTATGTTTATTTTTGGTTAATTGTCTTTTACTACCCGAGTATAAAGTGTTCACAAGATTGTGCACCATTCACTAACCCATGTGTGACTTGTGTCATTGATACCATGACATGCCTTTCCTTAAAAATGGTTGTTTATGATTTTGTGTGTGTCTCACCCTTCCTGCAGCCGCATGAGTGCAGTTCTGTTGTCCCTCAAGTGGATGTTGCTCATCATGAGAGTCTTCATCAGATTCTGGTTCAATGATGATGTTGTGTAGTCCCCTCCACATTGCTGTCTTATGCAAAATGGCACAGGGCACTATTATCTTGCAGCAAGTGTGTGACCTGTAAAGAAATGCACCTCCAGTCTTGTGGATGATCCTGAAGTGGGACTTAAGTATGCCAAACATCTGCTCAATAAATTAATGTGTTGCTTTGTGTGCCCTGTTGTACCATCTCTCACTTGGTGTCCTGGGGGTCAGGTAAGGTGGGACCATCCATGGATGTAAGTCATATCCACTGTCACCTTTGGAACATGAGTGGGGAAAACAGTGGGTCAGTTGACACATACACTCCTGGTCAGTATATGCAATGACTTAGGAGTGAACTTACCAAGCAGAAATCCACCTCCAACTCCCCCCTGTGCCAGTCGATCAATGAATTGTGTGTGCTGCCTGGGTACCTGGCTACAATGTCAGTGATGACACAGGAGGTGTCACACACCACCTGCACACTCATTGAGTGTGTGCTCTTCCTGTTTCTATAAATATATTCTGATGCTTAAGTGGACATATGGCAATATGTGTTCCATCCACACAGCCAATGACACTTGGAAACTGTGCCATCATATAGAAAGTGTGTTTTGTCTGCTGCATTGTTTGGGGGTTATTTAGAAAATAGATGTATTGGTGCAGCTTACTGACCTTTACATCCAGGAACCTGTGGAGGAAACTTGATAATGCGCTCTGGGACTCTCTGCCACTGCTATGACTGATAATCCTGATGCAAGGAGATGTAAGCAGCACAATACCTGCACATGGGGCAGTATAAAGCTGCTCGGCAGTGTAGGGACCAGTAGCTTGGGCTGTATGCCAGATATTAGGTCAAGTATGACCTGGCTTGATAGTATATACTTGTCTATTATTTCCTCCTCTCTCAGATTAAAGAGGATAACCCTCACCCTAAATACCTCTTCTGGCTTCTCCTCCTCCTGTCTCTCAGAGCCTGGATTCTCACCTGCCTTGCTAGGATGTATAATGCCACCATTGTGAAAGAGCCAAATGCATTTTGGGGCTCTTTTTATTATTTGCACATGGTCACCACCTGGGATAGGTCAGTGGCAATTGCATTTCTTAACAGCCATTCCATATTTTAGCAATCTCTTAAATGTGATTCCTACAGCATCAGAATCACATTTTGCGACTGAGTTTTGGGGAATTGGTTCATAACGGATGCAGATTTTGTATTTCTTAACGTCCCTAAATAGCGATTTGGTCAGTTAAGAAATACAAAATTGTTTCGTACATCTGGACTATAGTGCCTTCCTCAGAAAACAGTATATAAAGTACTCTACTACTCTTAATAAACTAAGGATGTCTGTAGTGACTTCAAAAAGACTTGTTCTTGTTAGACAGAGGTAAAGACCTGAAAGTGACCCTTATTCAGAACTTTTAGCTTGGACTGCTGCACTAGTGAGGCCTGCTTATCTGCAGTTCAAAAAGGATGCAATAAATTCCAAAAGCCTTTCTGTCTCTTAGTCACAGTTGTGGTCATGTCTGAGAAAATGACAAAGGAAAACTCTTCCAGGTAACCAAAAGACTTCTATTCATTTCCCTTGGTCAGAATCTGTTCCTTTTTTCAGTAATCTGAGAAGTTCACCAGGACTGTTTGGGTAGAGTTTTGAATGTGAATTATACATTTCAATGGGCTATTGTGATTGTGAGATCCGCTGTGCAATTGTGCATAATGTGCCTTTTTACTAATGTTTTGATTAGTGGAATGATCCCGGTCAGACTTTCTGTATTCTCAGGGATCCCTATGATTCTTACATTGGAATGGCGTGAATGTTTTTTCAGTTCTTCTTGATTTTCCTCCACATCGTTAATTTATTTAGTGAATTGTTCAGAACTTTTATAAATGTTCCTTGTTGATTCTCAAAACCTGAGACTCTCTGCCTCAAAAAGTCTTTCAGTCATGAGTGAAAGTCTATTCTCAATGCCAGATTGCTGAGCTTGCAAAAAATAAAATTTCTGAAATTGTAAAGTCTTTAGTTCTCAACATTCCTGCAATGCTTTCTCAAATATCTGAAAGAGGGGCAGGTGAATAGCAGGGGTGTTTTGCAAAAGCTATGATGAAACTGATGACTGCTGGAGTCCAATAGAATCCATCAATGCTATGAGGGGCACAGAGCTTGTTCAAAAAGTATGTGAAGTCTGAAAAGTCTTGTTCGGAAAGGACAATTCAATACACAAGACAGTAACCCCTGAAAACAGGACAGTAACAGCAGAAAGTGAATTGCGTACCATTCTGTGAACTTTATTCTTTTCTTTGTTCAAGAGCTCAATACACTGAAGCTTTTCGAAAAGGGGATAAGCTCTACTTTTACGTGGCACTTCCACCATAGTGTCATGAGACCCCTGACCTGAGCGATGACCACTCTCCCCAGAGTTTTTTGTGCTTGACTAGAGATTATTTTGGTCTAAGGGACTGTACTGTCATCGGAATATAAATTAGGATCCATAGCAGAACTGGAGCTTGGGGTGTTTTCCTGACAAGGTGACTCCTTGAATGGTACAAGGAAATTTCTGGATAGTTTTATGGTACTCATAGGCTTAGTTATGGAATTTGAGCAAACTTCTACATGACCAGAAATACCACATACTCTATTACCATTGATATTTACAACAAGTTACCTTTGTATTCCGGGGAGGATATCACCAGGTATGAGGTTTCATTGCTTGTTGTATTGTGCTAAAGTATGACAACAACCAGAGATAATAATCACATTGTATCCTTATATTGCAGCAATAGCACCAATATTGCTAGGGGTTCCGTAACAATAATGTTTCCTTTAATGTCTCTGTTTATAACAGCAGGAAAAAAACACATTTTATCACAGAGCTAAATGCTAGTGTAAAGTCTCCTAGAACCAACCCCAGACCATGGTCAGAAAAAATTGTTGCCCGTGTATTACTGTCAATGCCTTCTCCTAGATCATTCAGATGCTCCCCCTTACTCCCCGGGTTCAGGCCACCAAGGCAATCTCAATCCTATCATATTTGGCATCCATTCAGATTATAATCTCGGGAAATAACTACAGCGGGCTCCGCGTTTACTGAACGATAATTTACCGGAAGTAAGACAAAACAATGGCTCACATCTAAACAGCTCCCAGCTTGCTGGTTGCAGTTTACACGAAAAATTGAACCCTTGTGGCCAGTTTTTCTCCCAGGTTACTCTGCTATGTCGCAGCATCTCTTGTTCCACCTTCTGCAGGCTGGTGATAGGTGGGAATCCTGGCCCACTGCTTTCAGCTAGCAGCCATCTGAAACAGACACTGCCATAGGATTAGTCTGTTCCCAGAAACACGTGCTTCTGAGATGTAGGGCTGCGCGTGAAGTTATTGGTCAGGGACCCTGAAAAAGTCTTAGCAAATCAAATTTAAGGCAAATACAAAAATACAAAAAAAAAATTCACACAAATTAAGGGTCAGACTTAAGAAGCACTAGCGCCACATTAACGTCTTTTTTTACACTAATGGCTAAAAAAAAACTACGCCATATTTACAAAGCAGTGCAATGCATGCATTGCACCACTTTGTAACCCTTTGCGCCACATTATGCATACGCCATGCATAATGTATGCAAAAGGGGTGTTCCCCCGCTAGGGTGACTGCAAAAATGGATCATCTTTTCTGGCTACTTTTAACACCTGCTCAGATCAGGCATTAAAAGAGGGCAAACCATTGCTTACAGTGGGCCCCTGGGTACTGTTCAGGGTTAGCGCCACAATCTTGGCACTAACCATGAACAGTACATCAATTGCGTCAAAAATATTGATGCTATAGCCCCCTACACTGGGCAAAGGCGAGCCATTTGTTAAATACGGTGCACAAATGGTGGCAGTAGGGAAGCGCTAAGGGGCGCAAGAAAAGTGGCACTGTACTGGATGCAGCAGAAATACTTAAATCTGCCCCTATATGTTTTAGATCATCTAACAAACAGGACTGAGTGGCAATGAGTTTATCAGTGGCTGGGTAAAGCCAAATTGTATGCCACCCTAGGGCTAGAAAGTTAAGTGATTTGTCACTATAGTTTATATATATATATATATATATATATATATATATATATATATATATATATATACATACACACACACACATACGTATACCAATATACATGTACATATACATACATATGTAAGTGTGTGTATATATACACACACACACACATATATATATATGTATATATATACATATATATATTCAGTGTAAAAAACAAAGGTTACGGCAATGTTATAGTTAGGAAGTAGAATTAAAAAACTCATAGAAATTCATATAAAAAAGCTAAAGGTTACAGGGACATTATAGTTAGGTTCTAAATTTACTCATACAAAACCTTAGAAATTCAGCATAGTCATAGTTAGAGTTATTTCAAGTACCTATAACTCGTGCCCCCAATTAATAGTTTTTTCTTTATTTATTTGACTGCTAATGCCTCGTTGATATTTTGATGATGTTATAAAAGTTGTCATGATTGTTCTAATATCTGGGGTAATTATCAATGCATGGCAAGGGTGCCCAACCCAACTCTGCACCACGCACAGCTGAAGGGTCTGTCTCCCTGGGTGTGAGAATAGGTGTGAGAGGATGGCTCTGGGTGTAAGAGTGTCTGGGTGTGAGAGTGGGTGTGTGAGGGTCTGAGTTGGTCTGTGAATGCATGCGTCAGTGTCTGAGTGGGTCTGTGAGTGAATGTGTCAGTGTCTCAGTGGGTCTGTGAGTGGGTGCATGAGATTCTGAGTAGATCTGTAAGTGGGAGCATGAGTGTCTGAGTGGGTCTGTGAGTGGGTGCATGAGGGCTGATTGGGTCTGTAATTGGATGTGTGATGGTCTAAATGGGTCTGTGAGTGGGTGCATCAGTGTCTGAGTGGGTCCATGAGTGAGTGCATCATGTGTATGAGTGGGTTTCTGGGTGGGTGTGTGAGAGTCCGAGCAGGTCTGTGCATGAATCTCAATAGGTCTGTGACTGTGTACATGAAGTTCTGACTGGGTCTGTGAGGGGGTGTGAGTGTGTCTCAGTAGATCTGTGATTTGGTGCAGGAGTGTGTCCATAAGTGGTTGTGTGAGTGTCTGAGTCGGTCTGTGAGTGGGTGCTTGAGTATATGAGTGGGATTGTGAGTGGGTGTGTGTAGGAGGCTGGCTTTCTATATAGGCCTGAAAAAGACATGCACTGTGCAGAGAGTCCAAGCAACCTCACTTTGCTTTCCAGAGGTAAAAAGCAGACCACGTAATGCTCTGTTTTTGTGGTAGAATGGGAGAGCAGTTAGGCTTATCTTGGAGATGTGCTAAGCATTTGCTGTACTCACAGCATCAATAAATGTGGACACAAATTCAAAGGAATAACTCAAAACCAATTTACAAAAATATGTCAGATTCTATAAATGTTTTGAGACTAAAATCATCAATTTATGGTAAGTACATTTTTAGTTATGATTTTCAAAGTTTAGAAAATATTCTGTTTTTGTGCGTAAGTATGCATAATAGGGGTGAATGAGAAAATCTTTGAAAGAGCATATAAAATCCGTCAGTGCTCTCACAAGTGTCACCTTCTATTTTTAGGTCGAAATGTCCTGTGGACCAAGAGGAGAAGTTCGGGCAGTTCCCGGTTCAAGAGGGAGCAGGCGGCTGAATGTCTTGGAGCTGATGCACAACAGAGAGGAGGACCCCCTTGAATAGTGGAGGGTGCAGGGGGTTAAGAACCTCTAGAGCACAGGTTTGTCGATGCAGGGGTCAGGACTGCCAGGTGCAGCACAGAATGGTCAGCCAGGAGTCGGGCGTCATGGAGTCCTTGGAGCCAGGAGCAGGTCACTTGGAGGGTAGATTGCAGGTCAGCAGGTCCACTCTGGGGGGTGGTTCCTGGGTGTCTAAAGTCCCTCTACTGGGACTTGCTTCTGGGCTATTGGGCATCTCAAGTGGACTAGGCATATGGTTGTCCAACATTATCAAAGGTAATGGTACTTCTCAGGACTTGAAAGTTCCAGTGCTATCAAACTTGGCTCACTGGTAAGTTTTGTCATCCAGGTCTATTGTGTTGATATAGGTCAGCTATATGGTCTGCTTTGTTGGTTAGCAGCCGGTCAGTGAGCTGGACTTCACTTGCTCCTTGCTTGCAGTGTGCAGGAGAGTGATACCTTTACTCTTAGGGAGGTTCTTGGTTATTTTCAAAAAGCTGGAAGAGCTCTGGGTTTTGTAGAGTCCTTCGGGTTTCCAGGCAACACCTCAGTGGTGATGGTCAAGTCCTTGGAGCAACAGGCATGATTTGGCACCTTTTTCTTTGTGCAGAAGGACTTCTGTTTTCGAGCCTCCAGTCTTCTTTGTTCCTGGTCTTCTTGAGTCCATTGAATCTGATCTGTTGGTCTAGGGATGCCCACTAAATACTACATTTAGTGGGTGTTAGGGGGAAAAACTAGGAGTGGACAATGGACCACTTACCTTAGGGTGGCTACACCCACTACGTGACCACTTCTTGTGGGAAGAGATCACATCCCTAACCCTGATTGGCTATTTTCCTGCCATCTAAGAGGGAGGAAAATGAAACGGAGTGGTCACCTCGCCTGCCACACCTGAGGGGTGGTGTAGGATGGGGATAGCCACTCCTCCTGTCCTTGCTAGTTTTCCCACCAGTGTCCTTACCTAAATTGGGGGCAAAACAATTGGGCAGCCATCTACTTCTATCAGAATGGCTGGTGGGCAGATTTCAAAGACGGTAAAGCCTTTGAAGCTGACCGCTGGTGCAGGGTGCCTGCCTGGGGGAGGAGATGTAGAGGGGGTACGCACTTGCTGATATGCCTCTTCACTTTGCTTCTCTCATAATAATCCAAAGGTCTTAGCCAAATTTGTGAGGGAGCTCAGGAATCTCCTATGCACCCCTCCACAAAGCTGGAACAAACAATGGTCAGCCAAAGAGTTACAAATGAGTACTTTCATAAAACCTAAGTGGCAGAGCCAGAACATCTCTGTCTGGTTTGGGGCAGAAGTTTTGCATAATGCACTCTAGCATTGCTTTTGTCTGATTTGTTTCAGCCTGGTATGGGGCAGACGTTTTGCATAATGCACTTTGGGCCTGATTACAACTTTGGAGGAGGTGTTAATCCATCCCAAAAGTGACAGTAAAGTGACAGATATACCACCAGCCATATTACGAGTCCATTATATCCTATGGAACTCGTAATACGGCTGGTGGTATATCCGTCACATTTGGGACGGATTAACACCTCCTCCAAAGTTGTAATCAGGCCCTTTATCTTTGTTATTCCCGACCAGCAATGGCAGTCTTGCATTGAAAACTCCTCACTCACGATCGAGTACACTGTGGGGATTCCGCCATATTTTATGCTACAACAGCAGACCTAACATGAGGCACAAGCTAAATTACCTTTGGTGCCCTCTAAACAAAACATAATTAATGCAAGCCAAAGTTTACTCCGGGTTGCCTTAAAAGTCTCAAGTGTTTCTATGCCAGTATATTCTAATTCTGGGTGGGCGCGCATTGCCCTGCATTACAGTTTGTTGTATTTTAGTATAGTTTTAGTATGATGTCTTGCACTACGCTTTCTTTTTTATTAGCCAATTGAACTTGGAAGTTTGGGCAGCCTCTTTTTATGCTATTGTAGAAAATAGCTTTTAATGCTGGTACTGTTTTTATTTTAGGCTCTTACTTGCAAAATTGCAAATAATGTTTTTTTATGGTTTTTACTAACTAAAACAATACATTTACCATTACCATTGCTTCCACCCAAGAAAGCCTTTGTGTTCTGGCTCCTGAGAGCAAAAGGCTCTCACCCCAGGAGCCAAGTCCCGAATCATGTCTGTGGTGGCAGGCTGGTTAGGACCAGTCAGCAGCCATGCCAGGGCTGTTAGGTTTTGCAGGGGGCACCTCTAAGGTGCCCTCTCGGTACATTTTATAATAAATCCAACACTTGCATCACTGTGGGTTTATTATTCTGAGTTGTTTGATACCAAACAACCCTGGGTTCAGGGAGGCCATCATGTAGCTGGGGAACAAGTAGTGACCAGTCTCCAGCACATTCATCTCCTATTTTTCCCTGTACACTTACTGTGTCTTAAGGTTAGGCCAAAACACAGTAGGGGCATATTTGTTCACCCCCACATATGCCCTCACGTGCATTATAGCACACCCTGCCTTAGGGCTGTAAGGCCTTCCAGAGGGGTAACATACCTATATTGCATGCAGTGCTAGTAGGCATGGCACTCTTGGTGATTGCTATGTTGGGGTTGCAACTTTTAGGCCCAGATTTAGAAGCCCCTTGTGCCACGTTCCACCTCATTCGAGTCATTGTTCTGCAGCTAATGTGGCGTTAGGTTGGCATATTTACAAAGTGGTTCAATGCAAACATTGCACCTCTTTGGAAACCCTTGCCCCCAGCAAGGGGGGTGTCCCGGCATTAAGAGGCTGAGTAAAATGGCACAGTGGAATCTATCAGATTCCACTGTGTTGGACTTTTTTGCTTATGCAGGGTAATTCCCAATCCCTTTGCCTCCTGCCTCCTATTTGTCCTGACCCATTTTTGTTGGCTTAAGAACTCTGTATTGTTGATTGGTTTATCCTTGATTGACATATTTGATTTACTTGTAAGTCCCTACTAAAGTGCACTAGAGGTGCCCAGGGCCTGTAAATCAAATGCTACTAGTAGGCCTGCAGCACTGGTTGTGACACCCACATTAGTAGCCCTGTAATCATGTCTCAGACATGCCACTGCAGTGTCTGTGTGCAGTTTTAAACTACCAATTCGACTGGGCAAGTGTACTCACTTGCCAGGCCTAAACCTTCCTTTTTCTTACATGTAAGACACCCCTAAGGTTGGCCCTAGGTAGCCCCATGGCAGGGTGCAGTGTATGTTTAAGGTAGGACACATACTAATGTGTTTTATATGCCCTGACAGTGAAATACAGCCAAATTTAGTTTTCACTGTTGCAAGGCCTATCTCTCTCATAGGTTAACATGGGGGCTGCCTTTAAAAATGATTAAAGTGTAGATTCCCTTTGGAAGCAGATAGACATGTGGCGTTTGGGGTCTCTGAGCTCACAATTTAAAAATACATCTTTTATTAAAGTTGGTTTTAATATTGTGTGTTTGAATATGCCACTTTTAGAAAGTGGGCATGTTCTTGCTTAATCCATTCTGTGATTCACCCTGTTTGTAGATTCCTTGTCTGGGTCAGTTTGACAGTTGGGCTGTTTGCACCTCTCTCAAGACAGTGACACAAAGGGAGCTGGGGTGTAGCCTGCAAATCCTGATGAGCCATCTGTGCTAGGAGGGAGGGGAGGAGTGGTCACTCACACCTGAAAGGGTTGTGCCTGCCCTCACACAAGTCAGTCTCCAACCCTCTGGGGTGTGTCTGGGGCCTTGCCTGGGCAATGCAGGATTTCACAAACAAGAGACACTTTCCGTTAAGTAAGCCTACTTCAAAGGCCAAAATGGGTATAAAAAGGACACCCTAACCCACAGACTTTAGTTCACCTCTGGAAACCAAGAGGAACCTCTGCCTGGAGAAGAGCTGGAGAGTTGAGGAGAAGTGCTGCCCTGCCTGTGACTGTGCTTTGTGGAGCTACCGTGCAGTTGCTGCATCTGCTTGTGCAAGAGGACAAAGACTGGACTTTGGGTGCCTTCCTGCTTGTGAAGAAATCTCCAAGGAATTGTCCTGAGCTTGCATCCTGTTGTTGAAGTCTCAGGGCCATCTGCTGGGACTCCGGTCCTGCCAAGTGGTGCCCTATCTAGATCCTGGGGCCTTGGAAGGCAAAGCTGGCAGACCAAGACTGAAAATCCACGCACAGACCGCAGTGCGGGGAAAATATCGACACACCTTCCGAGACGCGGCTGAAAAACGATGCACCACCGGCTTCGCTGCAGAAATCGACGAACCACCGGCATCGCGGCTGGAAAATCTCATGCACGTAGCTGGAAGAATGGGTGAGAACATCACAATCCACATTGCGTGGTTTTGCTGATACCGTGTGGCAGGATTTTCAACACAAACCTTGCTGGGCGTGAAAAAATTGACACAATGCCTGCCCGGTCCTGAGTGCTGCCCGGATCGATGCATCGCTCCCCTGTGGGGAGAAAAAACAACACATGCCGACCCGACTGGAGAAGGAGAAACGACGTACGGTCTCACCCATGTGTGTTGTTTTGCCGCTATCCAGGTACTTTTCAACGCTAACAGTGTTTTTACTGTGTTTTCAAGGATTTAAGACTCTTTTTGCTTTTTAATTCATAACTTGACTTGTGTATGTTGGATTTTTGTAGTTTTGGTCTTGTTTTGTTTAGATAAATATTTTCTATTTTTCTAAACCCGTGTTGTGTTATTTTGTGGTGTTTCCACTAAGTTACTGTGTGTGTTGGTAGAAAAACTTTACACCTAGACTCTGAAGTTAAGCCTGCCTGCTTGTGCCAAGCTACCAAGGGGGTCAGCGGGGTTAGCTGAGGGTGATTCTCCTTTACCCTGACTAGAGTGAGGGTCCTTGCTTGAACATGGGTAACCTGACTGCCAACCAAAGACCCCATTTCTAACTCACTGCACCATTTTTAGTATCAATGAGGCTACCATTGTTTTCAAAGGGCCTCTTCTCACTTTGCAGGATTAGTTTCAACATTTTGGGCACTAATCCTGCAAAGCGGCAAACTAGCATCAACATTTTTGACGCTAGTTCCCTAATGTGCATCATGGTGCACCGTGTCATAAATATGACACACAAATGGTGTTGTTAGGGGGGTGCAATGGGATGCAAGAAAAGTGGAGCATCATGACATGATGCACCACTTTTCTTAAATGTGGCCCTTAGATTCACCTTGTCATGCACTTGCAATGGCAGTCTGCAAGATGCTGGTGTGGGGCCTCAGAGAGTGGTACAATTGTACAATTGGTGCTGCAGCTCTGAGGGCCCCTTTTCGGTACCCATGTCCTAGGTCCCAGAAGTTACCATTTACTAGGAACTTACAAAGCTGTCTTAAGTGGCAAACATAGTACAGTTTTGGGGAAGGCAATCTGGCTCTGGGAACCTGTCTAGCAGGAGCCCAGCGCACTTACAATTTGAAACCACATCAATTTCCAGGCAAAAAGCGGGGAGCTACCATGTCAAAAAAGGCCCTTTCTCACAGTATGTGAGAGTCTGAATGGGTCTATGAGTGGGTGCATAAGAATCTGAGCTGGTCTGGGAGTGGGTACATACGTGGATGAGTGGGTCCGTAAGTGGGTGTGAGATTGTCTGACTGTTACTTTGATTGGGTGTGTGAGTGTCTGAGTAGGTCTGTGAGTAGATGCATGACTGACTGAATGCCTCTGTGAGTATATGCATGACTGTTTGAGTGGATGGGTGAGTGTGCCAATTTTTTTGGGCTGGTTTTTCTGGTATTCCTGATTTCACCATGATGCAACACAGGGGCCTGCACTGAACGTTGAAGTGGATTCGTGAATATTCATGTAATGGGGAAAAAAAGCACCGTCCAATTTTTAAAACACATAACAATCATTTTCCCATTTCATTCATGGGGTCAGAATATCTCCACCCGGACCCCTAATCCCACTTTATCCATTTTTTGAGACATTCCGATTTTGTCTTTCTTTCTCTCCTCTATGGGTTTTTCGCCTTTTTCATTGTCTGTGTCCTTTCCTGGCCAAGTTTTCTTCGACCTCTAACAGATTTGGCAGAAGAGCAAGAATCATTATGCTGCGAATTTGACTACACATCAAAAAAATTATTTGTCCTCATTGTCACATGATTCTAGTATTGTAATCAAGCCTTCTGACAAGGGGGGCAATGTAGTCCTGAGGGATGTCCAGAAATATTTACAGGAGGCAGAAAGACAACTCACAAGATTAAGGGACTATGAACTTTCAGGATATGAGGCCTACAAACAGTTAATTTCACAATATCATTGTAAGCTAGGCAAATGGAAAAAAAGCGGTTTGCTCAGTACGGATGAATTTAAATTTCTTTATGTTTAAAAAACTGTGGCACCTTGTTTTTAAATACTTCCCAAGATACATAAAATAAAAACAATTCTCCTGGTAGACCTATTATCTCTGCCAATGGAAGTCTTCTTGAGCTCATTTCTATTTATCTGGATTTCTATGTTACTGTATGTGTTGAACTTACCCTCATATTGTGGGGATAGTGCTGATTTTATTTCCAAGATTGAGGAGATACACTGACAGCCCTCATATATTTTAGTTACCATTGATGTGGTCTCGTTATACACCTGTATTGATCACGGTTTAGGCATTGGAGCTTGCAAAACAAACCATTTATCTGTATGATAATACCATGATGTTATTAGATATGTTGAAGTTCCCTCTTGAAAACAACTTTTTCTTTTTAATGAAACATGGTATAGACAGAGTTGAGCAGTTGCTTTGCCCCAGGTTTGGTGGGCATTTTTATGGGCTAGTGGGAGCAGCAACACATCTAGACAGAGGACAATCTGAGGTGGACAAGGCACAAATAACTTTGGACAAGATCTATTGATGATCTCTTTGTCATATGGGATGGCCCCAAAAGCCTCTTACAGGACTTTTGGGTGTTTATTTCACACAACAATCTGAAGTTGTGTTTCACAGATCAGGCACATGACAGTGTAATGGATGTTTTGGATGTGCATGTAGAGATCAAGGAGGGTAGGGTTCAGACCTCCCTCCATCGCAAAAAGACAACAGGTAATAGATGATTGCATGCTCACAGTCATCATCCAGCCAAGCTGAAGTGGAGTATTCCCCATGGGAAACGTCTCAGGGCCTTACGGAACTGTAATAGCATTGAGGCTTATGAAAAGGAAGAGACAACTATGTTACATAGATTTCAAGCTAGAGGTTATCCTTGAAACGTCCTATTGACAGCCAAAGAGAGAGTGGATACTCTTGCATCAAAGGATCTTTTTGCCAAAATAGCCACAGTCACTGGTGATGAAAGGAATGTGAGGTTGATTACCACTTATAATGCAGAATCAGATAAAATCAAAAGAATGATTTCAAAACACTGGCAGTTGGTTAAATCTGATCCTGTTACTGGACATAGAGTCTCACCATATCCTTTGATGACTTACCGTAAATTGAGGTCAGTGAGAGACATGTTGGTACACAGCAATATCAGTACACGCTGTAAGCATGATGGACGCCTATTGGAACAGAGTGGCTTCTACAAGTGTGGCAATTGTAAAGCATGTAGAGAGAGTAAGAACATTAAAATCTACCTATTGCCCAATGGAAAATGGGGAAGGATCAATACATTTTTAACATGTAACAGTGACTTCTGTGTTTATGTTCTGATTTGCCCAGTTGGCCCCCGTTATGTGGGAAGCACCATTTTTCCTGTTCAAAAAACGGATTCTTGAGTATTCAAGTGCAATAAGGAATCGTGATCAGAATTACCCACTTGCACGGCCTTGGAAGGAAGTGCATTCCCAAAATCTTGATAAACTCTCTTTCTTTTTGATTGACAGGGTGGTGTTGACAGCAAGAGGAGTTGATAGGGAAAATAAACTTTGGATCTTGGAGTCAGAGTACATTGTTTGTCTAAGTTGTGAAGACCCGATGGGTCTCAATTCTGATGAAGAACTCTCTCTCCATGCTGGTTGAGGCTCTCTCCCTAGCTAGGAGCATTTGGTAACATCTTTTCTTGCTTGCTTGTTTTATATATGTCATATCAAGGGTTTTTTACTTTGTAGTATTATATATATTTGTGTTCTGCATTCCACATTGTTCTTATAGTTGTTTGTGCACTGGTTTCAATCACCATAGGATACTGAGTGTTTTCTGATATTTTTTCAGCCACAAAAGAGGACTGAATGGCCACTTTGCCTGGACTTTGAGCCATTGTGGACCATGAGCCTTAAGAAACATGGATCTTGTGAACATATTGGAGATTGATTACTATATACAAATAAGGCTACTTGACATGGACCTTTTGCAGATGTCATGAATTATGAATGATAACAATCATAAATCATGTGTGTATTTTTCAAAGGGATTCTTATGTTGGAACCAGTTTGCATGCCCTAGTTGGGCTAAGATTGATTTGCAAACAAGTCTGTTAATGTGAATTTAATTAACTAAAATATGATTGGATCATAGTATGTTGGACTATAATGCATTGTTTATATGATTTGTTTGTCTTACTGCAGTGAATCTTATTTCCAAGGAACTGTGGCTGTGGTATAGTCTTTCCACTAATTTTTTGTCATGACGTGTCACTTGTTTTTAAATGTGGTGGTACACTTTGTTTTGGTACTGGATGTGAGGAAGATCTGTATAGAAACGTGTTGCCATTAAACTCTTTCTGCATTTATCAAGCTTTGGAGTTCAGATTTCTTGGTGTCTGCGATACGCGGCACCTTACTTTGTTACTTTGTGTATATATATATATATATATATATATATATGTATATATATATATATATATATATATATATACACATATGTGTGTATATATGTGTGTGTGTGTGTGTGTGTGTGTATGTTTATGTGTGTTTGTTCCAGTGTGAGCTAGGCAGTTGCTCCCTTAGACTGATTTAAGGCATGATTTCAACTCAGATTTGTCACCTTGGCGCTCACTCTTACAAGGTTAGTAAAATGCTGTGGTGTAACTAACTTGCGTTCTTCTCTGTGGCTTTATCTCTTTATGCAGCTCATAAGCCCAATCTCCCGGATGTGCAATATGCAAAAGGTGACTAATTTGTCTCGCTGACAGGGGCTGGAGAAGCAAAGATCATTGTTTGGAAAACATGAATAGTTCAAAATGTTATAGTTTGAGGTTTAGGATTATGAAATAAGAGATAGGCTGATTGAAAACGTACAATGATGTGTCAGTAAGAAGAAACTGTTTATACAGAGTGCCAACAATCATTGTTTTTTTGTTTTTTTTCTTTATTAAGCACCCAAGGGCAAGAGGACTTCCACTGTACTGGGTACCAGTACCAGTGCTGCATCGGGTGTAACCAGTGACACTACCACCGCTACCACCAGTGCCGCAGACAATGCTTCTGCTGCCCTGTGTAAGTTATTTTATCCCCACTACTAAAATTACAGTTTTAGGTATAGCTACTATTTGTTTCCATGCTGAATGTTTTTTTATCTCTTCATTACCCTGTGTTGTTCCATATATATATTTCCTGTCTCCACAGCTGATTTTCTCTTGTCTGTACATTTCATCTGCTCTTTTTTTAAGCTTTCCCTTGCTCCTCTGACTTTTACAATTGCATGTCTTGCTGTTTTTGCGTATTAACATCAAGAGTGGAAAAGATTTTTGGTAACTTAAGGCGGATCGCACAGTTTGACCCAAGTAGCACTCTAGTCACCAAACATGTTGGCTGTTTTCTTGATCACCATCAAACAAGCAGTTGAAAAGTACAGAGACAGAGACAGAGTGGCCATCATGGTCATGGACCCAATTGCAGTGTCCAGACCAGTGCAGCATGGCAGGAATGAGATACCATGCTCACAATCAATACAATATACCTTTAGCATTCCCTTCCACCCATAATCCATTTATAGAATCGTAGCCTAGCCTTACTTTATGCCCTTCCCTTTTTCCTGAATCCTCCTCCTAATCCCTAGCCCTCCACTAGGAGAAAAAAAAATTCCAGCTCACTCAATAGCTACCTGTTTTTTTAAATGTTTCAAATAATAAATAAGACAATCCTCCCAAATTGATTTGTTTTGAATAGACAAAGAGAATAGTGATAGATAGCTATCCTAACTGTAGTGAGGTGTTGCTTTTGTATGTTGTGCAAAATACATACTTAGGTGGTTAATGCTATCTGGTATCTAAAATGGGTGCATTATGTTTTTCATGTTGTGCAGAGACAACCAGCAATGCCATCCAAGTTGTGTCATGAGAGGAGGTGAAGACCGAGGGAGAGGGAGAAGTACCATTGGTGGTTGGGACAGGTGGTACGCCACCTTGCATTCTTCCTGATAATTTACTGTACTGGTTAAACGAGGCAGATGATAATCCTATCATGCCAATCACCTCTTGAGTTCAGTCCCTGCTCTTGCCATCTCAACACCTTAAACTGCAGCTTGGAGTAATTTCTGGTGCTGCTGCAGTAAGTGCAGGCAGTGATCGATTTCATGTGTCTCTGCTGCAGCACAGCAACACGACGGAACTAACTCTGCAATGAACAAACCACAAACCAAAGACAAGGTGTATTTCCCAGTGCCCACTCAGTCTGCATATGATATCTGTGCTACATTGCTCTGCTTAAGTTAAGTTATCTTCCATTTGCAGATTGACGGTTCCGATACTTTTCCTCCTATTAATCAATATGACTTTGATGTTCTTCACATTGATTGATGGGAGGTAAACTCTTTGAACCATCAGTCTATAGTACACGGTGATCATTTATTGACACCCAATCAACAAACACCGTTAAACCTCAACCTAACCCAAACTCCATAACTTACTTCCCTGTGGACTAATTTACCCCACTGCCAAGTGAAGGTATTTCTTGAGAATAATTTGTGTTCGAGGCCTTGGTCCGTAATGTGGGACTAAGGGATTGGTTTATATTTTGGCAGATGGGATACACTATTTTTTGACAAATAAAACATCCTATTCACTGCACTATAGTTCATCATATTCTTCTAGGCAATGTCTACTGTAATACAATGGATGGGATACCCATTATCTGCCAATTGAGTTCCATCTGTCAGATTGTCAGCCGAAGTCTATAACCTAAGTTTGGACCTAAGGTAGTAGAATGGAGGAGAGATTTTGAGAAGAGCAGGTCCATTGGAATTTTTTAAGTTCACATAAAATGCTAGAGCGGGGACTTCCCAAAAACATTCTGAAATGGAGAGTAATCAGACCTGCCAGCATGGCTCTGTAAAGTTGCATAGTCAAGTATTAATTACGCAGCATACATATACCAATATGTCTTGCTCATTAATGGCTGGTAAGATCATTTACATTTCTTAACACACAAAGTGTGTGTTCTGTTTCACTATGAAATTAAATCATTCTAATAAATCATGTTTTCTTTTCTTTCCTTTGTATGTCAATGCCCTGGCTTAATATTATTCCTTGCAGTCAGTGCTATGATTGATGACCTAGCTATGATGTGATGCGTGGGTGGGAAAGACTTGGCTCAAGCTGACTACTAATACCATCAATGATCACACCCAATTAAAATTCAAATGGCCCTAGTTGAACAGCTATGTTCTGCTTCTAAACTATGCCACTATAGCATAAACAAGTGTTTTAGGTGAACATCATCATAATTTGTGCTTATGTATTTTGCTCTTCCCTTACTTAGATGATATAGCTACTCCTGCTGATGATGTGTCTAGAGACATGCACCACCAGCCACCAACACAGCAGGAGATAGCCATTCAGCTGCAGCAGAAAATGTTGGAGGCAGTGGCAGCTGAATATCGCTGTGTGGTGGTCCCTGAAGTTGAGGAGCAGGGGGCAGAGGCCCAACAACAGCTCAGGACCTCAGGCCACCAGTTGGGCCCACCTCCAACAAGGCCACAACACCATTGCCTGCAGCTGGGACCTCATGCTACCCATACGACCACTGCCGTCCACCTCTCGGATTGTATCACACACCACCTCCTCCATTGCACTCTCCTTAGCCTAAATAACCTGACATGGGAGATGGCACTGGTTTGGGAAGGGCAGCAGAAACTGGCCAAAAAAGTGGATGCCCTCAAGGTACTTTTTCATTGATCTTTTGTTTGGGTGGGAGGACATGTTGTGGGTGGGGAGGGTGAGTGGTAACAAGTTTGGGAAATGGTTTCATATTTAATATTTATATTGAACTTTTGGACTTTACTTTGGACTTTTTGAGACATTTTGGCCCATATTCATACTTTTTTTGTGCCACATTTGCGTAATTTCTTATGCTAAAGCGGCGCAAGCGTACAAAATATAATTGTATTTTGTAAGTTTGTGCCACTTTTGCATCCAAAAATGATGCAAATGGAGTGCAAAAAAAGTATAAATATGGGCCTTTGTCTTGTGGACAGGGTGCGTCTTTTGTGGGTGGAGTGGGTGGACTGTGTTCTTGTAGAAAATAACAAATGGGTTTAATTTTTTTAATGTTTTTAATCATCATTTATTAAGCTGTCTTTATATTGTTAGTTGGCTGGTATAATTTATTATAGCATTGTTGAGTGTACTGTTATTCCCCCTAAACTTTCCCTACATCAGGTTCCCTGCCATGTATTATTCTTCAGTAGGATGCTTACCTCTTCTTGCAGTCAGGCTATATACTCCACCACCAGAGTGGCATTGTCTGGCAACAGAAATCGGCTTAATTTAAATTTGATTTGATGAGGGTTTCCAGCACCCAATCACTAATCTGTTTTACTATGTAGTATAGTAGTAGTTAGTGTAGTAAATAACAGCCCTTGATACAAAATGTAATTTATCTTTCCTTCCAAAGAACAACATAAATACTAAGTTAACTAGTTCTTTCTTACCTGAGTTGATTGAGTGATGGTGCCTCTCGAAAAAAGTCCCAAACCTTATTGCAGGGTTTTCCAAAAGGGCCTTCATATTAATGGTGTTGATATTAGTGTTATGTTCTCTTCTTATGCTACCAGCGAAGACATCAAAGTGAGTTCCCGCTCCAACCTATTCCAATGAGGTCAACTCCAATTGTGAGATTCATTTGAAAGATTATCCATCACAAGCAACTAGACTGAAAGAAAAGTACACACAGTTAGTGGGTTCTAAAGACTGACACCACCAAACCACCATGACAAAAAAGTAAAACTCTTGTACTAGCGTTCACTATCATGGGGCACTGGAACAAAGACAGGCATTCTTTTGACTTTTCTGCTGCACTTATATCGTCCCTTTCATTCCTGTGTGGGTATGTGGGACTGGTGTAGGCTATTGTATTGTATGGGTAAGATGATCCCTCAGTGAGTTGGCATTGCTTTCACCACATCCGTCCCACCAAGGGTGTGATCCATTTGTGGTGTAAATTAAGTCACACCCCAATAAATCACACAGCATGCTGTAAGAGGGTTATGGATTTGATGAATGGATGGGAAAGAAGATTTGGGGAAAAGATAAACACTACACAGCAAAAATATTCATCAATGCAATGAACAGCACATCGTCCTCAATCTGATGTGGAAGGAAATGTAGGAATGAGTATGACACAGTTCAGTTAAATACATTGTAAACACTCATTCAGCTCCAGAGATCCAAGTTATTATATATGCCAATGTTGTGTCATCTATCCTTGAAATTTCTAATTATGGAGGAGGAAAAAGTAGTGTAGTCTAGGTGTGCTTAGAGGGACTCAGCAGAGTGGTAAGTGCCTGGATAGTGGATACCCAAGCAATGTTCATCCAGCCAGCCACTTGAGACTGAACAGTGACAGAAGTAGCTGGTTTACTGAGAGAGTGCAAATGGAGGGCAAATAGAAAGGGTGTGTTAGACTTGGCATCATTGGCATGGTCTCCCCTTACCTTTTTCCTCTACTTCCCAGGTTGTTTCTGTGTGCTGGACTCTGTTTTTGCTGTTTTGTTTGCTTTGGACACTTTACCACTGCTGACCAGTGCTAAAGTGTAAGTATTCCCTGTATACATTGTATGTGTACATTGTCTTATCCATGACTAGAGGTGCCCAGGGCCTGTAAATCAAATGCTTCTAGTGGGCCTGCAGCACTGGCTGTGCCACCCACATAGGTAGCCCTGTAAACATGGCTCAAACCTGCCACTGCGGTGTCTGTAAGTGCAGTTTTAAGCTGCCAATTCGACTTGGCAAGTGTACCCACTTTTATACATTTAAGGCACCCCTAAGGTACGCCCTAGGTAGCCCCATGGGCAGGGTGCAGTGTATGTTAAGGGTGGGACATGTACTTCTGTTCTTTATATGTCCTGACAGTGAAATACTGTTTTTCACTGTTGCAAGGCCTATCTCTCTCATAGGTTAACATGGGGGCTGCCTTTAAATATGATTAAAACTCAGATTCCCTTTGGGAGCAGATAGACATGTGGAGTTTGGGGTCTCCGAACTCATAATTCAAAAATTCATATTTTAGTGAAGTTGGTTTTTAGATTATGTGTTTGAAATTGCCACTTTTAGAAAGTAGGCATTTTGTTGCTTAAACCATTATGTGTCTCTGCTTGTTTGTGGATTCCCTGTCTGTGTCAGTTTGACAGTTGGGCTATTTTCACCTCTCCTCTAGGCAGTGACAGAAAGGGAGCTGGGGTGTAGCCTGCATATCCTGATGGGCCATCTGGGCTGAGGGGAGGAGAGGCTGTGCCTGCCCTCACACAATAGAGTCTCCAATCCCCTAGTGTGTGTCTGGGGCCTGGCCTGGGCAAGGCAGTATCTTGAAAACAACAGTGAATTCTCTATGAAGTAGGCCTACTTCAAAGGCAGAAAGGGGTATAAGAAGAGCACCCAAAACCCCTGAAAATCGGATTACTTCTGGAACCAAGAGGATCCTCTGCCAAGGAGAAGAGCTGGAGAAGCTGGAGGAGGAGTACTGCCTCTTTGCCTGTGACTGTGCTTTTCTGGGTTGGCTTGCAGTAGCTGCTTCTGCCTTAAAGTAGACAAAGACAGACTTTTGAGTGACTTCCCACTGGTAAAGAATCTCCAAGGGCTTGAACTGAGCTTGCCTTCTGTTGTTGAAGTCTCAGGGACATCAAAGACTTCTCTCTGCCAGCACTTGGGCTTTCTGCTGAGAGTCCTGCCTGCCAAGTGGTGCCCTAACCTGTCTCTGGGCCCTTGAAAGGAGCAGCTGGTGGAAAAGGACAGAAATCCACGCAAAGACCGCTGTGCGGGGAAACATTCGATGCACCACCCGCCTCGCGGCTGAAAAGCGACACGCTGCTGGCCTTGCAGCTAACATTGATGATCCACCTGTACCGCGCCTGGAAGATCGATGCAATGCAGCTGGAGAAAATACACGCAACACCCTCAGCAGCTGCTGTTAACGACGTAACCCCCCAGACAGCACGGTTTCTTGATATCGTGTGATGCATCATGTTGGTTTCCCTTTGAAGTCAGTAGACTTGATATATTCCTTCTTCTGGCTGCTAAGGTACTCCAGACCTGAGTACCTCCATCCTCGTCCTACCCTCCTACTGATGAATCCTCTGAGTGACAAATCAGTCCAACTCCGCTCCGACCCGGGTGAGATAGACCTGTAGCGCACTGCTGTTGATGAACAAGAAAAGAAAATGAATTTGTGTATTTTGTATAGATTTTTATTTGTTAACTTGAAGTGACTGGTCTGGTCTCTGAAGAACCAGAAAAAAGGAGTGGACCCTGTAAGTAAACATTGCTAAGTTTTAAAGGGCCAATGACTTTCAGGAAAAATGAACACCCATCAGGCTCCAAACATTGCAAATCACCGAAATCAAGTTTACAACACCTTCCCTCACTGTCTGCCTTCACATGAATCTTCAGTCATCACTCACAATCACTCAAAAATATATAACTCATTGGTGAAATAGATAGTTACTTGTTCCAAACCAAGCATAGTGGTAGGTAGCTAAACAACGATATTTCCTCTTAGATGTAGACAACAGATTGGAATTTAGCAGTCTTCTAAATCAAATGACCTTTACTAGGGCAGTGCTGCTATGGGATAAAAAAAAAGAAGGACAGTCATGGGAGGGAGGCAGGCATTCAGGCCCTCATTATGAGTTTAGCGGTCATCAGAACGACACGCCAGCAGTGGCAGTCACACCGTCACCAGACCGGTGGTGCAGACCACCATATTACGACCACAGCGGTGATCCAACTGCAACACAGCCAAGTCACGGCCAGTACTACCAGTGCGGTCAGACTTCCACTGATGGCGGTAGCCATCTCCAGGCTGGTGGGGACCAATTTACCACCCAGCATATTACTAGTCAGCAGACCGCCAGGATTTCCTAGGTGGTGCGACTTTCACGAAAAGCCTGGCGGAAACAGGCAGTATAAAAGGAGACACTCACATGGACATCGACGGCCACACACACACATGCAAACAAATGCCTGTATCAACACAAACATTTACAGACACACATGCGCACGCACACACTAATCACACAAATGCATACCCATAATACACACACCAAGGCCAACAGACACATACCATTCACATCGCACACCACCGCCACTGTCAAACACATCCATACACAACACCTCACAATCACACAACATCACAACGACACAAACACATTGTCAGAAAGGTACATCGAACAACTCCATCCGACAACACATACTGGTAATAATACGTAGCAACAACCCACACTCATATAAATAGTACAGACTCCAAACAAGGCCTCAGGTGACACTTCACATCCAATCCAATCAACATACAAAGGACATCACAGATGCATCACTATACTCAAGGACGCAGACACCACTACCAAACAATGCCACACACAACCCTAACAACACATCACAACAAGCACATGGTACAAGTCATCAACCCAGCACATACAGCAAC
Source organism: Pleurodeles waltl (assembly GCF_031143425.1). Lineage (NCBI taxonomy): Eukaryota > Metazoa > Chordata > Amphibia > Caudata > Salamandridae > Pleurodeles > Pleurodeles waltl. The sequence continues at coordinate 431,565,969 of NC_090437.1, read as the reverse complement.
ATAGATACATATTGTTCAAATACAACACTAACATCAAAGTATACATATATAACACAAACATGCTGAAGAAAAACCAAGACAATTTCTCAAACTTGGCATCTACAGCTAAGTGGGCAGATGTATTTAAACTCCAAATAACTCATTAAACCTATATAGAAGTAAGGCCTACTGGCCAGTCCAAATGTCTGATGTGCCCCAGGTCACATCCCCCAACTTGACTCCTGACAGAAAATTGGCCTCCACATGGCAGGGGCATTAATGGGGCAGGCAGGCCCCTCAGGGGTGAGAGGGAGTGGTGGTGGGGGCTTGGGCTTGAAAGGGGGTCCTTGGATACAGGTTTGGTAGGGGGGGTTTAGGCTTCAATTTTGATTGTGGGGGAGGGAGTTTGGATTTTGAGGTATGAGTAGGGACCTTAGGCTTTGGAGGGGGTGGTTTCTTTGCAGGGGATGGGTATAGGGCTACTGGGAGGTGGAAGGTCTGGTTGAGGCCGGGAGACATGGCGCTTAGGGGCATTACAGGGTGGTACAGGACCAGGGAACAGGTCAAGACTGGCAAGGAAAACGTTTCAGGTATACAGGGGTGGTCATGGGCACTCACCTTCTGTTGTGGTGTCTCCATTTGACTCTTGTGCCATTTCGAGGATGCTGAAGTGGGTGATGCTGGCGCACTGCTGGGGGCAGGGCTGCTTTACGTAAAGATGTTACCCTCTTCTTCCTCACCACCTTAACTTCCTTTCAAGATCGGAGCTGATTCCCCACTCTTTTCACCTTCACCATCCACCATCAGCAACAATTTTTAAAGATATTACTCCCACCTGATTGCTTGATGGTTTTGATATGGGTCATTCGTCATTTATACTGTGAACTAGGCTAACCTTTACAAATATGAGTGGGGCAAATGGAGCTTATTGCTATGTAATCCTCCTACTTGCTAATCGTAAAAAAAAAATCCAAAACTGGGGAGGAGAACTTTCTTGGTGTACCAGTGCCAATGCCAGAAAAAGAATTGGAGGTAGGTAGGTGTGTTGTTGATTGCTTCCTTGCAGAGCGCACTTCAACTAATGAAGGAGTGGATGCATGTCTTTGCGGGGGCCTTATAAATATGGGAGCTGGCACTGGTGGTGGTGGTATGAGTGCCACATCCCTCAGAGATGTTTGAATAGTTAGGGTGATGTCGGTCTCTTCTGGGCCAGCTTCCATGACAATGACTGGCTTGTCATCCTCCTCATCCCCTTTCATATTTCTAAGGCTTTCAGGAACTTTCTTTTCCCCTTGCCTCTCCTGTAATGTCTCAGACTATGCCGGAGTCCAGTCCATGTCCAGATCATCAGAAAGGGGTGCTTGAAGAAGAAGGGATGTACCATTCCTTTTTCTTGCTGAAAATCTGGTACCAATGGAGGAGGGTCTTACTCAGCAGGAAGTGCTACCTCCTGTTATGCTCCTACTTCAGGAAAATCTAATATTACGGGCTACAGCTGTTATCTACTTTGCTCAGTTTCCTGCAACAATTGGGTACTACTTTGCAAAAGAGATAAATCCAATTCAATGTCAGTGCTCGTTGGCGTCACCATGATTGCAGAAGCTGCCTCACTGGGCTTAAGTTGGGGTGGTGTTGTTGATGTGGGAGTGCTGCTCCCAGCTTGCTCCCCGAAGGTCGTGGTGGCAGGCACAACTTACTAGAAGAACATTGTGGACGGCACACCAGTGGTAGAAACCTGCTTCTTCTCATTGGCCACTTTCTTGGCAGCACCTTTCTTTATGGCCCTCTTCAAACTGTAAGTTGGCAGTGGCACTGAGCTTCACAACCGGAGGAGATTGGAGGACTCACGTCAGGTGTGGTGTGGTCACGTCACTTGGTACAGGCCCTCTGTCTGGCAGTACTGTGGGTGATGTCTCTTGTGCACCTAAATGTATTATTGTTACAGTTTGAATTAGTACAAAGGCAATATAATTTAGTGTGGCTGGTTACTTAAGTTATTATCCTAAATAATTAACAATAATAGTGTATCCATTCCAAAGTCAAACCACATAACCATAACTTAGAATGTCATTTTCAATCAGGATACCAACATACAGATGTAAGTGTTTGCTTTATGTGCATCTAAGTTAAACACCTGTGGAGGTCAGGGAGGTGGAAGGAAAAATTGAATAATTATTGAAAAAATAGGACTGGTGTGTACTTAAGGCAGGCAAGGCAGCCAAGGGGAAATGGAATAATCATTAAAAATGGAATGATGCTGGTGTGTGTATGGCAGACTGAAGTTCCAGGGGAAATAGAATAATGCTTGGAAAATTAAACCTGTTGTGTGGCTGTGCACCTATGGCAGGCAGGGGGTTGATAGATGGAGTGAAAATGTGAAAAAAAGAAAACATTAACAAACATTTAAAAATTTAATAAAAATAATAAAACATAAAAATTAATTGCTAGGGTACCAGGGGACTATGACAAACCCATTGGGAGGCAAGCAGGTACAGGTGAAATATGAACAAAATGCACATAATATAAAACACTGATCAATATATACATATACTACAATGTTCCTCAAACATAATATTATTAAACTAATATCAGAGAAAAGTAAAAAATGAACAAAAACAAAAAGGCATAGCCCACTCCTAGAAATCTCCTTAGAAAATGACCCTGAAAACTAGAAAACAAAATGGCAGCTGGCCACATGGTTAGCTAACAACAGTGAGCAAGGAGGCATGGCCACAATAAAGAACACATGCAGGCCTATGGCAAAGGCATTCTGGCTGGCTGCACAAAATGGCCACTAGCCACCTGGTCAAACAACAAAAGCAAGCAACAAGGCATGGAGACCAAAGAACTCATGCAAGTATATGGCAAAAGCACACTGACTACCTACACAAAATGGCTGCCAGCCACATGATCAAACACAAAGAGCAAGCAAGCAAATGGCTACAGCAACGAACACATGCAGGTCTATGGCAGAAGCATCCTGGCTGGCTGCACACAATGGCTGCCAGCCATATTTTAAAACAACAATAGCAAGCAAGGAGGCATGGAGAACAAAGAACACATACAAGACTATGTCAAAAGCATACTGACTGCCTGCACAAAATGGCCACTGGCCACATGGTCAAACAAGAACAGTAAGCAAGGAAGGGGGAGTGACCACAACAAAGAACACATTCAGGCCTATGGTAAAAGCACACTGGCTTGCTGCACAAAATGGCCACCAGCCATATAGTCATTCAACACCAGCAAGCTAGGAGGCATGGTCTCAACAAAGAACAGGCCTATGGCAAAAACACACTGGCTGGCTACACAGAATGGCCAGCAGACACATTGTCAGCCAACAACAGCAAGCAAGGTGGCATGGCCACAGCAAGGAACACATGCAGACCTATGGCACAATCACACTGACTGGCCACACAAAATGGTTGCCAGACACATGGTCAAAGAACAAGTAAGGAGGAATGGAAAACAAAGAACACATTCAGGCCTATGGATGCTGACTATGCAAAATAGCCTCTGGCCACATGGCATGGAGAACAGAGACAAATGGTGGCTTTTGGCAAACACACTCACACACACACTGGCCAGAAAAAAGTACTGTGGTAACACTGAAAAAAACTAGGACTACCATTAATTCAGCAATGCTAAAGACAAAAACATTACACATCCTCCCAAGGCATCAAATATTACCTCACCTAAACACGTTTTGCATAAAAAAAGTTCAATACAAAAACAACGCACATTTTTTATTTAGTCCAATGCCATTCCTGCCCTAAATTATGGTTTAAAATAATATATACCACACGTTATTTCAATGACTGATGACTAGTACTGGTCATGAGGACTGGAGGGCCCATTGTCAAACTAGGCTTCATAGTAAACTAAATGAATATTGCAAATGTAACAAATGTGGAGAAAATGTACTGAACTAGGCAACATTTCAAAGATGAAAATTTAAATGAAAAAAAATACCTAGGCCCCTACTGAAGCAACAGACCACCCACCACAATCACAATCAAATTTAAAGATTGAATAAAAGTGCAATTAAATACTGTTGCATACTTTCCATCAAACAAACAACAAACTTATACAAGAGTTTTTTAAATTACTTGTGATATCACAAAAACAAAGGGTCAGATGTACAAAGCTTTTTTCTGGTCACAAACAGCCCATTGGGCCCTTTACAGCCCAAAAAATTATTTTTCCAAATATACAAAAGTCAAAATGCAATTTTATAACTTGGTACCGAATTGCATTTTGCTTTTGCAATTTGGTAGCTGTAAGATGTGTGTTTAGGGTGTCCCTTCCAAGTATCGGTTTGGTATTATTACCGAAATCTGGTTGCAATACAGTAATACTTTATCACCATTTTCAAATTGGTTGTAACTAATTTGCAAAGGGGAAGGGGTCCACTTTCAGTTGCAATGTGCTAATGCAGGCACCCTTGGGCCAAAGTGCAAGTGTGTCTGCATTGTGGTAAGAATATGCTTTGTGCAGGAAGGGGGTCCCTACCAGTACAAAAGCTTTGCTTTAAGGCATTTCTTTGTCTATGTGGTGTAGAATTCAGCACACATTGAAAATGGGAAAGAGAAAGAGAAACAATAACATTTCTCCTTGATATTCCAGATTCAAGGAGGCACAAGATTTTGGCACAAATCCCTGTCCACAGTTCTTTGTAGATATGGATTTGAATCTAAACCTATGCATGGTTGCATGGGACTGCCCATATATCACCCATGGATCACCCCCGTGACAGAAAATAATGCAAGTCATTGCTCAGCTTTGTGTTATTGTTGGTTACAATCCAACACATATCTTAATGTATGTTGGATTGCAAATGTCAACCTATTACTTTGCTTTGGGGTTGGTTTAAAAAAGCAAGCCATTCAGGTTACAATGGTACTGTCTCCAGTCATATACTTTTGTCAGGTATGTGGGTGAGGTAAATATACCCTGTAGCCCATTTTTGACATTCAGGGCCTCCATTGCGAGGGCCAATGCTTTGCTACATCACCCTGTGCCACCAGGAAAGAGCAGAATTATACTGTATCAACAAGATACAGCACATTTCTGTCCTCTCCTCCTGCACTGCCACACATATTTCTGCATAGCACCATTGCAGGCACCCTTGCACCAAGGTGCCTGGGTTGCAGGGATGATGGATTTTGTGCAGGAAGGGACACCTTCCTGCACAAATCACAAGAGTTGTGTTCCTCTTTCTATGTGTGCTGCAGCCCTGAGGGGGTGTAGGAATCTGGCGTATTCCCAGACTTGTAAATCTGGGAATACGTCAGATGCCTTCTAGTTCAATCGGTGTTGTGAGGGAACACCCACAGCAACACCAATGGAACACCCCTTTTAGGCATAAAACTGTGTTATGCATGAAAGGGGTCCATTTTTAGAAGTCTTGAAAAGCCATACAAGGTGGATTTGAGTGGCCTTGCAAATATGGGCTGGCACACTGCATCACTGTAGCGTAAAAAAAATGGCTCAGGTGGCACAGTGTACTGCGAGGGCCTCGTGAATGAGGCCTTCAATTGTTTTCTCCACTTGTGCATTTTATCCATTATTTATATTGGCTTTATTGGAAAATTAAATAGATCTATTAGGAAAATCCAATGCATGGTACATTTTTGGAAGAAAGCATTCACTATGCCACTGTTTATCAGTATCATGGTAAGTTTTAAAGCTAGAAAGAACAAACAAGTAAAAGTGTAGGATCAGTATAAGAAGGATTTCTATTGTTACACTGCCATTCGTTATCAGAAAGACACACCTTTTCTTACCCACACAACATCAGTAAATAGGAGATTGAGATAAGAAACACTTTTCTTACATACAAATGGCAAAAAGCTGTACAGGGAAGGGTAGACTGAGCGGGAGAGAGCTACAGGAGGACTAGGGGAGTAGTGAATGGGAAAGAAATATGGAGAACAAGGGGTATAAGCGTGTTAGAATGTATGATAAGCAGGGAGATACAGAGGGGGATAATGACAGAGGGACACACAGAAAGCAGACCAGACAACATAATTACTGCATCCTCACTTTAAGTTAGAGGTTTATATATTACACCCAAAAGCATAATGCACAATTAATTTCTGATTCTGAAGACAAGATATATGCAACTACCTCACAAATGAGACTGAAAATAGTCTTCCATAGAACAGATGCAGTTATAACACTTCACAGTGATGTCTACTAATGCAAAACTCACAGGTCTGACTCACTTTTCCCATAGATACCCTAATTTCATCAGAATCTCTTCAACATGTGCATCAGTGGTTCCTCTAACCATGAAATACTTGTTACCTGGAGTGTGCCAGGTTTGACTAGGCTTCAGAAAGTGAATAGTATTACATGGCAAGCAGTGGCATAGCTTTGAGGGGGAGGTGTTTGAGGTGTGACCCCCACCCAAATAAATGCATTCCTGGCTTGGTAGTTGGGTTTGAGACTCTGAGTTGATCCTGCTATGTGTGAGTCAGTTTTTCTTAAAGGAGTGACCTTCAAATTAAAACAGAAAGGAGAGACAGAGATACACATCTATTGGTTGAATTTCAAAATGTGAAACCAGGTAACCTGGAATCAATACTGGCTTCACTGATTGCCCAAACTGTGTCAGGTAGGCAAAGATTTTATTTTCACAGAGACAACTCTTTCTTTATTATCACATATATGAGTTGTAACAAATCGGGGTGTTGGTTGAAGGGGTAAACACTTACTAAAGCAGCAATCACAATTCTTTTCAGGGTGAAGTCACAAGCAATCTTAGATTAATCTGTGCTTCACCCTCTTGTAATCTGGCACAAAAGCAATCTGTCTTAATTTACAGGCAATGTGTAAAATATTTATGTTGTGTTTCAAACAGTAATGAAGTGAAAACACAACACAAGACAAATACAACACTAATTTAGAACCATAGAGTAAAATATAATAAATGATTTAAGACCAAAACAACAAAATTCCAAATCTTATCAGTAGAACTGCAGATGTGTAGTTGTAAAGTTTTAAGGGAAAATTGCCCCAACAAGCACAAAGCACCAACTGTGATAATCTGGTTGAACCAGCCTAGGACAAAGTCACAAGTGTAGGCCGACCACGACTGAGCACAGGCTGGCTACAGGTACCCAGCTAGGATGGGTGAACAAAGTACCCTAAATGCTGGTTGTGGAGCAATGCGGAGTTCCGTATCAAGAATGCTTTATGCAGTGGCGATTTGTAGGAGCTGTAAAGCTGTGATGCAAGGTCCTGCATTTTTGCTGAGGGTGCCATCGAGGGTCTTGCGATGCGAAGTCCTGCATTGAAATGTGCTTCACACCAACTGGTTCTGAAGAAACTGCAAAGCTTGTGATATGAAGTCTTGCGTCATTGTCGTGGATGGCGTCGACGAGGGGCTTGTAATGTGAAGGCTTGAGTCAAGGATGCCTTGTGGAGCAGCAATGTTTGGAGGGATACATGCGGCAATGTAAAGTCCTGTGCTGGAAATGGGTCACCCAGTAGCCCTGATTCAGAGTTTGGAAGGGCAATGCATCGCACAGCACAGCAGTTCTCAGGCAGAGTTTTGATGAGGCGATGCATTGAGCAGAAGCATTGATGCATCAGTTCTGCTGGTACTGCAGCTGGGCTGGCAGAGCACTTTCAGGTCCACTTCCAAGATTCCAGGTCTGGGGTGGCACCACTCGGAAGGTAAAACTCACAGCTGACAGAGTCCATGTGCTGGGGTGAAGATGGAGGAAGCCTGTTCTGTCCCTGAGGCTTCTGATCAAGAGGCCAGCCAACTAGCCCTTGGAGTCACTCAGGTGGTCTTGGTTTCAAGATGCAAGTCCAGTTTGTCACTCACTTGGGAGAGCAGCAGGAAAGCAGGTCAAGACAGCAGCACAGCAGTCATTCTTCCACAGGTCCGAATATGTACTGAAGAGTTATGGTCTGAAGTCCAATATTTACACGTGGTGCCCACTTTGAAGGAAGAGAAGCTTCTAGAGGTTTCCTGCACCCCAGAGGTGCTTGGAATTTTCTGCCTCCATGCCCTGGCCCCAGATTGTCTGGGATCACGATAGAATAGCTACATAGGAGGTGTGAATGCAAAAGGTTTCGGGGAAGACCATCCTACGGATGCTTGAGTTCAAGATATGTACTGTACAAGTACCGCTTATGTTTATTTAATAGATTACAATGTTGCACCATCTATAATAAGAATCTAGGTCATGTTTAGGGTTTGTATGACTACTGACTTGCCTCTTAGTTCACAGATGCCATTGTCATGGGGTGCTTTTAATGTTTCTAAGTTCATGTTTAAAAACATTTATATTTGTTGAATGACATACAGGCCAAATGTTTCCATGACTTGGCTCTAGCATTGAATCTTAGTGCCAAGCCAGACCCTAAACTCTGGATCGGTTTACCATATTTGCTGGTATGCCCACCTCAATTTGCAACTTGGGTTTCGTACATGGGGCCGTCAGTCACATGACTTGTAAAAGAAGAGGACCGAAAACATTGAGCCGTACTTACATGTCCAGATTTGAAACTCTAGCATCAATGTTTCTCGTAGCAGCGACAAAGAAGCGTGCATGCATTGAAAACACATTTAAAATTAGTAATCCCACGGCAGGGAATCCAGGCCATTGTGTTGTACCTGACCAAAGTCATGAGTTCCTAGGGATGGCCAGAAGAGCAGCTTTGGGAACGGGGTGTTTGGGGAGTGAGGCCACCCAAATGCATTATTGGATCAGTACTTGGGTGGTTGGGTTTGATGGCCTTAAGTCGGGTTTGAATATCTGTGGCGATTTTCCTCAATCTCATTTTGCTAAGAACATTTAACAGTTTTTTTTTGTTGTTTTTTTGGATTGGAAACCTAAATATATATAGTGATTGGTTTAGCAAATAATTGTAAATCTCTACCCATGGAAGTATCCTTGAATGGGTGCAAATCTACTACTTTTTGGAATATCACAAGCATTGGTGACAGTGGGCTTTTAAAGCTACGCCAGTCAGTCTCAGGTTTCCAGCAATACTACTGTCAATCAAACACTTTAATGTTGATGAAGTGAATGCTTGCAAATAGCCTAACCGGTTGCAGACCATATAGAGTAATGATTCGGATGTTTCTAATACTGTGTATGCATTTTTTCTTTGCACTTGGCCAAGAACTGGGGGCCTGATTTACAAAGAGCCTCCCTAGTTGTGGGGGTCCCACACTCATGGCAGCAGGACCTCTGCAATGGGAAACTGCAGTACAAAGGTCCTGCATGAGTGTGGGACCCCTGCCATGACTGCAGGGCCTCTGCTGCGACTGCGGAACCCCTTTGTGAATCAGGCCCACAGTGTCTGATGAATTACAGTGCTTCACTGGTTTAAGGTAGCATTTTTGTTATTGTTTTTTTAACCGTATTTTTATATAGCGCTTAATATTAACATTACCAAGGTCACAATAATTTTTTTTTGTTTTTTTTTGTTTTTTAGGCATTAGAAGTTAAAGTGAATTGCTCAGAATCACAGGATGTTAAACCGAGGCCGAACCTGATTTCCCAATGCCAAAGTTGGCAAATGTGGTCAGATTATATAGTTTTAGTACTATTCTGCCCTAAATTTTTAATATAGGAGGTACATTTTGTAAAATGAATATATTTACGCTAAGCGACTTTCAAAATGTTTTTCCCCATTTGGCGGCTGTGCTGTTTCAGTAAGTTTTTCACCTTTATGATACTATTTGGACCATAAAATGTTTTTGGGAACTTTGAAATTATCTGTTGCATCCCAAAGGCATATTCCACTTGAACCTTTCTCCTGCCAACATTTTGCAGGATTTTTGTAAGTGAGGTATGTTCTTTTCATGCAGAATACTATTACTCAAGTACATTCCGTGTAATGCATGCAATTTTGTGTAATTTTTAAATAATTCCGCTTTGATTCATGAGAGAAAAAAATTGCACTGTTACCCTAGTCTATTTAAATACCATCATTATTCCACAGAAAAGATTAGCTATTTGTCAAAAGAATGTAAATAAAAAGTATTATTGAAAAATTGTGTTTATATAAAAACAGTGTCATAAGTAATAACGATCCAGAACTTTACAAAGAGATTAGGATTTGATCGTGTAATTACAAAGGTGAGATTGGCCCAAGGTAGTAGTTTATTAATGCATCACAATACCTAAGTGTAACAACATTGACATAATATCTGAAATTTGACTTTTTAGGGAGGAATTGTCTACTTACTGATCTGTGGCCAGCCAGTGCAGAATTTTTATTATTTAACTAGTGGCCGGGCAAATAGTGAAGTTTTCTGCTATTAGCATGGCCACCAGCTAAACAGTTCAGAATGTCTACGGTTTAGCTAGCAGCTGGGTAAAGATTGCTATTCATCATACTCATAGGTCCTGGGATATTTCAGCTCCACACGTTGAGAAAATGAGGTATGTGCACAGTGAGAATGCAAAGTGATTACCCCAATGTGTCTAACAACATGTGACAGATACGTTTTGGATTTTCCTTCTTTGAGAAAGGGACTGATTTAGATCTTGGAGGATGGAATACTCCATCACAACTATGATATAACGACATTGTAAGATGGCGGACGGGACATCTGTCACATTTGTGACTGAGTATTCAGCTCTACTAAGGTCCAAATGAGGCACAGCGTCTTATAGCTATTGTCTTTCTGAAGTAATGAGCCTTGAAGTTATTGGAAATAAACCTACAATGCTGGATCATTAGAGCAACATATGGAGTATCAGTTATTTGCTGCACTGTACAGCCTCACACTATTTAAATATGATTTTTTAGGGCCAGATGTTCAAAGCACTGGTGGCAAAAGACTGGTTGTAATTTGCAACCATTATTATTGTGACCTGTGTTGCATTTTGTGAATTGACCAATGTACTAATAGGCTGTTTTCCAAAATACTGATTCCTAGTGTGTTGCAACTCAACCTACCTCATGTATTTAAAGAGGTAGGTCACAAATTGTGACCCACTACACATTTGCTGCCATCAGAAGGATGGTGGCCTGCTGAGGTCAGAAGACCACTATGATTGTGACTGTTTTAAATAAAGCAGGCATGTTAAAAAAGGCAGCATGTTTTACTTGAAGAACAATGGGATGTGTTAAACAAATAAAATTAAAATGTTACTAACTTTCTTTAAGAATAGACAATGCTCCATGGGACCACTGCCTATCTTTAAAAAATCCACCATTCTCAAAGGGGAAAATTCAGATCAGACTGTAAGAGACATAGGAACTGGGAGTCTTCTGGTACTCTGGAAGAGGCACTGTAGCAACTTTCAAAGGAAAGGACCATTGCTATCCCCACACACAGGCACACTGTATCACAGTACACCATGGATTTGTTAGCATCAGAAGACATAAAATGGCTTCAATCACAGATCTGTGTTGGGTAGACACAGACTAAACCATACTAAAATAGGGACAGGGTTGGACAGACCTATAAAGCAATCAAGCAGTGCCCAATGGGCTGCTCTGGCAGGGTAGTGTTTGGGTCATTTGTTTGACTACCTGTGGGCTTTTTTTATCGTCTTCTAGGCCAGTTTTAATTGTTGAGTCCCCTGATATTAAAACACACATTGCATGCAGAAAGTACAAATTCATGCAGTCATCTATACCTTGCAAAACACAGCACATTTGTAGAGGTTCAAAAACTGTCCCAGTTTGTAAATGCAGACTACCTTTTTAGCCATCTAATTCAATAATAGTGGATACTTTTATTTTGGTGCCCAGGCCTATTTTCTGTCCCAGTCTGAACCTGAATACGAATGACAGGGAGCACTGATGTGGTATGATCAACTCCAGAGCTGCAAAAGCCAAGTAAAATGCTGTATCAGAAGGTGGTGTATGGCAACGTACACCAGCAGAGTCAAGATTGGGAATGGGGAGCCTCCAATTACTTATTGTTGTCCAAAACAAAAAAAAGATTAGCACATTCAGCTCACAATTACAGCGCATATTACCCAAAGAAATTCATGAGTTAAAATCTGTACTGACTGGGCCCTATATGTAGTGGCAAACTCACCTGCGGCAGACCACTTTATGGATATTGTCCCCCACACAAGGTCGAAAGGGTCTGTGTTGTCTTGAAACTAAAGAGCTTGCACCAATTATTGGACTTGTATTAGTCTGGCAGGCCTGCTAATATCGGGATGAAGATTGGATATGAAGTAATCAAAGTTCTGTAGTCCTCCGAGGACATCTTTCACTAAATGGAATGTTCAATGTTTATTATTTTTTCACTTGGTCACAAATGAACTTATTGAGGTGATGATGTATAGTTGATGTATTAAATATGTGGAAATGACCTCTGTTAAAAATGCGCTAAGTCTGAATGAAGCACAAATAAATTGGGGCAGCACTCAAATGAAGTCCATGTGCTACCTATATAGATATATCCATATGTAATGTCATTAATCAATGGCTGACTGAAGGAATTAGTTGTAGTGTTTAGACACTTTCTGAAACATTACACAGATTCTATCTGTGTTGTGCAGTGCATCACTCATGCAGTACATGGAATGTTTGTACTCATTAAAACATTTTCCTTGTTAGTGCTTGCTTCAGGAGAAGGTAGACTGGTCTTTGATGCAAAGACCAGTCCAGCCATATTTATAGATCATGGTTTGGGGTCTGAAACTGTGAGTGCCTACACAGATTTACTCAGGTGGCTCACAAGTAACATTCCTTGGACTAAAAGTGGAACAAAGCAGCACAAAGCACTATTTGTGCAGAGAAACGGACACCTTTTGAGTGCAAAATAACTTGCTCTGGAAAATAAATATCCTTGTAAGCCTTAGTTTCATATTTTGTCATTCTGAGCTGGCTTTGGGCCAAAAGTAGGATCTGCTTCTGGGTAATAACACAGCATTCTGCGAAACTTTTGCAAAATTACACCAAATACAAAAATAGCATTTAGGGGCATATTTAAGAGCCCCTAGTGCCATCTACCAACATATTAGCATCATTTTTTTTAAGCTAATATTTAATTAGATGGCCAAAATCCCTGTACCATATTTACAAAGTTGTGCAATGCATGCATTGCACCACTTTGTAACCCCTTGCGCTACATTATGCCTGCATCAGGCATAATGTATGCAAAGGGGACGTTCCCCTGTTGGGGGGGGCGAAGAAATGGCACAAGGAAATCTAACATATTTCCCTGCGTCATTTTGTTTGGCACTTTTAACGCCTGCTCAGAGCAGGCGTTAAAGGGGGCACACCATTGTTTACAATGGGTTCCTATGTCCTCTGCAGGAGTAGCACCAATATTTTGGTGTTACTCCTGGAGAGTACATCAATAGGGTCATTAATAAATGACACTATTGCCCCCTACCCAGTGTCACAGTATTTTAAATACGGCGCACACATGGTGCCGATGGGGGGGCGCGGTAAAGGGTGCAAGAAAAGTGACGCTGCACTTAGGGCAGCATAATGGAAATTTCTTCTAGGCCTAGCCAAAAAGTCTTGCCAACAGACCCCAACAACTGTAGCAGAGATATAAAAACATAACACCATTAAATGACAAACAAACTCCATCCTGGACTCTTGACAAGGCAGCATATTACACCCAATCTATAAATCCAGTGAACACTCAAATTGCGCAAACTACAGAGAAATCACCTTAATCAACATTGAAGCTAAGACATATGCCGCCATCATGCTCATCAAACTAGAGGACTGGGTCGACAGTTCACACATCACGCTGAAAACTCAGATCGAGTTCAGAGCACGAATGAGCACAACCCCCAGCCTGCTGGATGTGACTTTGCATGCTGAACAAGTTATAGCTAAATCAAAAACCTCGACACCTGCTGTGTCAATCTCAAGACGGCCTTCAACAAGGTACAGAGGGCACAGCTGTGAGAAAAATGTCTTGCTGGGGGGTGCCATTTAAATTTTTGGATGCATTTATAAATGTTTACATCAATACTTGGATCCAAATTAAGATCAGGGACGGCTGAAGCATGACCCAAAGAATCCCAACCAACAATGACCTAAAACAGGGGTGTGTTCTGGCCTCCTGCTCATTCAGCATCTACATGGCCAACCTAGATAGATATCTGGCTGAAGTCTCAAGCGACCCCCCCAATGTTGGGCCAGAAACAACTAAAAAGTATGCAATACGCAGCCAACATAGTATTGCTCAGCAAAACACCAATCGTCCTGCAGCATTTACAAGTGGTCTACTGGGATACACTGATAATCTGCAACTGGAAATTAATTTTAGCAAAACCAAGATGCTCTGCTTCTAGAGTAAATACAATACAATGCAGTCCAAATTACCTGGTTGGCCAAAGGCAACACCCTAGAACTGCTGAATTCCTACAAGCATCACCGGAGTTCACCTAAATTCTCACTTAACCTTCGAAACTCATCTGGCATCCAGATGTGCCACAGCAAATAAACTTTTGTTTTCTTTCAAAGCTTTGCAACAAAAGACTCAAAATACCTTAACACACCACCTTCTTCAGGTCGTCGGTGCTAAATTCAAGCCTTCATTAACCCATGGCTCAGACCTACTACCCTAAACACACGGCAAACAAGTCTCTTCAGAAAACTCTTTGTGATACCACAGCACATGTCACAAGCTCAAATTAGGTTTGAGTTCAGCCTGCTCCATCAGTGCCCAGCGAGGAAAAGGACCTTAGTCAATCTGTGCTAGAGGTTGAGAATGGATAAAGTTAACTCGCCCTCACATTATTGCTATTTGGAAATCGAATATTGGGTGCACAAAAATAACTTGTGTTCTCGGAAATCTGGTGTTCATTGAAAATGCTGCAATTAGGGAACACTTGGAATACCCCTATGGAAGATGCTGCCTTCAAAATAATCCCCAAAAGATCAGTCAAGCTCTCATCACACACTTTAGATAAGGCCGACTTTGCGTGCACATGGCATGCATGGGCAGTCATGCCTTCGCATGGGGCCTGTGGCCCAGAGCATTACTTGTCCGCTCATTTCTCTGTGGCCAGGAAACATGACCTGATGCATGTCTGCTGTGGTGTCTTTCCATCCAAGGAACTAGTCCGTTCCTGGAAGCAGTCCTGGCCCAATAACCAGTGCCGCCTTTGCAGGTATACAAATGAAACCCTGCTCCATCTACTATGCATGGGACCAGCCTTGCTGCAGTATAGACAAAACATTCTACATCTTACATTAAGCTCACTACAAGTCAGAGCTTGTCAACCAGCAGTAATAGCCCTGCTAAGAGGGAACCTGGTGCAATCATCAAGCAAGGTTGTGAGGTTCCTTAACCTTGCCTCCAAGATGATAGAAAGGCCAACAACTAAACCACTGTGCCACACTATTCTTGATTTTCTACATGCAGCACAGAGGGTATTTCACAGTGGCAGTACGCATTCCCGCCTTAGCCCAACACCAAAATAACGCTGCCACAGTTACACACAAAACTCCTTAGCCCAGATCTGTTCCAATGTTGTTTGACTAAGGCATAAAGCACTAAGCACTTTTTGCCCTGACTGTTCCTTACAAGCCCCAGTGTAGTATAAACAAAGACACTTGAAGCTTGTTCCAAATTCCTTTATTAGAAGTCTCCTTCATAAAAGCCAACACCTCTGTTTCCTTTCAACTCTAGCTCTGTACTAACTCCCCTACATTCCTTTCAGTTATCACAGTCTCTCCTACCTCACTACATACCTTCCCATCAAAACACTAATCTACATTTCACATAATACATAACACATCTTCCCCCTTATATAATGAACAGAACAAAAATAACAAAAGGAAGATATATAAATACATTAAGAACAACCTACTTCACAATATAATCTTGTAAGTATAATGGTTGTTTGATAATTCTACATTGTTTACTCTTATAGGTTTCATTCCGCATATCATACATTCTTCTACAGCATCAGCATCCTCACAAGTGGACCTTCCCTCTTCAACTTCCTTCCTATTTGTAGTGTGATCATCAACGCCTTGTGTAGTGTCTAACTAATAATAATTTGTTGTTGAATCCTTACCCAGAACTGTCGATTCCCCTTTACATTTTGCAAAACGATGTGCCAAGCCTGACCATCACTCAATTTGGCTGAATTCTTGTAATCCTCAACAACGGTTCTTGGTTCAGAATATTTACCTTCTCCTTTCTTAACCTTACTTGGTAATTTGACACAAACAATTTCACTCTTCTTCAAACTAATTTCCTTAGCTCCCTTCTTATAGTCCACATAATGTTTATAGTTTTCTTGAGCTTTTTAAATCTTCCTTCTCACTTCAGAGGGAGACCATTTCTTCAGTCTAGAATTATTTAACCAACATTGATTGTCCTTGCAATTCACATTTTTATATAAGGCTAATTGTAACAAGTCTTTAATAACATGATTAAATCTCTCTACATCTCCATTCCCACTTGGATGATAAATAGAAACTAGTCTGTGTTCAATGCCATTCCTTTTGAAAAAAAACTCAGGCCCGTATTTATACTTTTTTTAGCGCCGCATTTGCGCCGCTTTTTGGCGCAAAACGGCGCAAACCTATAAAATACAATGGCATTTTGCAAGTTTGCGCCGTTTTTGCGTCAAAAAACGACGCAAATACGGCGCAAAAAAAGTATAAATACGGGCCTCAGTTTCCTCACTTTTGAATTGGACACCATTGTCTGTAATAATGTCTTAGGCAGTCCCTCCCTCTGGAAAAGTTCATCCAAAAACAACAAGATATTCCCTGAATTGGCCTTATTGGCAAATTATCTTCTGGCCATTTTGAAAAATAATCTATAGTCACTATAATGTACCATTGTTCTTTTTCCTCAAAAATTGGGCCCATAATATCTACACCGATAACTTCCCACGCCAACTTAGGGCATGGAACTGGTTGTAACATTGGCTTCAAAGGAACAAATGATTTATCTGCATTCAAACATAAATCACAATCCCTAATAACTCGCTCAATTTCTATATCCATACCTGGCCACCAGTAGTTCTCCTTGCTCTCTGTTTTGTCTTAACAATACTTAAATGTCCTTTATGGCTTATTTTGATAATGGTATCTCTCAGCTTTTTTGGTGGTATAATCCTGTCTTCCCTTACAAGTTTGTCTTGAATTACTGATAATTCATTATGTAATTCAAATAAATTCCTTAATTCAACTTTCTTTTTCTCTGGCCAACCACCCTGGATATACTTCATTAAAGTAAACAAAAATTTATCACATGAATAAGCTTCATCCCAATCCTTGCTACTAAAGGCGCTCCATTCTGTACTCCCTGTCCATGCTACATTTATCTCTTCTATGTCTTCCACATTTACCTCAAGTGGTAACGGCAATCTACTCAAACAGTCCGCAATTTTATTTTTAACACCTGGTAAATATACTAATTTATATCTGAAATCCAAAAGCCTTATAGACATTTTAGCTATCCTTAAGGTAGCCTTCTAACGACCCTCAGTAGATAGCTGTGTTCTAAACCCCACACCACTGCTAGAGCTTCTTTCTCTATGACTGAGTATCTTTCTTCTGTACCCATTTACTTGCATCAGTAGTCAATATAGAAATGAGTTTAGGATCAAAGCCAGATAATGTTTTTCCCAAACAAATTTCCTGCTTAATTCCTTCAAAATCCCTTTGAAGAGTATCTGACCAAACAAATTTACATTTTTCCTTCAATAGTTGGCTCATAGTGAATGTTTTTTCTGAGAAATTCCTGACAAATTTAGCATAAATTTCCGCTAGGCCAAGGAATGATCTCAACTCATCCTTATTACGAGGTGCTGGTGCATCTTTAATAGCGGTTAACAATTCTTGTTTTGGTTTAATGCCTCCTGCCGTAATATCATGCCCTAAATAATTCAATTGTTGCACACCAAATTTGCATTTTGAAAACTCAGCTGTTAACCCCATATCTCTCAAAATACTTAAAACCTCATCTACTCTGGTATCATGTTGTTTCTTATTCTTTCCCATAATCAAAATGTCATCCTGAAAGAAAATCACTCCCTCTGTGTTCTTGAATAGCTTATACATCAATTTCTGGAAAAACGTCTGCAGCAGAGGCAAGCCCAAAAGGCATACGGACATAGCTATACCACCCTTGAGTAGTCATAAATGCAGTTCAAATTTTACTATCTTCATGTAGCTTAATTGGGTGATATGCAGACAATAAATCTATAGATATAAACCATTTCATGTCCTTTGTCGTGACAAGCATTTCATTTATTTTTGGTAAAGGAAATTTCTCCACCACAATGGTGTTATTCAATTCTTCAAATCAATGCACAAACAGATTTTTCCATTAGCCTTACGTACTGCCACCAATGGCAAAATCCATTCAGATGCATCAACTTCTTCAATTATACCCTTTTTTAAGAGATTCTGTAGCTGCCTTTCAACCTCCTCTCTTATTACCCAAGGTATGTTTCGGGATTTATGTATTTTAGGTACAGCATTTTCCTTTAATACGAATTTATGTGAGTAATCCTTAAGAGTGCCAAATTCTCCCGAAAACACTTCTGGGAACCTGTTTTTTAGTGTAACACCACTCCCTTCATTGTCACACACTACTTTTACTTGTTCTTCACTATTAGGATCTAAGACAATATTCAATGCTCTCTGATCCAACCATCTTAGAACCTCCGGTCCTTCTTCAGCTACATACAATTGACCTAATGTTCTTCTGCCGTTGAATTCAAAAACTACTTTCCTGAAGCCATTCATGGGTGTAGATTTCCCTGTGAAACTCTCCGGAGTAACAACTGAAGGACACAAAGCTGGTCCCAGGACATTTATACATTTTTCTTCCCACAACTTCCTATTGATAATTGTGAATGAAGAACCGGAATCAGCTACAATCACAATTTCCTCTCCTCCCAAACAAATTTTACAAACTGGTTTGTTTCTGGATTGCACATTCAGGTGTTTGATACAAACATCTTCCTCCAGTTTCAACTCTTCAATTTCCTCACTTTCAATAGAGCTAATGGTGCTATTAATACCCAAAACACATTCCTGTTCCTTTAAGCAATTGCTTGTTTCGGATCCTGACTCCGAGTTAGATTCATTGTTAATTATGAACACTTTCCAACCTCTTCCACAAACTTCAGCAAAATGTCCCTTAACTCCACAAACTGCACAAAGTTGGTTACGAGCAGGGCACTTTTTGTTATATGCTAGATGTTCCTTACTCCCACACCTATAACATCTTTTGTCTGTTTTGCCTTTTTCTGTTTGTTGCTTTTCATGTTTATATATGTCTTTACTTTTCTTATACCTTACTTTATTAACAATGTCATTCTGTGATTCGTTTTTTTCAATTATAACAGCCCTGGCACACTTATTCGATATTTCAGCCTTCTTGACTAAAGCAATAACTTCTTCTATTCTTGACTCACCATGAACGCATAACCACTCTTGAATATGGTTATTGTTTACATGCATTACAATCTGGTCTCATATCAATTCATCATGTAACAAACCAAATCTACAAGTTATTGATAATTTTTTAAGTTCAGAAACATATTCTTCTTTTGATTCTGTTTTTCCATGTTTCATATTAAAGAAATTAAATCTATCAATGGCAATACAGACAGACATGGAGTAATATCTGTCTTGGTCTTCCAACGCATGTAATACGACATTTGATTCACCATCCTGTTGAATTTTCTTCTCCATAGAATTATACACCTTAAGACCCTGTGGTCCAAGGCAATGTAACAGAATTTTCTTTTTCCTAACTGGAGCTAATTCTTCATCTTTTATAGTCTCCAAGTAGTTTAGAAAGTATTCTTTCCATTCATGCCATTTAATCTGCGATTCTCCTGAGGAGCTAAAAAATGGTTGTGGTGGCGTGAGGGTAAATGTCTATGCAGCACACATTTTAATAAGATATGAATCCTCTATGCTCTTTCTTTAAGCTCCAGATCAGTCAGCGTGATTACCAAAACAAGAGCTGCTCCAACAACACAGTGCTTCGCCATACGAAAGTTAGACTAGCATAAACCAAGAAGATTTTATAGTTAGTTACAGGGTGTTGGCGCATCGCGTACTCACTTTGTTGATTAATCTTGAATATCCTTGAACAGCAGGTCATCACAATTAATTTCTTTGTTTTGGTTTGTTTCTTCACTTGTAGTATAAACCAGGACACTTGAAGCTTGTTTCCAAATTCCTTTATTAGAAGTCTCCTTCATGAAAGCCAACACCTCTGTTTCCTTTCAACTCCTGCTCCGTACTAACTCCCCCACATTCCATTCAGTCATCACATTCTCTCTTACCTCACACATTCTCTCCTACCTCACTACATTCCTTCCCATCAAAACACTAATCTACATTTCACATAATACATAACACCCATTCCCTTTCTTTCCCCTCCTTTCAATAAGCTTTTATTACAACTTTGACTAAGCATTTAACATTTATATTTTTGTAGTTTGTAATGTTTTAAACTCTTTTTTAATTGTTCTTCATGTGTACCAATGCCTACTGTAATGATTCTAATTAACCACTCAATAAATTCTTCCATACTATAGCTAATATTTCGAAAGCTAACTGACAAAGGCAAGAATGCATTATCAGGCGTGAGGAGGTTGTCTGTCTCATGACCTTTAGGCCAGAAGGAACACCTTTGATTTGCTGCATTAGCCTAGTATTGTGCCAAGCTCTACATCCTATACCCTTCAGCAAAAAGCTAAGAAAGAGAAGGAGCAATATGCATGTATTACTGGCAAATTACTACTTGTTGATATTTGGGAGTGTATATGTATTGGGGTCCCCTGTCTCAATCATAAATCTTTATTAAAGCATCAACACTGTCTGTTGGGTATAATATGTGAGCATGTTCTGTGATGCATGATGTAGCTCTTAGACGTAAGCTCTGGAGAGGAGCACTAGAAGGGACAACCTTAACTCACTCTAGCTATTGGAGGCATGGGAAAGAGGGACACAAATAGCCATTTGGGCATTGTTTCAGAGGCAAAGGAGATGCAGAAGTATAGTCACTGGATTAAGTTAATGAACTCTGGAGAAGTAAGGCAGGCACACAGAAACTGAAAGACACAGATGCTGAAATTGCAAGTCAGTTAGATAGTTACCAAGAAGAAGCCCTGCCAGTGCTACAGTGAGGCGAATCAGGATCAGAGATATGCTTGCAGTGTGTGTTCTCTGTTTGAGAGGAGTCCATGGCTTTCTCCCTCAGTGCAGGAGGTAGATATCTCAGTTATTACCATGTTTATTCACTGTAAATTGTGACCATATAGTTTCAGTTGGTAAATAGTTTGGTTTATTTCACACATTTATCTCACATGATCTTAGAAGCTAATCAAAAAATGAAAGGAGTGAGTTGGTGAACATAGCTTTTAACTTTCAATAGTTTGACTGTCAGATAGCAAAGTGGGTTGGGGAGGTGCCAGAGAGCTAGCTGCAAGATGGGCTCTCTTTAAAGCGGCTCTGTCGGCTAGGGCAAAGATCTGTTCATAATCCTACTGTGGGGCCTGGAAGCAGTGGCCCTGGGAGGCAGAGAGGCAGAGACGCTGCCAAAGGATTTGGGGACTATCCTGTGGCTTGACTATTACTACCAGGGGGAGCAGAGCTGCCCAGCTAAGTGGTAGTCAGTGGGATCGGCCAAGCACCGCCATTGCAGTGAGGTGCCGCACCCCTGGTACTGAAAGAGGATAGAGGCTGCAGGATGCATATCTACCCAAATCGCCCTAGCACAAAGCCCAGGAGTGTCCTGGGAGTTGCCTGGGTGGCAAAGAAGCTGCCAATGAAGTGGAGGACCAGCCCTTTGCCTGAATGTTGCTGCCGGTGGAGGCAGGACTGCCCTGCTCAGTTGCAGCCTGTGGACTCGGCTGAGTGCTGCCATTACGGTGAGGTGTTGAGCCACCTGTACTCTGAAAGGAGGCAGCCAGTGATACTATATGAGCTGTGGCCTTCCAGGCCACCTAGGTTTCTGTGCTGTGGGTTTGCTACTGGCCAGGGTTGCTGTGCCCAAAAGGTGCTGCAGACTCTGTAGACAGTGGCACTGTAGGGATGGCAGTCGGCCTGAGCAGGCTCCTGGTGTGGGGCAGCTCCCTTTTGGGCCATGTGGCCTTGGTTTCTGACTGGGAGTGTACTGAACACTGCAGAGCCAGCATGTTGGCGAGGGAGCAACCCTCTGTGAATCTGGTCTGAGCCTACAGTTGATGCCACAGAAATTGACATTAGATAATTTGGACTGTGGGGTGCCCCTATGTACACATCAGCTGTCGAGACCATGCCAGTATTGGGACACTGTAGCTCCTGAGGTATGGCAGGGGCCATGAACATACTGCCCCAGCTGTGTACAGGCTTTGCACACTTATTTGACTGTGACAAGCCCTGCAACTATCATATCTGGGCCTAGGGCGCTGCTGCTATTCTGGGCTTACAGCAGACACTCGTCTTCTTGTGCCAGTCCAGCTGACCGGTGAGACAGGACCAACTGAAGCTGCAGGTGGCTGCCCCTCCCATTTTATAGCCACTGCCATACCTCAGGAGTGGATTCCTGATGGAGTCTGGTGCACTGGACCACTGTGCCTGTACAGGAGTCCTCAGTTTTGGTATTGGCCTCCAAGCCTGACCCGGCTTGGGTGGCAGTGTTGGCAGAGGGGGTCACCATCTGGAAGCATAATCAAGGGCAAGTGAAGCTCTACTTTGAGCAAAGGAAATCTGTGCAGCTAACTGCAGTGATCCCAGGGGGCTCTGCCTGCAGGGGAAGGTGATCCTGAACTACAAGGCAGGTCCCTGCTGCCAGAGGTGAAATAGGGCTCATGTGCTATTGACACTAAAATCAACATACTCACCAAAAGGTTGGATTAAATGGGGGAAACGTTTGACAAACATAAGGCTCACCTGAATCACCTCAAGTAGAGGCTATTGGATGCTAATGATAATGGAATAATCTGGAATGAGAAGCTGAAATGCCTGGAGAAAGGACAAAGATTATCAAGACCAAAAAAGGGGACTTGGAGGTTCACTCCAGGAGAAATAGCATCAGGGTCCTGGTTCTACTAAGTCCATCACTATGGGAAAATGGAACTCTTCATGGAGGATCTACTTCGCTCCCTTTTTGGAGATCACCTTACCTCTTGTTTTTGGCAGAACAAGCTCTCTGCTCGCTAGGTCTGCGACCCCTCCCCAGAGCACCAGCGCCATGCGTCATAGTGTGCTTCCTGCATTACTGAGACAGGGACACTTATTGCATGTCTTCACAGAGAAGCCAGACATTCAGCATCTGGAAAACATGCTCTTGTTCTACCCAGACTTCACCCTGGCAGTTTGGTGCACCCACCGTGACTTCCTCCCTGCCAAGAGATTGCTTGTGAGGGTGGTGCTGCCTTATGCCCTTTTATTCCCAGCAAAATTGAGGGTCATCTTCCAAGGAAAAATTCACTTCTTTATGGATCCTAAACTAACACTCGAATTCAGGCACAAGCCTTTCAGAAAACTGCATCTGAGAATGACTCAGACACAGAGGCCCAGGGAAACTGGTTTGACAACAATGATTATGGCTGAAGCGGGGAAGGCATGACTGAATTTCCCTAACTTTTAAGATTATACCCCCTCTGCATAGTTCAGATGTGACCAGCGGATTGAGGCTTGGATGGGGTTACATAATCATTGTGAGCACCTATTCTGCTGCTTTTCTGCATTGGCCCAGGGGTGCAGGAAACACCGCTGGCCCCCTTGGACTACTGCTAAACAAAGGGGGAGAACGAGGATTAAAGGGGAGGATCTATCCTCTTTGAAGCTTCAGTAAACGTATCGAGAGACCCAACCCAGAAGGGGAAAACTTCCACAGAAAAAAGTTTTTTTGTTAGAAAAAGCCTCACCCACCAGGGTTACCCCTTGGTGGCATGCTACATCATTGGGTTCCTTCCCATTCTGCTGCAGAACGAGGCGCGCTGCGACAGATGGAATATGTGGGAGCACTGTTGATATCAGCGATGTGGATGCTAGAAAAGGATAGGAGTGGTGGGGTCTTGGTAAGTTAAAAATACCCCCCTCTGGATGATATTACTCGTTTAATATGTCTCACAGGAGTGGTATGATTAAAAAGGGGTGACATAGGTTTCTTCCAGGAGCTCCATCTTACTGAACACTCCAATTCTAGACTCTGATCTGATTGGATTGATGGGATTCACATTGCCATTTGCCACAAACCAGGCATCCCCATGGGTTGAAATGAGGCCCCAGAAGAGACAATGATATGATGCTGAGTATTACACTTTGAAATGGAATGTCCTGTCTATGGGAGACTCAAAAAAGGTCAGGCATATTTTAGACAGCAGGAGGTGGACATAGGTTTTCTCTAGGAGCTCCTTCTCCCTGAAAGCTACCGTACTAGAGTCTGGTTGGATTGGTGGGATTCACATTGCCACATACTCTGACACTTCACAAAACTGTGGACAGTGGAGTGTGCTACCTTATACTACATAGTGTATTTGAGGGCAAAGAATTGGTGTTCGTTTGTTTATATGGTCCCAATATGGATAGTCCTAATTTCTTCCTGCTAGCCTGGAGTAAGGTGCTCAGCCATTATTTGACAAGACAACTTTAATGTGATGCTGGATCTAGTACTGGACAGATTGCAGACAGGCCACAGCCACACTGCAGAGCAACTGTGCAGTGCAGGCTAACATGCAGGACCAACTGCTGTGATGTTTGCTGAGATCGACATGGGAGGATGGTAGCTGCTAAATGACTTCTTGTGGAGCGTGGTCATGCATTGACTACTGGCTAGTAAATGAGAATGTAGCTGCCTGATCTAAAACGATCACCCAAATGCCCTGTATGCTCTCTGACGACGCCTGAGCGACTGAGTTTTGGACCTGACAGAGGCAGACACTCATGTCTTTAGTTGGTGACTCCTGCCAAATGCTCTTAGAGACCCCATATTCCTGGCAGACACCAACAAGGCTGCACTTGTCTGTTAATGCTGGCTGAGTGAATTCCCAAATGCTGTTGTGTGAATCAAAGTTTATCTCTGTGGGGTGTGTATGAAAACCCAGGGGGGTACTGAAAGACATGCAGAGGCAACTTGCCTGCCTAGAGAGAGAGCTTGACGCAACCTATATAGCTACTGACAATATACGTGCACCTGCAAGTATCACAGTAAGCTGTAGGGATGCAAGGATAAGGTGAATGTGACAATGTATAATTTAGATATGGAGGCTGCCACAAGACATTATGGGGAGGAAGATAAAGCTGGCAAAACCCTAGCATTGCTGCTTCATGCTACACAGACTAGTCAATATATAACTGAGTTCTTAGATGATATGCAACAATCCCCTTACACTATCGAAGACAGTACTTTGGTCATGACACGGTATTACTCTCAGCTGTATAGATCAAGTCCCACACTCACTCCTAGTTTGTTCAAAGAGTATTGTAACAAAATTCAATTGCTACAGCTGGATAAGGCACAAAGACAGTCCCTTGATGTGCTATTTGAGTAGGTTGATATAGTGTAGGTGAAACATGGCATGCCTATTGGCAAAACTCCCGGGCTGGATGGTCTGATGGTCCAATTTTATATAGAGTATGCTGACAGCTTGGCCCTACACCTTATGGCAATGTATGAGGAGACTCGGAACAATGGTGTTCTGCCTCCAAGTCTCTGTGAGATGCTCATAGTGACAATATATAAGGCTATTAAACCGGCCACCTCATATGATTCTGAATGACCATTATCAGTGATCAGCATAGACAATAGCAGTGGTTCCCAAACTTTTTCGATCCCCGGCTCCTTTGACCTATTGGCCGTGTTGGCCACGGCTCCCCATTATGTTACTTTTTTTTGGCGGGTGGGGGAATGTAATCCCAGCCTGTCCCTGTACCTACACTATTTACAGTTTGACTTCTTAATTCTCTCGTTCAGGTTCCTGAAAACCATTTATTTTAAACTGTTTCTTTTCTTTTGTCATAGGGATATTATTAATGGTACTCTGGCGCCCTCCGCTGGTCACAATAATTAATGCAGGGGGTTTTGTTTCCAAAACCACGGTGAAAAGCTACCGATTAAAAGCACCTCCGAGTGGTTTCCAGACTGTGTGCGGCGCCCCTGGCTAATTTTGATGGCGCACCAAGGAGCCGCGGCGCACAGTTTGGGAACCACTGGACAATAGGATCCCGGCATGCCTCACCATGGATAGATTGCTGCTACTTCTTCCCAGTATATGTATGGCCAGACCAATCCAGTTTCATGCCAAGCTGAACCACTGCCCACAATCTGCAGAACACATTAGCTGTAATGCACACCTTGACCCCTGACTTGAGCGCTGCTGCTGTTTTCCTTAATGCAAGTGAGGCCTTTGATTCTTTAGAGTGGCCCTATCTCTCCGTGTTACTAAAACGGTTAGGCCTCATCAGTGAGTACTCAGATGGATCCAATTGTTCTACACTGCGCCAACGGCCTGCTTTCAAGTGAATAGCGTGGTCTCTCCAACCTTTTCAATTAGTAGGGGCAGGCGACAGGGCAGCCTGCTGTCCCTGATTTTACTTGCTAATGTGATGGAGCCTCTGGTGTTATGCCTCCCCCAGCCGCATGCTGCACTTGGGCTGTACTTTACGGTGCTGGGGCTTGTAGTGTCTATACATGCTGATGACCTGACGTGTGTCAGGGAGCTTGCCATTAACCTACAGACCATAATTTGGGAATTCATTGATTTGGAAGACTCACCAGGATCACAATTAACTGGCCTAAATTGATTAGCTTCCCTCTAACAGCTGAAACATTGCCATGCACAACTGATTTTCCACTCAGGTGCTCTGACTGCTGTAAAATAGTACTTGAGGTTCATTGTGAGATAGGGGGTGATTGTGGAAAGAAAATTATAAACTGCCCATTGTCTGGGTGGATGAGTGGATTCCTGAGTATGTCGGCCTGCTGCTCTCCATAACTATTGGCAAAATGATTCAACTACCCTGGTTCTTGTATCTTTTTGCCAATTTCCCTCTGCAGCTAATGCACGCCTTCTTGTAGACTTATGTTCTCACTAATTACTCTGGACTGGGGCAGTAGACAGCTATAATTGGCATGGGGGGTCCCGACTAAGAGTAGGCGGAAATGATGGAGTTTTACTCTGCCAATTTCGGGAAGTTAGATACAAATTCTGTGAGATTCTGCGGAGTTCAACTCATCTTTTATTTATCTTTTAAGTTGAGCTAATTATTCTACCTTTACCTGCCTAGCAAGGGGCCCACACATTAATGAATGGTGCATTGATCTGACCTGTTTTTTAATTAGCTTGTAACTGTGGTGCTCGCCGAGTGTGTACTGTTCTAACAATCCTTGTGCCTGTGTTTCTCTTTTTCCTGTTTTTGTGCAGTACTTGCTGGACTGATTATATGAGCCTCTCCTCTGTTCGGTGGGGATTGAATTGGGCATGGCTACGGGGGTGTGCTTTATTAAATGGTTGGGGCGGTTGTAGCCCTTCCACTGTCAGTGTTACCATCTTTTGGACAGCGTTGGCATTTTCTTTATTCCGGTGGCAGTCTGGGGTCCCCTGCCCTCTTCCTCTCTTATCTGTGAGCCGCCGTACGACTTATTTTTAGGTTCCTGAGGCTGCACGGTTGTGCTTTGTCTGGTTGAGGTGCCATATTAGCCAGAGAGACTTCCACAGTCTTTCTTTTGTTGGGCACCACATAATGAGTGCGCCCATCTGCTTCAGAGTCGGGTGAGAACAAGATCATTATTTCCCACCTGTCGCTTTCCATATTCCAGGTTAGACATCATAGACCAGTGGCGATCACAGACTTGAAAATGTAGTTATTCGGGGATATGTTGGTCTTTCTAAATTAAAAGATCGAAAATGTACTTATTTAAGGATGGGCTAATCATTCTAAAATAAAAAAATCGAAAATGTACTTATTCGGGGATGTGCTCGTTTTTCTAAATTAAAAAATCGAAAATGTACTTATTGGGGGATGTGCTGGTCTTTCTAAATGAAAGAAGCGCAGGTTCTGCTAAGCACTTTGCAGTTAATGTAAACAATTACACTCATTCTGTCTCCCTCTCTACCAGGATGCACCTTGGTGAGTTGTGTCATCCACAACATAAAAAATGATCTGTCAGTCATAAGCATGCTATATTTCCTTTACATTGACCATATGAATGCAGCTGCATCTATAAAACATGCCCACTCTATAATCGAGGCTGTGAAAGGTATGCTCAGTAATTTCTGATGTGACGTAAATCACACTACTAGCAGCATTGTATCTGATTCAACCTGTATTTTAATTCTGCATATCAGTTATACCCATTATTACTAAGAAGACATGTTTCATCTTTACTGTGCCCCTCGCCCCTCTCACCATGATGAAGCCTTCGCTGAGCCTGGTCCCTGCCATGTCTGATCCCTTGAAGGTTAGTGTATGCGCTACCTTGTCTACAAATCCAAAGTCTCCCTTCTCCCTGTCTTCCGTTCTCAGTCTTGTGGTCCCACTTTGCAGTTCCCACTTGCGCCAAACTCACGGTATGTAGACAGAGAGGACAGACAGTGGTGCAGGAGGTAGGTATCAGAGAAGACGGACTAGGCTTCTAGTCCAGTTGTGGTCCCACTTTGCAGTTGCACTCACGCCAAACTCTATGTATGTAGACAGAGAGGACAGACATTGGTGCAGGAGGTAAGTATCAGAGAAGATGGAATAAGCTTCTAGTCTAGTTTGGGTCCTTGTCAGAGATGAAGGCCTAAGTGCTAAACCTTCAAGACAACAGTCCCCACGCCATAGTCATGCACAAATCATTAAAAGAGAGAGAGACTGGACCACAGGATTGTGAAAAAACAAGAATGCAAGTTGAGTGCTATCAGAAATGTGAGCTACATGTAAGAGAGATGTTGTGAATTTCATTAAGCTGATTATAATTCTGTTGGTGGAGCGGAGCAGCGGAGTTCATTAGTAATTCCATGTTACAAGGGTAACACGAAATTACTAAACTCCATCTATTCCGCCAGTGGAATTAAAAATGCCACCCACCCCTAATCCTGACTAGGGGTGGGCTGAACTTGAGGATTTTCACTCCACGGAATTCCATGGAAATTGGCGTGTCACGCTGGCTGCGCAGATTTTTAGCACCAGGAGCTTGTTCTGTGGTGAGAAATCAGCTTGAATAGCACCATAAAGCACAACAGAGGGAGATGCTGCTCAAGCTGTTTTTTCTGCCGCTCATGTAGATATTCTACCCTAGTGGCAGCTGTCCCAGTGCAAACAATCACACCTACCCGCAACTGCCCACATTGGGAAAATCTCAATGAGTGCCCTCCTAGGACCTGAAGGTTGCCTTAAGGGATGCCTATTCTTGCTAGTGCTTGCCAAATTACTGTTGATGAGCTGCTCACAGAAAAAACTCTGCCACACAGCAGTCAGCTGAATTTGGTAAGAACTCCACATTACATGAATAATGCGGATTGGCCAAAACTCTGCTAACTCTGCCAGCAGAGCGGATTTTATCATCCACCTCTAGTCCCTCTAGCCATTTGAACTGGGAGGACTGTGTGTGCCAGGAATGGATCTCTACTATAACTGCACCCAAGACCACTTTGTGCACAAGACGATGCACCTGGTACCTTTCACACCACATGTGTCTATTGAGCAGGACAACATTATCATCATCAACACAAGCATTATTCGATCAACAGACCATCAAAGCAATACAAAGAATAAATATAATCATAAAATATGAATTAATAGAATCCCATTAAAACCATAACTAGTAAAAATTAAAAGACAATTTCCCAATCAAAAGGTCCCATCCAATCTCCCTTAAAATTCATTGTTTACATAAAAATTGCGTACACGCCATGCTGCCACTAAACACCTTCTAACAGCATAAATGAATACATTAGACTTATGACTTTTTAAAACCCTTAAGGCTAAGTCGCATTTCCTTATTTTTATTTCCCGACAAATTTTACGGATCCATTTTGTCCTAGGAAATGAATAGGACAACATTGCACAATGCACATTAAGGCCGATATTTATACTTTTTGACGCAAAACTGCACCGGCGCAGTTTTGCGTCAAAAATATTACCGCCGGCTAACGCCATTTTGGTGCGCCGTGCGGGCGTCAACTTTATACTTTGACGCACAGCGGCGCACACCACAGGTGGGAGTCATTATTTGTGACGCACACCGCAGCGTCAAGTCGTAAAGCAAAACGATGTTAACTCGGCGGAAATGACTGTGGGTCGATTTACGACCCTGCAAACCGTATATGCGCCGTTTTTTGATGCAATAGCATTAAAAAAAAAAACTAATACTGCCATTTCACCAGAGGAGAGCCAAAATGGATCCCAGATGCCACTACAGACCCCAGGAAGATGACATCAGAGCAGGAACCAGCCAGGAGGACCCACACAAGAACCAGGACACTTATAAGAAGAAAAGAAAGTGTTGCTTCAGTGCAGAGGAGCAGGAAATTCTGGTTAAAGAGGTGACGGAACATCTGCACCAACTGTTTGTCACCTCAAAGTTGCCAATCAGTAGGAGAGAGGCTATACGGCAACAAATTGTCAACAAGATTAACAGTGTGGTAGAAGTACGCAGAACAGTCATTGAGTGCAAGAAACGCTGGCATGACTGCAAGCGCAGGACCAAGGAAAAGATGGCCAGGAACAGGAAGGCAGCACTGCAGACTGGAGGTGGGAGTCCAGCACACCAGGAGGCCCTGGACCACATGGAGGAGATGGTCGCAGCCAACATCCCTGAGGAGATCGTCACAGGGATTCAAGGACAGGACAGCGCTGACTACCAGGAGACAACGCACATGCAGGGTGAGTCGCATGGGGAATTATAATGCAATAATGTCAACAGTGAGCAGGGGGGGATACCGACCACAAAATGCATGGAAGTCATCTTATACATGGAGTGGCATGGGTAAACGGGCACGGTATTGGGGCACGGCCCGTTCTGAGAAGACGTGGGGCACACCATTACACAACACCAACAACAGTCCCATGGGGGCATGCTGTCATGCCAACGATAGAGCAAAGGGAAAGCCACGCCAGGAGGGAAGGCCACAACGTCAAACTGACATCCCAGCACACGTCAGCCACCATACCCCCTACATTAACTAGGGCCCTCTTAATAACCTCTAGCCATACCAACAACTGGAATGTAACAATGACAACAGTTGCCACTACCACCTCTGCTCTGTGTGCAGCTCAAGTAGCCAATGGCAGTAACCTCCCCATGGATCATACACACCTAAATTAGGGGGGGGGGTGACAACTTCAACAATCCCCAGAAACAAGACAAAGGCCCCAGTACTGTCAAATGTCAATGCCCATAGTTGTTGCAAACATCAGCCAATGTAAACAACAATAGGAGCTACACAGCACTAAGGACACACCCATGCTGCATATGTCAGGGTTCATCCTGTGCCTGGGTAACAATGCAACATCCCAAATGTCATACTGCTCAGACAACAGCATTGAGGGGGGGGGACACATGTAACTGGTCACTGAAATACACCTGCACAGTCAGAGGAGGAAATAGGACACTGATACGATTATCAGGGCTATCCAATGTAACACACATTCCCCAACATCAGCAGTACACATTACCAATGCCAACATCCATATCGTATCATGACATTGCTATGCATAGGATATGCCACATGTCAAATACATTTAAGTGGATGTGAAAGATCAGAGATTGGGGCAAGTCCAGATTGTTAAGTGTGCTGCCAGGGCCATCAGAACACCCACAGCCAGTAAAAGGTCCTACCATGAGAATGGATGTAGACGGAGGCTTGAGTAGGACAGAAAGGTGGCAATTCACTATTTGGCCTAAACCAACACCTAGAGGCGATGATGCTGAGAAGTCTAATAACTCAATAACATACATGTGACATGCAGGTGGGCCATAGGCATGGAAGAATGCCCATCTGAAGGACTGGAGCAATTAACACAAAACAAGATCACAAAGTGAATTCATCAAAAGGCAGGCATGTCACATCAAAATTGCCACAACACAGAAACACTAATTGTACCCTGTTTCATTGCAGACGAAGATGGATCTCCTGCGGATATGCCTGTCCCAGATTACCCTGATGACATGGATGACGAGCCGATAAATATTCCCCAGGAGACTATCCAAAAGGTCCTTGAAACTCTCCAGACCCCACCTTCAGTCACAAGGAGGAGCACAGAACAAGCAGCCATCGCAGAGGATCCACCCACCACCCCAATTGTAAGACCTGCCAGCTCCAATACAGCTGAGGACTCAGACGACACTGGCACCAGCTTTGAGAGAACTTTATTTGGAGTACAGTGGGAGCTGCCCAAGGAGGTGCGGGTGGGGATGCAAAATATGGCAGCCAGCCTAGAGGGGGAGCGTTCGTGCATGATGTCATCTGCAGATCAGGCAGCAGCTATGCAAGCCCTAACATCTATCTTGCAGGAACTGCAGAAAACCCAGAAGGAAAGCAGCACAGCTGTAATACAGTTGACCCAACACCTACAACAGCAATCCTGTCAACGCGTGCATGAATGCAACATTGAACCCCTCAGGGCCGACCTGGCTGCCTACCATCGTGATGTGGCTGCTATTCTCAAGAACCAGCAGATACTCCTTGCTGCAGTACTGCCCTTAAGACCTTCACAGGGAGCAGCAACCGGGATGTCTGACTCCACGTCTTCTAACACTGAGGTGTGTGTTGCCCCTTCACAACCAACAACAACAAGGACAGAAGAGGCAACACACACATCAGAAGAAGAATACATGGAACAGATCACATTCACAAGGAAAATGACCCGGAAGCACTAGTCCCTGCCACATGGCCAACTATTACCAAGGTCCTGTGCTTTGTAACTTGCCAGTCCTGCAACAACTGTACTCAAGCACTGTTCTGCAAGCCACTGTATATCTTGTCACCCAGCCCAGTGATTGTCTCTCTCCTACTCATTGGCAAATTCTGTCCCTCTGCACTGTCTGAAACATCAACCCCATCATGTCAAAAGCATTTTGGTAAACCCTTGTGTTGGATCACAATGTAAGATGTCACTATATCGGACTCACAATCATGGACAATGTACAGATAGCACTACAGCACTTATCAATAAATAGCACTTACACAACAAATCTGTCTCTGGGTAATGTGACATATCAACTGTGCAGTTGATAACTGAAATGTGCCTACTGTCAAATTACGTAGCTTGTCAATACAACTGTCCTGATATTATGTAGTCAGAGAAATCAGCACAGTGCCCATGATTGCATTTTACTCTGCCTATCCTCAGGGACAAATCTGATGAAGTGAGAAACCATACACCATCATGCTGTGTTGGACAGAAGAATGCTTCCTCAAGGGATATCTAAGTCATCAAATAGTGGCCGCAAAATGTTGTCAACATGCAATAATAACACATATAACAGTGCACACTAATCTACGCAAACACTACAAAAACTGCATAAATGAAGGTGTCTGAGTTTACATACAAATAGGTAATCATGCTGAACTGTGTCACATATGACGTATGAGAGTTATGAAGACAAGAATACAAGAGTGCCAATGAGAACTCATCTTATAAGGGTGTCCTTGATCATCACACTGCAGTCAGACCTAAAACTGTTTCCCCAATACCAAGTCTGCAAGCACTGTTTGTGACTTTGAAAACACACTTATCAACAGAAACACATTGTCATCCATATTAACTGTGATTGGTGGTTGCAACGAAGAGTGGACACTTTGCAAGGTAGCTCTGTGCTAGCTGCCAATCGTACAGCTCAGTTGGGATTTGTTTGTAGCATAGGACACAAATGTAATAGTACAAAATTTAAGTACACTGAATCCAAACCCAGGATCCAGTACCATTCAACACATACTATTAAGGGTTAACCAAATATTTATTAAATGCTAATCACAGAAGAGGAAACTAAGGGAAAAATCTTACCTACCCTAATCTACCCTGACTACTCATTACCCACAACTGTCCCTAACTAACCTAAGCTACACTTACTTATCACATGTAACAAAACATTCTAAATATCTACCCCCCACCCCCCCTTTATGAGACGGGATACATGGAGGACAACACATACTAACCTAAACACGTACTATACTATCCTAAACAAAAAAACAAAATATATATATGTATATATATTTTAAACACACAAGAACCCCAACATAGCCCCCCACCCACCCACCCACACACTTAATAAGTAAAAATAGAAAGAATCAGGACCCCCACCCCCCACCCACTAACACTAACTAAACTAACAGCCTATACTAACCTAACACTAAGCCCCCTAAGCCCACAAACTATAAGAACAAGGAAAGAGGAGGGAGGGGAGGGAATCATGTCCATTTCAAATACAGTCTAGAGGTTGGCCCTGCGGAGGGTCCTCTTGATAGACTTAACACGCCGGTTAATGTGGCGCACATCCCGGCTCAGGTGGCTCAACTTGCGCAGCACATGGTCCATCTTCCGTTCCATGTTGTGGAAGGCTGCAGGGTCAACAGATGGAGCTGTGGCAGTCTATGTACCGGTGGAGGAGGTCTGTGTGTGTGTGGTGCCAGGCCCAGTGGGCTGTCCTGCACCTGTAGCAATGCTGGGGCCTGGAAGTCCAGCAGATGTAGGCACAACAGTCCCAGGCGTGGGTGGGGCCACCTAGCTTGAATTGGTGGTTGTGCTGGTGGTGGCTGTGGTGGGCAAAGTAGGGCCACCCTGTGGGAAGGCTCTCCATGTCCCGGAGGCTCGTTCATGGCGATATCGCCGGGCCATCCTCCTGGACCCCGACTCCACCAGCAGGATGTGCTGGTATCTCATGGCCCGGTGCTGGAATTCACGGACCTGGTCTGGAGTCATGTTTGCAGCTGTGAAGACAAATGCAAATATTCTACATTAGTAACTGCATTGTGTGAAATGGCACAAGAAGTTAATCAGACAATACATCTACAGTACTTGGAACAGCTCATTTCACAATACAGATCATTGAATGTCCCTGAGGAAGTACATGGCAGGCCAGCCTGCAAAGGTCACATCACACATAGCACATCCATAACCTACAAGATGGGTAACAACTGGCTTTCACTTGCAATCTGAGTTCTGCCAGTTATCAGCTAAGAATCATGCTGCATATCCTCCGCCAAGACCTGGGCTACAAATGTCAGTGTACAGAAAGCAAAACTAAAGCCACATGGTCTGCAAGTTGTAACTGGACTTGCCAGTATAGTACCAAGTGCCAAACCTGAGTGTGTATACTAGGTTCAAACCAAACAGTCACTTATTCACATGTATGTGTAACATACTGGTAGCATCAGTACTAGGTACCCCATTCACAAACCCATGCCCGTGTTTGAGGGTGGGGGGTGGATAAACAACTATCAATTTCCAACAACATGTACACCGAGGAGTGTATAGAAAACTCCACACGTGTTTGGCTCTACACACACACCACAGGTAAGGTCAATCAACAATTAGGAGTCAGCAAACCCTAGACCAATCATAGGGCCACACATGTCAGGAAATGCAGAACTTGGTAGACTATATATACTTCCAGTAAGACCTGACTTACATCAGACACAGAGTTGCAAGAACACCCATGATCATGAATTGCATGCACACCTAGGCCATTGCACTCAAGTTCCACATACTTGTAGCACTACATGTGGAAGTACATGCTGCTACAGTTTCATAATTACGTTGGTAAATAGGGAAGCAGAAGTCTATTGGAAAGCAATTTGCTGTACCAATCTTGGAGAATGTGGGTCTGACAGGCTGACTAAATCGTGTGCGACTCTTGTTGATACAAGTGTCATCCACATGACTAACCCCAGTACTCACAGTGGGGCCTACAGTAATGGCCTACAATCCCTACATAATACCATTGGATACGGATTGGCCAACTCAAAACATGTGAGAAACTGAAATCCCACTCATGGAACAAGACAAATGATTGGCCAACGCATCACACCTTGCTATGCGTTCAACACACACGAGTCCATAACCAGCAAACACAACACATAAGAGACATATCAACACTTACTGGAGTGGTCGGGGTCCTCAAATGTCTCCACCTCTCCCACAGTTTAGGGTGCCGGTCCACCTGTAAGGTATGGAAGGAAGAAATGTGCTCAAAATCTGTGCACAGCGCAACAATTTCATAAACATATACAATGTGTGGGCTGAATAAGGAAATGGCAGCGATTCAGACATGATGGTACTGCATCTGATATATCACGGCCAACTTGTACATAGCATGGGTCTCCTGTGACAGTTACACACATATCTGCACACATACATTGGCCCTAAATATCATGTGGTTGCAAACATGCCCTGTAATTGGTGACCAGAAGAAAATATGGAGAGTAATCGTCTCATCATGTGCATCCAAGAGAGACATCCAAAGCCTGGTTACTTGAGGACTGCATTACCAGTCAAACATGCCTTGTGTGGCCATGACACATTAATGACACATAGGTACAATGTACAGAGGGAGGGGCAGGGACTTTTGTAAGCCATCCTGTTGTTACATTTGAATCAATTGATGTGGCCCAGCTATGGTGATTTGCACCAACCATGGAGATGTGAAGCCATGTGAATACCTTTGGACTGCCATCCATATTTGGAATGAGGCACAACTAACTCCAACAAACATTCTAAGATGTTAGCTGAGGGCACCTTACACCTTTTCACGATGTTTTCAAATCTAGATCTGACATGTATTCAAAAAGATCAAGGTACACAATAATCACAAATATTCATAGTACTTCCGTGAACGCTTTTCTTCCACTCTCACCAGACTCACATGAGACATATGTCTGAGCCACTTTGCTATTATCAATTGACGTGAAGGTAGCACTCATTTTCAGCATCATGTAGTGATTCTAAAGTCAGTCTAGCTATTCCGTCAACAAAGTTAGCCAATATGTTGGTACATCTTTACTTCTCTGTCAATAGTACCCTATATAGACATGATTGGCTCCTATATTGTTTGGTTGTCTGACACAAAGGCCGCACCAATTTACTTCATGGAAAAGTATCCTGTAAGTTTGCTGAGCATGTGCAACCTGACAGCTAGCAATTGTGATCCTTACCATAGTAAATCAATTATCCCTGTATGTTTCCCCAGCATTACACACAGTCAGGAAGTTAGCTGGCAGACATAGTACAAATCCTCTTATGTCACTACAGATCATTTAATCGTGCACATTTACATGATTAGGACTCACCAACAGTGCCACCAATCACGATTCCCAGGTGGTCCACGAGATCCTGCTCCCTGGTGATGAGGTCAGCCCACAGGTGCTACAGCTGGTGGTCACTCCTCTGGCTGGCATACACACGCTGCAGGTGATGCCGCACCTTTTCCCACCGGATTCTGAGTGCCTCTGTTGGATACCCCTGTATCACCCTGCCCCCTGCCTCGATCATGAGTGGCAAGAAATGGCACACAAGCCATATAAACCCCCCAACTCCTCTTCACCCATCCTGTCAAGACGTGGCCTACCAGACATAGTGGAAAAGTGAAAGGGAATAGGGGTAAAAGAAATAGAAAGGGGAAAAGGGGGAAAGTAGGGGTACAAATACAGATGAAAAGTAAACTTAACCACTAAAAGAGCCCAACTATCCCCAAACTAACACTACCCACAACAGACTCCCACAAAAAACAAAAACACAAGATAAATGGACAAATGTACACAAAACACAGTAGTACAGTATGCACCAACAATATTTATTTCACAAATGGACAATACAGATAGCACACAGGACAAAAAAGCACAAAATCTCAGGACACCACTCTCTACACAACCACACAGTCTAGAAGGATAATAGACTGCAAAGTGAAAGTGAAAGTACACCCACTGTACATGATCTGTAAACAGGATATCCTATTACATCACTTCCTGTATGAAATGTCCGCCCTTTTTCGCGTTATGCGTCATTTTTTGTCTACAAAACCTGTATTTGCGTCATTTTTTTTGACGCACAGCAGTGAAAATTAGCCCACATCCACATAATAGTACATGGCCTGTACAAATATCTGGATGCAGGCTAATTTTCACTCCTGTGCGTCCAAAAAAATGCCACAAATACAGTTTTGGTAGACAAAAAATGACGCATAACGCTAGGAACGTCAAAATTTCAGTGCATTAACTGGTTTTGGGCAATTGTTCTGTTTTTTGTTATGTTACATTTGAGACACATCAGAGATAGGCTGATTGAACACACTATGGTGTTGATGGTGTATGTTCACATGTGTGACATCAAACTGCAGCGGACCATGATCCGCTACTCCCTTCACAGTATTTTTACGTTTGGCTGACGCAATAGTTGGTCATAAGTGTGGCCTACATATATGTGTTACACAAATTGTGCATGTTTGGCATAAGGAGAGGATAGCAATGTGACGCACATATGTACAATACCTAAATGCCTTTGGCTCAAAGTGTGTGCTTTGGCAACTAATGTATTTGTTGACCAAGTGTGTGTGTGTGTATCACATGAAGCATTATTGCACATATGCTTGTATGAATGTGACGTCCATGTGTCCAATCCTTAGATGCAAGTGTGGAAATGAGAGAGGGCATGTGTTAGTCATACATGTAGCAACATCCGTAATGCGGACTTCCAAGATTTAGGGTAACGTAGACACCACATGTGACATAGCATGCACCAGATAGATGGAAGACCCTTGTTCATGTCAATGGTCCACATTTTCAACATCCTATGTCCTATAGTATTGGTAACAGCTTCCTAGGCACTAGTTGGTGAATCCCACAGTGAGTCATACACATGCATTGAGGAAGTGGGTACCATGTTGTTTGCACAGACACACAAGGGTGAATCTCAAATGTATGTTGACACCACAGCTGAGGCCATAGAAGTGAGCCCCAACTATCAAGTGGCTGTGGTGGACCAGCATACAAGACAGAACGTGTCCACATATTTCCAGTGATCAATTGCACATAGGTGTCTTGTTCATGTGTGTGGTCCAATTATGATCCTGTATATTGTTTGGGGTGTAATTTGTCACAGTTCGATCCAGGACTCATCATGAGTCAGTGGCAACTATTCCTGTATCTACTGAGTATCCTTGGTTAATCAATGTGAGTAAAGTGGATGAGGACATGTGAACCTACATGGGGATGGTCCCACCCTGTCACTAAAGACGTGTAATGAGACAGTCAACAGGGCAACCTTGGTGTGATGAGTGAGATAATGTCTCAGGTGTCATGTTCCGGCAGGTGTCATTACAACCTTTGTACACAGGTTAGCCTCTGCAATTCCCACTGCATCTGGGAACATCATAGCCTCTGTGCTGATTATTCTCACAGCTATTCACCACACACGGCCCATCAATATGTTGGGAGCACTGTGATTCTGTGTGTGAACTGTCATGGTCCTGACATGTGTGTATTTTTCATGGACATTATCAGAGGTTGCTGGTTCTGCTGAAAGCCCCGTACCCAATCCCTGCCTACAGCCCTGGGACACTGTCACACTTTGTCATTCATGCATAAATGAGACCAAGACAAGGGATGGGCCATGAATTTTGCTTTTCCCAGAGGATTTTACTCAAATGGTACAACTAAAAGGCAGATGATGCTATACAATGTATTTGGGTATGCATTGAAGAAGCCCATGCCCAATACCCCCTGATGAATGAGATGTTTGCTAACGCAAGTGTGGTACATATGTAGACACAGGGATACTTTAGTGTGACACACAGACAGATGCCAGTCAGGCTGACAGAATATAGGGTGATTCAGGATCTAGCAATATGACAAGCTACATAATCAGTGGTCTGACTCAGACTGTTTGGAGGACGAACTAGACAGTTGACATGTCAAACTGTGTATGTCCTGTGTTTTTGAAGGTGACATATGAACCCAAGGGCTGTGTTACACAGCTTAATTAGTATCAATGCTTAATGGTGTAATTGACAAAATGGCAACTCCTATGCTGTTCCAGGCATCAGCTGGGGCAGTGATTTTTTAAATGGGTGGTGTGCATGGAGGTGATCACAAGTGTGGGCTGCATCTGTTTCTCACCAGTCCTGTAGGTGAGATTTGCATTATAAGGGCCAACAGACATTTTCACATGGGAAGCAATCTACAGGTGCTAACAGGGCTTTGAAACTAGAAGACAGTGTATAAATTAACCTGACGTCCATGCAGTCAGATGTTCTATGACAATGGCATACCATAGGAAAGGGTGTAGCACACTGGATTGCTAATGTTAGGCTGTGTGTGTAGAGGAGGGAATATCAGGGTACACATCTTAGTATTCCAGGGACCTCTTCCGACAGGTGGGTTGTGACCAGGTGCATGGGTGTGTCAGGAGTTAGGAAATGGGCTGACATGTACATGGAATGTCATGCGTGCAATGCTGCTCATATGTGTGGCACTTGCGCTGTCTATGTTCTGCCTCTATGGAACTCTGGTCACAGATAGTCCTTGCAAATATTGGATGCAGTTGGACTTACTGCTGTGAAGGGTCTGGTCAGACATTCCTGTTACTGATGTAAAAGCACATTGACTGCCTCATGTATGAAGCTTGTTTTCCCCTTATTGAGTGTTGGTGTCTTAGTTGTGTGCCATATGCTGCGTTGGACCTTGATTTCA
Source organism: Pleurodeles waltl (assembly GCF_031143425.1). Lineage (NCBI taxonomy): Eukaryota > Metazoa > Chordata > Amphibia > Caudata > Salamandridae > Pleurodeles > Pleurodeles waltl. The sequence goes on along the minus strand of NC_090437.1, from coordinate 431,525,437 downwards.
ACATGTATGTGTGAAATAGGTGTGGTCCTCTGCTATTGGCTTCAAAGGAGAAATGTACATGATAGATGTAATTTACAGTGTGTGTGTATGTGACCATTGTATGTTAGGCATCACATTAGCTCTGGGATTTTCAGTGTCCTAATCAGTATCTCAGCAATGCTCCATGAGGCAACACTCTTATTCTGTAAGTAGAGATGAAGGTGTGCAAAAATAAATAGCCAGACTATGATATGGTGATTCTTATAGGTGTGTATTTAAATTAGTTAACTAAAGTGGTGAAGGTGATTATATTTAAAAGAAATTGTTGACGATATGTTGCCACCTGTGTATACCAGCAGCCGTGTTCTGTAGTTCCCCCTCATGTTGCAGGCCACCATCCTCCTCTTCCTCCTCTTCAGGCATGTGTGGCTCTGGTTCCAGGAGAGGAATGTTCCTTTTGATGCAAATGTTGTGCAATATTGCACATGTTAGGATGATCTTACAGACCATCTCCGGGGAATATAGGAGGCTACCACCAGTGATGTTGAGGCACTGGAACCTTGACTTGAGGATGCCGAAGGTCCTCTCGACTATGGTGCGTGTCCTCCTATGTGCGTCAATGTAGGCATGCTCTGCTGCAGTACTCGGGTTGCCAATAGGTGTCATAATCCATGGCTGGATGCCATACCCCTGATCAGCTGCAAGAGAAAATGAATGGGATCATGTTGATGTAGCTGGCCCCATTGAAATCACCTTGCATGGCAGTAGTTGTCTTGTGTTGTCTGTGACTCTTTTGTGTTATAATGTAGCATCCTAGGCTTGTAGGATGTACCATCTGCATTGTGTTGTTTCCTTGGCTGAACAAGTGTTTGGCTGCTGACCGGTTGTCAGCAGTATGTTTTGGGATTTGCAGTACAGTGTGCCCTCCCTAGCATTGTGACTTGTGATACAGGTTTCCCTGTGTCTTCACTGGGGGTGAGATGATAGTTTCATACGCAGGTTAAAATTGACAGTTTTGTTAACACGTTCAAATCAATGTACCCTGGACATCCCATACCTTTAGACTTATGCAATGGATTCATGTAAACGTCATTGAGACACTTACATTTTGCAAGGTGACATTTAGGCAACCCACTCCACACGTTGTGATCTTTGACATCTTAACATTAGGCTGTACAGTAATTTCAGATGTTTGACAGGTTCACTGCAGACCTAAGAAACATGGCTAGCGATGTCACGACCTCAGTGTGTTCCTGTTCACATGTTGCTGTTGTGGTGTATATGTTGTGTGTCCTAGAGGGTTGCTGTGCAGTGTGTATATAAGTAGGTTTTTGTACTTACCAACAAGTAGTCCATTGCCATACCGTCCATCCATGAAGGGTTCATTGATGGTGAAGTGATGGAAGATGAAGGAGTCATGTACACTCCCAGGATATTTAGCCACAATGTTGGTGATCAATCCCTGGTGATCGACAATGGCCTGCACGTTGATGGAATGTGTGTGCTTCCTCTTGTGGTAGAGGTGTTCAGTTGCAGCAGGTGGCACAAGGTGTACATGTTTGCAGTTGATTTCACCAAGGACATGTGGGAAGCCACTGATGAGGTAGAACCCCAGTTATGTTTCCTGCTGCTTCTGCAGTGTGTTAGGGAAGCAGATGTGGCGGGGTGTAAGTCCAATGATGGCATCCAGTACTTTGGGCAAAAAGGCGGAGAATGATGGTTGTGATATTCCGGAAACCAGGGCACCAGTTGTTTGAAAAGAGCCACTTGCCAGCATATGAAGTATGGCAAGCAGCTTGGTTTCTGTTGGGATGGTGCGGGGTGTCAGCAAAGTGGGGGCCAACTGCGGTTCAATGTTTCGCAGCAGCTACTGAATGGCCTGCCAGTTCAACCTGTACCTTTGGATGATGTTGTGTTCCCTGAGGCCCTGAAGGGTTGTTCTGGGGCGGAATATCCTCTCCTGCCTTCTGCGCTGCCTTTGGGGTCCCTGCTGGTGTTGTTGTAGTTGCTGTTGTTGCTGCTGGGCTCTGCGTCTGCGTGCACGCTGGATTCGAATCACCTCCATGTCTCTCTGTTGCTGCTCTGCTGCTCTGCTGTTGCTTCTCTGTGTTCTGATTAAATACAGGTGTGTTTGCCCCATTTTAACGCCTGCCCTGACCCAGGCGTTAATTTTTGACGCAAATCGGGCTGTGCGTCATTTTCCGGCTCCGCCTCCCAGCCGTGCATCATTTTTGCCCGAAAGCATAAATACGATGCACGGCCGTTTAAGTCATTTTTGGGACGGGAACGCCTACCTTGCATATCATTAACGCAAGGCGGGTTGCTGCATCCAAAAAATGACGCACACAGCAGAATTTTGTTGTCCGCGGGCTCGGGCGTCAAAGTTTAAATACGGGGCAACGTTTGCGCTGAATGTGCGTCTAAAATTTGGACGCACATTTGGCGCAGACAGAGTATAAATATGCCCCTAAATGTGGTGATCTGCATGACCCAGACTCAGCCGACTGGCAGCACAGTCATTATGGACTGTATGAACTGGACTTGGGCTGGACTCTGCAGAAGGGTGCACCTGCTGATTCTTTATTTCACCTGCTCTGCAACTGGCAAATAATTTGACCCTGCACCCACATGCTGGAGGACAAAGTGTGTAGACATGTGCATCATCTGCAGCTGACAACTATGCGGGTCCTCGAACCCAGCGCCACTTTTTTAGACATGGATATGCTGTGGGCCATTGTGGAACACATGTCCTTGGATGTCCTCCTTTTTACCCCCTGAACAGTGTGTGCTGATGGATAGCCCCAACTTTCCCTCAGGAGCCGGCCAGACTCCCAGCACTGGATGTCTTACTGACTGTGACATCCCCAAAAAAAGCTCTTTAACAGGCTCTACACCACAATGCAGGCAACTGTACCTGCCACATTGCATAACGCACTAGCAGAATTGCACTGGACTTATGCAGAGGCATATCAGACTGACAGTGGCACTATTATTGCTACCAAATTAATGCACTTTCCCAGAACTATAGGCTATGCCTCATCCATGTGAAACACTTGCATAGGCTATATTGTACGACCCTCCAACTATATAGAATGAAGCTCCTTAGAAAAACAAACTGCATGAGGTGTGGTGACACCGATGCTAGCTTCCTACACCTGGCATGGCAAAGTCCCCTAATCAGGGAAAATGTCTGCAAGATAATTGAAGACGCCACTGACACAGCGTTCTCCTTTACCCCTTTGGTGACTCTTCTGGGATATGTGGCAGGTATACAACCAGTTTGGACCCAGACATCTGCAAATCAGTCTTGACCCTGTTCCCCATGGGAACAGTCCAGCCGGAACTGCTAGGCCAGGTCATCCCTGGATAGGAAACAAGCATCCTGGGACCGGTTTCAGGGTATCACCCTTCATCAGCCAGGCTAGCTTGAATCCAGTGGCGCAGCGAGCAAGGGACCCACGTCTAGGCATACCCCTGCCACTTAGGGCGCGCAAAGCAACATCACAAAACAAACTAAAATGATGGACGGAGTGTTGAAACTTTTCAAACACTCACCCCCAGTCACAGATCTGGGTTTAATCCATTGTTATTTTGCTCGCCACGTCACCCCAGTTTGGACCCAGCTATATGCAAATCAGTCTTGACCTGTTCCCCGTGGGAACAGTCCAGCCCGAACTGCTAGGCCAGGTCCTGCCTGGCCCGGAAACAAGCACCCTGGGACCGGTTTCAGGGTATCACCCTTCATCAGCCAGGCTAGCCTGAATCCAGTGGCGCAGCGAGCAAGGGACCCATGTCTAGGCATACACCTGCCACTTAGGGCGCACAAAGCAACATCACAAAACAAAGTAAAATGATGGACGGAGTGTTGAAACTTTTCAAACACTCACCCCCAGTCACAGATCTGGGTTTAATCCATCATTATTTTGCTTGCCACGTCACCCCAGTTTGGACCCAGCCATATCCAAATCAGTCTTGACCCTGGGTTTAATATCATGACACTGGGGATGGACAGGTATACCCAAGATAGATGACTGGCTCCCAGACATGGCACAATGCTAGGAACAACTGATGGAGTATTAGCTGCTGGTGCCAGCAGCTAACAGACTGTGTGCTATATGGGCTCCATTTGACCTCTACCACCCAGGGCACTTCACATGAAGGCTCAACAGTGAGACACACCTGGATGGAGCTAGCTAGCAGCACTGTGTATGAATGCTAGGTCATGGGGTAAGGGGACTGTCAGGCTGTCCCAGGGAGGGGGGGGGGGGCATGTTTATGAGCTGTAGGTAAGAAATTGCAAACCAGCACTAGCCTGATGTGTTAATGCACACATGTATCAGGCTGTGTAGCCTGCAAGACACTTGTTCCAGGATCAGTAAGGCTGCTCAAAAGCAACATGTTGACCCAGTGTAGGGAGGAATGTATAAACTGCTGGCCATTGCGTCCTGGCCAAGTCTGAAGCTTAATAGGTGAGTGCAGTGTCTGGGAAGCAAGGGCTGTGCATTCACCTACAACTATCAATCATTTGCTGAAAATACACCCCAGTTATAGTGAGTTGTTCTCAATATGTTATGACTGGGTAAGGACACCAGCAGCCATTAGTGTATCTGCTCCCAGCCTGGCAATTCTGATGATTTCATGCAACTATTTGTTAATTTGATAATTACCCTCCACCAATACTGCAGCCATGTATTTATATGTGTACAACCACTTAAATGTTTTGTGAATATGTGTATGTGGGTACCAGGGTTGGACTGGGACAGAAAATAGTTCCAGGAACCAAAATGAAAGTGGCCCTCATTAGCGAATCAGAAAGTTTAAAATGTGGCCCACATTTGCAAAGCATGGCAGTTTTGAACCTGTAAAGACACGTTGTTTAAGTGTTTTTCACCATTTTGGAAACAGTATCCATTTGTGCTTGCTGGTGGCAATGTTTTTGCAGTGCCTAATTTAAGCCGGTGGTCGCAGGTAGGGTCCATAAGCATTCACTTTTGGGGACCAGCACTTATTTTTCCTTAACAGACTTATCCAGTGCAAGAGAGAGAAAATCACAAAGAGAGAAAGAAAGAGGAATAGAAAAACAGACAAACAGTGGCATAGGGAGAAAGCAGAGGGTGAAAAAGAACTTTAAAGAATGAGATAAAGAGACAGGGGATACCTGAGAGTGGATTAAAGAGGTATGAGATTGAATCAAGACTATGCAGCCTTGGTATTCAGAATGCTGACATCCAATGGCATCAGCTGTGCACCTTTAAGCAAACCTTTTAGTCTCTTACTTATTCTTTTACATATTAAGCACAGTTTGTGGTAATATCAGTAAACACTGACTCACCAGACCACAAAACAGACAGAAAAATGGCCCACACACTGGCCCACCACACCAACATTTTGGGCACGACTAGTTTGCTGTATTGTCCAGTCCTGCACTGGTGGGTACAGATACATGTAATAAAAAAAACAGGGCTAGTTTGATCTGAGCAGAGTTGAGGGTTTCTTTTTTAAGAAAGTGCAAAAATAAAAGAGTGTTAGGGTTTAAGCAGCAACACAGAGCTCCATCAGCAGCAGCAGACCTGCTGTCCAGAGGTGAACTAATGGGGCCTGTCAAACTGTTGAATTTACTGTTTCCTTGATGAGCCTTTATATCTTCAAATATGTGAGCACTTAGCCTATAAAGCAGGTCTACACTTTTACGTAGGGGATGCTAATCCTGATTTATAATGCGGACATTGAAATATCGTTATATGGTATGCGTTTTTGTGGGATGTTGTTTATGGTGTATGCATTTTATTTATGATCTTTAATTTCCCTATTGACTGGCTGCTTACTTCGGAAATACAATTCAGGTTGCAGCAACATCCTGTGACTGCATTGTAGGTGCTTTAGTCCTTTGTGGTCCAAGCATTTAAAAGGGGTGTAGAGGGTTTGGCCATGCTACACTTCGGACGGGTCTGTAGGAATTGTCTAAGACCAGTGAAACTTTAAGGGTGAACATCAGAAGATTTTTGCATTGTTTACCCTGTATAATCTCTCACAATGTTGTCGCTTAAGCCCACCCTAACACTCCTGCTAGTCCCCTATATATGCATACAGGAACTAATTTATTCACGTTTCAGATCCCTGAGCTGATTAGATAGCCTTGCTGAATTGGTGGACTAGTGATTGTAGTGCCTACCAAAAGTACCTAATATAGCAATCTCACATACAAATAATAATGGTTTTTTTCCACAGTTTTACATCCACAGCTTGTTTGACATCTCAAAAAGCCTCTTCCCATCTCTACTCATAAAACCCTGCAAGAAAAAATGAATTTGAGCTAAAACTTCCAGTTGTTGACTTCCCTTTCTTTTTTTCTGTGACCCTCCTTGTACCAACCATCCTCTGTATGCCTTACCTCTCTGAGTATAGCCTAGTCTAAATCATATGCCTCAATCTCTCTCATTGTATTTATGTAAATTGCCCACAACTCATTTCACAGCTCACAGCATCCCCTTCTTTGAAACCATACTGCTGCAGCATATAAATACCTAACCACTTGACTAACTGCTAAAATTGAGTTCCGGAATAACAACTAGTTTTCAAAGAGTACTTCAATATCTTACAGATTCATTTTCAGTGGGTGCATATGTCCTTCCCCCAATGGAAGTGTCATTTCAACAGGTTGCTCTGTGCAAGTACTGGGGTTCAATTGCCAGGTCAAATATCCAAAGCTGACTCCAACAAGAAACACACTCCTATATATAAAACAATGATACTTCACTGCATTGTATTTAACACAATTCCTTGTTTACAAAGACGTATTCATAGACACCTGTGAAATGAGTGTACATCTTTCTGCAATGCCTAAACCAGCAGGAGACGCTGTTTCTATATATTTGCGAATAACTTCATGCTTTTCAGATGTAGATCTTTATGATGAAAAGGAAAATTACTTTGGTGCAGTACATCGATTCATAGCTACTTTGCCTTGGGACCAGACTTCAGCTCCCAGGCTCCTGAATGCCAGGAGGCAGGTGGATCTGATTGCTGTGCCGTGTGGGTGCATTTAAGAAGCTGCGGGACCCCGCTGCAGGGGACTCACAGCTACTACACCCTGGAACTGGACTTTAACTCGCAGGCTCCCAAACACAGGAGGCAGGGGAGGAACTGATCGCCACACTGTATGGGTGCATTTAGGAAGCTGCAGGACCCTGCTGTGTGCAATTCACATCTACTTCACCTTGGGACCCGACTTCAAATCCCAGGCTCCTGAATGCCAGGAGGCAGAGAGGAGCTGATAGTTGTGCTGTACAGGCACATATAGGAAGCCGCAGTACCCCACTGTGCAGGATTTACAGCTGCTTTGCCTTGGGACCGGACTTCACTCCCAGGCTAATGAAAGAGAGGAGGTGGGTGGAATGCTGATCGCTGTGCCGTGTGGGCACACTTAGGACCCCACTGTGTGGGACATGTGTGGGACGCACTCAGGCAGTTGCCCGGGCAAAGACCAGGCCAAGAGACGGCCTGTCTGTGTCCATCCAAGACCAAGTGAAACAGGACCTCCTCTTCACATGTTAGAGCAACCCCCCACAACATTGGCTATATAAAATCTGAATCAAAGGGGAAACTGAAGACATCCTAAAGATATGGTGCTTTCCTGCCCTTTACTTTTGCCGCAGGGCAGCGCAGCAAGAAGGCTTGCAACGCTGCCTTGTGCCAAAACATTGTAAATGAGGCCCCAAGTCAGCTTCTAAGTAGTTTGATAGAGGGTATTCTCAAGCACTTTGAAGACTACAGAGAGCCCTGAAGTCTAAGCCCAAGGATACTGCACAATTAGCAGCCTGCAAAACTAACTGTAAGCTAGAACTTAAAAGACAGAAGAATGCTATTAGAAATGAAGCTATGGATAATTTACTTCAAGCTAATTGCCTGGGGAATAGTACTCTGGAGCATTATCAACTGTCCCTGTTTTGCTCTAGAAAATGATGGGTCTTTATGTCATCATATTACCCCAGACAGATGGGTTTCCCATTTTGTAGGCACTTATAATTGAGTGGCCTCTGCAACTGACCCGGAATCTATGTTCGCCGTGGAGGGGGTTTCTAGTTCTAATTCAATATTTACCATAGAAAGTAAATAGGGGTATATTAGGCTTGACGAAGAGCAAGGCCCCTGACCCAGATACCTCCTGACCTGTACATAAGTGAAACCGCAATATGGGCTCCAGTCAGAGTCGGCTTTAGGGCAGTGCGACTGGTGCAGGCGCACTGGGTGCTGACCTGGAAGGGGGGCACTAACTTCAGGGTGGATGCTTTGTTGAGAAAAAGCTTATGTCTTAGAAGCTCCTGCTGCAGTGTTCCTTGTGCATCCAGTTTTGAGGCATCAATAAAAATAATCAAGATAACTCTTATGATTAATGTTTCCAATAGAGATAGAGAGATCAGAGTTTTGTCTAGTGGCAGTTTTGTCTCGCCGTAAAGTAGCGCAGAGGGTTAATATGATCTATATTTTATGTAGATAGTTGAGTGGATTAGTAAAGTAAACCTTTACCAGTGCTTTAAAATACATGAAATGTTTGTGAGAGAGGTGCTATGGAGAGATGAGGAGCACTTTGGTCTGTTGGGTAGTGTTGGAATTCAAGGACGAGGTCATGGGGGGCAGCAAAAAAGATTGTTGAACTGGGCACCACCAGCTCTAAAACCGACCCTGCGTCCAATATTAACTCAGTCTTTAAATGCTGTGGTTGTGGAAGGACCGCCCCAGAGATTTGCACTGCTTTGCTTTACTCTAGATGTATCAAGCCAGGCAAGGCCAGGCAAGGTGGCCTTGTGTGGCTTGATAAATCTGATTTAAGAGTTGTGACACTCATGCGCGCAATTGTGTGGTGCAAGGATGACACAGTCTTTAATTGATATGCCTCTTTGCATATAAACAGATTTGAAAAGCCACTAGTGTCAACTAGATCAGATTGCCCCTAAATAGGGACACTCCGGCCCGTATTTATACTCCGTTTGCGCCGAATTTGCGTCGTTTTTTTCGACGCAAATTCGGCGCAAAACTAACGCCATATTTATACTTTGGCGTTAGACGCGTCTAGCGCCAAAGTATTGGCAAATAGCGTCATTTTTTTGCGTGAACGCCTTCCTTGCGTTAATGAGATGCAAGGAAGGCGTTCCCGTCTAAAAAAATGACGGCGACGCAAATGCGTCGTATTTATACTCCCGGGCAAAAATCACGCCCGGGAGGTGGCGGGTCAAAAAACCCCGCATTTGCGCCACTATTTAACGCCTGGGTCAGGGTAGGCGTTAAGGGGCCTGTGGGCTCAAAATGAGCCCACAGGTGCCCTCCCCTGCCCCCAGGGACCCCCCCTGCCACCCCTGCCCACCCCAGGAGGACACCCAAGGATGGAGGGACCCACCCCAGGGACATTCAGGTAAGTTCAGGTAAGTATAATTTTTCTTATTTTTTAATTTTTTTTGGGTGGCATAGGGGGGCCTTATTTGTGCCCCCCTACATGCCACTATGCCCAATGACCATGCCCAGGGGACACAAGTCCCCTGGGCATGGCCATTGGGCAAGGGGGCATGACTCCTGTCTTTACTAAGACAGGAGTCATGAAATGGCGTCTGGGCGTCGTAAAAAAATGGCGCAAATCGGGTTGAGGCGATTTTTTTGCCTCAACCTGACTTGCCCCATTTTAAGACGCCCTAACGTCATTTTTTCCCAACGCCGGCGCTGCCTGGTCTACGTGGTTTTTTTCCACGCACACCAGGCAGCGCCGGTCTGCTTGCGCCGGCTAACGCCATTCCATAAATACGGCGCCCGCATGGCGCTTCAGAATGGCGTTAGACGGCGCTAAATTTTTTGACGCTAAACTGCGTTAGCGCAGTTTAGCGTCAAAAAGTATAAATATGGGCCTCCCTTTGCCAGTATTGCTTTATGTGGACGACACTGTCTTGATGGCTAGAACTGCAAGGAGTTTGCAAATCCTTCTTGAAGCATTTCTGGTCTTCATGGATAAGCTGAACTTAGCAATTACTTTTAATAAATCTTTCTATTGGTGGTGGAACCTCAATTAATTAAGTCCAAAAATGTCAAAGTGTGGGCAAGTACCTTATCGAAAGTGAGGGCACTTTCTTATCTGGGAATTTTGTTTGATTCTGAACTCGGCTTTGCTTCCAAATTAGGTATGAGGCCACTGGAGGCAATATTGCAAGTATATCAATCACAATGTGCTCATAAGATTTCCTATGGCTGTGATATAGGGGAGTAATCCTAAAAACAAACAGCTACAGATTATTGCAAAAAATATATTCTTCAGGCACTTGTTAGCGTTCCTCAAAGTACTCTATCTTTCATTATCCATAAGGCACTGGGTGCCAGCTATCTTTCAGATACAGTGGTCCCTTCTGTGTTGTTTATATATAAAGTCGAGCCTAACTGAATAAGGAAATTCCGTGGAGGTGTATCTCCCTTCACAATGCTCACCACCTACCTGGCTTAAATACATCAAGGAGTCTTTCCAGAACATTGGAAGGATAGAGTTGTTGACTAATCTTGGGCAATTGGTGGAGTCAGATTGAAAGTGGGTTAAAGAACACTTTTTAAGGCAAAGTTTTGTTATTGGACAGGGAATATCAGGAATTACAGAAACGTACAGTTCGAGGGCTTATCCTGTAGAATATGGTCCAATCGATGGAATCCTATCTTATATTTGTGACCAATAGAACTCATTATTTTTTTACTTACTAGATTTAGGTTGAACTTGATCCATTTATTGGTAGCCACCCGAAGAGGATGGAACGAGTTAAAATCATTAGCTCCTTGCAGTTGTGACCATGTTTCTCCACAAGATACCATGAATTTTAGAATTTTTGTAGATTTTATGTTGAAACTGGGAAAGTCTATATTATTTCACTGTTACAGAATCGGAATTTTACTCAAATTCGACCTGCTTTACTGCTTTTACAATTATTGCCGGATGAATTTACGACTTATAATGCTGACAGTTTTTTAAATGCTGCCCTTAAATTGAGGCGTGCCCGAGGAGACTGAAAGTAGCTATGCATTCCTAATTGTGTATTTGTAATGATGCATTTAATTTCGTCTTTTATGGTCAATAACCAATTTAATCGAAAAGGGAAAATTTTATTTGATCCTTTGAACTTACATATGGCAAGCAATTACTACTCGGACAACGAGGAAAGACGTGTGATTTTAATTCATGTATATTTTATTTATTGTAAATGTTGTATTGATAAATTGTTCCTTTTTAAATGGCTTGAAATGTATTTTATAGTTGTGGTTTTATGGTTTTTATTGAAGCAGAATAAAGCACTATTAATGAGGATGGTGACTACGGTGCACACACCTGCATCACTCCATTCAATCAATCTCAAACATATTTATTGGAAAATGTAATCAACCCCACACATGTCATTATGCCGATATCATTCACTCCCCTGTGTAAAATATTTGATGACTGATAAGAAGTGGAAAAGCCCCAGTTTTTCGAGATGCTGTCGTATGTGCTAGCTAGAATCAGCATTGTTCTTCGGGTCAGCTGAAGCAGCTTAGAAAGAAGGATTGCTATTTGCATTTTCGTTTCAAATAAAGAAAATAGAGGCTGTCATAGAAACATGATTGCTGGAAACAGGATTATTAAAAACACAGGTGGGTCACTCTTAATGTTTGGAAGGGGCGCATTAGAAGCATTAGTATTTTGTTTTATTATGCAAATGACTGTAATTGATTGCCATTAAGCACATATAATTATATTACAGCACACTCTGAATACACTATGCAATTTTGCCTGACAGTTTGTGAGAAGCTTTAAAAGACTGATAACATACATTGCAAAATGTTTTCAATAATAATTATTTTTTATTAGAGTCAGTAATTTGACTCCTATTCTGAAAACTAGACTAATCTCCTCTGTGTCTGAAAACAAGATAAAAAAATAAAATCAAAGTGTGTCCAGTAGCTAGCGTGACAAAGGATCGTTTTTTTAGATATTTTCTTTAAAGAGTAGTGAGGGGTGGGAATGGAGGCCAAACGTGGGGTCAGTGGACTTTGTGTCAATTGTTGTGACCTTTATGTCCATGAAGGTCATAGAGATATACAATGAATTTAACTATGCCAATGGCTTAAACACGGCTTCCGAGGATACATATGTAACCAAGAACAGCCCAAACATGTAGCAAAATTTTAAAAAAATTATAAACTTCTTGATCAGAGGGATGCTAATGATGTGTTCTATGTGCACATGTCAAACCTAATACCATTTGTCGGAACCTAACTTATATAAGTTGAATTTAGTGACTTAAGTGCATACCGTCACGGGATGACAGCTTCTGATACTGATATTGTGAAAGATGACACCCTCTTGTGCTTTAATGGTATGACAAACAAGTATGTTGTGTTGCACAGTACATTTTTAGGGGCGAGCGCAAAGCGCTCTGAACTCCTGTAGTAATCTCTGTTTGGGCTTCCAACCACTCCCATGTTACGTCAGTCACTTTCATTGGTACGTGGGCTCGCCTTTTAAAATCCACTTCCTTTCATTTGTGAAAGGCATGCCTTTTCTGGTGTTTAGCCCACCTACACAGCACCGGTAAACTACTAAAAACGTACGAGGCTCGATGTTTTCAGCATGGTTTCCAGACTACTTTACTTGTTTAATTTCCATGCAGCGCGATTGAGCTGGGGTTTACAAAGCGCAATCACACTCAGTATTTCCGTTTTCAATTTCAGCTCGATGGCGCTGCATTTTACATAGTGCGATCACGCTGCGTTTTTTTTCCTTTTAATTTCTGTGGCAAGAAAAGTCTGGTTAGGAGTTTACAACGCTAATAGCTCTAACCCGAGCAAATGGGAGACCCGTTGCATTGAAAATGCTTGTTTAATATTAGTGGCCAATTGTCTACAGAACAGTTTACGCAGAGATGTTGAAATTTAAATCAGATCACATGGCAAGACACATGTAAAATGCCAAATTCATAGACTTTCATAACTTCTGTACAGGTTTTTAATAATTGTCATTAATTTTTGGCATTTTGGATATAAGTTCTATCTTGTTTCTTGTTCTTAGGACGTTTTAGATCAATGCTACATTTACTGTACTATTGTAGCGGTTTTAATGACCTTACATAATAATTGTAATCACTAGTTACTTATTAGTTACTTCATACATTTGTTTGGTGTAGTTACATCATCATTTATCAAAGGATCTATTGTGCAGGAGGCAGAAGGAGGCGTGGAGGGCTTTTCCACTTTCTGTAATTCTAGTCCTTAATTCTAGGGGACATACTAATGGAACGATCATTTGAAGATCTGCCCCTTGCATACCCAAACTGTCAGAGCTTCCTTAGTTGAGCCTACTAATAACCTGCTAAAACATGAGCATACAAACTTCCTTCTAAAATCATTAAGTAAGGACAAATCCAGATAACGTGTACCAGTGATTCAAGACTGCATCCACATCCTCTATAGCACTCACAAGTGACATGGTTTTTCCATGGTTCTAAAGTTTTAAGTGGAAACAGAAGGAACATCAGTATTATATAAGTTATCCTTAATGACTGTTTCATGTTCATGAAGTTAGGCTTGTGTAGAGCGAAGAGTTTGATGAAAGTAAGAGGTTTTCTTTTGAAAGTTTTTCAAAACCACCAATATTTTTCTTAAATGAGATAATATTCACCGCAAACTTTTATTTTGTTTAAAATAATTCAGCATTATTTCCTAGCACTAATTTAGCTGCAACCTTTTTGATCGATTTTGTCTAAATTATGGACTCCATTATGGTTGTGTACTTTAAGATATTCTTTAAGAGCAAGATTTATCAATCTTTACAATAGCGATTACCTAATTGCAATTTTTTGCGAATCACAATTAAGTAATCGCTATTGGAATGTATGAAACTCCAGGAGTTTTATACTGCGATTCACAAGGGCTCACAAATGGGCTTACCTCATCAATAATCATGAGGTATGTCGCAATTTACGAGCCATTGCGAATGGTTACAATCATAGAGATCATGGCCTGCGAGGCTCAGCAGACCACCATGTCTGTGATTGCTTTTCAATAAAGCAATCTTTTTTTTAATGCAGCCCGTTTTCCCTAAAGGAAAACGGGATGCGTTTAAAATTGAAAAATGAAAAGTTTTCTTTTCATTTTTTAAAAGTAGGCAGAGATCTGTGGGACCACTGCCTGCTCCTAAAAATCGTTTTCGCATGCATTCACAAAGGGCAAGAGACCCTCTTCCCCTTTGTGAATTGGTTATCATCTACTTGAAGTAAGTGATAACTGCAATTGTTTTGCGACCGCATTCACGGTCACAAAACAATCATACATACCTCTGCGATTCGGTATTGGGAAGGGACGCCCTTGACACGCCCCTTCCTAATACCAAATCGGTATGCAGTCGCATATCGAATTTAGAAATTCAGTAACAAGTTACCGAATCGCAAAATGGACTTGTTATATACCAAAACGCATCGCAAAAATGTTTGATACATCTGGCCCCTAAATTTTTCCAGATCATATTTTTTAAAGACCGGGCTCAGTCATGTTGGAATCTAAAACACTATTTAATCAATCAAATCAAATAAATTTTTTTTATAGAGCACTCTACTCACTCATGAGGGTCTCAAGGCGCTTGGGGGGGGGCAGGGGATTGGGGGGTCGCTGTTCAAACAACCATGTCTTGAGGTTTTTTCTGCAGAGCCGGAGGTCTTTGGTTTTGCGGAGGTTGGTGGGAAGGGAGTTCCAGGTTTTGGGGGCTCGGTAGGAGAAGGACCTTCCTCCTGTAGTGGTGCGCTGGGTGTGGGGGATTGTGGCTAGTGCAAGGTCGGCAGATCGGAGGTTGCGGGTGGAAGTGTGGAAGTTCACTCTTTCGTTGACGTAGGTTGGGCCGGTGTTGTGGAGGGATTTGTGTGCGTGGATGAGGATCTTGAAAGTGATTTTCTTGTCTATGGGGAGCCAGTGAAGGAATTTGAGGTGTGGTGAGATTTGTTCGTAGTGGGGGAGGTCGAGGATGAGGCGTGCGGCTGTGTTCTGGATTCGCTGGAGTTTGCATTTGAGTTTGAGTTTGAGTGTGGTGCCAGCGTAGAGGGCGTTACCGTAGTCGAGCCTGCTGCTGATGAGTGCATGGGTGACTGTCTTCCTGGTCTCTGTGGGAATCCATTTGAAGGATTGTTTCAGTGTGCGGAGTGTGTGGAAACAGGAGGAGGTTACTGCATTGATTTGCTGGGTCATGGAGAGGGAGGGGTCCAGGATGATGCAGAGGTTGCATGCGTGGTTTGCGGGGGTGGGTGCGGGCCTGGGGCGGTGGGCCACCAGGAGTCGTCCCATATGTTTTTTTTGAGGCCGAAGATGATGATTTCGGTTTTGTTGGAGTTAAGCTTGAGGTGGTTTGTTGTCATCCAGGTGGTGGTGTCACGGAGTGCAGTGTGTAGGTTGGTTTTGGCGGTGGTGGGATTCTGGGTGAGGGAGAAGATGAGTTGGTTGTCGTCTGCGTAGGAGAGGATGGTGATTCCGTGTGGTCGGAGTATGTTGGCGAGGGGGTTCTTGTAAATGTTGACGAGGGTGGGGCTGAGGGAGGACCCTTGGGGGACTCCGCTGATGATTTTGGTAGCAGTGGAGTGGAAGAGTGGGAGGCGGACTTTTTGGGTCCGGTCAGTGAGGAAGAAGGTGAGCCAGTCTAAGGCTTTGTGTCGAATTCCTGTGTTGTGGAGGCGTGTGCGGAGTGTGTGGTGGCAGACAGTGTCAAAGGCCGCGGAGAGGTCTAGGAGGGTGAGTGCGACTACTTCTGATATCGTCAGTACATGCGATGAGGGCGGTTTCTGTGCTGTGGTTCTTGCGGAACCCAGATTGGGAGGGGTCTACTGTGTTGTTTTCCTCAAGAAAGTGGGATAGGCGGGTGTTGACTAGTTTCTCGGCGACCTTGGTGGGGAAAGGGAGGAGGGAGATGGGGCGGTATTTGGGGATGACCTCTGGGTCAGCTTTGGGCTTTTTTAGGAGACCAGAGATTTCTGCGTGCTTCCAGGAGTCTGGGAAGGTGGCGGTGTTTAATGTTGATTAGGTCGCAGAGTATGGGGGCGATGGTTGGGCTGGCTTTGTTGTAGATGCGATGAGGGCAGTGGTCAAAGGGGAATCCAGAGTGGATGGAATTCATGTTTTTTTCGGTTTCTTCGTGTGTGGTTGGGGCCCAGGTGGTAAGTATGGTGGGGAGGTCATGAGTGGGGTCTGAGTTGGGCGGGTGAGGGTTGTGTGTGGTGGATGTGTGTGGTATGAAGCTGTTGTGAATGTCCAGGATTTTGTGGTGGAAGTGGTTGGAGAGGGCGTCACATAGGGGCTGTGTGTGTGTGGGGTCTATGTTGCTTGCTTTGGGTTTGGATAGCTCTTTAATGATGGTGAAGAGTTCTTTGCTGTTTTAGGAGTTGTTGTCAAGGCGTGTCTTGTAGTGTGCTCTTTTGGTGGTGCGTATGAGTTGGCGGGTGCAAATGGAAGTTTTGAGGTTGGAGAAGTTGGCTGTAGAGGGTTCTTGTTGCCAGGCTTTCTCCGCTTGGCGGCATTTGCGCTTGGAGTCTTGGAGTTCGGGGGTGACCAAGGGGTGTTCTTGATGTTGCGGGGCGATGTGTTTTCTGAGGGGGGCTAGTGTGTTTGCGCAGGTAGTGATCCATTTACAGAGGTTGTGGGCCCCGGTGTTGGGGTTGTTGGTGTGGGGGGGTAGGTTATGAGCCAGTTGGGAGTTCAGGCGTTCTGTGGGGATGGTGTGTGGGGGTTTGGCGAAGGAGATGTGGACGCATTGGTGGTCAGTCCAGTGGAGTTCGGTGGTGTGGTGTAGGTTATGTGTTGGCTTGAGGTGAAGATTGCGCCAAGCGTGTGTCCTGCTGAGTGGGTGGGTGCTGTGACCAGTTGTTTGAGTCCGAGGTTGGTGAGGTTGTCTATGAGGGAGGAGGAGTTGTGGTCTTGAAGGTTCTCCAAGTGAAAGTTGAAATCACTGAGGAGGATGTAGTCTGTGGAGGTCAGGGCGTGCGTCCTGATGGTGTCGGCAATGGTGTCACAGAAGGCGGGTGTGGTCCTGGGGGTCTGTAGATTAGTGTATCTCTGAGAGTGGAGTTGTTGTTAATGTGGATTAGGAAGTGCATGTGTTCTGCGCGGTCGATTGTGTCTTGGGAGTTGGTAGTAACTTTAATGGTGTCTTTGTGTAGGATGGCGATGCCACCTCCTGGCTTGTTAAGGCGGTCTTTGCGTTGGAGTTTGTTTCCCATGGGGGTGGCACTGGCTATGTCGGGCGCTGAGGAGTGGTTGGTCCAGGTTTCCGTGAGGAAGATGATGTCAGGTGAGTGTGATGAGATGAGATCCCAGAGTTCTATGGTATGTTTGTGAAGGGAGCGGGTGTTGAGAAGCAGGCAGTTGAGGTGGTGGTGGTGGGCGTTGTTGTTGTGTTGTACGATGGTGTTGTTGCAGGGTGTGATTTGGTTGTGAGGTGTTTTACGGTGGGGCTGGTTGGTGGGCGTGAGGGTAGAGCGGGTGTATATTGTGTTGGAGATTTTGAGTTTGGTGGGGGGGCGATGCGGTTGGTGTGGGGTATGAGGGATGTGGAGCAGGAGAAATGACAGGTGTAGCAGATGAAGGGGCCATGTGTGTGTGTGGGGCTGGAAAGGGTGCAGGCAGGGTGGGGGCCTGGGTTGAGGAAGTGGAGGGTGAGAGGGGAGTAGGGTTGTCTGGAGGGGTTTTGGCTGTGTGGGCCAGGGGGACTGGCGCTGGGCATGGTCCAGGCGCGGACGGGCGCAGACAGGCTTGCCTCTGGCGTAGCGGCCGCCATTAAGAAGGTGGGGTGGGAGGGTGGAGCAGCTGGGAGGAAGGAGGGGGCCAATGGGTGTGCACGGGGGCGGGGCTTGCAGGGGAGGCAGCGGCAGGGAGCCGGAGGATTGGAGAAGGAACAGGCGGGGGAGAGGGAGAGAAAGGCGAGAGATGAACGTGGGGGAGGAAGGGGGGTCAGGGAGCGCGGAGAGAGTATCGCTCAAGGCAGGGGGGCAGAGAAAGGCTAAACAGGCTAATACAACGAATAGTTACACAGTATACAATGGGCAAAAACAGGCTAAGACAACGAATAACACACAGTATACAAAAGGGCATAAAAAGGGCAGAGAAAGGCGAACAGGCTGAGACAACGAATGAAACACAGTATACGATGGGCAGAGAAAAGGGCAGAGAAAGGCAGACAGGCTGAGACCATGAATGAAGCACAGTCTACAATGGGCAGAGAAATGGGCAGAGAAGGCAAACAGGCTAAAACAACGAAAAAATACACAATATATAATGGCATTGACGTGTGAAAAGGCAAAGACGGAGTACTATGGAGCAAAAAAAGCAAGAGCGGAGAGCCGAGAATACCAGAGAAAAACACCGGAGGATCACTTACACGGTCGTCGGAGTGAGGGCCTCGAACTGCTGTCCAGGCGGCAGTTGGGGGGTCAGGAGCACGGGGGCAGGCTGGTGGAGCCAAGTGGACTCCTGGCCAGAAGCAGATCAGGGAGTCACACGAGACTCCGCGCAGCGGCCGCCATTAAGAGGGTGGGGCGGGAGGGTGGAGCAGCTGGGAGGAGGGAGGGGGCCATTGTAGATCAGCCAATGTTGTGATGTTAACCAGACGGACTTCCAGTCTAAGCTATGTAACAGGTATGCTCCTATTTGAGCCAAACACTATACTTATAGCATCTGAAAAGATTTTCTCTCGGTCTTCATGCAACTTTGATCTGAAGACTGAGGAACCACATGTGAGTGAGGGCACAAATTTCATCCTTAAATACATCTAATATACAAGTACCTCTAGGGTTGTTTAGTCTTCAATAGCATTTCTGTGAGATGATATTAAATAGTGGGCTTGATTACATATTGCATTGAGTTTAATTTTAATAGTTAGTTTGCTAACCTGCCACACTTCCAGATGTAAGTATGAATCTGTAGTCTACATCTTTTGATCTCTGATCCTCCATGAATGCTTGTGTTAGCGTTCCCAAATTTCCTATTCCTTATTTTTGACAAGTTTAATTATAATTCATTATTATTGTGATTGTAGTTCTGAAGGCAGGTTTAGGCTCTTTGACGGTCTAGGCTCTTTAAAGGTCTAATGCTGTATAATTCAAAAAAGTCCAACAAGGCAGTGTCTCTGGAGTATTGTAGAAGTGGGGAGCGTCTAACCCCAGATTTTGGGGCAAAGATGTTTTGCTTTTCTAATATGAGAAGTAAGTCAACTGTAAATAAGTTAAAAAGCAAAGTCTCTAGTACTCAACCTTGCTTTAATCCTTTTTTAGTTGATATTTTCTTGGAGATGGTTACTCCATTGCCCAGCTTAACACTGACCCAAGTGTCAGTGTTTAGAAGGTGAATCGTTCAAAACAGTTGTTCCAAAATATTCCAGGCATTTAACCTTCTCAACATTATTACTCTGTTTACTTTATTGAATGATACACTGTAGTCGAGAAAACAAGCACATAGTGTTGCCTTGTCGGCATTGCCTCTTCTGCTATAAGATGAATTGCTCTTATGTTGCCGAATGTTTCACAACCATTTCCAAAGGCTGTCTGAAATGTTGGCAAAATGTTTAAGTTATTTGGCCCAGTCTTCCAGTTCAACCAGTGGTACTCTGGCAAACTCCTTGACCTTTGTGTCTAGTAGAGCTATATTTCTGGGGGTCATTTATAGAACCCTTTTTGTGGGTGGGATGCATTATTGACCCTCTGTCAATTATGTGGGATTATTTCTGTAGATAAGATTTGTTTGATTAACATTAATAAGGGGTTACTCCACGTATCAAAGTTGGATTTAAAAACTGTTATGGTGACCTCATTAGGACCATGTGTAACACTACTTCTACAACCTCATTAGAAAGTACAACAATTTAATTGCTTTGAATCATTTGACACTTCTCCAACATCTGGCAGTCTCTCGTGGTTGATTCTAGAAACAGAGCATTAGTCTTAGAAAACAAAGAAACATCCTTTGGGTTTTCACAAGTCCCTTCACCCACCAAGGGATCATAGTATTGGTTTAACGGATAGTTAAACATGACTTAGCATCTGTGTTGCTAATTACAGTATGAGTCAATTCTAAATTATTAATTCATCTGCAAAACTCCTTGGTGTCTTGCTTGAATGCCCATTTGCAAATTCCGTACCATCCCTTTGTTTCAAATGCTGTCTTTTCTTCCCAGCATGCAACTCTGTATTTCAGTTTTTGACTTTTTATGATTAAATTAGTAGCTGATAGACCATGTTTTTTATATTGTTTTAACAATTTATTAATTTCTTTTCTTAAAGCTCTTAGGGCCAGAATTATGGAAAGTGGCGCTGCACTGAGTGCAGCCCACTTTCCCTGCACCCCTTAGCTCCCCCCTACTGCCACCACGTGTGTGCCGTATTTTAAATGGCGCAGGATAGGGGTCAACAGCGTCATTATTCATGACGCTATTGATGTACTCTGCAGGAGTATTTCCAAAATATTGGCGCTACTCCTTCAGAGTACATAGTGGAGAATGGAAACCACCATTTAACTCCTGCTCTTGAACAGGCATTAAAAGTGCCATAAAAAAATGGCACAAGGAAATTTCATAGATTTCCTTACGCCATTTTTCCGGCTCCCCTAACAGAGGAACGCCCCCTTTGCATACATGCATGCATTAGAGTGCATGCATTGTGCCACTCTGTAAATACGGCGCTGGGACTTTGGCCTTGTTGAGCCACATTAACGTTAGAAATAATTATGTTAATGTGGTGCAAGGTGGCGCTTAAGGACTATAAATATGCCCCATAGTTCCTCAGTGTACCAAACTATCAATCAACTTTATATGCAGCCTTTTGACTTGGAGGTTTGGTATTCTCATTCTATTTTCAGTAGGGTGAAGAAATTCTATAAGCAAGGTGATTGTTCTTTCAAGAGCTTTAATAATGGTTGATTCCTCATCCATTCCACTCATTTGATGTAACAGTTCTTCACCATGACACAGTTTTCAGTGAAGGTACTTTTCCTCAGAATAGGTGTTCAATTTTAGTTTGAGCACGCTGGTGTTTTCGTCTTCGTAGGAAATTTGTGGCATTTTTTATATGACTGGTGTCTTATTTCTGGTTCTTAAGACGCTTGAAAACAATTCTGAATTTACTGTACTATTTTAAACGTTTTAATTAATGTACACAATAAATGTACTTAGCAGTTACTTGATATGGTTGGTGTGGTTACACCAGATAATGACAGATTTGCTTGGGAGTATCCACTTCAACAACCTATCCTCCTACCACAAATACTTCTATTCACATTCTTTGTGTATTATTTGATCAAGTCACATATAAAAAGTGATGCACCAGCAGCGCAAGGAGCTTGTAAATAAGCCCCTAAATGCGACTATTATACATTGGCCTTGGTATACCACCATCTTAGTACGTTGTATTAATGAAGATCAGGGCATGAAGTCTGTGGTGCAATTGAAAAACAATAGAACATCTGTAAAGGGATCATAAAAAGCACTGAAACTAAAGCATTTATCAGAAATGTTTCTGCTATTCCAATGATTGTGAAAGATGAAAATAAGGACCCACATACAACAATAAATCAGGCTGACAAGCAGCCTTAAACCTGGCCCACACACTGAGCTGTCAGACCAGCCTGTTGGCTACTACCTGGTTGGACCACAGGCTGGTCCGATCCTGGGTGGGCAATGACATGCCATTTTTAAGGATCAAGACAACATTTTCAAGACTGGGAGGCTTTTATAACTAGCAACCTGCTAATAGGCAACCCTGTAGCCGGTGATGGGAATACCCACGCAACATCCATGGAACACCTCCCTGGGGCAGAGTAACGCAACTCAGTGATTTGCGCAGTGGAGCCTTACTTCATATTTATGGAGTCACTCAGGGCCAGCAAGGTTGCCTTCTGTAGCTTCATAAATCACATTTTTGAGTTGCATTGTGCAAGTGGGCTCATAAATACAGTCCTTATTTTCCACAGATTGAGCACTGACTGTGTTAGTCACCAGCACTTGGATCTCTTTCAGTTTAAGTGAGCTATAAAAAGAAATAAAGTTAAATTTAATTCGTAGCTTCAATTACGGTAAGATTTACATAACTGACAAAACCTAATTTTTAAAAGGAATTTTTGCCATGGCATAAACTATAAGTAGTTCTGGAGCTCGTCGTCAGATGCATGCTTTTATTACACATCGCCGTTCACTTTTAGGGGACTACATGGAGCTCTCTGTAATTAAGATGCTCAGCCACTGACAGCCTCGGTGTCTAATATTTCACTTAGTTGCGACGCAGTTTATACCTGTCACAGTAGGCTCAAACACTCTGGTTTGCATTCCTAGAATCCATCTTCTATACGTAAGCAAATAGCTCATTAAATTATACACTTCTCCGAATTCGCTGAGATGTGCACTTTTGTGCGCACAAGGACATATCTGCATCTGCGCAGACCATATCACTTGGAGTGTGCAAAATTTGTATCATTTCCTTTCATGTAATTAGGAAAATTTCTTCAAATGTATAAGAAGTTATGCATAATTACATCAAGTCCAAATCAATCATTTTGCACTATATTTTAGCGCGAAAAGCATCCCTGCGTAAACTTAAAGCATTTTAAACAAAAGCATCAAGGGCAACAGCCGCTCTTGTTCTGTTGTTCCTGTGTGTTTGCTGTAAATTTTTATCATGGTCAATTTTTACAGTGATTGGCACAAAAGTAAGCAAAGTGGATTAATGGTGTATTTTGGCAATTTTACGTAACAAGCATGACACAAAATTCCTTAAATTATTTAAATTGGACCAGTTTAATGTAAATGTAATGAAGGCCTACATATAGCTCTGCCTGTCAGAGGGGATTTTCACGGACACAAACCACATTTACTATGAGCATACGCCTATTTAAGCTCAGTTAGATGAATCACAGAACATTTTTGAGTGACACTATTAAGATCGTGCATTCTCTAGACATCTTCTGCCACTGTATTACGTATTCTAGGTGTAGTAATGTGTGACAAAAACGTTTGTACACATTTCTTGTGTGGCACTTTGTTATGCTAGGTATGTGTTCTGTTGTTTTTTTCCTGCTGTCTGTTTGGCATTATTACAGTGTGATATTGTTTGGTTGTACTGTAGTTTTTGTGTTGCATCATATTTTGACTGTTTCATTGTGATGCACCATAGTGTTTTTTAACAACTGCGTTATGTTGTTTTGTTGATGTTATTGTGTTATGTTTAGCTGTTTACTTTAAATATGTCAATAAACGCTGCCGTATTGCAGCCAAAAGCTCTGTGGCCTATATTTAAGGAAAGCTAGCATCGACTTAGCATCATTTATTTTGACATTGAAGCAGCACTAATTTAACTTCATATTTATATTTTGACGCTAGACCCGTCTATATTTGAGTTTGTGCCATTTCTAGGAAGCGCCATCCCGCCTTGTGTCAATGAGATGCAAGGTAGGCATTCCCTTCCTAAAAATCACGCTAGCCCCCAGCGCCATATTTAAGTCCCAATGCTGAAACGAAGCACAACTACGAGGTGGACCTAAATAATGGAGCTAAGCCTGATTAGTGTCATTATTTAACACCTGGTCAGACCAGGCGTTAAAGTGCAGGTAGGCCCATTTCACCTTGCTTGGCTTTTCATGGCCTCATAGATATGGAGTAAGACAAGGCAGTACAAGTGCTGCATTGCCTTACTCTATGTTGGGGGCGTTTCAGGAGTGTTGCAGTGGGTTTTCCCAAGCAACACCCGTGGGTTTTGACTCATTCCCAGATTTACAAGGGCATATAAAACTGGGAGTGTGTCAAAACCAAACCTGGGAATATGTCAAAACCATCCCCCCCAGGGAGGCGTAATGAGAAGAAATATTTTCATTTCTCCCTGTTTTTTCCTCTTTCCACATTCTGCGGCACACATAGAAAGAGGAAAACCCATCCATGGATTATTTTTGTGAAAGAAGGTGTCCCTTCCTGCACATACGCAATCCTGAATGCAATGCAGGCACCCTTGCACCATGATGCAAGAGTGCCTGCATTGGTGCTGGGAAGCCAATTGTGCTTCAGCGCAGGCAGAAGGGACAGAAATGCATCTTGTTTCGTGAATACAGTGCATTTCAGCCCTTTCGCCGGGGTACAGGGCAGTGCAGCAAAATATGACCCTTAGACTATTGTCTATGTACATTTACAATGAATACACAATCTGGCCTTATGTTTTCCTCATTTTTAACTAAATAGTGACAAATGAATGAAAGAGCGAATAAACAATGACTAGATTAAACGTATTCATATTAGTGCAACAAATTTGCACTTTAAATGTTTCATGTAAACCTCAGGCCTAATTTGCAAAACCTTTGGTGCATTTCATTTCATCCCACTCACGCAAATGCCATTGTTCACGATTGTATAAATACAACCGTGATTCACAAAATGTGGATTTGTACTCATAAAAAGTTCCTAACGTACATTTTCATTTGAGTAAATCATCTCTTTAGTTAGGCAGTAGGTGGTTGAGGTGCGGTACAACCTGAAAAGTGTGGGAGCACCGACAAATGTACTTCTTTTCAGGTGTTGAGAAACTCTTGCTTGAGCCATTTTCATCCTGGAAATGGTCAGACACCTATATACCTGCTGAGTACAGAAGAAATCCATTTTCAGGAAACCGGAAGAGGTCACCTCATCAAAGTTCGAGCTGTAGGCAGAGGGGTTTCTCAATGAGAAAACAAATAAAAAATTCAAAGTGTAAATGCATTACCACCTCACCCGTCTTTTTTTGCAACAATTCTTTATTGATTTTTTGCCAAATAAGGCGTACGTTTCAGCATGATACATAACACAACTTCAGTCACTCAATCGTCAAATCAGAAACAAGTCCAGCATTTTAGTAAGGTGAAAATATGAAAGGTGGTCCAGGACACGTCATCTGGCCCGTAACAGTCAGTGAACTCAGTTCTCTGTCATGACTTGTGGGAATGATCGTGGACCTCCCGCTTGTAAAGGGGTCTCCCAAACCAGGGTATATGCATCTATATGTTCGTTCTCTTGTAAACGGAACGTTCACATTCTGCAAATGTAACTAATTCGGATAGCCAGATGGTTCCAACGTTTCCTACACTGACGTTGAATACAGAGCTTCGCAGTAGCGAGACCCGCCTGCAGCCATAGTTTCCCATGTGCAGTGGGAACTTCACAAGAAGACATGTCATACAAAAGAGGTAACCTGGCTGAGGGCGTCAGGCCAGCTGTCACAGAGTCCTCGAGAGTGACCACACCGCTGCCCCGTAGCTGGTGAGTGCAACACAGGACCACAAAATGTGCACCATGTCGCATTCCCCCATGACCATAACACCAGCAGTTGTGATACGGTATCAGTCTCACCTGATGCAACTGTACCGGGTTATGTAGTGGTTTGAAGTAAGAGACTTTCATCCTGGCTTTCCAGAGGAATTGATCAGTGAGGTCCTGGCTTTCAGGGAGTAGGGGGTGGCCCACTGTCTCCTGCCAGAGCAACCAGGACGCCCCCAGGGTGTGTTGTCAAAATCTCATATTAATAATTGAGCAAAGGAGGCCAGATATCACTTCTTTAGCTGTTTCCCAAGTGGTGAGATAAGTACAAATAGGAGAGGTCTTGAGAAGATTTGGATCTCTTCTGAGGTCTCCCAGAGGCTGTGACAGAGCTAGAGATACTACCAATGAGTCTCCGGTGGGAGGGTGTGCTCCTGGGAAAGGTTGGCAAAGCATTTGAATAAGGATCCAGAAATCAGCGGATCAAGTGTGTGTAATCTGGTCTCTCCATGATGGCCATTCTACTGCTCGACCATTGATTTGTAGCCTTGTATTGTTTCAAATAGAGGCCACTATATGTTTCCAAATATAGAAAATGTGAACAATTATAGGGTTGGTAATCACTCACACCCCTAAGAATACTGCATAAAAGATATCTAACTTAGCCCTGCACTGAATGATAGTACTCTCAATGTTATGCAAAATCCATGGGGCTGTGATTGTTCCCAGCCAACCAGCAAGTTCTGACAGGTGGTGAAAACCAAAAAGGAGCAGGGTCATCAGTGCAGGGTTGATTTTTACTGGATTCTGAGCCTCCTGGTAGCAGGTTGTCCTACACACTGATGAATCCAGAGTTATTGTCCTTAATAGACAATCGATTTTAGGGTTTTGATAATCTAGCCATGGTATTCCCAAGATAACCTCAAATGTGGGTGTGTCAATCAAATTAAAGTTCAAACTCTCGGTACGTCTATTTTCACAAACTAGCATTAACAGAGTAGTGTGAAACGGTACAAGTTTGAAAGAGAGCTCGGATCCATCAACATCCACAACTGGCTCTGGACCATTCTTGTCCACTGTAGAATCCCGAATTTGTTAGCAAGGAACAGATCATACAAATTACCTGTCGCTTCTGAGTCTATGAGTATGGAAATAACTTGTCTCTTCTGTGGGAAAAACATAAACGTCATTTGAATGCTTAGGTGACATGAAATTTGAATTGACAACATTGGGCAGATATTGTGCGATCTTACAGTCCATTTCTCTTGACATGACAATCTTATTACTTGTTGAGAGTTTCAGTTTTCCTGCACCTCATCTGGAACATCAATGTAAATCAAAGATACTATAGTCTTATTTTTCTTAGGATTTATGGTGCAATCACAGGCACAATTTCTGGCCTTGCCACAGTAATAGCACAAGTTGGATTTACATTGTCTTTCCTCTTCCACTGGATGTGTGCATGTATGTTTGAATGTGGGTGTGCGTGTCTGACTGTGTGTGTGGATGTTGGCATGTATGTCGGTGTGTGTGCGTGTATGTATGTTGGTGGTGCCTGCGTGCGTGTCGTGTGTGAGTGAGTGATGTGATGTTGGGGGTGGGGAGGGGGGCCCTGCCACCTTTGGGGGGTGGCAGGTGTGGTGGGGGGTGTAGGGGAGGGAGTCGGGGTGGGGGGTGGGGTGTGGGGCGACCCCTATCAGTGCCAGGGAAAGAATTCCCTGGCACTGATAGTGCTTACCGCCATGGATTTCATGGCGGTTTCAAACCGCATGAAATCCATGGCGGTCAGCCGGGTCCAAATACTGCCGGCGGTATAGTGACGGCCGCTGGGCTGGAGACCCATGTCTCCAGCCCGGCAGTAGTTTCTGCCCTGGCGAGCGGAACGGAGAACCGGCGGATGACCATGGCACCATGGTCATAATTCCAAAAAAAAGACCGCCAGCCTGTTGGCGGTCTTACTGCCGCTTCTCCGCCTTCCGCCAGGGTCATAATGACCCCCATAGTCTCTTTTTTGGAGATATTCTTCACCGGGACGAACCTGCAAACCATGCCGGGTCGCGGTTCAGGCAAGCCGGCTAGAGTTGCCGTGGCGGTTCGGCCCCTCTATGGAGCTTTTTTTTCAGAAGCTCTGAGATGATCGTTGGGGGTGTGAACTACAACTCCCAGAATGGCGCAAACTCCTTTTTGGCCTCTGGACAGTGGTCAGCTGGTTGGTTTCTTCAGGAGTTGGTGCAGGGGACTCTGGTTAGCAATTTTTCACTTGCAGCAAACAGGGAGTCCTTCCTTGAACCAGTTGAAGCCAGGCAAAGTCCTTCTTGTGATGAAGCCCAAGTGTGCAGCTGGTGCAGTTCTTCAGAGTGCAGGGTCCAGGTGCAGGGCAGGGGTCCAGCAGGGCAGTCCTTCTTCTTCTGTAGTTCTTCCTGGTAGGGATTGGTAGGGAACTGAGGTGTGGGTGCAGGTCTGCCTGTTTTATCCTTGCTCGTGGGTGAAAAACAGGGGGTCCTGATTCTCCAATCAGGTGCAGGGTCCTTCCCCCTGTGATGACTACTTCCTGCGAAGTGTGGCAAAAATCAATCCCAGGAGGCAAAATTCTTCAAAAATCCATCATGGCTGAAAATGATTTTTCGAGGTTACATCTGGACTGAGCCCACCCACTGGTGTGGCTAAAAATCATAAACACACCCCTCTCCTGCCCTCCCCTAATCTAATCAAGGGGGCACCTAGTTGTCTGGGGTTGCAGGATGGGGGGGTGTTGCTGGGTTGCTCCAAATATCCTTCTCTGCCTTTGAAGGCCAGTTTGGCAGCCCTCCCCCCTCCTGCCTCACCATCTGCTGAGGGGAGATTCCCTCCCACAGGCACATCTCTTTGTGTGAAGCCAGGCCACTTCACACCTCATCAAGGCAGCCTGGCCAGGCTGTCACAGGCTGGCCAATCAGAGCACAGCAGCAAAAACAAGGCAGGGCTGAAATTGGCAACTTTTCAGGTAAAGTTTAAAACTCTTTACCTGAACAAGTTATATTAAATCTGTTGGACCTGGCTTTTTGACGGGGTCATCCCCAAACTTTTTGCCTCCTTCCTCCTATTTTTTCTGACCTGTTGTTGGTGGCTTTTGACCGTGGGCACTTTACCATTGCTAACCATTTCTAAAGTGCATATGCTCTCTGTGTAAATTGTACTATTGATTGGTTTATCCATGATTGGCTATTTAATTTACTTATAAGTCCCTAGTAGAGTGCACTATATGTGCCTAGGGCCTGTAGATTAAATGTTCCTAGTGGGCCTGCAGCACCGGTTGTGCCACCCACTTCAGTAGCCTCTTAACCTTGTCTCAGGCCTGCCATTGCAAGGCCTGTGTGTGCAGTTTCACTGCCACTTCGACTTGGCATTTAAAAGTACTTGCCAAGCTTAGAACTCCCCTTTTTCTACATATAAGTCACCCCTAATGTGCACCCTAGGTAACCCCTAGAGCAGGGTTCTGTGTGGGTAAAAGGCAGGACATGTACCTGTGTAGTTATATGTTCTGGTAGTGTAAAACTCCTAAATTCGTTTTTACACAACTGTGAGGCCTGCTCCCTTCATAGGCTAACATTGGGTCTGCCCTCATACACTGTTGAAGTGGCAGCTGCTGATCTGAAAGGAGCAGGAAGGTCATATTTAGTATGGCCAGAATGGTAATATAAAATCCTGCTGACTGGTGAAGTCGGATTTGATATTACTATTCTAGAAATGCCACTTTTAGAAAGTGAGCATTTCTCTGCACTAAAATCTTGTTGTGCCCTTCAATCCACGTCTGGCTAGGTTTAGTTGACAGCTCCTTGTGCATTCACTCAGACACAACCCAAACACAGGGTACTCAGCCTCACTTGCATACATCAGCATTTTGAATGGGTCTTCCTGGGCTGGGAGGGTGGAGGGCCTGCCCTCACACAAAGATCTGCCACACCCCCTACTGGGACTCTGGCAGACAGGATTGAACTGAAAGGGGGCTTGGTGCATTTCTTAGATACTCTTTGAAGTCACCCCTACTTCAAAGGCACAACTTAGTATAAAAGAGGGCCTCTGCCCTACCTCATCAGACACTTGCTGGAGAAGAAACCTGAACCAGAAACTACATCCTGCCAAGAAGAACTGCCTGGCTGCTCAAAGGACTCACCTGTCTACTTTTCTACAAAGGACTGCTGCCTTGCTGTTGGCCTGCTGCCTTGCTGAACTCTTGTCTGGCTGTAAAAGTGCTCTCCAAGGGCTTGGATAGAGCTTGCCTCCTGTTCCCTGAAGTCTCAGGACCAAAAAGACTTCTCTTTTTCACTTGGACGCTCCGTGCGGCTAAATTTTTCGACGCACAGCTTGTTCCGCTTCGAGAACAATGTTGCACACCGACGCTGACGTCAGAAGAACTTGGGGGGGTGACTGTAGCCAGCATCCCAACAGTTCTGGTGTCTGGCAGTACCACTCCTAGTGAGGGGGTGCAGAAGTCCAGACACAGGGTTGAGAGGGGGTTGCAGACCCCAGTGGAGGACCTGGAGAGTCAGGTGTCAGCTCTGAGAGCAGAGCCCCCCAGGAATGACCCAGGTGAAACGGTTTCTGGTTTGGGGGAGACCCAAAGTCTGCCGGCAGGGCAGCAGGTCAGGAGACCTGCACCAACCAGACTCTTGTGTGGCCCTTGGGGACGGTGTGTCCCTTGTGGGGGGTGAGAGTGCCCCCCAGGAAGTCCTGGCATGCCAGGCAAAGATTCAACCTCAGGGTGGTGACTCTGGGTTGGATAACCAGGTTCAGAGGTTAAACTCTGACCTGGTGGGGGGTAGGTGTGCCCCCCAGAAAGTCCTGGTATGCTAGGCAATGGTTCAACCTCAGGGTGGTGACTCTGGGTTGGATAACCAGGTCCAGAGGTTAAACTCTGACCTGGTGGGAGGTAGGTGTGCCTCCCAGGAAGTCCTGGCCTGCCAGGCAATGGTTCAACCTCAGGGTGGTGACTCTGGGTTGGCTAACCAGGTTCAGCGGTTAAACTCTGGCCTGGTGGGGGGTAGGTGTGCCCCCCAGAAAGTCCTGGTATGCCAGGCAATGGTTCAACCTCAGGGTGGTGACTCTGGGTTGGATACCCAGGTTCAGAGGTTAAACTCTGACCTGGTGGGAGGTAGGTGTGCCTCCCAGGAAGTCCTGGCCTGCCAGGCAATGGTTCAACCTCAGGGTGGTGACTCTGGGTTGGCTAACCAGGTTCAGCGGTTAAACTCTGACCTGTGGGGGGTAGGTGTGCCCCCCAGAAAGCCCTGGTGTGCCAGGCAATTGTTCAGCCTCAGGGTGGTGACCCTGGGTTGGAGAACCCAGTTCAGAGGTTAAACTCTGACCCGGTGGGGGGTAGGTGTGCCCCCCAGGAAGTCCTGGTGTGCCAGGCAATTGTTCAACTTCAGGGTGGTGACTCTGGGTTGGATGGTCAGGTGCAGAGGTTAAACTCTGACCTGGTGGGGGGTAGGTGTGCCCCCCAGAAAGCCCTGGTTTGCCAGGCATTGATCCAGTCTGAGGGTACAGAACCTGGGCTGGAAGGCCAGGTTCAGGGTGTCCCCCCAGACCTGGAGGGAGGGGCTACTGATAACAGTGCCCCTACCATGTTGTCCTCTGAGGAGGCCACTCCTAGTTGGAGGGTGCTGGACCCCAGAAAGGAGGGCAGGGGGAGGGAAGCCTCACCCCGGGCCCTAGTCCAACCTGAAGGTACAGACCCCAGGTTGGAGGGCCAGTTGCAGGTTAACAGCCCTGCACTGATGGAGGAATGGTACAGGGCGACTTCTATAAGCACCCTGACCATGTTGGACTCTGGGGGGTACCGCTCCAGGAGGGAGGGTACAGAGCCCCAGAGGGGAGGACCAGGTTCAGGCTGTCATCCCTGACCTGGTGGAAGGGAGAGTGGTTAAAGGGTGCCCACCACCTGGGGCTACCGCCCCCCACTCTCCACAGCCACAGTTGTGGGAGAGCTTCGAGAGGCCTAGGGCCTGGCTCTCATCCCTGGCAGCTGTCAGTAACCACTGTGGCTTGCTGTCCGGGTGGACAGAGTTATCCCTGGGGAGGGGACAAGTGTCACACCCCGGAGGTAGAGTGGGCAACACCACTGTGTTGGTCCTGGTGGTACTATCCTGCTCCTGGGATACATCTGTGAGCAAAGTAAGGTTAGGCGCTGCACAGATGGGATCCGCAGGTAAGGAGAAAGGTTCCCCATGGGTTGGCTTAGTGGGCCCTGAGAGTATGGACAGAGGGATCCAATTGGAGTCAGGTAGGCGAAGAACTGGAGCATGCCCCTGCTGTTGTGGGCCTGGGTCCTTGTTCTGTCGCCTCAAACAGGGAAGTACATCAGGATAGTGATTGTTCTCCCCTGGCATTAGGCTGTTAGGGGGTCATGTTGGCTTTTTGACGGGGTCATCCCCAAACTTTTTGCCTCCTTCCTCCTATTTTTTCTGACCTGTTGTTTTTGGCTTTTGACCTCTGGGCACTTTACCACTGCTAACCAGTGCTAAAGTGCATATGCTCTCTGTGTAAATTGTACTATTGATTGGTTTATCCATGATTGGCTATTTAATTTACTTATAAGTCCCTAGTAGAGTGCACTATATGTGCCTAGGGCCTGTAGATTAAATGCTACTAGTGGGCCTGCAGCACTGGTTGTGCCACCCACTTCAGTAGCCCCTTAACCTTGTCTCAGGCCTGCCATTACACGGCCTGTGTGTGCAGTTTCACTGCCACTTCGACTTGGCATTTAAAAGTACTTGCCAAGCTTAGAACTCCCCTTTTTCTACATATATGTCACCCCTAATGTGCGCCCTAGGTAACCCCTAGAGCAGGATGCTGTGTGGGTAAAAGGCAGGACATGTACCTGTGCAGTTATATGTTCTGGTAGTGTAAAACTCCTAAATTCGTTTTTACACTCCTGTGAGGCCTGCTCCCTTCATAGGCTAACATTGTGGCTGCCCTCATACACTGTTGAAGTGGCAGCTGCTTATCTGAAAGGAGCAGGAAGGTCATATTTAGTATGGCCAGAATGGTAATATAAAATCCTGCTGACTGGTGAAGTCGGATTTAATATTACTATTCTAGAAATGCCACTTTTAGAAAGTGAGCATTTCTTTGCACTAAAATCTTGTTGTGCCCTTCAATCCACGTCTGGCTAGGTTTAGTTGACAGCGCCTTGTGCATTCACTCAGACACACCCCAAACACAGGGTACTCAGCCTCACTTGCATACATCTGCATTTTGAATGGGTCTTCCTGGGCTGGGAGGGTGGAGGGCCTGCCCTCACACAAAGGACTGCCACACCCCCTACTGGGACTCTGGCAGACAGGATTGAACTGAAAGGGGGCTTGGTGCATTTCTTAGACACTCTTTGAAGTCACCCCCACTTCAAAGGCGCAACTTAGTATAAAAGAGGGCCTCTGCCCTACCTCATCAAACACTTGCTGGAGAAGAAACCTGAACCAGAAACTACATCCTGCCAAGAAGAACTGCCTGGCTGCTCAAAGGACTCACCTGTCTGCTTTTCTACAAAGGACTGCTGCCTTGCTGTTGGCCTGCTGCCTTGCTTAACTCTTGTCTGGCTGTAAAAGTGCTCTCCAAGGGCTTGGATAGAGCTTGCCTCCTGTTCCCTGAAGTCTCAGGACCAAAAAGACTTCTCTTTTTCACTTGGACGCTCCGTGCGCCAAAATTTTCGACGCACAGCTTGTTCCGCGGCGAGAAAAACGCCGCACACCGACGCTGATCGACGCAACGCCTTCAGGATAACCGAAACTTTGACGCACGGCCTCGCAAGGACAACGCCGCCCGACTTCCAAGGAGAAATCGACGCGACGCCTGCCGTGAGAGTGAAATTTCGACACACAGCCTCGCGGAACGACGCGCAGCCGGAAAACAAGCAGTAGAATCCACGCACAGACCCGGGACATCTGGTAATCCCTGCGATCCACAGAAAGAGACTGTCCGCGCGCCGGAAAACGACGCACGACTTCCCCGCGTGAAAAATAACGACGCAAGTCCGTGTGTTCTGGGGAGAAATCGACACACACACCATTTTTCCACGTATCTCTTCTTCTGTGGCCCTCTGAGGAGATTTTCCACCAGAAACTAGGTACTTTGTGCTTGAAAGAGACTTTGTTTGCTTTTTAAAGACCTAAGACACTTTATATCACTTTTCAGTAATATCTTTACAAATTCATATTGCATCTTTAATCGTTTTGACCTGCAAATACCCAGATAAATATTATATATTTTTCTAAACACTGTGTGGTGTATCTTTGTGGTGCTATATTATGGTATTGTATGATTTATTGCACAAATGCTTTACACATTGCCTTCTAAGTTAAGCCTGACTGCTCGTGCCAAACTACCAGAGGGTGGGCACAGGCTGATTTTGGATTGTGTGTGACTTACCCTGACTAGAGTGAGGGTTCTTGCTTGGACAGAGGGCAACCTGACTGCCAACCAAAAACCCAATTTCTAATAAAATCCAACAACTGGAAGTTGTGGGATTTATTATAACAATTAATTTGATACCAAACTCTTTGTATCTGTCACTTAAAGGGACTTTAAAATTAAAATAAAGGCTCCCCATTCTAGCCTATGAAGGCCATTCACTACAAGGAGGGAAAAACGAATTTGGCTGTTTTTTACCTTACCAGGGTTTATAAAACTACTTTTATAAGGTCCCTGCTTATAGGCACATGGCACCCAGCCCTAGGGGCACAAAGGGCACACCTTAGGGGTGACTTATATGTAAAAATAAGGTAGTTTAAGACTTTGGAACTACTTTTAATTCCAAAGTCGAATTTGCATATAACTTTAATTTAAAAGCAGCCAGCAAGGCAGGCCTGCCTTTAAAATGACGCTGGGCACCTCAGCAGTGCACCTATGGGGACACTACCTATGCTGGGGTCCCTAAACCTACATGCCCTACCATATACTAGAGCACAGGCCCTGGGACTGGTTAGCAGTACCAAGGGCACCATCAGAGTCAGAAAAACACCAGCAAAAAGTGGAAAATGGGGCAAAAAGTTAGGGGGCCTCTACAATCAGCCCTGTTTTCTCACAGTTCCCCAAGTC
Source organism: Pleurodeles waltl (assembly GCF_031143425.1). Taxonomy (NCBI): domain Eukaryota; kingdom Metazoa; phylum Chordata; class Amphibia; order Caudata; family Salamandridae; genus Pleurodeles; species Pleurodeles waltl. The sequence continues at coordinate 431,491,101 of NC_090437.1, read as the reverse complement.
TATGTTCCAATTTTACTACCAGATCTATAAATTACGTGCAGTCCTCCGGTAGGTCAACAATGTGTGCTAGAGAGTCTTTAATCTTTTGAACCTCTATAAAAAAATGAGGTATGATTTTCTTCAGGTCAATTGGTCTCTACAATTAGGAAATTAAATGTGGTCACATAGGTCAGGGGGTCTTTAGTGCCCTGTCAGAGATTAAGCAACTCGTTCTTGCTAGCCTGGACAAAAACATGTTTTGCAACAAGTCTTGTCATTGCAGCTTGAAGAGCTGCACAATTGTATAGGATTGGATCATTTGTTTCAATTAAAGGAATAGACCAATTGGCTGCCACCCTCGTAGGTATGAAATAATGAAGGCCACTCTGGCTTCACCTGTGGTGAACACTTGGGGTTTACTTAGGAAGTGTAATTGACTTTGACTCATAAAAATAGCAAATTTTGCTCTATTCCCATAAAAGCGCTCAGGGGCAGCTAATGGCACAGGGCTGGGTGTTGTAACTGTGACATGCAGGTTTTAATCTGAATGTGATGAAAAGGGAACGTCAGTGAATGTTTCTCCAAATTTGGAAGGACTCAGGAAGGAGCTAGGCTCTTTTTGTGCGGTGTCCCTCCACTGAGTGAATATAGGTTTATATTGCTCTAACTCTCCTTTTAACTCAAAATTTTTCTCCCTAAGTGTTTGCATTTCCAATTGTAAATTTTGTATGACTGTAGCTATATCTTCAGTCTGAGGGGTGTCTCTTGCCAAGGCCTGAGCAAGGTCCTTTGAAAAGCTGCTTGTGGACATGCATGTCATCGCTCAAATGGAACACTTGTTTTTGTGGCTTAGCCTTCTGTTGCGAGCCACTTACCTGAACTCCAGGTGGTTCTGATGGGGCTACTATAGTCCCCATACCACCCAGAGGACCTAGACAGCGATTATAAAATAAATAGACCACACCCAGCATAGTCCCCAAAGGGAAGGAGGGTTGGGAGTAGAGAGAGAAAAATACTGGATACTTCTCATTGGTTCTGCTCTGTGTCTCTGGATTATGGGATTCTGAAAGGACTGCCGTCCACTACGCTCAGTAGCTCAAGAGTGCCAGGTACTCAGGCCCACCCAGCGTAGGCCCCAAAGCGAAGGAGAGTTGGGAGTAGGGAGAGAGAGAAATACTGGATATTTCTCATGGGTTCCGTTCTGTGTTTCTGGATCACGGGATTCTGAAACTACTGCTGGGCATTCCTTCATATGTAAAGACTTAGATAAGGAAGACAGATAAGGTGATAATATCCCAATTACTTACCAATAATCTTTGTTACTCTGTGCTCTAGTCTTCCTAGTCATAGTTCTCTTTTATTCTCTTCCTTAATTCCACAGGCATCTTGCACAGCGTTATTTCAGGACTCATATATAGTTCAGGGTATGGTGATGCTTTGTACTGCCAGGAGGTGCCTGGGTGAGGTGCTGATTTATTGGTACTGGGGGTGGGACCATAGTATAGAAAGGCCAGAAAGGCTATCAGCTATGCAGAAAAGTAAAATAGTTCACAATATAAGGAACGTATGGTTCTCTCCCACAGAGTAAGGACTCACCTCCAAAAGGTAAGCTATGGGGGTAATTATTACAGGTAATGTGTTTAGACTTAAATGCAATACATCTTCAAATATTAAAGGTACATAATACAAATGTAAGAATGAAAATATGCATCTTCATTGTCTCTAATGGGAGTTCATGAAAGGTTTCCAGGAGTACTTATAAGGTCATGTGACTGTCAAATTTGTTAGACCTCACAACCCTTGACACTCCCACTGGATAACACTGGGATTACCTTATTACATCTTATATGTGTAGTTCCCTATTCAGTAGAAATAGGTTTGTTAATGTTGGTGTCTCTGAACTGACAAGTTAAAATCACAACTTATGGTGAAGTTGTATTTTAAATTTCAATTCTGAAAATGCCACTTTTAGAAAGTTACAATTTTCTTACTTTAGCCATTTGGTTCATACTGCCTGCCTTCAATACATGTCTGGAGTGGAGTGGAGTGTCAGCTAGGCTTCTGCATACCCTCTACATACACACAAAGCTGCATACCCACCTGTAGTGAGTCTGGAGCCAGGCCAGGAAGGGAGAACCTCTGTGTAATTCAAAGACCTCCCACTGAAGCCTCCCCCACTTTAAAGGCACAACTGGGTATAAGTACTGGACCCCTGACACCACAAACTCAGTACACTTCTGGACCTGTGGATACTTTGCCAGGTCTGCTGTGCTGCTACTAGGACTGCCACTCTGCTGAGCTGCTACTCTGCTGGAATCCTGTTTTGCTGAGATGACCTGCTGCCTGCTGCCCTTTTGCCTGGGACTGAGACAGACTAGACCTGTGTCTCTCTGTACCAGAACCAAAGTGACTCCAAGGGCTTGCTGGCTTGCTTCCTATTTTCTCAAGGTCCAGTGATACAAAAGACTACCAACAGTCCTGTTACAGCTCCTGGACCCGTCTTCAACAATCTGCTGACCCCCAAGAAGCTCCCCTCCAGTCCTGGGCCTTTAAAAGTTGCTTTTTGGCTCCTAAAATCCAGCTTTTGGGCTCTGTGCAACTGTGAACAGGTGTGCTCACAAGGGAACGTTGCTGCCCGCATGTACAATTAGCGCAAGCCACCGCAAGTTAGTCTCTTCGCACAGCAAGTATCGCGGCTCGCAACTGCATGCCTCCAGCCTGCCTGTTCACAACTCCCAGCTGAATCTTTGCGCCCATCGACAACCAACGCTCTCCTTGCTCCCAGTGAACATTTTCCCCTGTGAGCAGGAATCTTGGCTCAATTTGGAGAAGGTAAAACTTCGGTGGGACTTACCTGGGACTGTATCTGACCTGTGCTGTATTGCAGTCTGCCTAAATGTTTGAATTTGCCCCGGTCCAGCACAACTAGATTTCCACAGTTAACGCTTATGCTTTTAAGCACTATGGCCCTCATTCTGACCCTGGCGGTCGGCGGAGAGACGGCGGTCGGACCGCGAACAGACCGGCGGTATTAAAAATGGCATTCTGACCGCGGCGGTCCCCGCCGCGACCGACCGCTACTTCTCCACTCCGACCGCCACGGCGGTCATGACCGCGGGGCTGGAGTTTGCGCACTCCGGCCCGGCGGTCGTCCCAAGACCGCCAAGGGTATTATGACCCTGCCTACCGCCGCGGTTTCTTGCGGGCGGGAACCGCCGTGCGAACCATGGCGGTAAGCACTATCGGGGTCAGGGAATTCCTTCCCTGGCACTGATAGGGGTCTCCCCCACCCCCCACTACCCACCCGAGTCCTCCCCCCACACCCTCCACCCCCCTGCCACCCCCCAGAGGTGGTACGAACCCCCTCCCCACCCCCACCCCGACATGCACATACATGTACCCCGACATGCACACACCCCCAACATGCACATATACACACCCCCTACACACACATACACAACGGGGACACATACCCGCACACATACATGCCGACATGCGCACCTGCCGAACAGCACACATTACCCATAGACACAGCAGCACCCCCCGCCCGCATACACGCACTCACACACCCCCTCTACACACTCACACGCACACCCCATGCACGCACACATCACACAACACCCCCCCACCCCCTCCCCTCACGGACGATCAACTTACCTTGTGCGTTGGTCCTCCGGGAGGCGACGGGAGCCATAGGGACGTGACCGCCAACAGAAGACCGCCACACAGAAATGTGGGTCGTAATTCTGTGGGCGGTGTTCTGCTGGCGTGGCGGTGGAGGTTGACCAGTCTCCACTTTCCCGCCGACCGCCAGTGTGGCTGCTGGCGGTTTTCCAGCGGAACGCTCCCAGCGGTCAGAATGCGCACAGCGGCACACCGCCGCGGTCGGCGGTCTTCACCGCGGCGGTAACTCAGCGGTCTTGCGAAAAGACCGCCAAGGTCAGAATGAGGGCCTATATGACCATTTAATTTTTTTTTTTTTAATTGTTCTTGTTTTACTCATAAAATTAAGCTCTATTTTTATAACCAGATGTGGTGTCTTTTTGTTCGATTGTTTCACAGTTTTACTGTTTGAAGTGTTGCACAAATTCTTTATACATTGCCTCTTAAGTTAACTCTGACTACTCTGTGCAAACCTACCAGAGCATGAGCACAGAATAATTTATGGTGTGCATCTGACTCACTCTGACTAGGATTATGGTCCCAGCTTGGACAGGGTGCATACCTCTGCCAACCAGAAGCACAATGGCTTGCATGTGTTCTTTGTTCTACATGTCTCCCTGCTTGCTGTTGTTGGTGTGACAATGTTGCCAGAGGCAATTTTGTGTTTCAGGCCAGTGTGTTTTACTTTAGGCTTGATTGTGTTCTTTGTTCTCCATGCTTCCTTGTTCACTTTTGTTGGTTTGACCATGTGGCTGGAGACCATTTAGTGCAGCTAGTCAGTATGCTTTTGCCATAGGCTGGCATTTATTCTTTGTTCTCTATGCCTCATTGCTTGCTGTTGTTGGTGTGACCATGTGACCAGTGGCAATTTTGTGTAGCCAGCAAGTGTGTTTTTCCATAGGCTTGCATGCATTCTTTGTTCTCCATACCTCCTTGCCTCCTTGTTCTCTGTTGTTGTTTGACCATGCAGTCGGCATCCATTTTATGCAGCCAGCCAGTGTGCTTTTGCCATAGGTTTGCAAGTGTTATTTGTTCTTCATGCCTCCTTGCTTGCTGTTTTTTTTTTTTCGTCCTCATACACCTCACCAAAACTCCTATATCAGCCCCATAGTTGATCTTGGCATCCTTTCCAGAGTGAAGCTGATCATGCCAAGGAGCCCCCATTTCCTCTCATATAGACATTGACCGGTAGATGGAATACCCACACCAGCCAGTCTAACGAAAGAGGGGGAGGAGGAGAAATAATCATTGGACGCTAGTGTACCAGACCTCACTTTATACCCTCCCTATTGCAATAAGGGCATACTTAGCCTCCTCGCCACGTGAGCAAAGGGGCCCACATTTCCTCTTACTTGAGCCTCCCATTGCCAAATCCATTCTTGCAATATAGAAGAGGGCCTGCAGCCAATCCTTGAAAAGAGGATGGGTATTCACCGTCCATTTTCAACATATTTCCCTCCTGGCCGCCAAGATAGAATGAAAAATTAAGTTTTTATGAGCATTATGTCCGTTGTGACTTTCACCACCTACCCCTTGTGTCTGCTCAAAGATAATCAGAGGAAGAGTGACCGGAATATCCCGTCCCAACGTACTAGAGAGAAATTTACACAAATCATCCCAGAAGAACTCCACAACTGGACACTCATAAAACATATGTACATCAGAAGCAAGCTGTAAACCACATTTAGGACACTTAATTGCCTTCCTACTATCTATTTTAGAGAGCCTTCCTAGGGGTAAGTCTGCTCTATGTATAGTGAACTGATGGTTCCTCCGCAAAGATGCCGGCTTTACTATCTTAAACAGAGTTAGCATAGAGGATTCCCACCACTGCACAACTTTTCCTTGTGGCATAACCTTCCCCCAAAGGGAGACAGGCAGTATCAATTCACCATCCAATCCTTCTAATATCTCCCAATACCAATTTGAAACCTGCTTGAGACTGGGCGTCTCTGCTAACACACACTCCTCCAAAAATCCGGCAGCCCCAAATTATACTCGAGATTCCCATAACCAGCCTTTTATTAGAGCATACTTCAATCTAGAGAAAGAACCCCCCATCTTAACCTCAAGATCCTCCAGGGAGATTACCATTCCTTTGCTAAATAGATCCCCCCAGGTCACTATACCTGCCTTCTTCAGTGGCAGTGCTCAGATGTCCTTTAAGCATTCAGGAGTACCTGGTGAGTCCCAAATCGGAGCATAGGGGCTGTAATAGCTGACTTCCGCCGCAACCCTCAAATGGTACCAACTGCAAGGTCGCAGAGGGTTTTCAATTTTATTTTAATTTTATTTTTTTCAAGGATTTTGGATCTCCAAACTTATAAAGATATCCCTTAGAGGCTCCATTTTTACGGGGTTCAGTTGGAATGCCCAAGCATAATAGTTTAAATCCGGAAGAGCCAATCCCACTTTTTCTCTCTTTCTCCACAATTTTTCCCATGAGATCCTAGATGCCCAAATAAAGGAAGTAATAGCTTGTTGAAGCTTTAGCAAATACTGCTTATGCATTAGTAAAGGTACAGAGCTATACAGAAAATTGACTTTAGGCAGAATCATAATTTTAACCAAATTGACCCTCCCAACCAATGTCAGGGGGAGATACATCCATCTCTGAAGAGATCTGCACCCTTCCTCTACAACTGGATTCAGATTTGTCATTGCAAGCTGATCAATCTCTTGAGTAAATGAAATCCCTAAATATCTAATTTCTCTCTTCAGTTGTATTCGTCCCACCGACATATGATTCCACGCCATAACCTCTGTTTTCTCAGTATTCACCTGAAACCCTGAAACTTTACCAAAGTCTTCAGCTAACGTCAACAGCGTGGGCAAGGCGGATGATAAATCCGCCGTATATACTAAGAGGTTGTCAGCATACAGGGCCACCTTTTTCACCCATCCATTACACTTGAAGGGTACAATAACCGAATTCCCTCTTATTTTCCTAGCCAGTGGCTCTATATACAAGTCAAACAACAACGGGTAAAGAGGGCATCCCTGCCTAGTACTCCTCGTGATCTTCAAAGGCTCAGTAAGATTGCCATTTAATAAGACTCTAGCAATGGGATCTCTATATATAAGACCTATTGTTCCACACAGATGTTCTCCTAGACCAACTGATCTCAAAATGAAAGCTAAGTATTTCCAGTTCACTCTATCAAAGGCCTTCATTGCATCCAGGGTAACTACAGACAAAGGCTTTTCAAAAGATGTGGCCATGTCTATTGCCCCCACTAAATTATATGTCAATTCATGTAGAAACCTACTCACTTCTGATCTGGATGGATTAATCGACCCACCACTCTGCTGAGTCTGTCAGCAAGAATTTTAGCAAATATCTTATAATACCAGTTCAGCAAGGAGATAGGCCTATAAGACTCACACTCTTACCCAATTTCAGAATTAATGCAATCGTAGACTCTTTCCATGAACCCGGGATAGGTGCCCTATCTTCAAAAAGTGCTGCAAATAGTTCTACCAAAACTGGAATTATTAACTCAGCCATCGTTTTATAGAATTCCATAGGAATGCCATCTGGCCCGGATGCCTTGCCATCCTTACTATCAATCAACACCTTCCTAGTTTCCCCAGCAGAGATTGGGCTATTCAGAACAACTTGCTCTTCTTGTGAGATAGTTGGGAGCATATCATCCGCCATCCATTTACCAATATCCTCTTCTCTTACCTCAGCCTCTTCTTTATACAATTCCGAAAAGAAAGACTGAAAAGCAGCCTCCATTGCCTCGCTACTTAATGATCTCTCGCCTGCTTGATTTATCTCTACTTCCTTAATATAATTCCTGACTAAATCCTGCTTACATTTCCAGGCTAATAACTTCCCTGCATTCTCACCATACTCAAAGTGAGCTAACTTAGTAGCCTCTACTCTTTTGACGACCCTGGCTTGTAACACCTCCTCCAACTGAAATCTCAACTCCTTCAGCTTTTTCTACAGAACTTCACCCTCCTCCTTCTTAGTATTCCCTAGTAGTTGACTCCTTAGTTTAAGCATTTCCTGTTCCAACTGGGAAGTAGCAGCCCTAAACTGCTTATTCTTTTAACTGAATATGCTCATAATTTTTCCTCTCAGAACTGCTTTAATGGTATCCCATACCATTACCAAGGAAGCTGAACCCAAATTGGCTTTAAAAAAGACCCCCGTCTTTGTTCATAACTGATCGAGAATCTACAAATCTTGCAGTAGCGTACGGTCAAATGTCCGTCTACTAACACCCGACCCTCCAACCACCCTTAAGTCTAATATCACCGCTGCATGATCTGGGAGGTGGGAGGGCAGATAAGTAATGTTGCCTACCAAGCCCTCGAGCCTCAAGTCAATAAGAAAATAATCTATATGAGAGGCATGCTTATATTTTTTACTGTAGAAAGAAAACACCCTTAGATCTCGCTTTCTCTGCCGCCATAAATCCCTTAACCCCCACTCCTTCATCATTCCTCTCAAAAAGCATTGAGATTTTGGAGTCCCTAATGACCTGCACTTCTCTGATCTATCTAGTTTGTTATCTAGCACAACATTAAAGTCGCCGGCGATTAAAACTGGATCCGGGAAAATCTACAGCTGTGAGAAGCATTTTTCAAAAGGGCCAGTATCGTCGCAGTTCAGGCTGTAGAACCCTGCCACTTTGAATCTTCTGTTGTAAAGTTGTAATTTGACTATAAGCCATCTATCCACTGAATCAGGCCATATCTCTAATAATCCTGCCTTGATCCCATGCTTGACTAAAATAGCCACTCCCCTAGAATTAAAATTGTGCTCCGTGCAAGCATAGGAGTGTAGCCATTTTTGCTTTTTAAAGAGCTCAACCCCCTCTTCTCTGGTCAGATGGGTCTCCTGAAAAATTAAAATTTGAGCTGTGGAGTCTTTCAGATATTGTAAGATTTTATCTCTCCTACCCTTTGTTCTTAAACCACTGATATTCCAAGAAAGTATCTGGAAAGAACTGCGCCTGGGGTCCCGGCATTCACTACTCTCACCAACCATTATCTCCAGGGTGCCGCATTAATTGAGGTGAACATGGAACCTTTTTTTTTCTTTTTTTCCCCACATGCTACACACCCTGTGACTCATCCCCTCCCACCCCTCTCTTGGAGAACCCCCTTTGAATAGTGGACCGAGATATGTCCACAATTAGAGCGCATGTGACACCCGGGCGAGGGCCACAGATGTTACTTTCCCGTTGCACTGCCCCCCGACTTGAACGCTGCCAGCAACTCATCCGCAGCCTTCCCATCCGTTACATTGTACATCTTATTATTAAATATAACCTTAAGAATAGCAGGGAACTAAAGTGGTGCAGAAGCCCCCAACGATTTAAATTCTTCTAGCCGTTGCCCCAACTCCCACTGTCTATTGATGGTGATCCTAGAGATGTCTGATTTGATCTCAAAAGAAAAATCCTGTGCTTTTAAGGTTCTCAGTTTAAGTGCCTTGGACAAAATGTTTTCCTTCAGACCATATGTTAGAAACTTAATCAGGATTTTCCGAGGCTTGCTGATGTTTGGATTTTTCCTGAAGGGGTCTCTACGTATTCTTCGAATGTCCCACGCAATTTCTTCTTTGCTCTCCTCTAATGAAAGCATGGACTCCAAAAGCAATACTAGAAAAGTCTTCAAATGATCTGCTTCTGCCCCTTCTGGAAGATGCAGGACTCTCAAGTTATTTCTCCTTGAGCTATTCTCTAAATGTTTCAGTTTACTCTGGAGAACCTGTTCCGAGTCTTTCAAAGCCTGAATATCGACTTTATGCACTTCAATTTCCTCTTTCATAGTTCCCACCATAGCTTCCAGAACCTGCGTTCTCAATGACAGGAGATCAAGCTTCCTTTCCAAAGCCTCACAGGCCTCTCTTATTTCTGCCTGATTTTTTTCCGATATGGAAAAACCTTTCCCGATATCCTTTTAAAGGGAGAGTAACATTGATTCTACTGAGGGCTTATCATCAAAAATACATCGAGAGGGGTCCAACTGAACAGCCGGGTCCTGACAAGGGACACTATCCTCCAAATCCTCCAAAGAGCTCTGTATTACCCCTCCAATGGGAGGAGCCTCAATTCCAGCTGCCTGAGGGGACCCCTTCCTCCCCCTGGGATGGCTCCTCACCAGTACTTAAAGGAGTCTCCATTACATGGAGAGAGCGCCCTAATCCAGAGACCCTTATATCCGATTGCGCCTGCATCTCCATGGTGCCTTGGGAGTACCTTTCCTGTAAAGTCTCCAATTTTTTAGATGGGAAGACTTCCACCTCAGGCTTAAGTTTAAAGTAAGATCTCACAGAGGGGGTAATTTTAGGGGGAGCGTTGCTATTTGTTTTGCTGCCCAATCCTCTAGTCTGTTTTTTTAGAGCCTGACCCAAGGGACAGGTAGGAGCAGCTTCACCCCTAGGTCCCCGGGGCCCTTCACCTTCACCTAAACAGGCAGAGTTAGAGAAGTGACCAGCAGTCTCCAAATATAAAGGGTCAGAGACCCTCCTACCTTGTAGTTGAGCCCCACTCCACGAGTTCCGTAACAGGGGCCATCTTGTGCAGCCAGCCACCGTGCTTTTGTCATAGGACTTCATGTGTTCTTCGTTGTGGCCATGCCTCCTTGCTCGCTGTTGTTGGGTGACCATGTGGTCTACAGCCTTTTTGTGCAGCCAATCAGTGTGCTTTTGTCATAGGCCTGCATGTGTTCTTTGTTGTGGCCATGGCACCTTGCTTGTTTGCTGTTTTTGTTTGACCACATGGCCGGTGGTTATTTTGTGCAGCCAGTCAGTGTGCTTTTGCCATAGGCTTGCATATGTTGTTTGTTCTCCCTGCCTCTTTGCTGACTGTTGTTGGTTGATCATGTGGCCAGGGCTATTTTGTGCACCTACCCTTAATTAATTCTAGTTTTCAAACCCTTTTTCTCAGGAGATTCATAGAAGAAGGCTATGGTTTTTGGCTTTGTTCAGTTTTTACTTTTCCTTGATATCAGCTTAATAATATCATTGTAATATATATACATTATGAATATGATTATGATGAACTGTGTTTTATAACACATGCATTTGTTTGGATTTTTCACCTGCATTTCCTTGCCTCTCAATGGTTTTCTCATACTGTCGTAGTACTAGTCAGCAATAAAAAGACAAATTATTTGAATTTTAAATGTTAATTTATTTACATTTTTATTTAGCAATTTTACTTTCTTTCTTTAATTTTTGAATTTAATTTAATTTAATTTTAATTTTTAACATTTTATTTTTGTCTCTTTTTTAAATATTTTTTCACATTTTGCCTCCATCGATCCACCCCCTGAATGACATAGATGTACAGCTATATGACATTATTATATTTTAGGTATTATTCAATTTCCTCCAAAAGATGGACCTAAAGCAAAGAGTTACATCTGTATTTTGTTATCCTGATTGGAAATTACATTTATGTTATGGTGTGGTTTGATTTTAAAATGATTGGATACATTGTTGTTAATTATTTAGGATAATAATTTAAGTAACCAATCAAACTTAATGATATTGTCTTTGTCAGTACTAATTCAAACTGCAACAATGCCACGTTTCAATAAATGCTTTTCTTGCTTGTTTGCTTTTAGGTGCACAAGAAAACAGACACCCATAGTAGTGCCAGGCAGACGTCCTGTACAGAGGCACGTAACAACCCAACACATGGTGTCAGTCATCCAATCTCTTCCACTTGTGCAGTTGACAGCTTTAAGAAGGTCCCAAAAGAAAGGTACTGCCAAGAAAGTGGCCAGTGAGAAGCAGCTTTCCACCACTAGCATGCAGACGAAAGCCTTTTTCTGGAAACTTGAGTCTGCTGCACCAGCCTGTAGGGAGGAACCCGGGAGCAGCACTCCAGCATCAGTGGAACCACCCCAACCTAAGACCAAGCCAATGTCTGTCATTGAGGCAGCCATTTCAATCATGGCGATGGCAATGAGCAGTGACATTGAATTGGATTTGTCCTTTTTCGCAAAGCAGTACCCAATCATTTCAGGAAACAGAACAAAGTGGACACCAGCTGTAGCCAGCAATAGTACATCTTCCTGAAGTTGGAGCAGAACAGGAGGTTGAGCTTCTTTCCAAGCAAGAATCTATTCTTTTAGAATTATTGGCTGCCAGATCTCCACCAAAAAATGGAAGGGTACTTGACCACCTTCAAACACCCCTTCTGATAATGATCTGGACATGGATTGGACCCCAACAGAGTCTGAGTAATGCCAGGAGAGGCAAGAGAAAAGTTCCAAAAAGCCCCAGAATTCTGGGTGGGGGTGAGGAGGATGACGATGAGCTAGTCATTGTTATGGAAGCAGGCACAGAGGAAACCAACATTACCCCTCCTATTCAACTTGTTCTGGGGTATGTGGAACAGGTACCACTGCCAGCACCAGCTCCCATATTTTTAAGGCCCCTGTAGAGGCTTGATTAAACCCCTACCTCAGTAGAAGTATGCACTACAGAGAGGCACTCGATAACACACCCACCTACCTCCAGTTTTTCTTCAGGCACTGGTACTGGCACACTAAGAAAGTTCTCATACCCAGTTTGTGGCTTTTTACAATTAGCAAGCATGAGGATAACACTGAAATATGCTCCATGTGCCAAACAAGTGTCCATTGAGGTAAGCCTGGTTCACGCTATAGTACTAGATGCCCAAAGACCCATATGAAAAAACATCACACAATCCAGTGGGACGAACCCTAAAAAAATTGCTGTAAGTGATGGTGGTGAAGGTGAGGAGGGCGGGGAATTGTCAACTCCAATCAGGGTGGGATGTGATGAGGAAGAAGAGGGTGACATCTTTACTTAAAGCAGCCCTGTCCCAGAAGTGCACCAGTAGAACTTGGCTCATCAACCTCAAGATGGCACAGTAGTCAGATGAAGACACTACTGCATACAATGACTGCCCCAAGATGCACATTGAGTCTACCTTCTCCTACGTCTGGGAAGTTGCCTGTGACAGGGGCCCCAGAAAATAAGAAAATTGAGTCTAATATTATAGGACTGTTGAGGCAGGAGGGGCCCAATGACCGCAACTACACAAAAGCAGGTTTGTACAATGGGGAGCTGGCTAAAATGTTAGCATTGGAGCTCCTCCCTTTTTTGTGTGGAAGGAGTAGGATTTTTAGAATTTGTGGTGACCATCTGCCCGAAATTGAAGGTTCCAGGTCAGACCTATTTTTCCAGAGTTGCTGTTCCAGTGTTTCATCACAATGCACTGCAATTGGTTGGACAAGCTTTGCAGCAAAATGTCCACGCTATCCATCTGACAACAGACATGTGGACCATTTGTAAGACTACTGATTACATGTGCATCAATGCATACTGGATCTCTTTTCTGGGAGTAAAGCAAAGGCTATTTACAGGTTTTGGTCCTGAAGACATTTTTAAGAGTGTTTAGTGGCATGCAACAGTAGCCATGTTCACCATGGAGAAATCACATACAACTGCAAACATCTTGGATGAATTTAATAGCAAGGTGTCTGAATATCTGCGATCCTGAGGTCTCCAGATTGGATTTGTTGCCATGGACAATGGCAGTAACAGACTCAAGGCCATGGCAGACAGTGCTATTTCAGGGTTCCGTGTTTGGCATACTGCATCACTCTGAATGTGCAAGACTTTCTAAAAAAAGAAGCCATAGTCAGCAACATATTGACCACCAGCAGGAGAATCTGAACTCATTTCAGATAAACTCTGGAAAATGATGTGGATTATTCAGTGCAACAGTCAACTCCCCGATACAAGAGGTGCCAACATGTTCGTTTGAGCAGCACAGACAGATCAATGACTACGTCATTCAAAGAGGAGGGCATGCAATTGGGGAAAGCTATGACCATGGGTGTGAACAAATTGGACCTTGTCAAATGCCTGACATGGACGCTTCTCCCTTTTGATGTTTTCATATGGGAAGTAATCAAGGAGGACAGTATGATGGGCCAAGCTATCCAGTTGCTGCATCTTCAACAGGAGCAGCTAAAGAAGGTGTCTGTAAGGTTCGCACTCAGCAGTGTGAATGAAAATTCAGAAGCGCATGCCTTGGCCACAAAATGACATTATCTTGACCAAAGAGAACAACTGTGCCTCCCTACTTAAAGCACACAAAGAAACAATTCTTCCCAATTTCATTCCTTTTTCTGAAAGGGAGGTTTCAAAATACAAGAGGTTGATTGTTCAGCAAGCTGGAGAACTGGAAGAAAAATGGCTGGAATGTAGAACCCCACTCTGTAGTTCTGGGGTGTCGCCTTTGACTTCAGGAGAGGGTAGTCTTGTCTCACAGCAGTCAATACCAGCAATAAGATTGCCAGCAACAACAGCATCAGAAGATTTGGACCCAAACAGGGGTAAGGCAAAAGAGGTTGAACAAGTTGCAGCACCAATGACACTTCAGAGCATGTTCCAGGAGTATCTGGATGACCTAAAAGAGGGGTATGTGGATCAAAACCCATATGTGTGTTGGTATGGGACGATACGCCAATGTCCAGAGCCCAGCAGGATGCAATAAAGTCTCTGTTTTGTCCTGGAGCCAATGTCCCTGCCGAATGTGTGTTTAATGCAAGTAGCACAGTTGTTACTGCGAAAAGGACCAGTCTCCTGCCTCAACACATGGAGAGATTAAACATGATCATAATGAACCAGCATTTTACGCCTCTTGAGTACACTGTTCCCAAAACACCAAAAGAGGAGAAGAGGATGGTTGGTCAGAATCAAGTGTGTTTGCTGAACACCTTCTGGGAAAAATTTACTACCCAGACTGAGCATGCCATTGCCACCATAATTATTTCTCATTGAATTTCTTTTTTTCTTTGCAAACACAAAAAAAATAGCTATTGGAACATAATATTTGTGTATGATTTATTTGCCCTACCATTGTTTAGTCAAATATATGGCCAGATTGGAGTTAGACCCATGAGCAGTGAAGAACCCCACACATTCCCTTCAGGACATTGGAGAGAATGCCTGCCTCTCTTGTATGCCATTGCCTATCCTTTTTTTACATCACCTAGCAGGGTTATCCCAGAAGATCACTAATTAAAAGACTGCAAGTGCCAATGTCAAATTCCAATGTGTTGCTACCATTGATGAGGAGATATATTTGGTATCAACCACTGTGCTTGGATTGGAAGAGGTAACTACTAACTATTGCACTAATAATTGGTGATTTACTCAGTGAGTGTGAGTGATGATTGATAATGTATCGGGTGGCTGACTTTGAGGGAGGGAGTTGAACAAATTTGTAAACCAAGGGGCAGATTTAAGGGCCCCTAGCGCCTCCTTGCACCACATTAGCGTAATTTGTTTATGCTAATGCGGCCCAACGAGGCCAAAACTGCTGCGCCAGATTTACAAAGTAGTGCAATGAATACATTGTGCCACTTTGTAACCCCTTGCGCCACATTATGCTTGTGCCAGGCATAATGTATGCAAGGGGGGCATTCCATCATTAGGGGGGCTGAAAAAATGGACAAAGAGATCTAAAAGATTTGTTTGTGTCATTTCTTTTGACATTTCTAATGCATACACAGAGCAGGTGTTAAAAGGGGACATGCCATTGTTTAGAATGGGCCGCTGTGTACTGTTCAGGGTTAGCATCAAAATATTGGTGCTAACCCTGAACAGTACATCAATAGCATCAGAAATGCTGATGCTTATTGCTCCCTACCCTGTGCCATGGTGTGCCGTATTTTAAATACAGCTCACAATGGTAGCAGTGGGGGGGGGGGGCGCAAGGGGTGCAATATGTATTGTAGTGCCACTTTTCTTAAATCTGGCCCTAGATTTTGATGATTTGCAATGTTTGGGGACTGATAGGGTGATCATTTGGTTCTGAAAGTGATTGGCTTTTGAAGCTTAGTGAAATTTACCTGCAGGGTCCACTGCTTTTTTCTGGTTCCTTAGAGACCAGATCAGTCACTTTAGTTCCAAAACACAAATCTACACAAAATACTCAAATTCTGTTTCTCTATTTGTTCTTCAACAGCAGTGCCCTACTCAGGTCTACCTCGCTCAGTTTGGGACTAGGATGGAGCTACTTAGAATCAAAAGGAGGAGGATGGAAGGACTCAAGGTGGGCCTACCTCAACAGCTAGAAGAAGACAATTATCGACTTCAAAGAAAAACCACGATGATGGCAAAGACTCTGAGACCTACTACTTACTCTGTGGACTGAAGAGAGGTTTATTGATTTGGGAAATGTTGCTGAGTGTGTGTTTGCTACATTGCAGACTCAAATGTGAAACTCTTCTTTAGGTTCTTGCTCTGCCTCTGAGTATTCTTGGTACACTCTTGTTGGAAAATGGGTTATTGGTAGGGCAGGTAGGTACCTACACCTAGCAACAAGCCACAAACCTCCACATAAGTACAGTTAGGTCTCAGTAAATTAATCCCAGCTCTACCCTTGGTAGCTTGGCATCGAGCGTCAAGGCTTAACTTAGGAGACAAAGTGTAAAGCATTCAAATATCACAAAACAGTAATTAAATAAAACACAGGAAACAGTTTAAAAATCCAAAACCAATTTATAAAAATAGCTTATATTTTTATCTTTAAAATGACACAAAAACGATTAAAATCGGTTCAGGGGAACCGGAGATATGAATTTTTAAAGTATTATTATTTTCTAGCGCTTAGAAACAAAAAGCGCCAATCGGGTCATCTGGTTGCACCAGGACCGGGGCAAAGTCAAACTTTAAGGCCGACCACGATGGAGCCCTGCTCGGCTACAAGTCGCGGGAGGCCTCGGTTAAAAAGTTACCTTCTGACTTAGTCTCTTTTTTGATGTTTTTCTTCCCCGGGACGAACCTGCCAGTTGAATCCGACCTCCTGGAGCCCTTGTCCGGATACGCGAAGTCGGTTTCCTCTGTGGTGATTTTTACCTTCAGACTTAGTCGTTTTTTCGAGATGAAAATCCTTCGACCGGGGTAAACCTGGATCTTGATCCGACGTCCGTGTAGCCCTTCTCGGATACGATGGCTGGGAGGTCCCGGTCAACTTTTTACGTTCGGACTTAGTCTCTTTTTTGGATGTTTTTCTTTACCGGGACGAACCACGAAGTCAGGCCGGGTCGCGGTTGAGGCAAGCCGGCTAGAATTTCCGCGTCGGGTCGGTCACTTTATGGAGCTTTTTTTCAAAAATTCTCCAATCTTTTCCAAACTTCTGGGGCTTCACCCAGATGTTCTTTTAAGGTTCTTTTGGGGTCCACAGCTCACCCCAAGGGTCCAGAAGTTCTGTGATGGTCCTTGGGGGTGCGGACTTCAACTCCCAGAATGCACCTGGCGCAAACTCCTTTTTGGCCACTGGACAGTGGTCAGCTGGTCGCTTTCTTCAGGAGTTGGTGCAGGGGACTCTGGTTTAGCAATTTTTCACCTGTAGCAAACAGGGAGTCCCTCCTTGAACCAGTTGAAGCCAGGCAAAGTCCTTTTTGTGGTGAAGCCCAAGTGTGCAGCTGGTGCAGTCCTTCTGAGTGCAGGGTCCAGGTGCAGGCCAGGGGTCCAGCAGGGCAGTCCTTCTTCTTCCTTAGTTCCTTTCTTGTTGAATTCTGGAGGGGATCTCAGGCGTGGGTGCAGGTCTGCCAGTTTTATCCTTGCTCCTGGGTGAAAAGCAGGGGGGCCCTGGTTCTCCAATCAGGGACAGTGTCGTCCCCCTGTGATGACCACTTCCTGGGAAGTGTGGCAAAAATCCATCCCAGAAGGCAACAGTCTCTAAAAATCCAAAATGGATGAATCCGATTTTTGGAGGTGAGATCTGGCTGAGCCCACCCACTGGTGTGGCTAAAAATCATAAACACACCCCTCTCCTGCCCTCTCCTAATCTAATCAAGGGGGCACCTAGCTGTCTGGGGTTGCAGGATGTGGGGGTGTTGCTGGGTGCTCCAGATGTCCTTCTCTGCCTTTGAAGACCAGTTTGGCAGCCCTCCCCCTTCCTGCCTCACCATCTGCTGAGGGGAAATTCTCTCCCCCAAGCACATTCCTTTGTGTGAAGCCAGGCCACTTCACACCTCATTAAAGTAGCCTGACAGAAGCTGCTGCAGGCTGGCCAATCAGAGCACAGCAGCAAAAACAATGCAGAGCTGAAATTGGCAACTTTTTAGCTAAAGTCTAAACTTTTTACCTGAACTAGTTATATTAAATCCAACAACTGGAAGTTGTGGGATTTATTATAACAATCAATTTGATACCAAATTCTTGGTATGTAACATTTAAGGAGACTTTAAAATTTAAAATAAAGTCTGCCCATTCAAGCCTATGAAGGCCATTTACTTCAATGAGGGAAAAACGAATTTGGCTGTTTTTACCTCACCAGGGCGTATAAATCTATTTTTATAAAGTCCCTGCTTATAGTTACATGGCACCCAGCCCTAGGGGCACATAGGGCACACCTTAGGGGTGACTTATATGTAAAAATAAGGTAGTTTAAGACTTTGGAAGTACCTTTAATTCCAAAGTCGAATTTGCATATAACTTTAATTTAAAAGCAGCCAGCAAGGCAGGCTTTCTTTTAAAATGACACTGGGCACCTCAGCAATGCACCTAGGTGTGCACCACCTATGCTGTGGTCCCTAAACCTACATGCCCTACCATATACTAGGGACTTATAGGTAGGTTAACTTAGCCAATTATAATTAGCCTAATTTGCATATCCATTTTACACAGAGCACAGGCCCTGGGACCGGTTAGCAGTACCCAGGGCACCATCAGAGTCAGGAAAACACCAGCATAAAGTGGAAAATGGGGGCAAAAAGTTATGGGGCCTCTGCAATCAGCCCCAGTTTCTCACAACTCTTGACTCCTCACTTCACTCTATAATACAGTTATTGTTTTTCAATACCCAGGCCTTCTCCTAGTCCTCTCCTGCACTTATAAATCTTGGTGAAAGCTCAACATTCCAGCTTACGTACTGTACATGTTCAGGCAGGCACCCAAGAGTGATAGACGCTCCAAGATGAAGGGAGATGCACTGCCCATTTTTGCAGTACAGTATAATTTTCCTTTTAACAATCATAACTTTTAGAACTGGGTGGTTTAACTTCAGTTCCCATAAGTTGTATTTTTCTAACCTAGAAGACATAACATTTAGAGATATACTATCTTGGGTCTCTCTGGGGCAGAAGGACTGTTTGCAATGCAGTTAACTGAACTGTGTCATACTTAACTCTTCACCATTTCCTTCCACATGGGATTGATGATGGTGTGCTGCTTAGCGCCCAATGAATATTGTCATGGTTTCTTTTGTGTAGTGTTTGTCTTTGTCACTCCTTTCTCCAAATCCCCTTTCCCATGCATTCATCGTGCCCCTAGTCCTCTTTCCATGGGCTGTGTGATTTATTGAGGTATGACTTAATTTTACACCATAAATGAATCACAAACTTGATGGGGCGGATGTGGTGAAAGTGACACCAATTCACTGCATGCCCTTCTAGGACCTGAGCAATATTCCACATTGACCCATCAACATTACCACTAAAGCCTTGTGTTGCATAAACGCTTACTCTTGTCCAATCACTCCTGACTCTGAGCCCATTTCTCTTGATTCAAGGATTTCATTTCTTACATTTAGTTTTCCTTAAATACTATTTACCCATTGCTCAGAAGAAGTTAATATTGCTAGTTTTTATTATCATATCAGATCATCTTTGTTGTGTGTCAAATACTGTCCTTGTGGTAATCTGGTCTAAGTCTTCCTAAAGTTATGATATAATATATAACCTACTAACTCTGTTTTTTTCAATCTAGCTGACACTGATGGATAACCCTTTGATTAATCCTGCAGTTGCATAGGTGGGAGTGGCACCTTGTGTCTTCCCTGTTAGTGTGCCAGCCTGCTACAACTACCACCCCCTTAAGAGAAGATGCCGCCTTGGGAAAACCATGCAGTAAGAAGATTGAGTTATCAGTCTTCACTTTATCTGTTCAGGTAAGAGAACAACTATGGATTGAAATTAACTTGTTTCGTTAGTAATTAACTTATTTTTTGTGTTGCACTTTTTTACTGACATATTCAAAAACATTATACAGAGGACAGTTTACAAGCTTTCAGGACTCATGTACAACCTACATCTTGAAGTCTAATAGAACCACACAGAAAGTGTCACACAGGTTATGGAAGTGTCTATGCCTACGGCACACAACTAATATGAGGAAAGAATAAAGAGAATAATCACAGCACATTAATACAATAAGACAACCGTACCATACCCCAACACAGTAAAGCAGGAACATACTAACATAATATCGTAATAAGGCTGCTTTACCGTAATACTATGAAAACATAATAACATTCCAACATTCTAACATTCTAGACCTCTAACATTCCCCCCCTTGTCTCTCTAGAGGCTCCTCTGCAGGGCATGTATATAGATACTCCTGGCGAAACCAACCAGTCCACCATCTCTAGCAACCCAGTCCCCAGGTGTCGCAGAGGGACGGGAGGCACTAGGAGATCACATGGGGGAAACTGGATACGGAGGAAAGACAACTGTATAAGACCTCCCGCTCAAAGACACAAGCCTAAGGTAGAGAACGGCGTCCCAGGTGGGCCGCAAGGAGAGGCGACATCCTACCTTTAAGTTGGAGAAGGAAGGACCCAAACGTTCGAATCGATTGTAACAACCGATGACTGCTCAGAAAATAGTCTAATCGAGATTGGGCCCCATGTACTGAGGAAACAAAAGTGTATTCACGATCAGATGTATGGGAAAGGCACCAGTGGTCCAACAGACCATAGTCTGAGAGAATGTCACTAAGAAGGGACCGGTCCGCGTTGTTGCCCGCGTCAAGGCCACTTGATAGATCAAAGATAACATCCTGCTCTACGTTCCAGTCCCCGCCCAGCAGGTATTGGGAGGTGCCAATCTCTGTCAATAGACGATTAAGAGAGAGAAGAAAAGAATGTTTGAAGCCCGTGGGAGCATAGATAGAGCCGACACAGATTGTAGAAGAGCCCAAGGTAAGTTTGGCAAGAATGTAACGTCCCTCCGGGTCGCACCATGTCTTAAGTAGCCTGAACTGTAGGGACCGACGAATAAGTATCGCTACCCCGCATTTCCGTCCTGAGCCCTGCGCCTCACCATGCATATATGGTGTTCGGCTGAATAACACCTTCCCCACCCAGTCCCTCTGGAGTTTTTCGGATTCTGATGGGGAAAGATGTGTTTCCTGTAGTAGGGCAATGTCAATTCTTTTTGATCAGAGATAAGATAGGACCTTCTGACGCTTAATATAATGCGTCATACTGTGTACGTTCCAAGATATGACCGCGAGTGGGGTCGTTGACCCCATTACAAGACGTAAGAGGGATCTATTCCAAGGCGAAACAAGGAACTGTGTGTTCGGTAAGACAAGAAATTAAAGGATGGGTTAGGAGTAGGGAAACTCCGAGCACTTGAGGTCTGGGGAGACACAAATAAATAAAGGGGAAAATATGGGGGAAACCCTTGGTCACAAAGTGTAAAAAAAAAGTCCAATAGACGAAAGAGCCAGGTGGAGAGAAGAAAAAGATACAATAGTTATTGCGGGAATGGAAATAAAAATAAATGATACTCACCAAAATAGAAGGAAGAAAGGACAAAAATATAAAGACTCAAAAAAGAAAAGGTAGGGGTAAAGATCGAAGAAAGAGCAGAAGAAAAGAAACAAATATAGGGTAGGGAAGAAAACGTGGAAACTACAGTGAGCGAGAGACAGCTCGCCACCAAAAGCCCTGTTAAACTGCGGGTCGGAACCTGTAAGACCCGCGTGCTGAGCAGGTGCTGGAGGGGGGGCAATAGGAAAGCAAAGGGGTGGCCCTTTGCCCGCTAGGACTGACAAGGAGCCCCCCTGAGATATATTGCTGAGTGAAGAGCAAAGAGCCTGAAGTACGAAGAGGTGGAGTACCACAAAATATGAAATATGAAACATGTCGGAGGGCCCTATCAAAGAAAGAAAGAAAAGGAGAGGGTGCGGGGGAGAAGGAGATAGGCCAGCCAATCATCCAGATAGGTAGTCTTGAGGTAGCAGTCCTTTAGATAGAAAAAGGGTGAGGTATATACTATATCATAAGAGAGTCAGCATCGCCAAATAATCTGTCACAGGGCTCATGCAGAGAAGAACCGCCAGTATCAGGAGCTTCAAGGGAGGGTTAGTCCAGGGCACTAGGACTCTCAAAAGGGGGGGAGTAATCATACAACACGACCTAGGGAGTGCCCAGGAAATGCAGTATCATTTAAGAGAAACACGGATTTCAGACTAAATCACATGACTCATGTGACATGCCATCAGTGCGTCAGTGCCCTTCCCCAATTTGAGGAGTAGGGATAAATGTAGCAGGGGAGGAGAGATAAACCTTCCTATTAGCAGGAGCATGTCGAATGCCAAAGGTTCACCGGGAACCCGCCCTACGGACTCACCCCATGGCTACAAGATTACAGGGGAGAGAGAAAAGGAAATTTGGAGGGATGGGGCAGAGAAGAAGGAGAAGGTGGCGTCCGGTGGCAGGAGTACAACCCACAACGATTGACCAGAAGTATGACACATGTAATATAGTCGATATCATACAAAAAGCATTAATAATGAAGAAAAAACTCCGCACAGACTGAATCAAAAATCCTATGCAATACTACTTCAATAAGACAGTCGTATCTGCTGCTCCTCCATATTTCCGATCATATTGTTATCCCCAGTGCAACAGTGTGGTCATAATGAGGCTAGCCTCGTTTCAGGCCCACAAGCAGTAGAACCCCATAACAGACATAGGCCCTCATTCCGACCCTGGCGGTTTCAAACCGCCAGGGTGGAGGACCGCGGGAGCACCGCCGACAGGCCGGCGGTGCTCCAATGGGCATTCCGACCGCGGCGGTAAAGCCGCGGTCGGACCGGCAACACTGGCGGTCTCCCGCCAGTGTACCGCCGCCCATAGGAATCCTCCAAGGCGGCGCAGCTAGCTGCGCCGCTGAGGGGATTCCGACCCCCCCTACCGCCATCCAGTTCCCACCGGTTCTCCCGCCGGGAACCGGATGGCGGTAGGGGGGGTCGCGGGGCCCCTGGGGGCCCCTGCAGTGCCCATGCCACTGGCATGGGCACTGCAGGGGCCCCCGTAAGAGGGCCCCTAAATGTATTTCACTGTCTGCTTCGCAGACAGTGAAATACGCGATGGGTGCAACTGCACCCGTCGCACAGCTTCCACTCCGCCGGCTCGATTCCGAGCCGGCTTCATCGTGGAAGCCTCTTTCCCGCTGGGCTGGCGGGCGGCCTGAAGGCGGCCGCCCGCCAGCCCAGCGGGAAAGTCAGAATCACCGCCGCGGTCTTTCGACCGCGGAGCGGTATTCTGGCGGCCCCCGACAGGCCGGCGGCGACCGCCGCCGGCCAATGTCGGAATGAGGGCCATAGCAAGGACATGAAAAACAGAACACCGACCCAGACGCCTCCCTAACACCCCTCAACCGGGGGGGAAGGCAATGTTAGTGATAGTCTAATATAGCACTTAGCTGTCCATTGAAGAAGAACTTGATGCTGGGTTGAGAGCGAGGAATCTTCATGACACCCTGGGATCCAGTACTATGGGTGCTCTTCTCGGGCTGGCTTCAAAGGGGAACGTGACTTGTCCCTACCCTGTTCCTGAGTGTGATCAATCACTGCTTAAAGAACATGGTTGCGACCCTCCAGTGATTTAAGTGAGCGGTCATATATCCTGCCTCTCTTTTGCGAGGCTGGACGCTGAGGTTGAGACATTGAGGCTACTTTATTTTTTGCAAATAGAAAACCCACCTTTTCTACCCACAACAGGCCCAGCCCTCTCCCAAAACAAATGGCCCGTTACCAAAAGTCCAATGAATGTCCAAAGGGAAGAAAAAACAGTGCCAACTCCCTTCACACCCTTTTCACCTACAAGCCCTTCCCACCAAAACAATTTTTTTTTACAAAGGGCTCAGAAGAGGGCATTTTCTATTTGGGTCTGGAGATGGTTGAGGCTCTGCTCTATTCTCCCAAGCAAACACTCCATACTGTCCATCCACTGTAGGATGTGCTCCAGCAATGCCCTGTTTGAGCAGGAGGGAGTGGCAGAAGTTCTAGTCAGGGCCCCTGACGGCTGGAGGTGGTGCCAGTGATGTATTGGCCAGGTGGTTTGAGACTGGGACCAATGTGCTGAACCGGGGCCGGGGTGAGAGGAAGATACTTTTGCCCCCTCATCCTCTAGGACCACCAGCTGCCAGTATTATGACTGGATGGTATCCAGCCTCTGAAACCACAGACAGTCTGCTATCTCCTACCTGGTGGGTAGTGCTGGTGGACCAGCAGGAGTAGCTACATTGCGAAAAACCAAAAAAGGCAAATTGTAAACAATGGTCTGTTCAAACACTTGTTTAGTTCAATAGTGGGTGGCACAGTAGCAGTATATTGCTGGTTCACTAGGGACATTGGAATTTGATGTGATTATGATTAGGAGAGTCATAGGACCAGTTTTATTTGTTTACCCACACCTGCTTCACCTAAAAAGCACTGACTGCCTGGCAGAAAAGTATTAAGTCAGAACAACAGCAGATAGAAAAACAGTGATTTAAATATTTTTCTTTTCAAGGCTTTTCTAGTAATTAAACAGACACGTTGAGTAGAAAAATAAAAATAAAATACCTCTCATTTATGAGTAAGGCATTATGCACTATGGAGTACAAGTTGTTGTGTTAAATTAATGGAGACATGCTAGCTGGTGCTTCGATACTGTCTGCAGCTAAGGCAACTGTTGCTGACTTTTATCTATCTTTAAATCCAATGGTTCTGCACTTCTCCAAATGCCTTTTAATGTATACCCTGATGACTCCAAAGAGGCAGATGAATAATAAATAAGGTACTAAGTCAAAAAGGTCACGTATAAAATGCAGACATTTTTATCCTGTCTGCTGTAAGTAGACAGTGTAAAAAACTATGTACTGTACTACATGGAAAGGAGCATATAGATTGTATTTGGCATGAGTGACAGAGTATCCCTTATGCCAAATGTGAAATCAAATCAGGCACTTAGTCCCACTCTACTCACTACCCTCACCCACCACTACAAATTATTTACAACAAATTAATTTGCTGGGCAGTAAGGAAAGGAAACCTCACTAACTCTACTACAGGTAAGGTAAAGGGATTAGGTGGATAGGTAGAGCTTTAGCTATAGAATAGAAGGGTGTCACTGATCATTGATTCATCATGTGCCTAAGCTTTGGCCTATTCTGTCACTGTAACAGAAAAAAGTGTAAAGGGAAAAATCTGAACAGGCATAAAATAAATCTTTTATGGTAAATCATTAAATATATTTTGGAATCACTTCACATCGCCATAAACAAAATGTGGCACATGCCAAGAATACATTTTTCAAGTTTTTGGTAGGCTGGGACAGAAGAACATAGGAAAGAATAAAGGGAGACAAAATGCCGTGGGCAGGGAGGGGGTTGATGAATTATGATGGGTGGGATACATATCTGCTGCGCTTAACAAATATAGTGAGTCAGGGGATTGCAAATTAAATCTACAACCTAGTACAGACCAGAAAAAGTCAGCTACCAAAAAGAATTACAAAATAAGGGAAAAAAGATAATGCAGGGATAACAGGAGTTAAGCAAAAAATGAATAGATGAGTTGGAAAAAAGAAGACAGTATAAAAAAATAAACAAGGCAAAATTAAAAGTAGTATAGTAGTGGGCAGAGGTAAAAGTTGGGGAAATACTAATAATAAATAATAGTACTTCCTAGGGAGAGCAGAGCCCTCAGCAGTGGCGCTGGTGGTCGGTGCCTCCTGCCCAGCTCTTTCCGGACCCACGTGGGCACTTCCCCTCTTCTTGCCCTTGGTTGCTGATGTACGAAATAAAGAAGATTAACAAACAGATCAGTGGTACAGCTAATCTCCATAAAATTATTATAAATGGCAAATGAAGTAACATTGTACTTATCTAAATCAGATCGCCTATTGTACTAGCATTGACTAACGATAAGTTGGCTATACTAATCCTAAAATACATATTCAAAATTATCTTTAAAACTACTTTTGGAACTAATGTGTTGCAATGAATGATCTTTGATTCTATTCACATTTCTTAACTCCCTTAATGGACTAATTCAGTCTCTATTTTTTGTGATGCCTGCTATCCTACACATCACTGTGAAATTGCTTGGGGCTGTCCAAGCTACATAAAGAAAGTGACAGAGAATGCAAACTCACTGATTTCACAAATTCACTGTGCTAACAGTAGGACAGAGGAGTCGACACAGCAATGGCTTGTTTCAGCCGAAGTGTGCACCAACGAGTTAGATTAGGTAGCACCAAGCACCTCCCTAGCTGAAACTGAATCACATAATAATATTTGTAACATTAACTAAACACAACTTATCTCTGAGTGTGAGCACCATGCTATTTGGAAAAAAAGGTAGCATTGTAGAACACAAACACAACAAGTAATATAATTAATACTCACTGAGACCCAGAATCTCAAAGCCAGCAGGCCGAGCAGATCCTGCTCCCAGTCGAGGATATCTACCCAGTGGTGTGTCAGCTGCTGGGTGGTGCACTGCACACCCCTGCGCACCCTCTCCCAATGCAGCCGATGCTTCCGCAGGCGGTACTACCTGCCAGGCCTCCCTGCTGCCAGCATGGAGGGGAGGTGGAGCTGCACATAAAAAAATAGTGCTGTCACCTCCACCTCACAAAATACTGGCTGCGGCTGCAACCCTTAGTGTCGCTGTCCAAAAGGTAAGCGGGTGCAGCTGATGGCTCTCCAGGGGGGCTGGCGCCGCTACTCCCATGGTCATCACCCTTCTCCGTCATGGTGCCAGTTGGGATAAAGAAAAGAAACAGGAGCGCCTGAATACCCCCCTCCTGGGGTGACGTTTTATAAATAAAAAAATAAAAAATAAGGAAATAAAGGGGAAAATAAAATGACAAAACGTCAAATAACAAACATGAGAAAAATGTAAAAAAAACATAAAATACACAGTTACAAAAATACTAATTAGGGGTAGATTAATTGGAAGGGTGGAGGATTGAAAAGATTAGGTAGACACTCAAAAAGGTACAGCACCATGAACAGAAAAAGAAAACAAGATGGCCGCACCCATGCGAACCATGTGGTGCCAGTCATGTACGATTTTGAATAGGAGGATGTAATCTGCATTGCCTTTGATGTAAAATGCAAAGAGAACAGGCACACAGCACTTCGGAGTTCATTAACCACACCGTGGAGTCGCTCATAGTGCAACTCTGCGAAATCTGCACAGGCCTAACCATCATTCATGCCTTGTGTTGCGTAAACACTTAACCATGTCAAATCGAGACTTTTATGAGTACATTTTACCTGACTCGAGGATTTTTCATTAAATCCCATGTTCCCCATTGCTCAGAATATTCTACTATTGCCAGTTTTTGTTATAATTTCTGGAATTCTTTGTTATGTGATGATGGTAGTAATCTCGCCACTGTCTTTCTAAAGCTATGATATAATTATATAACCCACTAGCTCTGTGTTTTTATGGACGAGCGCAAATCGCTTCATCCCATTCTGTAATCTCTCCTTGGGCTTCCAACCACGCCCATGTCACGTCAGTCACTTTCATTGGTTCGTGGGCTTGCTTTTAAAATCTGGTTGTTTTCATTTGGAAAAGGCACACATACGTCATGCCTTTTCCGGTGTTAAGCCCACCTACACAGCACTGGTAAACTACTAAAAACATACGAGGCTCGATGTTTTCAGCATGGTGTCCAGACTACTTTATCTGTTTATTTTCCACGCAGCGTGATCGCGCTGCAATTTTGTTTTCTTTACAACGCTAATAGCTCTAACTCGAGCAAATGCGAGACCTGTTGCATTGAAAATGCTTGTTCAATTGGATCGACTCTTGGGCGCTAAGTGGAAAGTGGCGGAGAAAGCATGCAATGGTAAGAAACAAGTTTAGATTTGAACCCGCGTTTGTCCGTAACGCCCCCTCTCCCTTCCTCCCTCTAATAATGCCCTTTATGGCAGTAGCTTTGTCACAGGTTGAGGCAGATGACATGGTGTGTGCCAGTATCGCACTCTGGTGCTGTCTGGAGAGTGAGGTACAATCTGTACAGCAGTGGCAGCGAGGCACTTCTGTGATATGAGGGGCTCTCTGCACCCCTAGGGAGAGACGGGCTGCACTCCTGGCTTATGAAGCTGTCTCTGCAGGGTGTTAGTGAGCAACATAAACACTTCTGCAACAATTGTACTAAACAGCACAAGAGCGATAAGATAAAATAGTTTCTCCAAAATACACACCACATCCCTTAGCCACCTCTCGCACTACTGCATAAAAATCGAATTGACTATGACATTGCTCAATGGTGTTCAGTAGAAACGTTCTATTCATTTTCTTAGGGTTAAGCTCCGTACATTCACTGTGTTTTATCTTTGTGCCAGTGAGACTGGGGCAGAGTCAATCCGATGTCCGGCATGGCGCGACCTCCAAGCCACTGGATGCTGTCTCAATAAGGCCATAGCTGGGCAAAAAGTGTGTCCATATTGCTGAAAGAGAGAACAGGGTTCCTGTTTCTCTTGGGTTGGAGCAGGCCAGGGCTGTTGTACTATAAGCTCCACACTAGGACAGGGTTGCTGTGTTCGAAGGTAGTGCAGGGCTACTGCACTAACATTTATCTGGGAGGGCTGGAGGGTTGCTCCAAATTTACTAAAACAGTGCAATTTTGCACATCTGGTTTAGTGGTTCTACAGAGAGGTATTTTTACCTCTGGGAGTTCAGCTGTGGCAGCTGTGGGCTCCCTTGGTACAGGTTCCACCCAGGGTTAACCCCAACCCTTGTCTTTCCCTTTACACAGCTAGGGATTCCCTATCTAAGGCCAACTGTTGCTGCTGTAGCCTCAGTCTGGCCTCCTCCAATCTCAGCTTTCTGAGTCCCTATCTAGGGACTGGTCCTCAGGGTTGGATGTGTGGGACACTTCTGAAACAGAAGTGACATGGGAGTAAGCAGAGGTTGAATCTTTCCCTAACTTGTGTAACCCAAGTGACCTGGCCTCCAGGGGTAAAGGGTGGCCTACTTGTGTGTGCCTGCTTCCCACTACCAGCTACACTAGGTGGTTTGTTGAGAGAAAGATCTGTGGAAGGACCCTCCCCAGCATCTTCAGGACCCTCTCATGAATCTTCTTGGTCAGAATATCCCTCTACCTCCACTTCTGATTGTACATGACCATCAGGATGCTCCTGGTCATCTTGTAAGAGGAGATTCAAGAGGAAATCCTTATTGGGGTTCTTCCCAATCCCTAATCTTCTTTCTAAGTAGAGACCCCTCAGACTTTTGAAATTAAGATTTTCATAAGTGTTCTGACACCCCTTGGGATGGCCTCTATAGAAGACACAGTGATAGACAAAGTTAAAGAGAAGAGTAAGAAGTAAGCAAACTATTTCACCTAACTTTTTAGAGGAAAAGAAAACTTTTCAGAACTTTGTAAAACTTTTTTAAATAGTTGAAAAAACATTTGGAATGAAAAAGTGACTGCTAGGTATAATTGTATATAGCTTTAAGAATTGTAGTACACTTTTCTTGTGAAAAGCACCAGTGACAAAGTAGTAAGGCAATTACAGTACTTATCCCACCGCTGCACCACCAATGTAGGAGGCTGGCCTGGCTTGTAGTGGGTACCTAAGGTACTTACACCTTAAACCAGGTCCAGTTATCCCTTATTAGTGGAATGCAGGCAGTGTCTAGCAGCTTAGGCTGCACAGGGATAGCTGTAACAAAGGAAAAGTTAGAGAGAAGAGTAAAAAGTAAGCAAACTATTTCCCCAAACTTTTTAGAGGAAAAGAAAAACTTTTCAGAACTTTGTAAAACTTTTTTAAAAAGATGGAAAAAACTTCTTCGAAGTGAAGAAGTGACTGCTGGTATAATTGTATATACTTTAAGTATTGGAGTATTTTTTTCTTGTGAAAAGCACCAGTGACAAAGTAGTAAGGCAATTGCAAGTACTTATCCCACCGCTGCACCACCAATGTAGGAGACTGGCCTGGTTTGTAGTGGGTACCTAAGGTACTTACACCTTATACCAGGTCCAGATATCCCTTATTAGTGGAATGTAGGCAGTGTCTAGTAGCTTAGGCTATCCAGGGGTAGCTGTAGCAGAGCAGCCAAGGCTGAGCTAGGAGACATGAAAAGATCTTGCAATACCACTATAGTCACACAGTACTTATACACAATAAAAGACAATACACAGCGTTACCAAAAATAAAGGTACTTTATTTTCGTGACACAAGGCCAAAAATATCTTAGAGGCAGTACTCCTTCTGGAGGTAAGTATTATACATAATATATACACTAGTAAACAAACAGTGAAAAACACAATAGATTCCAATGGGCCTAGGGGCAACACAACCCATATACTAAAATAGTGAAATGCGGAAGTCGGATTCCCCCCTAGGCAAGTGTAGTGTGAAGAGGAGCACCCATAGTGGAGGGAAACACCAAAGGTAAGTAAAGTACCCCACCCCAGAGCCCAGGAAAGCAGGAGTAAAGTACAGCAAGTCTCATCAGAACATAATACAAGTCGTGATGAAGAATTAAAAGAGTACCAAGCAAGACTGCAAGTAACTAACGATGGATTCCTAGACCTGAAGACCTGAAGAGAGAGGAGATCAAGTCCAGAAGTCAATGAAGATTCCAGGAAGAGCAGGAGCCCCTGCCCACCTGGAAGATGGTACAAAAGTGGATTCTCCAGTTGGAAGAAAAGTACAGAAATGCACCAAAGAAGATTGCTGCAGGTTCCTGCTTGGTGCAAGAGATGTCCCACGTCGAGTTGTTGGATGCAGGCTGTTTGCATTGCTGGATTCTGCCAACAAGCCTTGGTTCATGCAAGTACATGTTTTGGTCAAAGAGGGCCTGCCCAGACACAGGAGGGACCTGGGGGTCTCAACTTGGAGTGATGGAACTGAGGGGGCTCTCAGCACTTCAGAGGGACCTAAGAAGGCCAGTCAAGACCCACGGAAGTCCCAGGACAAGGGGACAAAGTAGTTGCAAAGTGTGGTCATAGCAGCATTGCACAGAAGGATCCCATGCCACCGGGGAACAGGACACAGAACTCTGCATCATAGGATGGAGTGCTGGGGACCTGGGCTATGCTGTGCATGAAGAACTTTTGGAAGAAGTGCTCTGAAGCCCAAGGAGCTGCCGAAGACGTGATGCACAGGGGCACTGTCTGGCACGGGGAGGCAAGCTCCTACCTCCTCCAAATTTGGACAGCTGGACCTTTGGACAGTCAGGATCACTTTAGTCCACCACCTGTGTTCCAGGGATCACGCTCCTCAACAGGAGAGGAGTCCCAGAGTGCTGGTTGTCGTCGCAGAGAGGTGCCTGCAGAAGCAGGGAAGTGACTTTGTCACTTCACTGGAAATTCCTTTGGTTCTTCTGGTGCAGGGTGAAGTCAGGCAGTCCTTCGAGCGTGCACGCCTTGGAAACTGTTGCAATTGCTGGGTAGAGCTAAAGTTGCAGGCCACAGGAGCCTTCCTGGATACTTTATTGGAGTTACAGTGGTCCCTGGAGCAGGCTGTGGTTGATCCAACGGTCAGAAGCTGAAGCAAAGGATACAGAGGAGTCCTGGAGGAATCTTGCAAACCGAATCTGCAGAAACACTCAGAGGAGAGACCCTAAATAGCCCTGAGAGGGGGATTGGCTACTTACCCAGGTATGCACCTATCAGGAGGGTCTCTGACTGCACCTGCTGGCACTGGCCACTCAGATGCTCCCAGAGGGTCCCTACACCTTGGAATCCAAGATGGCTAACGCCGGTGACACTCTGGAGGAGCCCTGGCACCACCCCTGTGGTGGTGATGGACAAGGGAGTGGTCACTCCACTTTCCTATGTCCAGTTTCACGCCAGAGCAGGGACTGGGGGTCCCTGAACCGGTGTAGACTGGATTATGCAAGGAGGGCAACGTTTGTGCCATTCAAAGCATTTCCAGAGGCTCTTAAAGGATACCCCTCCCATGCCTGTTACACCTATTTCCAATGAGAGAGGGTGTAACATCCCTCTCCTAAAGGAAATGCATTGTTCTGGCTTCCTGGGATTGAGCTGCTCAATCCCCTGGAGGGCAGAAACCTGTCTGTGAGGTGGCAGCAGCTAGGGCTGCAGTGGAAACCTCAAAGAGCTGGTTTGGCAGTACTGGGAGTCCATGGTGGAGCCCCCAAGGACCATGGAATTGACCCCCAATACAAGATTTGGATTGGGGGTTCAATTTCACAATCATAGACACCTCACATGGCCATTTTCGGAGTTACCATTGTGAAGCTACATATATGTAATGACATATATGTAGTGTACACTTATAATGGTGTCCCCGCACTCACGAAGTCCGGGGAATTGGCCCTGGATGACGTGGGGGCACCTTTGCTAGTGCAAGGGTGCCCTCACACACAGTAACTTTGCACCTAGCCTTCAGTAACTGAAGGTTAGACATATAGGGGACTTATAAGCAACCTGGTGCAGTGAAAATGGCTGTGAAATAGTGTGTGCACTATTTCACTCAGGCGGCAATGGCAGTCCTGAAGGAGGGTTTGTATGAGCTCTGTATGGGTGGCAAAAGAAATGCTGCAGCCCATAAGGATCTCCTGTAACCCCAATGCCCTCTGTACCTAGGTACCATATACTAGGGAATTACAAGGAGGACCAGTGTGCCAATTAGACTTGGTATATTTAGTCACTAAACTATAGTGATAAATTTGGTACACAGAGAGAGCATAAGCATTGGAGTTCTGATTAGCAGAGCTCCAGTGACTCAGTCAAGCATTCTGACAACACAGATAAGCCACAAACTATAAGCACTGGGGTCCTAGCTAGCAGGATCCCAGTGAGACAGTAAAAACACACTGACAAATAGGTCTCATACAATGAGCACTGGGGTCCTGGCTAGCAGGATCCCAGTGAGACAGTAAAAACACACTGACAAAAACTGACAAACAGGCCACAAATGTGGGTAACCATCGTAGAAAGAGGCTATTTTCTCACACTGGTGAAGGCCATAATGAATGCTTGGAGAAAGGGGTTGCACAACCCCTTCCTATAATAGTATAACACTACACCACTGGGCCCTGGCTCACCTCGGGAGCGGAAGAGGGAGGTTTTTAAAAAAGGAAGGAAACTGCTGCATTTAAAAAAAATCTTCACCAGGACCTGCAGATCCACTGTAAATTTGCAAACAACATTAAAAAGAAAGCTCTTCTTAGACTGGTTGGTCCTTCTGGGACCACCCCCACCAGGCCTATGGAGGTAGTGTATCCGTACCTTGCCCCTTGTATGTTTTATTTTTTTCTTTGTTGCAGGACAGTGGGCTGAGTCTGTGAATTGTAAAATAGCTGCAATCACATCTTTCTTGACGTGGAGGCAGCCAACAGATCTCATCTTAAGATCTGTCAGCTCCAAAGATCCTCCGCAGCATGAATACCTATATTTTTTAAACCTGATCTCTCTGAAACTACCTAACATAATTACCTGCTGCCTAGACCACAATCTTGCTTTCTGCCAATAGGGTATAATTCCGTTCAGCTTTTTGGGCTGTAGCTGTGTCTAATTTTCCTATGGAAAAATGAATGGGGAAAACACATCTTGGGACCTCGCCCCTGCGTTTTCTCAGCCCCCGCTTGATGGATCATCCAGAAACTTTCCAGGAAGGAGCTGAGGTATAAGAACAGTTTTTGGAAAGTTTTCTGAAGATTTGTCAAACAGCCCAAACAAAGGTATAAGCAAATTACATTTGCTTTTCATATGGAAACGTGGTGCTAACTATAAATACCCAGACAAAGCTAATAGCTTAGCTATTGCATTGTAAAGGTGAGATCTAATGGATTTGCAAATGCTTTTACTTGTGGTGCTAATACTGCATTTTTGGTCAGGGTATTACTGGGTATGCTAATAGTACAAATGTGTTCAGCAGTTTCAACAATTAGTCTATAGCTCATGCGAGTCTTACGGTTTTAGGAATTACGGCCAACACTGATTTCGCTCTTTTATGAGATACCACATAATAAACGGATGCAGTCATACCAAAATGTAATTTTTCAGACACTAACACTGCAAAAGGAGATCTGGTGTATAATTAAATAAAACGTTAAATTACTATATTTTGTTCTGTTACCACTAGAGTACAAATTGCTTGACTTTGAGGAACATAAGGAGGTAAAAGAGATGTATGATGGTGAGCTACTTTTCTTTATTCATCTTAGGATATACGATTGTATTATTCCTTTCAAATACCATGCATTGGAGTTGCAATATCCCAAAGAAAAATACAATATTTCGGAAGCCGGTAGTGACAGATGCTTTAGCAGTTTGCTAACTTGACAAATAAAGGGACTCTACCTCAAATGAAAACTTGTAATTTCTTTCCATAGCTAAAATACACACAGGCGTACAGTGCTGAATCCAAATTTTAAATTTACAATTACAAATTGAAACACCATATGGCTTCATAATTAGATTGTTGTTTTCCCACAACTCCCTGGCCTGTGAGGATAGGTGTTATAAATAGTAAACAGAAATATTAATAGTCGATGCTTGTGGTTTTGAAACATTCTTGATGAAATAAACTCTTCATAATAGACGGAGAAAGGGAATACCGTGTGAAGTGAGATTGACTTGTTCCAAACACCACGCTCTCTTCAGCCCTCTTGAGTTACTAGCTGCCGCTATGAAAACCGCCGACCACTGCTTCCTAACACGCCCAGCAGCCACAGCCCACTCACCTCACTCCCAGCAACTGCTCCTGCTCGTGGGGTCGACCCGGGCTGGCTCTCAACCCACGTGCGACGCTGTTCTAGGAGCCGCTTGGACCTCCTCGGCCCTCCACGAGCAAGTGTGGGTGAGAGTCGGGCTCCGAGGACGAGCTCCACATATATATTCCAGGCAGATACTCGGGATAGACCTGGCTGAAAGTAGAAGCCTGATCGTCAGCATCTCGCTCGGTCCGCCAGGCTGTTACCTGGAGCACCTCGCGGCGTTCAAGCAGACTGTAGTTAAGGGCGAGCTACGATCTTGAGTTGACCCATTTATATTAGTAGAAGGAGGAAATCAGACATATCACCTGGCTGATAAAACTAACTCATAGTTTTCAAAACAGAAGTCTGAAACGTAGTAGCTTGTTGTTTTTACTTCATATAATTGTTTCAACCTGTTGAAATAAAGTCACATTTTTTGTGTGATAAAGTTTATCTGAAAAGCAGCACATAATATAGAAACTCTGGCCTAATGCTTTCTGCATGGCTCGCATAAAATTAACATAACGTGTACTTGTTAAGTAAACACTCATTCAGAAGGATAATAATGAAATACCAGGGCCCAGATTTTAGAAGGCCTAGCTCCATTCTAACACCACGTTAGTGTATTTTTTTTACGGTAATGTTGCATTGGAAGGCCAAAAACAGCACGCCATATTTCCAAAGTGGCCAATGCTTGCATTGCTCCACTTTGTAACCCTTTGTGTCACATTATGTCTGCTCCAGGTATAATGTATGCAAGGGGGGGGGCCTTCCAGCACTAGGGGCGCTGAAACAATAGCGCAAAGAATTCTAAGAGATTTAATTGAGTCATTTTTATTGACATTTTCAACACCTGCTAAGGGAGGCTCCCATTGTTTTCAATGGGCCTCTGGGAGCAAGCGCCAGACTAGCGTAAAAAATTATGATGCTAGTACACCTGACTACCGCAATGTTGCACCATATTTTAAATATGGCGCACACATGGTGGTGTTAGGGGGGGCGCTAAGGGGCGCAAGAAAAGTGGCGCTGCACCTAGTGCAGCGCCACTTTTCATAAATTTGCCCCTAGATGTTTATTATTTAGTAGAATCCCAGGCTTAGTAGTAGATCCTTTAATCCAATGAATTATACATTTTGATGTGTTGTTTTGTGGCTATTTGTGGACTGTTTTCTTACGTTGTGTCCTGTTTTATTTTATTTCTGTTAGTTTGCTTTGTGAGGTTATTTCTTTGTAGATGTCAAGAAATGTTGCTACATTTTCAGCATAAAGCAGCATATTTGTTTAATGTTTCAGTGACAAACAACATTTTGCCATCATGTAAGGTGGTACAATACTGCTACTGCAGCTCTTCAACTATTTATGACATCTGTTAGCCAGTGGCGTAATGAAACGTGAGGCTCCCCTCTGCGCAGTACATAGAGAGGCTTACCTTTGGAGCCACTCAGGAGCTGTCAGGCCAGAGCACTGTGCAGAGTAGGCCCCCTGGAGCTCAGCCCCCCACCTCCCCACACCACCGGGGCTGTTGGGCCTTTGTGAAGCCATTGCAGTCAGCAGACATGTTGTGGCAGAGACACGTTATAATTTAGCACTTCTAGGGCAGAATCCCAAAATGTTTTCAACTGACACCATTTCATGTCCTTGGTGGTAAGGGAAGACAGTGCTTGCTCCAAACACGTTTTACCACTGCATTATAAAAGCAGAATTCTGGAAATGGAGAGGAATGTGCATATTTGCTGTGCAGCAGTTTGTAGAGTGGTAATGTAACTGTTATTTTTTGTTCTGCTATGGGTTTCTGAAGCATTACTGCAATATGATTTTGTTGTGGTGCACTGTATTTTTCATGCTATGTTATTTTAGACTGTTTTGTCATGATGTTTTAATTGTGCTGTTTTTTTGCATTGTATACTATTGCATTATGTACTCTTATTTGTTTTAAATATGATGACAAATGCAGCTACATTTCCAGCCAAAACCAGAACATGCCTTGAATTCCAGTGACAATTGACCATTTACCATTGGCAAATGTAGTAAAATAGAACTGATCTTTTTTTTTTTTTTTTAGTTTGTTCATTTTTTAAAATCTCTTTGTTGTGTGAGATACAACAACTTATAACATCGACAACCGAGTGGCTACTTGCGGTCCATAATAATCGGATCAATTTAAAATAGGGAAAAAGACAGAGGGAGAAGTCCCTGGCGGGAGGGAGGAGAGCACACAGGGGTTTTCATATCTCAGTATTATTAATATTATTAACAAGCAATGTAGAACTTCCATTAACAGAGTCAAAACACAACAGGAGGCAGGCAATCTGATGTATCACATCTGCACGTGTCGCAACAGCTAAGTTCATTCTGTGTTTGAGTGTTCCAGGGGCCAGTCACATCTGTGGGTATCTAATATCCGCCCATTCTGCTATAGGTGACAATGGTCATCATTGTAAGTGACGACCACCCTTGTCCCTACTAGCCCTTTACTTTGGGCCTCCCACCAGGGTTCAGAGTAGAGACTGTGTTCTCCTTTGCTAATTCCAGGATACCCAGTTGTTAGAAATGGGGTCTTTGGTTAGCAGTCAGGTTATCCCCTGTCCAAGCAAGGACCCTCACTCTAGTCAGGGTAAGTCACACACAAACCAAATTATCCTGTGCCGACCCTCTGGTAGCTTGGCACTGAGCAGTCAGACTTTTTTTTTTTTTTTTGATAAAGACATTTTTATTGGTTTTGCAAAAAATAAGGCAAAATACATACATGTAATTGGGTGCCAACGTGCACCAAACAATGGTCAATCCCTAGTCTCAGACAATACACTGTGTGTGAAGATTATGCATCTCTCCGTAAAGTATCCCATGCTTGTTACCACCCTTTAAAGGGGGGAGGGGGAAGCCCGTTTAGGTTCTTTCTGGTGCTGGGCCAGTCGACAATGCAGGGAGGTTGAGTGTAGTGGCATCCCATTTCCCCCAAACCTTATCATATTTATTCGGGCACCCTCTGGCCTCGTAAACAAGTTTTTCACGTTGAGCACACCAATCCACTCCTCTTTTCCATTTAGTCAAAGCTGGTGCGTTTTGGGCTTTCCAGTCCGTCATTATGTCTCTTTTGGCCACTAAGCATGCCACCCCCAGAAAGGTCCGTTCCGCTCTCCTCAGTCCAGTGTCACCCATGATCCCCAATAGGAGCAGCATTGGCGTCAACTCGATGTCAGATTGTAAGGCCGTTGAGATCTCCATGATAACAGCCCCCCAGTAAGCTTTAATAATTGGGCAGGACCATACCATGTGGAAAAAGTCAGCGTCTGGGTCCCCACATCGTGGACAGTCAGCTGCGTCACGGAGACCTGCCCTGAACAACCTGACGGGTGTTAGGTAAGCAGTATGGAGATAGTAAGTCTGTATTAGACGGAGACGAGTCGTCATCGTTAAAGTGTGTGGAGCTGCCAATGCTTCGTTCCAGCCTACCTCTTCCATAGGACCCACCCACCCTTCCCATCTCTGACGGAGTCCCTCCATGGCAGCACCAGTGGTGGCAACCAACGAGCGATATATCTGGGAGACACCTCCTCTACCTAGGCTCCCCATCAGGGCTTTCGCCTCCATAGGGCTATATTCAGGTATGTTATCCCCTGTCCGGATTTCTGTCAGCAAGGCGTGGCGGATCTGGAGATACTTATGGAATTGCGTCTTATTTAGTGAGAACATTTTCTGGAGGTCTTCAAAAGAGCGCATATGTGAGCCATCCCATACATCGCCTAGTGTAGAAATACCAATGTTGTCCCACTTCTGGAATCCCTCCAATCTCGCTATCTCTCTTAAGTGTATTCCCTGCCATAGTGGAGTCTGATGGGTGAGGCGTCCCCACCACCCTGTCACCTTTTGGGCCAT
Organism: Pleurodeles waltl; assembly: GCF_031143425.1. Lineage (NCBI taxonomy): Eukaryota > Metazoa > Chordata > Amphibia > Caudata > Salamandridae > Pleurodeles > Pleurodeles waltl. The sequence goes on along the minus strand of NC_090437.1, from coordinate 431,452,868 downwards.
CCGCCAACCCCGCAGTACCACTCCGGTCACCTCCGGGGTCCCACGCGAGATCGGGCCTCCATACAGAGCATCAAAGATCTTTGGATAACTCATGGTCTGAAGTTCTAATCGATACGCCGGATCTGTCCATCCACCCCCTACCCAATCATTTATCACTAGTATTTGCATTGCTAGGTGGTAGTAATGGATGTTGGACATTCCCAATCCCCCCTCAGAAACGTCCCTCTGGCATGTTTTAAGCGCCAATCGAGGACGGGAGCCATTCCATAAAAATTGGTGTGCCTGTGAGTCCATTTCCCTGAACCATCTCATGGGGATAGGGTAAGGGAAGTTCTGGAGGAGGTAAAGAAGTCTGGGGAGAACCATCATCTTGTAAAGAGCGATTCTCCCATACAAGTTAAGGGGGAGGTCACTCCAACGTTGGAGGTCATTTTTTATTCTTTTGGTTAATGGTGTGATGTTAAGCTCCCATGTTAGTTCAGGGAGCAAGGAGACATGCACGCCCAGGTATTTAAAACTATTTCTTCGTATTGGAATGTTTTGCTGCCAGTCTATGCAGTCTCGAGATTGATGGAGAGGGACCAGCAAGGACTTACTAGGGTTCAGGGTCAGTCCTGAGGCATCCGAGAAGAGATCTAGAATTTGTAGAATGCGGGGGCCACTTTTGGCTGGGTTTGAGATGTAAAGCAGGACGTCATCCGCGTACAGTGCCACGCGGTCCTCTTGGCAGACGGGCCAGGACCAGCCCTCTATCAGCGGATCTTCCCTTAACATTTTCGCCAGAGGCTCTATTGTTAATGCAAAAAGCAAGGGGGATAATGGACATCCCTGCCTGGTGCCACGGCCGATAGGGAATGGGTCTGAGATTACTCCGTTTACTTGGACATGTGCTGTGGGATTAGAATAAAGTAGCTTCACCAATCCTCGGAATCTGGGCCCAAGGCCGTTGCTTTGTAGGACGTTTTCGAGGTAAGACCAGTCTACCGTGTCAAAGGCTTTCTCGAAGTCGAGTAGAAGCAAAGCCAGAGGGGCTCGAGACAGAGTCTTTTGATGCGCCAACGCTAGGTGTAATCTCCTAATACAGTGTCTAGTGCTACGGGCAGGCATAAAGCCACATTGGTCAGGATGCACCAGTGTGGGTATGGCGTCTCTTAGTCTTGAGGCGAGGATTGAGGCTAGGACCTTGACTTCAGTGTTCAGGAGTGAAATGGGTCGGTATGCCGAGCAGTGTTGCGACGGGGGTTGTGTCTTGGGGATCACTACTATTGTCGCTAGGTCAATCCCAGGAGGGAAGTGGCCCTTCCGCTCAGCTTCTTCGTACATGTTGAGCAGATGTGGAGCCAGAATATCGCTGCATTTCTTATATAACTCTGGTGGGAATCCATCAGGACCTGGGGTCTTGCCTGATGCCAAGTTGGCAATCGCGCTGGTTATTTCTGTGAGGCTAATTGCCTCATCCATACTGCTCCTGGCCGTCTGGGAGACTCTGGAAAGAGTTATGTCGTTCAGGAGGGGGGATTCCCTTTCAATGGTGGGCCGAGGGTGCTCTGCGTATAGGCGTGCATAGTAAGAGGCAAAGCTCTGAGCTATCTCGATGGGCGCTTTGGAAAGAGCACCTGAGTCGTCTCTAATCTCAGGTATGATTCTATTGGCCAGGGGGCTTGTGGCTAGCCAATGCAAGAGTTTTCCATTCTTGTCCCCCCAGCCATATATTCGGGCGGCCGATGCTCTCCAAATGTGTTTTGCTGACTCAAGGACCAAATTTCTGATTTCCTCTCGGGTCCTAGTAAGTTGCCTCAGAATAGAGGCCGAGGATAAGGTCGTTTGTTGGCGCTCCAGATTCAGCGCCTCAGCCTCCAACTCAGACACTCTTGAGTCCCGAGCGCGTTCACGTGCACGAAGAAGACTCTTGGCATGCCCTCTTAGTGTGGCTTTGCCGGCAGCCCATATTATACCTGGGGACAGGACCGTTCCCAAATTCAACTCAAAATATTGAGCAAGGCGGTCTCTTATTTCAAGGGTATATTCGTTGTCTTGTAAGCACCATGCATTCAGGCGCCACAATGGGCGCCTGGTGGGGTCCGTCCCACCCAGTCGGACTCGTACAGGTGCGTGGTCTGAGACCCCTCGTGGCAGTATATCAGCCCCCGTGACACCGATGACGTCTAATGCAGGCATAAATATTAAATCAATTCTGGAATGTGTCCAGTGGGCGGCTGATGTGTGTGTGTATTGACGTTCTTGAGGGTGCCAGGTTCTCCATACCTCGCAGAGGCCGAGGCTCTCCACCCATCCGTTAAGACTCGCAGCCCGAGAGGCCCTACCAGTGGTAATGTCCCCGGATATATCCAGTCTGGGGTCCAGAACAGCATTAAAATCCCCTCCTATCAATGTGGTTCCCTGGGGGAGTTCCGCTACCACCTGGCGGAGTGAGAGTAGGAAGGCGTCGAATCCCGCTGGGGGGGCGTATGCGCATACAAGGTTCAGCGGTGTACCGTGAAGCATCCCTGAAGCAATTACAAATCTGCCCTGTGGGTCAGACAGCGTAGATGTTATCACCATAGGTAGAGAGTGGCTGAGTAGAATGGCCACTCCCCTGGATCCCCTGGAGAAACCTGCGTGGTAAACCCTATCAAATCCTCCCCGTGTGAGCATAGGGCATTTAGTTCCCAGGTGATGAGTTTCCTGCAGTAGGACCACTGAGGGGGAGTATCTGCGGAGGGTGTTAAAAACTGCAGATCGTTTGATCTTATCTAAGAGCCCGTTTACATTCCAGGAGATGATTTGTGTCAGTGAGGACCAGGCGTGGGCTGCGCAGGTATCATATCTTGTTGGGTGGCTGTCAGTGGAAACAGGGATGACCGCTTAAAACATAACATTGAGGTACTAAACCTGTACCGAGTGCTACTATCTAACCCCAACTCAAACTTCTCACACCCCAACTGCCCCCCACCCCATACTCCCACCCCGGAAGCATCTGTCGCCCCTAACCCCAACCAGAACATAACAGCCAGTAAGACTGTCTTGGGAGTGGAGTGGTGGACCCCTCCATTCAGTCGGATCGTTCTGCAATCATAAGTGAAAAGTCTTCAAATCTTGTTTGGCGAACCCCGGGGGGCCGCCGAGTCATCCGACGACGCGCCCCAGGGGCCCCGCAAGGGCGGATCGTTCTCCCCGATCCCTTCCATGTGTCACAGCAAAAACTCTGTGTAACAGTTCAGCCAAGCACCGGGGACTGGCTCAGACGTCTATCATCCTCGGCTTGTATCTGTTCCTGCCCTTCTGGGGACTCGATGGAGATCTCCCCCACCCGGGAGCCAGAGTCTCCAGCCATCCCTCCACCTCCAGGAGCGGCCAGACCATCTCGCATCCCTTTCTGAGATCTGGTGCGCCTCCGGCTCCTTCGAGGTCCCCCCAAAAGGGGGGGTCTATCCCGAGCGGGCTCTCCTCCTTCTTTCAGGGCTCCCTTTCGGGCTCCAACGCCCTCCTCGGTCAGCCAGTCCCATGCCTCCTCCGGAGATTCAAAGAAATACGCCCTACCAGCCATGATGACCTTAAGCCGTGCCGGGAAGAGGAGCATGTATGAGAGTTGCATTGCTCTGAGTTTCTGTTTGACTTGCTCATACGATCGGCGGCGGGTCTGAACCTCCCGTGTGTAGTCTGGGAATATCAGGATCTTGTGGTTCTCCCATTTAAGATCTTCCAAGCGTCTCGCCTCTTTAAGGATGTTGTCTCGATCTTTAAAGTTAAAAAAACGTGCGATCATTGGGCGCTTCGTGCCGCCCGGAGCGGGGTGCGGTGCAAGGGCTCTGTGAGCGCGTTCAATTGCAAACCAGGGTGAGAGGGCCTGGTCTGGTATCCAGGTCTTGATCCAGCGCTCCAAAAATTCTGATACTTTATCCTCCTCCGCGCCCTCCGGGAATCCGATAAAACGCAGATTGTTGCGTCTCGATCGATTTTCTGCATCCTCGGCACGGCGGTGTAGCTCGCTGGTACGTGTTTGTAGCTGGGCCACTTTTGTTTTAAGATCGGCCAGCTCGTCTTCGGTCTGGGAGACCCGGCCCTCCACCTCAGTAATTCGGCTCACTGCATTTCTGAGGTCCTGTCTGATAAGGCCCATGTCCTCACGCACTTCCCCAATTTTGGTCTCCACAGCCGATTGCGACGATTGAATTGCTTGGAGGATGGCGCTCACTCCGTCAAGCGCTGGGCCTCCACTGGCGGTTTCCCCTTCTCTTCTGGGGCCCGCTGGCATCGTGAACTGGTCAATCTTTTGCTGGGAGGTCGGGGGTTGTTTGTTTGCTTTGTCCTTTCCCATTCTGTCTCAGGAAGTTGGGGGTGTCCGGTTGTCACCCAGATCCACCTCGTCCAGGTTCCTGCATCCGGGCCGTTTCGACAGGAGACCGCCTCGGAGGGGGTCTACCGGCAGGGTATCAGAGCACACGCTGGTGGGCACAGCCCAATCACCCCCCCGGGGTCCAACGGGAACCGATCCTCTCCACTCCGTTAACTCACACCGTCAGGCGACTGCCCAGCATTGCGTTGGGTCTCGCCTCGTGCCTCCAGGTCATCGGGGGCTCGCAGGACTCCTTGCCCTCCCTGCAGTCCAGGGCGTCTCCGGCAGCTCTCCCTCGTCCGGGGCCAGTCGAAAAGTGTTGCCTGCACTGCGCCCCCAGGGGGCCTGAGAGGTCTCTCGGTATCAGTCAGGATGGTGGGGTTAGTCCTTTCCTGGATTCAAGCGCCCATTGTGATGTATTGTATTGTATTGTATTGATCGGGAGTTCCCTCCCCGCCAAGCTCGTGCTGGGGTGCCTTTGTTTTCTTCTGAGAGGCGGCGGATCTCCCTCGCCTTCCAGGGCCTAACGCCAGCGATCTCTGGGGGGCCACTTACTCCGCCCCAGGCGCTCAAAGTCAATGACTGGGAGCAGGAATGTCTCACTTGGCAGCCTCTTTGTTGAGATCAGTTTTATCTTTCGGGGCCCCGCATACCTGCACAGAGGGTCCGACCCCCCAAGAGTCCTTCAGCCGCCGCTCGTGTGCTCACGGTCCAATCCTCCGGGGCCCGGATCCCGGGGCACAGCGTCGGTGTCCCCGGCGCCAATCCCTCCACTCGGGACGGCCGCCGGGCGAGCCAGCTTCCCTCAGGAGCGCGGCCGGAGTCGCGTTCACGGCCCCTCCTTGACTCCCGGGCCTCGTTCAATCCGGACGGAGGAGACCTCCTCGCGTCTCGGGATATCCCCCACTTCTCCCTGGCCCCCGCGCAGATGTGCAGCGGGGTCCAGGCCGCCAGGAGCCTCTCTCCTCACCGCAGACACGTTTCGCCTCACATCGACCCACAAGGGGCCCGGGCCCCGGATCGCAGGGCCGGCGTCTGCGGCGTCCTCCACCGAGCGGCCGCCTCAGCAGGGGAGCCTCCCACCCCGGGTTCGGCCGAGCGGCGCGGTCCCGGCCGCCATCTTGAATTTTTCGAGTCAGCCGCGGCTGGTGCTATTACGGCTCAAATATGCCGTAGGTGGTTCCAGGGGGGATCTCTGGGGTCCAGGAGCCGATGGGCACCCCCAGGGCAGCGCCAGTAGTGTGAATAGCGGCAGCTTCGTAGGGCGGATGACGGAGGGGTCCAGAGCACTCTTAGAGTGCGACCGCCATCTTGACGCCCGAAGCCACGCCCGAGCAGTCAGTCTTAACTTAGAAGGCAATGTGTAAGGAATATGTGCAAAAAACATACTATAACACAATATAGCACAAAAAAAATACACCACACAGTGTTTATAAAAAAGATATAATATTTATCTGATAAGATGCAGGTCAAAACTATTAAAATGCAATAAGTATATGTTGAGAAATCACTGAAAAGTGATATAAAGTGTTTTAAGTATTTTAAAAGCAAAACAAAGTCTCTTTCAAACACAAAGTACCTGGTTTGCGTGAAAAATCTCCGCAAAGAGCCGCAGAGGAGGAGATGCATGGAAACAAAGGGGTGTGCGTCAATTTCTCGGGCAGCACACAACGATGCGTCATTTAGTTTTTACGCAGGGACAGCTGTGCTTAGATTTCCGGCACTCGGTCATGGATCCTCTTCGGGTTGCGCGGTTTTCAGACTCCCCGGGGCCGATGCGTGGATTTCTGGCACTGGCAGGATGAAGTCAAAGGGGCTGCATCGATCCGGTGGGCGTTGCGTCGAATTGTCTACCACACAGCAGCCGCTGTGTCGATTCCTTTCTGGAAGTCGGGCTGCATTGTTCCGGGTCGGCTGTGCATCGATCCGGTGAGGCCGTGCGTCAAATTTCCGGTTGCTATACTGGTGCTGCATTGATCTTCTCATTGCAAAGTCACACAGCGTTGTTCCGGTTCAGCATGCGGTAAAAGTTCTCTGCGGTGCAGACTGTGCATCGTTTCTGGCAGTCTGTGCGTCGAATTTCACCGCACAAGGAATCTTTCTTGTAGAGATGAAGTCCTTTTGGTCCTGAGACTTCAGGGAACAGGAGGCAAGCTCTATCCAAGCACTTGGAGAGCCAGAGAGCAGCAAGGCAGCAGGGCAACAACAAGACAGCAGTCCTTCACAGAAAGCAGACAGGTGAGTCCTTTGAGCAGCCAGGCAGGTCTTCTTGGCAGGATGCAGGTTCTGGTTCTGGTTCTCTTCTCCAGGAAGTGTCTGAGTTGGTAGGGGCAGAGGCCCTGTTTAAATACCCAAATGTGCCCTTGAAGTGGGGGAGACTTCAAAGACTGGCTTAGAAGTGCACAAGGTCCCCTTTCAATTCCACCCTGTCTGCCAGGGTCCCAGTAGGGGGTGTGGCAGACCTTTGTGTGAGGGCAGGCTACTGTCCTTTGACATGTAAGTGTCAATCCCTCCACCCTCCCAGCCCAGGAAGACCCATTCAAAATGCAGATGTATGCAAGTGAGGCTGACTATCCTGTGTTTGGGGTGTGTCTGAGTGAATGCACAAGGGAGCTGTCAACTAAACCCTGCCAGACGTAGACTGGAAGGCACAGAAGGATTTAAGTGCAGAGAAATGCTCACTTTCTAAAAGTGGCATTACTAAAATAGTAATATTAACTCCAACTTCACCAGTCAGCAGGATTTTGTATCACCATTCTGGCCGTACTAAATATGACCTTCCTACTCCTTTCAGATCAGCAGCTACCACTCAGTGTATGAGGGCCGCCCCAATGTTAGCCTATGAAGGGAGCAGGCCTCACAGTAGTGCAAAAATGAATGTAGGAGTTTTACACTACCAGGACATGTAAACTACACAGGTACATGTCCTGCCTTTTGTCTATACAGCACCCTGCCCCATGGGTTTCCCAGGGCATACCTTAGGGGTGTCTTATATGTAGAAAATGGTGAGTTTAGGGCTTGGCAAGTACTTTTAAATGCCAAGTCGAAGTGGCAGTGTAACTGCACCCACAGGCCTTGCAATGGCAGGCCTGAGGCATGGTTAAGGGACTACTTATGTTAGTGGCACAGTCAGTGCTGCAGGCCCACTGTAGCATTTAATCTGCAGGCCATGGCACACGTTGTGCACTTTACTTGGGACTTATAAATAGATTAAATAAGCCAATTGGGTGTGAACCAATGTTACCATGTTTGAAGGGAGAGAACATATGCACTTTAGCACTGGGTAGCAAGGGTAGAGTGTGCAGAGTCCTAAAACCAGCAAAAACAATGTCCAAAAAGTGGAGGGAGGCAATCAAAAAGTTAGGGGTGCCCACCCTAAGGCTGTCAGGTCTAACACTAGTTATGGAAGTTCCCAATGTGTGGTGCACTGTGCTTCGGTCTGGTAACCTCATGTGCATCCTGTATCTAGTCTTCGTCTGGGCAGTGTCTCTGGTGTGTGAGCCCTTCATGCCTGGTGTCATCCCTTGTGATTTTAGGGAGGGCGGGTGTCATCCTTGGCCTCAATTGAAGTTATACATTTATACTATATTCCCAATCCTTTTATCATTAACCCCTATTGTGGAATGAGTGTAGAACCTGTTCTTCCAGCCTTCCCCATTTAAACAGATCACTCATCCAGTGATGCTTGTCCGGTGTATTCGGTGCTTTCCACTGCATTGCCAGAAGGCGAACACCATAACTATGCACCTGTGCACCTGTTTCCCCTTCTCGGACCTTGTGCGGACCCCTAGTAGACAGGATTCGGGCATAGGGGATAGTGGGTGTTCTACAAGTTCAGCTGCCAGAAGTTATTGCATGCCAGGACCATAGAACTGGTGGACAGTCCCACGTCATGTGGTAAGCGGTAGCATCTGACTTTCCGCACCCCAGAGATTAATGACTAGTGTGGGGGAACATGCGCTGGAGCCGGTGTGGGGATAAGTAAGTTTGGTGTAAGTAGATAAACTCAGTAAAGCGGAATCGTGGATTGCGCAACACCTCTTTTATCATAATGATTGCAGTGTTCCATGCCGTTTGCGATAACGGCTTTGGGAGATCCCGGTCCCATCCTGCCCTCGCTCTACTTTGTGCATCACCAGGGTTCCGGAGTAGAGTACTATACAACTGGGATATGTTGTAGTGAGATCCAAGGCCCGCTAACAAATTGTGTAATGGGGGAAATTATGGGTTCATTATCCCCGCGTTGCCATACTCTGCGTGTGAGTTGTTGTAATGCACAATAGGTTTTGAACCGTCCTGGACCTATGTCATGTACAGCTACAAGCTCAGTGTATAACATAATACTACTACCCTCTTTTAATATATCCCCAATTATTTGTATGCCTAGTTCTGGCTATGATTCAAGGGCGTGGTGAGTGTTTAATTTCCACACCTCTTGGACGGCCGATAGTGGAATCCTGGGCGAGTAAGGTGGGACCGAGCCCCCATTCAGTATGTAGCAGCGACAGCACTTATGAGCCACAATCATCAGAATGTTCGTACGCCGTGGAGAACTAGTGTGGTCCTATAGCCACCGTAGTACATTAGTATGACCCAGGTTGTCGTGCACCAACGTTATCTCTGTGCTGGGGGTTCTGTATCCATTGGAATGGCCATTGTAGTTGTGCAGCTGCATAATATAGCTAATAATTCGGTGTGCCTAGTCCCACCGCGCAAGCGGTAAGTATGTGTCGGCGTGTGCAACTCGCCGGCTGCCGCTACCCCATATTAAGTCTATCAGCAAACTATTCAGCGTTTTAACAAAGGAACGAGGGATAACTATTGGAAGTGCTGTAAAGTAGTATAGTAGTCTTAGAAGTATTATCATTTTCGCGATCGCTACTCTCCCCAAAGGAGACATCGGTAGCGAGCTCCAGAACGTTAGGGAGCCCCTGATCGATCTGACCGCACGTTCTAAATTGCCTTCCCTAAAGTCAGCTGCGTTGTGGTATATTTGAATACCTAGATATTTGAATGTGGTATAGCACCATGGTAGTCTATGAGTTGTGAGGTTTGATCTTAGTTCCTCAGGGACTGAGTCAGTGGGAACAAACAACATTTTGACCAGTTCACCTGCAAGCCAGATAGGTCCCCGAAGTGCTCCAATAATTGCAAGAGGTCTGGAAGCGATGATGTGCATTTCTGTAAATATATTAGCGCATCATCCGAGTAGAGGGATATAGGCCATCATTACAACTTCGGCGGGCAGAAAGTTGTATTCGCCGTGCGCCCGCCAATGCACCGGCACTCCTGCGGTGGCCATTAAGACATCCCCGCAGGGCCGGCGGGCGTAAACCAAGTTTCTGCCCGCTGGCCCAGTGGGGATGTCGGCCACAACACGGGAGCCGGCTCCAAATGGAGCTGGCGGTGTTGCGGCTGTGCGACGGGTGCAGTTGCACCAGTCGTGCTTTGCACTGTCTGCTAGGCCAAAGGCATGGGCAGTGCAGGGGCCCCCAGGGGCCCCGCGACTCCCCTTTGTGCCAGCCTTTTCATGGCGGTTCCTACCATCATGGAAAAGCTGGCAGAGGGGGACTCGTAATCCCCTGGGCAGCGACGCTTCCGCCACGGTCCTAATTCCGAGTTTGTACCACCAGCCTGTTGGCGGTACAAACTCCGGAACAGCCCTGGCGGTTTTTGACTGGCAGGGTTGTAATGAGGCCCATAATCTGGTGTCTGTCACCATCAGGTATGCCCCACTGTTGTGCCCATTGTCTGAGCTGAGCTGCCAAGGGTTTGATCGCTAATGCAAATAACAGCGGTGATAAGGGGCTCCTTGCCTAGTGCCCTGCCCAATAGGGAAGCTTTCCGAAATGATCTTGCCCGTTTTAACCCTAGCTGTGGGGTTAGAGTACAGAATACCAATCCATGTCAAGAATACATGGCCAAACCCCATGCTCCTCAGGACTTCTCTTAAAAAAGGCCATCTAAGAGTATCGAAAGCCTTCTCAGTATCTAGGGAAACCACAACCCTATCGTGGTCTAACTCCAGAGCAGCTGAGATGAGCTGCAACAGGCTTCTAATATTTAGGAAGGTGTTTAGTCTAATCCCTGATTAGTCTTTGTGTACCAAGTGCGGCATTAGCGGGAGCAGTCTATTTGTGAGAATCTTGCCCAATAATTTACAATCGAGGTTCGACATCGATAAAGGCCTGTATCGCCGTACATCTAGGGGGTCCCAACCTGGCTTGGGCAGGACTATTATCAATGCTTCGTGCTCTGAGTCTGAGAGCTGCCCTTTTGTTTGTGCTTCGTGTAGCATCTCTAAATATGGTTTGAGTATCTGTGCAGTGAAAGTGTGGTAGTATTCCACCGGTAGGTCATCGCTACCCGGTTCCTTGTTGTGAGCTAATTGTCGCAATGTCGACTGGATCCCTTCTACATCTATGGGTTTTTCTAACTCAATCTGTTGTATTGGAGAGAGATGAGCGAGAGGAAGTGAGTGAAAGAAGTTTGCTACCCGTGTAGCAGGGGGGTTGGTTCCTGCCTCACATAATCTGCTGTAGTATTGCTTAAAGGCATAGTTTATATCTGCCTGAGTGTTAACCATTCTCCCAGAGTCAAGCCTTATGGCTCCTATAGGAGTGCGATGTAGCTCACCACAAATCTCTGAGTGTTTCCTAGTGATGTAATGTCGATAATCATATTTCCGCAGGCGCATGTCCACCTCATTCCTTCGTGTTCATGATTCACGAAGGGCATCAGGGTCGAGCGTGCCCTGCGCCACTGCACACTCCACGTTTCATAGGTCTGTTTCTAGTTGTGTCAACTCGCGGGACAGCGTGCGTCGCACACCTCCTGCTGCAGACAGACAGTGGCCTCTCACCACAACTTTGAGAGCATCCCATTCTGCTGTGTGCAATGTGGCCATCCCCCGTTTAATTCGAAATATTTAGAGATGTACTCAGCCATTTCCTGGCAAAACGGAGGATCCAACCGCATGTCTGGTTGCAGGCGCCTTGTGGGTATGCAAGTGCAAGTTCTACCCCATTGCATAGAGGCCATCAAGGGGCAATGGTCTGATAGAGTTTTAGCCAAATAGAATGCCTCACTGATAGTACTAGCCAGTCTAATAGAGCTGAGCAGCAAGTTTATGCAGGTGTGTAAGCGATGAAACTGGGAATAGAAAGAGTATTCCCTATCTAGAGGGTGGAGAAGGCGCCACACATCACAGAGTCCCCTTTCGGATATCCACTTCATCAGCACATTTGATATTTTTCTACTGGGAGCACCGTCTAGCGGTGGATGAGACCTATCCTTGTCTATGTCTGGCAAACAGTTTAGATCACCTCCCCATGTGATATTGGTTGTTGGGTCCAGGAAGAGTGTAGGCGTGATCAATAGGAGGAAGTCACCCTGTTTCGAATTGGGAGCATATGGCCCTGCTATGGATAGTGGTTTGCCATCTAGTGAGCCTTTCATTAAAACATAACGGCCATCAGCGTCTGTCATGCAGTGCCCCACCTTGTATGGAACCTCTGGAGACATCCACACCAGCACCTCTTTGGTGTATGCTGACGTTGTTGTACCGAATATTTGTCCCTACCATTTAGTTTTGAGGGTGTGTAGGTATGCTGCTGTGAGGTGGGTTTCTTTCAGTATTGCAATGTGTGTTCTGTGCCATTTGAGGTATGTGTATATCATGCTGCATTCAGTGGAATTGGCCATGCCTCTCATGTTCCACATTAATACGTTATAGACGTCAGTGCCCATGTGTTTTCGAAATTGTGAAGTAGTATGTGGTCGGATCATCTCTACCCGTGTGTTCGGCCTCCCCTCCCTGTTGCAGCTTGGTCGGTGTCGAAGAGTATGTATTAGAATAGTGACAATAAACAAGGTGCCAACTTACTGGGCTACGCCCAACTTGTAACGTGTAGGCACAACGGGTGCCACAATTAACAATGGTTTGAACAGTGTCCCTTTGGGAACCCATGGGGTGTGAAGGGGTGTGGGTGAAAGGAATAAAAGTGACGTGGGCTTCGGCCCGATTCAAGAAAACTTCTCGCACATTCTACCCCATCTGCGTCATTTGTTGTGCCAATGGCTTGGTGTCAGGCCTCGTTGGGGAGGCACCGAACAGGCCAGTGAGTAGCTACAGTGGGGGGTAATTGCTGAGTCACCTCAAACCTTCCATCAATAACCATACCATTCTCTGAATCTTCTGCGCAGCCAGAGATTCTTTAGTCTAGATCCTGGGGCTAGGATAAGGCACCTAGAACCACGTATGTTGAACAAATTCAGATGTCGTATGCTGTGCGTGGAGTGAGTTCTGGACTAAGGGCCTGATTCTAACTTTGGAGGACGGTGTTAAACCGTCCCAAAAGTGGCGGATATACCACCTACCGTATTACGAGTCCATTATATCCTATGGAACTCGTAATACGGTAGGTGGTATATCCGCCACTTTTGGGACGGTTTAACACCGTCCTCCAAAGTTAGAATCAGGCCCTAAGTGTGGAAGGGGACGTGGAGGCACTAGAGCGGCCCTATGATGAGTTCAAGTCCATGCTTTTGTCCTTGCAAAGGGTGGCATACTGATTAGATGCAAGCTGATTGGCTTCTATCATGGCTTGTGCCTGGCTCTTGGCCGCTTGTGCCCTGGATGGGTGCCCTGTGATTCCACATTTTTTCTTGCGCCGAGATTAGGTTGGTGTTAGAAATGGGGACTTTGGTTGACAGTCAGGTTACCCCCTGTTCAAGCAAGGACCCTCACTCTAGTCAGATTCAGAGAATCACCCTCAGCTAACCCCTCCTTACCCCCTTGGTAGCTTGGCAGAGCAGTAGGCTTAACTTCAGAGCGCTAGGTGTAAAGTATTTGTACCAACACAAACAGTAACTTAATGAAAACACTACAAAATGACACAACACCAGTTTAGAACAATAGGAAATATTTATCTAAACAAAACAAGACCAAAACGACAAAAATCCAACATACAACAGTCAAGTTATGTATTTTTAAAGATTAAACTCAAAAATAGCGCTTAGAAGCAAAAATGCTTCGATGAGATGTTAACACGGCCTCGTGACAGAGTCGTTCCCAACAAGCCGACACCAGCGGCGCCGGACACGGAGTCGTGTAGACCCCCAAGTACAGTACCTTTGGTGAAGAGTGAAAACAAGCCGATGCGCGAAGTCGGGAATCGCGGCGTCTGTGCGAAACGTTGAATCTGGGCACTTCAAGCGGCATCGGTCACGACGTGGTGCGCGACTTCCACGGAGTTGCGGACTTCAGCGGGGCTGCTGCGGCGTCGGGCCTGTGAAGAGCGTCGCGTTCCAGCGAAGGTCACGGGGTCAGGTGCAGGCGGCGTTACCGGATTCAGCAGCGGCGTCGGTCCGAAGTCGTCCGAAGTCGATTTCCTTGGATTCCACCAGCTTTCCTTTCAAGGGCCCAGGGGCTGGATAGGGCACCACTTGTCGGGGCAGGAGTTTCTCCAGAGACTCCAGGTGCTGGCAGAGAGAAGTCTTTGCTGTCCCTGAGACTTCAAACAACAGGAGGCAAGCTCTAACTCTACCCTTGGAGATTTCTTCACAAGATGGAAGGCACACAAAGTCCAGTCTTTGCCCTCTTACTCTGGCAGAAGCAGCACTGCAGGAATTCTCCACAAAGCACAGTCACAGGCAGGGCAGCACTTCTTCCTCAGCTATCAGCTCTTCTTCAGGCAGAGGTTCCTCTTGGTTCCAGAAGTGTTTCCTAAGTCTGTAGATTTGGGTGCCCTTCTTATACCCATTTTAGTCTTTGAAGTCACCTTTCTTCAAAGGGGACTGACACCTACTTGTGAAATCCTGCCTTGCCCAGGCAAGGCCTCAGACACACACCAGGGGATTGGAGCCGGCATTGTCATAGGCAGGCACAGTCTTTTCAGATGAGAGTGGCCACTCCACCCCTCCCTCCTAGCAGAGATGGCTAGTCAGGAAATGCAGGTTACACCCCAGCTCCCTTTGTGTCACTGTCTGGTGTGAGGTGAAAAACAACCCAACTGTCAAACTGACCCAGACAGGGAATCCACAAACACGGCAGAGTCACAGAATGGTTTAAGCAAGAAAATATGGCGCATCAGCTACCAGCGCTTAATGACACCATGGTTGTGCCGTATTTATCAGACGGTGCACCATGGCAATCGTTAGCAGAATAGTGTCAAAAATGTTGATGCTGTTGAGGTGCTTTCCTACAGTAGCCTCCAAAATGTTGACGCTAGTGCAGCAAAGTGTAAGGAGGCTCATAGGTTACTATGGGAGCTTCATTTAAACACCTTCTCTGAGCAGACGTCAAAAATGATGCCAAAAATGGTGCAGTGAAATCTTTCAAATTTCACTGTGTCATTTTTGCTGGCCCGTAGTGCCGGAATGCGCCCCTTGCATAAATAATGCCTGGCACAGGCATAATGTGGCACAAGGAGTTACAAAGTGGTCCAATGCATGCATTACACCACTTTGTAAACATGGTGCAGCATTATAGCAACTTTAGAGTTGCCTTACCATTTTAAAAAATGACGCTATGGTAGTGGCAAGGTGGCGCTGGGAGCTCTTAAATATGCCCCTAAGTTTTCTTACCACAGTTTTGGCATTTTTCAAAAAGGTGTCCCATTTTTCCTATTTTTGTGCCTTCAACCTAATTCCAAACTCAGCAAGGGGTCATATGTGTATATCCCTCAAGGTTTCACCAAAGAAACTAAATGTTAAAAAAATATTAAAAATGGATGGGAAAAACAGACATTTGTGACAATGTTTTATCTGTTACATTTTGTCATGATGGCCCATTTACAAATGTAATGTACCCTCATGTTTGCTAGGTCCCCCTGATTATGTAGATATATAGGGCTTCTACCTTCTCCAAGAACCTGAGGTATCCAGAGCCAACAACTGAGTGAGTATAGACCAATTCATATGGTGAAATATGTAGAGTGAAAAATATGTATCAAGGTAACCTATGTATTTCTGAAATGGGCACAAGTTGTGTAGTTTAGAAGCAGTGGTTATTTGTACATCTCTGAATCAGTAGGTATCTGTATGAGCATACGATTTAGAGGATATTTTGCAAAATGTCTTCTTTCTTACATACTGGCTTACAATTGTGAGGCACAAATGCAGCAAAATCTAATTGGAAATATCCTACTATTCTATGCTCCCACATGTCTTCTGATAACAAATATGTACCTCACTTATGCAGTAGGACTAGTGCCTGTGTCAGGAAACAGCACAAAACGTAACATGGATATATCACATTTTTCCATGCAAAAATTACCCAAGCTCAGCAGGCACATAGGGAAACCTAGCAAACCTGTACATTTTAAAAAAATGGGTACCTAGGGTAATCGAGGCTGGGGTGACTCGCATGGCTCTCACGAAGTAGCTTTACCCAGAATCCCTTGCAAACCTTACATTTTGACTAAAACATATTTTCCTCATATTTCTGTGATGGAAAGTTCTGGAACTTGGAGGGAGCCGCACACTTCCTTCCCCCCAGTATTTCCCCAAGTCTTCTGATAAAAATGATACCTCACCTCTGGGAGCAGTCCTAGTGCCAGCGACAGGAAATGGCTCAAAATGCAACATGAATACATCACACATTCCACATAAACTGACCTTTTTTTGCAAAGTGGGTAGCTATGGATTTTGGGCCCTAACTCAGGGACCACTTAGGGAAACCTGGCAAACCAGCACATTAAAAAAAATTAGACACCTGGGGAATTCAGGGTGGGTGACTTTTGTGGCTTGCACCAGGTTGGTTTAAACGGAATCCGTTGCAAACCTCAAACTTTGACTTAAAAAACAAATTTTTCTCACATTTCTGTGATGGAAAGTTCTGGAATCTGAGGGAAGCCACAAACATCATCCCACCCCCAATTTTCCTCTAGGTCTTCTGATTAAAAATGGTTGCCAGCTTAAGTGGGTAGTCCCAGTGTCCCACAACAGGAAACAGCCCATAAAACAATATGGACACATCATATTTTTCCACTCAAATGGACCCGTTATTTACAAAGTGTGTAGCTGTGGATTCTGGGCCCTAACTCAGGTAGCACCTATGGAAACCGAACAAACCTGCACAATTTTATAAACTAGACGCATTGGGGAATCCAGAGTGTGGTGACTTGTGTGGCTCTCACCTGTTTCTGTCAAACAGAATACCTTGCAAACCTCAAATTTTGATTAAAACATATTTTTCTCACATTTCTGTGATGGAAAGTTCTAGAATCTGTTAGGAGCCACAAACGTCCTTCCTCCAGGCAATACGCAAATTCTCCAATTAAAATGGTACCTCACCTATGTGGGAAGGCATAGTGCCTGCAACAGGAAACTACCCCAAACACAACATGTATACCTCACATTTTTTCACTCTAAACTGACCCTAGTTCAGCCCACACCTAGCGAAACCTAGTACATTTCTAAATTGTTTCAAAAGAGATAACTAGGAAAATCAAGGATGGGGTGACTTACATAGCTCTCACCAGGTTGTTTTACCCAAAATCCCTTGTAAACCTCAAACTTTCACCAAAAACACATTTTCCTCATATTTCTGTGATTAAACACTCTGGAATTTGTGGCAAGCCACAGACATTCTTCTTGTCAGCATTCCTCTAAGTCTTCTGATACAAATGGTACCTCCCTTGTGTAGATAGGCCTAGTGCTCATGACAGGAAACGGCCCAAAATGCAACATGGATACATCAAACTTTTTCCACTCAAAACTGAACTGTTTTATGCAAAGCTTGTTGCTGTAGATTTTGGGTCCTAACTCAGGGGGCACCTATGGAAACCTAGCAAACCTACACATTTTTAAAAGCTAGACACCTAGTGAAATCCAGGGTGGAGTGACTTGTACAGAGAATCTCTTGCAAACCTCAAACTGTGACTAAAAACACGTTTTCCTCACATTTCTGTGATGGAAAGTTCTGAAATCTGTGGAAAGACAAAAACTTCCTTCCACCAAGCATTCCCCTAATTCTTCCAATACAAATTGTACCTCACCAGTGTGTGTAAGGAAATGACCCAAAACACAACATGGACACATCACGTTTTTACAACAGCTGACCCGTTTACTATAATTTGGGTAGTGTGGATTTTGGGCTTTAACTCAGGAGACACCAAGGGAAACCTAACAAACCTGTACATATTTGAAAACTAGGCAACTAGGAGAGTTCAGGGTGGTGTGCCTTGTGTAGATCTCATTTGGTTTCTCTACCCAACAATGGCATGCAAACCCCACACATTGCTGAAATCATTAGTTTTCCTTATATTTCCGTGATGGAAACGTTTTGCAGGAAACTACAAAGTTCCTACCACCCAGAATTACCTAAAGTGTTCCGATAAAACCGCTGGCACATTTGTATGGATAGGACTAGTGTCTGTGACAGGAAAGGATCAAACCAAGGTCAATGGGAGCCCTTGCATGGGGACTCCTATTGACCACAGTTTGATCTGTTCCAATCTTGGCCACACACACAAATGAGGTACTGTATTTATTGAGAGACGTAGGGGAATGCTGTGTGGTAGTAAATTTGTGGCTCTCTGCAGATTTCAGAAGTTTTCTTCACAGAAATATGAAGAAAATGTGTATTTTTAGTCATTTGAGGTTTTCAGGGAAATATGAGTGTGGGATGCATGTGAAGCACACTGCCCAGACTCCCGCAGATGTCTAGTTTTCAGAACTGTCTGGGTCAGATAGGTTTTTCTAGGTGGAACCTACCCAAGCCCAAAAGATGCAGCAATTCACCATTGCAAGTGGGGCAATATTGGGAGTTACCCACACTCTCCTCCCCCATATTTAAAAACAACACCAAAATAATCAAATGTCCTCTCACTAGCCTTTGGGATGGGATGCTTTAGTTTTCAGGGGAAAAGAAGGACTGCTGAGATTTTAGGGCTAAGTGTGGGGGCTTATATTATGATGGAAAGACCCACCCCATTATTTTATTAAAAATATATATTAGTGCCATACAGTGAGATTTCTGCCTCAGAAATGCAGATCAAGAGTAAATACCCCATCTACCCCATGGGCATGGCCATGCCCATTTTGGGCAACCCCACCCCTATATAAAAAAATAAAAAAATCAAGTGGCATCTTCCTTGGGGGCAGATTGAGGATAACTACCACAATCTGCCAACGGGGGCAAAAAGAATGTTGTCCGATTTAGTTGGGGTGTGGGCATATGTGGGAGGCTGGCCTGGCTTATAGTGGGTACCTTGTGGTACTTACACCTTGTGCCAGGTCTAGTTATCCCTTATTAGTAGATTAGTAGTGTTCTAGCAGCTTAGGCTGATAGAGGTAGCTATAGCAGAGCAGCTTAGGCTGAACTAGGAGACATGCAAAGCTCCTACCATACCACTTATATCACTTAGCACTATACCATAAGAAAACACAATACTCAGAGTTACTAAAAATAGAGGTACTTTATTTTACTGACAATATGCCAAAAGTATCTCAGAGGATATACTCCCTTAGGAGGTAAGTAATATACACAAAATATACACACAAAGCAAAATCAGGTAAGTAAAACACTTAGAAAAGTAGTGCAAACACTGTAGAACACAATAGAATGCAATAGGAGAAAATAGGCCTAGGGGAAAAACAAACCATATACTTCAAAAGTGGAATGCAAATCATAAATAGATCCCAGGCCTAGTGTAGTGTGTAGGGGGTCGCTGGGAGTGTAAGAAAACACTAAGGGTGTCCAAGATACCCCACCCCCAAGACCCTGAAAAGTAGGAGTAAAGTTACCCTACTACCCCAGAAGGACAGTAAAGTCGAGATAGGGGAATCTGCAAAGACAACAACTGACTGCAAAGCACTGAAGACAGATTCCTGGACCTGAGGACCTGCAAAGGAAGGGGACCAAGTCCAAGAGTCACGCAAGTGTCCAGGGGGGCAGGAGCCCACTAAACCCCGGATGAAGGTGCAAAAGGGCTGCCTCCGGATGGAAGAAGCCGAAGATTATGCAACAACAGAAGGTGCCAGGTACTTCTCCTTTGGTCAGAAGATGTCCCACAGTGTGCTAGAGGATGCAGAGTTGTTTCCACGAAGAAAGATTGCAAACAAGCCTTGCTAGCTGCAAGAGTCGCGGTTGAGGATTGTGGGTGCTGCCAGGGCCCAGGAAGGACCAGGAGGTCGCCCCTTGGAGGAGGAGACAGAGGAGACACAGCACAACAAAAGAGGGTCCCACGAAGTCGGAGTCCAACTCAGCAAGTTGGGCAATGCAGGACGGAGTGCTGGGGACCTGGGCTAGGCTGTGCACAAAGGAAGTCTTGCAAAAGTGCACAAAAGCCAAAGCAGCTGCAGTTCACGCAGTACACAGGATTACTGTCTGGAGTGGGGAGGCAAGGACTTACCTTCACCAAATTTGGTCAGAATGGCCACTGGACTGTCTGGGACACTTGCATCCAGCTCCTGTGTTCCTGGGACCACGCTCATCAAGATGAGAGAGGACACAGAGGACCGGTGATACAGAAGTTTGGTGCCTGCGTTGGCAGGGGGAAGATTGTGTCGACCCACAGGAGATTTCTTCTTGGCTTCCAGTGCAGGGTGAAGGCAGACAGCCCTCAGAGCATGCACCACCAGGAAACAGTCGAGAAAGCCGGCAGGATGAGGCGCTACAATGTTGCTGGTAGTCTTTTTGCTACTTTGTGGCGGTTTTGCAGGTGTACTGCAGCAGTCAGCGGTCAATCCTTGGCAGAAGTCGAAGAGAGAAGTGCGGAGGAACTCTGGTGAGCTCTTGCATTCATTATCTGGTGAGATACACACAAGAGAGACCCTAAATAGCCTTCAGAGGAGGATTGGCTACAGAGAAAGGTAAGCACCTATCAGGAGGGGTCTCTGACGTCACCTGCTGGGACTGGCCACTCAGAGGTGTCCATTGTGCCCTCACACCTCTGCATCCAAGACGGCAGAAATCTGGAACACACTGGAGGAGCTCTGGGCACCTCCCCTTGGGAGGTGCTGTCAGGGGAGTGGTCACTCCCCTTCCCTTTGTCTAGTTTCGCGCCAGAGCAGGGCTGGGGGGATCCCTGAACCTGGGTATGATGTCTTATGCAAGGAGGCCACCATCTGTGCCCTTCAAAGCATTTCCAGAGAGCAGGAGAGGCTACTCCTCTCAGGCCCTTCACACCTATTTCCAAAGAGAGAGGGTGCAACACCCTCTCTCAGAGGAAATCCTTTGTTCTGCCTTCCTGGGACTGGGCAGAAACCTGTCTGAGGGTTGGCAGCAGCGGTAGCTGCAGAGAAAACCCCGGAAAGTTAGTTTGCCAGTACCCCTGCTCTATGCTCTATGCTGAAGCCTCGGGATGCATGGAATTGTCCCCCCAATGGGGTGACAATTCCATGATCCTAGACATGTTACATGGCCATGTTCGGAGTTACCATGGTGATGCTACATATAGGTATTGACCTATATGTAGTGCAGGCGTGTAATGGTATCCCCGCACTCACAAAGTCTGGGGAAATTGCCCTGAACAATGTGGGGGCACCTTGGCTAGTGCCAGGTGGCCCTCACACTAAGTAACTTTGCACCTAACCTTCACTAAGTGAGGGTTAGACATATATGTGACTTATAAGTTACTTAAGTGCAGTGTAAAATGGCTGTGAAATAACGTGGACGTTATTTCACTCAGGCTGCAGTGGCAGTCCTGTGTAAGAATTGTCTGAGCTCCCTATGGGTGGCAAAAGAAATGCTGCAGACCATAGAAATCTCCTGGAACCCCAATACCCTGGGTACCTAGGTACCATATACTAGGGAATTATCAGGGTGTTCCAGTGTGCCAATCAGAATTGGTCAAATTAGTCACTAACCTGCAGTGACAATTTTATAAGCAGAGAGAGCATAAAAACTGAGGTTCTGGTTAGCAGAGCCTCAGTGATACAGTTAGGCACCACACAGGGAACACATACAGGGCACACTTTATGAGCACTGGGGTCCTGGCTATCAGGATCCCAGTGACATATAGGCAAAAACAAACATCCATACAGTAAAAATGGGGGTAACATGCCAGGCAAGATGGTACTTTCCTACAGCATAGCCATGTCCATGGTGAGTAGCGCCCCACTCCTATATTTTTTTATTTAAACAACTTTCCCTGGCGTCTAGTGGACTCAGTTGGAGGCAATTACCCCCATCTGCCGCCCAGGGACAGAAAGACTGTTTCCCCATTTACCTCGGATGGAGGCATAGCCATGTCCATGTTGGGCAACTCACAACCCCTTTGAGTGGGTATTGGGGTAATTACCCCCACTGACCTCCCAGGGAGTAAAAAGACTGTTTCTCCATTTATTTGAGGTAGAGGCACAGCCAGGCACATTGTTAGCATTCCCCACCACTATATTAAAAAAAAAAAATTGCTTGGCTTCTATTGGGCTTTCTGCCGACCTGGGGGCAGTTCAGGAGTAATTACCCCAATCTTCCCCCAAGCGGGCACAAAAACTGCTTACCCCTTTCGTTGGAGTAGGGGGCATCCCCTTGCCAAGGCCCTAACCCCAAACATTCGGGACAGATCAGGGGTGACTACTCCCATCTGCAACCTGGGGGATATTAAGACTGTTTCCCCATTTACTTGGGATGTCCATGCTGGGCAGCCCCCACCCCTATACTTTTTGAACATTCCCAGGGGGCAGATTGGAGGTAATTATCCCAATCTGACTGCCGGGGGGGCAGAAAGACTGTTTCCCCATTTAATTTGGGTGGGTGCATGGCCCACTGGATACTAGTTTGTAGTCTTGGCAGATGCACCAATAGCGATAGACTTTTAAGTCAGATTCACATCCCCAAGGCTTGTTTGACATTAATGACTTCCAAAAGTGATGAAAACCTAACTAATATGCCCAGAGTAACTATGAAAAACTAATGAATATGGGACTATTTTGTGAATACGTGAGGGCAATTGAGTCTGTATCAACACCAATTATTTCAAGAGGGCAAGCAACGCCTTATCTCTTTCATTGTTAAAAAAAAAAACTTTTTTGTTGGCCAACAAACAAGATTAGGACCACTGATAGTTATAGATAACATCCATTCTTAATAAGAAACTCATTCAAAGTTTCTGGAAATTCCTGATTTGAGGAGCAACATTTCAAGAGTTAACAAAGAAACCTTGACAATTGGAAGAAATATTACCAAAAGATAAGGCTTGCTCAGGGTCAGCAGATAAGCTGGAAAACCTGGAAAGTGTGGGATGCCAGTTCATAGAGGATGAAGCTGGAGTTGCAAACATTGAAATGGAAATATTAAGGGGCAAATTTATACTCTGCGCTGAATTTGCGTCACTTTTTTTATGCAAATCTGGTGCAAACTTAACTCCATATTTATATTTTGACGCAAGACCCGTCTAGTATCAAAATATTGGAGTTAACGTCATTTTTTGTCAGCAGAAAACTACCTTGCGCCAATGAGATGCAAGGTAGGTCTTCCCGGGTGAAAAATGTCTCTAAGGCCTTTGCGCCTTATTTATCCTCCTGTGCAAAAATCATGCACGGGAGGACGAGGGCCTTAAATAATGGCGCTAAGCCTGTTTAGAGCCATTATTTAATGCCTGGGTCATGGCAGGCGTTAGGGGACCTCTGGGCCATTTTAAATGGTCAGAGGCCATTAAAACAGCCACAGGTGCCCTTTCCTGCACCCAAGGACACCCCCACCCGACCCTACCCACACCTGGAGAACACCCAAGGATGGGGGAACCATCCCAGGTGAGTCCAGGTAAGTTTTTTTTTTTTTTTATTAAACGTGCCATGGGGGGCCTAAATTGGTCCCCCCTACATGGCACTGTGCCCAATGGTCATGCCCAGGGGACAGAAGTCCCCTGGGCATGGCCATTGGGCAGGAGGGCATGACTCCTTTCTTTACTAAGACAGGAGTCATGTGCATGGGGGTTGTGTTTCAAAAAATTACGCTAGTCAGGTTAGCGTAATTTTTCTGACTCTAACCTGACTAGCACCATTCTCCTGTTTCCCCTACACCTCCCCCACCCAGTTAGCGCCATTTATTTCGACACTAATCGGGGCTTACTGCCGGCGAGCATCATTCCTTAAATATGACGCCCGGCTGGCATCTAGGATTGGCGCTAGCCGGCGGTAAACTTTTTTACGCAAAACTGCGCTAACGCAGGTTTCCCTCAAAAGGTATAAATCAGGGCCTAAATACCAGAATAATACTGTATCCATTATGGTTCAGAAGAATGCAAAATATGGGACCCTAAAAATGCAACACAAATCAGTATCTGGTGTTCTATATGCCGGAATACCTTATTGAAAGTTCTGTGGCAGTGAAGTTCATTAGTTAACAAAGAACAAGTGTTAAGTTTGACAAAGGACACAGGAAAATTGAATACAATATTTCTTCAAGCACTCATCTTTGTAAAAACATTACACATATCCACCAGTACATACTTCCTGTAATAAATGTTGCTTTGGGAAGGATCTTTTGGAAATGGTGTGGATGTCATATCTACAAGCAAAATGTCTTAAAGCTGCAAAACAATAGTATTTTTTTGATCTGACATCCATGTTTGACCTCAAAAAATTCTGAAATTTACCTTTACATACTTCTTAAGTACCTCACTGTTAAAAATGGGGTCTTTGGATGGCAGTCAGGTTACCCCCTGTCCAGGCAAGAACCTTCACTCTTGCTGGGCAAAGGAGAAACGCACCTGTTTAATCCCCACTCACCCCTGTGGTAGCTTGGCACGAGCAGGCAGGCTTAACTCAGAAGCTATTTGTAAAGTATTTGTACCAACACACAGTGAAAACACTACAAAATGGACACCACACCAGTTTAGAAACATGGGAGATATTTATCTAAATCAAACAAGATCAAAACAACAAAAATCCAACATACACAAGTTAAAATACGAATTTTCATAGAAATAAGAGTCTTAGTGCTTAGAAAACAATGGAAACGATGATTTTGCACAAAGTACCTGGTTAGTGTAAAAGATAAAGCTGCATAGGTGAGGGGGAGTCAGAAAAGGCAGCGATGCATCAACTCCTTCCATTGATTTTAGCTGAGAGGCCAGCGCTGCTTCGTTTATCAGCTGTGTTGCAGATGGTGTGACAAACTTTTCATCCCTATGGCATTCTGTGCATAGATTTTCTGCTCTTGCCTACCAACCTCATATTTCAAGGGCCCAGGGACTAGGTGGGCACCACTTGGCGGGGCAGGAGCCTCAGCAGAGTGTCCAGATCTTAGCAGATCTTACCAGAGGAAGTCTTTGATGACCCTGAGACTTCAAAACAGGAGGCAAGCTCAATTCAAGCCCTTGGAGAATCTTCACAAGCAGGAATATACCACAATGTCCAGTCGTTGTCCCCTTTGTCAGGCAGAATTAGCAACTGCAGGATAGCCCAACAAAGCACAGTCACAGGCAGGGGCAGCACTCCTCCTCAGCTCTTCTTCTTGGCAGAGGTTCTTTTTGGTTCCAGAAATGATCTATTTTTCAGGGGTTTTGGGTCCAATACTTATAGCCCTTTCTGCCTTTGAAGTAGGCCTCTGTTGTTCACAAGATCCTGTCTTGCCAAGACCAGGCCCCAGACACACAACAGGGGGTTGTAGACTACATTGTGAGAGGGCAGGCACAGCCCATTCAAGTGTAAGTGGTCACTCCTCTGTCCACTCTAGCACAGGTGGCTCATCAGGATATGAAGGCTACTCCCCAGCTCCCTTTGTCTCACTGTCTAGAGGGGATTCACAAACAGCCCAACTGTCAAACTGACCCAGAGAGGCAATACACAAATAGGCAGAGTCACAGAATGGTTAAAGCAAGAAAATGACAACTTTCTAAAAGTTACATTTTCAAACTAACAATCTAAAACCAACTTCACTACAAGATGTATTTTAAATTGTGAGTTCTGAGACCCCAAACTCCATATTTCTATCTGTCCTCAAAGGGAATCTGCACTTTAAAGTTATTTAAAGGCAGCCTCCATGTTAACCTATGAGAGAGATAGGCCTTGCAACAGTGAAAACTGAATTTAGCAGTATTTCACTGTTAGGACATGTAACACATGTCTCACCTTTAACATACACTGCACCCTGCCTATAGGGGCGACCTAGGGCCTACCTTAGATGTGCTTTACAGGCATGAAAAGGGAAGGTTTAGGCCTGGCAACTGGGTACACTTGCCAAGTCAAATTGGCAGTTTAAAACTGCACCTACAGACAGTGCAGTGGCTGGTCTGAGCCATGTTTACAGGGCTACTAATGTTGGTGGCACAGCCAGTGCTGCAGGCCCACTAGTCGCATTTGCTTTACAGTCCTGGGCACCTCTAGTGCACTTTAATAGGGACCTACTAGTAAATCAAATATGCCAATCATGGATAAGCCAATTTGCACATACATTTTACACAGGAGCACTTGCACTTTAGCACTGGTTAGCAGTGGTAAAGTGCCTATAGTATAAAAAACAGCAAAAACAGAGACCAGCACACATCAATAACCTGGGAAGCAGAGGCAAAAGGTTATGGGAGACTACGCCAAGGATGCCAAGTCTAACACTCTCCCCTAATATCTCATGGTACATAAATCCCAAATACGTTTCTATTCTCTATTTGTGAGGTTGCTACTTGTGACATACAGACAATGATATCATCAATGATGTTATTTGAGATGTCATCAGTGATGTCATTAAATTGTCATAGAATATGGCATGAGTGATGTAATATGTGAAGCCATAACCAATGCATGGCAAGTTATAGTTAGCTCTGCTAATTACAACAGGTGTATTTGTGTGTTTTGTTTTAGTTCAAAACGTTAATGTTGTCACTGACATATTCATCTAATTATAACATTGTTTTTTTCAGTGAATTTCTAAGTTTTTGTAAAAACCAAAACAGATCTTTTTTATCACACCTAAATACAATACTACATTAATCTTTGCTTTCTTCAGTGAGTTTTGAAGGTTTTTTATTGTAAAGTAATATTTTATCACCTTCCATAAAGTAAACCATGTGTGATGCACAGCCTTTAGCTGTGCATGGTGAAGGGGGTTTGGCTGTATAGCCTGGCCTATAGCCAGGCCCTGTGGCCAACACCCCCATAGGCAGCCACACCCACGTTGCACACAGCCTTATGTCTCAGGTGGCATGCGGTTGGCTGCAGAGTCTGGATTGCAGCCAGGCCAGGTGTCCAGCTCCCTGCAGGCATCCACCCGGAGACAGCCAATTCCACACAGAGTACTGCCTTGGGTCGCAAATGCACAGAGTTAGCCACAGGGCCTGTCTTGCAGTTAGGCCCTGCTTCCAACTCCCCACAGACCGCTAAACACCCAGCAGGCTGCCAACCACACACTGTGCACAGCCTTTGGTGTGCCCAGCATAGGGTTGGCCTTTAGGTCTGAGGGAACCCATCCCCTGGTTCCAAAACATATATATTAAGGAGAGGGGGGCATGTAGCCCCCACTCTGTGACCCTTAATTGGCCCTGGACCCTATTCCCTGGGGTCAGTTCCAGTTAAAATGGGAGGAGCCTGCATGGGTCCACTTCCTGAGCTTTAATCAGTCCACTTGAGCCGTATTGTGCCCCAGGGACCCCATGGCCCCACTCCCCGAGACTTCTCAGTCCTTGGGGACCCTATTCCACTTATGTTTTTAAAGGGGGATGGGGGCCACATGGCCCCTTCTCTGTTCCTATTTTGGTCCACGGACCTCATCCCTGGGGGCCCAATGTGGTACTGAAAATTCTGGACCCGTGTTATAAACATCGTCGTATCACAACAATTTTGGTATCAGTAGACCGAGAATGATTAGAATAGTATGCACAAGCATTGTATTCATATTCGGGTGACGAAATCACCCGAATATCAGAGTTTCCGTCCTGAACCCTCGTGTTGCCTTTAAACGACAGCCATTTTGTGATCGCCCTCACATAGGCCAATGACTAATGCTGAAAACGAGTCTGAAGGACACGTACATCTTTGCTGACTCCTCTTCTGACCTGGGCAAGCTGACTCCACTGCCTGAAGCCAAACCTGTTCGGCCAGTTTCTTTCCCAGTGGCCGAATGAGATTAGTATCAAGGCACAACACATCATAAAACCTTTCATCACACACAAACCATGCCTAATCTTACACGCACCTGTCCCTGTTTCTTTCTTTATGACTTGCTTTACAAGGAGGAGGTGCCTGTTTATATTGGGGGTCCGTCGATATCTGATGAAAGTACTGAGCCTTGCCGGGTAATTGATTGAGGGCTGGACAAACTGAAATATGGGCTTGTCATCATAACCCTGCTATTTCTTTGTAGTGAAAATATGTGAATGGTCAACTGTAAAATAAGGGATGTTTGCCTAAAGCATAATATTTTGTATAAAAGAGAAGGTCAGCTTTACAAGGGGAGCAGTCTCCTGAGAATATACACCGTGTTGTACTTCTAGGATACCTGTTACTGGCTGCAGCCAATAAACAAGATCTTTGACTTCACCAAGAAGACTCTGTGTTTCTGTAGTCTGAAACAGGAAGGACTCGAAGTCTTAGGGTGTGTTCCCTGGCACCACTGGGTTCTGAAAAACCCAGTACTTCAGTTGGCGCCCAACGTGGGGCGATTTCAGCGGTACCGGTCCAAGCCAGAGGTTCGTGAGGAGCTTTGTGTGAAAATTCTGGAGGGAGGCCGCCACTTCATCGACCCCTGTATGTCGACGTGGTCCGAAAGTCTTTGCTGTGAGGTTCCCCATTTCCCGACGGCTACGAAGGACTGCTGCCCTGACTATCGCCCTGTTTTGGACCCTTGATGATTTGGTAGAGCGAAACGATAAACAAGTCTTCTGGTGACGTCATCGATACCTCAGTTAAGTATAAGTGGAGCGTCTCCCAGTCCTTAGTTTGGTTCTTAGTTTGGTATCCCCTTGGGATCTTTGATTTGGAACTTGCAAGTACCAAAGCCGAGGGATTCGTGTATTCACGAGACTATCGTATTCGATAATCCTTTGAAGTTTGACGCTAGACTGGAGAGCGAAGATGCCTGGTCTTAGCAGACATGGAAATTTGTTTTGTCTTGGTTATAATAGGGATTCCCGATTGGAGGACTCGTGTCCGGTTCCTCCGATTGGAACTCCAACCTATGAACTATATGTGAAACATGGCATAGGCCCCCTCACATATAATGAAGTATGGATCCGATACACCAGGAAAGATGGAGTTTTGAAATGGCCCCAATATGGTAGTTTTGACACAGAGATTCTGGATAATCTGGAGTTTAAACTTTTTAAGAAGAAAGCCCGGCCGGCGATGTTTGACTCTTTCCGCCTATGGCGTAAGGAAGCCAAACAGAAGGAAATTAAATTAGCAAAGAGAAATAAGAGGGAAGAGGGTATCTCAATAATGCAAGCTGCCATGTAGTTTAAAGCTGATGAAGAAGAACAGATGAATGAGCAGTTGCACAGGCAACGTAAAATGGTGACCGATAAATGTTATCCAGTTTTTCTGCTTATTCAGCAAGATGCAGTAAAAGAACTTGAGAAAGATCCTTTAATGTCACACTTGTTGAGTTCGCCACCCCCTTATGCGCAGAATGCTACAGCACCTCCGCAACCTTTAGCTGTGCAACCTCCGGTTATTGTGCCTCAGGTTCTTCCACAGCCGCCAGCTCCTCTTCAGTTGGCTCCTACTACTATGGCGCAGCCCCTTCAAGGGCCGCCGACTTCGCTACCTGCTCCATCTGTACCTCCTACGACTTTATGTACTTCATCGACTGCCTCTTCTGGTGTTCTTCCTGATACTGCCTCTGCGTCTGCCTCTGCGTCTGCCTTGCCTCCCTCTGTTTTTCCTCCTGTTCTTTCATCAACTTCTCCTTCTGTCCGACAGAGAATGACAGATACTGTTGCCAGCCTTATATTTCCTCTCTTTGGGTCGTCTGGTGTGACCCCAGATTCGGAGCGTAAGCAGTCGCGTAGTCAACTGCCTAATTCTCGAGAGAGAGAATTGTTTGACCGTATGGCGCGTAAATGGGTTGTTTACCCTTTAAGATACGATGTAGAGTCTGTTATGGATGTCTTCCGTCAATGGGAAGCACCGAAACAAAGATAAGTTTTTGAGAAAATGTGTGCTTTCCTTTGTGAGGAATTGGAGGATAATGGTTTGGAAACAAATCCGCCTGATTTGTGCCGTGTACGGTTTGAGTTTGAAAAGGGCACGATTGTGGGTTCCGATGTTGAGAAAGCAGTTGCGACGTTGTTGTCCTTTAGGAATAAGGATCCTTCTCAGTCATTGTTCGAACATGACTCCTCTGTTAAAAAAAAAAGGTGCGACAGTACCCAATGAGAGAAGTCCCTCCGGTATGGAAGGACGCCGTTGCGGCTGATGTTGCTAATCAAATTGATGCTGTCCCAGCTCATTTTCAGCATGTTTGGGTACATGTTCTGTGGAAGCGAGCTGAAGTTTTAGCCCTTAAGCAGACTTTGCCTGATCCCCGTAAAAACCCTGCAGGGTATTATAAGGAATTATCACAGACTGCAGACTCATGCATTATGAATTTAGCCGATATAGACATGTTATTTGGGTATGTTGTTCCACAGCCTTTGCGGGGATTGATTCGCCATACAGATCATGCGCAAGAGTTAGGTGACTCATGGGCTAATATTAGTGCTGCAAATGATAGACAAGTTGGTGGTGCCAAGCCTGAGCCTTTGGTAGCAGAACTGCCTGCTAGGATCATTACTTACATGAAGACTTTAATGCCTGCGATGCGTGTGAATTGGGATAAATTGTCTGCGTGTAAGCAGAAGAAAGATGAAACAGTGTCTGATTTCTTCACCAGGTTTGAGGAAACGTTTATCGACCACAGTGGTCAAGATATGAGTACAGAAGGTGGTCAATGGTTGTTCATCGACAAGTTTGTGCACAATTTGCTTGCCGAGCTGTGTAAGAAATTGAAGGATTCAGAGAGTTCTTGGGCCGTTTCCTCTTCAGCACAAATATTGGCTACTGCAAAGTACTACGAAAATAGGGATAAAGATGAGAAGGATAGAGCAGACAAGAAAACGAAAGAATTAAAGACGAAGGTTCTTTTACAACAGGCGTATCCGCCACGTGGTGGTCAGAGTAACTATCAGCAACCTCAACAGTTCCAGAGAAAATCGCAAAGGTTAGAGTTTTCTCAACCACGTGTTCCTGTAGGTCCCAATCAGTGTTCATATTGTAAAGAAGAGGGTCATTTCAAGTATAGTTGTCCTATTTTGTTACAGCGTACGAATGGTGCTTCTGGCGCAAGAGGTCAAGGTGTTCAACAAGCTCCTAGAGGTAGAGGACGTGGAAGTTTCCCCAAGAACACGCGTTCCTTTCCGTCTCAAAACTCAATGAATAGTTTTGACCAGCAACATAACGCGTCTGGTAGGACGGCTCAGTACTATGCTGACGACTACTATGCAGAAGATGAGAATCTGGAAGGTAATAATTGCTAGGACAGCCATAGACGAAGAGAGGGAGTTTTTTTAGTTCCAGTAGATCAGAATGGACCTTATGTTAAGGTGATTACATCAGGTGTGTCGGAGCCTTTTCTGTTGGATACTGGTGCTACAAAGAGTTCTATTATGCACTCAAAACTCCCTGGCGCACCTTTGTCTGGCGAGATGAATGTTTCAGTAGGTTTTTCTGGCGCCCCGGTTAGGAACCCGATTTCTAGTCCTATGTCCCTTTCTGTTGGACCTTGTGAATTGGAAGTACCCCTTATTCTGACGACAGGTTGTGGTGAAAACTTGTTAGGATTGGATTTGTTGAAAAGATTGTATGCAACATTATAATGTTCTCCTTCGGGAGTACAACTTACACTGGATAGGAAAATGGTCTCTCCAATGTATTTGTCAAAGGATAAACTTCCGACCGAATTGTCGTTTCTTCCTGATATCATTTGGGCTACTGGTCCTAATGATGTGGGTCTTTTGGAAATACCGCCTTATGTTGTGACATTGAAAGCCAATGTTAAATTACCACGCATTCAACAATACAAGATCTCTAGTGAAGGTGAAAAGGTGTTGCTACCGATCATTTATGATTTAATTGAAAAATATGTAATTGAAGAGACAAGAGGCAACGTTTGTAATAGTCCTGTTTTGCCTGTTTTGAAACGTACTGACCCCTCTAAGCCACCTGTTTACAGGCTCGTGATTGATCTTAGAGAGGTAAATAAAATAGTTGTGCCACAGTTTCCAGTTGTTCCTGATATCACTGCCCTATTGACTATGATTCCAGCTTCCGCCACCTGGTTCTCGGTGATTGACTTAAAGAATGCTTTCTTCAGCATCCTGATTGCAGAGGAGAGCAGGGATATTTTTGGCTTCAGTTTAGGAGGCCGAAGTTTCCGCTTCAAACACGCTCCACAAGGCTACTGTGAAAGTCCATCAATATGTAGTCAGGCTTTAAAAACACAGCTTGATGCAATTGTTTTACCTGACGGCGCTACCCTTATTCAGTACGTCGATGATTTGCTAGTCGCTACAGATACTGAAGAGATTTGTAAAGAAGCCACCTTGTCGTTGTTGCGTCATTTGTCTGATTTACATCACAAAGTGTCCCTTTCAAAACTGCAATATTGTCGACAAGAAGTGACCTACTTAGGTCATCTCTTATCGAAGGAGGGAAGGAAACTGACCTCAGAAAGAATTCAGGCAATTGCAAAATTGAGTGTGCCAAGGACACAGAGAGAAGTACGTGCTTTCTTGGGCATTACATCATACTGCAGACAATGGATACCGAATTTTTCTTTGCTGGCCAAACCTTTGGTAGCATTGACCTATAAAGATACACCGAACCCCGTTCCGTGGTCTGAAGATTGTCAGAAAAGTTTTTCCGAATTGCGTAATGCATTGTGTTCGGCTCCTGTGTTGGGTACCCCCGACTACAGTAAGCCCTTTACACTGTATGTCCATGAGAAAGAGGGTTGTGCATTGTCAGTGCTGACACAGTCTTTTGGAGACAAGCAGCGCCCATGCACATATTTTTCGTCGACTTTGGATCCGGTAGCTAAAGCATTGCCGAGTTGCTTGAGAGCCACAGCATCAGCAGCTATTTCTATTCGACAGTCTGCTGGGTTAGTGATGAATAATATGTTGATTGTGATGGTTCCACATGCAGTGGACACGTTGTTAAACAGGACCAAGACACAGCATTTAACTAGTGCTCGATTGTCAGGTTACGAGTTGACACTGTTAGCGAGTCATGTGCACATAAAGAGGTGCAATACGTTGAATCCAGCCACGTTATTGCTGATTTCAGTAGAGACAGATGATGTTGAACAACATGATTGTTTTCTTAGGACAGAAGAAGAAATGAAAGGGAGAGTAGATCTTAAAGATACTCCTCTTGTAAAATGTGATGGTACCTTATGGGTGGATGGTTCATGCTTCAAGCTTCTGAATGGTGATACGACTGCAGCATATGCTGTCACAACTTTGCATACGATTGTTGAATCTGCACGTATACCACATAATTCAGCTCAAGCAGCAAAGCTGATTGCACTTACGAGAGCGTGTGTGTTATCGAAAGGAATGAAAGTGACCATATATACCGACAGCCAGTATGCGTTTGGTGTGGCCCATAGTTTTGGACGATTGTGGAAAGAACGTGGGTTCCTGACTTCGCATGGAGCTAAAATTCAGCATGGTCAGTTGGTGAATGAGCTTCTTGAGTCACTGACCTTGCCATTACAAGTTGCGATTGTGAAATGCAGTGCACACAAGAAGGTTACTGATGATGTCGGTCGTGGCAATGCATTTGCTGACGAAATCGCAAAAGAAACAGCAAAAGATGTGATGAATCGAATGTATGTTGCAGGCCCCGCAAGATGGGTTGGTGACGTTGGAATGTGTGAAGATACGATAGAGGGAGTGAAGTCTCTTCAAGCTGAAGCTTCAGAGAAAGAGTTGAATGTGTGGAAAGAAAGTACGGGTAAATTGGATGAAAATGGTTGTTGGGTTGACTTGTCAGAACATCAGCGATGGTTGTTACCCGATGCGTATGTGCTTGCAGTGGTGACAATGGCTCATGGAATGGCCCATATCGGTGTGAAAGGGATTTGTAAGTTGTTGGCTCCAGTATGGCAAAATGCTGGAATTCCTAAATGTGCAGAGAATGTGGTCAAGAATTGCATGGTGTGTCTGAAATACAATCCTGGTAGGGGAACCCCAACTCCAGCTGGTCATTTTGCGCCTCCAACGTATCCGTTCGAGGTTTTGCAGCTAGATTTCATACACATGGAAAGGTGCAACAATCTGAAATACGTACTTGTTGTTGTTTGTGCTTTTTCAAGATGGGTAGAAGCATATCCCTTAAAAGACAACACTGCCTTATCCACAGCTAAAGCCCTTGCCAAAGAATTCTTCCCTAGGTTTGAAATGCCGTGAATGGTCTGGAGTGATAATGGGAGTGAATTTGTGGGTCGAGTGATGAAAAAAGTATGTGAGGGGCTAGGTATCCAGCAAAAATTCCACGCTGCAAATCACCCCCAATCAGCTGGACTAGTAGAGTGCTATAATGGCACGCTAAAACTGAAGTTGGCAAAGATACAAGCGAGCTCTGGTCTTAAATGGCCTGACACTCTGCTTTTAGCACTCCTATCAACAAGAATGACTGTGCATTCGCGAGTGGGACTTAGTCCCTATGAAATTGTGTTCGGCCGCCCGGCCAACATATGGGGAGTGCCAAGATCAACAAAATTCAGTGAGATCGAACACCCTGTACTGCTTGATTATTTGTATGAATTGACGGCTAAATTGCGTGTTCTACACCAACAGGTTCCCGATACTCTGCCTCAGGTCTCTGAGCTCTAGGACATCTTATCGATCCTGGATCATGGGTGCTGGTCAAGAACTTCCAGCGGACAAAGAATGACCAGCCCCGTTGGACCGGCCCCCACCTCGTCCTTCTCTCAACAAGATCAGCTGTTCGAGTGGAAGGGAAAAAGAACTGGATCCACGGCGTACACTGCAAGAGGGTCCCTTTTCCTCTACCGTACGACCGGTGGGTCCAGGAGGGGATCGCTGACTCTGAGACTGAGACTGTGCCTCGTTTTTTGCCATTTAGCGATGCACGTGTAAAAGGAACAATTTCTGAACGAGAAAGTGACAATAATTTGCAAGAAGCTGTGCCACCGTCAATTTGATTGAACACTACAGAGCCTGAACTCTTGTTCCAGAACCAGACAGTACCTGGAAAAAGCCGTTATAATTTGAGACCAAGAACTAAGGACAAATAATTTTTTCCTGTTCCTTTGCTATTTTTTTTTTTAAAGTGCGGCTCTCTCATCTGAGAAACTTTCTTATTTTTGTTTTTTTCTTTTCGAACCGCCATCCGGGTTCAGCTGTAGGGTCGTGGTTGCCCAAGTCTTTGGAGTGCAGCTGAAGACGTTAGGTCGACAGTTCTGGTCGGTCTAAGGGAGTTGCCCTGGACTGACAGAAGGATTCCCTTGCATAGAACACCCTACCACCGCGAGCAGCAATTAGAGAGGATGGAGTTTTTCAAGAATGAGAGACCTGCCAGACAGCTGGACTTTAAAGCCAGAATGTGTATAATATTGACAAAGAAACGATTTTTGATATTATGTATTTTCATGTTGCTTAGTGTAATGACGTTTTTAATAGGATATGTTTTATTCTCTTTTCAAGTGACATTTGCACCCATTACACAGCCCATACCTCCTTCTACTGTTTCCTCGCATTCCTTTCACCCCCTGCCTGAACACGAGTGTGCCAGAAGATTAAAATTTGTCAACAATTCATTCATTCAGCTTCTACACCAACACCAAGTAGTAGTGAACACAACTAACTGTTGGGTGTGTGGTCTTATGCCTCATACTACTGATAAAGGTATCCCTTATCTGGTCCTGCCTTTCAGCCATAATGGTTCTGTGTGGGCATATAGAACGGTGTTCATATACGCGTATGAAGCCAACCCCCTACGTTCTGTGAAAGATAATCCTAAGAATAGTGCTCTAGCTAAGGGTATAGTAGATATGATTAGGGAAGATATTTCCTATGAGACTATCCCGAGAGATGAGACACTAGCATATATTGGATGGAACATAACAGGATATGGAGTTACTCTGAGTGGGAACCAGCGAGCAAAGAGATCCTCCCCGATTTGGATTGTACCCCATCAGGGTCACCTATGTCTGCAAGGTAATGGCAAGAATCCCAGAGCTCAGTTAGGGAAAAGTATCTGCACTGAAACATATATTTTTGCGTCTCAGACTTCTCCTTCGTTCTTAGCAGCTAAGGGTACCTATTTCATCTGCCTTAATAGAGCCTATACATGGTTGCCCCCTGACTTCTCAGGCACATGTTTTGTTTCGTTCCTGTTACCTCCCACCTACACGGCCGCGGCAGATTACCATAAGACAAGGATAGTTAGAGGTGTCATAAGTAAAGAAGACACTACAGGACAAGAATTTGGAGATTTCGTAAAGGGTTTTCTGCTATTTTGGGGTCCTATGGTTAACAGCAGGAACATAAGGCAATTGACAAGGGTGGTTGAATCCACGGTAGTTGAAATCGCCGGTGCCCTTGGTAATTTGACTGCTGAGCTCCAGTCGGATCGCCTTATGACTCTTCAGAACAGGGTCGCATTAGACGTCATACTTGCAGACCGAGGTGGGGTATGTAAAGTGATCCAATCAAGTTGCTGTGTTTTCATCCCAGATAACGCTCCGACAGTCTACCAGGCCATTTCCAAACTGCATAAGATCTCCGAATCTATTCACGTGGATAAAGGAGATTGGTCATTGATGGGGTGGTTCTGGGAGCTGATATCCGCCTGGGGATGGAAGACTCTGGTAGTCATTGGGATGATCTTAGCCATTCTTTTCCTGTCCTGTCTGTGTGTACAGTGTGCTCCTGCAATATGTGGCCTCTGTGCTACATCGTGTGTAAGGAAACCTGTATCAAAAGACGAGCTAAGTAATAGGATGATGCTACAGCAACATATCAACGACTTTATGAATATAGACCTGGACTCAGATTAGTGTGAGTATAGGTTATTTCCTATGTAAGGGCAAAAGGAGGGTCTGTGGTACTGAAAATTCTGGACCCGTGTTATAAACATCGTCGTATCACAACGATTTTGGTATCAGCAGACCGAGAATGATTAGAATAGTATGCACAAGCATTGTATTCATATTCGGGTGACGAAATCACCTGAATATCAGAGTTTCCGTCCTGAACCCTTGTGTTCCATTTAAACGACAGCCATTTTGTGATTGCCCTCACATAGGCCAATGACTAATGCTGAAAACGAGTCTGAAGGACACGTACATCTTTGCTGACTCCTCTTCTGACCTGGGGAAGCTGACTCCACTGCCTGAAGCCAAACCTGTTCGGCCAGTTTCTTTCCCAGTGGCTGAATTAGATTAGTATCAAGGCACAACACATCATAAAACCTTTCATCACACACAAACCATGCCTAATCTTACACGCACCTGTCCCTGTTTCTTTCTTTATGACTTGCTTTACAATGAGGAGGTGCCTGTTTATATTGGGGGTCCGTCGATATCTGATGAAAGTACTGAGCCTTGCCGGGTAATTGATTGAGGGCTGGACAAACTGAAATATGGGCTTGTCATCATAACCCTGCTATTTCTTTGTAGTGAAAATATGTGAATGGTCAACTGTAAAATAAGGGATGTTTGCCTAAAGCATAATATTTTGTATAAAAGAGAAGGTCAGCTTTACAAGGGTAGCAGTCTCCTGAGAATATACACCGTGTTGTACTTCTAGGATACCTGTTACTGGCTGCAGCCAATAAACAAGATCTTTGACTTCACCAAGAAGACTCTGTGTTTCTGTAGTCTGAAACAGGAAGGACTCGAAGTCTTAGGGTGTGTTCCCTGGCACCACTGGGTTCTGAAAAACCCAGTACTTCACCAATACACTTAAGAAGGAGTAGAGTAGAACAGGTAGAGTGGCAGAGTGGTAAGTTATAGTTAATATAGTGTGGCAACTGAGTTCAATACACAATATGTGGAGGTGTGCATGTTATAATAATTTGAAGCTGTTGCGTACATGATAAATTAAAGTTATACCTTTAGAAATTTACATTTGTGTGTAGTTTAACTTTAGTTTGCAGGTAAAGAACAAATATATTTTATTCATTTAAAGGTGGTGTGTAAATTATAAATATAAAGTATACCTATAACATATGAATAGGTAATGTTTGTGTATTTTAAGTTTGCTTTCAATAGAAAGAATAAAGACAGTTTTCCTAACTGCAACAATAGTCTCACGTTTGGTTTTCAATTTTGTTTTGTTTAATAAAAATATGTTTAGAATCTTAGAGTCTACTATCATAGAGTGGCGTTTTATTAAATAAACTGTGATAAAGTAAAGTGGAGAAGAGTGTTGTACAGTATATTGTTGTAGATCATAGTGTCATTGAGTGGAATAGAGTGGAGTGGTGTTAAGTTCAATGTGGTACGGTGAAGTGGCTTACAGTGGAATACCACACAGTGGAGAGGTGTACAGTGGAGGGGCATAGAGTGGAGTGGTGTACAGTGTATTGAGGCACAGTGGAGTGGGGTATAGTGGAGTTGTATAGAGTGGTGAATTATGGAGTAGAGTATGGTTAAGTGAAGTTGAATAGATTCAAGTGGAGTAGAGTGGCATAGCACACAGTGAAATAAATTGATATATAGTATAGTAGTATGTTGAATAGTACAGTGGCGTGAAGTCCATTGAAGTGAACAGGCGCATAGTGGAGTTGAATAAATAGTTATAAATTGGTGTGCCATTTTTTACAGTATAGTCAAGTTGTGTGTTGCAGAGTGTTGTAAAGCGTCTTAGAGTGGATTGTAGTGTTGTCCACTGGGGTCTAGGAGTATAGATTGGAGTAAATCGCTGCATAGTGGCACAGAGTATAGTGAGTCTGTCAGAGTGGAGTTGCATAGCGTTGAGACTGCTGTTGTATAGTGAGGTGATGTAGAGTGGAGTGTTGTAAAGTTCTTTACAGTGGGGCAAAGTGTCATCCAGTGGAGTGGAGCATAGAGTAGTCCAGTGGAATGGTGTAGCACAGAGTAGAGCACAGTGTTCTAGATCACAGCGGTATGGGGTCAAGTAGAGTGAAGTGGTGTTATATGTAGAATAGAATGAGGTATTGTAGAGTGGAGTGATATGTGGGACAGTAAAGTGGACTGGTGTGTTGTGGAGAGTCAAACGGTTTTGAAGTGTCACAGAGTGGATTTAAGAGTTGTACATTGCGTTGGTGTGGAAACAAACGTGATGCACTCTTAAAAAACTAGCCTTTGCAACATTCTTGTGAAGCCATCTTATTATAGTGCAAAAACAGTCCAATAGTGATGTTCAGTTCTTTTAGAGTTTATTCATGAAAAACTTCAGATTATCCTGGGCGATAGACTGTGCTCCATGGTGTATAGAAAGATAAGTCAATGTGTATTCCAGTCCTCCAAAAATTTCAGTTGATGAAATATGAAATGTCGATAAGAACATCCAAAACAGCCAACAGGTGTTTCGTCCTGGGACATTTACCCAAATGACTTCTTCAGGGCTGAGATTTCATCAAATGGAGTCTCTAAAACAAATACGTGGACTCATGAGTAATATAAAGTATCACTCTCTAATCTTAAAAGTGCTCATGATTATGTTATCCAGAAAAAAGAAAGTTACTGCTGCTTTAGCCAAGTGTTGTGAAAGAGATAAAAAGAAGAGAAGAATATATATTTAAGAAACACAATTGACCCAACAAAAATAATCTATACATTGGTGTGGAACAGAGAACAGTGTGATACAATATGGTAGTGTGGAGTGGGATGGAATGTCATAGAGTTGAGTGGTATAGTGTAGCATACAGTGGAGTGAAGTTGAATGTAGTAGTGGAGTAGATTGGAGTGCAGTGAAGTAGTTTCTCATAGAATAGAGTATTTTAACTGGGGTAAAGTGCATAAAGGGAGTCACATGTAGAGTCCTAGAGTGGAGTAGAGTGTTGTAAAGTCCTATAGAGTAAAGTAGAGTGCTATACAATGCAACTGAGAGTACATTGTTATGCAGTGGAGTAAAGTGTGGTACAGTGGAGGAACATGGACTGTTGTTGAGTGGAGTATAGTGTTGTGCGGAGCAATGTGGAGTGGCATGGAGTGGAGTTGGATATGGTGGAGTGGCATAGAATGGAGTACTGTAAATTGGACTGGCATAGACTGGAGTGATGTACAGTGTCATAGCATATAGTATAGTGGCGTTCATTGGAGTGGCATAGAGTAAAGTGGCATACAGTAGTATAGCATACAATTAAGTTATGTACATTAGAGTAGCATAAAGTACAATGTCAAAGAGTGTAATGGCATACAGAGGAATTGTGTTGACTGCATTGGTAAGGAGTGGAGTAGAGTACAGTGGAACAGCTTACAGTGAAGTGGTTTGTAGTTGAATGGTGTATAGCGGAGTAGGATAGAGTGGAGTGGCATACAGTAAAAATGCATAAAGTAGATTGACATATAGGGGAGTGCTGTAGAGTGGAGTGCAATAGAGTGGAGTGTAGTAAAGTGGGACAGAATGGAGTAGCATACAGTGGACTAGCGTACAGTGGAGTGGTGTAGAGTAGAGTCATGTAGCATAAAGAGGCATTCAGTGATATCATGTACAAAATAGAAGCATACACTGAAATAGCATAGAGTGGAGTAGCATAGAGTGCAGTGGCATAGACTAGAATAGCTTAGAGTGGAGTGGCATAGAGTGGAATGCTCTATAGTGGAGTGGCATAGGGGGTCATTCTGACCTCGGTGGTAAAAGGCGCTTACCGCCGGTCAGAAGGCCGCCACAACACCGCCGCGGTCGCGGTATACCGCTGCGGTCATTCTGACCCTCAAGAGGAAAACCGCCAAAAACCCGACATCAACAAAAGTCCGCCACACCAACGGCCAGCGTTAAACTGGTGAAGACCAATACGCCCATGCCATTACGACCCACGAATCCACGCAGCGGTCTTTCAACCGCGGTATTCCATTGGCGGTACACACCGCCGCGCTCAAAATACACTTACAGCTCAAAAACACAGCCACATTGGACAATTTGAAATACACACACCTGAGACACATACACACAACACTCCCACACACCCAATTAACTATAAAACACACACCCACATCACCCACAAACCCCTACGACCACAAATCAGAGACGAAGCCCAGAGAGAGACAGCACAGAATAGAGAACACCATCACACAGAGGCACACTACACCATCACCCACACAACAACCACGTACAAAACACCACACACCACTACACTCACCACACTCATTACCGCAAACACCACCCCACACCTCATCCACACCACCCCATGGCACCCCAAAGACACCCCAGGTTCTCAGACACAGAACTCAGGGTCATGGTGGAGGAAATAGTTCGGGTAGAGCCCCAGCTCTTCGGGACACAGGTGCAGCACACCACCATTGCCAGGAAGATGGAGCTATGGCAAAGAATAGTGGACAGGGTCAACGCTGTGGGACAGCATCCACGAAAACGGGACGACATCAGGAAGCGGTGGAACGACCTACGGGGGAAGGTGCGTTCCATGGTATCCAGGCACAACATCGCGGTGCAGCGGACTGGCGGCGGACCCCCACCTCAACCCCCAGAATTTACAACATGGGAGGAACAGGTCTTGAACATCCTGCATCCTGAGGGCCTCGCAGGAGTAGGCGGAGGAATGGACTCTGGGAAGTCTCATCTTCACTACTTCATCCCCCCCACCCCACCAGCATGCCAACTCATACTCCCACCCTCCCCCCACCACCATCACACATCCTCATTGCTAATGTCTCACCATCACAACCCACCCATCCCAACACCAAACCCTGCATGCCACCACAAACCATCGACAGCCATCACCTAAGCATGCCCACTGCACATACCCATCTCCCCACAAACCGCCGTCACAACAGCCCCCACAAAGGAATGCCAGCACTGGGGTACACGGGCACCCACCCATTGCACGCTATGGCACACACAGAAGCAATAACCATACTCTTATACCCCTGCAGGACCCGAAGGCCACCACACCGCCCAGGAGGGTCCAGAAATGTCCATCCCACCCCCAGAAGAGGCCCCCAGTGATGACAGCAGCTCTGTCTCCCTGGACCCAGATGACCAGCCCGGCCCATCGGGGACCTCGGGACAGTCGGTTCCCCTCAGACAGCCTCAGGCTACAGCAGACCTACCCCCCTCTGGGAACACCAGCACAGCACCCACCCAGCGGGCCCATGCCTCTGTCTCCAGGACACGTCAATCAGCGGTGTGTCCACCACTACAGGGCACCCAGGTTAACCCACCACCCCAACAACAACAGGGACCTGGGGGCAGTGGTAGTGGGCACACGGTCCAGGGGACAGAGGCCCAGTGAAACAGGGGAACTGGGAGGGCTGCTGTGCGACAGGGGGGGGGACAGGCCCAGGGAACCCACTCTCCACGAGGACCTCACCTCCATCATGGGAGCATACCACCACTCCCAGGAGACGATGGCAACGGTCCTGGCCAGGTTCCAGGAGATCCAGGTACTGCAGGAGGAACAGTTTATGGGGTTCAGGGAAGAACTGAGAAACATTAGTTCCGCAATGTGCACCATCGTTGTGGCTCTCAACCAGATTGTCACCACATTGCGGGACCATGTGGCACCACAAAGGGCCCCTGTCACTAGCATGGACCAGGAACAGGCTACCACCTCCGCCAGCGCTAGTGGACAGGAGGCCCCGACACAGCAACAACCGGCCACCAGAACCCCACCTCCTGCAGAAAAAGAACCACCCGCAAGCGGGGCCGGAGATCTATGAAGAAGACAGAGTAGGATGCCAAGACCCCCGCCAGGAA
Organism: Pleurodeles waltl; assembly: GCF_031143425.1. Lineage (NCBI taxonomy): Eukaryota > Metazoa > Chordata > Amphibia > Caudata > Salamandridae > Pleurodeles > Pleurodeles waltl. Next base: position 431,410,736 of record NC_090437.1, on the reverse strand, counting down.
AGGATACCCCCTGATGTCATCCCACTGTCCCACATTGTCACCCTGTCCAACCTTAAACTGCCCCTGCTCCACCTTCCACAGGCATATGGACAATGCACATGTGAGACTGAGAATCTGGACTCTGCCATGGACATTCCTCCACCATCACCCATCACCGATTTTCAACCATGTCCCAAAATTGAGCACTTTAATAAACACACTTATTGCACACAAATAATCTGGAGTCTGCCTGTATTTTTGAAAATATGTATTAGACATAAACGTGCCAAAATGACCAGTTACATTGTGATGACAACATACCACTGTCACACAGCTGTAGTCCATGGGCAAACAAAGCAGAGGTCACGCAGTGGGGCCCACATCTCTGAAATTGGAAGGGAAAGTCACAACTCTGTTAGCATACACTGGGTGAAAAGGACAGACAGTAGAGAGGCAGGAGACTGTAAGTAAATGTAAAATGCCGGTGTTGATTCTTACCTGTGTGTTATTGAAAATACTGCTGTATCACGGTGTCCCTGTTGTCTGTGTCGTCCTCTTCGTCTTCCTCCTCTTCACTCTCAGCAGGCTCCACAGCTGCTACAACACCACCATCTGGACCAGCCTCCTGCAGAAAAGGCACCTGGCGTCGCAACGCCAGGTTGTGAAGCATACAGCAGGCCACGATGATCTGGCACACCTTCTTTGGTGAGTACATTAGGGATCCACCTGTCATATGCAGGCACCTAAACCTGGCCTTCAGGAGGCCGAAGGTTCTTTCTGTAATCCTCCTAGTTCACCCATGGGCCTCATTGTAGCGTTCCTCTGCCCTTGTCCTGGGATTCCTCACTGGGGTCAGTAATCACAACAGGTTGGGGTAACCTGAGTCACCAATTAGCACACACGGTGTCTCTGTAGTTGTTCCATCACATAAGGGATGCTGCTATTTCGCATGATGTACGCGTCATGCACTGACCCAGGGAACTTGGCATTTACATGGGAGATGTACTGGTCAGCCAAACAGACCACCTGGACATTCATGGAATGATAACTTTTTCTGTTCCTGTACACCTGTTCACTTTCATTGGGGGGTACCAAAGCCACATGTGTCCCATCAATGGCACCAATGATGTTGGGAATATGTCCAAGGGCATAGAAATCACCCTTCACTGTAGGCAAATCCCCCACCTCAGGCAAAACAATGTATCTCCGCATGTGTTTAAGCAGGGCAGACAACACTCTGGACAACACCTTGGAAAACATAGGCTGAGACATCCCTGATGAAATGGCCACTGTTCTTTGAAATGACCCACTTGCTAAGAAATGGAGTACTGACAGCACCTGCACTAGAGGGGGGATCCCTGTGGGTTGGCGGATGGGTGACATCAGGTCTGCCTCCAGCTGGGCAGACAGTTCATGTATAGTGGCTCGGTCAAGCCTGTATGTCAGAATGACATGTCGTTCCTCCATTGTCGACAGGTCCACCAGCGGTCTGTACACGGGAACATTCCTCCATCTCCTCGCAAGTCCCAGCGGACGGTGTCTAGGAAGGACAACAGCGAGCACAGAGTCAATCAACCCACAGGTACGTTCCCACAGCTTGCACAGTACACGATTCTCTATGCATTGAATGGCTTGTATGAGTGTCGATGCAAGGCCTAGGCATGTATGACGCAGTAGAAATTAAGCCATGTGGGCCCTTGAAATGGCGGCTGCCTGACCTGTGAAGTGCGACAACGGGATGTGAGGTCAATGCGCTGGCGTGGCACACCGTGGCGGTAGGCGGTCGAAGACCGCGTCGCAAAGCCTCATTGGTTAACATTGAACCCTATGCGTTTCAGGAGCCAATGACGAAGTGTGCCGGCCGTCGCGGGACGCACCGCCGCGGTACTCACCGCCGCGGACGCGACTGCCATTTTCTATCTGCTTAATCACTTGAGACCTGATCATCCACAGGAGAGGACCTATACTGCAAGTGCTGCTGTGACCTCGGTCTGGAAGATACAATGGCTGCTGCGACTGGGGAAAGGGCCCCTGCCTTCACTTCTGAAGAATTGGAGAAACTCGTGGATGGGGTCCTCCCCCAGTATGCGCTACTCTACGGTCCTCCAGACCAACAGGTAAGTACACTGGGAGCATGCTTTGGTGGCAATGCCTATATTGAGTCGGGTGGATGAAAGATGGTGGGGAGGGGAGCGATTGAGGCATGCATCAAACGACGGATGAGAGCATGTGCCACATGGCAAGGGTGGGGATGGGGGGCCACTCACATCGAGCATGCAGAAAATTATAATAATGTTATTTCTCCCCCTATACATGTCACATAGGTCAGCGCCCATCAGAAAATTGACATTTGGCGTGCCATCGCCAAGGACGTCCGGACCCTGGGGGTCCACAACAGACGGGGCACCCACTGCCGCAAGAGGTGGGAGGACATCCGCCGCGGGAGCAGGAAGACCGCGGAGGCTCTGCTGGGGATGGCCTCCCAACGTAGGAGGGGTGCTACTCGTCAATTGACCCCCCTGATGTCTCGGATCCTGGCGGTGGCCTACCCAGATTTGGATGGGCGCGTGAGGACATCACAGCAGACACAAGGGGGTGAGTACCAGCACATTCTGCTATCTTAGCGCGCAGTGGAGGTGTCTGGGTGGGGGAGGAGGGCTTTGGGTATCCCTAGGCCAGGGCGATTTCTGTAGGCTAGGCCCCTCCGTAAGACATGGCCCTGTGCCCCCGCCCCCCACCTCTGTAGGGTGCCAAGTACAGCTATCCATGGCCCTGTGTCACCTATGTGTGCAGTTGTCGTCCATAGGCTTGCAGGCCAAGTCCCAATGATTGAGTAGTGTACCCAAGTGCGCGGCGTAGTGCAGGGGGCTTCTGTGTCTGTCCTCTCCGCCAACTGTGTTGCCAATGCATGTACTCAACATGTCTTTATTTCCCCCCCCCCTTTTTTCTGCTCTTCCTGTTCATGTGTGCATTAGCATCATCAGGCGGAGGAGAAGTGGCATCGGAGCACGAGGGAGCTGCATCTCACATGGCCCTGGAGGGCCATGCAACCGACTCGGAGTTCACCAGTGAGACGGAGGGTGAGGGGAGCTCCACAACGGGGACACGTGAAGACATCAGCGACACAGACACGTCCTCGGAAGGGAGCTCCCTTGTGGTGGCGGCAACATCCGTGCCCACCGCAACAACAGGTACAGCCGCCACCCAGCGCACCAGCTCCGCCCTCCCAGCAGCCCCTCAGCATTCGCCCCGTGCCCGCTCGCACACGAAGGCGGGCATCTCCTTCGCCCCAGGCACCTCAGGCCCTGCCCCAGTTACCCCTGCTGCCCTCAGTGAGGAGGTCATTGACCTCCTCAGGACGCTCATTGTTGGGCAGTCTACCCTTTTGAATGCCATCCAGGGGGTAGAAAGGGAGGTGCACCGGAGCAATGCATACCTGGAGGGCATTCATTCGGGTCAGGCTGCCCATCAGTGATCGTTCAACGCTCTGGCCTCAGCACTGACGGCAGCCATTGTCCCTGTCTCCTGCCTCCCTCCTCCAACTTCCTCCACCCAGTCCCACTCCCCTGTTCCTCTGCCTATCCCAGACACACCTACAGACCAGCCTGCACACACCTCAACACCCAAGGGCAGCTCATCCAGACATAAGCACCACACATCACACAAGCATTCACACAAGCAACAGCCACATGCAGACATACCAACAGCCACTGCCTCTTCTGTGTCCCCCTCCTCCTCGTCTCCCTCCTCCCTCCCTGTGACGTCCCACTCACACTTGCATGCACAACATCATCAGCCACTACGTCCATCACCAGCACACCCACCAGAACACTCCGCACACGTGCAGTCACCACCCCCACTGCCATTTACACGTCCCCTGTGTCCTCTCCCAGTGTGTCTGTCACCCCCTCTTCCAAACCACACAAACGCAGGCAGCCACCCACCCAACAGCCATCCACCTCACGACAGCCTCCGTCACAAGCACCTGCACCCAAAGACACCACACTTGACTCTCCTACAACCACATCCTCTTCCTCCACTCCCATACCCACTGCACCTACCCTTCCCACTGCTCCTAAAAAGTTTTTCCTGTCCAAAATTAACCTCTTTCCATCACCTGACCCACCCCCTCCATCTCGTAAGAGTCCAATCAGCACCTCAGCCACCACAACCCCTGGACCTACAAGGTCCATGGTACAGGGATATTGGAGTCCACCACCCTCGGCCAGCAGTAAAGGGACAGCCAGCCCACCCCCTGGGAAGAAAACAAAGAAAGGCAAGGCCCGGCGCGAGAGGCCAGAGACTGCAGCCTCCAAAGGCACTACCCTGGCACCGTCAGGAAGTGGGGTGCCACCTGGCACATCTACAAAGGGAGGCAAGGGCCACAGAGAATCACAGAAGGATGGCAAGGGCAGCACGGCTGACAAGTCCGGCAGCAGGCGAGCTGCCCAGGAAGGCCCCACCAGCCCCATTCCGGGTGTGAAGGAGGACACCCACAGGCCCGGGACTCCAGCACAGGAGGGCCCCGCAAGCGAGAAGTCGGATGGCGAGTGAACTCCATATATTGGCCGGATATGGTGCCCTGGAGACACATGTCAAGAACCGCTGAACAGGGCCCTTCAAGACAAGCACCGCTGAACAGGGCCCTTCAAGACAAGCACCGCTGAACAGGGCCCTTCAAGACAAGCACCGCTGAACAGGGCCCTTCCTGACAAGCACCGCTGAACAGGGCACCGCCGTCTCAAGAACCGCTGAACAGGGCCCTTCAAGACAAGCACCGCTGAACAGGGCCCTTCAAGACAAGCACAGCTGAACAGGGCACTTCAACACAAGCACCGCTGAACAGGGCACCACCGTCTCAAGCACCGCTGAACAGGGACCTTCAACACAAGCACCGCTGAACAGGGCACCGCCGTCTCAAGAACCGCTGAACAGGGCCCTTCAAGACAAGCACCGCTGAACAGGGCCCTTCAAGACAAGCACCGCTGAACAGGGCCCTTCAACACAAGCACCGCTGAACAGGGCACCGCCGTCTCAAGAACCGCTGAACAGGGCCCTTCAAAGCAAGCACCGCTGAACAGGGCCCTTCAAGACAAGCACCGCTGAACAGGGCCCTTCAACACAAGCACCGCTGAACAGGGCACCGCCGTCTCAAGAACCGCTGAACAGGGCCCTTCAAGACAAGCACCGCTGAACAGGGCCCTTCAAGACAAGCACCGCTGAACAGGGCACCGCCGTCTCAAGCACTGCTCCGCTGGGCCCTTCATCTCTGCACCGCTCTGCTGGGCCCTTCATCTCTGCACCGCTCCGCTGGGCCCTTCATCTCAAGCACTGCTCCGCCGGTCCCTTCATCTCAAGCACCGCTCCGCTGGGCCCTTCATCTCAAGCACCGCTCCGCTGGGCCCTTCATCTCAAGCACTGCTCCGCTGGGCACCGCCGTCTCAAGCACCGCTCCGCTGGGCCTTTTATGTCTGCACCGCTCCGCTGGGCCCTTCATCTCTGCACCGCTCTGCTGGGCCTTTCATCTCTGCACCGCTCCGCTGGGCCCTTCATCTCAAGCACCGCTCCGCTGGGCCCTTCATCTCAAGCACTGCTCCGCTGGGCACCGCCGTCTCAAGCACCGCTCCGCTGGGCCCTTCATCTCTGCACGGCTCCGCTGGGCCCTTCATCTCTGCACGGCTCCGCTGGGCCCTTCATCTCTGCACGGCTCCGCTGGGCCCTTCATCTCTGCACTGCTCCGCTGGGCCCTTCATTCCTGCACCGCTCTGCTGGGCCCTTCATCACAAGCACTGCTCCGCTGGGCCCTTCATCTCAAGCACCGCTCCGCTGGGCACCGCCGTCTCAAGCACCGCTGAACTGGGCCCTTCATCTCAAGCACCGCTACGCTGGGCCCTTCATCTCAAGCACCGCTCCGCTGGGCCCTTCATCTCAAGCACCGCTCCACTGGGCACCGCCGTCTTAAGCACCGCTGAACTGGGCCCTTCATCTCAAGCACCGCTCCGCTGGGCCCTTCATCTCAAGCACCGCTCCGCTGGGGCCTTCATCTCAAGCACCGCTCCGCTTGGCCCTTCATCTCAAGCACCGCTCCGCTGGGCCCTTCATCTCTGCACCGCTCCACTGGGCCCTTCATCTCTGCACCGCTCCGCTGGGCCCTCCATCTCAAGCACCGCTCCGCTGGGCCCTTCATCTCAAGCACCGCTCCGCTGGGCACCGCCGTCTCAAGCACCGCTGAACTGGGCCCTTCATCTCAAGCACCGCTCCGCTGGGCCCTTCATCTCAAGCACCGCTCCGCTGGGCCCTTCATCTCAAGCACCGCTCCGCTGGGCACCGCTGTCTCAAGCACCGCTCCGCTGGGCCCTTCATCTCAAGCACCGCTCCGCTGGGCTCTTCATCTCAAGCACCACTCCGCTGGTCCCTTCATCTCAAGCACCGCTCCGCTGGGCCCTTCATCTCTGCACCGCTCCGCTGGGCTCTTCATCTCAAGCACCACTCCGCTGGTCCCTTCATCTCAAGCACCGCTCCGCTGGGCCCTTCATCTCTGCACCGCTCCGCTGGGCCCTTCATCTCAAGCACCGCTCCGCTGCGCCCTTCATCTCAAGCACCGCTCCGCTGGGCCCTTCATCTCAAGCACCGCTCCGCTGGGCACCGCCGTATCAAGCACCGCTGAACTGGGCCCTTCATCTCAAGCACCGCTCCGCTGGGCCCTTCATCTCAAGCACTGCTGGCCCATTGGCAGAAGGGGCAGGCCCGGATCTGTGTCGGGCAGGGCTGCACGATGCACTCTGGGCACCATGCCTCCTCCAGTACCAGTGGAGTCTGTAATCCACTTGAGAGACTGTGGCTTTGCACTCCCCAGGATGTAACAGTGGGCAAGCCACCCACTGTAGAGACTTGTGAGACTGTGGCTTTGCACTCACCAGGATAGCACAGTGGGCAAGCCACCCACTGTAGAGACTTGTGAGACTGTGGCTTTGCACTCCCCAGGATGGCACAGTGGGCAAGCCACCCACTGTAGAGACTTGTGAGACTGTGGCTTTGCACTCCCCAGGATGGCACAGTGGGCAAGCCACCCACTGTAGAGACTTGTGAGACTGTGGCTTTGCACTCCCCTGGATGGCACAGTGGGCAAGCCACCCACTGTAGAGACTTGTGAGACTGTGGCTTTGCACTCCCCAGGATGGGACAGTGGGCATGGAGGCCCCTCGTGGATCTGGCGTTGTGGACTCATGTGGCTGAGGTGCCTCCCCTTCCCTTCCCCCTGAGGTGCCTGTAGTTTTTCTATCTGATGCCCCTGCAGTGTTCTCTCCAATGGATTCGGGTCTCCTGTGCTGGCTTTGCCCATGTGTTGAGGCCCATCGGCCCACGTACAATGACTGAAACCCAATTTGGACAGGACAATTTACATATGTGTATATAGTTATAGATGTTTTTTTTTTTTTTTTTACTTAGCCTTACAATATATTTGAATTTCATGATCATTTTATTTTGTCTTTGCATTCTTCCGGGGGGTTTGGGGGGTGTCACTCTGAGTTGTTGCTCTGCATTGATGTATAGGTAGTTGTGGGTGAGGGTGGGTGTGTCGCGTATGTGTGTGCCCGTAATCTTTTCTCCTCCCCACTCCCCTGTGTCGTAGGTGCAGTACTCACCGTTGTCTTCTGCGCCGGCGTTCATGCTCCTGGTAGAGGAGCAGGTAGACAATAGCTGGTAGGATGTGTAGTTCTGGTTCCATGCTGTCCAGATTCCTCGTGGAGTGTGTAGAGGTGAGCGTTTTCCCGTTCGTAGTCTGTTTCCGCCGTGTTTTTATCGGCGGGGCTCCCACCCCGGAAAAGGTGTCGGATTGGTGAGTTGTGATAGGGTGGGCGGTACATTGTCTCCCGCCTATCTGTTGGCGGTGACCGCCGCGCTGTTTGTTTGTCCCGCCGTGGCGGTCGGAGTGTTAAAGTGGCGGTCTGTGTTAGCGGTTTCCGCCAGGGTCAGAATTAAATTTTTTTGACCGCCTGCCTGTTGGCGGGTTGGCCGCCGCTTTAACACCGACCGCCAGGGTTGGAATGACCCCCATAGAGTCTAATAGTGTAGAGTTGAATAACATGGAGTGTATTTACATACAGAGTAAAAGCATTTACTGGAGTGGCGTAAAGTGGAATGAGGTAGGGCCCAGAGGCTTCAAGTGGAGTGACATAGTGAAATAACATAGAGTGGTATAGCATACAGTAGAGTGTTGTAGAGTGGACTGATGTGCGGTGGAGTGGTGTACAGTAGAATAGTGTATAGTAGTGGCATTGAGTAGAATTGTATAGAATGGTAGAGTCTAAAAATAACACACAGTGGAGTCATGCAGAGTACAGTGGTGTAGCGTGGATCAGCGTATAATGTAGTGAGGTACAGTGTAGTGGCATACAGTACAATAGTGTAAAGTGCAGTGATTTACTATGGAATAGCATATAGTGTAGTGGTGTAGGATGGAGTGATGTACAGAGAAATCAATCAATCAATCAAGGTTTTTGTAAAGCATGGCTAATCACCAGTTCGGGTCTAAAGGTGCTGAGTAGGTGGGGGGGAACTTCAGCTCAGTCAAAGTGGTAGTTGACCGGTTCAGTCAAAGAGCCATGTCTTGAGGCCCTTCCTGAAATACAGCAGAGAGGGAGATTGCCTCATATAAAGAGGAAGAGAGTTCCAGGTCTTTGTGTGAGGTAGGAGAAGGATCTTTCTCTGGCTGTGGTCTTGCGGGTCTGTGGGATGGAGGCCAGTTGAGTATAATGGAGATGTCTGGTGGGCGTCTGGGAGGCAAAGCAGTGGTTGATGTATGCAGGTACGATGTTATGGAGGGCTTTGAGGGTGTGTGTGAGGAGCTTGAAGGTGATTCATTTGTTGATCGGGAGCCAGTGCAGGTCTCTCAGCTACCTGGAGATGTGGCTGCGGCAAAGGATGTCCAGGTTAAGTCTAGATGTGGTTTTCTGGATTTTTTGCATCTTCTTTTGGAGCTTCTGGGTGGTACCTGCGTAGAGTGTGTTGAGGTAGTTGAGCTTGCTGCTGACGAGCTTCTGGGTGACTGTTCTTCTGGATTTGATAGGGACCCACATTAAGATCTTTCAGAGCAGGCAAAGCATTTGGAAGTAGGAGGATGAAACGCTGTTGACTTGGTGGTTCATAGAGAACGAGGAGTCAAGGATGATGCCAAGGTTACGTGCATGGTTGGTTGGTGAGGGAAAGGGTCAGCTGAGTGTCATCAGTGTAGGAGACGATGTTGAGTCTGTGGTTTCTGATGATGTCTACTAGTGAGGCCATGTAGATGTTGAAAAGGGTGGGGCTCAGGGAGGAGCCTTGGGGGACACTGCAGTTGATCTCTGTAGGCTCAGATGTTAACAGTGGGAGCCTGACTCTCCCAGTAATGAAGGAGAGGGTCCATTACAGGGCTTTGTTGCGGATGTCGGTGTCATGACGTCTTGTGCATAGGGTTGGTGGGAGATGGTGTAGAAGGCGGCCAAGAGGTCCAGAAGGATAAGGGTTGCGGTTCTACCTTGATCCTAGAGATTGCGGATGTCGTCTGTTGCAGCGAGGAGGGCAGTCTCAGTGCTGTGTGGTTGCTTCTGAAGCTGGATTGAGAGGGGTCCAGTATGTGGTTGGTCTTAATGCATTATCCAAGTCGTGCGTTGATGGCTTTTTCAATGACTTTGGCAGGAAAAGGGAGCAGAGAGATGGGTCTGTAGTTATTGAGGTTTGTCAGTTCTGCAGAGGGTTTCAGCAGGGGATTGATCTCTGCGTGTTTCCAGACCTCAGGGAAGGTGGCGGTCTCGATGGAGCAGTTGATGGTGTGGAAGAGCTTGGGGATGATGGTGTCGCTGGCTCAGTTAAAGATGTGTTGGCGGCAAGGGTCCAAGGGGGTTCCAGAGTGGATGGCGCTCATGATCTGTAGGTTGTCGTCCAGTTAGTCAGGGTTGGCTGTGATCCGGAACCTTTGGGTGCTGTGGTTTCGGGTGGGGCTTGGGGGTCCTCTGTTGTGAGGCTGTCATAGATGTCGATGATCATGCAGTGAAAGTAGGTTCAAGGCTGTTGCAGAGGGCCTGAGAAGGGGGATGTATGTGGTGTTGGAGCTTGGTTTGGTGAATTATTTGATCATGGTGAAGAGTTATTTGCTGTTGTGTGCATTGGCGTTGATTTGTTCTTCTATGGTGGTTTTCTTTGTGGCTCTGATGAGGTGGTGATGTGAGGTGATGGTAGTTTTGAGGGCTGCATGGTCAGCCATGGTCTTGCTTCTCCTCCATCTTCTTTCATGTCATCTAAAGATGCATCAGGACTCTTGGAGGGCAGGGGTGAACCAGCTGGCTTTCTCGGTGGACTGTTTCCTGAAGGGTTTCCTGAGGGGAACTAAAGTGTTGGCGCAGTCGGAGAGTCATTGGTAGAGGAGGTGTGCAGAAGTGGTGGAGTTCGAGGAGATTGGTACTGGTGCGTTGCTGAGGGTGATGGCGAGTTGGTCTTGGGGACCTGGTCTCAGCTTCTACGTGGGTGGGAAGGGGTGTGGTGGTGATGGGTGGGTTTGGTGAAGGAGAAGTGGACTCAGTGGTGATCAGTCCATAGGAGTTCAGAGGTGTGGCTGAAGGAGAAGTTATGCTGGTGGAGAAGATGGGGTTGAGTGCACTGGGGGGTGACCAGTTGTTTGAGTCAGATGCTGGAGAGGTTCTCCAGCAGGGATGAGGTGTTAGAGTCACTGAGGTTGTCCAGGTGGAAACTGAGGTCAACGAGGAGGATGCAGTCTGTAGAGAAGGGGTGTGATGAGTGATACGGTCAGGTATGGATTTTCTGGAGGGGGACAGGGTCCATGGGGTCTGTAGATGAGGGTGATGCATAGGGTGGTGTTTGGGTTGGTCTGGATCTGGAAGTGGATGTGCTCCATTTTTGGTGTGTATTCATAGGTGCTGGTAGTGAGGCAGAGTGTGTTCTTGTGTACGATGGCAATGCCTTCTCCTGGTCATTTTGCACAGTCCTTACAGATGATCAGGGGTGAAGTTGAGCCAGTTCCAAGTCTCCACAGTGTGTTTCTTGAGGGAACCAGTATTGACCAGGATGCAGCTGAGGTGGTCATGTCTGGTCTGGAGGCTGTGTGGTTCATGTGCAGTGCAGGAGAAGGTGCAGTTGCAACAGGCAAAGGGTTCTTGGGTGTTGCTCGATGGTGAGTGGTGGCAGGCAGTGTTTTTCCTGGAGTTGAGTGTGTGGAGGAAGCTGTTGTTGTAGCGGTGAGGGGTGTAGGGGTCAGGTTTCATGACGCTGGGCGCAGTCCAGGCACTAATGGTATTTCCTTTGGCACACGTTTGGCATGGCTGTGCAGTATCCACCATTGAGTAGTGGTAGGGACGAGGGAGGTGAACAGCTGGGAGGTGTGAATCTGGAAGCAGTGCTGGCAGGGAGCGGTGCTGCAGGGGCAGGCAGTGGCAAGCGTGGGAAGCACAACCGGACACAAAGGGACACAGAAATACAGAAAGAGAAATATTGTAAAAGATAAGCACAGGAAAAAAGACAGAAAGACTCAAAAAACTCAGACAGAGAAAGACAATACTTACCACTGGACCACCAGGGATGAGGCATAGGCAGGATCCTATGGGTGGAGGAGGGCCTCGAACACAGCAACTAGAGCACAGGGGGCACACAACTACCAAATGGAGCTGCCCGGTGAGGGAGGGACTCACACTGATGAGATCAGTGAGGTCACACCTTCACCACACAGCAGCCCACATTAAGTAGTGGTTGGGAGGATGGAGGTGCTGGACAGAGGTGAGGTGGGAGTCAGGAAGTAGTGCTGGGAGGAGGCGGGGCCTAGAGGCAGAAAGCTATGAGGACGGGAAGCACAATGGGACACAAAGGGGCACAGAAAAAAGAAGATAAGAGAAATACAGAAAGAGAAATACAGTAAAAGATAAACACAGGAAGAAAGACAGAAAGACAGAAAAAACTGAAACAGAGACAGACAATACTCACCAATGGACCACCAGGGAAGAAGCATAGGCAGGAGCCTGAGGGTGGAGGAGGGCCTTGAACGCAGCAACTAGAGCGGAGTGTAGTACACAGCTTTCAGGTGTAGCTGTGTGACGGGGGAGTGACACACGCTGACAAGGTCACTGAGTTTTCACCTTCACCACACAGAGGCTGTTAAGTTGGTGAGTGTGAGCGAGATTTCTGAACGCGAGCGTTCGCAGTAGGCCACGCCTGATCGTGATGAGAAAGCTGCTGCTCGCATTGAGAAAGCTGTCACTCGAGTAGAAAATCTACTTGATTGGCAAATAGAAGTTGACGCCCTTTGGCACTCCCCGTCGGCATTGATTTTACAGTGTGGGAGAAACTCCTGCACTGAAAATCAGTGTGAACAGTGCACCTTACCCAAACTCCGCCGCTCGCAGAACTCTTGCGTAGCATGGCAGAGATGTTTTGGCACTTCGTGGAGTTCCACGTAGCAGAACTCTGCAAACTCCACCCAGGTCTAGTTGTTTCTTAAATAATTTGACTTCTAATATTTCATTGATATTTTTAATGTCCCAGTGACCCTTGATTTTTTAAGTGAATTTCAAAGGTTTTTTTTAAATTCTATTTTGTAACTATGACGTTCCTGTAACGTTTGTTTTTTTCAGTTAATTTCTATGTTCTTTTAACATAAGTAATTTTCATTATTATTACGACCTTTCGGATGGGATACTCCATCACAAATGTGACAGATATCGTGCCTGCCACATTACAAGTTCCATTTTATCCTAAGGAACTTGTAAAACGGCAGGCTGATATCCGCCACGCTTGTGACGGAGTAGTTCAACCGCCAAGGTCATAATCAGGCCCTGTATGTTAATCCAACCACGCTGCGCACAGCCTTCGGCCATGCGCGGTGGGAGTTTGACACCAGGGCTGTCTCTCTGGGTGGGAGAATAAGTGTGAGAGGGTATCTCTGGCTGTGAAAGTGGCTGTGAAAGTGGCTGTCTGGGCGTGAGAGTGTCTGATTGTGCACCAATAGATGAAAGATGCATTCACCTCCACTAAGAATTTCAGATCTTTTTTCAATATGGAATCACATAGTCATCACACTTGCTTTGACTTTGCCATGCCGGGGAGTTAGGATCATTTGTCCTTTCCAGAAATGGGGCTTATGCTGGGGCACCTGCTACGCTTACTTTTGTAAATTCTTCCTGTTGAAGTTTAATTTCTGTGACATGAGTATCATGGCCAGAATGGAATAGTTTTGCACAAAATGTCTATCCAACTGGAGCACTTTCTACTGGTTAGTTAGTAAGTGCGACTACCTTGGGTTAATGGCAAGTGTGGGGGAAGGTGGCCCTCTCCCCCAGCTGTTTTCGCCCAAGGTACCCATCCCCCAGGGCCCCCATTCTTTAAATGGAGGAGGGCAGCCAGAAGCTCTCTTCCCCAGGCTGATTTTGGCCCCGGGGACCTCATCCTTAACACATTTTTTTCTGTAGAGAGGAGATCTGTGAGCCCCCTTCCCAGGCTGATCTCAGCGCCGGGCCACATCCCCCAGATCCTGGACATCTCTCCTGGGTGACCTGCAGGGCACCCACTGTGCAATGTCCCAGCAGGCTCTCTGCCTAGTACTAAGCTGGCATTGCTGTCACAGGTAGACAGCTGCTAAACATGCGGCTCCCTGTTTGTGGGAGCAATAGTTTCCCTTGTTACCCTGCCTGCATGTCTGCAAGCAGGGAAACAGAAGAGGCCTCAACTCCTAGCAAGCAAGAATTGTTTGACAGCTCTCGACCGCTGGGAGGGGAATATTTGCACTTATTTGGCAGGAGTTGTCAAAGCTCCTGCCAAGTCTGAGCAAACAGTTATGTCCTGGGGTATGCACCCCGGGACATAGCAGGTGGTGAACCTGGGGGTGAGGGCCCTAGGGCCATTATTGGTTCCACAAGGGGGACCACGCAACATTAAACTTTGCCCCAGGGAGGTGGTTGTCCCCAGGGCTGGCGGGACACAAAGGACTTCCATTTTTATATTTTTTAAGACCTGGAAAGGTGTCAGTCCCTGGGGCTGCTGACTTGGGCATGCAAACACTGTAATATGAAATGAATTGCTCTGGGGAGGGGGCATTTCCTGGGGCTGTGGCCTCCCACATAAATTTCATCCTTTACCCAAGGGAGGTGGTGGTCCCCGGGCTGTGGAGACAGCATGGGTAGCCTCAAAATAATTTCATCATTTGCCCTGGAAGTGGTGATCATTTGCCCCAGGGAGATGGTGGTCCCCAGGGCTGCTAGGGGCCTGCTCAGGCCCCCAGTATTAATTTCATCATTTACCCCAGGGAGATTGTGGTTGTGGTCCCACGGGCATAAAAACGACCTATGATGGTGCCCCCGTATGTCCCCTCCTCTATTTTTCATATGCTCCTGGGACCTGGCCCTCCTGGGGCTTTGTTAAAACAACTAAAGCACAGGAGACTGCACTTGTTTTTTTATTGAATTTTTGCAGCAAATTGTAATGTCACCGCAAATGTGTGACAATTTTTTTTTTAAAGTGCTTTTTTTGCCCTGGTGGGATCCCTCTTGGACCCCAGTACCAGAGCTAAGGGGTCAGAATGTCCCTACCCTGGCCCCTCTCTTTTGATTTTTTTTTTTCTGGGACTCAGCTGAAGCCGAGTCCCAAGATGGCTATCAGCATTCTTGGTTGAAGAGTTGACAGCCAATCAGAGCTTTGCAGATCTCTGCACGAGTTCATATTATTTGTGAAGTCATTGGGGAGGAACCACAGCCCTAGATATAGAAATGTAATTTCCCTTTTGTTTCTCTTAAACTACTGAATGGATTTACAGCAAAAAACAAAAAGTGTAATATGCAGACCAATTGCTACCTTCCTGCCAATTTACACACATTTTTTGACTCCCCCTTTCTCTTAGCCCCTGCTTGACGGATCACCCCGAAAATGTCTGGGCACAAAAAGATTCACTGGCACACTTTTTTGGGGAAATTTCATAAAGATTTATCGAACAGTGCTAAAGATATAGGCAAGTCAAAACAATAAATGCTTTTTCTATGGGAACAGGGTCCTAACAATAGCTAGCTGTGACGGGGGGTGAGTTATAGTTACCTTCGGGCATGAGTTATAGCTACTTGAAATAACTCTAACTGCAGAATTTCTATGGTTTTGTATGTTTGAAATGCAAACCTAATTACAACAACCTTGATGCCTTTATTTTTTTAAGTGAATATTTCTCTATATTTTGCACAGTGAAGCAGGTGCCAAGAATAAGGGGGATTCCAAAACATGTTTTTACCATGAAGATTCTCAGAGGGCTTTTAGACACCACTACAGCCCGAACCGCTGAACAGAATTACACCACATTTGTCAGAATGCTAGATCTTGGCCTAGACATAATGCTTGTTGTAATTTAGTGTAAATCCATTCAATAGTTTTAGAGTTATTAAAGAAAAAATATTTATGTATATCTAGGGATGAGAATCTTCCACAGATCCGGCAGATATCATGGTAAGACCTGTAGGAAGGTACCATCTTGCCTGGCATGTTACCATCATTTTTACATGTATGTCAGTTGTTTTTGCCTGTTTCACTTGGATCCTGCTAGCCAGGACCCCAGTGCTCATAGTTTGTGGGCTGAATGTGTATACCTGTGTACTGACTAACTGTGTCACTGAGGCTCTGCTAACCAGAAACTCAGTGCTTATGCTCCCTCTGCCTTTAAATTTGTCACTAAAGGCTAGTGACCACACTTACCAATTTTAATTGGCACACTGGAACTCCCTTATCATTCCCTAGTATATGGTACCTAGGTACCCTGGGTATTGGGGGTTCTAAGAGATCCCTATGGGCTGAAGCATTTATTTTGCCACCCATAGGGAGATCAGACACACCTTAACACAAGACTACCATTGCTGCCTAATATATATCATAATAAAAATGGTCATGGTCTTAACAGATATTCAATCGGCGAACTCAGTTGCCGGTGCTGGTGACGGAGAAGACCACCCTTGAGATAACAATTATAACTAAAGGTAATTCACTGCACTTCAGAAGGTCCCAACAAAAGTCTCTTTATTTGAATGTTTTAGCAACCACCAACGCGTTTCAACTTCCTAAGAGTCTTGCTCATGGTTAGTGAGTCCTTCTACTATTGTCATTAAATAGTGAAGGGTCCGTTTTGCCCGTAATGAGGCATTCTGGAACTTGTGGTTTATATAAAAACCTAAACAATCAAATAACGTAAATTAAAAGTGGGGACAAGTTAGGATGGTTTTAAACACATAACATAATTATAAGCGGAAGCCATTAGCAATTGGTACTTAACACTTTGTTATTGATGATCAGATGAAGTCCTGCCAGTACTTTTTGAGTGACGTCTCATGGTGATTCTATCCGATTTTATTGAACTTCAAATCTTTCACACATCAATATCTATTTATCAAAACAAATTATTTAAAAAGAAAAGTTTAAAGTGATGGTTTGGACTGTATTGGCTAAGTGGCAGTTATATATTGTGTTAGATAAAATTTCGCGTACTTAGGGGCAGATTTATGGAAAGTGGTGCTGCACCGAGCGCAGCAGAACTTTCCCTGCACCCCTTAGCACCCCCCTTCCGCCACCATGTGTGCACCGTATTTAAAATACGGCGCACCATGGTGCAGGGTAGGGGGCAATAGCGTCATTTCACATGACGCTATTGATTTACTCTGCAGGAGTAGCGCCACAATATTGGCGCTACTCCTGCAGTGTACCATGGGCTCCATTCTAAAGAATGGAAGCCCCTTTCAACGTCTGCTCTTAAGCAGGCATTAAAAGTGCCGTAAAAAATTACACAAGGAAATCTCATAGATTTCCTTACGTCATTTTTTCAGCTCCCCTAATGTGGGAATGCCCCCTTTGCATACGTTATGCCTGCCGCAGGCATAATGTAGAGCAAAGGGATGCAGGGTGGCGCAATGCATGCATTGCGCCACCCTCTAAATACAGCACCGAGAATTAGGACTCGTTGGGCCACATTAACGTCATAAATAATGACTTTAATGTGGCGCAAGGTGGTGCAAGGAGACTATAAATATCCCCCTTAGTTCTTTTGGTTATCCTATACAATCACAGCTAAGTGCTATATTTATTATCATTCCAGTTATATTCTTGAACTTGGAGGCAGGACATTATTAACCCTTCCCCATCACTTGTACATCACATACATCAGCAATTGCTTATCGATTGTAAATTAGAGACATACTATACAATTGTACAGTTTTGAGCTGTAGCAATCTGTGATTTAAAGCTGCACAAAAAGTTCCTTGTCCATATTCAATCCATAAGGTGCCATGGTTCGGAGTCGAATTATATATTTACTCTTAAGTTGTCGCAGTTTTAAAATTCTACCTCCACCACGTTCATTTTTATTAACCAGATCCAGGCCAAAAAACTTTAGGCTTCTCTAGTATGTGGTATGATGTATGTTGTGATATTTTGCTATTGCGTTACTTCGATCCTGATGTTGTATCGCCCTAATGTGTTCCAATATTCTTTTTTTCAAAGGGCAAGAAGTGATCATGATATTGCACCTTAAGTTTTGATCATGACGTTGATAAAAAGTGAAGAAAGATGATCCGATGTGTATAAACAGCAAATTAAGATGGCGGCCAACAGGCCGATGAATGCAGTTGTGCTGAAACGCGTTCCTGTTGGGACTGTAAATTAAATTGATAAATACTCACTGTGGAGTTCTGCTTCTTCTTGTATTCACTGGAGAAAAGTGTGGATATATATATTTGTATATATATATGTGTGTGTGTGTGTGTGTTTGTATATATATATATACACACACAAACACGCCTTTCCACCCAAAAACCCTACCTAATCTAAATCCTAAAAATTACCTTACCAACCCAAAACCCATACCCACCCTAAAACCTATGCATCCCTTACCACCTCAAATCCCATTCCTACCTAAAACCTAAACAACCCTTACCACCCAAAAGCCCATTCCCACCCTAAAATACAATAAATGTACTTACCACCCCTAAACCCATACCCACCCTAAAATCTAAAAAATACCCTTACCACCCCAAAACCCTTTCCAACTCGAAAACCTAAAAATGCCCTTACCACAAAACCCAGTGCTTAATTTGTAAATAAAGAGGTGCCGGTGCTCAAAGCCTTTCTCTTAAAAACGAGGCTGCTGTAATTAAATATGCCAGCACTGAATACGGAGGCAGCGTAATCCTGAAGCCATCTCGGGCCTCTTCAATCCATTTACAACCACCCCTGCCTCTTCAGCTCATCCTGCAACTTTCTACTCTCTCCCTTTATGACGCTTTTTAGTTTTTCCTTCTTCCGTCTTTCCCATATGTGTCTTTTGCTCGCAGCAAATGCTTGAGGCAGAAGAATAAGCCCCGGCCATCACAAATAAGTGCCGGTGCTCAGCACCGGAAACAACAAGCACAAATTAAGCACCGCCAAAACCCATACCCACCCTAAAACCTAAAAATACTCTTACCACCACAAAACCCAAAAAAATCCTTACCACCCCAAAACCCATACCCACCCTAAAACCTAAAAATGCCCTTACCACCCAAAAATCCATACTTACCATAAAACCTAAAAATGCCCTTACCACCCCAAAACACATACCCACACTAAAACCTAAAAATACCCTAACCACTGAAAAAGCCATACCCACCCTAAAACCTAAAAATGCCCTCACCACCCCAAATCCCATACCCACCCTAATGCTTAAAAATGCATTTACCACCAGTAACCATTACCCACCCTAAACACTATATATATATATAAAATTGAGACTTTAAATTCAAGATCGTCACGTTACAAAATGGCCGGTCCTTTTGCACATTTCTTCTTAGCTATGATGTTAAAAGCAAAGAAGGAGTATAGGATTTAAATAGTCTGGTGTAAAAATGTCTCCCAATGTCCAGTTGAAGGCTGTTGCCGAAACGCGTCGACATTTGGCTGGGACAGCGTGTGTTTGTCTTGTTCGTTGTAGGCACTTCTAAGATTTTTGCATTGAGGAACTATTTTTGAAAGTTCTTATCACTTATTTATTCACTACGCCTATCATTTATTTTTGCCTCTATATGAACTTACTTAATAAAATGGAGCCGACAATTTTGTACATATGAGTGATTTTTAACCTTCAACTTCTCTCTCTACATTCCACGAGCTTTGGATATTGTGCAGCCTTTTGGTGTCTGATTCAGTTGCACCACCTTTTTGTCATATATATATATATATATATACATATACATATATATATATCACTCAACCCACTTGATACTTGCCTGTACTTACCTTTAAAACCTTCACCACGCAAACACCTTTACCATTCATGCCTTTACAACAAAATTTGTTGTGAAGGCATGCATGGTACAGGTAGATTCATGGAAAAGGAATGTGTGGTTAAGCCATGCCTTCTAAACGCATACGCAACGAGATGCATTTACCACGTTGTAAGGGATGTTTCCCTCTTCAAAATACTGCATAACTCCGGGCCTGCATTTAACATGCAATTGTTTCCATGGTATATTCCTACTAGTCCTTCCTTCATCTTCTGCCTGTCTTCTTTAGGTCCCTTAAGACTAAGAAAGCACAAAACAATTGTTTAGTGAAAATATGTTAGGTAAGGGTGACTAGACATTTGACTTTGTTGCAGCATGGAAACCACTATCTAACATCAGTGTGACACTCCACATTCGCAATAGTCTTGGTGTGTTTCCCCATGACTGCTCCAATTATAACATTCTGAAACACTTCTCCTTTCTGACAAACAGAAATAGCTTAGCAATTAATTGTGTAAAAGATTTTCTTTCATCAAGTTGTTTTCCCTATTCCTTCTGCTATAAATTCTGCCTGCGATCCTTTTTTAATCTTTAGTAAAGTAATATTCAATGGCACACACCAGGTCTGTAGTTGCTAACATGTTCTTCCTGTTGATGCATTTCATGGCCATTTGGCTTGTAAATGTCAGTAGTGGGTGCCAAGTTGATCTTATGCAATTTTACCCAAATGTGTCCACTACCTCTTATGTTGTGGGAACCATGACTTGTC
This sequence comes from Pleurodeles waltl, assembly GCF_031143425.1. Taxonomy (NCBI): domain Eukaryota; kingdom Metazoa; phylum Chordata; class Amphibia; order Caudata; family Salamandridae; genus Pleurodeles; species Pleurodeles waltl. The sequence goes on along the minus strand of NC_090437.1, from coordinate 431,390,729 downwards.
ACTGATTGTGACTCTGATAAACATTATCTATCAAACATTACTAGTCTTCAGATCTTATTTAACATGTCAAAAACTCCCCAACTTCCTGAAACTTCACACGTATGCCACATGGACTTCCACCAGCGGATATTTGCAAACCTCAAAGTTTCTGATATCTTTGTTAAATGAGTTTCCTGCTGACTTGAAGATGTTTTGGAATATCACTTTTGTTCTACAGCCTAAAGCAATTCAACTGTGCCTGCCAGTGTGACCACTTTTGTGGAAATACACAGTCGCCATGCAATATATGTGCAACATGAGCTCAATCAGCATTAAGTCCTGATACCAGCATTATGTTTTCAAAATTTGAAGAATTGAAATGCAAGCATAGAAGAAAAACACCTATGAATTGCATCAGGCATAATAGTGTTATCTGTGTATGTCTTTCAACCTTAGTTATAATAGAAAGCACAATAGAACGAAAGGTATATTGGACATGTTGGAAAGTGGATTATTGGCAAGAGCAGTAAGTATCTACACTTGGCAATAGGCCTCTAACCCCCAATAGGCTCAGTTAAGTCTCAATAAATTAACCCCAGCTCAACCCTTGGTAGCTTGGCAACAAGTTTGTGAAGCATTCAAGTATCACAAAACAGTAATAAATTAAAACACAGAAAACAGTTTAAAAATCCAAAACCAATTTATAAACATAGGAAATATTTTATATTTAATTTGACATAAAACAAATAAAATCAGACAAGGGGAACCGAAGATATGAATTTTTAAAGACTTAGATGGTCATTATGACAATGGCGGTGACTGTTAAAGTGGCGGTAATATCGCCAACAGGCTGGCGGTAATTACCGCAAAATTATGACCGCGGCAGTGATAACTCTCAGAGACAGCCAATCTACCACACCAACTGTTGTGTAGCCATTTTAAGTATAGCTCCATGCACGTTAGTTTAATACACTAGGCCGCTCTGCACCTTAACCAAGATATATTTTATTCAGCTTTGCATTGTTATTTTTACAATAAACATTTTTACGGTCTTGTTTTAATTTCTTCTATCAAACTGTTTTGCTTAGTTCAGCACTGTGGGGGTCATTACAACATTGGCGGACGGCAACCGCCGCCCGCCAAGTTGTAACCGCCGTGCGGCCGCCAATGCGGCCTCACTCCTGCGGTGCCCATTATGACATCCACGCTGGGCCGGCCCAGATTTTCCGCCCGCCGGCCCAGCGGGGATGTGGGCCGCAACATGGGAGCCGGCTCCAAATGGAGCCGGCAGTGTTGCGGCCGTGCGACGGGTGCAGTTGCGCCCGTCTCGCTTTTCACTGTCTGCAGAGCAGACAGTGAAAAGCCGCATGGGGCCCTGTCAGGCCCCACGACTCCCCGTACCGCCAGCCTTTTCCACCAGGAAAAGGCTGGCGGTAGGGGTACTCGTAATCCCCTGGGCAGCACTGCTAGCAGCGCTGCCCTGGCGGATTACTACCGCCGGGGCCATTGTGGTGGGAAACCGGCCCCGGCGGTTCGAACGCAGCGCTTCTGCCACGGTCGTAATGACCAGGGGAGCACCGCCAGCCTGTTGGAGGTGCTTCCGTCATTTCAGCGCTGGCGGTCCTGTACCGCCAGGGTTGTAATGACCCCCTATATTCTCAAACAACGCATTCTTGATCACCCTGTGCTTCAGTCAAGGATACAGTCTGGTACATTTCTGGTAAACGTGGTAGAAGTTTAGTCTCCAACATTCGTAGAAAATACACATCCTTACGTAGGGACATTTTCTTAGAACATCTGCTGTGTTAGTTATAAACACACTTTCTAGTCCTAGTACACGTCAAGAGGGAGATTCCAGCCAGGGAACCACAACTGTATGCTGAATGCTCCGCTGCAGATGCTGATGCAGATCACAGGCCTTTGCTCAGGTATGTGGGTTGATGTCCTCCCGGGGGAACCTGAAAGGCAGGATTAGAGCTTAACATGCTGTGCTCGAAATGTGATTTAGATAGGGAATGATCCAGTGACGTTAGTAGCACTATGATAGCATAATTCTTATGCTTCACTCACATCATCACTATTTTAATATTGTTGTGTTGTGTAGTTCTGGTTATCGCAGCTCATGCTTTGTTATCCAAAATGCAGTTGTTTTATTAAACCAATCTTTAAAACTTATACTGCTTCTATTGTCATTTATATATGAGACCGCATTGTGTGTGAGAGAACCGGTTGTGACCTGAGTGACCACAACTTCCCTGAGAAGTACCAATATGTCATGCGCTCGGCTGCCCAATCATCTCTACGTCTTGGGAGAGATGAGGCACTGCTATTTAGCCGGAGCAAAGCCCGGATTTGGAGCGACAAGTGTCATCCACCGTGGGTCAGACTCAGTCTCCCACACTGTGGGCGATCTTGCTTCTCAAAATCCAGTAATCTCATTAGAATAATGAGAGCCTACGCGCCACAACCACCAGGGTGTTAACACCACTGACCACGGCGGGAGCCATCAACAGCCAGACGGAAGCCAAGGTACCGCCCACCATATTATGACATAGCAAACGCCACGATTTACGGAGTGGTACCAATGCCATCAAAAGCCTGGCGGAAACACTGCACAAAAGATGAAAGACTCACCATCAGAGACACAGAGAAGATCCATGCCGCCATGGAACCGGAACTTCAAGTCTTCCCTATGCTCTTCTACGGCATGTTCCATCTGGAGCACCAACGCCGACGAATATGACAACGGTGAGTACAGCTGCCTAGCACACAAGGGAGGGAGGGAGGAAAAGGAGAGTGACACACACACTCACAACACACACCATTCACACACACACCATACACATAACCAGTTGCAGAGGAAAACCAGTGTCACAGGATCCACATCATAATAATGCAAGTGATATTGTAATTTGATTCCAACAGTCACCATATTGTCCATGTGATAAAAGAAATTGGAGTACAAAAGGCCCACGTGGCCAAAGGGCACAGTCCAAGCCCCAACTTGTTTCTTGACAATATCTGCACTACACTGGAAGTGAGGGCTCCTTACCCACTACTATTGGAGGTGTTACCCTGCCAGCCTCTGCTGGAGGTGGGGGCTCCTGGGCCACTGCTGTTGAAGGTGTTAGCCTGCCAGTCTCTGCTGGAGGTGAGGGCTCCTTGCCCACTGCTGTTGGAGGTGTTACCCTGCCAGCCTCTGCTGGAGGTGAGGGCTCCTGGGCCACTGCTGTTAGAGGGGGCCTCTTGCCTCTTTTAGTTGGTGGAGGTGGAACCTTCCCTTTCTTGGGTGGTGGAGTGGGATCCTTCCCTTTCTTGGGTGGTGGAGTGGGATCCTTCCCTTTATTGCCTCCATGACTAGGAGGTGCCTACACTGTCCCTGTGGACTGTTTGGCAGAGGTGCTGGGCAGGGCCGTTGGGACCTTGCTCTTATGGGCAGGATGGGGGGGGAAAGAGGAGGGAAGAGGTCAAGTTGGGCAAAGAAAAGCTTCTTAGGGACTTTAAGGCGGGATGAGGGAGGAGGGATGGGAGTGGAGGATGAGGGAGTGGTTGTTGGAGGTGTACGTCTGCTAGACTTGGGTGCATGTGCATGGGCAATGTGCTGATGTGAGGTGGATGACTGCTGAAAGTCTGAGTGCGTGCTTTTGTGTCTCTTAGGAAGGGGGTAGACAGGGTGGGAGATGACACAGAGGATGCGTGGATGGATGTTGTGGAGGTGTCTGCAAGTGAGGTGTGTGTGCTACTTGGTGTGGAGATGGTGGTTGTTGTTGATGCAGTGCATGCAGGTGTGAGTGTGGATGTGACTGTGAAGGAGGAGGCGGAGGAGGAGGGGAGACAGTGGAGGCAGTGGATGTTGTTGTGTGTGCAACTGTCTGTTGTTTGTGTGTGTGCCTGTGCCTGAAGTGTGCTGTCTGTGTTTGTCTGTGACACTCTTGTGTGATGTTTTGTGTGCTTGCTTGTCTATATGTGTGCATGGGATGGGTTGGGGTTGAGGAGACTGGGACTGGTAAGTGATAGTTGGAGGGGGGCAGTAGGAACCGGGACGATGGCTGCCATTAGAGAGGCGGCCAAAGCCTGAAATGATCACTGTTGGGCCGCCAGTCAATCATAGATGCCCTCCAGGAATATATTGCATTGCTGCATCTGGGATGCCAGCCCCTGGATGGCATTCACAATGGTTGACTGCCCTACAGAGACGGATCTCAGGAGGTCAATATCCTCTTCACTGAGGGCAGCAGGGCTGAGTGGGCCAGGGCCTGAGGTGCCTGGGGCGAAGGATATGCCCACCCGCCTGGGTGAGTGGGCACGGGCAACTCGGTGAGGGGCTACTGGGAGGGCGGTTCTGGTATGGGGTGGCGGCTGTTGCTGGGGAGGTCCCAGAGGTGTCCGCCACCACCAGGGAGCTTCCATCTGAGGAGGAATCAGAGTCAGTGTTGTCACCTCCTATTTCCGCTGTGGTGCTCCCCTCGCCCTCTATCCCGATGGTTTCCTCAGCATCGGTCGACTCTGCCTCCTGGGTCCTGTGGGATGCAGCATCCTCTGTCACCGGTGCCACTGCTCCTCTGCCAGATGATGCTAATGCACAAATGGACAGGATGACAGAAGAAAAAAGGGGGGGAGGGAGAAAAGGAGCATTGGGTCAATTACACCACCAACACTACAGATATCATACACATTACCGTCAAACACAGGGATCAGAATTGAATACCGTGCATCACACTGGCATTCCATTGGCTAGGTACCACAGCAAGATGAGAGCCAAACACTGCCAACTGCAAGGTTACCAGATTTTGCAATATACCCATTACCCTTGAGCTGGATCACGCTGCAATGTCTGACCTGGCATTAAGGAGCACCCACTAACTGAAACCCACCACCAGGATCCCATGCCACCTACCAATTATAGTTGTAACGCCAACTGAACTCACCCCCTTGTGGCTGCTATGATGCCCTCAAGCGCCCATCCAGCTCTGGGTAGGCCACCACCAGTATGCGGGCCATCAGGGGGTCAGGTTCCGATGGGAACTCTGCCCTCGTTGGGAAGCCATCCCCAGCTTGGCCTCCACAGTCTTCCGGGCCCACCGTCTCACGTCCTCCCACCTTTTCCTACAATGGGTACTCTGCCTGCTGTAGGCCCCCAGGCTCCGCACGTCCTTGGTGATGGCACACCACAATCCATTCTTCTGATGGTGCAAGATTTGGCCACTGTGAAGGTAGGAATCTTTGTGATGGGACATATACCTAATAATATTGGGGCAATTGACAGAACACATATCACGTTTGTCCCCCCGCCACAATGAACAGGTGTTCAGGAATCTGAAGAGTTTTCACTCATTGTATGATATCACAGTGTTCAGATCATTTGTACTAGGTGTGACTGTTTCCATAATTGCACATTTTCATAACATAAACCACTATTACTCATGTTGTGTTCAAGGGTGTTTATTGTAGTGCTAATTATAGACGGTAAGGTGCAGTGGAATGGAGTGATGGTAGAAGTAAGTCCAGGTTATTTTTCCTGTCTGTTTGTAGCACAGGTCCAGGGTCCAAGAGGCCATAGGAAGGGGAGCAAAAGCAGTTCAGAGTGGACAAGGTGATGGAGTGGGACACAAGGGGGCAATCAGGAGAATCTCATTTACTGGTGGTGGTCTTGGTCTTGGCAACTGTCTCTGGCCTCTGTCTGGGTTGCAGGGAATGTTTACGGTGTAGTTTACCTTCTGCAGGGGTTGGGGTGCTGGTGGCCTGTGGGTCCTGTGGCAGTGCCTCCTGTCCAATAGCTGCAGGAGAAATGGAGGGCTAATCAGTAGACTGGTTAGTGGTAGGGGCATGCTGGTGTGCTGTCCATTCCCTCATGATGTTGGTCATATCGGCCAACACCCCTGCTATGGAGACCCTGGTGGTGTTGAGGGCCTGCAAATCTTCCCTGATCTCCTGAGGGTGTACCTCCTGCAGCCGCCTGCTCTCCTGAATGTAGGTAAGGATCTGACCCATATTGTCCTGGGATTGTTGGTAAGCCCCCATGACATTAGTGAGTGCTTCCTGGAGAGTGGATCCCTGGGCCTGTCCTCCCCCTGGCACACAGCTGTCCTCCCAGTGTCCCTGTTCCCCTGTGCCTGTGTCCCCTGAATGGTGTGCCCACTGACTTAAGGTCCCTGATTGTCTTGGGGGTGAGGTGTGGACTGGGGTCCCTGTACAGGTGGGCACACTGCTGATTGAAGTGTCCTGGGCACAGAGGTGTGGGGATGTTGGGTGGGTACTGTGGTGTTGGATACTCATGGGGAGGCTCTGTGGTGGACTGTGAGTGGGCTGGGGTGGCCAACTGACCAGTGGACCCTGATGGGCCAGATAGTTCATCCAGACCCTGAAGTCCAGAGTTACTGTCATCACTTTAGGCGTCTTCTGTTGGGGGACTGGATAGTCATGGCACCTCCTTGCCGCTGGGATTGGCTGAGGCTCTTGTGTGGACATGAGTGATGTATTATGCTTTATGTCTGTGACATATTGTACCTCCCTAGCCTATTGTTGCTGTTGCCCTGCCACCTTTGTTTGTATATGTTGATGTTTTGTGTGATTGTTAGTTCTCCATTCTGTGCATGCTATTGTGATGGGTGTACATGGAGGGCTGTACATGCATTGGTATGGCATGCAGGGTTTGGCATTGATGTTAGTCGTATGTGTAAGTGCACTGTGTGGGATGTAGTGGAGTGATGGGAGTCAGGGTGAGGGGGTGAGATGGCATGCAGGTATGGGGGGTGATAAGTAGTAAATATTGACTCCAGTGAGTCCCTCAGGATGCAGGATTGCCAAGACCTGCTCCTCCCATGCTGTGAGCTGTGGGGGAGGAGGTGGGGGTACACCGACAGTCCTCTGGATGGCGATCTGGTGCCTTGCTGCCATGGAACATACCTTACCCTATAGGTCGTTCCACCTCTTCCTGATGTCGGATGCTGTCCCATGGCTTTCACACTGTCCACGATTCTCCAGCATAGCTCCATCTTCCTGGCAATGGATATTTGCCATACCTGTGCTCCAAACAGCTGTGGCTCTAACCTGAACAGTTCCTCCACCATGGCCTGCAACTCCTTATCGGTGAAAGTGGGGTGTCTTAGTGGGGACATGGGTGTTGTGTGGTGTGTGTTGTGCAGAGGGCATTCAGTAATGTGGGGTGTGGAATGTGGGGTGCATGATGGATGAATGGGTGTTTGTGGTGTGTGTGTGTAGTTATCTCTGTGATTTTTGTGTCTGTGTCAGGGAGACCGAATCCTCAGGGTTTGCGCCTGTTCCCAATATGTCCATCTCTTGGCAGCTCAAAACTCTACTAGCTATTATAACACAGAGTTAAAGAATGGCCAAGTGGGGGATGTGCTTTTAGGTTGGGAACAGCGGGGAAGGAGACCTGTGGAAGCAAGAGATAAGAGCACAATAGCAGGAATCTGCACATTGACTTTCATAAACTTTGTTCCTAAATATTTTATATATTGATAACATGAATGATCAAGAGCTTTTCTATAACATGTCATTAATAGTTCTGGATACCTGGAAAATAAAAAAGGATTATACAAACTTTCATATGAGAGTTCTTAGTATACCATATTGGGCTTTGAACATTAAACTGTCTCAAGTTAGTTCTCAGCGTAGAGACTACATTATAACAAGAATCAATTATCACATTAGTTTTCATAAATGAACTGCGATAGACTCATGAATGATACTGCAAGGTCACACTCTGTCTTGAATTTCATGATTCAATTGACTATAAATTATTAATCACTTTAATACAAAAACTATGCATCCAGATTTCAATGCCTAGAAATGATCGCACACTCTGCCAATCTAATCTACAAGGATTAATGACCAAGAATGAATCGTGCACACTTTTGCCGATTCTACAATCAATGTTTTAATGCTAGGGAATGATCACACACACTGCCGATCTGAACTGCAAGAGTTAACTGCCAGGAATAAATCATGCATACTGCTGCAGATTCGAACATCAAAGTTTAGATGCCATGATTATGATTGCGTGTCTGCCGATCTGAATTGCAAGAGTTGAATGCCAGGAATGAATCACGCACACTGCTGCCGATTCTAACATCAAAGTTTAAATGTCAAGATTACGATCGCGCGTTCTGCTGATCTGAACTGCAAGAGTTAAATGCGAGGAATGAATTGGGCACACTGCTACCAATTCGTACATCAAAGTTTAAATGCCAAGATTACGATTGCGCGTTCTGCCGATCCGAACTGCAAGAGTTAAATGCCATGAATGAATCGCGCACACTGCTGCCGATTCGAACATCAAAGTTTAAATGCCAAGATTATAATTGCATGTTCTGCCGATCTGAACTGCAAGAGTTAAATGCCAGGAATGAATCGCGCACACTGTTGCCGACTCGAACATCAAAGTTTAAATGCCAAGATTATGATCGCGTACGCAATCAACTCAATAAGCCGCAAAACTCGAATATGCCTGATAACAGAGTTGCGGGCCTAACCCGACCTCCGTCTTACCGCCTGCTGGAGGATCACCAAGATAATGAAGACAGGGCCTGGAAAAGCCTAGGTAGGCCTTTGGCATAGGAGCTCAGGAAAATGCTGCTGCTCTGCACCGGGACCTCTGAATAGTGAGCACGTTGAGCTGGGTCCCTTAAATAGACCCACGCCCGCCCACGTACCACACCAAGTCCGACTGCAGGAAGGGATTGTAGAAGGGCTCAGAATAAGGACCCCACCCTGCAGTCCTGCAGCAAAACCATAAAAATTAGCAATACATTGCAATCAGTATTAAAGACATTTCAGGATAAATCTCTGCAATGCAAAAGGTTAACATACTGCATCAACACAAAATGCATGAATTATTACAGTACATAAGGATTGGTTTTTCCGTAGAGCGCGCACCGTCCTGATGTTGACAGTCTGTCTCATGGCAATTTTTGGTGTTCATAAGGGGTATTACCCATAATGTGGGTGTGTGTTTTATAGTGCTGTGGGTGTAGTGTGTGTATGAATGTCAGGTGTGTGATTTTCGTTTTAGCTAATGTTGTGTTAATTTGTTTTTGGGTGGCCATTCTGAGTGCGCCAGTGTGTGCCGCCAATGGTTTACCACCATTGAATGTCCGCTTGGTGATTCCTGGGTCATAATGATGACGTAACGGTATGGGTGTTCGTACCGACACTTTAACACTGACATTTGGGCTGGCAGATATGTGTTTGTGGCAGTATTCTGTTGGTTTGGTGTGTGTGTCCCATAATATGCCACGGATGTTCACCACCGTGACGGTATGTTGGCGGCCGTCACCGCAGTGGTAAGTGGCGTTTACCGCCAATGTCATAATGAGGGCCTTAAAGTTTTCTAGCACATAGAAACTAAAAGTGCTACTCGAGATATCTGGTCGTGCCTCAACCGATGCTAAGTCAAAGTTTAAGGCTGACCCCAATGGAGCACTTCTTAGCTACAGCAAGCTGGAGGCCACGGTCAAAAGTTCACCTTCGGACATAGGCCCCCATTACAACATTGGCGGTAGATCCCGCTTACTGCCGTGCAGAAGACCGCAAATACACCGCTGCGGCGGCAGAATTCCGCTACAGCTATTATGACCCACAGGCTGGAATCCGACAAAATCCAGACACCCACACAAGTCCGCCACACCAAAGGTCAGTGATAAACTGACGATAACAAAATCTCCAGTGTCACGCCAACGGGAATACACCCACACTATCACGACCCACGAATCCACATGGCGGTCCTTCAACCACAGTATTCCATTGGCGGCAGACACCGCCGTTCTCAAAATACACACACATTTACAAAACACGACCACATTGGACAATTCCAAATACACACCTGATACACAAACACACACCACTCCCACACACCCAATACAATATGAAACACACACCCACATCCCCACAAACCCTCACTACCAAAATTCCAAAAGAATCACACAGAGAGACACCACCAGCAACAATACTAGCATCCACAGGCACACAACACCATCACTCACACAACATCCACGCACCTCAAACAACACACACAAACACATCCCATCACACATCACAACACACACCACCCCACACATCACCCACACCACACCATGGCCCCGCATAGACACCCTAGGTTCTCTGAGGAGGAGCTCAGGGTCATGGTGGAGGAAATCATCCAGGTAGAGCCACAGCTATTCGGATCACAGGTGCAGAACACCTCCATAGCTAGGAAGATGGAGCTATGACGCAGAATCGTAGACAAAGTCAACACAGTGGGACAGCATCCAAGAACTAGGGATGACATCAGAAAGAGGTGGAATGACCTATGAGGGGAAGGTGCGTTCCGTGGTCTCAAGACACCAGATTGCAGTTCAGAGGACTGGCGGCGGACCCCCACCTCCTCCCCCACAACTAACAACATGGGAGGAGCAGGTCTTGGCTATACTGCATCCTGAGGGCCTCGCAGGAGTAGCAGGAGGAATGGACTCTGATAAGTCAAATCTTAACTATTACATCCCCCACCCTACCTGCATGCTATCACATACCCCACCCTCACCCTCACCCCCATCACTCCAACACCTCACATATGCCCCACTATCACAACCCACTCATCCCAATACCAAGCCCTGCATGCAACAACAAAGCATGGACATCCATCACTAAAGCATGTCCACTACAGATACCCACACAGACCTCAAACCAATTATCACACAAGGTCCTACCCAAGAATGCAAGCACTGGAGTACAGGGTCACCACCCATTGCACACGATGGCACACACAGATGCAATAATCATACCTTTACATCCCCTGCAGGACCCCTACCCAGCGTCACCGGACAGGAGGTTTGAGACATGTCCACTCCCCCCACAGAAGAGGCCAACAGTGATGACAGCAGCTCTGTCCAACTGGATCAAGATGACCAGCCCGGCCCATCTGGGACCTCGGGACAGTCGGTTCCCCTTACACTGGCACATGCCACCACAGAGCCTCCCACCTCAGGAAACACCAGCACAACACCCACCCAGCGGGCCCATCCCTCTGTCCCCAGGACACATCAAGCAGCAGTGTGTCCACCACTACAGGGAACCCTGGCAAACCCACCACCCCAAGAAAATCAGGGACCTGGGGGCAGTGGCAGTGGGCACACGGTTCAGGGGACAGAGGCACAGGAAAACAGGGGATCTGGGAGGACTGCTGTGCGACAGGGGGAGGACAGGCCCAGGGAACCCCCTCTCCAACATCATGGGAGCGTACCATCATTCCCAGGAGACGATGGCAACGGTACTGGCCAAATTTCAGGAGACCCAGCGGCTGCAGGAGCAACAGTATTTGGGGATCAGGGAGGAACTAAAGTCCATCAACCTTGTGAACACCAGGAGGGACACTGTGGCACAACAAGAGGCCCCTGACACTAGCCTGGATTATGAACAGCCCACCACCTCCGCCGGCACTAGTGGACAGGAGGCACTGCCACAGGACCACAACACCAGCACCCCACACCCTGCAGATGGAGAACCACCCCGCAAACGGTCCCTGAGATCCAGGACAAAGACAGAGAACAATGCCAAGACCCCCGCCAGGAAATGAGACCACCCTGAATGTCATCCTTCTGTCCCACTTCGTCACTCTGTCCATCCATCAACTGCCCTTGCTCCACTTCCTATGCCTCTTTGGACAATGCACCTGTGAAACAAATAGACTAGACTCTGTCATAGATAATCCTCCACTATCACCCCTGCCCATTTTACAACCCCCTCCACTAGTTGCACTAAAATAAACACCCTTGAATCACAAAACAAGCTGGAGTCAGTCTGTGCTTTCACAAATGTGTATTTGCAATTACTAAGGAAAATAGCAATGTCTATTGTATTGTCAACATACCTATATCACACAGCTCTAGTCCATGAGGTAATATAGTAGAGGTCACACAATGGGACCCACATCCATACATTGGGTGAAAGTGACAGACATATGATAGGTCTAACAATTGTATGAGATATGTGAGCCAGTGACATCTTCTTACCTATGTCTCACTGGAAGTATTGCTGGATAACGTTGTTTCTGTTGTCGACATCCTCTTATTCTGCCTCCTCTTCCTCACTGTCCACAGGCTCCACAGCTGCCACAAGACCTCCTTCTGGACCATCCTCATATGGAAACGGGGCCTGTCGTCGCAAAGCCAGGTTGTGCAGCATACAGCAGGCCACGATGATCTGGCACACCTTCTTTGGTGAGTAGTAGAGAGAACCACCTGTCATATAGAGGCACCAAAACCTGGCCTTCAGGAGGCTGAAGGTCCTTTCGATCACTCTCCTAGCTCGCCCATGTGCCTCATGGTAGCGTTCCTCTGCACTTGTCCTTGGATTTCTCACTGGGTCAGTAGCCATGACAGGTTGGGTTACCCAGAGTCACCTGCAAATGTCGAGGGACAACTGTTAGACACACACTAACCCTTAGGGACAACCCCAGACCCAGACAACTATTCACACAGTATAGGGTCCTTGTCCTCACCTATTAGCCACACACGGTGCCTCTGGAGTTGCCCCATCACATAAGGGATGCTGCTATTCCTTAGAATGTAAGCGTCATGCACTGAGCCTAGAAACTTGGCATTCACATGGGAGATGTACTGGTCGGCCAAGCACACCATCTGCACGTTCATTGAATGGTAGCTCTTCCGGTTTCTGTACACTTGTTCACTCCTGTGGGGTGTACCAAGGCCACATGTGTCCCATGAGTGACACCTATGATGTTGGGGATATGTCCTAGGGCATAGAAGTCACCTTTCGCTGTAGGCAAATCCTCCACCTGAGGGAAAACGATGTAGCTTCACATGTGTTTAAGCAGGGCAGACAATACTCTGAACAACACGTTTGAGAACATAGGCTGGGACATCCCTGATGCAATGGCCACTGTTGTTTGAAAAGACCCACTTGCCAGGAAATGGAGTACTGACAGGACCTGCACTAGAGGGGGGATTCCTGTGGGATGGCAGATTGCTGACATCAGGTCTGGCTCCAACTGGGCATACAGTTCATGGATTGTTGCACAATCAAGACTGTAGGTGACTATTACGTGTGTCTCTTCCATTGTCGACAGGTCCACCAGTGGTCTGTACACCGGAGGATGCCGCCATCTCCTCACCTGCCTCAGCGGACGTGCCCTATGGACGAGAACAGTGAGCAGAGAGTCTGCCAACACTGAGGTATTAAAAAATAATTATTGCACACATTTGTCAATCCGCAATGTGCCTGTCACTGTGTGCATGCAAGGCCTAGATAGGTGTGACGCATTTATAATTAATGCCATGTGGCCCACTGTAATGGCGGCTGCCTGACCTGTAAGGTGGGACAAGGAGATATGAGGTAACTGCGCTGGCGTTGTACACTGTTGCGGTAGGCAGTCGAAGACCGCGGCGCAAGCCTGCATTGGTTAACATCGGACCCTCTGGGTCCCAGGAGCCAATGACGATGTATGCCGGCGGTGACGGTACGCCACGCCGTGGACGTCACCACCATTTTCTCTCTGTTCAATCACTTGATACCTGATCTTCGACAGGAGAGGACCTACACTGCAAGTGCTGCTGTGACCTCAGTCTGGAACCGATGATGGCTCATGTGTCTGGGGAAAGGGCCCCTGCCTTCACTTCGGTGGAGTTGGATAAGTTAGTGGATGGGGTCCTCTCCCAGTACACGCTACTCTACGGTCCTCCAGACAAACAGGTGAGTACACTGTGAGCATGCTATATGGGCAAAGCCTGTTTGGAGTGGTGTGGATGGAAGATACAGGGGGGATGGCTGAGGCCTGCATGAGCGGACGGTGAGTGTATGTGCGTCAGGGCAAGGGTGGGAATGTGAGTCAATGACTGGGATGGTCCGGACGGTTAAAGATTATCCTTTTCCCCTGTACTATTCCTCTAGGTCAGCGCCCACCAGAAGAAGGATATTTGGCGTGCCATCGCCAAGGACCTCTGGACCCTGGGGGTCCACCACAGACGGAGCACCAACTGCCGTAAAAGATGGGAGGACATTTGCTGCTGGAGCAAGAAGACGGAGGAGGCCCAGCTTGGGATGGCCTCCCAACGTGGGAGGGGGGCCGGTCGCACCATGACACCCCTGATGTTCCGGATCCTGGCGGTGGCCTATCCAGAGTTGGATGGGCGCTTGAGGGCATCACAGCAGCCACAAGGGGGTGAGTACAGTCACATCCATCTGACTCTGCACGCATTATGAGGTGTCTGGGTGGGGGAGGTGGACTGTGGGTTCCCCTAGGCCAGGGCGATCTTGGTAGGCAAGGTCCGTTCGTGAGGCAGGCTATGTGGCACCCCAACCCCACAAGTGGTAATAGCCAACTATACCTAGTCAGGCTCCTGTGACTTCCATGTGTGCAGCAATCGGGCATAGGCCTTGTACCCCATGTCCCTGTGATTAATTAGGAAACTCTAAGTGTATGGCATACTGCAGAGGGCTGCTGTGTCTGTAGTGTCTGCCAACTGTAGCGGTATTGCATGCACTGAACATGTCTTTCTTCTGCCTTCCCCCCCTTTTTGTGGTCTCCCTGTTCTTGTGTGCATTAGCATCATCAGGCGGAGGAGCAGTGGCAACGGAGCAGGAGGGAGCTCCATCCCACATGGCCCTGGAGGGCGAGACAACGGAGTCTGAAGCCACCAGTGGGAAAAGGGAGAGGAGAGCTCCACGGCAGGGACAGGAGGTGACATCAGCAACAGCGACTCTTCCTCTGATGGGAGCTCCCTTGCGGTGGCAGGCCCCTCTGTGCCCCCGCATCAACAGGTACAACCACCCACCCCCCTACCAGCACTGCCCCTCCAGCAGCCCCTCAGCGTGTGTCCCGTGGCCGCTCACCCAGGAGGGTGGGCATCTCCTTCGCCCCAGGCACCTCAGGCCCTGCCCCAGTCAGCCCTGCTGCCCTCAGTGAGGAGGCTATTTACCTCCTGAGATCCCTCACTGTTGGGCAGTCTACCATTCTGAATGCCATCCAGTGTGTCAAGAGGCATTTGCAACAAACTCATGCATACCTGGAGGGCATTCATTCTGGCCAGGCAGCCCAACAGAGAGCATTTCAGGCTCTGGTCTTAGAACTGATGGCAGGCATTGTCCCTGTGTCCAGCCTCCCCCCTCCAACTTCCTCCATCCAGACCCAACCCCCTGTACCTCAGCCTATCCCAAGCACACCATCAGACCATCATGCACACACCTCAACACACAAGGGTGGCTCTGGCAAACATAAGCACCACATATCCCACAGGCACTCACACAAGCATCATACCAATGCACACATACCAACATCCACTGCCTCCACTGTGTCCCCCTCCTCCACTTCATCCTCCTCCCTCCTTGTCTCGTCTCCACTCACACCTGCATGCACTACATCTTTAGCCACTACCTCCATCACCAGCACGCCCATCACCACACACCGCTCATGGTGCACTCACCACCCCCACTACCATTCACACAGCCCCTGTGGCCTCTACCAGTGGGTCTGTGAGCCCTCCTCCCAAAGTACACAAACGCAGCCACACACCCACCCAACAGCCATCCACCTCACAACAGCCTCCAGCCCATGCACCTTCACCCAAAGTCAGCAAACGTACACCTCCTACAACCACTACCTCTTCCTCCACTCCCAAACCCCCTCCACCAACCCATCCCACTGTGTCTAAAAAGCTTTTCCTATCTAATGTTGACCTCTTCCCTACACCTCCCCCCGTCCGTCCCCTAGAGCCCGCCTTTCCAGGTCCCAACCCAGCACCTCAGCCACCACATCACCAGGCACAATGGTGCCAGCAACTGCGGGCTTTTGTAGTGCGCCAAGCAACAGGACTGCCAGTGTTCCACGGAGTGAGGGTAAGGACGTTTAGCCACCTCCAAAAGTAAAAAAGTTGCCCACATCCCGGCGGGAGAAGGCAAAAACACCTGCCACCAAGGGCTCAGGCAAAACAAAAGTTGAAAGTGGCAAGGCAGCTGCGCCACAATCCAAGGAGGGGAAGGGCCAGAAAATCAAGGGCAGGTCCACATCGATGCCAACCTGCAAGGCGGACAAGACCGCCACCAGCACCATCGCACGTGCCGCCACACGCACCACCACCAGCACCGCAGTCACTGAGCCCGCCACCAGCACCGCAGTCACTGAGCCCGCCACCAGCACTGCAGTCACTGAGCCCGTCACAAGCACCAATGCCACAGAGTCCGCCGCAAGCACCCCTGCTACTGACACCGCTGCCAGCACCAATGCAACTGAGGCAGCCGCAAGCACCGCCGCTACTGACACCGCCACCAGCACCGCAAGCGGCCTCCGACATCCTGAGACAGTGGCACCACCGCAGACATGGCTGCCATCCCCAGTGGTCAGTCATCCGAGGCTGGTGGTCAGTTCCAGGAGCCTGGGCAGCTTGCATGTTGCACCACCGTCAGTGGAGTATCACATCCAATAGCTCAGTCCTTGGCAGGATGAAGCACTCTGGGCACCAAGCCCCCTCCAGAACCAGTGGAGAAAGACATTCACTACCTCAGCCCTTGGCAGGATGAAGCACTCTGGGCACAAAGCCCACTCCAGAACCAGTGGAGTATCACATCCACTACCTCAGTCCTTGGCAGGATGAAGCACTCTGGGCACAAAGCCCCCTCCAGAACCAGTGGAGCCTGTTATCCACTTGAGAGACTGTGGCTTTGCACTCCCCAGGATAGAGCAGTGGGCAAACCACCCACTGGGGAGACTTGAGAGACTGTGGCTTTGCACTCCCCAAGATAGAGCAGTGGGCAAACCACCCACTGGAGAGACTTGAGAGACTGTGGCTTTGCACTCCCCAGGATAGAGCAGCGGGCAACCCACCCACAGGAGAGACTTGAGAGACTGTGGCTTTGCACTCCCCAGGATAGAGCAGTGGGCAAACCACCCACTGAAGAGACTTGAGAGACTGTGGCTTTGCACTCCCCAGGATACATCAATGGGCATGGAGCCCCCTCGTGGAGCAGTGGCGTTGTGCACTCATCCGGCTGAGGTGCCCCCCTTCCCTTCCCCCTAAGGTGCCTGTTTCAGTTCGATCTGATGCCCCTGCAGTGTTCTCTCCATTTGATGTCTGGTATCGAGTGTGGGCCTCGCCCATGCATTTTGGGCCCAGTGGTTCACAGACTATGAATGGTGCACTATCCGGTCTTGTGTAGTTGGTGTACATAATTGTTTATTCTGTATTTCAAGTTTTAACTAATGGATTTTTATTTATTACAATCGTTCAACTCATTTCCTTTTGTCCTTGCGTTCTTCCATGGGGGTGGAGGGGTGTAAATGTAATGTTGCAGCATGTATTTGTGTGTATGTTGTAGTGGGTGAGGGTGGGGGTTTTGCGTGTTGCGTGTGTGTGTCACTCTCTTTTCCCTCCCCACTCCCCTGTGTTGTATGTGCAGTACTCACCGTGGTCGACGCCGCCCTCTTTCGGGCTCTTGGTAGAGGAGCAGGAATACTATTGCAGGGAGTATTTGGAGTTCTGGCTCCATGTTGTCCTGGTTCCTCGTGGAATGTGTAGAGGTGAGTGTTTTCCTTTCCAAGTCCTGTTTCCGCCGTGTTTTTGTTTGCGTTGGTTCTGCCCCTGAAAAGGTGGCAAATTGGCCTCTCATAATAGTGTGGGTGGTACATTGTCTTCCGCCTGTCTGTTGGCGGTGACCGCCAAGCTGTTTGTTTGTACCGCCGTGGCGGTCGGAGTGTTAAAGTGGCTGTCTATGTTGGCGGTTTCCGTCATGGTCGTGATTCCATTTTTTTTTACCACTGGCCTGTTGGCGGTCTTACCGCCGCTTTAACACCGACTGCCAGGGTTGTAATGAGGGCCTTAGTCTTCTTCTTGAAGATTTCTTCAGTGGGACAAAGTCACCCATCTGATCTGACCTCCCTGGAGCCCTCTTCGGATACCCATTGCAGGAGAACTCAGTGAAGAATTGTACGTTCGGACGTAGACAATTTTTTGGGATGAAAATCTTTGTCCGGGCCAAAGCTGAATCTTGATCTGACGTCTCTTGAGCCCTTCTTGGATACGCTGCATGGGAAGTCCTGGTCAACTTTTCACCTTGAGACTTAGGGCCTGATTCTAACTTTGGAGGACGGTGTTAAACCATCCCAAAAGTGGCGGATATACCACCTACCGTATTACGAGTTCCATAGGATATAATGGACTCGTAATACGGTAGGTGGTATATCCGCCACTTTTGGGACGGTTTAACACCGTCCTCCAAAGTTAGAATCAGGCCCTTAGTCACTTTTTTGGAGCCTTTTCTCTCCGACTTCGGACAGCCCTCCACAGCAAGCCGTTTTTGAGTCAACAACATCAGATTGCCTTTCCAGGAGGCCCTGGTGGAATCCTGGAAGTTTGGGGCTCCAGAGCTTTTCAGCAGGACTAACCTGCAAGTAAGGCTGGGCCGCGGTCAATGTAAGCAGGCTTGAACCTCAGCTGCGGGTCAGTACCTTTGTGGAGCTTTTTTCCAAAAGTTCTCCAATCTACTCCAAACTTCTGGATCTTCTTTCAGAAGGTCTTTGAAGGTCCGTTAGAAGTCCACTGCTCACCCCAAGGTTCCAGAAGCTTTGAGTTGTTCCTTGAGTGCTATGACTCCAACTCCCAGAATGCACCTGCCTCAAACCCCAAAATGACCACTGGACTGTGGTCAGCTGGTCAGTTTCTTCAGGATTTGATGCAGGGGACTCTAGTTAGCTAAGATTTACCTGTACCATCCAGGGAGTCCCTTCTTGAACCAGTTGAAGCCAGGCAAAGTCCTATTTGTTGTGAAGCCCAAATGTGCAGCTGGTGCAGACCTTCAGAGTGCAGTGTCCAGGTGCAGGTCAGGGGTCCAGCTGGGCAGTCCTTCTTCTTCTGATGTTCTTTTTTGTAGGGATCTGAGGTGTGGGTGCAGCTCTACCAAATGTATTCTTGCTCCTGGGGTAAAAAGCAGGGGGGCAACTGTCCAATCACAGGAAGGCCACTACCCCCTTGGATGACAACTTCCTGGGAAGTGTGGCAAAAATCAATCCCAGGAAGTCACATTCTTGAAAAATCCAAAATGGCTGAAACTGCATTTTGGATGTTAGGTCTGGTTGAGCCGACCCACTGGTGTAGCTAAAAATCCTTAACACACCCCTTTCCTGATCTAATCAAGAGGGCACCTCATTGTCTGGGGTTGAAGGAAATGGAGGAGGACCTGCCCTGCTCCACATGTCCTTCCCTCCTTTTTAGACCAATTTGGCTGCTCTCCCCCCATCCTATTTCACCGTCTTTTGAGGTTGATCTCCTCCCCCAGGCACTTTCTTTGTGTTCAGCCCAGGCTACTTCACACCTCATCAAGGCAGCCTGGCCAGGCTGCCAAAGGTTGGCCAATCAGAGAAGGGCACTACAGAGCTGAAGATGGCAGCTTTCAGGTAGAGTTCTAAACCTCTTTCCCTGAACTAGTTATATTAAATACAACAATGGTAAGTTGTGGGATTTATTATAACAATCAGTTTGATATCAAACTCGAAATATCTGGCCCCTATTGGTCTATTAATTAAAATCAAGTCTCCCCAACAAGCCAATAGAGCCCCTTCACTACAGCGAGGGAAAAATTAATTTGGATATTTTACCTCACTAGGGCTTATAAAACAATGTTTATAAAGTCCCTTCTTATAGTTACATAGCACCCAAACCTAGGAGCACTTATTGCACATCTTAGAGGTGACATATGTTAAAATAAGGTAGTTTAAGACTTTGGAAGTACTTTTAATTCCAAAGTCGAATTTACATATAGCTTTAGTTTAAAAGCAGCCAGCAAGGCAGACCTGCCCTTAAAATGACACTGGGCACCTTAGCAGTGTACCTATGGGTGCACTACCTATGCTGGGGTCCCTAAACCTACATGCCCTACCATATACTAGGGACTTATAGGCAGGTTGATACCTCCAAGTATAATTAACCTAATTTGCATGCTCCTTTTACACAGAGCACAGGCCCTGGGACTGGTTAGCATTACCCAGGGAACCATCAGAGTCAGGAAAACACCAGCAGAAAGTGAAAAATGAGGGCAAAAACGTAGGGGGCCTCTGCAATCAGCCCATGTTTCTCACATTTTCTTTGAGTGTAAATTATTCTGCAAAGAGCCACTGTGAGACTGCTACGATTCTAAGATACCCCTTCTATAAATAGAGGTGCTATATATTGTAAAGCCAAAGGTATGAACAGGTAAGGATCAGCACTGGAATGCCTTATGATGCCAGATGAAGATTATTCAGTCTGACAGAGATTTTATTAACATATGTATTTATTACTATGTATATATAATTATATGTAAATTGATGATGTCTATGGGGGTCTATGTTGATTTGTACTATTGTAGGGTAATGAAAAGATTTTTAAGGTATTATTGTTGTTTGATTTATATGACTTTTTTTGATGTTTTCAATTGTTATGTATTTCCGATTGTTGTTTTTCTGTTCGTTTATAGATGTTGTAAAATATTAGTGTTAATTTATGGAAGATAATTATTAAGTTTAGTCCTGAAGAAGGTGGACAATATAAATCTCCACCGAAATGTGTCAACAAAATAGTGTGATATGATATACTGGCACTAATTATTCTTAAATGAAAATCAATAATTTTTATGAATGTTTAGTGATGTGTTGTACAAGTTAATATGTTGACAGATGTATCGATTGGTCTTACAAATGTCTTCCTTCTTGTTGAGTGCACTACATGCTTTTATACATTTGTATCTGTGATTACATGTATTTGTTTTTATCAGATTAAAATTATGCATATGTTTCTAGCACTTTGGCATTCACATTTGCTGTTTGTTTTGGTTTAGGGGCATTATTCTGAAAGCTTGTGAGATTGAGTGAATATGGAGTTCTGATTTGTTTTAAACGGAGGAAGCACATATTGCTATGGGAAAAATGCATTAAGAAATCACAACTACTTCGGCCACATTCCATAACATTATTTTTCACCCGTGTGACAATCTAGCCCAAGATCCTCATGACTATTTTCCCTACTCCAATAAGAACAGACCAGCCTGGACTGCCAGGCCGGGTCCCTTGCAGAGAGTAAAATAAGCAATCTAGACGTATTTTGGCGTACTTAGGTCTCATCAGTGAGGTATAACTTGAGTCAAATTGCACAGGGAGCACAAGACCCAGGTATGGACCCTTTGCACTTTGAATATTGTAGGAAAGTGGAGTATTATGTGGTGTGGGGGTTAGTTGCCGGGCTGACAACCAACAACAAGGCTTGGCAGCTGTAAAGGTGACAAAAAACGTTGGGTACTTCATGGGGTCCAGGGAGTATTGTAGTGGCCTGAAACTTCGAGGCAGATGGACCTACAACTCGCATAAGACACTAGACCACCTGGAGTTGGGCGATCCCATGAAGGGCCCGGTAGCGGTGAATCTGTGGATCCTGCGAGTTTTGTTACCTGCAGTTTGCCGGGGACTTGTGTCACTAGTCTAAGGAAGACTGAAGGTGTTTCTGGCATCCACAGGGGTCCATCTGGTTAGGAATGCAGAGGATGAGCAAATGACGAGGTTTGTTCACACACTTCCAAGTCTGATGCCTTAAGGACAGAGTATCCCTCTTTTGCTTTGTTTGCAGTGAGTAAAGTCTGGTTCTCTGTGACACAGGGCTCCTCTTGGTCATTCTTAAAAGTCAGTTGTTCAGATGTGAGGTTCTGGAGTCAGAGGTGTCCCTTAAAATCTGGATTTAGGGGAGTTAGATGTGTAGAGACTATTGGCCAGTGGGCATCCAGCTCCTATAGCGGTGGTTCACCTTTTGCTAACCAGAACCCTGTATTCTGCCGCAATTAAGGTGGCAGAAATCACAATTTAGTGCACAGACTAGGCTGCTCACCCTAAAGGTGTGGTCTGACTCCTGGGGGGTTGCTGTACCCTGCATATTTGATTTCCCATCTGTGCACAAGCCAATGTACCTTGGTGCAAGAGGAGGACTCCCTCTCCGGGGGACAGCAAAGATGGCTATCAGGGGCAGTGAAGCCTTTGAAACTCACTGCCCTGAAGTGTCCATTCACTAGCCAGGCTGGGGCGGGAGGTGTGAACTCCTTACTGCCATCGTCTTTGAATCATGGGAGTGTCCACACTACCTGGCAGGAGGTCAGAACCGTGTCTTGGCAGCAGCAGGCATGGGAAAATGTGGGCTGTCTGACCAGTCCACAAAGAAGTTGGGGCAAACAGACAGGTAACCTCTAAGGTGCCACCTGGGTACATACCAGGCATCCCTCGACACCAGATTTATGTCAGGGCAGAGAAGGCACATCGTTTGACACCAAATTCAACATATCTAGGCATTACCATGATGGAGCTAGCAGCCCGGGTCTGCCTGGGTGTAAACTCCATGTTATCCTATTGACCGGCTATCACTGTACAATATAGACATAATAGCATGTGTTTACATGCCTATACCTTAAATATAATGCACCTGACCTCCTGGGCTGCAGAGGCGCTCCTTAGGGCTGTCTGACTTATGTGTAAGGCAGTTCCATGAACTGTGCCTCTCATTGTGAGTGTACAGTTGAACTTGGGCAGTTCGCACTGCTCCTGCAGCCTGTATTTGCAGACCTGCTATCAGCAGTTTGTTTTGGTCACCCAGGGTGACACAAACTCATTCTGCAGCCATGAGGACCCCTTTACAACCTATGCCCTGGGTACCATTTACTAGGGACTTATAAGAGGATAAAGCCTTGGCCAATTAGAGATTTGATGAGTCAACTAACTAGTTTTAGGTGAGAGAATGAGCACTGGTGACTGGTTAGCAGGCTTCAGTACACAAGCAGAGTCATAAGCATCAGCAATGGGGGCAAAAGGTGACCATACATGAAGGGACGCTTTTCTACAGGTATGTCCTGCAAGAAAAATAAACTAATAAAAGGAATGCTTGACTTGATCTTAGTCAATGATGATGGCTCAGGTCTGTATTCCAGATGATCTTTTTCCACCCACCTTGCTATTCTAGACAGCTAAGCAAAGCAGTCTTGGTCCTTCGCCAAGGGAACCAGTTCCACATGATCATCCATTCCTCTTCCACTTCAGATGGGGACACAAGCAACCCCATACCAGTTTCAACCTGCTTACATTTCATCAGTGAGGTAGAGATTGGGTCCTATTGCACAGGGATCATACATATCTGTTGCACTTAGGGGCATATTTATACTCTGTTTCCGCTGAATTAGCGTCAATTTTTTTACGCTAATTCAGAGCAAACTTAACTCCATATTTATATTTTGGTGCTAGACATGTCTAGCGCCAAAATATTGGAGTTTAAGTCATTTTTTGCCTGCGGAAAACTACCTTGCATCAATGAGATGCAAGTTAGGCATTGCGGGGCAAGAAATTACTCTAAGGCCCTCATTACAACCCTGGTGGTCGGTGTAGAAGTGGCAGTAATACCGCAAACAGCCCGGCAAAAAAATGAAATTACAAGCATGGCAGTTACTGACATGCCAAACCACCACTTATACACTCCGACCGCCAGGGTGGTAACGACTGCTGGGCTGGAGACTTCAGTCTCCAGCCCGGCGGCAGTCACTAGACCGCCAGTGGTATCATGACCCCGCACACCGCCATGGATTTTGTGGGGTTCTGTACCGCTACGAAATCCATGGCGGTAGGCACTATCCCTGGCACTGATAGGGGTCTCCTCCACCCCTCCTCCGCCTCCCCAGAGTCCTCTCCCCAAACCCACGACCCACCTACCTCCCCCAAAGGTGGCAGGACCCCCCTTCTCACCCTCCATCCCCCAAAACATTGACACACACACCCCTACCCCCCTACACGCACACTCACACAACTACTACACATACACACAGATATACATGCATACATACACGCACACAGACATATGTGAACACATTTCCCATACACACAACACACCCCCTGCATGCATACACACACTCACACACCCCCTGTACACACTCACAGGCACATCCCCATGCACGCACACAACACACAACATCCACCCCACACCCTCCCCTAACGGACGATCACCGTACCCTGTCCGGTGATCCTCCGGAAGAGAACGGGATCAATTGGGGATGCTCCACTGCCAGCACCCTGTCACCAGAACACTGCCACGCCGAATCCTGGGAGGTGATCCGGTGGGTGGTGTTCTTATGATGTGGCGGTGGAGCAGCCTCCACTTCACCGCTGACCGCCAGTATGGCTGCTAGCGGTTCTCCGTCCAAAAAAGGGCAGAGGGCTGCCAGCAGTCATGATACGCTGGGCAGAAAACCACCTGCACTGGGGGCCTTCAGCCCGGTGGTACCCCTGCGGTCTTTGAAAAAGACTGCTGAGGTCCCAATGAGGGCTCATTCCTTAGATGAAATATCTCTTACATTTCTGATGGAGGATCCATGCACCAGACTCAAGTGCAACGTCTTTATTTATACAAAGAAACCCACCACTACATTGCCAAGAGTGTCAAGGAATAGAACATTCGATCTCTATAAACACTAGATTTTTTTCTTGAATTCCAGAAATCCTCCAAGAGTCTTCCATGCACGTGTAACTAAGGGCCTGATATAGGATCTGGCTTGTAGGTTACGTTGTCATAAACTTGACGGATATTCAGTCTGCTGTATTACGATCTTCATAGGACACAATGGGATCATGTTTCTGACTGAGTAGCCCTCTCTGCCAGGATCTAAATTAGGTCCATAATTCTTTAAACCTCGAAGACTTGGATCACCACAAATATATCATGCATTAGAGATCACAAACCACAAGGACATCAGACACAAACCAAAGGTACTTTATACAAGTCACACAGGCCCGATTTATATTTGACAGTCTGGCCATCTCTTCCCCATGATGGAGGTTCAATTTCACCCACCAGTCTTGCAGAGTGAGTTCTGTCTGATTTACATGCAGAGTGTTAAAACCTCTGTCTGTCATCTAGGAGGAAGATCCATTGTCCTAGCGGAGCTAACAGGCTTCCAGCAAATAATCCAATGCCATCAGATAACACGCTATCGGCGTCTGTGTGGCAGGATTTCACTTGTCAGCAAAGTTGGCGGGGTGTACTCTCAGAGCAAATACATCTTAGAACAGGATTCTTGTGGCATAGAATTACATCTGAGAGATGGATGCTGAAGTTACACACCTGATAGTAATGTCCTAAATAATCAAACCTCTAGAATACACTGTAAAGCACAACCCATGCCATCAGCATTCATTTTTGCTCAGAAGAAGCCAGGAACATATACTAATTTTGGAGACAGACAATTAGTTTTTTTGTGACATTTCTCCTTCAACATCATAGATTTTTTACCTTTTTAAACTGCAATACGTTTACTTCTTTTCAACTGTGGCTGGGAGAATGCAAATACAGAACTGACAGTCATATTGGATGAAGTCATTATGGTAAAGCCCCACTTGTTTCAGTCACTTGTCCAATCTACAACTGTTACTCAGAAACGACAAAGGTAAAACAGAATTCTCTCAAGAGTGGCTCTGTAGGAAGTACAGGTGGCGTGGATACTGGTAAGTAGAAGCACACTACTGTACACAGCAAATAATTTGCAAAATGTTAATCCCCTTGACACAATACCCAGATATTTAGATGCATCCCCAGATTTACAAACAATTGTACACCTGGGGATGTGACAAAATCTTACACCACCCCAGGGGGTGCAATATGGAAACATATAAATATTTATCCTTGCTTTTTCCTCTATGTGTGATACATTGTGCAGCACATATAGAACGAAGGAAAAAAGCCTCTAAACATTGTTTTTGTGCAGGAAGGTACCCTCTCCTGTACAAAACAATCCTGTCCACAATGCAGACAGCAAGGGTGCACGTGTTGGCTCTAGACTGCCAGAACAGCACCAGTGCAGTTGAAAAGGACAGGAATATGTAGCATGCCACAGATACAGTGCATTCCTGCCCGTTCCCATTCAATAGCACTCCAAGGTGACTTGCACCAAAAGCCCATAAACATGGGACTAAAAGGTAATCTGTGTATACCCTTTGGCAGAGCAGTCAGGCTTAACTTATGAGGTGATGTGTAAAGTATTTGTGCAGCACTTCAAACAGTAAAACAGTGCAATTAACACACAAAATTACACTGTACCTAGTTAGAGAACAACAAGCCCAAAATGACAAAAACTCAATAGGTACAAGTAGAGATACACATTTTTAAAGATTCAACTTCAATGTAGTGCTTAAAAGCATAAAGCTCAAACCAGGAATACTTGGTAGTTTGGTAGCGCTAGGCCAGGGTAAATAAACGTTTTCTGGCAGACCGTGATGGAGCACAGGTCAGATACAGTACCAGGTTAGTCCAGCAGAAGTTTTACTTTCTCATAGATGTGCCAAGAGTACCGCTCGTGCGAGGGAGGGAAGTTCCCCGAGAGAGAGGAGAGCATCGCTGGAGGTGGTCCATGTGCGTGAAGAGTCAGCTGGTGATTGCGGATGGGAGAGCTACAGCCCTGGGGTCACCAGCAGCAATACTTGCTGTGCAAAAAGACAAATTTGAGGCGGCTCGCTTTGATTCTTCATGGAATACCTGCAGGTCTGGTGTGAGTTGGCCGGTTCACAGTTGTGAAGAGCCCAAAAACTTGATTTCAGGAGCCACAAACTCACTTGTAAAGGCCCCAGAAATAGGAGGCAATCCAGCAAGCCCTTTGATTCACTTTGGTTCTGGGATGGAGAGATGCAAGTAAAGTCCAGGCAGGAGGGGAGCAGGCAGCAGGTCATCTCAGCAAAGCAGGATTCCAGGAGTGTAGCAATTCAGCAGAGTGGCAGTCCTTGTAGCAGCACAGCAGTCCTTCTTCCTGGCAGAAAATCTATAGGTCCACAAGTGTACTGAGTTGATGGAGACAGAGGTCCAATACTTATATCCAGTTGTACCTTTGAAATGGGGGAGACTTCAAAGAAGGATATTTGAAATGCTCAGAGTTCCTCCCTTCCTACCTTGGCTCCACACTCAGTATGCAGCTCATTGTGTGTGGCAAGACACTGCCCTATCAGATTTTGCATCACCCTTCCATCTAGCCTGCTGAGGATGGCACATCAGGAAGTTGATGGCCTGCCAATTACACCTACGCTCCCTTTGTGTGTGGCTGTCTAGAGGAAATGAACAAGCCCAGCTGTCACCCCACCCAAGACGTGTATTGGAGGCAGACAGTAGGCACCAAATGGTTAAAATAAGAACACACCAACTTTATAAACGTAGCATTTCCAGAACTGCAATTTAAAATCTGAATCTGACTGCATTGTAAGTTGTGATTTTAAATTAAACTTATCTCTTCTAGATTGGGAATTACACTTATATGATGCAATAAGTTAACTCCAATGTTATCCTATGGGTGAAATAGGCCTTGTTGTAGTGAAAAACACATTTGGGAGTTTTTTACTACCAGGGCATGTATAACTTAAAAGTATATGTCCTACTTTTTAGAAACATTGCACCCTGCCCTGTGGGTCATATAGGGCCTGCCTTAGGGGTGATGTATATGTATACATAAAGAAGATTTAGGCTTAGAAAGAGGTTTTACTTGACAGGTCGACATGTCAGTTTAAAACTGCATACACAGGTTCTGCTATGGCAGGCTTGAGACATGGTTAAGGGACTACCTACGTGGGTGGCACAATCAGTTCTGCCATCCTACAAGCGGTATTTAATTTACATGCCCT
Organism: Pleurodeles waltl; assembly: GCF_031143425.1. NCBI lineage: Eukaryota > Metazoa > Chordata > Amphibia > Caudata > Salamandridae > Pleurodeles > Pleurodeles waltl. The sequence goes on along the minus strand of NC_090437.1, from coordinate 431,363,095 downwards.
GGGCACACATAGAGGGTCATTCTGACCCTGGCGGCCGCCACCGACCACGGGAGCACCGCCAACAGGCTGGCGGTGCTCCAACGAGCATTCTGACCGCGGCGGTTCAGCCGCGGTCAGAAGCGGAAAGTCAGCGGTCTCCCGCTGACTTTCCGCTGCTCGTGTGAATCCTCCATGGCTGCGGAGCGCGCTCCGCAGCCATGAGGATTCCGACCCCCCCTACCGCCATCCTGTTCATGGCGGGAAAGCCGCCAAGAACAGGATGGCGGTAGGGGGGGTCGCGGGCCCCTGGGGGCCCCTGCCGTGCCCATGCCAATGGCATGGGCACGGCAGGGGCCCCCGTAAGAGGGCCCTGCAAAGTATTTCAGTGTCTGCCTTGCAGACACTGAAATACGCGGCGGGTGCCACTGCACCCGTCGCACCTTCCCACTCCGCCGGCTCGATTACGAGCCGGCATCCTCGTGGGAAGGTCGTTTTCCCCTGGGCTGGCGGGCGGTTTTTCAGCAACCGCCCGCCAGCCCAGGGGAAAACTTGTAATACCCGCCGCGGTCTTTTGACCGCGGCGCGGTATTTTGGAGGTCGGCATCCTGGCGGGCGGCCTCCGCCGCCCGCCAGGGTCATAATGAGGCCCATAGTGTACTTTACTAGGAACGTAGAAGTAAATTAAATATGTCAATTGGGGGTTCTACCAATGGTACCGTGATTTAGGAGAGAGGGAGCTCATGCACTGTATTCCTGAGGCTTTGCTAACCAGAACCTCATTGTTTATGCTCTCTCTGCATTAAAATTGTCACTGCAGGCTACTGACCATTTTCACCAATTCTGATTGGCACACTGGAACACCCTTATAATTCCCTAGTATATGGTACCTAGGTACCCAGCGTATTGGGGTTCCAGGAGATCCCTATGGGCTGCAGCATTTCATTTGAAACTCATAAGGAGCACAGACCATTCTTACACAGGACTGCCACTGCAGCCTGAGTGAAATAACATCAACGTTATTTCACAGCCATTTTACACTGCACTTAAGTAACTTATAACTCACCTATATGTCTAACCCTCACTTGGTGAAAGTTAGGTGCAAAGTTACTAAGTGTGAGGGCACCCTGGCACCAGCCAAGGTGCCCCTACATTGTTCAGGGCAATTTCCCCGGACTTTGTGAGTGCGGGGACACCATTACACGCGTGCACTACATATAGGTCAATGTTTATATGTAGCTTCACAATGGTAACTCCGAACATGGCCATGTAACATGTCTAAGATCATGGAATTGTCCCCCCAAGCCAAATCTGGTATTGGGGTGCCAATCCCATGCATCCCCGGGTCCCCAGCATAGAGCCCGGATACTGCCAAACTAACTTTCCAGTGTCTCCTCTGCAGCTACCGCTGTTGCCAACCCCTCAGACAGGTTTCTTCCACCCTGGGGCCTGGGCAGCCCAGACCAAGGAAGGCAGAACAAAGGATTTCCTCTGAGAGAGGGTGTTACACCCTCTCCCTTTGGAAATAGGTGTGAAGGGCCTGGGAGGAGTAGCCTCTCCTGACCTCTGGAAATGCTTTGAAGGGCACAGCTGGTGCCCTCCTTGCGTAAGCCAGTCTACACCGGTTCAGGGATCCCCCCAGACCTGCTCTGGCACAAAACTATCCTACAGTGTTTACACTACTTTTTTAACTGTTTACTTACCTGATTTTGGTTTGTGTGTATATTTTCTGTATTTTACTTACCTCCTAAGGGAGTATATCCTCTGAGAAACTTTTGGCCTACTGTCACCAAAATAAAGTACCTTATTAGTAACTCTGAGTATTGTGTTTCTTATGATATACTGCTATATGATATAAGTGGTATAGTAGGAGCTTTGCATGTCTCCTAGTTCAGCCTGAGCTGCTCTGCTAAAAGCCACCTCTATCAGCCTAAGCTGCTAGAATGCTAATCTACTAATAAGTGCTAACTGGACCTGGCACAAGGTATAAGTACCATTGGGTACCCACTATAAGCCAGGTCAGCCTCCTATGTTGGTGGTGCAGTGGTGGGATAAGTACTTGTTACTGCTTTACCACTCATTGGTGCTTTTCATAAGAAAAACATATACCAAATACTTCAGAATATACACAGTTAACCTAAACAGTTTAACATTCTTTCTTTAAACTTTCTAAAAAGTTTCTGAACAGTTTTTCAAAAGTTTTGAAAAGTTTGAAAAAGTTTGTCTCTTTTCTTTAAAAGTCTATAAACTTTTATTTTCTCTGTCCTAAACCCTTTCTAACCATCATGTCTGCAGTAGAACTTACTCCCACAGTTGTCCAGGCAACCTATGGTAGTTTAAACTTTAAAAGTTTCTGCATAGAAAGAGGTTTAAGCATTGGTAAGAATCCTACAAAAGATCTTCTCCTTAGCCTTCTCCTAGAAAGTGACCAGAACCAGCCTGGCCCATCCCAGGATCAGGAGGTAAAGGAGGGGGGTACCCAGCCAGACTCAGAGGAGTCCCCGGAGGATGCTGGGGAGGGTTCTTCCAAAGACCTGCCAGCTAACAGGCCATCTAGTGACACTGGTAGTGGGAGGGGGTCACACGCTAGTAGGGCACCTTTCACTCCTAAAGGCCAGGTTACTAGAGTCCAGCCAGTTAGGGACAGGTCACACTCTGCCAATTCCCACATTTCTTCTGTGTCTCACAATTCCCAAGCCTACCACCCTGAGGATAACCTGATGGAAAGGGCACCCAGAAAGCTGAGGTTGGAAGAGTCCAGACTGAAGCTAAAACAGCAGCAGCTGGCCTTAGACAGGGAATCTCTGGATGTAGAGAGGGAAAGACAGAGGTTGGGGTTAGTTCCACATGGTGGCAGCAGCAGTGGTTTTGATAGCAATCCTGTGAGAGAACAAGATTCCAGAAACCTGAATAAGATAGTCCCCCCTTACAAGGAGGGGGATGACATTAATAAGTGGTTTGCTGCACTTGAGAGGGCCTGTATGGTACAGTTGGTCCCTCAAAGGCAGTGGGCTGCTATCTTTTGGCTGTCTTTCACTGGTAAGGTTAGGGATAGGGTCCTTGTTGTCAGAGAAAGTGATGCTTATAACTACAAAGTTTTGAAAGATGCATTCTTTGATGGATTTTCTTAACCACTGAACAATGGAGGATTAAGTTCGGAGACACCAGAAAAGAGTCCTCTCAAGACTGGACAGACTTTGTAGAATGTTCAGTGAAGACCTTGTAGCGTTGGTTACATGGCAGTAAGGTAATTGACTATGAAAGTCTGTATAATCTAAACCTGAGAGAGCATATTTTGAACAATTGTGTGTCTGATGTGTTGCACCAGTACTTGGTAGACTCAGATCTGACCTCTCCCCAAGAATTGGGAAAGAAGGCAGACAAATGGGTCAGAACAAGAGTGAACAGAAAAGTTCATACAGGGGGTGACAAAAATGGCAAGGAAAAGGATGATAAGTCTTCTGACAAGGGAGGGGACAAATATAAAAAATATTCTTCATCAGGCCCACACAAATCCTCTGGGGGTGGTGGGTCCAAATACTCTTCTCACAATCAAAAGAAGCCATGGTGTTATTTATGTAAAGTAAAAGGCCATTGGGCAAGTAATTCCACTTGTCCAAAGAAAAACACCAAGGCTCCCACTACCACAACCTCAACTGCAACATCTAGTGCCCCTAGTAATAGCAGTGGTGGTGGGAAGTCTTCTACAAATAGCCAATCTAAGGGTGTAGCTGGGATCACCATTGGTAGTGTAGTTGGGGTTGGTATTGTTAGGGAGACCACAGAGGCTATTTTAGTCTCTGATGGTAGTATTGACTTTGCCACCTTGGTTGCTTGTCCCCTTAATATGGGTAAGTACAAGGAACGTCCCCTAATAAATGGTGTTGAGGTTGAGGCCTACAGGGACACAGGAGCCAGTGTAACTATGGTGATAGAGCAGCTTGTTCACCCTGATCAACACCTACTTGGTCAGCAGTACCAAGTGACTGATGCTCACAATAACACACTTAGCCACCCCATGGCTGTTGTGAATCTCAACTGGGTGGGGAGTTACTGGTCCAAAGAAAGTTGGGTTAGCCACTGAATTACTTGTAGATTGTTTACTAGGCAATGATTTGGAGCCATCAGCTTGGGCTGAAGTAGAGTCTTGCTACTTTGTTGCGGTTTTGCAGGCGTCCTGGAGCAGTCAGCGGTCGATCCTTTACAGAAGTCAAAGAGGGAGATGCAGCGGAACTCTGGTAAGCTCTTGCGTTCGTTATCTGACGAGAAACCCACAGGAGAGACCCTAAATAGCCCTCAGAGGAGGATTGGCCACCTAACCAGGTAAGCCCCTATCAGGAGGGGTCTCTGACATCACCTGCTGGCACTGGCCACTCACAGGCCTCCATTGTGCCCTCACCCCTCTGCATTCAAGATGGCAGAGGTCTGGGACACACTGGAGGAGCTCTGGGCACCACCCCTGGGGTGGTGATGGACAAGGGAGTAATCACTCCCCTTTCCTTTGTCTAGTTTCGAACCAGAGCAGGGGCTGGGGGTCCCTGAACTGGTGTAGACTGGTTTATGCTAGTAGGGCACCATCAGTGCCCTTCAAAGCATTCCCATAGGCCAGGAGAGGCTACTCATCTCAGGCCCTTAACACCTATTTCCAAAGAGAGAGGGTGTAACACTCTCTCTTAGAGGAAATCCTTTGTTCTGCCATCCTAGGACTGGGCTGCCCAGACCCTAGGAGGGCAGAAGCCTGTCTGTGGGTTGGTAGCTGCAGTGAAAACCCCAGAGAGCTAGTTTGGCGGTACCCGGGGTCCATGCTGGAGCCCCGGGGATGCATGGGATTGGCACCCCAATACCAGATTTGGCATGGGGGGACAATTCCATGATCTTAGACATGTTACATGGCCATGTTCGGAGTTACAATTGTGAAGCTACATATAGGTATTGACCTATATGTAGTGCATGCGTGTGTGGTGTCCCCGCACTCACAAAGTCTGGGGGAATTGCCCTGAACTATGTGGGTGTACCTTGGCTAGTGCCAGGGTACCCTCACACTTAGTAACTTTTCACCTAACCTTCACTAAGTGAGGGTTAGACATATAGGTGACTTATAAGTTACTTAAGTGCAGTGTAAAATGGCTGTGAAATAACATGGACATTATTTCACTCAGGCTGCATTGGCAGTCCTGTGGATGAATTGGATGAATTGTCTGAGCTCCCTATGGGTGGCAAAAGAAATGCTGCAGCCCATAGGGATCTCCTGGAACCCCAATTCCCTGGGTACCTAGGTACCATATACTAGGGAATTATAAGGGTGTTCCAGTGCGCCAATCAGAATTGGTAAAATGGTCACTAGCCTGCAGTGACAATTTTAAAGACAGAGAGAGCATAAGCACTCAGGTTCTGGTTAGCAGAGTCTCAGTGACACAGTTAGGCACCACACAGGGAAAACATTCAGGCCACAAACTATGAGCACTGGGGCCCTGGCTAGCAGGGTCCCAGTGAGACATATAGAACACACTGACAAATAGGGTTTTCACTGTGAACACTGGGGACCTGGCTAACAGGATCCCAGTGAGACAGTAAAAACACCCTGACATATACTCACTAACAGGCCAAAAGTGGGGGTAACAAGGCTAGAAAGAGGCTACCTTCCTACAATGCACGTTTGTTTAGTGTTATTTACCCTTATGAAAATAAGTTGTCAATGACTTCTTGAAATAAATCATTCCCTTCTTCTTTACCTCTGTCATTTTCATTTGACAATACTTCAACATCACCCTGGACATCTTCAATGTAGTCAGAATTTTGGATGAAAGGAATGTTTCACCACATGGAAATGTAATGGTGCATACAACAGAGCATTGTTATCTTGAACACTTTCTCAGGTGAGTAGAGGGGGGCTCCACCAGACGTATACAGACAACAGAATCTTGCCTTCAAGAGCCCAAAACAGCACTTCACATGGTGGGGAGTTCTAACATGTGCCTCAATTAAGTGGTCTTCCCCTAGCATTGCAGGATTTCTCATGGGGGTAACAACCCTGGTCTACTAGGATGGACAGAGGCTCTTGCAATACACAAATATAAAAACATATTTAATCTATATTACAGAGATGAAGCACACTTCAATTAATTTTCAAATGCAATTTACACAAATATTGAGGCATACCATCTACCAACAAGCCAAACTTTCACATGTCCAAGTTGTATCATTTTCTGCTGTATGCTGCTAGTGCGTGACACAAAGGAATCATGGGTGGATCGAGAGAATTGTACATAGCTAGAGATGTACAAATCGGACACACCACATGAACAATGGTGGAATTACATTTTTTCCTGTTGTGGTGCACCTGTTCTCTGTTGTGTGGTGGCACCAGGGCATTGGGTGACCCATGTGGAATGCCACCCAAATCATTACAATCTCCCTCCACATTAGTAATTGCCCTCCAGTTGGTGGAAATTGAATGAAACTGTTACGGTGGCTTATCATTGCTTCCATAAAATCACTGAGCACACCACTAAAAGTAGTTTTGGACATCCCATTGCAATCAGATGTGGTTCGCTGGAGTGATCCAGGGCAAAATGGAGGGCTGACATGGTTTTCCCAAATGATGATATGGCAGTAGGATTTTGGTCAAGTGGCTGAAGATGTGGGGCTGAAATTGGTGGGTTAGATTCACTATTGTCTGTCTGCATTGGCTGCAAAGGACAAACTTCCTAAGTTGCCATCTATGCTCCCTTGTGGGGTTGTTGTCTTGAGGTTGGAGGAAGTCTCTGAAAGAAAAAGTGTATAATTAGATTTATAAGGGGCCCTTTATTTAAAGTTGTAACAGTACAATTCATATATATTATTTGTGCATTCAAAAATCTAATGCTAACCTATCTGTATAAAGCAAATCAAACAAGTATGTTAAGTAATTAGTCATCTACATGTATGTTAAACTTACACTGAACAGTCCCATCAGTGAGCTATGGACATACATTCTGTGTTCCAATGGGTGTATCAACTAACACTCACTCATGTGCATTTCTACTGTGAAACAAAACATTTATGTCTGAAAAATGAGCTTGTGACATTTATATATATAAGTTTGATGTGTAAAATATATTTTTTTAATTTTATTTTTGAGATTCATCAACGAATGTGAAATTTATCCCACAGAAAATATATTTCTACAGTACACTGCCGCCATTGCACATATAACATTTTTTGAAATATTGCTTATATCCCTTATGATTTCCCCTGTGTTTTCAAAATTAATTTAAGCATGTTAGCTGTCAGTAAGTGTTGCATAATTGTTTTTGCACTATTTAACTTCAAAATTGCAATGCCTGACCTCTGTGTCAGGACAAACGGAAAGAGTATTTCTCGTTCATTCAACCTCTGGCAACGTACGCTATGCCTATTGGTGAACAAGGGGAGATTGATTCTAAAATGTCCAATGGTTTTGGAATATGTCAGTTGATGCAGATACATGTATCAATGACTTTCACACTTTCCAACTGATTCTTACTTGCATCCTAGCTTTGGTACAGTTCAGACAGACCTCCTGATAGCTGCTCCACCTAAACCATTGGCAACTATGGCGGAATTCACCAGTGACAGGGGCCCTAACTTCACTACTGATGAGTTGGATATATCAACGGGTAAGTTATTGTCCCACTATACACAGCTATCTGGGATGCCACAGCAAGAGGCAAAAGTGATCCAACTATTTTAAAATTTCACAGATCTGCCTCTAATAAAAAAATATGTAACAAAAAATAGGTGGGGCAGGTAAAAAGTATATGTGTATGTGTATTTTTCTTACTGCCTTTTGTCTGCTTCTTGCACTTGGTCCTTGGTGCTTCCTCCCACTAGGGTGTGTTGTCAACCATGAGATTTAGACAAACATTCTACAGCCTCTGTTGGATGTGCTATGTAAATACGTACAGGATTGTATTGAATTTGTATAATAAGAAGACATACATAATTCTGATGGTTTCAATTGTTCGCTTAATTACCCATATGGCAGTGTTATCTTAGAGGATGTACATCTACATAGGTCATTCAGGTATTCAGGTACGTTCAGGGTCAGCTATGTTTCCTAACACATTAGTCACCTTTATCGAATTTGTTTATAGACATATATACGTTTTTTAACACATGGAACAAAAATGATGGCATTAGTGCAAAAAGATTTTTGACCACATTTCAAACAACAAATGGTATATATTAACATGTGTATATCACAACAAATGAGTTCTAAACATCAAATTGCACAGTATGTGCAATGCATATGGTTGGTGATAAATGTAAAATGATTATCAGAAAAGCAAACAACATTCCCTTATGTGGCTTTGTTATGTGAAATTTCACACTGCTGATAAATGTATTTTTTTTTTCATTTATTTTATATGGTCATTTTTTAGGTCAGCCGCCATATGAAGAAGAAAATGTGGAGGGCCATTGCTGTTAAAGTGCGGACCTTTGGGGGTCTATAGGCGCCACAGCTTGCCTGCTGTAAGTATTGGAAAGACGTTCGGTGCTGGACTGAAATTGTGGCAGAGGTCCAGCTGGGCAAGTCCTCCCAGCAGAGGAAGCAGATGTGACACACGCTGATCCCCCGATGTCACACATACTTCTGGCGCCCTAGCCACTCCTTGATGGGGAGCTGAAGGCCAGAAAGCAGCAACAACGGAATCAGTATGCTGTTAGGTGGGTGGTCTGTTGTCAGAAATAACTTTTCCTGTAATAAAATATATATGTAGGCACATATGTTGTAGAAGAACAACACAGAGGGAACAAATATTTATGTTGCAATAAGAGAATCATGTGGGAGTATGTTGAGTATAAGTAGCAGTTTTTTCAGAATTCCCTAATTTGCAAATGATGAAACTCAGTCAGGGGTTGTTTGGTTACAGGGACCAAACTATACAACATTGAGAGTAGGATGTCTATAAAAAATCAAAGGATTCCCATCAACATATATGTTGTGCATTTCCTTTCTGTGCTATTATTTACATCAGTGTTTTCAAAATGTCCATGATTTGCCTTTTGGTATACATCTGTTGATGTACAGATCAGTGCAATAGTTATTAGGAAATAATATTTCTTACTTAAGTGTTGTATACTTCCAAACAAACACCTTGTCATATGTGCAAGTATGAAGTTGGGAAATAGGGAATTATAAGAAGTTTTGCAAACTTCTGGAAGCCTTTTAGTTCAATATGATTGAGCTTAATGTTTAATACATATCTTTGATGGAGGCATATTTAAATGAAACAGCATTCTACTGTCATCATACATATTGGATTGCTCATAATGTTAGCAAAATGATTAAAGATGTCGTGATTCAGACTTTCAAATTTACACAGATGAGCTGGAACGAATTAAGCATATGTGATCCCTAGCTTCCTCATATGTGCAGATTTAGAAACATTATTGTGGGCATACCACTTTCCTAAGAAAAGTTTGGGTTTCTACCACTACAGATATGTTGTAGTGTGACTTTACAGTTGATATGGCGGGCCAAAATGTGTTTCCTTAATATCTGAGAAACATATAGTGATATTTATAGTTTAAGCACATACCCATCCAGGATGGACATTTGACTCATATTCATGCAAATCAGGCAATTAAATGGGTATATCTCACGTATGGTTTTGTTTGTACTACTCATGACTATTTCATGAGTGTTACATCCCACTAGACCTTACATTCATTCAGAAATGTGATTGAGTAGCAACATGCATGAATTTTCACTATGGCCTGCTATTTGTACAGACTACGTGAGGCTTATGGTAAGTATTCTATTAGCTCACAGTTTTGTATCTTTCTGGCAGCATCTATATGTATTATTGTTTTGTTTTAGCACAGATCCTGAAACATGTTGGCTTAAATACATGTATGTTACAATTGAAGGGGTTAGCCCATATAACCCTCTAGAGTGTAGGCTATATCATAACATTATATAAAGAAAGTGGTCTCTAGCAGGATAAATTCCACAACAACTTCATTGTCACTCAATAACGTTTCGATGTATTGTGAACAAAAAGATGAAGTTGCAAAAAATGAACTTTTTCAAAATGTTACTATGCTTAGCAATTGTATTATGTAACAGTTAGTACATTATTTTTTGTGCAGAATAAACTAAATCCCATAAAGCTGCCAATTATAGATTTATTTTATACATTTCAATGAGAAAAATATTCACAGATCTTCGTAGGAAACTTATATATATTGTTTTTAGAAACATACACATATTTTTCTCAAAGGTACAATCCTTGCTGAAGTACAATTTATTTAAAAAAAAGGATGGTCTATCCAGTTATTTGGGGATAAGGATATTGTCTCCAGGTAGAACGCCTGAGACAAAAGAAGCCTAGTGGATGGCCTGCTCATTAGAGAAGATGGCTACAAAAATGTCTCTAGAAAGTTTGAGCAAAGGCCTGTGGTCTGGTTGTAACTCGCTTCAGTTCAAGAATCTTCATGTAGCAGACTCCTGGTGTAAAGGGTAGAGTTGACTCTTTTCTGTCTAATAGTTCCAGCTTCTTTAGGACTATGGCAAGGGCATCTACTGTAACTTGGAAAAAACATAAAAGAAAGAAATACTGTTCAAAGGGTCATATAGATCCATATATACATAAGGCTTGAACAATATGAGGGAGGTGAATTGGTGAAGCACACAACAGTAGTGTTTCAAAGAGTATATTTTAAATGCCCTGAACATTGGAAAGATGCACCTTGTGACAACAAAGCAAAAGATAAAATCTATATAGAAAATAGAGTGAGCCACCGGGACAGACAAAGTAGCCGAAAATGTGGGGTCCTAGATCTCTTAGGGAACCAACACCAGTGCACCTATTTGTGTTAATGCATGATCACAGAAGAGGTAACCTGGGGAGTGTCACCTTTGTGTACATCTATGGGCATAAAGGAGGAAGTGGTCAGAAATTTACCACTGGTCATATACAATATGAATTTTATGTTAACTGGCATACTTGTAAGTGCATCCAGGTATAAAAATAAAGACCTGAAAAAGGCAGCACAAAAACAATGAACAGAAATTAGAACCTAACATAATATGTAACAACGGGGGACGATAGTATTACTGAAGGAACACGGTAACTCATTCTTAAGAGAAATCCACATACTCAAGTGATTCATGCACCCTGTACGTAGGGTTGCAACTGATGCCGTCAGAAGAAGTGTTTGCCCATTTCATGGGCAAGTCCACTACTGGGCTTGTTTGAGGGTTCAGAGTGGCCACACACTCCCCCCTACTGCAAGGAGCCGTGGTATGGTCACATTGATGTGAGACTGATAGGGTTAAATATGAGCGCGGAGAGGCAGGAAAGTATTAGGGTGTTATTAGTGAATTGTGGTTTTACGTAATAAATCAGTGCAACCACCACTGGGCCCAGTGTCTTTGCTTTCGCAGGGCCCCACATGACATTGGTGAAGAGGGCGGGTCACCCCGTGCCTCCTCCCTGTGCCTGCTGCCATCCTCTGGGTTGCTGCTGCACGACGTTGTGTTTCGCTCCCTGCCAGAGACGCTGACAGGCCTGAGGTTGCTGTCGTTATGGAAAGGCTCACCCCAGAACTTGCTGCTGCCACTCTGGCGCTGGCTGCCACCGCAGCTGTTCCTCTGGGCCTCCGCACAAAGTTGCCATCAGTACGGCAAGGCCTGCCCCCTGGACTCACTGCCGGTGTTCTGGATGCTCCCGGGCGCTGCCTGCCCATGCAGCTGTCCCCTTCATAGTGCTCCACCCATTGGCTTGTCAAGCCCTCCTGCAGAAACGCTCTGTAAGCGTTCTTTTGACAAATGAGGCTGCGTTAATTGAGTCCGGTGAAGGAGCAGCCTGACAGGTAGCACAACATTCGGAGACTAGCTAAGGTACTGTGCCTGCTGTTAACCCCTCGTGCAGCCTGTGAAGACCCTCCAAAACAGTGCATGAAGGTGTATAGCACCCTACTCACTCACCCGGCACCCCAGGCTGCGTGCTGTGCATAGGCCCATACCTAACAGGCCCAAGATGTCACCTGTAGGAGAGAGAGAGGAAGACAACTACATTGGCAACCCTACTTAGCCAAAGGGACCCCACCCCCCAGGTAGCCCACAACAGCCTACAGCTCCCAATTGACATGGTCAGCATACCAGCTCTTGAACCTTTCACGATTACGGGGGCCCCTCCCACACAGGCTGCAAGATGGAAAGCCGGGATCGAATGCCTGGAAACCTACTTTGAGGTGCTAGAAGTCAAAGATGAATGAAAGAGGCCTTTGTTATTGCACCTGGGTGGGGCTGACATACATAAAGTATCTAAATCAGTGGTTGAAGCAACCTCCCACACATACACCACTCTGAAAGATGCCATTTCTTTGCATTTTGAACCTTATGTGAACCCCAACTACAAACATTTCCTGCTGTGCCAAGCATGCCATGAGTCAGATGAGTCCATGGACGTCTTTTATATGTGCCTCAGAGAGTTAGCCGGTATGTGCACCCTACCAGATGAGGAGGATGAAATCAGAGCCCAGTTTATCCAGGGGTGCGCGTCCTCGAAGCTCCGTGAGCGCATTCTGCAGGAACCTAATATGCGGATGAGAGATATCCTCACATTAGAGCGTTCCCAGGAGCTGTCAAAAACAAGAGCTGCCCACATGGAACAAACAACAACTGTCCAGGTGAAGTCTGAGCCTGTTAATGTGGTGGTCACCAGCAACCCTAAGAGCAAGGCGGCGCACACAGGGGCAAGACCAAAAGATAGACTTTGCAGATCGTGCGGCGGCTCCCTGACCCACCCTAGTGGCTGCCCTGCCTGAGGAAAGACCTGTAGCGCATGTGGCAAGCTCAATCACTTTGCAAAAGTGTGCCGGTCGGCACTAAAGACACAGCCTACTCCCAAGAAAACTGTCAAAGCTTTAGTGGCCCTCCCTACCACCTCATCAGACAGCAACATGGATGAGGACCAGCAGGTTGTCCATGTAGTAAGGGCGGTAGACAAAGGTGTGCCCTACAGTTGACGGTTACCCACTTGTCAGATCATCCCAGCTCTGATTGACAGTGGAGCCTCCATTAACCTCAAGGCCATGAGGTGTACCACAGCCTAACAACACAACCCCCCTCAAACTGACCAAAATACTAGTGTACACCTTCGGGAACACCCGGTCCCTAAAGATAGTGGGTGCCCTCACAGCAGATGTCGAGCACGAGGGCACAAGGCTCACCATGAAGATCTAGGTGTCGCAGGAAGGGTCTGGCTTCCTGCTCAGTTGCCAGACTGCCCAGAGCCTAGGCCTAGTTCACTTCGCTTTCAGCGTCCATGCTAGCTGCTTGGAAGTCCTCACCAAGGAGTTTGACACCCTTTTCAGTGGCATTGACTGCCTCGAAGGACCACCCCTCCGACTCTGTGCCCCCTTACCCTCCGACACTGGCGAGTAGCCTTCCATCCGCACTCAAAACTGGAGCAGGAACTACTACTAGAAAGGGCTGGGGATCATCGAGAGGGTGTCAGGACCCACTCCCTAGGTCTCCCCGATTGTCATTGCGAAAAAAACAAAGCAACCAGACGCGGTCTGCATCTGCTTGGACATGTGCCTGCTCAATCAGGCCATCAAGCGTGAGAGGCACCTTACCCTGACAATCGATGACAGTATAGGGGAACTCTCAGGATCCAAATGGTTCTCCAAAATGGACCTCCGATTGGGGTATCACCAGATGGTGTTACACCCGAACTCCAGACCAATCACGAAATTCTCCACTCACAAGGGACTCTGGAGGTACATGTGCCTGAACTTTGGCATATTGAGTGTCGCAGAGATATTCCAACACTCTATCAAAGGAGTGTTGGAGGGGCTTGCAGGAGTTCTAAATGTGAGTGATGATACCCTTGTGAACGCACACACTCTAAAGTCACCTGGCTTGCCTACACGCAGTGATATTCTGGCTGCTAGAGCATGGACTAATGCTACATTGGGAGAAGTGTGAGTTCTTAAAAGACAACATCAGCTTCTTCGGATATCGATTCTCAAAGCAAGGGATTGACCCCGACCCATCCAAAGTGAGAGACATCCAAGAAGCCCTGGCCCCCACCTCCATGTCTTGGGTCAGGGGTTTCCTGGGAATGGTCACGTATTGTGGCCATTTCATGAGGAATCTATCAGATGTCACTGAGCCATTGCAAGACCTCATCAAGGCTGATCATCCCTGGGCATGGGGCGTGGAGCAAGAACACCCGCTCAAGTACACCAAGGAGGCCCTTTCTGCTGACACCACATTGGCTTTCTTCGACCCCCAGGCGTGAGTCCCAGTTGTCCGTCAACGCCAGTCCACCGTCCTAGCCCAGGAACAATACTGTGGAGAGTTGACTCCCATAGCCTTCACCAGCAGAACTTTGACACCAACAGAGTAGCGTTATTCCCAAATAGAGCGAGAGGCTATTGCCATCGACTGGGGCTGCAGGCACTTTCATATCTATCTCTACGGCAAAGCCTTCATTGTAGTTACAGACCACAAGCCGCTGCTTCCCCTCTCCAAAGGCTCATCGTCGAAACCGCCACTGTGTATCGAAAAATGGATGCTGCAGCTGCAGGAGTTTGATTTCAGAGTGGAGTACCAACCAGATGCTAAGAACCCGGTGGATTTCCTGTCGCGTCATGCACGGCCACCCACCCCTCAAGAAGCCGAGGAGGCCCTTGAAACTGTGGAATATGTGAGGCTGGTGGTTGACTGAGCCAGGACACTGCATAAACCTCTTGCCGAGGTAGTGGAAGCCACAAGCCAAGATGATTGTCTGCTGTTGGCCATGGAAGCCGTGTGATCGGGTGACTGGCACCGGTTAGAACACCCTGCTGGTTTACACACAGAGGAAGCCAAGATCGCGCTCCAGGTGTTTTTCTATGTCCGGCACGAACTCTCAGTGAGCGACGATGGGTGCCTATTACTCGGATCCCGTCTGGTGCTGCCTGCCTGTCTAGGACCAAGAGCTGTGTTGTTAGCCCACGTTGCTCACCAAGGTATTGTCAAGTCAAAAAACAGGCTTCGAAGCAAAGTTTGGTTTCCAGTGCTTGACCAACAGGTGGAGGACGTTGTCAGGGGTTGCCTAGTCTGCCAGGCCAGTGGTGCCCTTGATCCCCCTGCGCATGTTGTTACCGAAGACGGCCCCACAGCCCCCTGGCAGAGGGTGAGTGACGACTTTGGGAGTCTCCTTCACGGGACCCTCATGCTGGTGGTAATAGATTACTATTCTTGGTACCCCGAGGTGAAACTGGTGCAGTCTACAGCAGCTCATGTAGTCATCCCGAAAATGGAGAAGCTGATGGCCACTCATGGCCTTTTTGGGGCGCTGCGCACAGACAATGGGCCCCCATTCAACAGCCATGAGTTAGCTGATTTTTTTAGGTCTTGAAACACCACCCAGTGCCGGATCATGCTCAGATGGTCCCGGGCCAACGGTGAGGTGGAAAGATTTGTAAAGACACTGTCCAAAATGATCAGCATCGCCATGGCAGAGTCACAGAATGTCAAGAACGCTATCTATATTTTCCTACAGGGATATAGGGTTACACCTCACGCCACAATAGGTGTCTCCCCAAGCCAACTATGTTTCGGGAGAGCCGTGACAGATGCCATACCTCACCACCCCCACTGGGCTTCTCATCCCAATCCTCGGAGCCAGTCCTTAAGAAGGAGATCTTGCAACAACGATTACGTGTCAAGGAGGTGAAGAGCTCATTGAGTCACTATCCAGGTTGGGGACATGGTGCTCGAGAAGGACCGCCACTCTTGCGGCAAGTTGCAGCTACCTTTCGAGGCAGATCTATGGACTGTGACTGCTGCCAAGGGGGCCATGGTCACCGCGACAAAAGACGGCGAGAACGTCACAAGAAATGTATCCCACTTCAAATGGTTTCCCACCTTGTCACCTGCAGACCACCAGTGGGATGGTTTCACAGACAACCTCACTGTGAGTGATCAGAAGGGCGCTGCTTTTTCACCTGCAACTTCCTGGCAGTCTGAGCCCATGGCCGGGGATGATGCCACCTCTGAGCAACCTGCCCAGATGCACTGGTCTTCCCCAGCAGCAGAAGATGCGTCAACTCATGCCGGAAGCTCGAGAACTCCTAGTGACACACCGAGGGCACTATCTGGGAGGTCAGGAAGTAGGCAATATCAGCTCCGATCTATTTAGCTGCACCCGTATTTTTCTTTTCCTCCAGGGTTTTTCAGTGGTTTTTTTGTTTTGTTTTTGTTGTTGTCTGTTTTGGGAGGAATGTAGTGTTTGCCCATGCTATGGGCAAGTCCACTTGGTTGAGGGGTCAGAGCGGCCACACCCCTCTGCTGCAAGGAGCCATGATATGGCTGTAATGACGTGACACCGATAGGTTTAAATATGAGCGGGGAGTCGCAGGAAAGTATTAGTGTGTTATTAGTGAATTGTGGTGTTACGTAATAAATCAGTGCAACCACCACTGGGCCCAGTGTCTTTGCTTGTACAGGGCCACATACAACAGTGTTGAGTCGCAACTATGATCAGCGAGAGGACGCTGCCGCTCTTTTGAAAAGTGGAGCATCTAGACAGGGAACTGGATATCAACAGAATGGCCTTGTGAATGCCGCATCTGCAAGGATTCCAAGATTCTATCTGCTGTGGGCTAGTCATGTGAATGGTGTGGGGGTGTGATTGCATGGGCCCCAAAAAGGGACTGAACAAGTGTTTGGCATCTTTAAGGGGACCACAGGACAGTATTTAAGTTGAGCGAAGCCATGCAGTAATCAATTCTGTGATATTCCCAGCCGTGCTGATGTATGGCTATGTAAATAGAAAATGGTAGTAGGGGTGGATGGTCAATCTACCTCGACAAATGAGGAGGAGTATGTGTGGTCACAAAAATCAGTTCAGGAAATAAAGGAACTTATATACATCTCGGGGTGCTCCCTCAAACAGATAAACGCACATTCTTCAAATATAAAAAAACAAAAGTACACTCATGGCATATGCAAAAACCAACTTGTCAAGGTTGTAGGTATACAGTTGCTACCATAGCAATGAAAAGTATAGGCCGTTATTGTGCAAGTACTGTAGCATGTATGAGAATAAAACCTATAGCATGCCTGAAAATAAAAATAAGAACACATATCCAAGTCAAGATACACAGAGTGTGTGTTTGTAAAACGTATTTCAAATTCACAGACAACTGTATATGGATACCAAATTATAAGTAATACACTTTTATCAGTGTGCTGTTGCTAATAGGAAAATCGTTCCTGGAATGATTGAATCATTGACCATGAGTTACATGGGATTCAATTCACATATAAGGCTCTATTCATATAGAGTCAATCGAGAATACTGCATAAAAGAAATCTTTAAAAAAAATAAACAAACATATATAATCAGACATATATAATCAAATGAAATGCACAAGTAACAATATTATATTATAAATGAGAACCACATCCATTCCTGCATTTTTTTAAATATTTATTTTATTGCATTTATTAGCAAACACAACCAAACAGAGTATAGTTCCTTACGTCAACATACAACACAGTAGACATAATCAGTTAATAAACCTCATAGTGATAGCAAACAGGCAATCAAACTATAACGCAATCAATAGAAGAAATTGGCTCAATTATGTGTTGTACTGTCAATACACTTAAAAATTGAACATTATAAATGGAACAGAGGAGGAGAGAGAGGAAGATGGAAGGGGAAGGGGGGAAAAGAGGGGGTCAGCGCAGCCATCATGTCTCCCACTTATGGGAGCAATAGCTTGTTCGAATGGGGCCCTGTCTTCTACTCCATAACCAAGGGGATGCTTTAAACGGCTATTTACCACCTTATGTTCGGGTCTCAAGGAAGGATCGCAGAGGGGCCCATATATCTTGTGGGCAGGAACCCTCAGGCATCAGCTCCCAAGATATAATTAGTTGTTCCTGGCAGTACGCAGCATCCTTCATCCATTCATTGCACCGGGGAGTCCGTTTCCTCCCTCAGCACATCGCTATCCTACTCTTAGCCAGCAGCCATCCCACTAACTTCCTGTAAGCAGAGGGAATCTCCTCAACATATCCCAGGAGGGCAATCCTTGGGGTGTGTGGCAACTCGAGCTCAGTCATCTCTTCAAGCACCTGCAACACCCCTGTCCAGTAGTCTTGCAGCGCCCCACAACCCCATGCCAGGTGCAGAAAGCCTGCTTCAGGGGCAAGACACCGCTCGCATCTAGCATTCACTCTAATGCCCATTCTCCTTAGTAGGCTCGGCGTATAATACAAGCGGTGTGAAAAGTTAAAGTGAATAAGGTGCAATCTATAGTGCGGGGAGAGTTCCTGCATCTGCGTGCAACAATACCGCGACACCCTATCCGGAATGGTCTCACCTAAATCCACCTCCCAATGAGTCTTAGCTTTAGACTCGGCAGGAGTCTCTGTATTCTGCATACAAACATAGATTTGTGATGAGTCTATGCGGGCACATCACTTTATATACAATTTCCAACGCTCGACACACCAGGGGCATCGCGGGGAAAGCAGGGATACCATGCTTGCAGCATGGCCCTAATTCTAATGAAAAATAGTCAGTACAGCACAGTGTCAAGCGAAGCACCAAGTGTGGTCTCCAAGGAGACAAATGTCCCCTCCGGAAACCAAGACCCCAGAGTAGTCATGTTTAACTCGTGGAGGCACTCGTACAGTCGGCAATCCTCTGACATTGACAGGCCCGCAACATCTCGCACCAGCATCGAAGGCGCAAATGGCTCACACATCCCGTGCATTTCAACAGCATTGTCCAGAACCGCACCACCCATGCAACAGCCGCAAGCGAGGATTTTAGTCTTTTCAGGAAGCTAGTTGTAAGGATAAGAGGTAAATTAACAAAGAGAATCGAAGGCGCAAATGGCTTGCGCATCCCCCTGCATTTCAACAGCATTGTCCAGGCCTGCGGCGTACATGACATAGTATCCACTCCTCGCTGCCTGGGCCCGGGCATTCCCCCAATCACCCCAGATAACCTATTGGGCCACACTGAGTCATGTTCAGGAGCCAGGTGTGGTAAATATCGTTTGGGGTGCAGCCAGAAATGCGCAAAATGGGCCTGCACGCAGTTGTATAAAGTTCCTGATCTGGGGCCGCCAGGCCATCTTGTTCAAGCGGAGGAGTCAGTGTTTCCCATGAAATTCTGGGCTGCCCACCCGCCCTTGCAAGAGCCACAAGCGAGGATTTGAGTTTTTTCAGGAAGCTAATTGTAAGGACAAGAGGTAGATTAACAGAGATACAAGAATTTGGGCAGAATCACCATCTTCGCTATTGCAATGCGTCTAGTCAGCGAGAGTGGCAGTGAGCACCAAGCCGCCACCTTATCTTTCAGCCACGAAATGGCCTTGCTGTAATTGGCTGACCACAACTCGTCCGCCTTCCCACTCAGCCATAGGCCCAAATCCCACACTGGCCCATCCACCCAACTGAGGGGATATCCGAAGCAGCACTGCGTCGTAGCATCAGACAAGGGTAGCACCACCGATTTTGAGCAATTTATTGTAATCCCAGAGATTCGGCCGAATCAAACTATTTAATCCATCAATGTGTTGAGGTGTAGCTGCGGGTCGTGAACATACAATGCAACATCCTCCGCATACATAGAAACCAGTATTGGGTGTTGTCTGAATGCCAGTCCCCTGTGATTATGGTGTTGTCTCAAGCACGCCGCAAGCGGCTCCATCGCCCCCGCAAATAGCATCAGTGAGAGTGGGCATCCCTGGCGAGTGCCCCTGGCTATCGGAAAGGGATCCAACATCATCCCATTAATTCTCAATCTGGCAGTTGGTTTCAGTATAGCAGGTGGATCAACTGGATGAACCTAGGACTCAGCCCCACCCTAGCCAGCAAGTCAAACATGTATGACCATGCGAAGGAATCAAATGCCTTAGTGGGAATCCAGAAAGACCGCCGCCGCACGATCCTCAGTGCGGAGATTATACAATGTCGAATGTCCCAGCACAAAGCCAGACTGGTTCAGCAGCACCAAAGAAGGGAGTAGGGGCTGTAATCGGGCCGCAATGAGTTTCACCAGAATCTTATTATCTATTTTTATTAGCGAAAGTGGCCAATATGAATCACAACTACACGGGTCCTTCCCGGGCTTCAAGATTGTCTCAATGAGAGCCTCCTGCAACGAGGCCGGGAGAGCACAGTTCTCAAGCGCCTCTGCATACACCTCAAGGAGGTGCGGTGCCAATATATCTGCATATTCCTTGTAGAAGGCCGGCGTCAGACCGTTCAGTCCCAGGACTCTGTCACTCGGTAAACTGCGTAAAGCTTGAACCACATTGTCTACCGAGAAGGTACCATCTAGATATTGCCTTGCGAGTTCTCAAGCCAAAGAAGGCTAATATCCTGAAAGTAATCTGTAGTTGCTTCGGAGCTCGGTCCCGGCTGCTCAGCGTACAGGCCGGAGTAAAAGTCAGTCAAGATTCAGTACCAGTGTGGAGTACTCCCACCGAGTCAGTCAACTCCACAATATAGTTCCCAGCCCTCTCACCCTCACCGTATCTCCTCGCCTTGTCTTCCTTACCAAGAAAGCAGACCTCGTCAAGTGCCACCTCCTCATATAGTGTCAGCTTTCCCCTTAGTTCAGCCAGGATGCCACCTTACCAGCCAGAAGCCAATCATTTCTCCAGACCAGCAAGCTTGTGTCTCCAGGCTCGCAAACTCCCGCCTTAGCACCTTTAGCACACCAGGTTGTTTAGCGAGGCAAATCCCACGAATTACGACCTTGAAAGCCTCCAATAAAATGCCCGCCAAGGATACAGATCCCTGATTGTCAGCAAAGTATTCCACCATAGTGACACGTATCTCTTCCCTAAAGGCCTGTTCTCTCAATGCTCCATAGGGCAACCTCCATGAGAATTCATGGCTGGGGCCCCAGGGCATGAGCAGTTCCAGCATGACCGAGGGAGAATGATCTGACAGGGTACGTGGCTTATGCTCAATTGACTTCATCTAGAGCTCCACATCTCTGGAACCGAGCCATCTGTCTATTCTGGACCAGCTGCCACGCATATAGTTGACACATGTGCCCTCCCTTTCCGCTTCATGTTTCTCCCTCCACAGGTCTACTAGAGCACCCTCAGCCATGATAAGGGACAAGGCCTTCGCAGCAGTGGCGTGCTGTGGCCTGGCCTGGCTATCACAATCTGCCTCAAAGTCCAATACCACATTGAAGTATCCACCCCATAGCAAAGACCCGGAGCCCAGGGAGCCAATCAGTCGCCATACTTCCCCAAAGAATTCAGGGTTGTCAACAGTGGGGCCATAGACCGACACCAGACGGAACGGCCTATCTTGTAATGTTCCCTGCAACATGACATAATGGTCATGTGGTAAGCCATTGCAGTCCTTTCGTAATCAGAATTGCCACTTCCCGAGCATAGCTCAAGTACACGCTATATGACACTCACCAATCCAGCCTCGTGGCCTCGAACAGGTGAGTCTCCTGCAACATACAGATGTCCATTGCATTGTATTGCATTGCATATAGGCTGAAAGAATTTTCATCTTGCGCCCATGGTTCAGCCCCCGGACATACCAAGTGAGACATCGTACAGGAGTCACATTTTTATGCGCCATCCCAGTAGTTTACCAAATCGTATAGCGCCCCCATCCACCACAATTGAAGCATCATCTGCGGGAAGGGAATGAAGTGGGGGAGGAGGAACAGGGACAAAAACAACAAACCAAATGATAAACATTACAGATCCCCACCCAGGCTGACCCCCCCAATTGGGCCAGCCCTGCAAACCCACCCACAACCAGACTCATATCCCACAACATAGCAACAAACAACTTGGTTGGACTGATCCAGTGGGGCGTCGGCGAGGCCATCCGTTAACCACCCCGGTTAGGGTGGGTGAGAAGGAGCATCGCAGTGCCAGTTATATTACAAGACAGGCTGCACCAAAAGTTGAGCCTCAGTAAAAACTCAACCAGCCCAAGTCGTAGTTCAGGATCTCCGGTGGCCTCCAACAACGAAATGATTTTAATCATTGTCACTGTCACGGAGTGTATCGCCACTCCTCCTGCCAACCTGCGGGCAGTCCAGAGGCGCCTTTTTTGGAATAGCTTTAGCATATTTGGATGCCAGTTTCGGGTCTGTAAAAAAATGTAACTTGCCCTTGTGCTGTACTCGCAATTTGGCCGGGTAGATGAGGGAATACTTGGCATCCGTCTGACTCAAAATGCGATTGACCGGAAGTAATGCCCGGCGAGCCGCCTACACCCCAAGGGTTAGCCTGGAAAGATACTGAGCTTGTTGTTGTTATAGATCATGGGGCGACGCTCTCCCTTGCTAGTCAAAGTATTGTGTCTCTGTCCCTATAGTTCAATAAGCGCACAATGACTGGGCGAGCCGGCGTCCCAGGCGGCGGTCTCTGCCCGAGCGACCTGTGGGCCCGCTCCACCACCAGTACTTGGGAGAGCTCACCAGGTAAGAGTGCAGTCAGCATAGTCTCCACATAGTCCTCCATCTGTCCCATGGCCATCGACTCCGGGAGAACCAAAATACGGATATTATTACAGAGGGAACGGGCTTCGAGATCCTCATTCCTATTCCGGATTATTTCTAGCACACGTTCCATTGCAATAGTTTCCCTCTGTCTCTACGTCCACCATCCTCCAGGTCAGAGGTACGAGATTCTACCTGCTCAAGACAGGTGTCCTGGCTGTCCACTCTCTCTTTCAAACGATCCATTTGTTCAGTCAAGTGATCCAGCTTGGCGTCAATACTAGCCAGACTGTGCTTAATGTCCATAAACATAGCCTTCACGGAGGGTAACTGCGCGTCGTCCTCCTGGGGCAAATCTTCTGATGACCTGCCAGCCTGGCTACATTTCTTTTTGCCCTCAAACGTAAGTTTGGGCTGCTTCTGGTCTGCCTTCTACATCTCAGCGAGAGCACACCTCAGCTCTCAAGTGCATGCCAAACAACACTCCATCTTGGCCAACAGCATGAACCAGGGGGACCACCAACTCCTGAATGCGCTCACAGGCGAGTACTCACGCACACCAGTGGCTGCCAATTAGTGCCAGCGTGCCCCTCCAGCAGAGAATGGCCCCCGGCTGGCAGCTCACAACCACTCCAGCAACATGCACGGCCCCTACAGCAGCTCCCAATATGCTGATTCACCTACCCACAGGGCCCATGGCCCCATCATCGCCGCCGATGGACCCCCGTGGGTATCTGACTTCAGAGGCCCAGGCACGGCCCAAGGCGCCGGCCGCAGAGCCTCCAGTCTCTGTCTTTAGGGCAGGGGGGCCGCCACCTACTTCACTCTCCATCCTCTGTCGCAGCCTCGTTCCTTCCCAAGGCGCTTTCGATCGCGGCCCGCCTGGGTTGCTTATCGAGGCTGCCTTCTCACCCCAGCCGCTCACCCAGGCCACCGGCCCGCCAGCACTCACACCTGTGGGGCCCGCGGTCCAACCGTCACTGCCCATCTGGCCCTGCAGGTATCACGCACTACAAGGCTTGCGCGGCACAGAAACACCCAGAGCCTCCAGCTGTCTGGGTGTGAGGGAGGCATCCACTGAGCACCTTCGCCCGCAGGTGCCACCCCCACACTCCACGGCTACACTTGGCCCCTACCACCAGGCCGGCACCATTTTCGTCGCTTGTGACTCCCAGCAGCTTCCCGACCAAGAAGAACTGTACCAGGCCACTCCCGGCAGCGGGTCTGTCAGAATTAAAGATGGATTAAGGCTCCTGCCCTGCAGAGCCTCACAGTGTGGCGGCCATCGTGCAGGACGGCCAAGCCACGCCCCTCCATTCCTGCAATTTGATATGACTGTTAGAACAGATATGGAAAGCCACAGTGCCTCACCCATAGACTCATTGGTATGAAGTGTTGTTATGCTGTGCAGGTTGTCCCGTCTATTTATCTCTTCCCTGTTGTCGGGTAAGCCAGTCTCATTGCTATCTAGGGAGTTTTATGTTTTAATCAGCGCCTATAGTTCATCATGTTCATTCAGACCCTGTTTATGTGTCTGAAGTTTGTCAATAAATGTGACCTCTGTTTGTAAAAGTAAGTTTCTGTGGAGCCTCCTCTTGAGTCATTGTACGCAACAAAGAGTACGGACCACTTAATGTTGTTCTCAGAGTGTTGTGTGGCTTCAAAAATGTTCCACAAATGGAGCACTTATTGTTTTGCAGCAAATTCTTAATCTATGTTGCAGGATTCTACTTTTTACTCGTTGGGTAGTTTGACCTTTATAGCATTTTTCACATGGAAAACATATGTAGCAAACCACGTTTTTGGTATTGCAATTGAAAATTTATGTTGTATATGTTGGATCCCATTGATAGTAACTTCCCTGGAATTATAGCTAAAGTTGCAGGCCATGCAATTTGTAGTGGCCTGCAACTGGAGGAATTTTGAGTAATTCAGCCAAGTGTTTGGGTTCTGATTTCCGTGTGACCTTCACCAGATGCTGTTGTAACTTTTTCCCTCACTTAAATTAGAACAAAAACCAGACATTTTAGATATTATGAAACTGGCCAATTGCAGTGGAAAGAAGGTGGCTCTATTTTCTGTCAGATCTCTCAGTGGCTTTTGGTACAGTGTCCCATCCTATCCTGTTACAGTGCTTGCAGGCAATTGGGGTAGGTGGGGCTGCCTTGTCATGGTTTAGGTATTTCTTGACGAGCAGATCACAATCAGTATGTATGACATCATTTGTGTCCAAACCAAAGTCCTGGAATTTGGGGTTCCCCAAGGCTCTTATCTAAGCCCAACTTTGTTTAATGTATATCTTACACCTTTAGCATCCTTGGTGGAACCCTATGGTGTTGTAGTGAAATGTGTGTTTTGACCACAGACTTCATGTTGCACCTCTTCGCATCTGACCTAGCTGTCCAGTGTTTACCAGTTACAGACTCCATTTTGTATTCAGTTTAGCCTTAGCTTCATTCTGCCTATTGACTTTATTGTAGCATTAGACACTGCCATG
Organism: Pleurodeles waltl; assembly: GCF_031143425.1. Classification (NCBI taxonomy): domain Eukaryota; kingdom Metazoa; phylum Chordata; class Amphibia; order Caudata; family Salamandridae; genus Pleurodeles; species Pleurodeles waltl. Next base: position 431,338,141 of record NC_090437.1, on the reverse strand, counting down.
TTAAAGGCTGCCAGTGATTTTCCATGTTGTCTATCTGTTTTCGTGCTTTTTTCTCACCAAGGGCTTTGGTTGATAAGAATGTACTCAGATGGCAGGAAACGACCTTGCTTTGACTTGACATCTTGGGATTGTGGCTAAATCCCAACGTGTTATTTTCAAAGCATACCTAAACTAGCCAGTATGTTTGAATACTTCTTGCACAACTTGAGGGTTTTTTCCATAAAGCTCCTTTTTTTAAAGATATAAAACAGACCCAGTTCGACAGTAGGAGATTCAGAGACCTCAATCAGGATTCAGACGTCAGATGGCTGATATAGATTTCCCATGAGGGTAGAGATCTCTCTTTCTCTTTTGCAGTCAAACGGGGTCATAAGCTTGCTGGCAGCAGAAAGATGAAGCACCTGACAGGTCCTACGGTGATGCATTTTTATTAAATATTTGCTTTGCATTATAATATAGGTACATATATTTACAGTGTATATTGCAGTGGAGAATCATTTTGGCATGTTTTCATTTCATTGCTGTGAATATTTTTAAATGTGTGCTTTTGACATGCTAACCTCCCTTTAGGAACCTTGCGTATTGAAATAATAAATGTCTTCTATAGACTAAGAAGTGCATTCCAGAGTTTTTTTGTTAGTGCATGAGTAGTTCAGCTCAGTCATTAGTGAAAAGCAAAACAGGTGTTCAGATAATCTCCTATTCCAACAATACTCAGATGATCCTCAAGTGGATCGGGAACATCTCATGTGCCCAGGATGGATTCAAATCTTGCCTGTCAAAAGTGTTTCAGGTGATGTCCCAGAGTAACCTCCAGTGTAACATAAGCAAGACGGAGGTTTGGTTTTTGGCTACCCACCACCATTGTGGGGATGTGAGATTTAGCCCATTACTTCTCCCCCCAACCCTCGCATTCTTTAGTGGCTAGGAATTTAGGAGTGAAATTTGACAACAATCTCTCCTTTAAACCATGGGTGGAGGTCGTAGTTGGGACATGTTTTGGCCTGCTACGGATGTTGAGGAAGTATCTATTTTGCTCCCTACTGCCTGCCAGAAGATGGTGATCTAAGCCCTTATAACATCACAGCTGGACTATGCCAATGCACTTTACTAGGGTCTCCCAAGGTACCTCCTAAAGAGACTCCAGCTGATACACAATGCAGCAACTCGGCACCTGCTTAAGATTCCTAGGGATATTTCGGCTAAGGCATATCTTAAAGAATTGCACTAGTTGCCCATTAAGGCGAGAGTGCAGTTTAAGGGTCTGATGTAAGCACACAGAGCTTACTATGGATCTGGTCCCAAATATCTATCCAAGAGACATCCGTATTACCAGCCTTCTAGAGCTCTTCGTTCTGCTGATAGACTGCTGACTGTGGTGCCTAAAACAAAAAAGAAAATATGGGGTGACTCCTCTTTCTCTGTGTTGGCGACCAGGGGATGGAACTTCCTGCCCCTACACATTTGGGTGGCTAAAGATGTAGGGTCTTTCAAATACCATTTGAAAACCCGGCTTTTTAATTCTCCCTGACACCATCCACATCTTCAGCCCTGTAGGCACTCTATTTGAGTAGCTGTGCGCTCTATAAATGCCTGTGATTGATTGGATGACATCAGTTTATCCATTCTATGAATTCCATCAAAGATTCCTGGTTCCCCTCCCATATAAAGAATTTATCATCAATAATTCATGACCAATATTTGACAGATTCTGAAAATGGGGCAACCTCATTATATATAAGTGTGACCTCAAAATGACCCATGACAATATTGGCTATACTAGGGATACAAGATGCACCCATGCTAACTCCTTTGTTCTGCAGGAACAAATTGGCACCAAATTCAAAGAAACTTTTAGTAGAATAATCTTTAGGCAGTCCAAAATACAATTTGTAGGTGCTTCACTTAAATTCTCTTGCATAAGGCTTTCAATTTGACTAATGGCTACCTCCTGTGGAATGTTGCTATAAAGTGTTTTTATGTCCATGATGAAGGATCTAAATAGCAAATAGCTACCTTCAATGAGTATCTGATAAAAAAAGAAAACTGATAAGTTAAAAAAGAAATCTGATTTATGACTCAAGAGAGGGTATATCCTTACTTGACTGAGAACTAACAAAGTCAAAAACCAGTACCAGGATGTGAATTTGGCTCGCCAAAATTGGAACACGAGGAAGGTGGTAACATTTTCTGATACTTCTGAATCTGATAATGAAGGTAGCTCGAACCAGTTTGATGATGCAGGAAGGAGACAAAAATATCACCAGGACCCCATGAATAGTCCTCCCTGTTAGGTCAGAGAGGGATGTGCAGAGAACCCTGCAGTCCTCGGTTTCTACTGCGTTATCAGAGGGAGGCGGATACCATCCAGCGGACAATGGGCGCCAACATCTAGAAACGCGCAACAAACAATACTGTAATTTCCCTACAGCTGCCTTTATCATCAGAAAACACTAACTTGTGTGCTCTGGGGAAAGTAACTCTGCTTCTGAATACCAGCATAACTTCTTCATTAAATTCATACCAAATAAATGAAGGAGGGAATGAATGGACAAATGAATGAATGAATGAATGAACAATTGTTTATAGAGTGCAAGCACTACAAATGCTAGTGAACACATCACAGCCCCAAATTATGCAGCTACTCCCATTGCTTATCTCTCAATGTAGTGCATTAGGGCCTTTTGTGTAATGGTCTCAATGTAGTGTTTTAGGGCCTGTTATGTTGTGGTCTCTTGGCTCACTGACACAAGTTAGGTACTGTTATTATCAGGAGACGAGTTGGCATTCATGGTGGTAGAAAATGTATCACTTCCCACAGATTCCAGAACTCTCTGTCACAGAAATATGAGGAAAGTTTGTGTTTTTTACCAAAGTTGGCAATTTGCAGGGGTGCTTGAGTAAAATTACCTAGTGAGAGCCACTCAGCTTACACAAAAAAATAAGCAACTGAAAGATGACCAGTCAACCTTTGTGCAGGGCCTTCAGCTGTGTCACTTTTGATCAGTTTGAGCTATAAACCTTTCTCTCATATGAATCTACAGATTATGCAGAGATGATAGATTGTCGTATACAAAATGCAGGCCACCCTGGAATGAATGTTGCACTTCCCAACCTTCATAGAATTAGTGTAGAAACACTACTCTACTGTTTTGTAAGTCACATTGTTCACAGCAGGTTGGTGGACATAGGTTGTCCGAATACTATCAGGTTTTGAAGTGGCAAACATGTGGAAATATGGATCATATATATTGATGGCTTTACATGAATTACTGTTGTCTGTTTGGGATTTTCTCAGGTCGGCTCCTTAGGTTAGGGTGGGCATCACACTTGAAGTAGAGAAGCTGTATTTGAGCTGTTTTATTACTGGATTTAGGTCATTATGGAGGTCTCTGCACCTCCTCCCCTTTTCTGTGTCAAATTAAGAAAACACAATTACTGCAAGGTTTCTCCTCTACTGTGGTGAAAAGTTATTTTAAAAAGTGTTTTTTCTTTCTTGTATCCTTCCGTGGGGGAAGGTATTGATGGTGGGCACTGAATGAATATCTTAAACCCAGTTTGTTCCACTGTTTTTAAATTTGGCATAATCACTTATTTGGTATCGTGTTCTGGTGGTAGTTTGTGTCTAGGGGTGGTTTTGTATTCGTATTTTCCTCCCCTTTTTATCATTAAATAAAGTATTATGCTTGTAGTGGGAACTATATCTACAATTTTCGTTTTCAAATGATACACATGGGCAAGCTTGAAGGTGTTGGGGTGCACTATTATCACATATAGGAATACTCTGCTGATGATCATCAATTGGGTTTATCTTTTTTCTATGTCATCTGAATGACATCTCATCCACTTGAAAAAGACTGAGATGGGACAAAACACATGTTGACTGAAACATCAGTATCTTACATGATTGAATCAACTGTATTCCATGTCTGATGATGTTAAAATTGAGTTAAAAAATGACTTACCTCTTTCCATGAGTTGGACTACTGATTTCACGAGGAGAAATCAACTATTGAATGGCTGAAATTCAAATTATAAGGGTGTCATATTATAAGGTTGTTTGTATCTAAGTAGAATGAGTTCTCCAACATTTATTTTCTACATGATAGATTGTGCGGCATTTTTGTTTTTTAATAAATATGTTTTTTTCCCTCGAGGAGCGCAACGCCCCTCACCCACGAAAAACACACATTTATTAAAAAGAGCCACATAATTTTTAGTGTCTGCATACTGTGCAGATTTATCTAAAACGGATAACTCAAATGGGTCTAAAGGTACTGAAGGGGTCAATCGACCCTTTAGTGTCTTGCATGTTTTAGGACGGAACCTAAAGCTTAGATTAGAATGTTGAAGTTGACTGGTAGACACAGAGGAATAAAAGACCTGTTATTCACAGCTATGGCGTAGCTGTTGGTGGGTACCCAGGCTGAGGAGGATGCTACGGTACCATGTTCTGAGGGCTGACAGTCTATCTATGGTTCTTTCTTTTTTTTTCGTTTTAATGTGTGGTTTCTCTTGGGAACTGCAATTGCCTTCCCCTCTCGCCCCCTGTTTTTAAAGATCGCTACCTTGAATTGGATCAACCTGAATTAACAGCCCCCCCCTCAAATCCATAGTTCTATTTGAATCAAACCTCTGGACATGATCTAAAACAGGGGCATAGCTTTGTTCCACCCTTCTTTACTTGTCAAGTAGACTATAGAAGTAATCTGTTCCTCCTAAGATTGATAACGTTTTTTAATCTATTCTTCAAATAAGTAAGACAGTTCTTTGCACATCTCAGATGAAGAATTTTTTTTTCTATTCTAAACACCTCTCTCTTGGACTTCCCCGTTCTTTGAATTGCCCTTCCATGATCTAATTTCAACATTTCAAAGCTCAGCTTTTTATACTTTGTAATTTCATTTGCATAACCTTTTTCAGTTATGTGCTGTTCTCCACCCTTTCGTCGCCTTTCTACTAACGTGGGTATACATACATGCTTTACCTTAGAAAGGAAATGACGGCAAACTGTAAGCTTGTACTGCCTTCCGTTTGTTGGCTTTATATTTTACCCAACACGTTTGTGTTTAAAATATGAATTGGGCTTGGAATTGCCTATTTTTCAATCCAAGTGCTCCACATTTCACCTTTATCCATAGCAGACTATTTTTTTCTAATCTGTTTCCTTAGCCACTTGATGTGATAGTATTAATGGCTGATGTGTTTTTTTTTCTTCTAAAAGTGCAGGAAAAGTCTTTAAAGTTCTACTTTAGAAAGCATATCGCGGCGCAATATTTTAGAGGTCACAATCAATCAAGTATCCTCAAAACTCAACCATTGAATTATACAAATATAAATTCGTCAGTTTTGAAGCTGGATTGCCCTATGCTTTTTATTTTACTATAGAAAGTGTATTAGAGGTCATGGCATAGGGAGAGATGGTGCACAGAGGTCAACAAACAAATGAGCATTGATCAAAATGTCAAGCGTTGGCACCAATGATGTGAAGAATTAGCTATGGAGAGCTCATATATTTGGTACTTTTCAAGAATCCTGTCGCCCTACGTGTAAAGACTAATTAAACACCGCGTGCCCTATGTCTGCATGTACCAAAACAGTATTAATGTTTTAGGTAATGGACGCCATTAAAATATATTTATTAAATGTAGTTAGAGGAGAATATCTGACATTATCTCCGATTATACCAACATTATCCCAAGCACAAGCAGATGAAAACATACTACACGTCATTTCTACAAATAGAACTCAGAATCAAATGAATCCAGTTACGTCTTAATTTTTAATTAGGAATCAAACTCTCCACCAAAATAAACTTATGAACATAAAAGAATACTTTAAACGAATAACTGCATCTAGAAAGAGCAACATACTTTCTGCAATCATTTCAGACATAGTTCACACATTGAATATATTAAATGTCATTAGGCAAAATATGGCTTAGTTTCATAAACACTGTTATCAGAGCACGTCTCCTAAATCTGTTACACAATGTGATTTCTAGGTTTAGTTTGACAGATTTAGCCTTGGGTAGAGCTCGTGTAAACAATACACAGAGAGTGGTATTTGGATCAGCCCTTTCGTATATTTGTTGCTGTAGGTCACCCACCCCCTTCACCCATTGCTCTGAGACATTGCCAATTAAATCAGACAACTGGAGTATTTTTGTCTCATAATCATGATACTGGCAGTTCGGTATATTATTAAGCTCCCTTTTATTGCAGTGGAAGCAGTGTATTGTCTTCAGAAACAACAGCAGTGGACTTCTGTATTCACCAAACAGTGAGCAGTGAATTTGGTGAATGAAGAAGCCATCCTGAAACAAGGCCTTGCCCGCTATTTCATGTAATAAATACATGCTTAAGGGGTATTATGTAAATGAGAATAAAAGTGTACCATGTTTGCCATAGTTGATTTTCATTTAAAGCATTTTTGTCTGAAGAATGCCACATAAAAAGACACAATTTAATTACAAGATATGGCATGGCAAATCTTATAGGGTGTATTTGATACCCAAATTAAGGGGCATACTTATGAAATGTATGCAATGCAACAACTAACCTTGCAGCGCTGCATGGTAGGGAAAGGGCAAGAATGCTCTGTATTTATTTAACATATTACTATGCATTCCAGTCTTATCCCAGTGCTGGCGCACACTGTGTTGCCTAGAATCAACGCAGACACCCCTGCATCATGGTGCAAGGGTGTCTGCGTTGTAAGCGGGATTGTTTTTGTGCAGGACGGGGCACCTTCTTGCACAAAACCAATCCTCAACATCAGGACAGTGTGCGCTCTGCGAGTGACGTAATGCAAAAAGCCAATCCTGATGCAATGTAATAATTAATGCATTGTGTGTTAACCTTTTGCATTGCAGAGATTTATCTTGAAATGTCATCAATGCTGTTTGCAATATATTGTTCATTTTCAAGGCTTTGCTGCAGGATTACAGGGAGTAGTTAGGGTGTGGTCCCTATTCTGAGCCCTTCTAGAATCCTTGCTGCAGTCTGGCTGGGTGTGGCACGTGGGCGGGGACTGGGTCTATTTAAGGGACCCAGCCAAGCTCCACATGCTTAGTATTCAGAGGTCCCCGTGCAGAGCAGCAGCATTTTCCTGAGCTCCTGTTCTGGAGGCCTGCCTAGGCTTTTCCAGGCCCTGTCCTCATTATCTTGGTGATCCTCAAGCAGGGCAGTAAGGCAGAGGCCGGGTTTGGCCCCCGACTCCGTTTTCAGAAATATTCGAGTTTTGGGCCTCTTGGTTAATCGTGTGTGCGATTGTTTTCAAGGCATTTGAATCTTGATGTATGAATCGGCAACAGTGTGCGCGATTCATTCTTGGCATTAAACTCTTGCAGTACAGATCGGCAGAGTGCGCAATCATTTCATGGCATTTGAAACTTGATGTACGAATCGGCAACAGTGTGCACGATTCATTCTCGGCATTAAACTCTTGCAGTACAGATCGGCAGAGTGGGCAATCATTTCATGGCATTTGAAACTTGATGTACGAATCAGCAACAGTGTGCACGATTCATTGTTGGCATTTAACTCTTGAAGTACAGATCGGCAGAGTGTGCAATCATTTCATGGCATTTGAATCTTGATGTACGAATCGGCAACAGTGTGCACAATTCATTCCTGGCATTTAACTCTTGCAGTACAAATCGGCAGAGTGTGCGATCATTTCATGGCATTTAAATCTTGATCTACGAATCGGCAACAGTGTGTGTGACTCATTACTGGCATTTAACTCTTGCAGTACAGATCGGCTGTGTGCGCAATCATTTCACAGCATTTGAATCTTGATGTACGAATCGGCAACAGTATGCGCAATTCATTCTTGGTATTTAACCCTTACAGTTCAGATCGGCAGAATGCGTGATCGTTTCTAGATATTTGATTTCTGATGGTTGAATCAACAGCATTGTGTATGTTTCATTCTTGGCATTTATCTCTTGTGCTTCAGATCAGCAGAGTGCGCGATCATTTCTAGGCATTGAAATCATGATGCATAACTTGATATTAAAGTGCATAATAATTTCTAGACAATTGAATTCTGAAATTCAGAACAGAGTGTGACCTTTCATTATCATGTATGAGTTTATCGCAGTTCATTCATGAAAACTAATGTGTTAATTGTTTCTTGTTATAACGTAGTTGCTATTCCAAGAACTAAATTGAGAAAGTTCAATGTTCAGAACATAGATGTTATTCTAAAAACACTCATAAGAAAGTTTGTATAGTCCTTCATTATTTTCCAGGTACCCAGAGCCAATAAGGTCATGTTATAGAAAAGCCCTTGATCATTCATGTTATCAGTATATAAATATTTGGAACAAAGTTTATGAAAGTCATTGTGAATAATCTTGCTATTGTGTTCTTAACTCTTGCTCCCACAGGTCTCCTTCCCCGCTGTTCCCAACCTAAAACCCCATCCCCCGCTTGGCCATTCTTTAACTCTGTGCTTTAATAGCTAGTAGAGTTTGGAGCTGCCAAGCGGTGGACATATTGGGAACGGGCGCAGACCCGAGGATCTGGTCTCCCTGACATCCTCGGAGGCATTTTCCTCTTTCTATATGTGCTGCAGCGAGCAGCACTTTTAGGAAGAGGAAGCAATTAGGAGAAATAAGGATATTTCTAATCTTTATGCCTCACCTGGGGGGGTGTAGCATTTTGACGCATACCCAGGTCTACCAATAATGGTAAATCTGGGAATGCTCCAAAATCCACATTCCACCCATAGAATGCCTTTCTAGACCAGAGTAACTCAATGCAGCAATTTGTGCTGTGTTGCCTTACTCTAGATTTTTCAAGCCTCACAAGACCACGCAATGTGGCCTTGCGTGGCTTGATAAATCTAACTTAAGACTTGCCTCGCTCTTCCATCCTATTGTGTGGTGCAAGGGAGGGGCAACTCTTTGATAAATATGCCCTTAAGTGTTTTGTTATTATCATGTTGTATTGTCTGTAGTTGGAAACACTGGGGGTTATTCTAACTTTGGAGGAGTGTTAATCCGTCCCAAAAGTGACGGTAAAGTGACGGATATACCACCAGCCGTATTACGAGTTCCATAGGATATAATGGACTCGTAATACGGCTGGTGGTAAATCCGTCACTTTTCCGTCACTTTTGGGACGGATTAACACCTCCTCCAAAGTTAGAATAACCCCCTCTGTCTTTTCAGTATATTTTCCCAGACATGTGGCCCATTACTAAAAATACAACATCATGTGAAGATACCTGATGCAGTAAGGGGTATTCAGGCCCAGTGTCCCTGTCCACATAAATAAAAAAGAGGGGCCTCTTTCGGCCCTGGGAACCGCCAGAGACCCCATCGACAAGGGCTGTATTGTTTTTAAGGGGAGGGGGAATTGCAGCCCACCAGTTATTTTTAAGAGGCTATTCTTAGACTTTGCATCCTTGCCCTGGTCTCCCCTAACCTTTGGCCTCTGTTTCCCAGGTTGTTGATATGTGCTGGACTATGTTTTAGCTGTTTTTGTTACTCTGGGCACTTTACCACTTCTATCCAGTGCTAAAGTACAAGGGTTCCTATGTAAAATGTATGTCTAATTGGCTTTCCATGATTGGCATATTTGATTTACTGGTAAGTCCCTAGTACAGTGCACTAGAGGTTCCCAGGGCCTGTAAATCAAATGCTACCAGTGGGCCTGCACCATTAGTTGTGGCACCCACATTTGTAGCTCTGTAAACATGGCTCAGACCTGCCGCTGCAGTGTCTTTTAGTGGTGTTTTAACTGCCAACTCAACTTGGCAAGGGTACCCACTTTCCAGGTCTAAACCTTCCCTTTTCTTACATGTCAGACACCCCTAGCTCAGGCCCTAGGTAGCCCCATGGGCAGGGAGCAGTGTATGTTTAAGGTAGGACATATACCAACGTGTTTTATATGTCCTGACAGTGAAATACTGTCAAATTCGTCTTTCACTGTTGCAAGGCCTATCTCTCTCACAGGTTAACATGGGGGCTGCCTTTAAATATGATTAAAGCGTAGATTCCCGTTGGGAGCAGATAGACATGTGGAGTTTGGGGTCTTTGAACTCACAATTTAATAATACATCTTTTAGTGAAGCTAGTTTTGAGATTGTGTGTTTGAAAATGCCACTTTTAGAAAGGATGCTTGTTTCCGATGGAGAACAGGGTCAAGCCTGATTTGCATATGTCTGGGTCCAAACTGGGGTGGCATGGTGAGAAAAAGAATTTATGGATTTAACCCAGATCTGTGACTGGGGGTGAATGTTTGATTGGTTCTGCATTCCGTCCTTCATTTGTGTTTGTTTGCTTTTGTCGCCATAAGTGTGCCGTTTATACCCAGACGTGGGTCCCATGCTTACTGTGCCATTGGATTCAACCTAGCCTGCCTGATGAAGGGAGATACCCTGAAACCTGTCCCAGGATGCTTGTTTCTGGTCCAGGGAGGACCTGGCCTGGCAGTTCGGGCTGGACTGTTCCCATTGGGAACAGGGTCAAGACTGATTTGCATATGGCTGGGTCCAAACAGGGGTGGCATGGTAAGAAAAAGAATTGATGGATTAAACCCAGATCTGTGACTGGTGGTGAATGTTCGATTAGTTCTGCATTCTGGCCATCATTTGTGTTTGTTTGGTTTTAGAAAGTAGGCATGTTCTTGCTTAAACCATTCTGTGACTCTGCCTGTTGGTGGATTCCCTGTCTGGGTCAGTTTGACAGTTGGGCTGTTTGTACCTCTCTCTAGACAGTGACACAAAGGGAGCTGGAGTGTAGCCTGCATATCCTGATGAGCCACCTGTGCTAGGAGGGAGGGGAGGACTGGTCACCTACACCTGAAAGGGCCATGCCTGCCCTCACACAATGCAGTCTCCAACCCCCTGGTGTGTGTGTGTCTGGGGCCTGGCCTGGGCAGGGCAGGATCTCACAAACAAGAGAGACTTTCCTTTGAAGTAGGCCTACTTCAAAGTCAGAAAGGGGTATAAGAAGAGCACCCAAAACCCCTGAAAATTAGATCACTTCTGGAATCAAGAGAAACCTCTGCCAAGAAAAAGAGCTGGGGAGAAGTGCTGATGTGCCTGTGACTGTGCTTTGTGGAGCTATCCTGCAGTTGCTGCTTCTGCCAGTGAAAGAAGACAAAGACTGGACTTTGTTGTGCATTTCTGCTTGTGAAGAATCTCTAAGGGCTTGAACTGAGCTTGTTGAAGTCTCGGGCCATCAAAGACTTCCCCTGCCAACACCTGGACTCCTGCCCTGCCAAGTGGTGCCCTATCCAGTTCCTGGGCCCTTGAAAGGTGAAGCTGGCAGACAAAGACTGAAATCCATGCACAGACCACTGTGGGGGGAACTTTTTGACACACCTTCTGTGACGCAGCTGATAAACGACGCGCCATCGGAATCACGTCTGAAATCAGCACTCCACCTGCATTACGGCTTGAGGATTAACGCAACACGGCTGGAGAAACGATGTGGAACACCTGCTAACGGAGGGTGATAACGACGCAAACCCTACACTTTGCGGTTTTGTGGTACTGTGCGACCGGATTTTCAACGCAACATCGGTGGGGGCGGAAAAACAACACAAAGCCTGCCCAGACACGAGGTGCCCATTCCAGATTGACGCATCGCTCTCTTGCAGGAGAGGAGAAATGGCACATGCCGACCCGACCGGAGAAGGAAAGACACACGGTCTCACTTGTGAGTGAGAAATCAATGCATCGCTGGCCTTTTCCGATGCACACTCACCTGTGCAGGGTTATTTTGATCCTACCCAGGTACATTTGTACTCTAACAACGTTCTCACTGTTTTCTAAAGGATTTAAGTCTCTTATTGTTTGAAAATTCATATCTTGACTTGTGCATGTTGGATGTTTGTCGTTTTGGTCTTGTTTTGTTTAGATAAATATTCCCTATTTTTCTAAACCTGTGTTGTGTCATTTTGTAGTGTTTTCACTGAATTACTGTGTGTTGGTACAAATACTTTACATATTGCTTCTGAAGTTAAGCCTGCCTGCTTCTGCCAAGCTACCAAGGGGGTGAGTGGGGATTAACTGAGGGTGATTCTCCTTTACCCTGGCTAGATTGAAGGTCCTTGGGTGGACGGGGGTAACCTAACTACCAACCAAAGACCCCATTTCTAACAGCTATTAAAGGGGAGGGGGCTGTGTGCACCACTGCCTGAGCTGAGATTGAACCTGGGAATTCCAGTCCTTGGGGCCCAATACTTAACAGTGTCCCAGGGAGCTCACTCCTGGGACACAGTACATCCCTGCCCAGGGGAGGGTGGGCATACTCGGCCCACACTCCTCCAGGCAAGGAACAGAACTGTGCTCCTTTCCGGGTAGAAGCAGATAGAAATTAGGGGTGGGCGATAAATTGCACTCCACCAGCAGAGTTGGCGGAATTTTGGACACCCTGCTTTACGCTTGGAATGCAGAGCTCTGGACAAATTCTGCCAACCACTATGTGGTAGAGTATTTTGTCTCCGTTGAGGCTCACCAACATTAAGTTGGTAAGTGCAAGAGAGATTTGCTGCTCACTAGTGTGACTTTTTTTGTTGCTAGGAGGGCACTTGGTGAGATACCTGCAATGCGGACGTTCACTGTCCGATAGCTGCTACTCATGTAGAAAAATCTCCTCTAGTGGCAGCAAATTCTAATCGAGAGGAAGGACACTCTGGCCTACTGCTTGGTGCAATTCACACTGACGTTTTATTGCCAAACGAGCTCCTGGAGCTAAAAATCAGCATGAGCAGTGCAACATGCCAATTTCTACACATTTGCAGAACTCCCTGGAATCTTGCAGTCTTGTAACTCTGTAGAAATCTATGGATTGAAATTCTGCAAATTCTGCCCACCCATAATAAAAGAGCTTCTCCCATCCAGGAAGGAGCAAAGTAAAGGTGCGGGCTCCTGCCCAGCACCCAGCATATTGAAAATTATCAATAAAACAAGGGTGACACAATACTAAAGTCAGATTTATCAAGCCATGCAAGGCCTCCTGTATGGCCCTGCATGGCTTGATAAATCTGGAGTATTGCAAGGCAGTGCAAATCACTGCCTTACAGGGGGTATTTCATGGGTGGAGAGTGGGTGCTCCCACGCATCCAAGCATAGGTTTTGGTGCATTTCTATATTTGTCATTACTGTTAGACCTGAGAATTCATTGAAATGCTACATGTACCCAAGTGAGGCGTACTGAGGAGAAGTATCTTTATTTCTCTTAATTGTTTCCTTTTTCTAGGGACACCTTCTTGCACAAAAATAATCCTGCCTACAATGCAGGCACCCTTTCACCCAAGGGTGCCTGTGTCTGCCAAAAGTGTGCCAGTGCTAGGAAAGGGCAGGATTGCACCCTATAATGTAAAATCCAGTGCATTCCTGCTCTTTCTTTTTCAAGCGGCGTGCAAGGTGGCTTGATACATTGCACTCCTTGAAAAAATGATAGATATTGTCTAAGGATGTTATTTATGTGCTCCTGCATTAGGATTTGTGTCTCAAATTAGGCTGAAATATTCAGACTGTTTCGAATGGGTAATTTTGGGAATCTTTGCATCAAGGGCAATGCATATTTACGGAAATTACTCTGATTACTCCTGCATAATTAAAATGTCACCTGTGCCTATGCTTAACGTAATAAAATAATACTTTACATATCTGTTGCTACGTTAGTTGTACAAAACTTTGCACAATTTATGTGAAAGTACCATGGTACATAGCAACTACAAATCATTATGTGATTGGCTAATTACTGCATTTACAAAAGTTAAAGGCAACCATGTTGTCTTAAGTACACTTTGGCTGTTCTCTGCATTATCCCCTTAGATATAGGTAAATGTTAAGTATTTTATTTTTTCACTACCTATTACATCTTTATTAAAGTGGTAATAGGTAGGGATATTTATTTGGAACCTCAGTTTTTAAAACTAAGGCCCTCATTACAACCCTGGCGGTCGGTGATAAAGCTGCGGTAATACCGCCAGCAGGCCAGCGGTAAAAAAAATGGAATTATGACCACGGCGGAAACCGCCAACACAGACAGCCACTTTAACACTCTGACCGCCACAGCAGTAGCAACATGCACCGCGGCGGTAACTGCCAACAGCCAGACGGGAGACAATGTACCGCCCACAGCATTACAACAGGCCTATCCGCCAGCTTTTACGGGGCTCTACCAACGCCATCAAAAGCACAGCGGAAACAGTACTCTGAAGGGAAACGACTCACCTCTCGACACTCAAGGAAGAACCACAACGTCATTGAGCCCGAGCTGCATATTTTTACAATGCTGGTCTACCTCCTTATACACCAGGAACACGAACGCCGGTGAAGACGACCACGGTGAGTACTGCACCTAGCACACAAGGGAGGGGGGGAGGAAAAGAGAGTGACACTCACACGCAACACGCAACACCCCCATCCCCACCCTCACCCCCAACACCATACACAAAAACAGATGCAAAAACATTACATATACACCCTGTAACCCTCAGGAATAACGCAAGGACAAAAGGAATGGATTAAAATGAGTGTAATAGTACAATTTTAGATAAATACGTACTCAAATCAAGAAACAGTATGTACAATATATACAAAAGGAGGGACAATGCCCACTCCAAAATGTCCGTGGCCCGCAGGGCCATAATACATGGGACAAGGCCACGCTTGACTCCTGCCTTAATACGGAGAGAATACTGCAGGGGCATCAGGTCAAAAAACACAGGCACTTCAGGGGGACGGGGAATTGGGGGGCACCTCAGCCGGAAGATGGTACAACGCCACTGGCCTGGAGGGGGCTCAATGCCCACTGCTTGGTCCCGGGGAGTGCAAGGCCACAGTCTCTCAAGTGGGTGGTTTGCCCACTGCTTGATCCTGGGGAGTGCAAAGCCACAGTCTCCCAAGTGGGTGGTTTGCCCACTGCTTGGTCCTGGGGAGTGCAAAGCCACAGTCTCTCAAGTGGTTGGTTTGCCCCCTGCTTTGTCCTGGGGAGTGCAATGCCACAGTCTCTCCAGTGGGTGGTTTGCCCACTGCTTGGTCCTGGGGAGTGCAAAGCCACAGTCTCCCATGTGGGTGGTTTGCCCACTACTTGGTCCTGGGGAGTGCAAGGCCACAGTCTCTCTAGTGGGTGGTTTGCCTACTGCTTGGTCCTGGGGAGTGCACGACCACAGTCTCTCAAGTAGATGTCTTCTTCCACTGGTTCTGGAGGAGGATTTGTGCCCTGTGTGCTTCATCCTGGCAAGAAGGGGGTGAGTGGATGCTTTCTTCCACTGGTTCTGGATGTGGCTTTGTGCCCAGTGTGCTTCATCCTGCCAAGGAGGGGGTGAGTGGATGCCTTATTCCACTGGTTCTGGAGGGGGCTTTGTGCCCAGTGTGCTTCATCCTGGCAAGGAGGGGGTGAGTGGATGCCTTCTTCCACTGGTTCTGGAGGGGGCTCTGTGCCCAGTGTGCTTAATCCTGGATGGTGCAAGTTCACAGTCTCTCACCTGGGTGTCACACCTACAGGTGTTGCAGGGGCCAGGACGCACTGCAGCCCATGTAGTCACATTTACACTCTGCTCGCCGGTGGTGATGGCTGCTCAGTGGATAGCAGTTGTGCTGCAGGTGGCGGTGCTGGTAAAGGTTGGGGGAGGGTCCAGCCCTTCCCCTGCAGCCTCGGACGGCTGCCCACTGGGGCTGCTGCTGCTGGCAGTAGTGCTGCTGGTGGCGGTGCAGGTGGCGGTGCTGCCGGCATTGCAGGTGGCGGTGCTGGCTGCGGTGCAGGTGGTGGTGCTGGCAGTGGTGGGGGGAGGCTCCAGCCCTTCCCCTGCAGCCTCAGACGGTTGCCCACTAGGGCTGCTGCTGCTGGCAGTGGTGCTGCTGGCGGTGGTGCAGGTGGCAGTGCTGATGGTGGTGCAGGTGGCGGTGCAGGCCGCGGTGCAGGTGGCGGTGCTGGCAGTGGTGGGGGGAGGCTCCAGCCCCTCCCCTGCAGCCTCAGATGGCTGCAGTGCCATGGCTGGTGTTGTGTGCCCCTTCCTGCCCTTGGCAGATGGCGGTGCCTCCTTGCTTCTGCCAGCTGGTGTTCCTTTCCTGCCCTTTCTGGCTGGTGGTGCCTCCTTCCCCTTGCTGGCTGGTGGTGCCTCCTTCCCCGTGCTAGGTGGTGGCCCTTTCTTGGCCTTGGCAGGTGGCGGCCCCTTCTTGGCCTTGGCAGGTGGTGCTGGCACACTGGCTGTGCTGACAGGTGCCTCCTTGGAGCCTCTCACACCTGCAGTAGCTTTAGAAACTGTGCTGGTGTTACCAGAGGGTGGAAGGTCTATGGTGGCCTGTGCCTGTGTGAGGGGAACCGACTGTCCCGAGGCCCACGATGGTCCGGGCTGGTCATCTAGATCCAGGTGGACTGAGCTGCTGTCATCACTGTGGGCCTCTTCTGTGGGTGGGGTGGAGATGTCTGGACCCTCCTGTCTGGTGACGTTGGGTAGGGGTCCTGCAGGGGTGTAAAAGCATGATTATTGCATCTGTGTGTGTCATGGTGTGCAATGGGTGGGGGCCTGTGTGATGATGGTTTAGGGTGTTGTATGGGTATGTGCAGTGGGCATGCTTTAGTGTTGGGTGTCCATGCTTTGTTTTTGCATGTAGGGCTTGGTGTTGGGATGTGTGGTTTGTGATATTGGTACATTTGTGAGGAGTTGGAGTGATGGGGGTGAGGGTGGGGGTGGGGGTATGTGCTGGCATGCAGGTAGGGTGGGGCATGTAATAGTTAAGATTTGTCTTACCAGAGTCCATTCCTCCACCGACTCCTGCGAGGCCCTCGGGTTGCAGAATCTCCAAGACCTGCTCCTCCCATGTTGTTAGTTGTGGGGGAGGAGGTGGGGGTCCGCCGCCAGTCCACTGAACCGCCTGGTGGTGTCTTGATACCACGGAACGCACCTTCCCCCATAGGTCATTCCACCTCTTCCTGATGTCGTCCCGATTTCTTGGGTGTTGTCCCACTGCGTTGACCCTGTCGACTATTCTTCGCCATAGCTCCATCTTCCTTGCAATTAAGGTGTGCTGCACCTGTGCTCCAAATAGCGGTGGCTCTACCTGGACGATTTCCTCCACCATGACCCTGAGCTCCTCCTCCGAGAACCTGGGTGTCTTTGCCGTGCTATGGGGTGGTGTAGATGATGCGTGGGGTGGAGTGTGTGGTGATAAGTGTGGTGATATGTAGTGGTGTGTGGTGTGTGAGGTGCGTGGACGTTGTGTGGGTGATGGTGTTGTGTGCCTGTGGATGCTAGTTTGTGGATGGTGGTGTCTCTCTCTGGCCTTCTCTCTGTAATAGTGGTCGTAGGGGTTTGTGCGTGATGTGGGCGTGTGTTTTATATTGTATTGGGTGTGTGGGAGTGGTGTGTGTATGTGTATCAGTTGTGTGTATTTTGAATTGTCCAATGTGGCTGTGTTTTGTAAGAGTGTGTGTATTTTGAGCGTGGCGGTGTGTACCGCCAATGGAATACTGCGGTTGAAAGTCCGCCGCGTGGATTCGTGTGTCGTGATAGTGTGGGCGTATTTCTGTTGGCGTGTCGGTGGAGGTTTTATTTTCACCAGTTTATCACTGACCTTTGGTGTGGCGGACTTGTGTGGGTGTCTGAATTTTGTCGGATTCCTAGGTGTGGGTCATAATAGCTGTGGCGGAATTCCGCAGCCGCAGTGGTGTGTTGGCGGTCTTCTGCACGGCGGTAAGCAGCTTTTACCGCCAACGTTGTAATGACCCCCATAGTGTACCTCAGCGTATTTTCAATGTTTTGCATATAAAAAATCTTTAAAAAGTACATCAATAATACCTACAAATTAATGTGTACTTAAAACACTTAAAAAAACTAAATTCTCTGTAAAGTGCAATAAAAATATATGGAGAAATAAAAATACATGTCTCTACTTATTACCGCTTTAAGAAAGTGTTAAAAGGTAGGGCGCAGCAATAAAACCTACTATTTACCTACATTTAAGGCCGCCTCAGAACGCAGCAAAAGTGTGCTGAAAACTACATGACTTGCTTTTACGTTTGTAAAGACAGTCATTAGCCAGTCACATTCTGCCTTTTCTTCAGGATGTACCATGGTATACCGCAAATATATAACTGAGTATTTTAACCTTTATAATTTTAATACTACTTACACTATTTATATCTACTATCAACAATTATCATTTACACCTCATAATTTATGCACATGTAAAATTAGATCTACATCCATTCATCCTCTTTCATGCTCTGGCTCTTCCAAGTACCACACTCAAATATATTCCTCTCCACTCTATACCACTCCACTCTATGCCACTCCTTTGTGCATTATTGCACTCTACTATACTCCACTGTATGTCACTCTCACTTTATGCTAATCCATTGCACATCACTCCACTGTACTCCATTATGCACCATTCCAATTCACTCTATTTTACGCCACTCGACTCTACGCTATTCACACTATGGCACTCATTATGACATTGGCGGTATCTTCCGAATACCGCCGCAGTGACAACTGCCAACATACCGTCGGGAAGGCAAACATCCGCCTGCCAGATTATGACACACACACACAAAACCAACAAAATTCAGCCACCACCACAAATCTGCCAGACCCAAGGAACGCGAAAAACTGTCGGAACTAGCACCTATACCATTACGCCAGCAAAACAATGCCCTCCAAATAGGGACCCTCAAATCACCACAGCGGACAGTCAACAGTGATAAACCATTGGCAGTGCACACCGCCGCCATGGAAATGGCCACCCAAAACCAAAACAAGCCAACATAGGCCAGTCCAAGAAACCCACACCTGACAATAATACACACACCCCACGCACCCACCAACAGCACTATAAAACACCCCCCCACATCACCCACAATCCTTTGCAAACATGCGAAGACTGCTACACCTTGTCAGGTCAATCCTAGAGATAACTGCACACACAACCCAACTACCCATTCATCCATCAGGCACCACACACCACACACCCCACCACATGACTCAATACCCTCTGCACAACAGACAGACCACACAACACCCATGTCCCCACAGAGGTACCTCTGTTTTATTGAAGACGATTTGCGGGTGATGGTGGAGGAAATAGTCAGGGTAGAGCCACAGCTGTTTGGAGCACAGGTATAGCAGATCTCTATTGCCAGGAAGATGGCGCTATGGCAGAGGATCATGGATAGGGTGAATACTGTGCGACAATACCCACGCACAAGGAACAACATTCGGAAGAGGTGGAACGACCTATGGGGGAAGGTGCGTTCCATTGCAGCAAAGCACCAGCTCGCCATCAGGACTGTCAGTGGACCCCTGCCTCCTCCCCCACAGTTGACAGCATGGGAGGAGCAAGTCTTGGCAATACTGCATCCTGAGGGCCTCACTGGAGTAGCAGGAGGACTGGACACTGGTAAGTCACCATTGCCAACCTATCACCACCCATACCTGCCTGCCATGTCAGCCCCTCACCATGACTCCCTTCACCTAACTCCATCCTACACAGTGCACCACCCCAATTACCACACCCAAATGTCTACGCCTACATGCCATACCCACTGCAAGCACATCCCTCCCAGCTCTGCATGCATACCTACCAGCAATGCATGGACAGCATGTAGAACTACTAATCCCACAATCCATACACTACCAAAGGTGGGAGGACAACACTAGTATCATTGGGAAAGCTAGAAATGCGGAATATGTGACAGATAATTACCCTAACAAATCACTTACATCCCCACAGGTTCCCCGAGCCAATGTCAGTGGTGAGAAGGTGCCACAGCACCCCAGTCCCCCACCACAAGAAGCCCTCAGTGATGACAGCAACTCTGGAGGTCTTGATCTGGATTAACTCCCTGGCCCTTCTGGGGCCACAGGTCAGTCGGCTACCATGTCCCACAGCCAGTCCACCACAGACCCCCAGACTCAAAAACCATAGCAGCCAGCCAACGCCCCCAAACCTCTGTCCCCAGGACACGTTAATCAGTAGTGTGCCCACCTGTACAGGGACCCGAGGCGACACCACGCAGGCAAGACGATGAAGGACCTGGTGTAAGTGGGAATGGGCACACCGTTCAGGCCAGGCCCAGGGAACCGACTGCCCAGGAGGCACTCACAAATGTCCTGGGGGCATACCAACAATCCCAGTACAGGATGGGTCAGGTGATAAACATCATGCAGGAGAACCAGCGGCTGCAGGGGGAACACCACCAGGAGGTCATGCAACAATTGCAGGCCTTGAATATCACCATGGCCACCATTGCAGGGGTGCTGAGTGACATGGCGAACATCATGTGTGAGAACACAACACAGCAGCAGGCCCCTTTCACTAGCCAGTGTATAGGCCAGCCCTCCACATCTGCTGCAGCTAGTGGACAGGAGGCCCTGCAACAGCACTCACAGGCCACCAGCACCCCTCCCCCTGCAGAAGGTGAACCACCCAGCAAATGTTCCCTGTGACCCAGACAGACATCAGAGACAGTTGCCAAGACCATGACCACTGCCAGGAAATGAGCCCCTCCAGAATGTCCCCTTTGTGTTCCACTGATTCACCTTGTTCACTTTGGGCTGACATTGCTCCTCTTCCTATGGCCCCATGGACACTGGACCTCTGCTACAAACAGACTGGGCCACTACAGTGGACTTTTCCCAACCGTCACCCCACTCTATTGCACTTTCCATTTGTTATTGAAATAAACTCTCTTGAACACAACTTGAGCTATAGTGCTTTATCAGAAAGGAATGTACAACGTATTGAATTGTATTGAACTGCATTATCCTGTGCAAATGTCCTATAATGTGTGAATCCATCCAACAAATGTGTCTCATCAGTCGGTAGTCATCACATCAGTAACCACACCAACATCTGCAATAAGGGAAGGCATAGGTGACAATCAATTGTGATGCAAAGGTAGTGACTGGCACAACTCAACAGCCACACAGCACTTTACTAAAATGGAGACATGTATAGATCAACAGTCTTTCCTGAGTGTCATTGGAAGTACTGCTGAATGCTATGTGTCCTGTTGTCCACACCCACCTTCTCTTCCTCCTCCTCACTGCCCACAGTGTCCACTGCTGCAACAGGTGAATTGTCACACCCCACCTCCTGTGGAGAGGGCACATGAAGTCTGAGGGCCAAATTGTGCAGCATGCAGCACACCACCACAATCTGGCAGACCTTCTCAGAGGAGTAGCATAGGGATCCACCTGTTAAATGGAGGCACCTGAACCTGGCTTTCAGGATACTGAACGTGCATTCCACAACCCTCCTGATATGCCCACGGGCATCATTGTACAGATTTTCAGCCCCTGTTCTCGGATTCCTAACAGGGGTCAACAGCCAGGACAGGTTTGGGTAGCCGGAGTCACCTGGAAGGAATGAGGGACATGCATTAGCTATGCACAATGGCATGGGGGATGACTCCAGTAGGCATACACTGACATACATTGGGTGGGGACTCAAGCTCACCCATAAGCCACACTCTGTGCCTATGTAGTCATGCCATCACATGTGTGACGCTGCTATTCCACAAGACAAAGGCATCACGCACAGATCCAGGATACTTGGCAGTGATGTGAGAGATGTACTGGTCAGCAAGGTACACCATCTGGACATTGAGAGAGTGGAAACTCTTTCTATTCCTGTACACCTGCTTATTTGCCCTGGGAGGGACTAAGGCAGTATAGGTCCCATCAATGGCCCCAATCACATGTGGTATGTCTCCCATTGCGTAGAATCCAGCCTTCACAGTGGGCAAATCATCAACCTGGGGGAGTGAGATGTAGCTGGTCATGTGTTTTAGGAAGGCAGCCAAAACCCTTTCAAGCACAATCAAGAACATTGGCTGTGACATTTCTGCGGCCAAGCCCGCACTCAACTGGAAAGAACCAGTTGCCAGGAAATGGAGCACTGACAGTACCTGCACAAGAGGGGGAATTACTGTGGTGCAATGGATAGCAGGTAGCATATCAGGCTCCAATTGTGCACAAAGCTCTGTGATTGTGGCCCTGTCCAGACGATAGGTGAGTATGATGTGCCAGTCCTCCAATGTAGCCAAGTCCAGAAGGGGTCTGTACACGTGAGCTTGCTTCCTCATCCTATTCCTCCGCAGTGGTTGGTATCTAAGTGAGCCAAAAGTAAAATGGGTGTCACAACAGGACATATCAACACACAACATCATAGTACACAGAGCATGTATGTATGTAGGACACCAGAATTGTCTAGGTGTGTACAGTCTACACTAATGACGCACATATAAATACAATACATGAGTATTAGCAGTAGGACATGGCATCTGCCTGACCTATATGCAGGGACAGATGGAAGTGACCTCACTCCGCTAGCGTTAGGCATCATGGCAGAAGGCGGTCTGCACCACCGTGACGGTGTTCACTGCCGCGGATGTGACTGCCATTTTCTTTTCACCACTTCACTTGATTCCTGACTTTCCAGTCAATGACATCTCCACTGCGTGTGCTGCTGTGACCTGTGTCTGGAACCTGCCATGGCCCGTGCTACAGAGGAAAGGGCCCCAGCCTTCACGTTGGAGGAGTTGGAGAAGCTTGTGGATGGGGTCCTACTCCTGTATGGGCAGTTGTATGGGCCTCCAGTCCAACAGGTGAGTAAATCATGGGTAGACACGCAGACATGCTCCCCACACACCACATGCACAGTTGTCACCACCTCATGCAGCACACCCACCTCACTTGGAGACACCACCTACAACAACTCCCTCTACTCCACTCCCATTCCTCTTCCCACACCCCTCCCCACTGGTCCTAAGAAGCATTTCCTTGACCTCTTCCATACCCCACCCCCTGTCCTGCCCACAAGAGGAAAGTCCTCCCAGTACCTCAAGCTCCCATTTGGCTCCTGTTCCTCCCCCTAACAGTTCCCCTGCCACTAAGGGGAAAAGAGTGGCACTCTGCCCCCCCATCCCAAGGCCACTCCTCTGCCCCTACCCAGAAGGGCAAACACTCAGCCCCTCCCAAATCCAAGCCCAAGGACCCCCCCCAAGAAAAAAGCCCCCCCCATACGCCCCCACCCCTCTGCCCCCTAAGATGCCTGCTTGCCATCTCCTTGATTCCCTACCTAGTGGAGTGCCTAGGCTGTCAGGAGTCAAGATGGGCCTTGGACGTTGCGCTTTGGCCATTTATAACTTTGGACTGGCCAATGGGCTTTGTGTACATATATATATGTTTATAGTTATCTCTTTTTACAATTAGGTCACTGTTACCACCTAAATACAGTGGTTAACCCGTTCTGTGCCGCGGACGTAATGGTTACGTCCTGCGGCACAGTGCTGCTGTGCCGAGGACGTAACCATTACGTCTTC
The DNA here is from genome assembly GCF_031143425.1 of Pleurodeles waltl. NCBI lineage: Eukaryota > Metazoa > Chordata > Amphibia > Caudata > Salamandridae > Pleurodeles > Pleurodeles waltl. Next base: position 431,314,839 of record NC_090437.1, on the reverse strand, counting down.
GGCACACAGCCCAGAGGGAGCGCTCTCGCTCCCTCTGTGTGCTTCCCCCTACCCCCCCAAAGTCAGGGATGAAAGGGGAAGCCCTTCCCCTTCCTTCCCCGACCCCCACACCCCCCCCCATAATAACGTCAGCGACTTCATTATAGGGTTCTCGCCGCACAGGAAGCCATTTGCTTCCTGTGCGGCGAGAGACGAAGAGGTGAGTTCCTCTTCCCGGTGGGTGGGGGGTTTGGGCCAAAGAGGCACCGGGGGAAAGGAAAGGCTTTTCCTTTCCCCCAGTGTCTCTTTGAGCATTCCTGCTGCCCGATCGCATTGCGATCGGGCAGCAGGAATGCCCACTAGACACCAGGGATTTTTTTATTTTTTATTTGTGTTGTGATTTTGACTTGCGGGGAGCGGCCCCTTGGGCAAGGGTCGCTCCCCTTGTGGGGGCAATTAGTTACGGCCATTTCTGCCCCCCTTGGGGGCAGATTGGCCTACTTTTTAGCCGGATCTGCCCCCAAGGGGGGCAGAAAACACTAGATCACCAGGGATGTTTATTTATTTGTGTATTTATGTGGGGGGGTGCCCCCTTGGCCAAGGGGCGCCCCCCCCAAGGGGGCATAGAACTGTTGGCCTTTTCTGCCCCCCTTGGGGGCAGATCGGCCTATTTTTTTTAGGTCCATCTGCCCCCAAGGGGGGCAGAAGCCACTTAGGCACCAGGGTTTGTGTGTGTAGCGGATGGGGGGGCTGCCCCTTGGGCAAGGGTCACTCCCCTTTGGGGGCAATGTCTTTTAGGGCCATTTCTGCCCCCCTTGAGGCAGATCAGCCTATTATTTTTAGGCTGATCTGCCCCAAGGGGGGCAGAAACCACTAGAACGCCTGGGATTTTTTTTGATGTGTTTATTTTGGGGGGGGGGGTGTCCCCTTGGGCACGGGGCGGCCCCCCAAGGGGGGCATTGACCTGTTGGCCATTTCTGCCCCCCTGGGGGCAGATGGGCCTATTTTGTTAGGCCCACCTGCCCCCAAGGGGGGCAGAAGCCACTTAGACACCAGGGATAGTGTGTGTGTGTGTTAGTGGGTGGGGGGGGCTTGGGCAAGGGTCGCCCCCCACTTTGGGGGCACATGTACCGAGGCCATTTCTGCACCCCTTGGAGACAGATCAGCCTAGTATTTCTAGGCTGATCTGCCCCCAAGGGGGGCAGAAACCACTAGAACGCCAGGGATTTTTTTCATTTGTTTATTTTTGTGGGGGGGCGTCCCCTTGGACACGGGGCACCCCCCCAAGGGGGGCATTGACCTGTTGGCCATTTCTGCCCCCCTGGGGGCAGATGGGCCTATTTTTTTAGGCCCACCTGCCCCCAAGGGGGGCAGAAGCCACTCAGACACCAGGGATAGTATGTGTGTGTGTTAGTGGATGGGGGGGGGCCTTGGGCAAGGGTCGCCCCCCACTTTGGGGGCACATGTACCGAGGCCATTTCTGCACCCCTTGGAGACAGATCAGCCTATTATTTTTAGGCTGATCTGCCCCCAAGGGGGGCAGAAGCCACTTAGGCACCAGGGATAGTGTTGTGTGTGTTTTTTTGTTTTTTGGGTTTGAGGGCTGTCCCCTTTGGCAAGGGTCGCTCTCCATGGGGACACACTACTAAAGGTATTTTCTGGCCTTCTTGGGGCAGACAGGCCTATTTTTTTAGTAGGCTCATCTGCCCCTATGGCAGAATCCACTTAGGCACCAATTTCTAAATGTTTGATGGTGGGGTGTTTGTCAACTGATGAAGTATTTGCATTTGTGATAAAAAATGTTTTCCTCCTTTTTGTTCTAGTTCAAAGCTTTTGCTTTATTTGCTGTGGATCCTTGCGGTTTTGTCGGTGGTTGACCTGAAGTTTGCACAGTTGCATGTTTTAGGTAAGTAAAAACAATTTACTCCAAAGGAGTATTGTTGCCATGCATGAATGACATGTTTGTACGGGGTGTACTAAATGCAGGCTTGTGTGCGAAATTGTCCTTAGATTTGTGCACAATGATATTTGTTTGTCTTATTTCTAATTTGCCTTTCTTTCTTTCTTTTTAGTGGGATATCATTGGTGATTGCTGTGTCTGTGCAGAGTAGTTGCTGGTGAATCAAGCTTTTTCAGGCAAGTGAGTGGTATAGTTTTTGAGTTTATAACTCTTACTAACAAAGCTACACTTTGTTACTTGTCTTACACAGTGCTGGTTGTTGGTGGTGAATTTGTCCAGTTAATTTTAGTAGGAGAGATCATGGCTAGCAGCAGGATAACCGCTCAGCAGGTGGTTAATATGCTTTTTGAGTCACAGTCTGATCATGATTATGAGACGGACTCTGCATCTGAGGCAGAGGAGGAAGTCAGAGATTCTGGCAGTGATGTTTCTGTTGGAGGGGAATCTTCTGATGATGAAGCCACACTCAGTGCAGATGAAGGGCCTGTTTTAGAGGAGGACACTGATGTGCCAATAGTGCAGCAACCTGGGGCTGAAAGGTTTCCAGTTATAAGACCTGATGTCTGGGTTGCCCCAAACATGGAGCAGCCAGAGTTGCCTGCCTTTACTGGTCTCCCGGGGTGTAACGCCAATACAGAGAACTTTTTGCCTATCAATTTCTTTCAGTTATTCATGGATGATATGTTTTTGGAAGAGATTGTTGAGCAGACTAATTTGTATGCGGAGCAACATTTGAGGGACAACACTGCTAGACTTAGGCCACACTCTAGAGCTGCCCAGTGGATTCCCACAAATTTGGAGGAGATAAAAAAGTTTTTGGGTTTTACTTTTTTGATGGGGTTGATAAGGAAGCCGTCACTGGCTTCTTATTGGTCTACTAGTCCCTTGATGGCAACAGCTATATTTCCTGTGACCATGAGTCGTAATCGGTATTTGCTTCTTCTTAGGATGCTGCATTTTGTTGACAATGCACTAGCCTTGCCACGAGATCCCCCAGATTCTGACCGTCTTTTTAAGATTAGGCCTGTCCTTGATCATTTTGTAGATCGGTTTTCGGAGGTCTATGTTCCAGGCGAAGAAATAAGTGTGGACGAGTTTTTGGTCCTCTTCAAGGGTCGTTTGGTTTTTAGGCAGTACATTCCTAGCAAAAGGGCACGAAATGGAATTAAATTGTATATACTGTCTGAAAGTAGGACAGGATATGTGTATAGTTTCCGTGTCTACACTGGTAGGGATTCCAATATTGACCCCCCTGGTTGTCCTCCCACTTTTGGAGTTACTGAGAAAATTGTGTGGGATCTTGGTAGACAACTGTTCAACAAAGGTCACCATTTGTATGTAGATAACTTCTACACTGGAGTGCAGTTGTTCAAGGAATTGTTTAGAGTGGACACAGTTGCTTGTGGCACAATCCTTTCTAACCGGATAGGCTATCCAAGGGAGCTTGTCTATAAAAAACTTGAGAGGGGACAGTGCTGTGCCTTGCGGAATGAGGAGCTGCTAGCTTTGAAATTTTCAGACAAGAGGGATGTCTACATGCTAAGTACCATCCATGATGAGAGTACTTCCCCCGTGACTGTTTGGGGCCAGGTTGCTGAAGTGCGCAAACCTGTGTGCATTTTAGATTATAATAAGCACATGGGAGGTGTAGATAGAGTTGACCAGAGGTTGGAACCTTATACTGCTATTCGTAAGTCTTACGTTTGGTATAAGAAGTTAGCAATTCCCCTCTTCCACTTAGCAACCTTCAATGCTTTTATTGTGTTTAGGGATAGGTCTCCAGAGTCAAAGATGACATTTGTGAAATTTCAGGAGTCAGTGATAGAGAGCCTTATTGTGGTGGAACAGGCCAGAGTTCCTAGAGAAGCAGTGGTGGAGTATGTGGCTAGATTGAAAGATCGCCACTTTGCTGAGCACATTCCTCCCACACCCAAAAAAGACTTTCCAGCTAAGAAATGTAGAGTGTGTTTTCGAAGAGGTATCCGGAGGGAGATTCAAATGTACTGCCCAGATTGACCTTCAAAGCCTGGGCTGTGTGTGGGTGGTTGTTTTAAGAATTACCACATCCAGAAGAATTTCTGGGAACAACCATGAGTGTAAACTCATGTCTGTTTTGTATTTTCATGTGTTCAGTTTCATGATTAGCATTTCTGTCATGTACTTAGTTTGAGCTTTTGTGTTTGTAGTCTTATAATTCTTTCTACTTAGTTAGGGGTTCCTCTGTTTTAAAAAAAATAAAAAATGATGCCATTGTGTGTGGAGTGGGGGTTGGCTGAGAGTGTACATATTGACTTGCTGTTGGCTACTGCAACACACTGCCAGCCAAACACCAGTCCACACACTCCCATCAGCTGGTGTGATTGTTGTATCAGGCATGTGGGCGTATGTAAGTGATGGGCCCTTGAGTGGCGCTGTCTGTCGATGTGAGTGTTGTAATGTGTGAATGGTCTTGTGTGGGTCATGTATGAAAGTTGTGTGAATGGACTGTAAAGCGGTTGGTGCCTTGTCGCGGCTTTCAAGCTCACAAGCTGTGACTCATTGGTTCAGTTTTTTGCCTTTCAGTTATTAACAGTGCATTTCATTTTTGTGAAAGCTCTTGTTAGTAAAATTTGATCCACTGAACCATCACTCACCCTTGTGCCAAATCCAACCAGTATGTGTGGTAAAAATGACAAAACCTGCTCCGCTGTAATCAGGCGTCGCAGCACACCTGTGACACGCTAGATGCCTCAGGTGGGACCCCGATGATGAAGCATGCCACCAACTTGGTTGGTGGGTGAGGGGTCATTTTCACATAACCTAAGTGTGTTTCTTTTCAAAATTTTAGTGTTTGGCACATCACGGACGTATGTGGACACATCAAAACGATATATTACAAAACTACCTGTGTTTGGGGGGGAGAGGGCACCTATGTTTTTGGTCCTGGGTGCGGCCTTCATCTAGGGAAACCTACCAAATCCAGACATTTTTTTAAACTAGACACCCCAAGAAGTCCAGGGAGGTGTGGCTTGTGTGGATCCCCCAACATTTTCTTACCCAGACTCCTCTGTAAACCTCAAAATTTGCTTAAAAAAGCATATTTTCTTGACTTTTCTTCGGAGGATCACCACTCCAGCACACAATTCCTACTCCCCAGTGTTCCCCTCAGTCTCCCAATTAAAATGACACCTCACTTATGTGGGTCCCCAAAGCAGAGTCAGTCTAAAGATGTATAAAAGAATATGTCATTATAAACTCGCTGTGCTATCCCCTCTATCTCTACACGTTTTGGGCCTTATTCTGTTGCAGGCACCTGGCCCACCCACACAAGTGAGGTATCATTTTTATCGGGAGACTTGGGGGAACGCTGGGTGGAAGGAAATTTGTGGCTCCTCTCAGATTCCAGAACTTTCTGTCACCGAAATGTGAGGAAAATGCGTTTTTTTAGCCAAAATTTGAGGTTTGCAAAGGATTCTGGGTAACAGAACCTGGTCAGATCCCCACAAGTCACCCCATCTTGGATTCCCCTAGGTCTCTAGTTTTCAAAAATGCACAGGTTTGGTAGGTTTCCCTAGGTGCCGGCTGAGCTAGAGGCCAAAATCTACAGGTAGGCACTGTTTTCAATGAAAAAATGTGATGTGTCCACGTTGCGTTTTGGGGCGTTTCCTGTCGCAGTCGCTAGGCCTACCCACACAAGTGAGGTATCATTTTTATCGGGAGACTTGGGGGAACGCTGTGTGGAAGGAAATGTGTGGCTCCTATCAGATTCCAGAACATTCTGTCACCGAAATGTGAGGAAAATTCGTTTTTTAGCCAAAAATTGAGGTTTGCAATGGATTCTGGGTAACAGAACCTGGTCAGAGCCCCACAAGTCACCCCATCTTGGATTCCCCTAGGTCTCTAGTTTTTAAAAATGCACAGGTTTGGTAGGTTTCCCTAGGTGCCGGCTGAGCTAGAGGCCAAAATCTACAGGTAGGCACTTTGCAAAAAACAGCTCTGTTTTCTGTGATGTGTCCACGTTGTGTTTTGGGGCATATCCTGTCGCGGGCGCTAGGCCTACCCACACAAGTGAGGTATGATTTTTATCGGGAGACTTGGGAGAATGCTGGGTGGAAGGAAATTTGTGGCTCCTCTCAGATTCCAGAACTTTCTGTCACCGAAATGTGAGGAAAAGGCGTTTTTTTAGCCAACAATTGAGGTTTGCAAAGGATTCTGGGTAACAGAACCTGGTCAGAGCCCCACAAGTCACCCCATCTTGGATTCCCCTAGGTCTCTAGTTTTCAAAAATGCACAGGTTTGGTAGGTTTCCCTAGGTGCCGGCTGAGCTAGAGGCCAAAATCTACAGGTAGGCACTTTGCAAAAAACAGCTCTGTTTTCTTTCAAAAAATGGGATATGTCCATGTTGTGTTTTGGGGTGTGTGCTGTTGCGGCCGCTATGCCTACCCACACAAGTGAGGTATCATTTTTATCAGGAGACTTGGGGGAACGCTGGGTGGAAGGAAATTTGTGGCTCCTCTCAGATTCCAGAACTTTCTGTCACTGAAATGTGAGGAAAATGTGTTTTTTTAGCCAAAAATTGAGGTTTGCAAAGAATTCTGGGTAACAGAACCTGGTCAGAGCCCCACAAGTCACCCCATCTTGGATTCCCCTAGGTCTCTAGTTTTTAAAAAGGCACAGGTTTGGTAGGTTTCCCTAGGTGCCGGCTGAGCTAGAGGCCAAAATCTACAGGTAGGCACTTTGCAAAAAACAGCTCAGTTTTCTGTGATGTGTCCACGTTGTGTTTTGGGGCATATCCTGTCGCGGGCGCTAGGCCTACCCACACAAGTGAGGTATGATTTTTATCGGGAGACTTGGGAGAATGCTGGGTGGAAGGAAATTTGTGGCTCCTCTCAGATTCCAGAACTTTCTGTCACCGAAATGTGAGGAAAAGGCGTTTTTTTAGCCAACAATTGAGGTTTGCAAAGGATTCTGGGTAACAGAACCTGGTCAGAGCCCCACAAGTCACCCCATCTTGGATTCCCCTAGGTCTCTAGTTTTCAAAAATGCACAGGTTTGGTAGGTTTCCCTAGGTGCCGGCTGAGCTAGAGGCCAAAATCTACAGGTAGGCACTTTGCAAAAAACAGCTCTGTTTTCTTTCAAAAAATGGGATATGTCCATGTTGTGTTTTGGGGTGTGTGCTGTCGCGGCCGCTATGCCTACCCACACAAGTGAGGTATCATTTTTATCAGGAGACTTGGGGGAACGCTGGGTGGAAGGAAATTTGTGGCTCCTCTCAGATTCCAGAACTTTCTGTCACTGAAATGTGAGGAAAATGTGTTTTTTTAGCCAAAAATTGAGGTTTGCAAAGAATTCTGGGTAACAGAACCTGGTCAGAGCCCCACAAGTCACCCCATCTTGGATTCCCCTAGGTCTCTAGTTTTTAAAAAGGCACAGGTTTGGTAGGTTTCCCTAGGTGCCGGCTGAGCTAGAGGCCAAAATCTACAGGTAGGCACTTTGCAAAAAACAGCTCTGTTTTCTGTGATGTGTCCACGTTGTGTTTTGGGGCATATCCTGTCGCGGGCGCTAGGCCTACCCACACAAGTGAGGTATGATTTTTATCGGGAGACTTGGGAGAATGCTGGGTGGAAGGAAATTTGTGGCTCCTCTCAGATTCCAGAACTTTCTGTCACCGAAATGTGAGGAAAAGGCGTTTTTTTAGCCAACAATTGAGGTTTGCAAATGATTGTGGGTAACAGAACCTGGTCAGAGCCCCACAAGTCACCCCATCTTGGATTCCCCTAGGTCTCTAGTTTTCAAAAATGCACAGGTTTGGTAGGTTTCCCTAGGTGCCGGCTGAGCTAGAGGCCAAAATCTACAGGTAGGCACTTTGCAAAAAACAGCTCTGTTTTCTTTCAAAAAATGGGATATGTCCATGTTGTGTTTTGGGGTGTGTGCTGTCGCGGCCGCTATGCCTACCCACACAAGTGAGGTATCATTTTTATCAGGAGACTTGGGGGAACGCTGGGTTGAAGGAAATTTGTGGCTCCTCTCAGATTCCAGAACTTTCTGTCACTGAAATGTGAGGAAAATGTGTTTTTTTAGCCAAAAATTGAGGTTTGCAAAGAATTCTGGGTAACAGAACCTGGTCAGAGCCCCACAAGTCACCCCACCTTGGATTCCCCTAGGTCTCTAGTTTTAAAAAATGCACAGGTTTGGTAGGTTTCCCTAGGTGCTGGCTGAGCTAAAGGCCAAAATCTACAGGTAGGCACTTTGCAAAAAACAGCTCTGTTTTCTTTAAAAAAATGTGATGTGTCCACGTTGTGTTTTGGGGTGGCTCCAGTAGCGGCCGCTAGGCCTACCCACACAAGTGAGGAATCATTTGTATCGGGAGACTTGGGGGAATGCTGGGTGGAAGGAAATTTGTGGCTCCTCTCAGATTCCAGAACTTCCTGTCACCGAAATGTGAGGAAAATGCGTTTTTTTAGCCAAAAATTGAGGTTTGCAAAGGATTCTGGGTAACAGAACCTGGTCAGAGCCCCACAAGTCACCCCATCTTGGATTCCCCTAGGTCTCTAATTTAAAATAATGCACAGGTTTGGTAGGTTTCCCTAGGTGCCGGCTGAGCTAGAGGCCAAAATCTACAGGTAGGCACTTTGCAAAAAACAGCTCTGTTTTCTGTGATGTGTCCACGTTGTGTTTTGGGGCATATCCTGTCACGGGCGCTAGGCCTACCCACACAAGTGAGTTATGATTTTTATCGGGAGACTTGGGAGAATGCTGGGTGGAAGGAAATTTGTGGCTCCTCTCAGATTCCAGAACTTTCTGTCACCGAAATGTGAGGAAAATGTGTTTTTTTAGCCAAAAATTGAGTTTTGCAAAGGATTCTGGGTAACAGAACATGGTCAGAGCCCCCACAAGTTACCCCCATCTTGGATTCCCCTAGGTCTCTAGTTTTAAAAAATGCACAGGTTTGGTAGGTTTCCCTAGGTGCCGGCTGAGCTAGAGGCCAAAATCTACAGGTAGGCACTTTGCAAAAAACAGCTCTGTTTTCTGTGATGTGTCAACGTTGTGTTTTGGGGCATATCCTGTCACGGGCGCTAGGCCTACCCACACAAGTGAGTTATGATTTTTATCGGGAGACTTGGGAGAATGCTGGGTGGAAGGAAATTTGTGGCTCCTCTCAGATTCCAGAACTTTCTGTCACCGAAATGTGAGGAAAATGTGTTTTTTTAGCCAAAAATTTAGGTTTGCAAAGGATTCTGGGTAACAGAACCTGGTCAGAGCCCCCACAAGTCACCCCCATCTTGGATTCCCCTAGGTCTCTAGTTTTAAAAAATGCACAGGTTTGGTAGGTTTCCCTAGGTGCCGGCTGAGCTAGAGGCCAAAATCTACAGGTAGGCACTTTGCAAAAAACAGCTCTGTTTTCTTTAAAAAAAATGGGATGTGCCCACGTTGTGTTTTGGGGCGTGACCTGTCGCGGGCGCTAGGCCTACCCACACAAGTGAGGTATGATTTTTATCAGGAGACTTGGGGGAACGCTGGGTGGAAGGAAATTTGTGGCTCCTCTCAGATTCCAGAACTTTCTGTCACCGAAATGTGAGGAAAATGTGTTTTATTAGCCAAAAATTGAGGTTTGCAAAGGATTCTGGGTAACAGAACCTGGTCAGAGCCACACAAGTCACCCCACCTCGGATTCCCCTAGGTCTCTAGTTTTTAAAAATGCACAGGTTTGGTAGGTTTCCCTAGGTGCCGGCTGAGCTAGAGGCCAAAATCTACAGGTAGGCACTTTGCAAAAAACACCTCTCTATGCTGCTCCACTGTACACAACTCCACTGTATGATAGTCCACTCTTCACCACTCCATTGTACACCACTCTACTCTAGCCACTTCAGTGTACCTGATTCCACTCTACTCTACTATATTGTACTTCACTCCAATCTAAGCCACTCCACTGTACACCTCTTCATTCAATGCCACTCCACTCTATGCTATTCCACTCTATGCTACTCCATTCCATGCCACTGTACTTCACTTCATACTACTCCACTCTACTGCATTCCAGGATACGCCATTCCCCTGAACATAACTCCACTGTATGCTACTCAACTCTACGCCACAAGACTCTCTGCCATGCTACTGTTTACTAATCCTTTCTACCCCATTCCACGTTACAATATTACACTGTAGGTGACTCCACTATATGCCACTCCACTCCACACTATTCCACTGTACAACATTTCACTCTACCACACTCCACTCTATGCCACTATACTCTAAACCACTCCATGGCGTGCTATCCCACTGAACACCATTCCTCTCTATATCACTGCACTGTACACTGTTATACTCTACACAAATCCAGCCTACGCCATTACACTGTACGCAACTCAATATATGCTATTCCAATCCATGCCACACCATTGTATACTACTCCACCATATGCTATTCTACTGTACACCACTCCACTGTATGCCATTCCATTCAATGCCACTGCACTCTGCGCTATTCAACTCTATGCCTCTTCACTGCACGTCACTCCACTAAATGCTACTCCACTCTACCCCAAACCAATCTATGCCACTTCACTCTATGGTACGATATACAATTCCAATGCGTGCTACTCAGCTCTATCCCCACTCTACTGTACACCAGTCCTTTATACACTAGTCCACTCTGTGCTAATCCACTGATTGCCACTCCAAGTCTATGCCACTCTAGTCTATCTTACTGTACCACACTCTACTCTACTCTACTCCATGCCACGCATGGTGTGGTCCATGCCATTGTACAACACTGTAATCCACTCTGTGACACTCTACTGTACTCCACAATGCAACACTTTATGACACTCTACAACACACCATTAACTCCACTGTATGACCCACCACTCAACTCTATAACATTTACACCACTCTATGCTATGCCAGTCTATTCTACTCCACTCTCCACAACTCTACTCTACAACATTCAACTTCACTCCATGCCACACCACTCCACTGAACTCCACTCCAATCTACTCACCTTCATGACACTTTATACCACTCTGTGGCACCAAAAATTACCTCCACTCTATACCGCTTCATTTTACCACACTCTACTCCACTTTATGCAACTCCACTCTACAAGATTCTACAACACTCTGTGCCACTATATCACACTGTACTCAACTCTCTGCCCTTAAACTGAACTCTACAAACCTGTACTTCACTCTGCACCACTTCACTTATGCCACTCCATTCTACGCCATTTCACTGTATGCTATTCTACTCCCCTCTATAACACTCAACTTTACCGCATTCCAGTGTTTGCTATTCCACTGAACTCCCACTCTACATCACTCCACTATGCTATTACGCTTCATGCCACACATTGTATCTCACTCCACGCCACTCCACTCTCGGCCATGGTATTGTACACTATTCACCTCTACATTACTTCTTTCTTTGCTATAATACTGTATGCCAGTCCACAACTACACTTTATAGAACTCCACTCTACGCTATTCCAATGTACACCACTTCCCTCTACCACACTCCACTCTATGCCATTTCAGTCTTCACCACTCTACTGTATGCTACTACACTGTATGCAACTCCACTGTATGCAACGCCATTGTATGTCACTGCACACTTTGCCACTCCACTCTACACCACTCTATGCTAGGCTATTCAACTCTATGACACTCCTCTATGCATCAGCTATATATATACATTTCCAGTCTATGCCACTCCACTCTACTCTACTGCACTTTACGATATTCCACTCTATGGTACTACACTCTCTCTCACTCCACTGTGTGGCACCCCACTCTACACTACTCCTCTGCATGCTATTACACTCTAACTCACTCCACTGTATGCCTTTTAACTCTTCACCACTGCACTGTAGGCTATTCAGTTGTATGCTACCCCACTCTATGCATCTCCACTCTTAAAAACTCCCCTGTGTGCTATTCCACTCTATGCCACTCCACTGCATGTCACTCCACTCTATGTCACTTGATTGTACCCCACTTCACTTTATGCACTATTCATCTGTATACAGCTACACTGTACGCCACTCAACTCTACATGTTTGACTCCATACCACTCCACTCTGTGCTGTTCCACAGTACCCTAATCTACTCTACCCCACTTCACTCCATGACACTCCACTCCATGCCAGTCCACTCAACACCCCTTCACTGTACAGTATTCCAGTTTACGCCACTTCTATGTTTGCCACTCCAGTCTGCGCCTCTCCAATGTACGCCATTCCACTTCATGCTACTCCACTCTATGATATTTCAATGCACGCTACTCTACAGTATGCTATTCCACTTTATGCCACTTCAATGTATGTCAGTCCCCTGTATGCTGCTCCACCATACGCTATTCGACTGTATTTCACTCCAATGTATGCATTGCTACATTATATCACTCCACTCTACCCCATTCCACTGTACGCCACTCCACTGTACACAATTCCACTGTATGCCACTCCAGTCTATGCCTCTCCACTCTGCCATATAGTACTGTACTCTACTCTGCTCCATGCCACTCCACTGTCAAACACTGCAATCCACACTACAATACTTCATGACACTCCATAACATGCCAGTCCACTCCACTCTACAACACACCACTGCCCTCTACAGCACATTACTCCATTGTATGTTAACCCAGTCCACTGTACTCCACTTCACCCCACACCACTTTACAACACTCTACTCAACACTGCACCATACCACTCCGCTAGACTCTACTCCACAGTACTCAACTGCACAACACTTTACCCCACTGTATGACACTAAACAACACTTCACTCTACACTGCCACATTTTACCACACTTCACTGCACTTCACTATACTCTTTTCCACTCTATGCTACTCAACTCTATGCTATTGCAATGTGCTCCACTTCACACTATGCCACTCCACTCTGCATTATTCCACTCTATGCCACTCCACTGTACATCAATCAATCAATCAATATTGCTCTGATTATCACCCGTGGGGTCTCAAGGCGCTATTAAAGTCCTTCCTGAACTGCATCAGTAATGCGGTCTGTCTGAGTTTGAGAGGTAGTGTGGTCATGTCCGGGCTGCATGGTGGGAGAAGGATCTTCCCCTGCTGTGCATTTTCGTGTTCTGGGAATGGCTGCGCTGGCAAACTGGGAAGAGCAGAGTTGGGTGTGTAGAAGGTGAGGCGGTGGTTGAAGTAGGCCAGTGCTGTGTTGTGTAGTGCATTTTAGTTGTGTGTCAGAAGCTTACAGGTGATGTGATTCCTGACTGGGAGCCAGTGTAGGTCTTTGAGGTGGGAGGAGATGTTGGTGTGTTGGGAGATGTCCAGGATGAGTTTCACTGCTGCATTTTCGATTATTTGTAGTCTTGATTACAGTTTCTTTGTGATGCCGGCATAAAGTGTGTTGCTGTAGTCCAGTTTGCTACTGAGAAGTGCTGGATAACTGTCCTCCTTGTCTCGGTTGGGATCCACATGAAGATCTTTCAAAGAAGTCCAAGAGTGTGGCAGCATGCCCACTAGACGGCATTGACTTGGTGGGTCATGGACAGGGAGGACTCCAGGATGATGCCCAGATTGCATGCATGGTCGGTGTAAGCGGGGGCGTTTCCCAGGGCGGTGGGCTATCAGGAGTCATTCTAGGTGGAGGGGGTGGAGCTGCTTACGAGTAACGCTGTCTTGTACGAGTTGAGTTTGAGGCAGCTGGCTTCCATCCAGGCAATGACTGCTTTCAGTCCATTGTGGAAATTTCTCTTGGCCTTTGCTGGATCGCCAGTCAACGAGAGGATCAATTGGGTATCGTCAGCATAGAAGATGGTGTTTAGGCCGTATTGTCTGATGATTTTGGTGAGCGGGCCATGTAAATATTGAAGATTGTCGAGCTGAGTGAGGATTCTTGGGGTACTCCACAGCATGTTTCTTTGGGTTCCGATGTGAACAGTGGTAGTCTGACACTGTGTTCGTCTGGTAAGGAAGGATCTGATCCATTATAGTGCTTCATTGCAGATTCTGGTGGCGTGGAGTCTGGCACAGAGGGTGGATTGGGAGACAGTGTCAAATATGGTGGAGAGGTCGTGGAGGATGAGTGCGCCCATGTCTCTAGTGGTCCAGTATGGCACGTATGTCGTCGGTGGCTGCTAGGAGTACTCTTTCAGTACTGTGCGCAGTGACTGCGTTCTGGTAGGCTATGCGGTCTTCAGTTGATTTGCTGCTCCTACCTTTCTGTTCCAATCATCTCCAGAAGCGTTTGGATTCTTGCAGGTCTTTCATAAACCATTTCGGTGTCTTGCTTTGTTCGTTTCCTGCAGGTTTCCTGAGGGGAGCTACACTGTTGGTGCATTCGAGATACAGCGGTATGGATCATGTGCGGATTCATTTGTGTTTGTTGGTGATCCAGGTCTCTGTGAGGAAGGCGACATCTGGGGCGGTCGAGTCGAGAAGGTCCCAGACTTCAACTGAGTGGTTGACGAGGGATCATGTGTTGAGAAGTATGTACTTGAGATGGTCGTCTAAGCTCAGTGTGGGATCGTGTGGTGGTAGATGGAGGGTGCAGGAGCATTAATGACATGAGAAGGGTCAATGAGTGTTCCTTGGGTCAGCTAAGTGGCAGGCTGAGAATCTTCCCGGATTGAGGGCCCATAGAGGGTTGGCATTGAACAAATGGATAGAGCGAGAACCAGGGTCTGGGGAGCTGGGCGCGATCCAGGCGCAGACAGGCACAGACGGCTTGCCTTTGGCACGCCCGCTGCGCAGCTACACAGCAGTCACCCTTTAAAAAAGGAAGGACGTGGGAGAGTCTGGACAACTAGGAGGAGGGAGGACAGTAAAAGAACTTTGCAGGCGGGGTGCAGGGCTGTAGGGACAGCATCGGCAAGGAGGTAAGTGTGGGAAAGCAGCAATGAGGAAAGGTGCTGAGAATGGTGCCGAAAAGCAGCAAAGTAGACAAACAAGAAAAAGAGTGAAAACAGAGGAAAAGCAGGAAAAGACAGAAAGCAGACAGAAGCAAATGGCTACTAGGCCACCAGGGATGAGGTGCAGGCAGGTGCCTGTGGGTGAAGGCAGGCCGCATCCTCAGAACCACCAGGCTCTTGAGGAGATTGGTCGTGGTGGCAGCAGCAGGTGGAGCCACGCAGGAGGGAGCCACAAACGCTGACCAGAAAGGTCAGTGGAGTTGCCCCTCACTTTGCACCGTCCACCCTGAAGAAGGGAGAGTGGTGGGAGGGTCTGAACAGCTGAGTGGTGGGAGGGTAGGCAAAGCTCTTTGTGGGTGGGGCCGCAGGGGCAGCAGCAGCAGGGAGGGAAGCAGGGGAAAGCGGCAATGGGGAAAGGTGCTGAGAAAAGTGCAGAAAAGCTGCAAAGTAGTCAGACAAGAAAAGGAGTTAACAACAGAGAAAAAAACAGTAAAACACAGCAAGCAGACAGAAGCAGATGTCCACTAGTGACCAGAGATGATGCACAGATGGGTACCTGCGGCTGGACGTGGGCCTTCATCTCAGAGCTGGCAGGCTCTTGAGGAGATCAGTCTCAGTGGCAGCAACATGTGGAGCCACACAGGAGGGAGTGATAAACGCTGACCAGAAAGGTCAGTGGAGTGGCCACTCACTGCGCAGCAGCCACCCTTCAGAAGGGGAGGGAGGTAGGAGGGTCTGGACAGCTGAAAGGCGAGAGGGTGGGAAAAGCGTATTCAAGGTGGGAAGCAGGCCGCAGGGGCAGGGAGAGAAGGGCAGGAAAGTGGCAATAGGGAAAGGAACTGAGAAAAGTGCAGAACAGCGGCAAAGTAGGCAATCAAGAAAAACAGAGAAAAAGCAGGAAAAGACATAAAGCAGACAGATGACCACTAGACCACCAGGGATGAGGCTGAGATGTGGGCCTACAGGTGGACGCGGTCCTTGATCGCAGAGCCATCAGGTTCTTGAGGAAATTGGTTGTGAATGCAGCAGCAGGTTGAGCCATGAAAAGAGGGAGCGACAAACACTGACCAGAAAGGTCATCCCTCCACTACTCACTATTTCACTCTACGTCACTCTATTCTATGTTATGGCACTCTATGCTGCTACACTCAACCTAATTCTACTGTACACAACTGCACTAAATGCCACTCACTCTATGCTACTCCACTTTTTGCAAATTTACTCTTTGCTACTCCACTGTATGATATTCCACTCTACACCACTCCACTAATCAACACTCCCCTGCACACTTTTCCACTGAATGCCACTCTACTCTATGCAACTCTGCTGTAGCCCAATCCAATCTATGTCACTCCACTATCCACTATTCCACTATTCCACTGTACTGAACTACACTCAACACCACTCAACTCTATGCTATTTGACTCTATGGGCCAGATGTACAAAGCGTTTTGCATGGCACAAACTGCGAAATTCGCTGTTTGCGCCATGCAAAACACGCATCGCGATACACATTACCATTTTGCGAGTCAGTACCAACTCGCAAAATGGGAATGTGACTCGCAAATAGGAAGGGGTGTTCCCTTCCTATTTGCGATTCTCATCGCGATGCAGAATTGCTTTGTGACCGCAAATGCGGTCACAAAGCAATTTGCAGTTAGCACCCATGTCAAGTGGGTGCTAACTCATTCGTAAAAGGGAAGGGGTCCCCAGGGGACCCCCTTCCACTTTGTGAATGTCACCATAAATATTTTTTCAGAGCAGGCAGTGGTCCAATGGACCACTGTCTACTCTGAAAAAACGAAACCAAATGGTTGCATTTTTTCTTTTGTATTGCAACTCGTTTTCCATTAAGGAAAACGGGCTGCAATACAAACAAAAAAACTGCTTTATTAAAAAAGCAGTCAAAGACATGGAGGTCTGCTGTCTCCAGCAGGCCACCATCCCTGTGAGTGCAGGGAATCGCAAGGGGGTTGCAAATTGCGACCCACCTCATTAATATTAATGAGGTGGGTCTTTGCGACCCCATTGCGATTCGCAGAAGGTGCCCTGGACACCATTCTGCATATGATTTTGCGACTCGCAAATTGCGAGTACCACCGACTCGCAATTTCCAAGTCGCAAAATAAGTTCTTCCTACATCTAGCCCTATGTCACTCCACTTTATCCCACAACACTGTAGACCACTTCACTGTATACTTTTCCACTGTACTCCAGTCCACTGTACTCCACTTGACTGCAGGCCACTCCACTCTACTTCACTCCACTGTACAGTATTCCAGTCTATGCCACTCCACTCTACGCCACTCCAGTTTATAACACTCTACTGTACACCACTCCACTCTGCACTTCTCCATGCAATGCAATTTCAGTCTATGCTTCTCTACTGTACACTATTCTACTATACACCACTCCATGATGCACCGCTCCCCTGTATGCCACTCCAATGCATGCTATTCTACTGTATGAGACTCTACTCTACCCCACTCCACTTTACTCCGATCCACTCTACACCACTCCATTGTAAGCTATTCCACTGTAATCCACTCCAGTATATGTTAATCCACTCTACCATGCTGTACTGCACTATACGATACTCCATGCCACTCCATTGTTCAACACTGTAATCCACTCCGTGGCACTATACTCTACTCTACCACACTTTATGACACTCTACAACATACCATTCCACTCATTTTCACTGTACAACACACCTCTCCACTCTACAACACTTTACTCTAATGTATGCCACTCCACTCAACTCCACCACACTTAACAACATGCTACTCTATTCTACGTTATGCCACTTCAGTGGAATCCACCCCACTCTACTCACCTGCACAACACTTTATCCCACTCTATGGAACTAAAAAAAAACTCTACGCTGCTCCCTGTTACCACACTATACACGACTACATGCAACTCCATTGTACAAGAGTCTATTACACTGTGTGTCACTATGCCACACTATACTCCACTCTATTCTCCCACACTACTTTGCATAAGCTTCTACTTGACTCTATGCCCCTTCACTCCACTTACAACACTCCACTCTACAACACTTTCCAACACTCTTTGACCTACCACACCACTATACTGTAGAAGACACCATTGCATTTTATGACAGTCTACTCAACTGTTCGCTGAGGTTATCCACTCGATTGCACTCCACTTCACTGAATTATACACATTCCACTGCACTCTTTTACACTTCAGTCCAGGCTAACCCACTCCACTCTACTCCACTTCACTCTATCCCACTCCACTCTACACCACTTCACTCTGCGCCACTCCATTCTACACCACTGCACCATAAGCTATTCGACTGTAAGCCACTCCACTGTACCATACACGACTCTACGCCACTCCTCAACACTACACTCTACCATAGCACACTCTACATCGCTCTTCTCCTCTCTTCTGTACAACACTCCACTAAATAACACTCCACTCAACAACAGTAAACTCTACGAATAAAACGCATGTTTATTTAAACAGAAATCAGAGTCAATGAAAAAACAATTGTTAAACCTCTGGTATAGACAGAAAAATGTTATTTATTCTTACTATACAAACCAAACAAACTACAAAAACATTAAGGAATTTTACATTTATAGTTATATCTTTAGTTTATAATCTATGTACAACTGAAAGTCAAAATACATTTGTTTATTCTTCATCTATAAACCAAAACGAAACTACCAATTTTTTTAAATTCTAAATATATATTTATACTTTTAATGTATAATTTAGGCAAAACCTTCAAATTATTGTAATGCACGCACCTCCATCACAGTGTATTCACCTCAGTAGCTGCAATACAAACTATAACTTGTCCCTCTACAATGCACTTTGTTCTCACACCTCATGGTAGTTGAGTGGTCATAATTGATGTAAATGTTATGGTTTTAGATGCTATAAATGATAAAATATGAAAGAGTGTAAGAAGTGCATGGAGAAGGTGTGAGATATAACTTCCAAAAGGATCAGTGCTGACTACAAAATTCGTATCATCCCCAATTCTTAATAAACCCCATGTTATGGTTGGTGATCAGAGGCCAATAGAACCAGAAACAGCAGGTATTTGGGGCATCTGTAGCCATCTATCAAGGAATAATAAAGTTGTGCTAAATCAAGAAAGCCTAACACGTTTTTTTCCCCATACCCAGAGAAAATGCCTCTTGACTCCACTCTCGAAAGCTCAGTTCAAAATCGTAGAAATTGCACCATGACTTGTGAGGAGAAAACTGCATCCACTTCAAGAGATCAATACAAATGCACCCAAAGAAGACCTTCTAAACACTACCCAAGCGATGTCACACTGAACATGTTAATTAACCTATAAAGAACAAAACGTGGCGGCATTCCGTGGTGCACGCTAGTGCTGGGCTCATTCATTCAGATACATCATCTAGTGAAATTCAGTCAGGTTTTAATGCTCTCCACAATATATATGAACAAGAGAAAATTACTTTTACTGCATTTAAGATTAGATTGCGAATAGATGCTTGTAACTTATTCTGAAGATTCAAATGGATTTAACTAATCTATATGTAGATGAGCCCTGCCCTAGAAGACACATTCTGACACCTTCAAAATGGTCTCTCTACTTTTATTTAAACTGAGCCCTACAACAAGCAGAAATATGTTGGTAAATTTAGAAGCAAAAATAAGTGATTAATTGTATTTTCCTCGATGTTTGTTAGAGTTACAACAAATATGTTAATCTCGCCCTGAAACTGTAAACACAAAATTTCACGACCAATGTTTAAGAATAAACATCTGAATTACAATTCGATGTCGCACAGGTACATCTTAATATAAAACGTGTTACCTGTTTTCACGGCATGGGGGGACGTTGCTGTTTCTAGGTGATTTAGAGCATGAATCTAAATTAATAAACACACCTTTTTTCTTTCGAAATAAAACATGTCACTGTGTTTTCATTGCCCTCCTGGGAAAAAGCGGCATTTAAAAACTCAATAGAGTGTGGGCTCACATTTCTAGAAGCATAAATCTGCACCTTTGTTTTCTTAATCATTAATTAGGGGGTTATTCTAACTTTGGAGGAGGTGTTAATCCGTCCCAAAAGTGACGGAAAAGTGACGGATTTACCACCAGCCGTATTACGAGTCCATTATATCCTATGGAACTCGTAATACGGCTGGTGGTATATCCGTCACTTTACCGTCACTTTTGGGACGGATTAACACTCCTCCAAAGTTAGAATAACCCCCTAAGAGTGTTACATAACAGGTACCAATCTCTGTCAAGATAAACATCTACATTAATATTTGTTAATTCGGTGCTTGCATTATTGCTGCATATTTGAGAATATGGAGGGTCATTCTGACCCTGGCGGCCGGTGGCCGCCAGGGCCACCGACCACGGGAGCACCGCCAACAGGCTGGCGGTGCTCCAATGAGCATTCTGACCGCAGCGGTTCAGCCGCGGTCAGAAGCGGAAAGTCAGCGGTCTCTCGCTGACTTTCCGCTGCTCATTGGAATCCTCCATGGCTGCGGAGCGCGCTCCGCAGCCATGAGGATTCTGACCCCCCCTACCGCCATCCAGTTCATGGCGGGAAAGCCGCCATGAACAGGATGGCGGTAGGGGGGGTCGCGGGGCCCCTGGGGGCCCCTGCCGTGCCCATGCCAATGGCATGGGCACGGCAGGGGCCCCCGTAAGAGGGCCCCAAAATGTATTTCACTGTCTGCCTTGCAGACAGTGAAATACGCGACGGGTGCAGTAGCACCCGTCGCACCTTCCCACTCCGCCGGCTCGATTACGAGCCGGCATCCTCGTGGGAAGGTCGTTTTCCCCTGGGCTGGCGGGCGGTTTAACTGGAACCGCCCGCCAGCCCAGGGGAAAACTCGTAATACCCGCCGCGGTCTTTTGACCGCGGCGCGGTAATTTGGAGGGCGGGATCCTGGCGGGCGGCCTCCGCCGCCCGCCAGGGTCATAATGAGGCCCATGGTATTTTATTGCAGGAATGTCTGCCTCCTGTTGCTTTTCTTCTTCCGAAACACACTCCACTTCTGTTTTTTATTCTAATTGACTTGTACTGAGTGGCGGCTCCTTCGACATGGTGGAGGAGCGTCTCCCCACCAGCACCAGAAGCCAAACCTTTACGATAAAACGATAATAAACTGTGGTCCAGATTTAAGAGGACCTAGCACCTCCTTGAGCCACATTAGCATCATTTTTTATGACTTTAATCTTGCCCAACAAGGCCAAATGCATGCATTGTGCCACTTTGTAACCCCTTGGCCACATTATGCCTGTGCCAGGCATAATGTATGCCAGGGGGCATTCCTCCGTTGGGGGTAACGCAAAAATTGCACATTTGTAGCAGCTATTTTTAACACCTGCACAGACAATGCAATAAAAGGGTCAAACTATTGTTTTCAATGGGCCCCTATTATTCTGCAGGATTAACTTCAAACTTTTGGCACTAATCCTGCACAGCACATTAATAGTGTTAAAAATTTGAACGTTTCTGCCCATACCCTGCCCCATGGTGCGCCGTCTATGAAATACGGCGCACACATAGTGGCGGTATGGGGCGGTAAGGGGAGCAATAAGATTGGTATTGCATTGGATGCAGCGCCACTTTTCTTACATTCAGGCCTATGTTTATTATCGTTTTATTGTAAAAGGAGCGGGCCATAGGGTGTGACAGGGACGGGGGTGCACAGCACTTCCCTCAGTGCACATGTATGTTTGACCGCACTGGGGTCTCTCCAACCCGGCACTGTGTTGCCGGGTTGGGGACTGCAGGCAGAGGGTCCCACTCTGCTTTGGAGAGACAAACCAGAGCGTTCTGGCCAATCCCAACACTGCTTTCACATTGCCAGCAGCATGAAAGTAGCATTAGGATTGGCTGCAGGGCAGGCTAGGAGCCAGTGCCTGCTGTGAGGACTGAGGAACGGCGCAGCAGAGGCTGCAAGGAAGATACGTTTTTTTCTTAATAATTCTTTTTGTTTGCCCTTGCCCCCCTCCACCATGCATGCGCGGCCCCCACCTCTGTCCCCCCCACGAGCCGCGACTGCCTATACTGAGTACTTAGGAGTATATTTACAAGCCCCTCACGCTTCCTTTGCCACTCGAGCATCATTTCATTTATGCTAAGGAGGCGTTAGGGAGGCCCCTACTGTGCTCTTTTTTTACAAAGTGGCGCAAAATAAGCATTGCACCACTTTGTAACCGCTTGTACCACATTATACTTGTTCAAGGTATGATGTATGCAAGGGGGGCATTCCCACGGAGAGATGCCCAAAAATGTGGTGTAGTGAAATTCATAAAATTTCACTGCACCATTTTTTCTGTCATCATTAACACCTGCTCACCTGCTTAGGGCAGGCTTTAAAGCAACGCTCCCATAAAAACCTGTTGTCCTCCCTGAGATTTGCTGGAGTAGTGCCATAATTTATGGCTCTAATCCAGCAAAGCACCACAATAGCGTCATAAATTATGACACTAATGTCCTAACGTGAGCCATGATTCTCTGTATTGTAAATAAAGTGCTACCATGGTGACGTTAGGGGGTGCAGGGCTACGATGAATATATGCCCCTTAATCCTTTAGCCAGCTATGTCTGGATCATCTTCTACTGTGTACAAAGGTATGTTATGTTAAGAAATATTGTACAAGATAGTTTTATCAATTGATTGATTCCTTCTGTTGCTACCACCACTATAATCATGAAACATGAAGAACTGGAAGACATTCATCATATCAAATAGGGTGCCAGATATAAGAAAAGTGGTGCTGCACCCAGTGCAGAACCACTTTTCTTGCATCCCTTAGTGCCCCCCTAATGCCACCATGTGTGCGCCGTATTTAAGATACCGCGCACCATGGCTGTAGTGAGGGAAATAGCATCAACATTTTTGATGCTAGTTCAGAGCTTTGCAGGATTAGCGTAATTTTTTTTGATGATGATCTTGCAAATCTCATTGAGGCCCATTGTAAACATTGGTGTGCCTCCTTTTAATGTCTGCTCGGAGCAGGCGTTAAAAATGCTGAAAGATGATGCATAGAAATCTCTTAGATTTCTTTGCGCCATTTTTTTCACTACACCCTAATGGGGGAACGCCCTCTTTGCATACATAAATATTTGCATAATGTACAACAAAGGGTTAAAAAGTGGCGCAATGCATATATTGTGCCACTTTGTAAATTTGGCGCTGCAATTTTGCCCTTCTTGGGCCACATTGTGTCAAAAAAATGATGCTAATGTGGCATGAGGAGGCACTAGGGGCTCTTAAATCTGCTCCAGGGTATTCTATTTTTGAAAAATGCTAATTTGTGAAGTTTGGTGTTTGCATTATTTTGTAATCAGGAATGATTCATAATTTACTAATATACTGTTGCTAATATGTACTTGAATCTTTAAGAGCCCTTTTCTTTAAAAGTGGCAGAATTTGATACATTACCATTTTTTACTTCTGCGTTTTAATGAACAGCAAAAAAGTCTTACTATGGAATTGGGTGACTCTTGCATGATGCTATTCATTGCAACACACGCCTTTTAGTGGGATTTACTAAGTCACACAAAGCCACTGTGGGTTTGCATGGCTCTGCATGGTTCAGTAAATCTAAAGTAACGCAAGGCATTGCATATCCCTTCTTTGCATTACCTTGCAACAGGGAGGCATTCCATTGGTGGGGTATTGGCATCCCCACACATCATCCCATGGAGTTTGACACATTCCCAGATTTACAATGAGTTGTAAACCTGGGAATGCTTCAAAATGGTATGCATCCCAAACCCAGGTTAAGGGGAGAAATATCTTTATTTCCCCACGTTACTTCATTTTTTTTTATGTGTGATGCATTTCGTCTAACACACAGAAAAAGGAAAATGCCTTACAAGGTTTGGTTTTGGACCGGAAGTTGTCCTTTCATGGACATAACAATCCTTCCTTTAATGCAGGCACCCTTGCACCATGCTGCAAGGGTGCCTGCTTTGGCACTAGGCAGCCCACAGTGCACTAGTGGAAGGAGGCAGCGGAAATGCACTATACGTTTGTAAATATGGCACATTTCTGATGTCTCCATTTTATGCAACACAGCACAGCAAGTTGCCTTGTTACATTATATCTATTCCACGTTTAATGTGAAAAACAAGACTGCATTCCAGCCAAGTTTGTGGTCTTAGTACCCGTGCCAGCAGTGCCCTCTGTGCATCGTGTCTTGCCTTTGGTTATGCTCTCTGCACAGCACCCCTGGTGTTGGTGCGTGTGTGAGTTTGTATACTGTACATGGCTTTTATTAATGCCCGTTTATGCACTATAATGCTAAACTAGGGTTAAGATTATGGTATTAATTGACGTAGCAACACAACAAGATGCTGGACAGAGTGCTGAAGCTTTTCAAACACTCACCCCCATTCACAGATCTGAGTGAAATACATTGTTCATTTGCTCATTATGCCACCCCAGTTTGGATCCAGCCATACGCAAATTAGTCTTGACCCTGTTCCCCATGAGACATTCCAGCCCAAACTGCCAGACCAAGTCCTCCCTGAACCAAAAACAAGCATCCTGGGACAAAGTTTCGGGGTATCAGCCCCCATTAGTCAGACTAGCTTGAATCCAATGGCACAGTGAGAAAAGGAGCTACGTTTGGGCATACCCTTGAAACTTGGGGTGAACATCCAACACAACAAGATGATGGACGGATTGCTGAAACTTTTCAAACAGTCACCCCAGACACAGATATGGGTTAAATCCATAATTTTTTTACTCTCCATGCCACCCCAGTTTGGACCCAGCAATATGCAAATCAGTCTTGACCCTGTTCCCTATGGGAACATTTCAGTTCGAAATGCCAGGCCAGGTCCTCCAGGTATTAATTGATGGTAGCAAAGTATTTCATTGGTTTGGAAAATATAAACAATGAAGAATGTCACCGGGGGAAGATGGCAGCAAACTGAGGCATGAGTCATGAGTGCTGAGAGAAACAATTACAAGGAAATGGAGAGCAGGACCTAGAGGTGTTAAGGGGCAGCAGATTACACCACAGCTGAGAAATATCTTTGTATTTCTCACACTGTTATTTCCAAAATGATGGAATCCTAATGAAGCACACAAGACTTGATGGTAGGCAGACACAGCAAGGGGATGAAGATGCAGAAGTTACTACTTCGTTGACGGCTGTGCAAGCGTAAAAATGCAGGCGGGTAGGCTTTAGGCTGGCACAAACAGCATTGACATCCGCATGATACAGGATAATTTATTAGATGGAGATCTGGGTGATACTAAAGATGAATTACCTCATCATACCCAAAAGCACTGTTTTGAATGGGTTGATACTGTGTACTAGCCCTTCTAATCTTTTCCCCTTGCTTACCAGAACTTATTCACATGTAGAGTACTGGTACTCACAGGGGCCCAGCATCACTGCAGGTGCTGCTGTGCTCAACTTATTTTTAAACCATCACAGTCAGCACCAAGAAACTTATCTCTATACCATCTCTCAACCGAGGCTGAACTATGCAGAGAGCGGTATAGATAAAACAAACATTGTGAAGCACCTGCTCCATTTTTCTTGTGACACTGCACTGGCCTTCCTATACCAACTGTTTCCAATTGATTGATTAGGTTCAGCCGGGGATCGAAACCCAGGCGTAGACTAAGAACGCCTTCACTTTCTGATAAACTGCAGCAAATGAGTCCGGCATTAGCCATTTGGCACAGCACAAACATTTTTATTAAAGTGAGATTCTTAGGAACAATGAAATCTTCAAACTGCTTCTGTGTTTAGCCTGCAATATGTTTAAGTGTTGCCCTCCTAGAGCAGTATGAGGTTAGCTAGCTGTTGGATGCTGGCTCTCCATATAGTGCACTGAAATTATGTGGACTGTGCAGAGAGTCCAAACAACTCCATCTTGGAATCCAGAGGTAAAAAGTAGAACACCTAGGGGCATATTTATACTCCGTCTGCGCTGAATGTGCGTCAACATTTTGACGCACATTCAGCGCAAACCTTGCCCTATATTTAAACGTTGACGCCCGAGCCCACGGATGACAAAATTCTGCCGTGTGCGGCATTTTTTGGATGCGGCAACCCGCCTTGTGTTAATTATATGCAAGGTAGGCGTTCCCGTCCAAAAAATGACTTAAACGGCCGTGCGTTGTATTTATGCAGGGAGGCGGACCCAGAAAATGACGCACAACCCGATTTGCGTCAAAATTTAACACCTGGGTCAGGGCAGGCGTTAAAATGGGGCTAACACACCTGTATTTAATCAGAACACACAGAAGCAACAGCAGAGCAGCATAGCAGCAAAGGGGAGACATGGAGGTGCTTCTCATCCAGCGTGCACACAGACGTAGAGACCAGCAGCAACAACAGCAGCTACCACAACACCAGCAGGGACCCCATAGGCAGTGAAGAAGGCAGGAGAGGATATTCCGCCCCAGAACAACCCTTCATGGCCTCAGGAACATGACATCATCCAGAGGTACAGGTTGAACAGGCAGGCCATTCAGCAGCTGCTGCGCAACATTGAGCCACAGTTGGCACCCACCTTGCTGACACCCCGCAACATCCCAACAGAAACCAAGCTGTTTGCTGTGCTACACATGCTGGCAAGTGGCTCTTTTCAAACAACTGGTGCCCTGGTTGCCGGAATATCACAGCCATTATTCTCTGCCTTTTTGCCCAAAGTACTGGATGCCATCATTGGACTCACACCCGCCACATCTGCTTCCCTAACACACTGCAGAAGCAGCAGGAAACAAAACTGGGGTTCTACCTCATTAGTGGCTTCCCACACGTCCTTGGTGCAATCGACTCCACACATGTACGCCTTATTGTCGATCACCAAGGATTGATCACCAACATTGTGGCCAAATATCCTGGGAGTGTCCATGACTCATTCATCTTCCGTCACAGCACCATCAATCAACACTTCCAGGATGGACGGTGTTGGACCTGGCCCTTTTACAGGGTCATTCCCCAGACTTTTTGCTTTTGCCTCCTTATTTTTCTGACCTTTGTTGGCTGGCGTTTTGACTCTGAGCACTTTTTCACTGCTAACCCGTGCTAAAGTGCATGTGCTCTCACTTACAAATTTGGTATGATTGGATTATACCTGATTGGCATATTTAATTTACCTATAAGTCCCTTGTAAAGTGGTATCTCTATACCCAGGACCTGTAAATTAAATGCTACTAGTGGGCCTGCAGCGCTGCTTGCGCCACCCACTGAAGTAGCCAGTCAAACCTATTTAAGGCCTGTTAGCGCAGAGCCTGTGTGCGCAGTTTCCTGCCACAGGGACCTGGCATCTAAATTTACTTGCCAGGCCCAGAACTCCCCTTTTACTACATGTAAGTCACCCCTAAGGTATGCCCTAGTTAGCCCTCTGGGCAGGGTGCCA
Organism: Pleurodeles waltl; assembly: GCF_031143425.1. Taxonomy (NCBI): domain Eukaryota; kingdom Metazoa; phylum Chordata; class Amphibia; order Caudata; family Salamandridae; genus Pleurodeles; species Pleurodeles waltl. The sequence goes on along the minus strand of NC_090437.1, from coordinate 431,287,647 downwards.
TGTATGTAGAAGGCAGGACATGTGCCATGTTGCGTGGCCTGTCCTGGTAGTGACAAACAGCCTTACTTGGTGTCTCACTACTGTGAGTGCTGCCCTCTCATAGGATTGCATTGGAAATACCCTTCATTATGTGGAAGGGGTTGTCTGATTTATGAGGGGTAACGTAGGCATGTTTGGTATGGTTGTGACAGTGGTAAGAAATGCTACTTACTGGTGTAGGTGTATTTGTTATTATTACTGTCACAGAAATGCCACTTCTAGAAAGAATGTATCTGTCAACGTCTGGGCAGACTGACAGTTGGGGCTTTGTGCATACTTCTCAGACAGCCTGAACACAGGGAGGGTGGAGGTGACACAGAGGTGCATCTACATATTGTAAAGCCTTCCTGGGCTGAGAGAAGGGAGAGGCGGGGCACGCCTGCATTTGTAAAGACTGTGCCCTGGCCTCACACAATAGTGTTGTTAACCCGCCACTGATGTTTGGAGCCTGTGCTGAAAGGAGAGAGGGGGCACTCCCAGAACCAGTTGTAACTGGCTGGAACCTCCTCTCCCTACCATTGTGAAACACTGTAAAAACTGACTATAAGTACAGGGGAATTTTTCCCACAATTGGAACATTCTTGGAACTGGAAACTGGACACAGGACGCTGAGTAATGGAATCACCAGGAAACCACCTTGGACTGCTGCTGTTGTGCTGACCTGTGACCTGCCTGGTCACTAGAAGGAACTGCCACTATCTGCCCTCCTTGTGCTGGTCTGTAGTTGGGCCCACCAGTCCTGTGATTCTTTGGCCCCCTGATTGCTCCCAGGGGCAGGGTACCGTGCCCCTGACCCCTGTACCGATCTCTCCACTTTTTCCTAGCGCTGGGCGAGAAGCGCTCACCCCTAAGGAATTTTCTGCAAGAGATCACCGCCGCAGCCCGGGCCTCAAATTGGCCTTAAGACCTATAAAATCACTTTTATCTGAAAAATATCACCGCCGCCGCCCAGGCTGCACGTTCGGCTTTCGCACTGTATCAAGCGCTGTGTGCTGCTTTCAAAAACAATCACCGCCGCCACCCGGGCTTTTTCTCTTCAGCGCCGGATCTGCGCTGACTCTAGTGCCCCCGGGGCACCTTAACAAAGGATTCGGAGCAAGCGTGCTCCTCTCGGCGCCCCCGAGGAACCTCCCGCTTCCCGGAGTGCCCCAGGGGCACCAGCCACCTGCAAGCCTACAAGAAGCCTCCCGGCGGCTCGGGAGAGGCTTCCTTCACTCGCGCACCACATCGGGTGCGGGCGAGTGTTTCCTCGGGCCCCCGGAGGGGTCTGAGTTTCCATCCACAAGCAAAGCAGGACACGGGGAGGCGCAGGGAGCGCCCCCTTCCCTGGTTGCTGCGACAGGAGCAGACGCTCCTTTCCTTTTTCGGGGGCATTTCTTTTCTTCTAAAATCGGGAAGGGAGACCTCGACGGAGGTCCCTTCCCCTCTTGGCCCCCCAGAATTGTTTAGTGGGCCGTGCCCGGCCCCCCACCCCACGGACAAGGGTCTGCGGAGTCCGAGGCAGGCCCCCACCGAGAACGGAGGCCCCCAGAAGGGCCCGTTCAGGAAGAGAGGGTGCTAACCGCCCTCTTCCCTCCAAGACATCGCGTGGCCCCCGTTTTGTGCGCCAGAGCGCCGGGGGCCCCATACCTTTAGGCACTGGAAGTGCCCTAATCCACTACAAACAGGTACTCTTTAGAAAATCTAGGCTCTAGTAGCCTAATACAAACTTACAGAGGTTTGCTATTTTCTACTTGTTTACTGGTGATACATATATGTGCTAATGTTCCTTTTCTAGGCACGCCTAGCTGACGTGTATGTATATGACTTGTGGTATATTCTCTAATGTTCCTTTCATGGGTATTTAAGAATTGCTCATGACAAGTGCCTATACCTCTTACTATAATTCCTGACTACTGCTTATGTTGCAGAATCCTGAGTACTTACGTGTTCTAATGTGACAACTGTATATTCTGGCAGAGTATTAGTAACTTGTGTAACCTTCTGACAACTGCTAAGGTAGCAGGGTATTATTTACGTGTAATGTTGGTCTAATTATGTTTTGTGCCATACAGATTATTTTTACACAGCTCAGTGTTGTGTTTACTTTGCGGTGTACATCTTGTGTCACATGTGTTGTGTGTTGTGCAAACGCTTTACACATTGCCTCAGGTTAAGCCTGACTGCTCGTGCCAAGCTACCAAGGGGGTGAGCAGGGGTTATCTTGGACGTGTAGCCCCCAAGCCCTGACTAGAGTGGGTAGGTTCTGCCTGGCTGAGGTGCATACCCTAGCCAACCAGAAACCCCATTTCTAACAGACGGTATGACAATGGACTACTTGTTGGTAAGTACAAAAACCTACTTATATACACACTGCACAGCAACCCTATAGGACACACAACACATACCCACACAACAGTAACATGTCGACAGGAACACACTGAGGTTGTGACACTGCTAGCCATGTTTCTTAGGTCACCATTGAACCTGTCACACATCTGAAACTACTGTACAGCCTAATGTTAAGACGTCAATGATCACAACGTTTGGAGTGGGTTGCCTAAATGTCACCTTGCAAATTGTAAGCGTCTCAATTATGTTTACATTAATCCATTGCAAAAGTCTAAAGGTATGGGATGTCCAGGGTACATTGATATGAATGTGTTAAAAACACTGTCAATTTTAACCCGTGTATGGAACTACCATCTCACCTCCAGTGAAGACACAGGGACACCTGTATCACAAGTCACAATGCTAGGGAGGGCACACTGTACTGCAAATCCTAAAACATACTGCTGACAACTGGTTAGCAGCCAAACACTTGTTCAGCCAAGGAAACAACACAATGTAGATGGTACATCCTACAAGCCTAGGATGCAACATAATAACACAAAAGAGTCACAGACAACACAAGACAACTACTGCCATGCAAGGTGATTTGCATGGGGCTAGCTACATCAACATGATCCCATTCATTTTCTCTTGCAGCTGATCAGGGGTATGGCATCCAGCCATGGATAATGACACCTATTGCCAACCCGAGTACTGCAGCAGAGCGTGCCTACAATGACGCACATAGGAGGACATGCACCATAGTCGAGAAGACCTTCGGCATCCACAAGTCGAGGTTCCGGTGCCTCGACATCGCTGGTGGTAGCCTCCTAGGTTCCCCGGAAAAGGTCTGTAAGATCATTCTAACTGCACATCTGCATTAAAAAGAACATTCCCCTCCTGGAACCCGAGCCACACATGCCTGAACAGGAGGAAGAGGATGATGGTGGCCTGCAACATGAGGGGGAACAACAAAACATGGCCGCTGGTTTATGTAGGCGGCAACATCTTTTAAATATAATCACCAGCACCACTTTATGAACTAATTTAAATAAACACCTATAATCACCTTATCATGGTTTGGCTATTCATTTTTGCACACCTTTATCTCTAACTATCAGATTAAGAGTGTTGCCTCATGGAGCATTGCTGATATACCTATTAGGACACTGATAATCCCAGAGCAAATCTGATGCGTACGATACAACGGTCACATACACACACACTGTAAATGACATATATCCTGCACATATCACCTTTGAAGGGCACTAGCAGAGGGCCACACCTATTTCACACAGTTCAATTAATACACTGGCTTCTAGTTTCCAAGCCCTGTTAGCACCTGTAGATTGCTTCCTGTGTGAAAATGTCTGTTGGCCGTTAGAATGCAAATCTTACCTACAGGACTTGTGAGAAACTGATGCAGCCCACACCTGTGATCACCTCCATGTACACCACCCATTTCAACAAGCACTGCCCCTGCTGATGCCTGGAACAGCATAGGAGTTGCCATTTTGTCAAATACACTGTTAAGCATTGCTACTAATTAAGCCATGTAACACAGCCCTTGGGTTCATTTGTCACCTTCAAAAACACAGGACATACACAGTTTTACATGTCAACTGTCTAGTTCATCCTCCAAACAGTCTTAGTCAGACCACTGATTTTGTAATTTGTGAAATTGCTGGATCCTGATTCACCCTGCATCCTGTCAGCCTAACTGGCATTTGTCTGTGCGTCACCCTAAAGTTTCCCTGTGGCTACATATGTACCACACTTGCGTTAGCAAACCTCTCATTCCTCACAGGGTATTTGGGCATGTGCTTCATCAATGCATACCCAAATACATTGTATAGCATCATCTGCCTTTTAATTGTACCATATGAGTTAAATCCTCTGTGAATACCAAAATTCATGGCCCATCCCTTGTCTGGGTCTCATTTATGCATGAACGACAAAGTGTGACAGTGTCCCAGGGCCGTATGCAGGGACTGGGTACGGGGCCTTTAGCAGAACCAGCAACTTCTGATAATGTCCATGAAAAATCCACACATGTCAGGACCCTGACAGTTCACACACAGAATTACATTGCTCACAACATTTTGATTGGCCGTGTGTGGTGAATAGCTGCAAGAATATCTGCACAGAGGCTATGATGTTCCCAGATGCAGTGGGAATTGCAGAGGCTAACCTGTGTACAAATGTTGTAATGACACCTGTCGGAACATGACACCTGAGACATTATCTCACTCAGCACTCCAAGGTTGCCCTGTTGACAGTCTCATTACACGTCTTCAGTGACAGGGGGGGACCATCCCCATGTAGGTTCTCATGTCCTCATCCATTTTACTCACATTGATCAACAAAGGATGCTCAGTAGATACAGGAATAGCTACCACTGACTCATGATGAGACCTGGACCTAACTGTGACAAATTACACCCCTAAAAATATACAGGATCAACATTGGACCACACACATGAACAAGACACCTCTGTGCAATTGATCACTGGAAATATGTGGACACGTGCTGCCTCGTCTGCTGGTCCACCACAGCCACTGGAGAGTTATGGCTCAGTTATATGACCTCAACTGTGGCGTCATCATACATTTGTGGTTCACCTTTGGCTGTCTGGGCCAACTACATGGTACCCACTTCCTCAATGCATGTGTCTGACTCACTGAGGGATTCACCAACAACTGCCTAGAAAGCTGTTACCCAAAATCTAGGACATAGGATGGTGAAATTGTGGACCATTGACATGAACAAGCGTCTGCCATCTAAGTGGTGCATGCTTTGTCATCTGTGGTGTCTACTTTACCCAGAATCTTAGAAGTGCACATAATGGATGTTGCTACATGTGTGACTAACACATGTCCCCTCTCATTTCCACAATGACTTGCATCTAAGGTTTGGACACATTGACTTCACATTCATACAAGCATATGTTCAATAATGCATCATGTGATGCACACACACTCGGTCAACAACTACATTAGTTGTCACTGCACACACATTGAGCCATTGGCATTGAGGTATTGTACATATGTGCGCCACATTGCTATCCTCTCCTGATGCCAAACATGCCCAAATTGTGCAATACATATATGTAGGCCACACATTTGGCCATCTAGTGCGTCAGCCAACTGTCAAAATCCTGTTAAGGAAGTAGCGGGTCATGGTCCGCTGCAGTATGATGTCTCACATGTGAACATACACCATCAACTCCATAGTGGGTGCCATCAGCCTATCTGTGATGTTTCCCAAATGTAACATAACATAAAAACAGAAAAAATGCCCAAAACCAGTTTATGCACTGAAATTTTGACGTTGCTAGCATTATGCGTCATTTTTTTTCTCCACCAATACAGATTGTGCGTCATATTTTTTGACACACAGGAGTGAAAATTAGGCAGCATCCAAATAATTGTACAGACTATTTACTATTATTTGGATGCGGGCTAATTTTCACTCCTGTGCGTCAAAAAATATGACGCACAAACTGTATGCGTGACAAAATATGATGCATAATGCGAAAAACAGCGGCCATTTTATGCAGGAAGTGATGTAATAGGATATCCTGTTTACATATTTTCACTTTCACTTTGCAGTCTGTGAATCTTCTAGACTGTGTGGCTGTTTTCTGAGTGGTGTCCAGTGATTTTGTGCTTTTGTGTCCTGTGTGCTATCTCAATTGTCATTTTGTGAAATAAATATTGTTGTTGTATAGTGCCCTACTGTGTTTTGTTTACATTTGTCCAGTATTCTAGGTTTTTTGTTGTTTGTGGGAGTCTGTTTTGGGTAGTGCTAGTTTGGGGATAGTTGGGCTCTTTTAGTGGTTAAGTTTACTTTGCATCTGTTTTTATACCCCTACTTTCCTCCTTTTCCCCTTTCTACTTCTTTTACCCCATTCCCCTTTTCATTTGCAATATGTCTGGTAGGCCACGTCTTGGCAGGATGGGTGAAGAGGAGTTGGGGGGCTTTACATGGCTTGTATGCCATTTCCTACCACTGATGATCGAGGCAGGGTGATACAGGGGTATCACACTGAGGTGCGCAGAATCCGGTGGGGAATGGTGCTGCATCAACTGCAGCGCGTGTATGCCAGCCAGAGGAGTGACCACCAGCTGAAGCACCGGTGGGGTGACCTCATCACCAGGGAGCAGGATCTCTTGGACCACCTGGGAATTGTGATTGGTGGCCCTGTTGGTGAGTACTAATCATGTAAATGTGCACAATTAAATGCTCTGTAGTGACATCAGATGATTTGTACAATATCTGCCAGCTAACTTGCTGACTGTGTGTAATGCTGTGGAAACATACAGGGTACTTGATGCACTATGTGAAGGATCACAATTGCTAGCTGTCAGGAAGCACATGCTCTGCAAACATACAGGATACTTTTCTGTTAAGTAAATTGGTGCTGCCTTTGTGTCAGACAACCAAACAAAATAGGAGCCAATCATGTCTATATAGGCCACATTTGCCAGAGAAGTAAAGATGTACTAAAATATTGACTAACTTTGTTGACGCAATAGCTAGACTGACTTTAGAAACACTACATGATGCAGAAAATGAGTGCTGGCTTCACGTCAATTGATGATAGGAAAGTGGCCCAGACATATGTCTCATGTGAGTCTGGTGACTGTGGAAGGAAAGCGTTCACGGAAGTTCTATGAATGTTAGGGATTATTGTGGTCCTTCATCTTTTTGGATACATGTCAGATCAGGATTTAAAAACATTGTGAAAAGGTGTAAGTTGCCCTCAGCTAACATCTTAGACTGGTATTTGGAGTTAGTTGTGCCACATTCCAGTTAGGGATGGCAGTCCAAAGGTATGCACAGGCTTCACATCTCCATGGTTGGTGCAAATCACCATTGCAGGGCCACATCAAATGAAGAAACTGTAACAACAGGAGGGCTTACAAAAGTCCCTGCCCCTCTGTACATTGTACCTATGTGTAAGAAATGTGTCATGGCCACATAGGCTTTTTGACTAGTAATGCAGTCCTCAAGTAACAAGGCTTTGGATGTCTTTCTTGGATGCACATGATGAGACGATTACACTCCATTATTATTTCTGATCACTAATGACGGGGCATGTTTGCCACCACATGATAGTTAGGGTCAATGCATGTGTGCAGATATGTGTGTAACTGTCACAGGAGACCCATGCTATGTACATGTTGGCCGTGACATATCAGATGCAGTATCATCATGTCTGAATGTCATTTTGTTATTCAGCTTACACATTATATATGTCTTTGAAATTGTTGGTTAGAGCACAGATTTTGAGCACATTTCTTCCTTCCATGCCTTACAGGTGGACCGGCACCATACTACACTGTGGGAGAGTTGGCTACATTTGAGGACCCCGACCACTCCAGTAAGTGTTGATATGTCTGTTATGTGTTGTGTTTGCTGGTGATGTGTGATGGACTCGTGTGTGTTGAACACATAGCAAGGTGTGATGGGCTGGCCAATCGTTTGTCTTGTTCCATGAGTGGGATTTCAGTTTCTCAAAACTTTTGAGTTGGCCAATGCTTATCCTATTGTGTTATCTAGGGATTGTAGGTCATTCCTTTAGGCCCACCAATGAGTACTGGGGTGAGTCATGTGGATGACACTTGTATCAACAAGAGTCGCACTGGAAGTCAGCTCAGATTTAGTCTGCCTGTCAGACCCACATTCTCCCAGATTGGTACTGCAAATCGCTTTCCAACATACTTCTGATCCCTATTCACCAAAGTACTTATTAAACTGTAGGTAGAACTTCCTAGCAGCATGTACTTCCACATGTAGTGCTACAGGTATGTGGAACTTGAGTGCAATGGCCTAGGTGTGCATGCTAATCATGATCATGGGTGTTCTTGCAACTCTGTGTCTGGTGTAAGTCATGCCTTACTGGAAGTATATGTTGTGTACCAAGCTCTGCATGTCCTGACATGTGTGGCGCTATGATTGGTCAAGGGTTTGCAGACTCTTAATTGTTACTAGACCTTACCTGTGGTGTGTGTGTAGAGCCAAACACATGTGGAGTTTTCTACACACTCCTTGGTGTCCATGTTGTTGGGAATTGTTAGTTGTTTTTTCAACCCCCCCTTGTGAATAGGGTACCTAGGACTGATGCTACCAGTATGTTACACATACATGTGAATAAGTGACTGTTTGGTCAGAACCTAGTATACACACTCAGGTATGGCACATGGGTACTATACTGGCAAGCCAAGTTACAACTTGCAGACCAGGGGGGTGATTCTGACCTCGGCGGTAAAATGCCCTTACCGCCGGTCAGAAGACCGCCATAACACCGCCGCGGTCAACCGCCACGGTCATTCTGACCCACAACGGCCAAACCTCCAAAAATCCGTCCTCCACTGCAGCCCGCCACATCGGCGGGCAGCGATAAACTGGAGATGACCAAACCTCCACCGTCATGCCAACAGAAATACGCCCATGCCATTACGACCCACGAATCCACACGGCGGTCATTCAAACGCGGTATTCCATTGGCGGTACACACCGCCGCGGTCAGAATACACACACATCACCAAAACACAGCCACATTGGACAATTTGAAATACACACACCTGATACACATACACACACCACTCCCACACAATCAACCAACTATAAAACACACACCCACATCACCCACAAACCCCTGCGACCATAATTACTGAGAGAAGGAGAGAGAGACACAGCAGACAATCCATAGCAAGACACACTGAGGCACACTACACCATCACACACACCACATAGTAGCACAAAGCACCACTCACCAATACACTCCTCATCACATACACCACCCCACACCTCACCCACACCACCCCATGGCACCCCAAAGGCACCCACGCTTTTCGGACCAAGAACTCCGGGTCATGGTGGAGGAAATCCTAAGAGTGGAACCCCAGCTCTTCGGCTCGCAGGTGCAGCACACCAGTATAGCCAGGAAGGCGGAGCTATGGCAGCGGATCGTGGACAGGGTCAACGCGGTGGGACAGCATCCCAGGAATAGGGAGGACATCCGCAAAAGATGGAACGACCTACGGGGGAAGGTCCGATCGATGGTCTCCAGGCACAACATCGCGGTCCAGAAGACTGGCGGCGGACCCCCACCCACCCCTCCCGAAATTACATCGTGGGAGCAAGAGGTCTTGACCATCCTGCATCCTCAGGGCCTCGCAGGAGTAGCCGGAGGAATGGACTCTGGTAAGTCCCATCTCAACTACTATATCCCCCCCACCCCACCAGCATGCCAACCCACACCCCCACCCTCACCCCCAACCCCCCAGCACATATCCTCCCTGACAATGTCTCACCAGCACAACCCACCCATCCCAACACCAACTCCTGCATGCCAACACAAATCATGGGCACCCATCACCTATGCATGACCACTGCACTAACCCCTCCCCCCCACTAAATACCCTCACAACACCTCCCTCAAGGGAATGCCTGCACTGGGGAACAAGGGCACCCATAACACGCACGCTATTGCACACACAGAAACAATAACCAAACTCTCTTACCCCATGCAGGACCCGAACGACAACACACCAGCCAGGAGGGTCCAGAAGTGTCCATCCCACCACCGGAACAGGCCCACACTGAGGATAGCAGCTCTGTCGACAGTGAACCTGATGACCAGCCCGGACCATCGGGGACCTCTGGGCAGTCGGTTCCCCTCAGGCAGCCACAGGCCACACCAGACCCGACCCCCTCTGCCGACACCAGCACAGCTCCCACCCAGCGGGCCCATGCCTCTGTCTCTAGGACAGCTCAATCCGCGGTGTGTCCGCCACTACAGGGCACCCAGGCTAACCCAACACCCCAACAACAACAGGGACCTGGGGGCAGTGGGAGCGGGCACACCGGCCAGGGGACAGAGGCCAGGGGAAACCGGGCAGCTCGGAGGGCTGCTGTGCGACAGGGGGGGGAGGAGAGGCCCAGGGAACCCACTCTCCAAGAGGCCCTCACCACCATCATGGGGGCATACCACCACTCCCAAGAAACGATGGCGACGGTACTGGCCAGGTTCACTGAGATCCAGGCACAGCAGGAAGAACGCTACATGGGGTTCAGGGAGGAGCTGAGAATCATCGGGACCGCAATGGGGACCATCGTCCTGGCCCTCCACAGGATAGAGGACGCGTTGCGGGACCATGGTGCACCACACAGGGCCCCTGTCACTAGGCCGGACCAGGAACAGCCTACCACCTCCGCCGGCGCTAGTGGACAGGAGGTCCCAACACCTCGACAGCCCCCCAGAACCCCACCTCCTGCTGAAGAACAACCACCCCGTAAGAGGAGCCTGAGACCAAAGAAAAAGACAGAGTAGGATGTCAAGACCCCCGCCAGCAGGACATACCCCCTGAACTCTTCCCACTGTCCCACATTGCCACCCTGTCCAACCATGAACTGCCTATGCTCCATCCTTCCACAGGCAAAAGAACAATGCACCTGTGAGACTGAGAACTGGACTCTGCCATGGATATTCCTCCACCCCCACCCATCACCCTTAGAATCACATGTACCGATATCTAGCACTGTAAATAAATCACATTTTGCACACTAATCTGTTTTGAGTCATGCTGTCTTATTAACAAATGTATTACATATTACTGTTCAATTTCTGTTCTGTCAATTAGTCATGACAACATACCAATGTCAATACGCTGTATTTCATGGGCGAACCAAGCAGAAGTCAGGTACTGAGTCAGACAGCACTGAGAAGGGAAGGGAAAGGCAAAAATTACTGAAAAACATCTGTGGGGAACTACAGAAAGTACAGATGCAGGAGGCTAGAAGCAATTGGGAAATGGCGTGGGTGATTCTTACCTGGGTGTCACTGGAAATACTGTTGTATCACTCTATCCCTATTGTCTGTGTCGTCCTCTGAGTCTTCCTCCTCTTCACTCTCCACAGGCTCCACGGCTTCTACAACACCACCATCTGGACCATCCTCCTGCAGGAAAGGCACCTGGCGTCGCAAAGCCAGGTTGTGAAGCATACAGCAGGCCACGATGATATGGCACACCTTCTTTGGTGAGTACATTAGGGATCCACCAGTCATATGCAGGCACCTAAACCTGTCCTTCAGGAGTCCAAATGTTCGCTCAATCACCCTCCTAGTACGCCCATGGGCCTCATTGTAGCGTTCCTCTGCCCTTGTCCGGGGATTCCTTACTGGGGTCAGTAGCCACGGCAGGTTGGGGTAACCAGAGTCACCTATTAGCCACACACGTTGTCTCTGTAGCTGCTCCATCACATAGGGGATGCTGCTATTTCGCATCACATACGCGTCATGCACTGACCCTGGGAACTTGGCATTTACATGGGAGATGTACTGGTCAGCCAAACAGACCACCTGGACATTCATCGAATGATAATTTTTTCTGTTTCGGTACACCTGCTCATCGTCTTTTGGGGGTACCAAAGCCACATGGGTCCCATCAATGGCACCAATGATGTTGGGGATATGTCCAAGGGCATAGAAATCACCCTTCACTGTAGGCAAGTCACCCTCCTCGGGGAAAATGATGTAGCTCCGCATGAGTTTCATCAGGGCAGACAACACTCTGCTCAAAATCTTAGAAAACATAGGCTGAGACATTCCAGATGACATGGCCACTGTGGTCTGGAATGACCCACTGGCCAAAAAATGGAGGACTGACAAAACCTGCACCAGAGGAGGAATCCCTGTGGGTTGGCGGATGGGGGACATCAGGGCTGGCTCCAGCTGGGCACACAGTTCATGGATAGTGGCACGGTCAAGTCTGTATCGAAGTATTATATGGCGTAATTCCATTGTCGACAGGTCCACCAGCAGTCGGTACACGCGAGGATTCCTCCTTCTCATCGCAAGTCCCAGCGGACGGTGCCTAGGAAGGACAACATGGAGCACAGAATCAGCCAAACCACAGGTACGTACAGACAGCTTGCACAGTTAAAGAATGGCAATGGGTTGAAAGGCGTGTATGTGTGGCAATGCATGGCCTAGGCCTGTGTGTCGCAGTCAAAATTAAGCCATGTGGGCCCTTGAAATGGCGGCTGCCTGACCTGTGAAGTGGGACAATGGGATGTGAGGTCAATGCGCTGGCGGGGCACACCGTGGCGGTAGGCGGTCGAAGACCGCGGCGCAAAGCCGCATTGGTTAACATTGAAGCCTATGGGTTTCAGGAGCCAATAACGAAGTGCGCCGGCGGTCGCGGTACGCACCGCCGCGTTACGCACCACAGCGGACGTGACCGCCATTTTCTATCTGCTTAATCACTCGAGACCTGATCATCCACAGGAGAGGACCTATACTGCAAGTGCTGCTGTGACCTCGGTCTGGAAGATACAATGGCTGCTGCGACTGGGGAAAGGGCCCCTGCCTTCACGTCTGAAGAGTTGGAGAAGCTCGTGGATGGGGTCCTCCCCCAGTATGCGCTACTCTACGGTCCTCCAGACCAACAAGTGAGTACACCGGGTGCTAATGGAATGGGCTATGCCTGTGTGGATTGGGGTGGATGTAAGTTGGTGGGGTGGGGGGCGAATGAGGAGTGCAACGCCCGACAGATGAGAGCATGTGCCATATGGCAAAGTGGGTGGGGGGGGGCCAATTACATCTAACATGCAGGTCATTGGGCCTTGGGGGTCCACAACAGACGGGGCACCCACTGCCGCAAGAGGTGGGAGGACATCCGCCGCGGAACAAGGAAGACCGCAGAAACACTGCTGGGGATGGCCTCCCAACCTAGGAGGGGTGCCAGTCGCACCATGACCCCCCTGATGTCCCGGATCCTGGCGGTGGCCTACCCTGAATTGGATGGGCGCTTTAAGACATCACAGCAGACACAAGGGGGTGAGTATCAGCACATTCTCCTATCTTTCTGCGCAGTGGAGGCGTCTGGGTGGGGGAGGAGGGCTGTGGGTGACATTAGGCCAGGGCGCTTTCTGTAGTGTAGTCCTCTCCCTTAGGCATGGCCCTGTGCCCCCGGCCCCCACCTCGGTAGGGTGACAAGTACAGCCATTGAAGGTCCAGCATCTCCCATGTGCGCGTTTGACGTTTCTTGGCCTGTTGTCTTAGTCAGTAGTACTGAGTAGTGTACCCCGAATGCGCGGCTTAGTGCATTAGGCACCTGTGTCTGTCCTCTCCGCCAACGGTGTTGACATTGCATGCACTCAACCTGGTCTTCTTTTTTCTCCCCCCACCCTTTCTCTTCATCTTCTTGTGCATGTGTGCATTAGCATCATCAGGCGGAGGAGATATGGCATCGGAGCACGAGGGAGCTGCAGGACACAAGGCCCCGGTGGGCCCAGGAACAGACACCGAGGGCACCAGTGATCCGGAGGGCGAGGGGAGCACCACGACGGGGACCGCTGGTGATAGCAGCGAAAGCGACACGTCCTCGGATGGGAGCTCCCTAGGGGTGGCGGCAACATCCGTGCCCCCCGCCTCTACAGGTACAGCCGCCACCCAGCGCACCAGCCCCGCCCTCCCAGCAGCCCCTCAGTCTTCGCTCCGTGCCGGTTCGCCCAGGAAGGCGCGCGTCTCCTTCGCCCCAGGCACCTCAGCCCCTGCCCCTGTTGCCCCTGCTGCCCTCAGTGCGGAGCTCATTGACCTGGTAAGGACGCTCATTGTTGGGCAGACGACCCTTTTGAATGCCATCCAGGGTGTGCAAAGGGAGGTGCAACAGAGCAATGCGTACATGGAGGGCATTCATTCGGGTCAGGCTGCCCATCAACGAGCGTTCACTGCTCTGGCCTCAGCACTGACGGCAGCCATTGTCCCTGTTTCCAGCCTCCCTCTTCTGACTGCCTCCAGCCTGTCTCTGTCTCCTGTTCCTCAGCCTATCCCATCCACACCATCAGACCAGCCTGCACACACCTCAACACCCAAGAGCAGCTCATCCAAACACAAGCACCACAGATCCCGCAAACACTCACCCGAGCAACACCCAGATGCAGACATGCCAACAGCCACTGCCACCCCTGTGTCCCCCTCCTCCTCGTCTCCCTCCTCCCTCCCTGTGACGTCTACACTCACACCTGCATGCACCCCAACATCAGCCAGTGCTTCCATCACCACCTCACCCTCCAGTACAGTCCACACTCGTGCAGTCACCACCCCCACTGCCATGTACACGTCCCCTGTGTCCTCTCCCACTGTGTCTGTCACCCCCTCTTCCAAGACACACAAACGCAGGCAGCCACCCACCCAACAGCCATTCACCTCACGACAGCCTACAGCACCAGCACCTTCACCCAATGACAGCACACCTGACTCTCCTACAACCACCTCCTCTACCTCCACTTCCATCTCCACTTCTCCTACCCTTTACCTTGGCCCTAAAAAACTTTTCCTGGCTAACCTTAACCTCTTTCCCCCCGATGAGCTCCCCCATCCATCTTCAAAGAGTCCCAAGAGCACCGCAGCCACCACCAGCCCAGCTTCGGGTGTCACTGTTGTGCCTGGGTTCTGGAGCCCACCCTTTGCCAGCAGTGACACATCGATCAGCAGCAAGGACACGTCCAGCCCCCCCCCCCGGCAAGAGGACCCGCAAAAACAAGGACCGCCGTGCGAGGACCGACAGGGCTGCCCCCAAGGAGCAATGTGCGGCCACTTCACCACCCACACCATCTAGGGGAGGCAAGGGCCCGAGAGCCCCATCAAAGGAGCGGAAGGGCAGCAGGAGCGCGGAGAAGGTGGACCCCACATGCCACATCCCAGCTGGGAAGGAGGACACTAAGGAGGCCAGGAGTCCGTCCCCGAAGGGTCCAGAAACGTCACGGTCCGAGGGCGACTGAGCAGGGAGTCGAGGCCAGGTCTGGCTCCCTTGACCTGCTGGATGAGCACCACTGAACAGGGCCCGCGGTGCAGAAGAGCACCGCTGAACAGGGCCCCGCCGTGGAGATAGGCACCGCTGAACAGGGCCCCGCCGTGGAGAAGAGCACCGCTGAACAGGGCCCGCCGTGGAGAAGAGCACCGCTGAACAGGGCCCGCGGTGCAGAAGAGCACCGCTGAACAGGGCCCCGCCGTGGAGATAGGCACCGCTGAACAGGGCCCGCGGTGCAGAAGAGCACCGCTGAACAGGGCCCTGCCGTCTCAAGCACCGCTCCGCTGGGCACCGCCGTCTCAAGCACCGCTCCGCTGGGCCCTTCTTCTCAAGCACCGCTCCGCTGGGCCCTTCTTCTCAAGCACCGCTCCGCTGGGCCCTTCTTCTCAAGCACCGCTCCGCTGGGCCCTTCCTCTCAAGCACCGCTCCGCTGGGCCCCGCCGTCTCAAGCACCGCTCCGCTGGGCCCCGCCGTCTCAAGCACCGCTCCGCTGGGCCCTTCTTCTCAAGCACCGCTCCGCTGGGCCCTTCTTCTCAAGCACCGCTCCGCTGGGCCCTTCCTCTCAAGCACCGCTCCGCTGGGCCCTTCTTCTCAAGCACCGCTCCGCTGGGCCCTTCTTCTCAAGCACCGCTCCGCTGGGCCCTTCTTCTCAAGCACCGCTCCGCTGGGCCCTTCCTCTCAAGCACCGCTCCGCTGGGCACCGCCGTCTCAAGCACCGCTCCGCTGGGCCCTTCTTCTCAAGCACCGCTCCGCTGGGCCCTTCTTCTCAAGCACCGCTCCGCTGGGCCCTTCCTCTCAAGCACCGCTCCGCTGGGCACCGCCGTCTCAAGCACCGCTCCGCTGGGCCCTTCTTCTCAAGCACCGCTCCGCTGGGCCCTTCTTCTCAAGCACCGCTCCGCTGGGCCCTTCCTCTCAAGCACCGCTCCGCTGGGCCCTTCTTCTCAAGCACCGCTCCGCTGGGCCCTTCTTCTCAAGCACCGCTCCGCTGGGCCCTTCTTCTCAAGCACCGCTCCGCTGGGCCCTTCCTCTCAAGCACCGCTCCGCTGGGCACCGCCGTCTCAAGCACCGCTCCGCTGGGCCCTTCTTCTCAAGCACCGCTCCGCTGGGCCCTTCTTCTCAAGCACCGCTCCGCTGGGCCCTTCCTCTCAAGCACCGCTCCGCTGGGCCCCGCCGTCTCAAGCACCGCTCCGCTGGGCCCCGCCGTCTCAAGCACCGCTCCGCTGGGCCCTTCTTCTCAAGCACCGCTCCGCTGGGCCCTTCTTCTCAAGCACCGCTCCGCTGGGCCCTTCTTCTCAAGCACCGCTCCGCTGGGCCCTTCCTCTCAAGCACCGCTCCGCTGGGCACCGCCGTCTCAAGCACCGCTCCGCTGGGCCCTTCTTCTCAAGCACCGCTCCGCTGGGCCCTTCTTCTCAAGCACCGCTCCGCTGGGCCCTTCCTCTCAAGCACCGCTCCGCTGGGCCCTTCTTCTCAAGCACCGCTCCGCTGGGCCCTTCTTCTCAAGCACCGCTCCGCTGGGCCCTTCTTCTCAAGCACCGCTCCGCTGGGCCCTTCCTCTCAAGCACCGCTCCGCTGGGCACCGCCGTCTCAAGCACCGCTCCGCTGGGCCCTTCTTCTCAAGCACCGCTCCGCTGGGCCCTTCTTCTCAAGCACCGCTCCGCTGGGCCCTTCCTCTCAAGCACCGCTCCGCTGGGCCCCGCCGTCTCAAGCACCGCTCCGCTGGGCCCCGCCGTCTCAAGCACCGCTCCGCTGGGCCCTTCTTCTCAAGCACCGCTCCGCTGGGCCCTTCTTCTCAAGCACCGCTCCGCTGGGCCCTTCCTCTCAAGCACCGCTCCGCTGGGCCCCGCTGTCTCAAGCACCGCTCCGCTGGGCCCCGCCGTCTCAAGCACCGCTCCGCTGGGCCCTTCTTCTCAAGCACCGCTCCGCTGGGCCCTTCTTCTCAAGCACCGCTCCGCTGGGCCCTTCCTCTCAAGCACCGCTCTGCTGGGCCCCGCCGTCTCAAGCACCGCTCCGCTGGGCCCCGCCGTCTCAAGCACCGCTCCGCTGGGCCCTTCTTCTCAAGCACCGCTCCGCTGGGCCCTTCCTCTCAAGCACCGCTCCGCTGGGCCCTTCTTCTCAAGCACCGCTCCGCTGGGCCCTTCCTCTCAAGCACCGCTCCGCTGGGCCCCGCCGTCTCAAGCACCGCTCCGCTGGGCCCCGCCGTCTCAAGCACCGCTCCGCTGGGCCCTTCTTCTCAAGCACCGCTCCGCTGGGCCCTTCCTCTCAAGCACCGCTCCGCTGGGCCCCGCTGTCTCAAGCACCGCTCCGCTGGGCCCCGCCGTCTCAAGCACCGCTCCGCTGGGCCCTTCTTCTCAAGCACCGCTCCGCTGGGCCCTTCCTCTCAAGCACCGCTCCGCTGGGCCCCGCCGTCTCGAGCACCGCTCCGCTGGGCCCCGCCGTCTCAAGCACCGCTCCGCTGGGCCCTTCTTCTCAAGCACCGCTCCGCTGGGCCCTTCTTCTCAAGCACCGCTCCGCTGGGCCCTTCTTCTCAAGCACCGCTCCGCTGGGCACCGCCGTCTCAAGCACCGCTCCGCTGGGCCCTTCTTCTCAAGCACCGCTCCGCTGGGCCCTTCTTCTCAAGCACCGCTCCGCTGGGCCCTTCCTCTCAAGCACCGCTCCGCTGGGCCCTTCTTCTTAAGCACCGCTCCGCTGGGCCCTTCTTCTCAAGCACCGCTCCGCTGGGCCCTTCCTCTCAAGCACCGCTCCGCTGGGCCCCGCCGTCTCAAGCACCGCTCCGCTGGGCCCCGCCGTCTCAAGCACCGCTCCGCTGGGCCCTTCTTCTCAAGCACCGCTCCGCTGGGCCCTTCTTCTCAAGCACCGCTCCGCTGGGCCCTTCCTCTCAAGCACCGCTCCGCTGGGCCCCGCCGTCTCAAGCACCGCTCCGCTGGGCCCCGCCGTCTCAAGCACCGCTCCGCTGGGCCCTTCTTCTCAAGCACCGCTCCGCTGGGCCCTTCTTCTCAAGCACCGCTCCGCTGGGCCCTTCCTCTCAAGCACCGCTCTGCTGGGCCCCGCCGTCTCAAGCACCGCTCCGCTGGGCCCCGCCGTCTCAAGCACCGCTCCGCTGGGCCCTTCTTCTCAAGCACCGCTCCGCTGGGCCCTTCCTCTCAAGCACCGCTCCGCTGGGCACCGCCGTCTCAAGCACCGCTCCGCTGGGCACCGCCGTCTCAAGCACCGCTGAACAGGGCACCGCCGTCTCAAGCACCGTTTATGGTTCACTGTGCCCACCATGCCTCCTCCTTGACCAGTGGAGACTGTCATCCACCTGATGGACTGTGGCTTTGCACTCCCCAGGATGGTCCAGTGGGCAGCCCACCCACTGTAGAGACATTGAGAGACTGTGGCTTTGCACTCCCCAGGATGGTCCAGTGGGCAGCCCACCCACTGCAGAGACTTGAGAGACTGTGGCTTTGCACTCCCCAGGATGGTCCAGTGGGCAGCCCACCCACTGTAGAGACATTGAGAGACTGTGGCTTTGCACTCCCCAGGATGGTCCAGTGGGCAATCCACCCACTGCAGAGACTTGAGAGACTGTGGCTTTGCACTCCCCAGGATGGCCCAGTGGGCAGCCCACCCACTGTAGAGACATTGAGAGACTGTGGCTTTGCACTCCCCAGGATGGTCCAGTGGGCAATCCACCCACTGTAGAGACATTGAGAGACTGTGGCTTTGCACTCCCCAGGATGGTCCCGTGGGCATGGTGGCTCCTCGTGGATCTGGCGTCGTGGACTCATGTGGCTGTGGTGCCCCCCCCTTCCCTTCCCCCTGAGGTGCCTGTAGTTTTTACATCTGATGCCCCTGCAGTGTTCTCTCCAAAGGACTCAGGTCTCCTGTGTGGGCTTTGCCCTTGTTTCTCAAGACTTTGGCCCACGGACATGCTGAAATCGTAGGATGTGCAGGACTTGGTACTTCAGTTATACACTGATGTGTGTGTCATTAGTTTTGTTGTGGATATCTTTCATGGTTGTACGCTAATTTTCTGGAGCTTTTTGGTACATAAATATTTAGTCAAAATATGATTATGTCCTAGCATTTTTCAGGGGTGTTTGGGTGGTGTCACTGTGACTTGGTGCACTGCATTGGTGAGTACATAGTTGGGGGGGGGGGTCGCATATGTGTGTGCCCGTAACCTTTCGTCCTCCCCCTCCCGTGTGTCGTAGGTGCAGTACTCACCGTTGTCGTCTGCGCCAGACTTCGTACTCGTGGTAGATGAGAAGGTAGACGCGAGCAGGTAGGATGTTTAATTCGGGTTCCATGCTGTCCTCCTTCCTCCTGGAGTGCGTAGTGGTGAGCGTTTTCCCGTCCGTAGTCTGTTTCCGCCGTGTTTTTATCGGCGGTGCTCCCGCCCCGGAAAAGGTGGCGTATTGGTGAGTTGGAATAGTGTGGGCGGTACATTGTCTGCCGCCTGTCTGTTGGCGGTGACCGCCGCGCTGTTTGTTTGTACCGCCGTGGCGGTCGGAGTGTTAAGGTGGCTGTCTGTGTTGGCGGTTCCCGCCAGGGTCAGAATCCCATATTTTTTACCGCCAGCCTGTTGGCGGGTTGGCCGCCGCTTTAACACCGACCGCCAGGGTTAGAATCACCCCCCATGTGTCTTTAGTTTTGCATTCTGTACACTGACTTTTGTAGCCCAGGTATTGGCGGAGGATATGCTCCATGATTGTTAGCTGATAACTGGCAGAACTCAGATGGCAAGTCAATGCCAGTTGTTACCCATCTCGTAGGTTTTGGATGTGATATACGTGATGTGACCTTTGTAGGCTGGCCTGCCATGTACTTCCTCAGGGACATTCAATGATCTGTATGGTGATATGAGCTGTTACAAGTACAGTAGATGTATTGTCTGATTGACTTCTTGTGCCATTTCACACAATGCAGTTCCTAATGTACATTATTAGCATTTGTCTTCATAGCTGCAAACATGACTCCCATCCAGGTCCGTGAGTTCCAGCGGTGGGCCATGAGATATCAACATATCCTGCTGGTAGAGTCGGGGTTCAAGAGGATGGCCCGTCGATACTGCCATGAACGGGCCTCTGGGGCATGGAGGGCTTTCCCACAGGGTAGCCCTAGTTTGCCCACCACAGCCACCACCAGCACAACCACCAGTTCTACCCAGGTGTCCCCACCCACAGCTGGGACTGTTGTCCCTACGTCTGCTGTAGTTCCAGGCCCCAGCATTGCAACATCTTCAGGACAGCCCACGGGCATTGGCTCCACACGCCCACAAACCTCCTCTGCCGGTACCCAGACTGCCCCAGCTCCAACAGTTGACCCTGCAGCATTCCACGAAATGGAACGTAAGATGGACTGTGTCTTGAGGAAGATAAGTAATCAGGATGTACGTCATATTAACAGGCGTGTGAAGTCCATAAAGCGGACCCTCCGGAGGGCCAACCTCTAGACTTTGGTGACAATGGAAATGATTCCCTCCCCTCCCTCCTCTTTCCTTGTTCTCATACTTAGTGGGCTTAGGGGGCTTAGTGTTAGGTTAGTATAGTCTGTTAGTTTAGTTAGTGTTAGTGGGTAGGGGGTGGGGGGTCCTGATTCTTTCTATTTTTACTTATTAAGTGTGTGGGTGGGGGCTATGTTGGGGTTCTTGTGTGTTTAATAAAAAATAAAAAAAGAATAACAAAAAAATACAAAAAAATATATATTTGTTTAGGATAGTATAGTGTGTGTTTAGGTTAGTATGTGTTGTCCTCCATGTGTCCCGTCTCATAAGGGGGGTGGGGGGTTGATGTTTAGAACATTTCGTTACATGTGATAAGTAAGTTTAGCTTAGGTTAGTTAGGGACAGTTGTGGGTAATGAGTAGTCAGGGTAGATTAGGGTAGGTAAGACTTTTCCCTCAGTTTCCTCTTCTGTGATTACCATTTAATAAATATATAGTTAACCCTTTCCAGTATGTGTTAAATGCTACTTGATCATGGCCTTGGCATTAGTGTACATGAATTTTGTTCTATTGCATTTGTGTCCTATGCTACAAACAAATCCCAAATGAGCTGTAAGATTGGCAGCTACCTCAGAGCTACCTTGCAAATATTCCACCATTTGTTGCAACCACCAATCAAAGTTAATATGGATCCCAGCGTGTTTTTGTCAATAAGTATGTTTTCTACGTCACAAACAGTGCTTCCAGACTTGGTACTGGGGGAACAGTTTTAGGTCTGACTGCAGTGTGATGTTCAAGGGCACCCTTATAAGATGAGTTGTCGTAAGCACTCTTGTAGTCTTGTCTTCATGACTCACATAGATAATTTGTGACACTGTTCAGCATGATTACCTATTTGGATGTAAACTCAGACAGCTTCATTCATGCAGTTTTTGTAGTGTTAGCTTAGATTTGTGTGCACTGTTATATGTGTTGGTATTGCATGGTGACATCATTTTGCTGCAACTATTTGATGACTTAGATATCCCTTGAGGAAGCATTATTCTGTCCAACACAGCATGATGCTGTATGGTTTCTCACTTCATCCGATATTACCCTCAGGAAGGGCAGAGTATGATGCAATCCTGGCCACTGTGCAGATTTATCTGACTACATAATATCAGGACGGTTGTATTAACAAGCTACGTGATTTTACAGTAGGCACATTTCAGTTATCTACTGCATGGCTGATGTGTCACATTACCCAGAGACTGATTTGTTGTGTAATTGCTATTTATTGAAAAGTGCTATAGTGCTATATGTACATTGTCCATGATTGTGAGTCCATCATAGTGACATCTTACATTGTGATCCTATGTAAGGGGTAAAGGAAATGCTTTTGACATGCTGGGGTGATGTTTCAGACAGTGCAGAGGGACAGGATTTGCCAATGAGTAAGAGAGAGACAATCACTGGGCAGGCTGACAAGATATACAGTGGATAGCAGAACAGTCATTGAGTAGAGCTGTTGTAAGACTGGCATGTTACAAAACGCAGGACCTTGGTAATAGTTGGCCATGTGGCAGGGACTAGTGCTTCCGGGTATTTTTCTATGTGAATGTGATCTGTTCCATGTCTTCTTCTTCTGATGTGTGTGTTGCCTTCTCTGTCCTTGTTGGTGGTGTTTGTGAAGGGGCAACACACACCTCAGTGTTAGAAGACGTGGAGCCAGACATCCAAGACGCTGCTACCTGTGAAGGTCTTAAGGGCAGTACTGCAGCAAGGAGGATCTGCTGATTTTTAAGAATAGCAGCCACATCACGATGGTAGGCAGCCAGGTCGGCCCTGAGGGGATCAATGTTGCATTCGTGCACGCGTTGACAGGATTGCTGTTGTAGGTGTTGGGTCAACTGTATTACAGCTGTGCTGATTTCCTTCAGGCTTTGTTGCTGTTCCTTTAAGATAGATGTTAGCCCTTGCATAGCTGCTGCCTGATCTGCAGATGACATCATGCACAAACGCACCCCCTCAAGGCTGGCTGCCATAGTTTGCATCCCCACCGCACCTCATTGGCTCCCGCTGTACCCCAACTATAGTTCTCTCAAAGCTGGTGCCCGTCTCATCTGAGTCCTCAGCTGTATTGGAGCTGGCAGGTCTTACAATTGGGGTGGTGGGTGGGTCCTCTGTGATGGCTGCTTGGTCTGTTCTCCTCCTTGTGACTCAAGGTGGGGTCTGGAGGGTTCCAAGGACCTCTTGGATGGTGTCCTGGGGAATGTTTGTCAGCTCGTCATCCATGTCATCAGGGTATTCTGGGACAGGCATATCCACAGGAGATCCATCTTCCTCTGCAATGAAACAGGGTACAATTAGTGTGTGTGTGTTGTGGCATTAGTGATCTGACATGCCTGCCTTGTGATTAATTCACATTGTGATTTTGTTTCGTGTTCATTGCTCCAGTCTTTCAGATGGGCATTCTCCCATGCCTATGGCCCACCTGCATGTCACATGTATAGTATTAAGTTATTGGACTTCTCAGCATCATCTCCTCTAGTATTGTTTTAGGCCAAATAGTGAATTGCCACCTTCTTGTCCTACCCAAGCCTCCGTCTACATCCATTCTCATGGTGAGGCCTTTCACTGGCTGTGGGTGCTCTGATGGCACTGGCAGCACACTTGACAATCTGGACCTGCCCCAGTCTCTGATCTTTCACATCCACTTAAATGTAGTTGACATGTAGCGTATCCTATGCATAGCATTGTTATGGCACGATATGGATGTTGGCATTGGTAATGTGTACAGCTGATGTTGGGAATGTGCGGTCCATTGGATTGCCCTGATAATCGTATCAGTGTCCTATTTCCTCCTCTGACTGTGCAGGTGTATTTCAGTGACCAGCTACATGTGTCCTCCCCCTCAATGTTGTTGTCTGAGCAGTATGACATTTGGGATGTTACATTGTGACCCAGGCACAGGATGGACCCTGACATATGCAGCATGGGTATGTCTTTGGGGCCAGATGTATCATCACGGCCCTTTGCGAGTCGGAAATAGCGATTTTTAAGAAATTGCTATTTCCGACTCGCAAAGTGCCATGTATCACATTTGCGATTCGGTAATAGCGATTTCTTAAAAATCGCAAATGCTATTGCCGAATCTCAAATTGCGATACCGGCCCCATTCGCAGCTATGGGCCTGTTGGCCCATAGCTGCGAATTTTTAGCATTTCCAAAATTGCGATTTCTGAATCAGAAATCGCAAATTTGGAAATGCAAAAACCCAGGGTGCTGGGGGCCTAAGGTCCCCTCTGCTGCAACCCAAACATGAGACATGTAAGGTGCACACATGCCAAAAGGGCATGTGTGCTTTACATGTTCAATTTAAAAATGCATTTTAAATGCATTTTTAAATTTTGCACCAGGTTACCACCTGGTTTCTTTTCATGGTATTTTGCATGTGCAAAATGCCATTCAGCGAAAAATTGCAATTCGCGATTTTTTGCAGCATCGCCTTGCGATGTGGAAAACCAGGTTGCAAAGCAAGAAATCGCATTTTTTGCGATTTCTTATTTGTTGTCTGCGAATGCCTTTCATGCATAGCAGACCACTTTTTTGCACTCGCAAACGGACAAATTTTTGATTCGCACCGTTTGCGAGTGCAAAAAATGTTCATACATCTGGCCCTTGGTGCTGCGTAGCTCCCATTGTTGATGACATTGGCTGATGTTTGTGACAACTAGGGGCATTGACATTTGAATGTACTGGGGCCTTTGTCTTGTTTCAGGGGATTACTGGAGTTGTCATCCTCAACCCTCTAATTTAGGTGTGCATGATCCATGGGGAAGGTACTGCCATTGGCTACTTGAGCTGCACACAGAGCGGAGGTGGTAGTGGCAACTGTTGTTGCAGTTACATTCCAGCTGTCGGTATGGCTAGAGGTTGTTAACAGGGCCCTAGTTAATGTAGGGGGTATGGTGGCTGACGTGTGCCAGGTTGTCAGTTTGACGTTGTGCCCTTCCCTCCTGGTGTGGCTTTACCTTTGCTCCATCGTTGGCATGCCCCCATGGGACTGTTGGTGTAGTGTTATGGTGTGCCCCAGCTTCTGTCTGTGCAGGCCATGCCCCCATGCCATACCCCTTTACCCATGTCACTCCATGTTTATGATGACTTCCATGCATTTTGTGGTCAGTATCCCCCTCCCCTGCTTGCAGTTAACATAAATGCATTTTAATTCCCCATGCGACTTACCCTCCATGTGCGTTATATCCTGGTAGTCTGTGCTGTCCTGTCCTTGAATCCCTGTGACGATCTCCTCAGGGATGACGGCTGCGACCATCTCCTTCATGTGGTCCAGGGCCTCCTGGTGTGCTGGACTCCCACCTCCAGTCTGCAGTGCTGCCTTCCTGTTCCTGGCCATCTTTTCCTTGGTCCTGCGCATGCAGTCATGCCAGCGTTTCTTTCACTCAATGACTGTTCTGTGTACTTCTGCCACACTGTTGATCTTGTCGACAATTTGTTGCCATATAGCCTCTCTCCTACTAATTAGCAATTTTGAGGTGGCAAACAGTTGGTGCTGGTGTTCCGTCACCTCTTTAACCAGAATTTCCTGTTCCTCTGCACTAAAGCAACACTTTCTTTTCTTCTTAAAAGTGTCCTGGTTCTTTTGTGGGTCCACCTGGCTGGTTCCTGGTCTGTTGTCATCTTCTTGGGGTCTGTAGAGGCATCCGGGATCCATTTTGGCTCTCCTCTGCTGAAATGGCTGTGTTCGCGGGGATTTTTGACGCTATTGCGTCAAAAAACGCTGCATATCCGGTTGGCGGTGTTGTAAATTGACCCACAGTCATTTCTGCTGCGTTAACGATGCTTTGCTTTACGACTTGACGCTGCGGTGTGCGTAAAAAAAAATGACTCACACCTGTGGTTTGCACCGCCGTGCGTCAAAGTATAAATTTGACTCCCGCACAGCTCACCAAAATGGCGTTAACAGCAGTTATTTTTGACGCAAAACTGTGCCGGCGCAGTTTTGCGTCAAAAAGTATAATTATGTCCCCTAATGCTCTGTTTTTGTGATAGTGTGGGCGATCATTTAGGCTAATCCAGGAGATGTGCTGAGCATTTGTTGTACTCACAGTATCAATAAATAAAAACACACACTCGGAAAAATAACTTGAGACCAATTTACACAAATAATATATCTTTTTATAAAAATGTTAATACCAAGATCATTGTTCTACAGTAAGTACTTTTTTAGTTATGATTTTTCAAAGTTTTGAAAATGTACTGTTTTTGTGCATAATAACGCACCATAGGAATCAATGGCAAAAGCTTTAAAAATGCATATAAAAATCAGGCAATGTACTCACAAGTGTCACATTCTGTTTTTGGGTTGAGGTGGAGGAGAGGTCAAATGGTCCAGTTGGAGAAGTTTGGGCAGTTCTCGGTTTGAGCGGGAGCAGTGGCTGAAGTTCCTACAGCTGGTGTACAAAGGAGAATTGGGCCACTTGGAAAAACACTGAAGAGAAGGACTTAAAAATAAGTCTTCCTGGTCCACTTGGAGCGGAAGGTTGCAAGGGCTTGGGGGCCATGGCAGCAAAGCTGGTTTGTCAGTGTGGGGACCAGGGAGGCCAGGTGCAGTTCAGGTATGTCAACCATGCATTGTGGGTCTTGGAGTCCTCAAGGTCAGGGGCAGGCCACTTTGAGGTTGGATTGCAGGCCAGCAGGGCCACTCAGGGAGTGGATCTTGGGTGTCTTGAAATCACTCAGCATGTGACTGATCCTGTGATTTTGGGAGTCCAGAATAGTCTTTGCTTCTGGGTGTCCAACCTTGAGGGTCCAGTACCCCAGGTACTGGTGGACCATAGCCATAGAAATTGCAGTGCCACCAATCTTGTCACAGTGGCAGGTTCTGTACTCTGGAAGGTGGTGAATGGTTCTTGGCTGGGCTGCTGTGTCCGAGTCATTTGTCACCAGCAGATCAGTAAACAGGACTTCACGGTTCCTTGCCTGCAGCGTGCAGGAGAGTGAAACCTTCACTTCACTCTGTGGGAGGTTCTTAGCAATTTTTAAAAGGCTGGAAGTGCCCTGAGGTTGTGTAGAGTCTTTCAGCTTTCTAGGCAACACCTCAGCAGTGATGGTCGAGTCCTTGGAGCAGCAGGCAGTGTTTGGCACCTTTTCCTTTGTGCGGCAGGGCTTCAGTTCTCGTGCCTTGGGTCTTCTTTGTCCTAGTTTTCTTGTGTCTGTTGAATGTACATTTCTTTGTCAGAGTATGCCCTCTAAAAACTGCATTTAGGGGCTGTTAGAAGGAGTACCTGTTGGTGGCCAATGGGCCACCTTCCTTAGGGTGGCTACACCCACTAAGTGACCACTTCCTGCTGTGGAAGGGGAGACATCCCTGACCCTGATTGGCTTTTTTTTCCTACCATCCAAGATGAAGGAAAATAAAATTAAGTGGTCACCTCGCCTGCCACCCTTGAGTAGTGGTACAGGCTGTGGATGGCCACGCCTCCTTTTATTGCTAAGTTTCACACTAGTTGTCACACCTAAAGTGGGGATAGAACTGTTGGGCTGCATTCTACTGCTAGAAGCATAGGCAGGGGTCAAATTTAAAAGGTGGCAAGGCCTTTGAAGCTGACAGCTGGTTCAGGGTGCATGGCACCTCCACCAAGGAAAGGCTTGTCTTCTTGCTCCTGAGAGCAAAGGCTCTAACCCAAGAAGTCCAGAATTGTTTCTGGTGGTGGCAGGCTGGTTAAGACAAGTCAGCAACCATGCAAGGGCTGTTAGGTTTTGCAGGTGTAACCAGAGTACACCCCTATGGTGACCTCTGGTTACGTCTTATAATAAATCCTGCACTGGCATCAGTGTGGATTTATTATTCTGAGTGTTTGATTCCAAACAACCCGTGGTTCAGAGAGGACGTCATGTAGAAGGGGAACTCATAATGACTAGTGTCCAGCACATGCACTTGCTATGGTTTCCCTGTACACTTACTATGTCTAAGAATTGGCAAAGACACAGTATGGACTTATCTGCTCATGCACATATGACCTCACATGCATTATAGTGCACCCTGCCTTAAGACTGCGATGTCTGCCAAAGGGGTGACTTACCTATTTTGCATGCAGTGTTAGTTGACCTGGCACCCATGTTGGGTGTCATGTCAAGTTTGCAACTTTGGGTGCACCTTGTCATGCACTTGCATTGACAGTTTTCATGAGGTTGGTGTGGGGCCTCTCAGAGTTTAAATGTGTGAGACGGTTTGTTGAGCTTGAAGTTGGAGACTGTACTTTGAATTGTATGAGTGTTTACAGTGTGCATTTCTTAGTCTGTTGGTTCCATTTCTAGTCCAGCCAAGTTACAGTCCCTTTTTTTTAGCATATGTAATTAACTTAGAAGTGTAGATCAGAAATTAGATGTTTGCACCAGTATTTCAGTCTGCAGAAACCTTGTAGGGTTGGCGCAGGAAGTGATTTTTTTGCTTTCCTCTTCCAAGGAAATTTAATGGACTTTTAGGAAATTGTTGAAATTTTCTGTTAACTTCAGTAACAAAATATCAACAGCTTTTGTGTGCAAATGATGCAGCAGGTATTTTTTCAAACTCTGCCTCAAGTATGTCAGTGTTATATAAAAAGTTGGCATTTATTTAATTTAGAAATTGGGTGATACTCAACTTCTATCTTTGCTGTGGTGGCTCCAAATCACTTTCTGAAAGTTTCAGTTAGAGTTGGAAGCCCTAACAAGCAAAGATATCTACATTATGCTAATCTGAATATAGGAACATAGAGAGACAACTATATTTATTGTCTTCTAGAATTGTTGAAATTAGTCTTTTCTTCCACTTCTTATCTGCTATGCAGATTTCTTGCAAATAAAGCCTGGAACAGTTAAAAAAAGTAGACCTGCCACCCTGCCCTGTTCTCAGCCCCAAACGTCACCATTTGTCCACTGCTCCAGCTTGCATGCAAATGTGGAATGCAGTCTGGCAACCACCCACACATCAGGGCACTCTAGCATGCATGTTTCTCAATGCTGGCTCAGTCACCAAACACGCCATAGAAATTTTGGACATGGTGCACGACAATGAACCACATCAATAATTCTTCACAGAAATGTGGCTGAACCCTGAATCAGCAACTGACATCGCCACAGCTCTGCCTTCCCACAGCTACAAGATTGGCAGGTAGGACAGACATCAGAAGTCACAAGGCAGAATCGCCATCATCAAAAAGAACACCATCAGCTGAACCACACCCAAGGACAAATCATCCTCCAACATGGAACACCTGTTTTTCAAGCTCCATGTCACAGACAACTTTACCCTTAGCAGCACTCTCATCTACAGACCAATTTTGCCACCTACCAACTTCAACAACACCATCACAGACTTTGTTGCACCACTTGCCCTCAATGCTATCAGTAACAACGTACTCATAGACCTGAACTTCCACCTGGAATACCTCACCAAAGCCAACTTAAAAGCACTCCCTGAAGACCCTGTAACCCTGGCCCTTACCCAACAGGTGAAGAGACTTACCCAGTTCACTGGACAACTCCTGGACCCTATTCTCACCACTTTCAACAACATTTGAGTTGACAAGCTCACACCAGTCCCTTGGGGAGATTACACTTTTGTCAAATTTAGCATTCTCATCCCGATTCAAAGCACGTGCACCACTGTCAGACAAGCCCCGAGAAAATGGAACAGCATCACTGGCAAGGACTGAAATAATGCTATTAACAACACCGACCCAAACACAGCAACAGCCCACTGAAAGTCATCAAGAATTTCAATGATTCGCTCAACTCCTGCACTGACTACATAGCAATCCCCAAACACAGAAATTCAACAAAGAGGGCCAGACCACAGGCCAACTGGCACATGGTGGAATTCAGACTGATGAATTACCCTTGCAAACAACTGGAGCTCAAATGGAAAGTGAACATGGAGAGGGAAGACTGGAGTATGTTCAAATCGGCCCTAAGACACTGCCACCAAATGTTCCAGATGACCAAAAACACCATTAAGATTTTCCACATTGATATTAGCACAATATAAAGAGGCAAAGAAATATTCACCATTTTGAAAGGTTTCACCACAACAATGGCCACTCATAACTTGATCACTCCATCTCAGGACCTCAGCAACGGGCTTTACTCAGTTATTCCGCAGCAAAATCACGTCCACTTAAAGAAACTTCAAAATGCAACCATACCTGACAGACCTCATAAAATGTCTCCCAGTCTGGTCTTATTCAAAGAACCAATGCTTATCACATGGCCTGCCTTCATTCCAGAAAAAAACTGCCACCACCATGAAGTCACACCACACCTGAATGAGTTCCACTCAGGGGCCCCATAAATCTCAGGCCCCTACAGTGCCTACTCCAAAGGACAGCAACCCATCAGCACGATTCTGAATAGCTCCACAATTTCTGCGACCTTCCCAGAAGCTTGGAAACATGCTAATGTCCTTTCTTTGCTGAAGAAACCCTCTGCGGACCCTTCAAATCTTGCCAACAACAGACCAATCTCTCTGCAACAATTTCTGGCCAACGTCTTAGAGAAAATCATCAATAGACACCTCACTGAACGCTGACACAAAATTCAGGGATCTGTACTCTGATGGATCTGCTTCTTCCTGACAACAAGGACTTAGCCAGTCAGCCTGGTACTCTACAACTCAGACATCTGTGACCTTATGTGCAGAGTACTGCAAGGATTATCCCTGACCCCCACACTCTTCAACGCATACATGTTCCCTCGAACCTGCATCATCTGATTTCACAACATCAACTTCCTCTCATACGTCAATGACACACAAATCATTATCACTCCCACCGACAACATGCCCAGTGCGTGAATCAAGTTCATTGCTTGCATGACTGAAATCGCCCACTGGATGAAAACCAACTGCCAAGTATACATTGACATCATCAACGGCAAATTTGACATGACCGTCCAAGTCGATGCTCTTATCCGCCTCATGGTTCAATACCCTGACAATGCTGAGGAAGATTTTCAAATGACTACCAATCAGTGGCAGGAAAATGGTCACACATGCCCTGCCTCAAACAGTTTGAACTACATGAACTCTCTCTATGTTGGGATCAACAAAAAACTCAGCAGAAGGCTGCAGACCATTTTCAACTCAGCAGCCAGAATAAGCCTCAACCTACCTTGCCGCATTGAAGTCACACCACACCTGAATGAGTTCCACTGGCTCCTAGTTGACAAATAAGCACAATTCAGATCCCTCTACCACAGTTTCTAGACGTTAAATACTAGTGGCTCAGCATACCTCAGCAACTTCTTCTGATTTCTAAAAGTGGCGAGACACCCTAGGTCATCTGTGCTCCCATTTGCACACAAAGCTAGCATACAGGAAACCAGACTTAGCAGTCGAGTCTTCTCCTACATCGTTCCTAAAGTGTGGTATGATCTGCCACTACCCATTAGTGCCTCCACTTTATTTTTAGCATTTTCCAAGAAGGTGAAGACCTGCCTTTAAAGTAGAACCACTAGGCCCTTAATGTGGCTAGACTCACACCTGCTCAGGGCCATGATTCCCTCCCGAGTAATAGTGCACTCTATAAATCTGCATAATATTTGATGAGCACCTGCGCTTTTTTATTTTAATTTTAAAGCACTGCCCAAACGTATATTCAAAGACCTGAGGAAGGCAGAACACTTTTTCCTCACATTTAGGTGATGGAAAGTTCTTGAATCTGAGGGAAGCCACAAACTTCCTTCCACCCAGCATTCCTCCAAGCCGCCCGATAAAAATAGTACCTTACTTGTGTGGGTAGGCCCAGTGCCCGAGACAGGAAATGCCCCAAAACAAAACGTGGACACATCACATTTTCCTAAAGAAGATGGACATGTTTTTTGCCAAGTGCCTAGCTCAGCCGGCACCTAGGGAAACCTAGCAAACCTATACATTTTTTAAAACTAGACACCTAGGGGAATTCAGAATGGCATGACTTGTTGGGCTCTCACTGAGTTCTGTTACCCAGATTCCCTTTCGGTGATGGAAAGTTCTGGATTCTGAGGGAAGCCACAAACTTCCTTTCACCCAGCATTCCCATAGGTCTCCCAATAAAAATGGTACCTCACTTGTGTGGGTAGGCCCAGTGCCCGCAACAGGAAATTCCCCAAAACACAACGTGGACACATCACATTTTTCCAAAGAAAACAGACATGTTTTTTGCAAAGTGCCTAGCTGTGGATTTTGGCCTCTAGCTGAACTGACACTTAGGGAAACCTACCAACCCAGACATTGTTTTCAACTAGACATCACAGGGAATACAGAATGAGGTGATTTGTGGGGCTCTCACTGAGTTCTGTTACCCAGAATCCTTTGCAAACCTCTACATTTGGCCAAAAAAAAACAATATTTCCTTGCATTTTGGTGACAGAAAGTTCTGGAATCTGAGGGGAGCCACAAACTTCCTTCCAATCAGCATTCCTCCAAGTCTCCTGATAAAAATAGTACCTCCCTTGTGTGGGTAGGCCCAGTGCCCATGACAGGAAATGCCCCAAAACACAACATGGACACATCACATTTTTCTAAAGAAAACTGACATGTTTTTTGCAAAGAACCAGGTGAGAGCCCCACAAGTCACACTATCCTGAATTTCCCTTGGTATCTAGCTTTCAAAAATGCACAGGTATGCTTGGTTTTCCTAAGTGCAGGCTGAGCTAGAGGCCAAAATACACAGCTAGGTACTTTCCAAAAAACACGTCACATTTCAGTGTAAAAATGTGGTGTGCATTTCCTGTCATAGGCACTAGGTCTGCGCACAAAAGTGAGGTACCATTTTTACCGGGAGACTTGGGGAAACATAAAATAAAAGAACAAGTATTTTTGCCCCTTGTCTTTCTCTATATTTTTTCCTTTCAAATGTAACACAGTGTATAATAAAGAAGTCTATTTGAGAAATGCCCTGTAATTCACATGCTAGAATGGGGACCCCGGAATTCAGAGATGTGCAAATAACCACTGCTTCTCAACTCTTTATTTTGTGCCCATTTTGGAAATACAAAGGTTTCCTTGATACCTATTTTCACTCTTTATATTTTATAAAATAAATTACAGGTATACAATGATAACCAATTGCAAGGTGCAGCTCTTTTATTGGCTCTGGGTACCTAGGGTTCTCAATGAACCTACAAGCCCAGTATATCCCCACAGCCAGAAGAGTCCAGAAGACATAACAGTATATTGCTTTCAAAAATCTGCCATAGCTGGAAAAAGTTACAGAAGAAAACGTGAACAGAAATGGCTCTTTTGTCACCTCAATTTCAATATTTATTTAATTTTAGCTATTACTTTCAGTAGGAAAACCTTCAAGGATCTACACAAATGACCCCTTGCTGAATTCAGAATTTTGGCTACCTTTCAAAAATGTTTAGCTGTTTGGGATTCAGCATTGGTTTCACTCCCTTTTTGTCACTAACAGGAAGGCGGCTGACAGCATAAAAAATAATAAAAATGGGGTATATCTAAGTAAAATGCCAAAATTGTGTTTAAAATTGTGGTTTTCTGCTTCAAGTGTGTCTGTTTCTGAAAGCTGGGAAGATGGTGATTTTAGCTCCGCCAACCCTTTGTTGATGTCCTTTTCAGGGAAAAAACACATGATTTCTTCTGCAGCACTTTTTTCCCATTTTTCTGAAAAAAAACTACATTTGGGCTGTATTTTGCCTAACTTCTTGGTCTCCTCCAGGGGAACCCACAAACTCTGGATACCTTTAGAATCCCTAGGATGTGTGAAAAAAAAAACACACATTTAGTGTGGGTAACTTATGTGGACAAAAGGTTACGAGGGACTAAGGCCCTCATTATGAACATTGCGGTCCAACCCGTGCCGCCAGCGGTGGCAGTAAAAACCGCCAACAGAGGAGCGGTCTGGACTGCCAAATAATGAACCAACTGAAACACAGGCATCCTGAAAATCACCCATCATCAGTAGAGGAGTGCCGACGACAACGGCAGAGTCCGCCCACAGGCCGACGGAAAGGCCCAACCCGCCCATCAAATAATGAACCACTAGACCGCCGTCAGTTCCGGGCAGGAACCACCGCCACGCAAAGCGAGGTGGAAACAAACCTAATATAAGGAAACACTCACCGGAGGCCCACACAATGTGCCGAAGCAGATATGGATAGAGAGCTGCAGATCTTGCCAGCCCTGCTCCTTGCCATATACCGCCACGACTGAGACTGCCGACGAAGACGATGACGGTAAGTACTGCAACCTACTAAACAAGGGAAGAAAGGGCACAGTTACATATCCACCCACTCCATCCACCCTACAACGCACCCACAACCTTTCACAGCAGCACAACCTACACACCCCACATCAAGAGGTACTTACCCGACACAAGGCAAATCCAACCTGACCATAGGACATACAAATGCCCCACACCCACAAACAATGAAACGTGAGACCAGGGTTCATGAGTGTGCTGCAAAACGACAGGCCACACATAAATATTTATTGCAACTCACAAAGCTAACTGTTTACAACAAGGCCAATGGCCAGTCCATAGTGCCAGACGTGTTTGGGCTACAATGGCCCCAACCTGACTCCCAAAAGTGCACGGTACTCCACCTAATGGGGCAACAATGGGGCATCCAGGCACCTCAGGGAACAGAGGCAGGTGATGGTGGGGGTGGGGATTTGCGACAGGGTGGGGCTTGGACTTGTGTTCGGAAGGTGGAGGGGGTTGGGTTTGGCCTTGGAAGGTGGGGGTGTGTGCTTCGACCGGGTGGAGCCAGATGGACTCGGCTCTGCATGGGGCTTCTTCCTTTCTGGGGAAGGGGCATGGGAATGTGAAGGGCAGGCAGGGGCGGGCTGTGAAGTGGAAGGAGTGGAAAGGGCAAGGAGGTGCGCACGCTTAGGGACAAGATGGGGGGCCAATGGGTTGG
Organism: Pleurodeles waltl; assembly: GCF_031143425.1. NCBI lineage: Eukaryota > Metazoa > Chordata > Amphibia > Caudata > Salamandridae > Pleurodeles > Pleurodeles waltl. Next base: position 431,253,151 of record NC_090437.1, on the reverse strand, counting down.
AAAAAGTCAGCACGGGGGAGGAAAAGTTTTTTGGGAGCAATTGGGTTGGGCCTGGAGGAGGGTGTGGGAGTGGAGACAGAGGGTGTGGACGTAAGTGGTGTAGGGGTGAGTGTTGTGGGTGCAGGTGACCGGACAGTATGCTGAGGTGTGGTGGATGTGTGATGGGTGGGTGTCTTGGTGCATTTGTGTGTTTTTGGAGGAGGGGGGTGGACACAGTGGGAGAAGACAGGCTGCCAGTGTGGATGTATGTTATGTGGGTGTCTGCTAGTCTGGTGAGTGTGCTGCATGTGTCAACTACAGTAGTTGGTGAGTGCAGGTGTGGTGCTGGGGTGCATGTCCGGATGTCTGCTATTGTGATGAGTGCAGGAATAGGCTCAGCAACAGTGACTGAAGGTGCAGTGCCTGGGGGTGTGCATGTAGATGGGACAGACAGGGAGGCGGAAGAGGTGGGCACACTAGGGGAAGTGGATGTTTTTGTGTGTGCATGTGTATGTTGGCTGTGTGAGTGCTTGTGGTGGGAGGTGTGGTGCTTGTGTTTAGAAGTGTGCTTTTTGTGTGTTGAGGTGCTTGACTGCGTGTCCGATTGTGTGCTTTGGACGGGTGAAGGGAGTGGGGTGCTGGAAGAGGTAGAGAAGGTTGGAGGGGGGATGGACTGACCAGGGAAACTGGCTGCCGTCCAAGAATAGGTCAGAGCCTGAAAAGATCTCTGTAGGCCAGACATGGCACCATGAATGCCATCCAGATAGGCATTGGTCTGCTGCACCTCTGATGCTAGCCCGTAATGGCATTGATGATGGTTGTCTGCCTTACAGAGATGGTTCTCAGGAGGTCAATAGCCTCCTCTGTGAGGGCAGCAGGGCTGACTGGGGCAGGGGAGGAGGTCCCTGGGGCGAAGGAGACGCCCACCCTTCTGGGTGAGCAGGCATGGGCAACTCGGTGGGGAGCAAATGGGAGGGCGGTGATGGTATGGGGGGGGTGGCAGAGGATGTAACTGTAGGGGTGTGCCCACTAGGGTCCGCCACCGCCAGGGAGCCCCCATCGCAGGAGGTATGGAGTGACTACTTCCAGTGGTAGTTGCCTCCCCCATGGAACTCCCCTCGCCCTCCAACCCACTGGTCCCCTTGGCGTCCGATGACTCTGCCTCCGAGGATCTGTGGGCCAGTGCATCCCCACTCGCCGGTGCCTCAGCTCCCTTGCCAGATGATGCTGCTGTACACAAACAACACAAGAGAATAGGGATGGGGAGACAAAACAGGAGAGACACTTGTAAATAGCTTAAAGGAGTGAACATAGTGGCCAAACATACACCCACCCAGAAGACCCCCCCCGAACAGATAGCACCTTCCACTATGCCCATGGCCATGCCCCTGACTAGTGATCATAACCCTGCTCTACACCCATCCCCTGAACTACCTAAGGACCCGACGTGTAGGAGACCTGACCCAAACACCCCTACACCCTACGGGGGCCATCATGTAGATGGACTTCAGTCAGAGTCCCTGCAACTAAGCAGCATAAACCCTAATACACACACAGACAACTATCCAGGGTTAGGATTGTGCTATGTGTACTCACCCCCTTGTGACTGCTGTGCAGCCTTCAAGCACCCATGCAGTTCTGGGTTCGCCACCACCAGGATGCGTAGCATGATGTGGGTCAGTGCCCAACGGGCACCCCTTCCATGTTGGGAGGACTTCCCCTGCTGGGCCTCACAGATTTTTTGCGCCCAGTGCTGCAGGTCCTCCCACCTCTTCCTTCAGTGAGTGCTCCGCTGGTTGTAGACCCCCCGGTGTGTACCTCCTTGGCGATGGCATGCCAATGTGCCCTCTTCTGGTGGGCACTGACCTAATAGGGACACAAAGAAATGTAACGCAGAGGTCAGGCACTTTGGAATTATGTACAGCTGGCTATACGTCCACTATGGGACGGACAGTACTGACAGACTTACAGGATATAAGCATGGAGCATGGCATGAAACATGGCCCATGCAGGGTCAGAGGTGCGCACATATGTACTTCCAAAATCCATTACACACAACCATTGCCCCCAAACTCCCGGCTCACCTGTACCTCTGGCCATCCGTGGAGCTTGGCGTACAGGGGCAGGACCCCGTCCACTAGCCTCTCCAATTTTTCCTGGGTGAAGGCCGGGGCTCTTTCCCCTACAACACGAGCCACTTCCATGACCAGAGGCAGGACACAGCAGTACACTCAGTGGAGTACATGCTCGCATGAGATCAGGGAGTCAAGTGAAGTTGTGGTGACAAATTCGCGTACGTACCGCGGCGGTGTGCACCGTCACCACCGGCGGCAATCATGATATGCCAGGATTCCACCATTGGCATCCATGGTAACCAATGACTGTGCGAACTGCGGTAAACACAGCCTTACGCTGATACATCAACCGCTAGCGGTATGAGGTCACTTCCACAACAACAGTTCTGGAATACAGGGGGCAGACATTTTGGCCTTAACTACGCATTAATAAAAAAAATCTGCACAATGCAGGCCCTATTGTTCAACTAACACACCTATGCATGTGACCATTAACAATACCACACATAACAAACCCTGTTCGCTCATTATGGTCTAGATGAAATTCTGTCAAACAGATTTTACTTTTGAGTCCCTACAATCAAGTCAGCAGTGCACAATGAATGACAATGTGTGCCTATGTATGTGTGTTCCTCACACATGTTTCAAATCCCTCCTAGGTACCGACCCTTTTGGCGAGGAAGGGCCCAATCGGTATACAGACCACTTGTTGATTTGCGGACCATGGTGGAGCGTCACATCATAATCAATTACAGACTCACCCGTGCAACTGTTCTTGAGCTTTGTGCGTTACTGGATCCTGCACTGACTCCGGCAAATCGTAATCAGCATGCCATCCCTACTGAAGTGCAGGTGCTCTCTGCACTCCATTTCCTGGACACGGGCTCCTTTCAAGTGACAGTGGGCATGGGTGCAGGATTTTAACAGCCAATGTTCAGCATGATATTGACAAGATTTTTTCAGTACATTTGTACGACACTTGCAGTCGTATGTGAGGTTTCCCCAAAGTACTGACCTCCCTGCCATCAAATCTGACTTCTATGTATTTTTTAAACATACCCCATGTGATAGGTGCCATCGATGTCACCCACATACCTATCATACCCCCGAGAGTCAGTGAACAGGTGTACAGAAACAGGATGAACTTTCACTCCATGAACATCCAATTGGTGTGTACTGCAGACCAGTTCATCTCACATGTGAATGCCATGTTCCCCGGTTCAGTCCATGATTCCTTTGTGCTGAGGAACAGTAGTGTGCCACACAAGATGGAACAACTACAAGAGGACAGAGGGTGGATAATAGGTAGGTGTTTCTGTCAGTAACTGCCATCTAGCAGACAGCCAGGCTGTCTGACTCAGAGGCTTGACGATGACTGCTGTGTTTTGCACATTTTTCTAGGTGATTCAGGCTATCCAAACTTGAATTGGCTCCTGACACCAGTGAGGAATCCTGGAACAGATGCAGAGAGGAATTACAATGAGGCCCATGGACGTACTAGGAGGGTGATAGAGCACACAATAGGTCTCCTGAAGGCTAGATTTCGTTGTCTACATATCTCTGGGGGTTCCCTGGCCTATAGGCCTGAAAAGGTGTGTAGAATAGTGGGGGCCTGGTGCATGCTGCACAACGTGGCAGTGAGAAATTCTATCCCCCTCTTGGAGGATGATGGTGCTGTATATCCTGACCAGCTTCCTCAGGGAGTGGAGGAGAGTGATGGTGATGATGAGGAAAGGGAAGATGTAATTTCAGGACCCAACTGATACAACTCCACTCCCAGTAACTATGTGGGACTAAGGGCTGACATTGGTGTTTGTGAAACATACTGTCAGTGTGGTTTGTCATCTAGAGGGAGGTTTGAATCTACTATTTGCAACTGGTTCCAGGTCTTCATAGTAACAAATACAATTTAATGGGTATTTCCTAGACAACATTTAGGCACACAGGTGTACTTTCATGCTACGCATTACTAATAAAGTAGTTATCAGCCAGTTTCATCTATACAATTACACCTGTATAGGCTGTATACTGTCTCCACACAAAGGGCTTAACAACCCAGCATTGCCACTTCAGCCAGCTTGGAGCCATGGCAAAGGAGGCAGGGAATTCCATACACTTCAAAGACACTGTCTAGAAGTGTTTCGAACTTTCCATAACCAAGGCACCAGTCAATAAATGAAGGACCTCACACACTACCACTTCAGTACACTTCTAGACCTCTTGATTCTCTGCCAGGAAGAAGGACTGCTGTTCTGCTGAAAGGACTGTCACTCTGCTGGACTGCTACTCTGAAGGAGCTGCTGCCTTGCTATGCTTGCCTGCTCCCCTCTTGCCAGGGGAAGAAGGACAGGACCTGGAAAGAATCTTGAACCCAGGACCCCAGAGTGATTCAAAGTGCTAGTCTGCTGGCCTCCTGATCTGAGCATCAAGGACATAACAGGCTCTGCAATAGCTCATGGACCAGCATTTAGCAAGCTCAATCCTGATCCCAAGAGGTGCAGCTCATGTCCTGAACCCTTGGTGTGGCTCTTGAGTTCTTAAATTCAAGTTTTTGGGCTCTTCGTTATCACAAACAGGCCCATTCGCACCAGAACCTGATCACTCACATGGAAAATCAGTGCAAGCCACCTCAAGCCCATCTCTCTCACAGCCAACATAGTTCAACTGTGGCCAGTGATGTTCTCCTTGCTCTTGACAACCTTCTTCCACTAGAATGGGACTCTTGGCTCAACATTGGAGAAGGTAAACCTTCAGTGGGACTAATCTGGGACTGTGTCCAATCTGCACTCTATCGCAGTCAGCTTGACCTTTTGACTTTGACCCTGTCAGGTACAATCTGATGTCCAAGGTGGACGCTTTATTCTTTTAGGTGTGATGTTGTAGTTTATGCTTTAATAAGATATATCTATTTCAACTGATTTGGTTTTTGTTGTTTTTGTCTTGTTATTTATATTATGTTTTGCGCTTTTTTTCTAACCTGGTTGTAGTATTCACTTTAGATCACTTAAGCTGGAGCATGTAGAATGTTAGCTCCAGCGTGTCGCTAAGTTATTGTTTAGAATGTGCACAAGCAAATTACGTTGTTGATCAGATTGTTTCTGGTTGTGTCGGAGCACTCAGAGGTAATCTGTTAAGCTCGATAGAGAAACAACAAAACACATCAAAGAACAGAAGCGTTTTCACTTACTTCATATTGGAGACGAGCTGTCACGTCCGAGCAACACAAACCTGCGTTTCTGGCATTGCTTAAATATGTAAAGTTGCCATTGTGCTGAAGACGGTTGCGCTGGGTTCATAGCAGCGTTGTTGGCATGTGTCTGAACCGTATGTAGCAGTTCAAGCTCAATAATGAGCAACTATTGCTCCGACACTGGTGGAGCCACAAAGGGGTGTCCGATGCCAGAGGAGCTGTGGAGGAGTGCCCGGCAACAGATGAACCATGGAGGGCTAACTGCGTCGTGAGTAGTACGCGCAGTTGTAAGGCGTGCTACTCACTTTAGAAACAAAAAAAACAAATCTAAGCCATTTTGGAGGTGTGGCTTCATACATGCTGTGTTCCCCCAATCAGATGTCAAAACGAGTCTAAATATCATATTTCATTTTGATGTAAGGAGTTGGTTGCATTTTGGAACAAGGAGCCTTGAGAATTGAATAGTTAAAGCAAAGGATTGGCTTATTTACCATAAATATTTAACAAAAAAAAAGAAGGAAAAAAACTTACAGAAGATGACTATAAGAAACCATTAAAGGAAGCTGAATAAAAAAAGAGGAAAAAAAAAGCATTAAACTATGCAATTGTTTAATCCACCACCACCATTTTTAGAGAGCCCTGGAGAGCCACATATAGTATGGAGGCAATGGTATGATGCTTTTGAAACTTATTTAGGAGCAATAAAAGCAGCACAGTTTAGACCAGAATGCAAGAAATGTCTTCTTCATTCCAGTGGGTTTGAAGCAAGGGCTATTTTCAAGCATTTACTGGATATACAGATTAGTAAAGACAAAATGGATTAGTACGAAATAGTTGTAAAGAAAATGAGTAATAGGTTTGATGCACCTCCCAAGTTTTTCAGAAGAAATCAATGCACTGGTGAAGACGTGGATACTTATATCTCTTCATTGTGTTTCTTGGCTGTAGAATGTCAATTTGGAGACTTAGGCGATCAATTGATTAGGGATCAATGTATCTGTGAAGGAACAGATAGGTCTATCAGACAGAAGCTACTTTATTTAGACAACCCAACTTTGGCGGAAACAATTAAAATTGTGAAAAGTCTTGAGACTTCTATCAAATCTACAAAAGAAATAGAAAAGTCAACAGAAGGCAGAATTAGTGCTGTCCCGAACAAAGATGACAAAAGTGGAATGGATAAGTTGAGTGTACACAAGCTTATCCAAAGAACAAAGTACAATAAGTTCACAAATTCAAATGTTTTTTTTTTTAACAAAGAAATGCATGTTTAGATGTGGTAACGCTTTACATCAAAAAGGGGTGAAGTTTTGCCCAGCTTTGAATGTTCAATGCAGATACTGTGGCAAGGTTGAACATTTTGCTAAAGTGTGTGAAGGTGGGAAGCGGGACACAGTAACGACAGTGATGGAAGAGAATGAGGAGGTACTTGAAAACCTCATTGGAGAGGTTAAAGACATGGTTTTGGTAGTTGATGGTAGCATGATTAAGTGTGGCGATCTTGAAAATTGTATAGACCCTTATGAATGCATAAAAGTAGGAGAAAAACAGTTATGTCTCTTGGTTGGCTCGGGGATGGGATCACCATGATAACCCAAGAATTGTTTTGTCAAAATTGGAAGGGGCGTACACTTGAACCACCTGACAGAGCTCATGTATCCTATGAGGGAAGGAGAATTGAACTTCAATGTTTTTTTGAGGAGATTTTAGAGTTTAGGGGGAGACGCATACATGGGAAGATTTATGTGGCTTTAAGATCCCTGAACATTTTAGGTTGGTTCCATCGAGGTCTTTTTGGAATGGTTTTATGACTTGGTTCTTCTCATCAAGTAGCGGTGATTAGTGATTCGGAGGAAGTTGAGGAACTTCTGAATGAGTTCTCTAATGTGTTTTCCGGTGAATTAGGGAAGTTAAAGGGTTTTAAACATAAAATCAAAGTAAAAATGAATGCAACACCAGCTAAGCATAAGGTTAGGAGTGTACCATTTAGTAATAGAGATGACTTGAAGAAAGAATTGGAAACTTTACGGAACAAAGGGATCATTGAGCCTATTGATTCTTCGTTATGGCTTTCTCCTTTGGTTGTGGCAAAGAAAAAGAGTGGTGAACTGAGAATTTGTGTCGACCTGAGAGCACTCAACAAAGAGATATGGGTGGACTCGCACCCTTTACCTAATATAAGTGAAATGTTGTCTGCTATTAAAGATGAGAAGATTTTCACCAAGTTCGATGTGGCTAGTGCATATCACAAGGTAGAGTTGGAACAGGAGCCTAGGTACTTGACAGAATTTGTATCGCCTTTTGGAACTTTCCAAATCTGCTGTATGCTGTTTGGGTTGACATCTGCGGCTTCAGTTTTCCAAAGCATTATGAATACCTTACTAAAGGATATTTTCAATGAGTTAGTGTTTCAGGATGATGTACCGATTCATGTGCCTGATCAGCAGGTTCACAGCAAACTTTTAAGACAGGTGTTACAGAAATGTATGATTCATGGCATATTTCTTAGAAGAAAAAAATGTCAAGTTATGAGGTCATCTGTTGAGTATTTGAGTCGTGATCTGTGCTGTCAGGGTTTACCCAAAACCAGGTTTAATGATGCCATTAAGGCAGCACCTCCAACCAAGGATATGCAGGGGTGAAGTCATTTTTAGGCATGTGTGAGTTTCATTCTCGATTAGATTCCAGAAAATGCAAGTAGGATCAGGGTAATATCTAATCTGTTGAAGGATAAGACATGATTTGAGTGGAGTTCAGAGTGTGAAAATGCATTTGAGGATATCAAAATTCAATTATCTCAAGCAACAGTGTGAAAAGCTTATGATCAGCACATTCAATGTTATCTTATGGTGGATGCTAGTAATGTAGGACTGGGAGCTGTTTTGACACAAACAAAAGATGGCACAGAAAACACAATGGTTTTGCATCCAGAGTGTTACAAGAACCAGAAATGTATTATTCTGTTATTGAAAAAGAGTTATTGGCCTGTGTATGGGCCACTGAAAAGTTCAGAAGCTATGTGTGGGGCAGACATTTTGTACTTAAAACAGATCAGAAACCTTTGGTTTAAATTCTAAATGGAATCAATAACAAAACAACTACACCAAGGGTTGGTAGATTTGTGGCAAGGTTGATGCGATATGATTTTGAAGTCATGCATATTCCTGGAGGCAGAAATGTCAGTGCTGATTATTTGTCAAGATTTCCAAGTCAGATTGGTTGTTCTGGTGATGAAAGTGTTGATGAATAAAGTTGCTTGATTGTAGCAGTTGAGGTGAAACATGTATGTGTTTGCTCATAGAAAGAGTGGAAGGAGAAATTGGAGTCTGATAAAGATTTTTGTGTGATCATGAGTTTTTTCAAAGAGGGCTGGCCTTATGAGAAAGACATAGCTGTGGGGGTTCAACCTTTCTGGAAAGTGTCAAATGAGTTGACCATTGAGGATTTCATACTTATGAGGAATGATAAGTTAATTCCACCATAGGAGCTGAAGTTTTCCTGTGTGGAAAAGGCTCATGAAGGCCATTTGGGTGCCACGTTGACCAAAAGAGGAATACGTGACAGTTTTTGGTGGCCACGTAAGGACAGTGAAATTGAGCAATTGGTAAGAAACTGTACTATTTGCTCTAATTCTGACAAAACTTTGAAAACAATGACACCACCTCATATACCTATTGAGTGTCCTTTGGGTCCATGGTGAAAACTTGGGGTTGACCTTGTGGGACCATTTCATTCTCTAAATTACATGTAACGCTATGAGTATGTAGTAGTTGATTATTTTTCAAAGTGGCCCTATGTCAAATTTGTACAGGAACCTAATTCTAAATCACTGGTAACATGTTTAAGACAAATGTTCATGAACAAGGGGTTCCCAGAAGAAATTATATCTGACAATGGGGTACAATTCGTGTCTGAGAAATTCAAAAGTGTTCACTTTATCAACCTCAAACTAATGATTTAGTGGAAAGATTAAATCGATTGTTGGGAGACTGCATTAGGTGGGCGTTAAAAACGGGGTGTTAGGTTCAGGCGTCGGTTCAGGCAATGTTATGGTTCTACATAACAACTCTGCATTCCACTACAGGGATATCTCCATTTGAAGCACTGAAAAGGAGAAAACCTAATACCCAAGTTAAACCAGGGTGGATTTCACAATTGTTCAAACAAATGCATGTGAGGGACTGTTCTGATATTATCAGAATTAATGTAAAAGGTAAACAAAATATACAAAAGACATATTTTGATAATAAAAAAGGGGCAGAAGAGTCCTCCATATCAGAAGGTGACTAGGTGGCTATCAAATAGCCAACTTTTGTTAAGAAAGGTAGTTCCAAATTTTTAGGTCCAGTGAGGGTGGAATTGGTTTGTGGAAATGCAGTCAGGGTTGAGGGTAACAAGTGGTGGAACAAATCCAAAGTGGTGAAACTGAGACGGGTGTCTGGTTCTCAACTTAACTGTGAGCTGCCAGTGGTGAAACATTCAGGCATGAAGATAGTTAAGGACCAAATTGGTAAAGGTTGTCATGAGACACCATTACATAGGAGCAATAGAGTATGTAAATTACCCTGAAATTTGTGTCAATAACGAAAATTGTCATAGTGGGTTTTTATGTAATGTGTTTTTATGTAATTGTATTAAGTTTATGTTGGGATAGAGTATTTAGAAACTCAATGTAGTATTAACTTTAAATTACTTAAGCTGAAGCTTGTAGAAAGTTAGATCCAGTGTGTTGCTAAGTTATTGTTCAGAATGTGCACGACCAACTGACGTTGTTAATTGGGTTGTTCCTGGTTGTATCGGAGCACTCTGAGTTAATCAGTTAAACTTAAAAGAGAAACGATAAAACAATTTGAAGAAAATAAGTGTTTTTGCTTACTTTATTGGTGTTTGATACTTTTTGTATGGTGTTTTACTGTTTAAATGTTTGAAGTGTTGCATAAATACTTTGCACGCTGCCTCTAAATTAAGCCTGGCTGCTCTGTGCCAGTCTACCAGCAGGTTGAGCACAGCTTAATTTTGGGATTGCTGTGACTTACCCTGACTAAGATTGTGATTGCTGCTGTAGCACGGTTCAAACCTCAATCAACCAATAACCCAATTTCTAACACTGGAGATCAACGGTGGGGATAGGACTTGTGTTTGTGAAGTGTCATATAGTGATTTTGTGTGCACTATCATCCCATATCTAAGACTAATTTGAGTTTCAATTGAACATTTATGGGCCTTTTTGCTTTTTTCCAATTCACTCTTATCCTACCTTGCTGTCTGTAGCCCTACCTCCAAGAATGGAATTTGAGCTCACTAAACTGGAGAGCTACACAGTGGCTGAGCTCATGGAGTTCTGTAAGGAATGGGGACTTTCAACCAAAAAGAGCACCAACATGTTAGAGCTTCAGAGAGATGTGAAGGTCTTGGGGGCCTGGGGGGTTCCCCAGTTGCTGGCAGCAACAGAGGACCAGTTTGAGGAAGTTGAAGTAGAGGAGAAAGGAAATGGCCTAGAAGCAGGCATGAGAGGCAGGAGGCAGGGGAAGGGGAAGTCTTTCTTCCAGAATTGGAGAACACTCCTAGAGTAAAAAGCAGTGTGACATCCCAAGGTCTGTCCGCATAAGAGCTGGAGGACTGGGAAGCTGACAGGGAATTACGGCTGTAGATGGCCAAACGTAAGATAGGGGAGAGAAAAATTATGTTGGCTCATGAACTGAGGCCCAAATTTAAAAGTAAATGATGGTGCATGGCGCTGCGCCAAAATTGGCAGCACCGTGCTCCGTCATTTTCACGAAGCAGGGATGCACCATATTTATTAGAAAACAGCGCACCACATTGTGTCCCCTCCGCCAGCACAAAATTTGCAGCGGAGCATCAACGCAGCCACCCTTGAGCCTTGGTACAAGGATGGCTGGTTGAAAGGGAGATTGTTTTTGTGTAGGAAGTTACACCTTCCTACACAAAAACAATCTTCAATGGCAATTTGCTCTTTCTATGTGTGCTGCAGAATGCACCATGCATAGAAAGAGAAAAAAACAAGGAGAAGTAAAAGCATTTCTGCTTGTTGTGCCACTCTAACGCCACCCCAGGGGTGGCGCTAGATTTTGGTGCTGCCTCAAGTTTACGGAATCTTGTAAATCTAAGACAGCGTCAAAATGCAATGGATGTTGCTGTGGAACGCCCACAGCAACACCTATTGCACGCCCCTCTGATGCACAAAGTGGCATTACACCTCTTTGTAAATATGGAGCAGAGGTTAGCGCCACTGGAGAGTCATATAAAGTGTCTCTCCAGTGGCGCTAGGGGATCTTAAATGTGCCCCTAAGTCTTAAAGAGCTGGTCTTGAAGGCAAAACAGCTGTTTGAGTCCAACAGGAATGGTGGCAGTGAAAATACAGTTCCCGTGGTGAAGGAAGGATCCACATATCCAGAGATTTGATGCTGACCTCAAGCAGGGGGATGACATAGATAGGTGGTTTGAGGCATATGAGGTGATGTAGGCGGCTGGCCTGTTTTGTAGTGGGTACCAAAGGTACTTACACCTTATACCAGGTCCAGTTATCCCTTATTAGTGAAATGTAGTTAGTGTCTAGAAGCCTGGCTGTCTAGGGGCAGCAGTAGTGGAGCAGCCAAGGCTTATCTAGGAGACATGCAAAGATCTTGCAATACCACTGTAGTCACACAGTACTCACACACATGAAGAAAAATACTCAGTGTTACAAAAATAAGGTACTTTATTTTTAGTGACACACTACCAAAAATACCTTAGAGACTACACTTCCTTAGGAGGTAAGTAATATACACAGTGTATACACTAGAAGGCAGAAATAGCTGTAAAAACAGTTATAAAACAGTGCAAATAGTGAAAATCGCAGTAGGTTGCAATGGGCCTAGGGGGAACACAAATCATATACTAAAATAGTGGAATGCGAAAGTCAGTTTCCCACCTAGGCAAGTGTATTGTGTAGATGGGCACTGGGAGTGCAAGAAAACATCAAAGGTAAGTAATAGAACCTAACCCAGTGACCAGGAAAACAGGAGTAAATCACAATAAGTTTCCTGGAACATGCAAGAAGTTGTGATAGAAGATTTTGCAAGAACCAGAAGAGACTGCAAGACACCAACGATGGATTCCTGGACCTGAAGTCCTGTGGGAGAAGGGGACCAAGTCCAAGTAGCACTGAAGAGTCCAAGAAGAATAGGAGCCCCTGCTAACCCGGAAGAAGGTGCAAAAGAAAAACCACAGGTGGAGAATAACAGTAAGTACTGCACCCAAGAAGAGGGATGCGGGTTCCTGGTTGATGCAGATGATGTCCCACGCCAGATGGATGATTGCAGTCTGGTTTGCGTCGCTGGATTCAGCCAACAAGCCTTGGAACACACAAAGCTCGCGGTTCCAGGAGGGACCTGGTAGCCTCTACCCAGGAGGGGAAGACAGAGGGGGCTCTCATCAACTGAGAGAGCTCTCAGAAGACCAGGCAGCATGCTCAGAAGTCCCACAGCATGGGGGCAAAGAAGGTGTAAATGGAGGCCCACGCAGCATGGCACAAAGGGATCTCACACCGCCGGTCAACCACTCAGGAAGCTGTGCATCGCAGGAAGGAGTGCTGGGGGCCAGAGCTGTGCTGCGCATGAAGAAGTTCATGGAAGGTCGCACACAAGCCTTGGCAACTACAAATCACGCAGTGCACGGCGGTGCTGTCTTGCATGGGGAGACAAGCTCTTACCTCCACAAAAGGATGCACCACTGGACATTGGGACCATCGGGAGAATTTCAGTCCACCACCCGTGTAGCTGGATCCATGCACTTTGTCAGGAGAGGGGACCCATGCCACCGGTCGTCGGTGCAGAGGGGTGCCTGCTGAAGTAGCAAAGTGACTCCTTCACTTCAATGGAGATTCCTTTGCTTTTTCTGGTGCAGGCTGAAGACAGGCAGTCCTCAGAGGATACACTTCCTGAAAACAGTTGCAGTTGCTGGCAGGAGCTGAAGATACAATGTTGCAGAAGTCGTCTTTGCTTCCTTGCTTCTTTGTTGCAGTTTGTAGAGTTTGGAGGGTCCGGATGCTGTTTCATTGGTAGAAGATGAAGTAAAGGATGCAGAGGATTCCTGCTGGAGTTTTGGAATCCGAATCTGAGGATACACCCAGGTGAGAGACCATAAAAAGCCCTGAAAGAGGGATTGGCTACCTACACAGGTAAGCACCTATCAGGGGAAGGCTCTGACGTCACCTGCTGGCAACGGCCACTCGGATGCTTCCAGAGTGCCCCACCACCTGGGAATCCAAGATGGCAAAACCCAGGGATACACTGGAGGAGCTCTTGGCACTATCCCTGGGTTGGTGATGGACAGGGGAGTGGTCACTCCCCTTTCCTTTGTCCAGTTTTGCGCTGGAGCAGGGACTGGGGGTCCCTGAACCGGTGTAGACTGGATTATGCAAGGATGGCACCAGCTGTGCTATTCAATGCATTTCTGAAGGCTCTGGGAGGCTACCCCTCCCATGCCTGTAGCACCTATTTCCAAAGGGAGAGGGTGTAACACCCCTCTCTCAAAGGAAATGCTTTGTTCTGCCTTCCTGGGCTTGAGCTGCTCAAGCAACAGGAGGGCAGAAACCTGTCTGTGAGGTGGAAGCAGCTGGGGCTGCCCAGAAAACCTCAGAATGCTGGTATGGCAGTACTGAGGGGTCCACTGTGGCGCCCCAGGGTGCATGGGATTGTACAACCAATATTAGAATCAGTATTGGGGTACAATTGCCAGATGTTAGACACCTTGCATGGCCATATTCGGATTTACCATTGTGAAGCTGGACATAGGTATTGACCTATGTCCAGTGCACGCATAAAATGGCGTCCCTGCACTCATGAGGTCCGGGAAAAATGGTCCTTTACAATGTGGGTGCACCTCTGCTAGTGCAGGGGTGCCCTCACACACAGGTACTTTGCACCTAGTCTTCCGGGTTGAAAGGCCTGACATAAAGGTGACTTATAAGTGACCTGGTGCAGTGTAAATGGCTGTGAAATGGTGCATACACCATTTCACACAGGCTGCAATGGCAGTCCTCTAGAAGCCTTTGATGGGCTCCCTATGGGTGGCAAAAGTAATGCTGCATCCCATAGGGATCCCCTGGTACCCCAATGCCCATGGTACCTAAGTACCATATACTAGAGACTTATAAGGGGGCACCAATATGCCAATTTTGGATGAAATACTAAGTTACCAGTATTTAGTGACAAATTAGAGAGTAGAGCGAGCATAAGCATTGGGGTCCTTTTTAGCCGGATCCCAGTGACACAGTCAAACACACTGATGTCAGGCAGAAATTGGGGGTAACATGCCAAAAACAGGGTACTTTCCTACAGGTAAATAAATGTGCACCAGATCCCTGAGGAGAAATGGGGAGCTGGCTTTTCAAGGCATATTTATGCTGATTGTAGAGCGACATTACTTGCCTTAAAGAATGGGGACAGGCTGACGTATCCCACCATGAAGGAGACTCTTGTCAAGAGATATGAATTTACCCTGGAAGAGTGCAGGTTGAGATTCAGAGGCAATCAGGAACTGTCTCACCAGCTCTGGAGGGATGTTGGTTACTTGTGAAATGTACTAGATGGTTGGGTGAAGGGTTGGGAGTTAAACACTTATGAGTGGCTGTACAATTTGATTAGCAGAGTGCACATTTCAGTCACTGTTTTCCAGAGGTACACCAGCACCCAGTTGATTGACAGCTCTCTGATCCCAGGGAGCATGCAAAGGAGGCAGATTTCTAGCTTTGTACCAGTGTGTCTGTGAAGGCGCTGATGAATAATACAAATGAGGGGACGCCAATTGGGTGAAGTGGAGGCATGCAGTGACCCAGACAGCTATACATATGGTGAGGGGTCCCATGACCCTTTTAAGGGTAGGAGGGAGGGTTTTAATGGGCAGAAGACAAGGGTTGCCTATTTCCATCAGTGCTTGGGTTGCACCCACAGGGGGCACAGGCAGGGTAACTTGGTCTGTACTAAGAGACTATGCATTGATGGGAGCTGCAGTGTGATGAGAGCTAGGTGGGGTGACTGCCACAGGTGTCCAACAAGTTCTGTTTTTAGGGGGTGCCACTCCACAGCAGAGGGTACAGAGTCCCAAATGGAGGGGCAGGAGGTGGAGACAGTCCACTGTGAGAGAACCAGTGGATCAGGGGTTGCCAGCTCTCAGAAAAGAGCACCACAAGACTGACCCTTCTGACCAGGAAGGGCTCGATGTGCTGTCTTAGGAAAAGAAGGTTGGAGACCTATGCCAGGCAGACACTTGCATGACACAGAGTGTGGCACCCTTGAGGGGGCTAGTGGTTGCCCCTTGGAAGTCCTGGCTCACCAAGCACATGTTCAGCCTATGGGTACAGACCCTATGTCAGATGGCCAGTCTCAGGATACTACCCGTTAACAATTAGGAGGTAGAGTGGAAAAAGCATGCAAGTCACCTGGGGCTACTGCCCCCTGTTCTGAAAAACCAAAGAGGTCAGAGAGTCTTGGATGGCCTGGGGCCTGGCTCTGGATGCTACCAGCTGTCAGTAGCCTCTGTTGGACAAAGTTTTCCTTGGGTTGGAGACAGAAGTCTGATCCAAGGGGTAGCATAGGTTGTATCATTTTGTTGGCCGTGGTGGTACTTTCTGCCTACTGGAATGCATCTGTGAGCAAGTTAAGGTTAAGTGCTACAGGGATTGGGTCCACAGATGAGGAGAAAGGTTCCCATGGGTCTGTTCAGTTGCTCAGGGGAGTGTAGACAGAGGGGCTAACTGAATTCAGAGAGGCATGGAACAGACAAGTGCCCCTGGAGTGAGGGCCATTGTCCATGTTCTATTGCCTAAGCAGGGAAGCCCATCAAGGTATTGATTAGTATACCCTGGCTTTGGTCTGGGGGGTTGTGTTGGATCTAGCCCTTTCTGCAGGGTCCCCTCCAAACTTTTTGCTTTCCTCCTCCTATTTTTGATGAATTTGCTTTTATTGGCTTTAGGAGTCTGTGCACTTTGCCACTGCTTATCAGTGCTAAAGTGCTTGTGCTGTCTCCTGACAAAATTGCCTAGTTCCTACCCATCAAAACTACAAAGGAGAGCCCCTTTTATTTTTGGCTCCAGAGTTTTGGCCTTCCTTCTTTGTTTCCATGGGATTGAGCTTACCCAGCCCAGGTGCAGTGTGAACAATTAATTAGCACCTGCAGATTTCTTCCCCACCCCATTCATTCCCACAAACTGAGCCTCCAAGCACTGTCAAGTGGCTCTTTTGTGTAGTGAGACCATTATCCTCATCCTCAGAGGAATTAACTTGGCCTAGCGGGGTTTCGAAGGTCTGCCATCCGATTATTGCTAAGCCAGGAAAATATGATGGCTCTTCAAGTGTCATATGAAGTTTGATGACTGTGGATATGCACTCCGTGTACCTTTTTAACCTACAATTGAATCCTGACAGGTCTCTCCAGGCCTAAATCTGGCGAAACTGGGCAGTGCTGCAGATTTCGCCCATAAGGTGTAATAAAGTAAGCACACAGCCTTTTCAATAATCACATTGGATGTACAATATGTACGTCCACTCACTTTATAAGTCCTACACCAGGGTAGCAGGCAACCCCTTCTGTGACAGGCCACCTGTTAGCAAATACTGGGCTTAAATGCTTGTATCACACAAGCACACTTCTATGTGCTCATGTATTTGCATGTACTCATCCCATCAACCTAGAAACTTTTACAATGGCTGCGCAGTGGCCTTATCTTAAAAAATGGACACTGTTAGCTCTTTCTATCCATTTCCTCAAAGCTTACCACCAGTAAATTCAGTGAAACCCAGTTAGTCAAACCCGGTGTGGTCAATAAGTGAAAAGTACAGGGTATTAATGAGTATTAATGAGTGGAATGCATTTGCTACAGGTAGACTATTCCCTGATCTTTTAAATTAAGGTACAATCAGAACTATAATGTAAAAAAGGCTCTCCGAGCTCTACTTATTTCTGAAGTTTCCAATCATAGGCCTCCCTCAAGCTGCTCAGTAGTACATGAAGAGTTAAAGGCAGGACATCAGCAACTTGCTTGCTTCTCATGCAATGCAGAAAGCCAACTTACTGAGCTGCGGTGTATGAAAGGGAGAGAACAAAAATATGTCATATCTACTTAGATATGGCACACTTCTGCTCTCATAGCTCTGGTGCAATTCATGCAACCTACTTCCAATGCATGCATCCTAGCATCATGGTGCAAGATTGATTTGTGCAGTCAGGGTTACCTTCCTGCACAAAATAAACCTTGGAGGCATATTTTTCTTTCTATGTGTGCTGTTGAATGCAGCACATACAGAAATAGTAAGGGCCTGATTTATACTTTTTTAGCGCTGCATTTGCCTCATCAAAAACGGCACAAACTTACAAAATTAAATTATATTTTGTACGTTTGTGCCGCTTTTGCGTCACAAAATGAAGCAAACGTCCCGCTAAAAAAGTATACATCAGGCCCTAAGTAACAAGAAGAAAAGAAGATATCATTCTTGATTACACTAGCCTCGCATAGGTGCATCATATTGGCACATACCCATATTTGTTGTCTTTAGTAAATCTAGATTTGTGTTAAAATCCATGGGTGAATGCATGGGCATCCATGTTCCACCCAGGGGTGTCTCCCTGGCGCAAAGCAACACAAGGCAGCGCTATGCGCTGTATTGCCTTTGCTGTTTCTTTACTAAGCCACGGAAATCGAGCATTGCATGGCTTAGCAAATGCCGACATACATTTTGTCTTGGGCTGCATTAAAAAGAGTGACACCACCCAGATGCAAAATGTTTGTAAATCTTGGCCCAGAATGTCTGGACAGTGTATAACTTCTAACTCATGGTTGAAGAAACTGCCAATTTCCCTTAGTGAAATGCTGAGTAAATGTCTCTGGGCCTGAACGATATATCACCTTGTTCAGGGGGTTCTCTACGAAAGCATCTGGCATAAAGTTACTTAGGTCAACGTGATGACATGATAAAAACAAAACATCATATAAAACACAAGTTCAGGTCACATACTAAACACACACGCAGCTATATTAAAAAGAGAAGCTCCCCAACACGGCTTCAAGTCGAAGTATGGTATCACAATATTTTCCCTATTGAGAACGTACTTCCACTGCAATCCTACGGAGCATAAAGGTGTTCCCTCTTCCTTTTCACCCCTGCCGTTGAAAAGTAAAGTTGCCTAGGACTAGGAAATTACCTGAAAATGTGTTGATGAATACCGAAAAACCTATGAGTTTGTAGGTGTACTCCACCTTTTCTAGATGGATACACCAAGAAACAGCTATGTATCTAACTCTGAATTAGAAAAAGCAGAAATCCAACCAAGCAGACACATTTCTATATGAAGAAATGATAGTTACAAGAAAAACATCCGTCATTCTTATTTTTGTGTGTTTGTTCCCGCCCAAATGTGTTGTTTTAATGCACCTAATTCAAGATTAAGGGCCGTATTATGATTTCGTTTCGGCGCTGCACCAGCACAGAAGAGATCGGAGTAGTTGTTTTGACCATCTTCAGTGCGTAAATTAACTCAAAATATCACAGAGTCAATGTACGTTTTTTTGACTGCAGAGCTTGTAAATAAAGAAAAACAATACTGTCCTGTTTTTCTAGGCTTTGCATTCAGCAAAACATGCATTAACGCCCTTATTGTAAGTGTAGGGCTAAATTTCGATATATGTGCAAATGCTTGTTTGCAGAGGGTTTGGAATTCCGAGTTGTGTGATAATAATCAAATCCTTGCTGTTTCCCCGTGCTAGATTATTGGGGCTACACTCAGAGATAATTCTAGTTAATGTATGCGCTCAAGACACCAAGAAAGAAGCACAATGATCATTTTTGAACGGATGAAGTGCAGGAAACGCCATTATGGAAAAGCTTTAGGAGTCTAGTCCTGAGAGGGAAAATTAACAGGAGGAAAATGCATCCTTGAAATTTAATGTGACGTTTCCAAACTGCTTAAAATAGAGAAGCACAGTTTAAACGTGGATACATAATACCATACATCTGAAAAGTCGAGGTACTTTTTATTTGAACCTTTCCATTCCTTTCATTTAAGCATTCCTAGACCTTCATGTCATTCAATTTAGTTTTCCAATTAGTTGCGCTATGTGTTAACCAAGAAACAATATAATTACACACTTAAGGAAAGGTGGTTGAAGAGGAAATCTGTTTCCACAATTGTCATTTAAAATGTCAAAATATTGAAATATCAGCTCATAACCTTTTTCACAGCATAAACAAATCCATATATTTTCTTCTTTTAGTAGAACTGGTAGGGAGTTTTTTTCTACACAACAAATATCTTTCTTTCCTTACTGAGCAGATGGTGCATAGGACAGAAATAGCTTATTATCAGATCATTCTCACTGACAATGTTTATCTGCACTTCACTTGTCATCAAACTGTTCTCAATCAAAAATTCTTAATGTTTTCATACTTTTGGTTTTTCGTACATTATCTGTAGCGCACATAGGGGGTGATTCTGACCTTGGCGGTCTTTTCGCAAGACCGCTGAGTTACCGCCGCGGTAAAGACCGCCGACCGCGGCGGTATGCCGCGGCGCGTATTCCGACCGCTGGGAGCGTTCCGCCGGAATACCGCCAGCAGCCACACTGGCGGTCGGCGGGAAAGTGGAGACTGGTCAACCTCCACCGCCACGCCAGCAGAACACCGCCCACAGAATTACGACCCACATTTCTGTGTGGCGGTCTTCTGTTGGCGGTCTTCTGTTGGCGGTCACCTCCCTATGGCTCCCGTCGCCTCCCGGAGGACCAACGCACAAGGTAAGTTGATCGTCCGTGAGGGGAGGGGGTGGGGGGTTGTTGTGTGATGTGTGCGTGCATGGGGGTGTGTAGAGGGGGTGTGTGAGTGCGTGCATGTGGGCGGGGGGTGCTGCTGTGCCTTTGGGCAATGTGTGTAGTTCGGCGGGTGCGCATGTCGGCATGTATGTGTGCGGGTATGTGCCCCCGTTGTGTATGTGTGTGTGTAGGGGGTGTGCATATGTGCATGTTGGGGGTGCGTGCATGTCGGGGTGCGTGTATGTGCATGTCGGGGTGGGGGGGCAGGGGGTTCGTACCACCTCTGGGGGGTGGCAGGGGGGTGGAGGGTGTGGGGGGAGGACTCGTGGGGGGCAGTGGGGGGTGGGGGAGACCCCTATCAGTGCCAGGGAAGGAATTCCCTGGCCCCGATAGTGCCTACCGCCATGGTTCGCATGGCGGTTCCCGACCGCCAAAAACCGCGGCGGTAAGCAGGGTCATGATACGGTTGGCGGTCTTGGGTCGACCGCCGGGCCGGAGTGTGCGAACTCCAGCCCGTCGGTCATGACCGCCGTGGCGGTCGGAGTGGGGAAGTGGCGGTCGATCGCGGCGGTGACCGCCGCGGTCAGAATGCCATTTTTTGGACCGCCGGTCTGTTCGCGGTCCGACCGCCGCCTCTCCGCCGACCGCCAAGGTAAGAATCAGGCCCATAGTGCTTTCCGAGATTGCCCGTGATTGGCTGCCTAAGCGTTATATGAAGTCGACTGGATTCTTCTAATTTTATCTTGTACTGATGAGCTCTCAATGTGTATGTTTAAGAGATATACAGCCCAATATTTAAGAAAAAGTTGCTTATCAGCTATGATGCTCCACTTTTCATGCACCCTATCGCCACCTAAAGATGGCATAGTTGCACCATATTTATAATACAGCACACTTTAGCGGTCATTAGCACACTAGCATCAACATTTATGACACTATTGTGGTGCTTTGATACACTAGTGCTAAAAATGTTGATGCTAGTGTAGCAAAGTGCAAGGAGGTTACTATGGAAGCATAATTTTAATGCTTGCTCTGAGCAGGCGTTAAAAATTATGACAAAAACTGGTGCAGTAAAACTTTTTCAATTTCTCGGTGTCATTTTTGCAGGCTTCCTAGCACCGGAATGCTCCCCTTGCAGACAATATGCCTGGTGCAGGCATAATGTTGCAGAAGGGGTTTCAAAGTGGGACAATGCATGCATTGCTCCACTTTGTAAATAGGCCGTGGCAGAAAATCAAGTTTAGCGGCGCCTTAGCTTGAAAAAAATGACACTTTGGCAGTTCTAAGGTGGTACTAGGGGCTCTTAAACATGCCCCACAGTTTTGTTGCCTATAAAGGAAAAAAGATCGATTGATTCTGACATTTAATTGAAATTCAAGGGGCATGGTGATTTAAAAAACTAATGAAAGTCAATAGGCTTTTTTTTTTTTCTCTTCCACCAAATGTTGCTCTCTGTGGTTGTATCTTGCCACCCCAGGAAGGTCTGTCTATGGTAGATGAGAAAACTGCAATATTATAGAACTTATGGGACGAAGTGAATGGAATGCCTAAATGTTGCAGAAGGAATCAAACTGTCCAAGCAGCGCCTGTCTAAAATGGTTGCAGTCAAATTGGTTTGTTTCCTACTTTTTCAATTTTAAAGAGACTGTTCCGTTTGCACATGATCTTTGTTACATGACTTTGATGCTAACTATTTTCAGAGCTCAGACCCACTCTGCATAGGAATCACTCTACGCAAGCTACGAATGAATCACCACACACCTCCTGAAGAGACTTCAGCCCATACAGACTTCAGCATCCAGACTTATTCTCGACCTCCTCAAATGAACCCACACCAACCCCGCATCATGAAGTACTTGGCTCCCCATTCAGAAGAGATGTCAGTTCAAGATGCTCATCTGAACCTACATGGCTCTTCACAACCAAGGACCAACATACATCAACCACCGCCTCAACTTCCACCAACCTTCCAGACTCCTGCCCTTCACATCCCTTTACCTCTCACACACCCCCTGCATTTGCCAAAGCAACAGTAGAGGACACTCCTTCACTAATCCCACAGCAAAATCCTGGTACAGCCTCCCCTTCACCTACGGACCTCGTCCTCTCTTCTGCAATTCAGGAAATGACTCAAGACCTGGCTGTTCAGCCAAACCCCTTACCAGCTATGTTTTCAGCACCTGGATACCCTCACAGGTGAGTAGTCACACTTTTTTAATACTGTTCAATTGACTGATTGACCCATGGCTGAGCTCTGGCTCAGCTCTTCCTGTTAATTTGTTGCAGCCTCAGCCACTCTATTAGGGTAGAGGACAGTTTGTGATCACAGGGTCATTACAATCCAGTGCTTCTGCATCTGGTGGTATGACACAAACAAATGTCAGTGATGTGCCACAGGCACTGTGGCCTACAATGATAAAGCACATCATCAGCTACATATAGTTTATACAAAAAGATTGTTTAGCCCATATGAACAGAAACTAACATGCATTCAGCCTAGCACTACATATTTTCTGACCACATGATGACATACACGATGAATCAGGGCCACCACACAACAAGGAACAAGTCCAATGGAGTCTTCTAAACTTCCATCCTATAGCTGTGCAAGCTGTCTTGGCACAGGTCTTGTACACCCAAAGTTTGTGACCTACATTACAAGGAACAATCCATGTCCACTTTTTATGTCTGAACAGCATCATAATCCTGCTAATGTCACAACTTGGAAATGCCCCAATGAAGAAGCCATGGTGAAGGTACCTGAACAAGTGCAAAAACAAGTACATATGCCACAATTAACCTAGCAAACATCTGGAGAACGCAGTCCATGTATTAAATCTCACAAACAAAGCAACATCTCCAAAATGTGATTAGGTCAAAAGCTTCCTCACCAGACACTCTTTGCCAGTATTTGCCAGAGCTTCAGCTTCCAAACTTTCCGAACAAGTATACTCCTCACATCATCACCACAAGAGTTCATTGTACAGTCAAAGTCATGACATCTCATGACATACTTACGTTCATGAGAAGCAGCTGTTGATGAGATCTTGTTGCAAGTCAGCTCCTTCCTGTTCACCACTATCATCTTCCTTTGGCATTTCCGGATTCTCACCCGGTGACACTGTATGCTCCCCTTCCTCTGGGATTTAAAGGATGTTCATTCACCGAGTGATGTTATGGAGCATTCAGCACACCAGAGTGATTTGACACTCCTTCACGGGTGAGTAGAGGAGGGCTCTGCCAGTCTTGCCCAGATGGCAAAATCTGGCCTTCTGGAGCCCAAAAGCCTGCTCAACTGGCAGCACTGTTCTTACATGGGTCTCAATGAGGTGGACTTCCCCTGATGTCATTGAATTATTCAGCAGTGTTAACAACCAAGGAGAGTTGGGCTATGCTGAGTCTCCTGTTTTGTAATGAGACATAAGTGCCACAATGAGTCACACACTTCCTGATTGTTGCACCTGACATATCATACAGAAGATTGAAATGACCCTGCGTCCAGGAAGTGTATTACTGCCATGAGTCTCAGCAATGGGTGGTATGCATGTTGGAGAAATGTTTTAAGGCATGTGATCTGGCTCCAACTGATGACATAGATTTTGGATTGTTTCCCCTTTTCAAACAGAAATGCTTTGTTATTTGACTTTCTTCTAGGGTCTGGAGGTCTGGAAATGGAGGGTAGACTGGAGGTTGTCACATCCTCCCTCTCTCAGGATACCTATTTGTGGAACTAAATGAGTTGGAGCATTAGCCACTGTGTCCAGACCAACATACCTGATGAGTAAAACGAAAGTCATGTGACAAAACATTACTGACTGAAAATACAATACACCAATTACACATCAAAATTGTCAAATACTCAAGGTCCAGCTACGATCACCATGGTTGTTTAGACATGTGTCTATGGCATATATGTGCACATAACACACATATCTGCTCCTCTTGTGGCCCTTGATATTGTAAAGTATGTTCTGACCACCACAAATACCATCACTGTGGTTATATGGCATCTGATCTGTGACCAGCACCGCTCTACACTGATGATTGTGTAGGAGAATCTACAAACCAAGGGAGCTTTAGATCTGGGGAAATGTTGATTCACATTAATAGATGTTGTGATGCATTTAACAGTCACCAAACCAGTAGTTTCAACTGCCAAAATGGCAGATGCCTGACCTCGTTCATTGGACTTTAGGAACCTGCCACCCTCGGCAGAAGTCAACCGCACAGTGAACAGTTTCAACCACGGTGAACACAGCCATAGTCTAACATCGTTGACTGTGACAGTCGTGGACCAATGGCTGTTCCCATCAATGGTGATGACTGCATACATGGCATACATGTACGCCGTGGTTTGGAAAATAACTCACTTGCATCCTGACACTACTGCCATCAACACCTCCACCCCTTCAGCTGCTGTGTGTGCTGCCTCTGGGAGCAATCATGACAAGCCAAGTAGGTTAATGGGCCCCTGTCTTCTCTCCAGAGCAGCTGGAGAAACTTGCTGAAGAGGTCCACTCTATGGTTCACTAGAGGAGCAGGTAACTATCTCACATACATATTTGACTATGTTCAAAACCATCCTCTCCTTCCTCACAGGCCAAGATGTGCCTCTCAGTCCCAGTGAGTAATAAGGGTGCCTGTTGTCACAATCTGTGTTCCATACATAAGATGTGCAGATTGTGGATTGTAGAGCCCTGTATTATGAGTATTTCAAATGACCATTGTGTTGTGTAATGTGTGATGAGCATTAGATCTTCCTTGTGTTGCATTCATATATCTATGCAAGTAAACTTTACAGCCAAACAATGATATATCTGATGATCTCGTGATTGTAAATAACACAGTAAATGCATTTGCATTACAGCATAAGCTGTGTATGTATATTGTTTGAATCAGTTGAGGATGTTGTTAGCAATGTGTGAAGTCCCACAAATCAATCAGCCCAGATCAGGCTTTAGCAAACAGTGGTTTGAAACCACGTAAAACTCACTGAGCTCTTCAGAGTGCCACACAACCCTGAACTCACATATTGGATGGCCCCAGGATTTCCTATCATGCATGGAAGTGTTGGAATTGTGATGTTCATATAGGTTCTGTATGCTCAGCCTGCAGACACCAAGGCTGGCAAAAGACTTTTCACAGTATGGGGCATAGCCCAGGCTGGTGCACAGTAACTGTGGCTATGACACTGAGGCATTGGGCCCACTCCCTGTAGACCTGCAGATCCTTGGATGTGGCCAAAATGAGTCTTCAGAAGCAAGATTTGGCCTGAATGTGTTTAGATTGACTACATTAGGAGTGGGGACTAAGGTAACTACTTAACTTGGTATTTATTTCCATTGACCCTCATTGTCAATGTGTCATTGCCTAATGACAGGCCCCTTTCTCCCACATATCTGTTGTCAACCTTTCCAGACATCATGTTTGTACACTAAAGGCCTGTTACACAAGTGACAATCCCACAGTGCAGGTAGTTGGTTAATGCAGGGGAGATTATGACATGTGAATCACTAGCGTTGTTACATGAAACAGATCAAACATACCTTGATATGTTGAATGTCATCTCTGTAGGAGCGCCATATATGGTAAGAGGTGTTTCCTGTGAAACCAGTACATACAACACAAATCCATTAAGAAGTGGTATGAGATTCCTTTATGTAGACCACATTTCCACACATCTGAAGAGAAGAAGCTTTAAGTGACACCCATGCCAGCTCTTTCATTGTCACCTAAGTCTTACAGTGTAGTCTGTACCATGTTTGTTGCCTGTATGGACTACATGTAGAGATTGAATGTGCCTGGTTGTAAAGGTGTCCGTACAGTCATGCACAAGCAGTTTGCCCTTCCGAAGGTCACAATGGTGTGTAGTGTTTCCTAGTGGCTCACATCACAGTATATGTTGCTTGGCCCTGGGCTAAATGATGTCAGTGGGCTTGCTTAGTAAGTGTAGGCCATAACCTGGTTTGTTGTGTCATCTGCAGATGACTCCAAAAGTGTGTATTTATGTCCTTGCACTTATCACTGTGTGTGGTTTACACATGTTGTATATTGACAATTACAAAATGCATATGCTAGGTATTTCCTGAATTTGGTTAAATAACCAGTTCCACTAAAAAAGTGCAGTTGTGAACTCTTCATTTGTCAATTGCATCCACACAGGTCAACACACATCAGAAGCAATGGATTTGGAGAGTCATCACTCGGAAGGTGCGGATCCTGGGAGTCAATTGCCAGCAGAACATCCACTGTCAAAAAAGATGGGAGGACCTGAGATGTTGGGCCCGGAAGATAAGGAAGTCCAGCTGGGGCTGTCCTCCCAGTGTGGACAGGGCACACACTGGGGCCTACTGGTGGTGGCCCACTCCAAGCTTGATGGGCATTTTAGGGAAGCACAGCAGCTGAAAGGGAAGAAGTCCTGTGCAGATTCATACCTTACATTGCCAGGGATATGTGATACAGACAGCCGTCTCCCCATGAATATTGTAGATGGCCAATGTGCGATACACAAGATGAGTTATTGTTTGTGTAGGTATGGTAGTTGGTACGTCCTGATGTGTCTTGCCCCTTGTCCTAATGACCAGGTATACAACAGAGTACAGTCAACTACCAATATACGCTCTTGAGCAGACACATGGATGAGTGCATTGATCAACCATCTGAAGTTGTTTCATGTTGTAGATGTCATTTATATCCCAACAGTCCACTTGGCTTCAATGTGTCAGCCCCAACATCAAACAACATGAGGTAATAGATCACTGTACTCAGCCGCGTGTCTGCTCAAGGGAGTATATTGGCATCTGTACCCAACAGGCCATTTGTCTTCAGTGCGTCAAGAGTTCTGGTGCCACACTTCTGTCTTTCATGTGATGGTGGATATCATGCATGTGACATAGCATACATTGTCCTTTGTGTACAGTCACTGAGCAATACTTTCCGCTGGTAAGTAGGGAATGTACAGGTAAATGATGTGGGTAACATCACTGTTTTCATCAGTATTTGTGCCTACAAGTTTGCATGTGTACCTTGCACTTTAGTAGTCTCATTTCCACTACTGTTTCATACATGATCTACTCACCTTCATGGGATGATGTCTGATTCTACCACATACCTGTGCATGCCAAAATCTCTTGGAAAGTAGTTTTATATGATGGGTATACAGTTCATGTGGTGTCACTGCCAGGAGTGTGTCAACATTGTTTCTTAGGTCACACATTTCCTAACCCGTTACTCCATGTCATTTATCATAAAAAATTGCAGAAGTAATGAAAGGCATGACATGTAGACCTACAGTACTTACTCACAATGAGTATTTCCATGCCATTTAGTTGAATCATTTGGCTAAGTGTTTGCACATGTCAATGGTTAAACGTTCATTACCTGACTGTTGACATGCATCAGGGAATGACATACATAAATGTTGGAATCATATGTGAGTGTCCAATAGAATCCAATGGAATCTGTTTTTGCATGTCAGACAGGTACAGAGATGTGCATACCCATTGAGAAAAATGTTAAAGGCCCTCTTCAGATATTGGAGATTCCCTAAGCCACAGCAATATTCAGTGGACTGTTGCCTGCTAAAAGGGTGTTCTCAGCAGTACCAATTGAAACAGCTGATTTCCCTAGGTCTATCTGGTTCAATGTGTTGTGGCTATGTGGACAAATCTCCTAGACATTTTGGCCAGGTTGTCTCCAGTGTACTTTTCTGTGAAAGATAAGTTATCTAGCAAAGCAACAGCAGTACAACTTTAATTACACTGTTTAGACAATGTACACATTGTGAAGTTTCCAGTGGTGAGTTTTTACAGTGTGACATGGGTGTTTCCATGTCACCTTATTTGGACTACAGTACTTTTGACTGCAACATGGCCGGGTTATTTCTCCATCATTTCATCATGATGTGGTGTTGTGTATATGGACATTTTCCGATTGTAGGACATTGTGCAGAATCTGTGGGAAAGTCCTTGGCATTGCCATTATATTTGATGGCAACAGGTTAGTGAGGGGTGCTAAAAGAGCAAAACCATTCAAGGTGACAAGGTCTCCTACTTGAGATTGGGCAACTTCGTCAGGCATACTGTATGCAAAGGGGGCATTCCCCCATTAAGAGGGACTAAAAATATGGTACAAGGAAATCCAAGAGATTTCCTTACAACATTTTTTCGCCACTTGTAACGCCTGCTCAGGGCAGTCGTTGAAAGGAGGCTTTGATTTGTTACAATGGGCCTCTGGTTGCTTTGCAGGGTTAGCGTCAGAATTTTTGATGCTAATTCTGCAAAGCGCTGGACTAGTGTAAAAAATTCTGACGCCAGACCCCTAACTACCGCCATGGTGTGCAGTAATTTAAATATGGCGCACACATATTGGCTTTAGGGGGCGCTAAGGGGCTCAAGAAAAGTGGTGCTGCACTGTATGCAGCACCATTTTTCTTAAATATGCCCCTAAATGTTCACATTAATTATTCCCAGTCCAACATAATTATAGTTTTTGAAGGTTTTTAACACTAATTTAACTCTAAAGATAATACAATATATGTTTAACACTCATTGCAAGTATTTTATATATGTATTTTATAAAAACAAATGAAATGATGAAATGAAATGCTGAAAATCTAGAAAAAAACTGTTAAACATTAATAATAAATCACGTAAAAACACATATACAATTATTATTTATTAAATGTAATTATTATATAGTGATTTTCCACCGCACATAGTAAGAAATAGCACCTTAAAAAACACAACAAATAATTAGGAATATAAAAAAAAAATCATTAATGTAAAAACAAAATTATACAAAACTGAAAAGGTAAAAAATATATATTTATTTGAAAAAAATAACAAAATAGTATACCTACACCTTTAAAATGTATAATGAATAGTTTTTTCTCCTGCAATACACTGACAAGACAAATTAACCAATTAAACACCTGAATTATATAAAAACCTTTATAGTTAAAACAAATGAGACCAAAAAGCTATAATTTATTAATTGATATAGTTTACAAATGCATAATCTTATATGCCCAATGCATAGAATTATAAGTAAGAATTTATTCAACAATTAAAATGTTTTACAAAAAAGAAATATTAAAACATGGTTAAGTAAAAAGTTCACTGGACAATAGAATAAGTAAATAAAGTTAACATTAAATGGTAAAAAATGCAACCAAAATATATTTAAATACTCACACTATTAATCCTTTTTTAACAAAGTTACTCAAATTCGAACATTAAAAATAATTTCAACATACATTCACTTTTTATTTATTATTAAATTATAAATCAAATAATTTAACAAGCTGTAAGGTTCCTTACATCATGTTATACAATCAAATTAATGCCTCATAAAAATGCAGTTATCCCACTCCATCTCTATACTAGTGGTACCAGGTTTTCAACCTGCCACCTGAAGGAATCGGATTTATCAGCAAACACTTTCTCTCGAAAGCAGGCTGAACCTAAAGCTAATTTATAAAACACATATAACCAATGACATTCTACTGACTTGATGACTGTTTTCAATTTTACAATAGTGTCAATTTAGTAATTCCAGCCAACACATGATACCTGAATATCCTTGATACCTTCCCTTTCACAAATGACCATATCACTCAAATGAATGGATTGGATGCTGCCATAAAACTCATGTTCAAACCATAAGTATGTGTTACAAAAATCTCTTTCATTATTAACATGCTCAGCAAGTTGAACCTCAAAACTAATGCAACTTCACAGTTTTTGCAGCATAATTACTGCTCACAGCCATTCACATTTCCATAGTCTCACAATTTAAACCACCATTAAATATCTAAACTTAACAAAGAGCCTTGATCTCAGCAGGTGTGCTGATGCTATATGACTTCCCATAGTGCATTACATGTAAGTAAAGACTTTACAACTTACTCTAAAATTAGTGACTATTTTGGATCCAATCACGCACTATTCTTCTATATTTACTTATTCTAAGTACTTCGGATGCTGCCTAAACAGACCGACAAGAATGTATTTTGTCAAGGCCTGAATATTGTAATGCACTGTACTTAGGACTGCTGATTACAGGCATAACTCATTTACATAAAAATTCTAAACTGGGCTGTGAGTCTGCTCATACGGGTAAAATGCAATGAGTTGGTCTCTCCAATACCGAAAGCCTTACATTGGCTGTCAGGTGATACAAGAATTCAGGGCCATATTTATACTTTTCGACGCACAACTGCGCCAACGCAGTTGTGCGTCAAAAAATGTAACGCCGGCTAACGCCATTCTGAAGCGCCATGCGGGCGCCGTATTTATTCAATGACGTTAGCCGGCGTTAGCCGGTGCTGCGGATTGGTGTGCGTAAAAAAAAATTACTTACACCAGGCAGCGCCGGCGTAGGGGAAAATGGAGTTTGGGCGTCAAAAAATGGGGCAAGTCAAGCTGAGGCAAATTTTTCGCCTCAACCCGATTTGTGTCATTTTTTTTCACTCCCAACCCCCATTGGTATGACTCCTGTCTTAGCAAAGACAGGAGTCATGCCCCCTTGCCCAATGGCCATGCCCAGGGGGGTTATGTCCCCTGGGCATGGTCATTGGGCATAGTGGCATGTAGGGGGGCACAAATCAGACCCCCCTATGCCACAAAAAAAAACAAAAAAAACACTTACCTGAACTTACATTAATGTCCCTGGGATGGGTCCCTCCAGCCTTGGGTGTCCTCCTGGGGTGGGCAAGGGTGACAGTGGGTGTCCCTGGGGGCATGGGAGGGCACCTCTGGGCTCCTTCAGAGCCCACAGGTCCCTTAACGCCTGCCTTTTGCAGGCGCTAAAAAACGGCACAAAAGCGGCCGTACGTCATTTTTTTTGACCCGCCCACTCCCGGGCGTGAATTTTGCCCGGGAGTATAAATACGACGCACATGCCTCGGAGTCAATTTTTTAGACGTGAACGCCTACCTTGCATCTCATTAACGCAAAGTAGGTGTCCACGCAAAAAAATGACGCAAACTCCATGGACTTTGGCGCTAGACGCGTCTAACGCCAAAGTATAAATATGGAGTTAGTTTTGCGTCGGAATTGCGTCAAAAAAACAACTCAATTCCGGCGCAAACAGAGTATAAATATGCCCCTTAGTGCATTGTCTTCCTTGATCTGTATCTAGTGACCTCCAACAGCCAATAGTGCCTCATTCTACCCAATCACTGCTGGGGTCCAACAACATTTTAAATGATCTTGATATTGAGAGTGGAGTTTCCGCTCCTTTTGCATCTGATGTAATTACATACCTTTCCATTCTACTGAAACTATGTGTATAGTAAAAATACAGGGGCTTTCAGCCAGCCCTTTTCATGTATGTAAATGTGTTATTCACATTTTATTTCCACTCCCTCTAGTATAAAGCATGGGGCTAACGGTCATCCCATTTCAGACATTGAATAACTTGACTGTAAGTGACAGCATTCTGCCTTTTTTTAAGGAGCACATCAACAAACATAGTGGTTCCCTTCAATGCTAAATCCAAATTTGTTTGGAAAGCAAAGAGGAAAAACTTTAAAGAATCTCAGCCTATCTGAGGCATATTCACCAGTAGATGAGCAAATGTTCGCTGACTTACAACAATGATAAACAGGATATTCTGTTTATTGGGATAACAAAGTGCGTAACATGAGCTAGTGGTTGAGGGTGGGGGCCAACAACATTAATTTGTCCTCATCAGATATTGACCCAGTGCAGTAGACAGAAAAATACAAACAGGAAACAAGAAGAAAGAGAAAGAAAAACTGTGAAAAGGGAATAAAGCAGCGATAAAAATGGACCTAGTAGGGTGCTATCAAGGAGAAGAAAGGAATGCCAGGTTGTGAATATAAGAGGCTTAAAGTGAAATGAAGATTACAAAGCCTTGGTATTCAGCTCCCCTCTGGATTTAGGCGTCTGAGCTACACTTTGGGCCCTGGCACTAATTGTTTTACAAATTAAGTACTGTGGTGACAGCTGGGAATTCAATCTGGCAATCTGGTCTCTCCAACTGAGAACAGCTCCAATTAATAATTTAAATACTGGATGTGTATTTTCACCAGGATGGCATTTCTTTACAATAAATCTCAATCATTATTAAAAGTGCCAATTTGTGGGTGATTATTTGGGAAATGGGTCTCCCACTGCTTCTAACAAAGCACTTATTTGAACTTAAATTATAACTAGTTCTATACTAGCTTTTTCCGTAGAGGGCCTGATTCTCCGTCAGGCAGAGCAAAAACGTTTTGTAGGTTTATCCACATTCACTTTTTCTGGGTGTGGGAGAAGCATTCCAAACAGGGATCTTACAGTGCTCCCCCTTGTAGAAAAATGTATCTCCTTCATTCCCCTGATTGCTTGATGGAAAAGGAACAGGGTATAAGGAAAGCAGATCTCTGCTGTATTTCCACCTTTTATCTGGCAGCCTCATGCATATTGTAAAAGTGAATGTTCATGAATAGAAGCAATGTAAAGGTTGGTCCACCATAGTTTGGGAAAGAAGATTCAGGAATAAACTCCTATGATAGGCATTTGTCACCCTCAAAAACACTATAGGGCAGACACACTATTTACAACTAGGTTGAACTATATAAACAATAACTAAGGGCAATGATGAAGAAACCATATATCAGTTCAATCCCAGGAAAGGGCCATTTTAGAGATATTTATCTGATCTAGATGTTTTATCATTGCAAATCTTTGGTTCAGTGTGTATCACGTGCCATTGTAAGTACTGCTGAGCTCCAGGAAGAAGACATAATGGTGCTGTTAAAGGATTCTTAAAAAATAATTAACGAATGGCAGAAATATAATAGGAGACTTGCACTACTGCAACATTCTCGGTCAGGCATTTGGCTTATTTATTAAATTTGTACTGACTACCATAGTTTAAGGTTAAAGTCCTGGGGTTGTTTCTGAATGTAGCCGAAGATCCTAGCAATGGGGGGAATAAAAGATGCATATGCACTGTATGACAAATGGCATGTGGTGGTCGGGGCTTTGCAGGGCAGTCTCACGTGTTACCTGTGTCTGGGTCATGTTGTAGGTCTTCCAGGTAACTAAGAGTTAAGATGGATTTAGGATGGAGATGCCTAGCAACCCCTTGTATTGCATAGTCTGACCATTTTTACCTTCAGTTCACTTAACCTCCTGCTTTTCACCACTTTTTCTTCCTTCATTTACATCCCTGCCCAAGTTTTCAGGTTTTCCTCCCCAACTCCCTTAGTATTTTACTTTGCCAGGGCTTTCTCAGCACTCCCGCATCTACCTCTGATGTACTGACTACTACCTGCAGATCAAGCCTGCAGGTCATCCATCCAGCCTGCCTTCTGTGACTCTGCCTCCTTCACACTACTTTCCATATCTCCCATATTATTTCCCTTGTATGGGTTCATTTCTAAAAAATAAATCTGTTTTCATTGAGTGTTGCTCCTTGCTAGCACTTGCCGTAAATTCTTAGCTTCTCCTCACAGAGTCCTTGACAAGATGCCTGCTGCATCCATTTGTTCCACCATCCACCCAGAGCCTAAAATCTTCCAATACCAGAACCACAGTCCCTTGGAATTGTGAATAAGAAGAGAGGATCCAATGAACTCTTGTTTCAGTCTACCTTCCCTTGGAGGTTGGCCCGCCTCAACTGATATTCAGCTCATCAGCTGGGGTGCCAGAGAAGGCTTGTCTTTTAAATCCAAGTTAGGGCCCATGGTACAGAACACGCCCACACCTTTCCTCATAAATTAACATAAGTCACTGGATTCTGTGGAATTTGAATAATATTGTCTTACACTGTATGTATAGTAACGATGGCTGTATCCAGCAAGTCCAAGAGGTGATCTGACCGTCTTCTTTTCTATGATGCATAATATTTAAACTTCAGGAACTGCCTAAACAATGCGGGGTAAGTCGCGCATACATTTACCACGCAAGCATAACAACACTTGCCTTAACCATGACTGCCTACATATCTGCCTTAACCACACATATGCCTAAACCATGCAAATGCGTGGTTAAGGCAGAGAGCGGTCTAATGGTGGGAATGTGTGGAGGATCACGTTCTTTCTGCCTGCCATAGCGCTTTCTCCTTGTTCCTGGCAAGTAAAAAAAAAAAAAACACATTAGCATTTTTGATCTCAGATATTGCAGCACCACACTTGGAAGTCCTACATATGACAATAGACCTGATGCAGGCCTCAAGGGGAGAAATACATCCTCCAGTTTTTTTATTTTTTATCTCCCACTTTCCTCAAATGTTGACATTTTTGCAATTTCATGATTAACCTCTTTTCTTGAGTATCTGCAGAACACAGACAGAAGTAACACTCCATCACTGTCCTGATTGTGCCAGACTCTGCCTAAAAAGACACACTCTTTATTTAGTAGGCAAAACATCATGCAAACCATTCCAGATGCTAACAGCTGTGGCTTCCATAACACCCCCACATGGCATTCCCACATGGGTTACTCAGGGCTGCAAATGCACATTACAAAACCCTAACAAGTTTGATTTTTGCATTGTAATTATTTCTTTTTCATACTACCGTACGACTCTGTTCCAAACATAACATCTTTTGAATGGAGCCGTATGGTACTATGAAAGAGAAAGAATGGCAGTGCAAACATTGCTTAATTGGAGCCAGTGCTTTCCGCAGGGTGTAATTTGAGCAGGAGGTTTCCGGTTTTCTGCATCAGACATTTAGTAAGAGCAAGAGATACAACTAAAAAAACATCACCAATGGAGAAAGTAGAAAGCTGCATGAGTGAGTTGAAGGAGTAGAGAGTGGCTGTGAATGGATTAGAGAGGCACGAGAAGGCTCGCACATTTAAATGCATCATCCGCTTGTTTCAAAAGAGAGCATTGAGCACCAGCACATTTTTATTTACAAATTAAGTACTGGGTTTCCAGTGGGGGGCACCAGCACTTATTTTTAAGGACTGGCACTTAGGCCTATATTTATGAAAAGTTTGCGCCACATTTGCATTATTTTTTTATGCAAAACCAAATAACCAAATGACGCAAATGCTGTGCACGCTTTTCATAAATATGGGCCTTAATTTTCTGCATCAGGCATTTACTGCGAGTAAAGGCACACATGGGAAAGACTAAGGAAGAGAAGGATGGAAAGGCTCCACCTTGGGAGAAACATGCAAGAGTGAACTGAAGGGGCAGGGAGAGGCTGTAAATGTATTGAAGAGGTCCAAGACGGCTTTAGGATTACAGCTGCCTCAATGTTCTGTGCATGCATATTTAATTGCACAGCCACGTGTTTCAGAGGAGAGCTTTTAGGTATGTTTTGATTTATAAATAATTAAGCACTGATTGGAAACAAATCAAACTTGATGGGTTTTACAATTTACTATGTAACACTGCAAAACCCTAACAAGTTTGATTTATTTCCACTGTGATTCTTTCTTTTTCATACTCCTGTTCGGCTCCATTCTAAATGTAACTTGTCTTTAGCATGGAGCTGTACAGTGGTATGAAACAGAAAGAATCGCAGTGCAGATAAATCAAACTTGTTAGTTTTTGCAATGTTATGATGTCTATTGTAAAATCCATCAAGTTTGGTTTGTTTCCACTGTAAGTCTTTCTCTTTCATACTACCATGCAGCTTTGTTAGCTGAGACTCACAGTGGAAACAAATCAAACTTGATGGGTTCTACAACTTACAACATAACATTGCAAAACCCTAACAAGTTTGATTTATTTCCTCTGTGATTCGTTCTTTTTCATACTCCTGTACAGCTCCATTCTAAATGTATTTTTAGAATGGGGCCCTACTGTAGTATGACAATGAAAGCATTTCAGTGTTCCCTAGAAGTGTGTGGCGCCCCTGGTGAGTTCTGATGGCGCACCAGGGAGCCACGGCGCACACTTTGGGAAACACTGATATAATGGTTTAATTAGCCAGTTTCCACACTGGTAGCAGCACCCTGGGTCCCGTGTTCTGCAGCATCCCCACTCGCCTGGGCCTTTTCTCTTTCACCTGCCAATGCTGATGCACACAAACAGAGAGAGAGAGATAGGGTGAGAGAGGGTTAACATATACCTCACTTACACACATGTAAACATGCACATCTGAGCGAATACATATCCTGGCTAGGCTATCTCAGGTGCCAATACACATTTCCTACACCATGACACAACATGTCCTTATTACCCACCGTGTATGCCAACCCTCACACCTACATCTGTATCCAAGTAGGTCAGCACGACTGGAGTCATCCACATGATATCACCAAAGCCATGTTTGCATGCACATCATGTCCCGGATGAAGTACAAATGTCTCCCTGATTTCACATCATACCTCTCCATACCCCTATCACTCACTGGAAGTATAGCTGACTGCAGCACATCAGGTCTCGACAGGTACAGCAGCTGATCAGTCCATGCCCTTTGCAAAATTACCATTACAGTGAAGAATACTCCACTCACACACCACACAGCATCTGTCTGTCACATTACATGGCTGACCTAACACTCTGTACAGTAATGCCAACATATACATCACAACTGAATTAGCCATTTCAACTTAGACACCCATACAGGTGGCATCTGATGTGTACAATACAAGTCTGGGGTATAGCCATATGATCTGTCTGACCCAATCACAGAGGAAGATCTGCAGACACAAAAGACATACATCAGAACTACTCATACAGCTATGTGCATCTACAATGGGCCATTTGGCACATATTACACATCCATACTCAATCACTGAGTGCAGTGTCACAACTGATGTACTTCAGGAACACACATATAACTACATGGTCCACATACAATACCACCACACATGCAGTTTTACCAGAAGGACTTCACAACATGATAACACCAACCTCACACACACCATTACAGATTTGTGAATACATGTACCTGAGTCCATACAACACACATCTCAGATAGTAAACACATATAAGCATTATACACACATGGACCACCACCACATCATTTTCACTGATAACACATCCCACTACTACATAGGGCAGCCTCAGGAGAGTAACTACAACATTTGATTCACATCAACATCCCATAATTCCTGCAATACCCAATCCTGTCCTATTTTTGCCACTTCAGCTAGGCCAGGGGTAGCAGACATTGTCCCACTCCATCAGATGTGCCCCCAAGTAACCATTGAGAAATGATGTAGACAGTAATAATCTACATTGCACCTTAATTGCTAGGGCATTGGCATACATGGCATATACATAACATATTGACAATGACGAGGTATGGGTAGGCGGTTACCACCTCTAGTGCCATCCCATTGGGTTTAAAGTTTCAACCTCACAAGTCTAACACTTAGAAATCCAAGATGTTTGCAATCAAACATAATCAAATGTAAATGTATCAATATCCTTCTTTAGCAACCTTCACATACCCTACAGTCAGCAGATTACCAAT
The DNA here is from genome assembly GCF_031143425.1 of Pleurodeles waltl. Lineage (NCBI taxonomy): Eukaryota > Metazoa > Chordata > Amphibia > Caudata > Salamandridae > Pleurodeles > Pleurodeles waltl. Next base: position 431,215,709 of record NC_090437.1, on the reverse strand, counting down.
AAATGGGTATACAACTATCAAGTCATTAGTCCAGGCCTATACAGGCCATATCTGTGGTGGAAATGTAATGGCTGCCTCACATTCAGTAAACACCATTACCAGAACTTAATGTAAATAGTCCCTGTATTAATAATAGAGTCACACAGTTGCATATACAGGTACACTACACGTATGGGAGTGGACTGACACCCTCGAGCCACAAATGCAGATGGATGGAGCAGCTCATACTCAATGGTTAGGATGATCCACAAGCTCACATCCATTGTATAGGCAGGATGGAGTCACACATGTGCAATGTCATTTGACCATCTCCACAATCCAGACATGGAGGTGCCTTGATATGGGAGATTTACATCCACTGACAGTAAACTATGAAAACATATCTACAACTTATACTCAGCTCGGGTGGTTACTACCCATTCCCAATAGTCTACATACATGTTGCATTGACTAAATTGTCACAAAAGCTACAGTGAAGCGACTAATCCCATACAACCTGAGCCAAATCCCAGGATACAGTCAGTACTCAATTTTTGTGGCTGCTCTCCTGCCTTCAAATGCCCATCCACCTCAGGGTAGGCTACTGTTAAAAGGCAGGCCATGGGGGGGTCAGGGTCCAATGGGCACACCTCCCTCATTTGGAGGACATCCCCAGCTGGGCCTCTGTGGTCTCCCGGGCCCAGCATCTCAGGTCCTCCCACAGCTTGCGACAATGGGTGCCCCGCCAGCTGTGGACCCCCAGGGTCCACACTTGCTTGGCGATGGCACACCAGATCCCTTTCTTCTGATGGGCATTTACCTGCATGGATGACACAGACAAAGGAGAAAGTCATGTACACTGGCACCATGCCAACAGCAGTGGACTGTATACAACTGACTCACCAAGTGCCCACACATACCCATCCTCTCCTCTCACACACCTTCACTTCATGCCCTCTGCATGCATGTACTCCCTCACCAGTACACTTACCCCATTCACCATCAGACGCACCTCTATCACACATGACTATGAAATTGGGCTCACCTGCTCCTCTGGTGGCCCATACAGCTGTCCATACACGGGTAGGACCCCTTCCACAGACTTCTCTAGCTCTTCTGGGGTGAAGGCTGGAGCTCTATCCCCTGCAGGACGTGCCATGATGGCTCCCAGAGACAGTACACTGCAGCTCAGGTAGTGGAGGGCTTGCTACCAACAATGTCAGGAGTCAAGTGAGCAAGTCTACAGAAAATGTCAGTCACGGCTGCTCATCCAGTACCGCCACCACCGGCCATCTTCGTCATTGGCCCCCAGTCCGCCATAGGCAGCAATGTTTTCCAATGACAGGTTGCACGGCGGTTGCGACCTTCTTCCGCCATGATGACATACGCAGGCAGACATTGGTCACTTCCAACTGTCCAGTGCAGCAGGACAGACGGCTGCCATTTTGAGCACATATCATGCTTTGATGTGCCTAAATAAATACACCATACACACATTTGTCATTCGTCCAAATGGCTGAGTAAGCATATGTTGTGCCATCATGGTAGCGCAAAGACATGTGACATGCATGACACTGTGACATGATGTGGCAGTATATCTGATGATGGGCATGTTTAGATACTCAGAGGCACATAGACAGTGGTACTATATTGGTATGTCCCATTACTATTCTATTGATCAGTGCAGGACAGCTCAGTGTGCCACATATGGTACATTACACATGTGATATGTGTCTCACATGACTTACAAGTTCAGCAATGTGCTGCAAGAATGGTGTCCAACCCGCTTCAGAATGCCCATAATAGTGTGTGTCAACAGTGCAACGCATGTCCTTTCATTGTTAGGTGTGTGCAAAAATCAAATGTTCTGCTTACATGTGTAAAGTGAATTTCTCAATGTACATTGTCTTCTCTCTACCTAGATATCCTGCCATGAGGAGATTAAGACAACCACCAGTGTACTGTCCATTAGTTGACCTTGCAACCCAGAGGACAGGCATATCATCCAGACCCATTTTCTGAATCATCAGACCATCATAGATCTATTCATGCAGTTGGAGCCTGATCTCTTACCAGCCATTCACAATCCCTATTGCATCTCTCCCACAGTACACGTCTTGTCAGTGCTACAGTGTCTTGCACAGGGTCCTTTCAGAATACAATGGGCTTGGATGCAGGGATGTCACAGCTCATGTTCAGTCTTGTGCTGAAGGATGTACTATGTACATTGTTGAAACACCAGGACAGCTACATCAGGTTCCCCAACATGTGGATTTGACCTATGTGAAAGCAGACTATTATGATATGGGACACATCCCTCATGCGATAAGATAAGGGCTATTGAAGGCACCCTTATTGCCCTGATCCCCCCAGTATCAATGAACAGGTGTATAGGAATAGGAAGAACTATCCCTCCATAAATGTTCAGGTGGTGTGTCTGGCAGACCAGAACATCACACAGACCACAGTCAAGATTCCTGGATCAATGCATGACTCCCACATTTTGAGGAACAGCAATGTCCCACACATGATGGCATGACTACACAGAGCAGGACTGGCTCCTTGGTATGTATGCATATGAAGGTGTTTAACTGTAATGGCACCTGTCTTCACATCATTCTTCCCTGTCACTGTACCTGTATTTTCACTGGTCTTACGTTTTGTAAAACTGGTGACTACGGCTATCCTAACCTTCTCTGGCTGTTGACACCAGTGAGATACCCTGCAATGGATGGGGAACTCTGTTTGAGTGAGGCCCACTGGAGGATGACGCGTATAATCAAAAGGACATTTTGCCTCCTGGAGACCGGGTTTAGGTGCCCAGACCCATCTGTAGGTGCCCTCTTCTACTTGCCAGAAAAGGTATGCCTGATAATAGTAACCAGCTGCATGCTCCACAGTCTAGCCCTGAGACATCAGATACCATTGCTAGCTGATGAGGATGAGGCAGCTGGACCAGTGGCTAGTAATGCTAACATGGCAAGTGATGAGGAGGCAGAGGAGGAAGGAGCAGCTGACTCTAGGACTGAACTCATCAATCAGTATTTCCAGTGACATTTAGGTATGGTGAGTGTGGGTCTTCAAGTCATGTACATCCACATGAATTGCTGGGAATTCTCCGCCTGAGTTGACTCATCAGCGGGGTGTAATCTGGTCTTATCCCCATATGTGTGTTGGGGGAGCTGACTGATTCTGTCAGTTGCACAGTAAAAGTGTTTCAACTCTTACAAGTGAACTTACTGCAGTTTGCTACATTCACATCTTCACTGTTCTACTCAGTTATGTTTGCTGCAATCTCCTGTTCTCATTTCATTCCATCCACTGACTGGGGTATTGAAATATGTGCCTCTGATACCTATGGCTTGACGCTTGACAGGTTGAGGGAAATACATGTGTGCAGGGTGAGGCAGGTGGTCATACACTGACCAGGTGCATCAGATGCGTCAGGTTGGTCATCAGTGTCCTGGCATCCAGGTGTGTTTTCCTCACTGGGACCTTCATCCTGAGGAGAGCTGGCAGTCTCTGGTGTTCTCTCCATGGTGGCACTTGCAGGGGTATCTGTAGATGGAGTGACAGAGAGAGTCAAATGTTGAACGTGTGTTTGGTTCTCTCTTTATAACATTCATAAAGTGGCTAGACATGATTCCCAGCAATGACAATGACAGATGCTGCACAGCATACCATTGGTGGTAGTTAGTGGTCTGTGACATGTGTACCATGCTCCATTTTGGTTGGTGTCATTCAGGTTTAGTACCTTTGGATGGGCTCTGGTACAGTTTGATAGTTCACATGACTGTCCTGCACTGTTAGCTAGTGACTATTCAGGCTTGCTAGTTGGGAGAGGTAATGGCTGTACATTGCAGCATGGTACCCTAGTGGGATATGCAAGGTTAATTTTCCTGTCTGTGAATGTTGTACATGTGCATGGAGTCTGCCATCTTGCATTCTATACCATGTTGGGTCCATTTCTGGGTTGTGGATTCTGATTAGTGGTCATTTGGATTATCACAGAGCTGTAGCTGTGTTTAGGCTTGTTTGGCATTGTATTGTGTCATTAAATTGCTGTCATTTCCATAGCATCTACTTGTTATAGTTAGTACAATAGTCATACATGCAAGGGATGTGATGTGACGTGCACATTCCAGCTATTCATGTAGATGGATAGTGCATTGTGGGAGTCATAGTGGTAGTATTAGCCAATGTCATCCATGCCTTTGCAAAGGGCTGTGTGGGCATTTGGGCTGGTTGGAGGTGTGCAAGCGGGAGAGGGGCATTGGGTGTATAGATGGGATGGTTAGTGAGACAGTGAATTAGGGAGTGTTTGGGTGGTGAGGACACATGCAGGACACAACAATTGTGTTTCATGGAAGTTATAGGTACTTACCAGTCCCACAGGTATTCCAGTCAGGCCCTTAGGATGCAGAATATCCAAAACCTTCTCCTCCCGTGATCTGAACTGTGGGGAAGGAGGTGGAGGCCCAGCCGCCAGTCTTGTACACAGCGACCTGGTGTCATGATGCCATTGAACACACCTTCCCCCTAAGGTCCTTTCACCTCATCCTGATGTCCTCCATTGTGCATGGATGGTTGCCTACTGAGTTGACCCTGTCGACTATTCTCTGCTACAACTTCATTTTCCAGGCAAACGATGTTTGTGGGACCTGTGCTCCAAACAGTTGTGGCTCTACCCTGACTATTTCATCCACCATGACCATCAAATCGTCATCTGTGAACTGTGGGTGCTTTTGTGGGGACATGGTAGTGGTTGTGTTGGGGGGTTGTGTGTGTAAGGGTGCAGTGCAGGGTAATTGATGTGGTGTGCATGGTGCGTGGTGAGTGATGGACACTTGTGGTGTGTGTGTGGTTGTTATGTATGTTTTGTGTTGGCAGTGCAGTTGTGTGGTGTTTGCTGAGTGAGATGTGTATATGTGCCTATTGTGTAATGGTGCTATATAAGCATATTTGTCTGCACTCTGTGTATGTGTACATCGATTTTGTAGCAAAGGTTTGTGGATTGTGTGAGGTTGTGTTATATAGTGCAGTAAGTAGGTGTGTCTAGTGTGTGTGTACGTGTGTCAGGTGTGGGTTATTAAAACTGTCCAATGTGGTGGTGTGTTCTGAAAGTAGTGGTTTCTGAGCACAGAGTTTCGCACCGCCAATGGTTTTCCGCCATGAAAGAACCACTGTGGTGTTTTGTGGTTCGTAATCTGGTGGGTGGAATTGTTCCAGGCTGGCGGTGCTGGTGGTGGAACCGCCTCTTTCCTGCCCTCCTGTCTCTTGGTGCTGTTGGATTTGTGGCTGATTTTTTGCGGCCTTCACGGTGTAAGTCATAATATGACAGTCGGATTACCGCCACCCTGGCGGTCTTTTGACGGCCACCACCACGGCTGTCTTCCGAAAAGACCGCCAAAGTCGTAATGGGGCCAATAGTGTACCTTAGCAATATGTATCCACCTGCCAAACACAAAATACAACTCACAACATGCACACTATTATGCATTGTCATTCCACCATAACACAACATCTACATGCAAAAACATACAACACAACCACAACAACCAACACAATGACACGCCGATCGACACAAATAAATGCACGCAAAAGCCCAACTGCACACATCACAACAACGACCACCCCACAACAACACATACCTGAATGTTACACACAGCAACACAGCACACAACCCAAACCACACAACAGACATCAGACCCACATACATGTGGCAAACATACAGACACAACCACATCACTCACTCCAACTCCCGCTACTTCAACCAACCAATCTAATTTCACACACATACACGTACTGGCTCACCCACACACAACTGGACTCACCACATCACAGGTACAGATTCACTTGCAATGTACACACATAGATATGAGGACAAGTGCAATGCCATTGTTATTGTGATCCCAGCATTCATTTGGCAGTTAATTCTGACACCACAATAACAATTGTGTGTGTGCGATATGTGGCTTGTACCAGTGCGTCCCCATCAACCACTGACACAAATGTGTTCCTGACATAGGCATGTCAGAGGTACTTAAAAAAAATACTTGCGGCATGTATATTTCTGCAGAGGTCACAATCTCATGTGCAGTGCTCACACAAAGTACACAGTACATGCAGTATTCCTATTGAGTCCTGCAATAGCGGGTTCATGTGTCCTCCATGGTTCAGTGGCAGCAGTGACAACAGGTGATATCCAGACTGGTCCAGACCAAAACGGAAGCAGAAATGTGGACAGAGACAGGTTTTGTGCCCCTTCCCCCTCCAATCCACCAACTCAGTTGTGGAGGTCGGACCTCCACAGTTAGCTTGGTCGTGAAGCACATCCAAATCTGCTTGGCGATAAAGGTGGCTGGAGTCCCGCCATCAGCCCCTAATCCGAATGTGTGAGAAAGTAGCCTCTTTCTAGCATGGTTACCCCCATTTTTGGCCTGTTTGTCAGTGTTTGTCAGTGTGTTTTTACTCTGTCACTGGGATCCTGCTAGTCAGGACCCCAGTTCTCATAGGTTGTGGCCTACTTGTCAGTCTGTTTCACTGTTTTTGTCAGTATGCTTAACTGTGTCACTGGAGTCCTGATAACCAGAACTCAAATGCTTATGCTCTCTCTGATTCCAACTTTGTACTTACATACTGGTAACCCAGTATTCCACTCCAAACTGGCATACTGTACCCCCCTTATAAGTCCCTAGTATATGGTACCTAGGTTCACAGGGAATTGGGGATCCAGGAGATCCTTATAGCCTGTAGCATTTCTTTTGCTACCTATAAGGAGCTCATACAAACTTCTTCAGGACTGCCATTGCAGCATGAGTAAAATAGTGTAAGCACTATTTCACAGCCATTTTCACTACACCAGGTCACTTTTAAGTCACCTATATGTCTAACCTGCAGACCCTGGAGGTTAGGTGCATAGTACCTGTGTGTGAGGGCACCCCTGCACTAGCAGAGGTGCTCCCACATCATCCAGGTCCATTTTCCCAGACTCAGTGAGTGCGGGAACACCATTATAAGTATGCACTACATATAGGTCAATACGTATATGTAGCTTCACAATGGTAATCCCAAATATGGCCATGTGAGGTATCTAACAACTCGGAATTGTACTCCAATACTGATTCCAGTATTGGTTGCACAGTCCCATGCACTCTTGAGGCTTCACCATGGCCCCCCAGTACTGCCATAACAGCCTTCTGAGGCTTTCAGTGCAGCCCCTGCTGCTGCCACCTCACAGACAGGCTTCTGCCCTCCTGGGGCTTGAGCAGCTCAATCCCAGGAAGGCAGAACAATGCATTTCTTTAGGAGAGGGGTGTTACACCCAGTCCCTTTGGAAATAGGTGTTACATGCATGGGAGGGGTATCCTCCCAGAGCCTCTGGAAATGCTTTGAAGGGTACAGATGGTGCCCTCCTTGCATAATCCCATCTACACCAGTTCAGGGACCCCCAGCCCCTGCTCTGGCACGAAACTGAACAAAGGATAGGGGAGTGACCACTCCCCCGTCCATCACCACCCCAGGAGTGGTGCCCAGAGCTCCTCCAGAGTCTCCCTGGGTTCTGCCATCTTGTTTTCAGGATGGTCGGGGAACTCTGGGAGTGGCCAGTGTCAGCAGGTGACGTCAGAGATCCTTCCTGATAGGGCCATACCTGGTTAGGTGACCAATCCCCCTCTGAGGGCTATTTAGGGTCTCTCCTGTGGGTGTTTCCTCAGATTCGGAGTGCAAGACTCCTGCAGGAATCCTCCACATCCTTTACTTCATCTTCTACCGACAGATCAACCGCTGACTGCTCTAGGAACTCTACAAAACTGCAACAAAGAAGCAAAGACGACTTCTGCAATCTTGTATTTCAGCTCCTGCCAGCAACTGCAATAGTTTCCAGGTTGTGCACGATCTGAGACTGCCTGTCTTCATCCTGCACCAGAAGAAACAAAGGATTTTCCTGTGGAGTGACGGAGTCACTTCCCTACTTCAGCAGGCACCTCGACAACCAGTACGAGCCTCCTGATGGCGAGCGTGGATCGTGGAACACAGGCGGTGGACTAAAGCAACCCTGACTGTCCAAATCTGGTGGAGGTAAGAGCTTGCCTCCGCGTTCCAGACAATACCCCTGTGCATCACATTTTTTGCAGCTCCTAGGGCTTCCGTTTGCTTTTCCAAGAATTTCTTTGTGCAGCGCCTAGCCCAGGTCCACAGCACTCTATCCTGCAATGCTCATTTCCCTGAGCTGTTCTCTGTAGGCGTGGGATCCCTTTGTGTAGTGCTGCCACAACTGCAATTTTCAACTCCTTTGTTCCCATGCTGTGGGACCTCTGTGCATGCTCCCTGGCTTTCTGAGGGCTCTCTGAGTTGCTGAGAGCCCCTCTGTTTTCCCCTCCTGGGTAGAGTTGACCTGGTCCATCCTGGGCCCGAGCAGCGCCATTTTTTTCAAAACACATTTTTAGCATTTACCAAGGCTTGTTGGTGGAATCCAGTGAAACAAACCAGACTGCATTCATCCCTCCGGTGTGGGACATCTTCTGCACCAACCAGGAACCTGTATCTGCCTTCTTTGGTGTAATACTGACTTTGTCTTCTCACCGGTGGTTCTCCTTTTGCACCTTCATTCAGATTAGCAGAGGCTCCTGTTCTCCCTGGATGTTTCAGCTCTTCTTGGACTTGGTCTCCTTCTTCCACAGGTCTTCAGGTCCAGGAATCCATGGTTGGTGTCTTGCAGTCATTTCTGGTTCTTGCACTGTCTTCTACCACGGTTTCTAGTATGTTTTAGGAAACTGGCTGTTTTACTTCTGCTTTCCTGGGCTCTGGGGTGGGTATTTTACTTACCTTTGGTGTTTTCTTACACTCCCAGTGCCCCTCTACACACTACACTTTCCTAGGTGGGAAACTGAATTTCGCATTCCACTATTTTAGTATATGGTTTGTGTTCCCCCTAGGCCCTTTGCATCCTATGGTGATTTTTACTATTTACATTATTTTCCAACTGTTTACTTACCTGTTTTTGGTTACTAGTGTATATATTATGTAATATATTTACCTCATAAGGGAGTATAGTCTCCAAAATATTTTTGGCCTTGTGTCACTAAAATAAAGTACCTCTATTTTTGGTAATACTAAGTATTGTCTTTCATGTGTGTGAGTACTATGTGACTACAGTCGTACTGCAAGATCTTTGCATATCTCCTAGTTCAGCCTTGGTTGCTCTGCCTACTGCTACCTCTAGACAGCCTGGCTTCTATACACTGCCTACATTTCACTAATAAGGGATAACTGGACCTGGTATAAGGTGTAAGTACCTGTGGTACCCACTACAAACCAGGCCAGCCTCCTACAGAATGCCAGCATGAAGGCGGCCGGAGATTCTTGGCAGAGTCGGAGTGATTTGGCCACTCTTTCACCTATGGCCCCATCGATGTCTAAATAGGGTGGGGGCCCACCTATTAAGCGTACAGTTTTCCATAAAAGAATTGATGGTGAGACCACTACCACCAAGATCTAAATCTGGCCCTTACTGTGCTATGGAGTATCCAACTCAGTAGACAGTGGCTGCTCATAAACCACTCAACTTGCTGCGAGAAATATTGTACAACATTTCACTAAATTAAACTTTAGCTTCAACTTAAATAATGTCCCTCTGTTACACAGTGTACCCCAACAATATTAAGCAAACACCGCTGAATCAAAACTCCCATATGTAGGGAAAATAATTGAAAGTGTAGCAGATATTTAACAGTAAGCAAAATTGATCATGAGGACATTTGCTTAATTGCAAGCTGTTCTCAGATCCATGAGCAGCATAAAATCAGTGCTCTTCTAGGTAGATGGTGATACCCTTGTATCAGAAAGTGAATTATTAGTTGGGGTGAGTAGTAGTCCACCACACATAATAAGGCCACTGTCTTTTTAGGTCCAGCTCATGCTTTCAATAATGTAAACCTTAGCTCAGCCCCTGGTAGCTATGGCACAGAGTCAGACAGAAATTGATTAAAGCTTCTTTAAGAAAAAAAATGTAAAAGTAAAAAAAAAACAACACAATAAAAAACCCACTCCAAGTTATACATCTAGAGAATAATTTAACAAAACAAAAAATCAAAATATATCCAAATAGTGAAGCCAGCAATATGAATTTTTTATGTTTTGAATGAAAATGTGCCAAAAATAATTAAGTGCCGATGAGAGCCACTGGCCAAAGTATACTGACACCTAGGTGTAATTTGAGGCCGACTGAGATGAAGCATGGGCAAAAAACACCACCCAGGTTTTAACTTGTCCGAGGTTTTACCTTGGGAGTTAGGGGCAGATTCATATGTTGGTGGAGAGGGAACTCCATTACAATGCCGATGGATCTCCCTCCCCACCAACACAGTGACCCTCTCATCTGATTTATTTGTTGGTGGATTAAAGGTTTGAATATAGCAGTGATTACTCCATCACAGCTGTAGCCAAACTTCTCTGATGGCTTGCCGGAGTAAAGACTGTCAGAAAATCTGTCTGTCCTCCCAATTAGGAGGGGTTGTGGTAAGGCTAAGCAAAAAACAAAGAGCTAATGCACTCCCAGCCATGGTTGTCACCTCCCATGGGGGGGTGAGATTATTTTTTTTATTTTCAAAGAGAAAAAAAATACTTTGCAAATTTATTTTGGAAAATCATGTTAAAGTCTTTGATTTATCAATTAGGTGGGTGGCATCTCTATCAGGGTGACAGAAACATTTATTTTGTCACTCTGGCAGAGAAACAGGCCATCTGCCTAAAAAAAAAAAATCTGGTCCTTAGCCCTTTTTCTGAAAGTCAGAATCTTTCAGCAGGGCAAGGCAACAGCCTATAGCCGAGGAGGGTTCCATGATGTTGGATAGGCATTAGACAAGGCCCGGGTGAAGCTGTCAGTTTTGGCAGGAAAAGATCTGAGTGGAAAAATGTGAATTTTATGCCTAGGGAATTCCTCTTGCAGGTCTGATTCTTTTGACACATTTATCCAGTTAATATTTCTACATTTGAACTCAGTCTCTTTGTCGTAACTGCCCCAGGGGTAAAGCCTGTGGGCTGTAGCTAAAGAGAGATCCACACGTTTGGATACCTTCTCTGAAAGGAGCTGCTAAATCTGAATTGCTCCTGCAGAGAAGCTCTCTTGGAACGGGCTCAAAATTCAAATAGGGATTGTGTATAAGAAATGATTGGCCTGTATATACTAAGACTGGGACAGCTGGAAGACAATAGATGAAAACGGATGTCTTGTTTTCTCCTGTGTCATGGTGTCTTTTATATGTTTGGTCTCTATTTAAGAATTTTTATATGTTTTTATTTGTTATGGGGAGTTTTATCTTGTAATTTTAAGGGATTTTGTAATTTTATGGGATTATTTCATTAAATGTAACCATTATACTGATTCCTTTATTTGAGATTAATCATCTGAGTGAGTGATTCGGCGATATAGTATGTGGTTCTTGGGGTAGCTCCCCTCCCACTGGCATTGGTGTCTGCTTGACTAATAGGACAAAAGAGTTAACATGTTTGGGTGTGAGCTACATTTGTGTGACAGGTGGTGGCCTCTTTAAAATGACAAAAGGTCCTACCACTTACCAACTGGTCTTCCTGCTGAAAGAACAAAATACTTCCCTACACCCAGGCCATCGTCTCTGCTCTGGGATCAGTTTTCACTTTTCATCACAGCCATTCACCAGCTGAATGACAGTTGGAAGCTAATACAAATTAGTGTTACGTACTGCGCTGGACTTCTCATCTCTGGATACCGGGTTGGCGAACACACCAAGTCTTCTACAGGTTCTGGATACTCCCAGATAAGGGCGACCCCTTCTAGTAGCCACGGTGCCGCCTGACAGGCTACGCCAAAGCAGACCGTACCCTCCAGAAGGAGTCCCTGAGGGAAAAAACCCCAACACTGGGGAAAAAAACCTCAGACAGGAACTCCTGAAGAAAAACAAGAAAAAACAGGACTAAACAACAGGAAACAAAAATAGGCAAAATATCTCCCAAGGCAAAAGCAGGAACAAAGAACAGGCAAAAATCTCCCAAGGCAAAAAGCAGGAACAAAGAACAGGCAAAAATCTCCCAAGGCAAAAAGCAGGAACAAAGAACAGGAGCGAACAGCACATCCAGAAGGAAGTGTTTGCAACGCAAGGTGGAACAAGACTGGCTGACTTATATACTGAGAAAAGGGAAGTGACATCACAGGAAAAGGAAAGGACACCATCTTGAATTGGGAAGAGCCCATAGATCAGTATAGGAAAAAGAAAGTAGTATAAAAGAAAAACAGAGCATGCTGGGAAAAAGACACGAAGAAGACAAGATGGACACAACATGGACAGAGACAGGTAAAAAGACCAGACAAACCCACCAAAAACAAAAAGGAAGAAAAAAGGGCTACAGGTAAGTGTAGCGCGACGGGGAGCGAAATATATGCTTCCCAGAATGTGTAGTCAAAAAACGCGGGGAACGGCGCTCCGAGTATCGGTAGTGCGTTCCATCCGCGAGGACAGGAAGAGAAGCTGCGTCTGAGCGCGGCGTTACAATTAGCCCCAGGAGCTTCAGTCAGTGACAAGGTCAATTTCTAAAAGTTCCTTTCCCTTAATATTTATCAAAACTCCAACTTCACCATTCATTTGCAGATTTAATAAATATGAACAGCATCTTGCATATTATTTTTCTAACTGTTCTGTAGCATGAGATAGCAGAACTAGGGATTGATTTAGATCTCAGCAGACAGGTTACTCCGTCACAACGATGACGGATATCCCGTCCGCCAAAATATAAATCCCACAGGCTATATTGAGATTTATATTTCAGCAGAGGGGATATCCGCCACTGCTGTGACGAAGCAACCCATCCACCAAGATCTAAATCGGGCCCTTGTTATATAATATTGCTAAAAAGTATTTCTCTTAGAGACCAGCCAGCCTTTCTACAGTGAAAAATACCTTTTGGGGGCTGCCAACTGTAAGGGCATGTTGGCTTTAAATGTTCACCTGTTCGCCTTTAAACTACCATGCACTTGCCTTGTGAGCTACTAGGCCTACATAAGGGTCACTTATTAATATATAAAAAGGCAATTTTGCCCTGTTAAAATTGAATTTATTTTGACAGGTCAGTTTGCAGTGTTAAAAGAGCTGCAATCAAGCTACAGTTGTAAGCATGGATTCATGGTTGTCTTGCACATTAGTGGATGGCTCGGTGATCCTGTAGTCCATAGGTGACATTTAAATTACCTTGTTGTGGGTGTATTTTGAGACACCATATACTATGGCTTTAAAGGGAAGTTAAGGGCCAGATGTATCAAATCATTTTGCAAAATTCCACTGTTTACGAATGCAAAATAGCCTTTCAGGATTTATGAAAGGTATTTGCAGTGCAATATGAGGAATCACTAAAATAGCAATTCCTAAATAGGTAATCCAAATAGGGAATACCTTTTTGTGATTACCTATACACATGTATCATGCATTTCCTAAATGCCAAATGGGCATTTAGGAAATGCAATTACCACAAATTCTAATTTGGTGGTAACCATGTGCAATTTTAAAAAATGCATTAAAAATGCATTTTTAAAAGTGCCATGTAACACACACATGCCCCAGGGCATGTGTGCTCTTTACATGTGCACAATTTCTTTGGGGGGGTGCATCAAAGAAGGCCTTAGGCCCCCAGAGCCCCTGGATTTGCATTACCTAAGTTGCAAATTCCTAACAGGAATTTGCAAATTAAGAAATGCAAAACCATTTGTACCTATGGGCCTTCTGGCCCATAGAGATGAATGGAGTACCATTCCCTAATAGCGATTCCCTAATAGCGATTGCACATTTTAAGAAATCGCTATTAGGGATTCGCTATTTTCTTACAACCCATTCTGAATTTCTCAAATAGCGATTTCTTAAAATTTGCTATTTAAGAAATGGAAAACGGGTCTTTGATACATCTGGCTCTAAATATTCTAATTTGAATTTAGGTAATTTTGAGACGTTTTGGGGGTTAGAACACATGCACTTAAACCTGCTTAGCATTGTCCCGGTGCACAAATAAAAAGGCACTTTCTTTCACCTTAATACAATCAGTAATTTGACAACTGTCTCATTGACCTGGAAGATATCTCTGCTGTGTTTGTCACAGTTGCCCAGGAAGTAACAGTGTTTTCCTTTGCGTTGTAATAAATCAAATGTTACTAAAGTGCTTTTCTACTTCCTCCTATCTAAATTGATTAATCAGGATCATTCATTCTTTCCTTCACCTATAAGGTACTGAAGTACTTTCTAATACCCTTATGATATCTCACATTACAGGGTGTTTATGTTCATATTATGACTGTAACAAAACTAGCTCGACCTAAACATGGTGGAAGAAGAGGAGACACACCATTTCAAAGCATTTGAGGCATATCTCAAACTGAACGTCAGCAACATATAGTTCAACTTTCTTAGCAACTGTAAACATTGTCCCAGCATACACAAAAATCATGCAGAAAATCCCCAGGCTTCTGGATAGACTCAAAGTATCCTTCCAAACTCAATTGTAATAAAATTGCATAAGGCATACTGTCAACTGAGATTCCCAGCAAAATAAGGCTACTCCTATCAGACAACATCTGCAAATCCAGAGTAAGTAGGCCATGTGCTCTTCCACCATGATGGATGCAATAGGTCATACCAAAACACATCCATGTACTTTTCTATCTGGATTGATACAACAGTATCCTCACAAGTCTAGATTTCCCAAACAGAGATGGCCTTAACATTCTTGTTTGAGTAGCTGGAGAAAATCTGACGACATTTGACCTATTCTTGGATTACGATATTTGCTACCAACACTGGGTGACATTTCAGTAAAACTGACCAGCATCAATGTTGGACCCCCATTTGGAGCAACCATAGGACCAGCAGAGCCTGGGGGGGCTTAATCTTTGTGGTTGAGCATGTTTGCCTCTGATGTCTTGGAGTTTGTCTAACTATAGCTCTGCAAATTAGGCAAAGTAGAAACACTTCAGAACTTGGGGTCAGAGGCATAAAGCTTTTTTCTGGTTGCAAATGGCCATCAGGTTAACACAGGCACTTAACCTTGGACTAGACCACCACAAGAAATAATGGTTCCAAATGCATAGATTTAATTCTTTAAAAAGTGTGATTGAAAGAAGAAGGTGTCACAAGGTGTGCTCAAGCAATGGCAAGAATTACAAGTACTGTGAATAGTTATGTCCTCACAAAGGAGTAAATGTCCTAGGGGATAAGTGCATGAAGCTGGGCTAACAAAACAGTATCACTACTAAACAATAAATTAAACTTGAAAAGGAAATGTCAAGTGTGCTGTAAGAATATGTTATGTATATGCTCATGCAATAGCCAAAACGTGTATATTTCTGCTATCCGTAGAAATAAACTGTACTGACAGACAAACTACTTTGTGGCACATTGTAAGGATAAACTGAAAAGAAACAACTGTATTCTAGGAGTGGGTGAAAAATGCTGCTCCACCTGTGAAGTTTGCAGAGTTTTGCTCACTCTGAGTTTCAAGAATGTACATCCTTCAGTGTGATTTTTGGGCACTAGAATACCTCCCTGCAAGATTTCTCAATGCGGGCAGTCACGGCATGCCGTGACCGTTCACACTGAGAAAGCTGCCACTCAAGTAGAAAATATACTTGAGCAGCAGAAAAAAGCTGCACCCTCTGGTGCGCTGCCTGGTGCTGTTCACCCTTATTTTACAGCACTGGACAAGCTCCCAGTGTAATGATCAGCGCAAGCTGTGTGACTTGCTCGAATTCTGTCCCCTCAAGGAGATGGTGTTTAGCTTTCAGAATGATAGTACCCATGCACCAGTAAGCCATAAAAGATGTTGCAGCAAAAATCCAAATGTAGGACCATGGTGAGTGGATATACCTATCATGCCACCAGCAATTAGTTAGTGTTGACTAATTGAGGATGTTGGTATTGTTTGATGGAGAGACTGAAAGAAAACGCCTCCTATTTCAGGCTCTGGATTAGGCTCATTCCAAGATAATGAGATTCCTTGCAGTAGAATCCTTTCAATTAATGTAGATTCTTTCTGTGGTGTACATAATGCTACAGTTGTAGCAATCATAGTGGATGTTTAAGCAGGTTCAATTGTTGAATATGTTGCTTGTGCCATATCTGAATCAGTAATTGATGATGGATGTAAAGCTTGGGACACAGCAGGCTCATCAATCCTTGGATGGGACCAATGATTTCAACTTGGCTTGGCCTCTTGAGGCATATCTAATCAAACTAATCAAAAGGCATTTTGGCATTGATGGTGGGCTGCTGAAAAGGATTGGCTACATAGTTCTTCTTGATCTGACAAATCAGTGTCTCTCTATTGGGGCTCTTGATGTGGTCAGATGCATTCCCATACCCAAACTTGCCTTTTGAGGGTTTGGTCAAGGTGTGTTCGAGGAAGATGAGGCTGAAGAAGGTTTAGGTTGTGTGCTTCCCACGCTGATGCTGCAGGAGTCTAAAGGCTCCAAGCTGGGATTCTGTAAGCATTTCCTGATCCTGCAGTATTTCACTGAGTGGGCATCTGCATCACATGAAACTCCACTGTTTCTGGGCCCAGAATTGCTGGCTCTGGTATTTGCAAACTGAGGGGCATATTTACTAATAATTGGCGTAGGGTAGCACTGCAAGCTGTTGTGCTGCCCTACACCAATTTGAAAGGGCAGGACTGCACCGTATTTACGAGATAAAGTGAATTCCTGTCCTTTCAGCCAGCACCGGCGCACAATTTGGTGCCTAGTGCCAATGCAGACACCCTTGTTCCATGGTGCATGGGAGTCTGCTTTGTTAGCAGGATTGTTTTGTGCAGGAAAGAGTACTTTCATGCACAGAAACAATCCATGGAGGCTTTTTCCTCTTTCTATGCAGAATGCAGCAAGCACAAAAAGAGGAAAAACCAGGAGAAATAAACAGTTTTCTCCTCACTACGCCTCCCGGGGGTGTACGATTTTGATGCATTCCCAGGTTTCCGGAGACTTGTAAACCAGGGAGTGCAGCAAGACCTGTTAATATGCCCCAGTAGGTGCAGTAGGTGCATAGTTACTGGGCTGATTGCAATGGCATTTGGTAGTATCCTCTTCACAGTTCGCATCTGGAATACAGCAACTTACAATGAAGGCGTAAGGCTTCGTATCATTAGGGCAGACTTTTGCAGTCTACATTTTCCTTTTAGAAATCATTGTTTTCAGATGTGTGAGTGTAAATGGTTCGAATGAATAAACAAGTGTACAAGTATTAAGTGATGCTGCAAATAGTAGCCTGGCACTGAAAATAAATTGTCCTTGGCAAATGGAGTCATATGGAACCCTATGTTAGGCTGGCTTCTTGACAAGCTGAGAGAAACGCAGAGCTCTTATGTTTTTCAGCTTCATGTAAGAATAGTTCATCCTGTCCGGATTTTTCTTCAATTCTGGAATTTTTTATTCTTATTTATTCCATTATAGCTAAATGAACAAAAGCCCTACAATGTAAAGAAAAAATGTGAACTGGTCAATTCAAAAACCTGGGAAACGTCAGATATTTGCAAATGTATCATGGTACACCTGGAAAGCTAGTGAATTGACCCTAGTCTCATTTAAAATAGTGGGGCTTATTGGATTTCCAGTGCCTATTTTGTAACCACTCTTTCCTGCATTCCTTGAATCTCTACATCTATCTGTATCAAGCCATTTTCACTGTCTTCCATTCCACGCTGTATTTCTAGGCTCTTCACTTTTCTCTGCTGCTTTTATTGTACATCTATCCTGTGTCCTCCTTTCTCAACCTGTGCGTCTCAATATTTCCCAACATTCACTAAAAATACTCTCTCTAATGCCTCGGTTTCTCTTCTCTATTTACCAGTCTTTCCTCTATGTTCTTGTTCTGTTTTTTTGTCTCCAATCTCTTGCCCCGCATTTTCTTCTGTCTCCTCACCGCCGCACTTTCTCTCCCCTCTCCATTCCTCACTTGAACGTATCTATTCTTCCGTGTACCTATCAGGCTACCTTTCTTTTCCTGTCATTTCATCTCCCCTCAAAATCACTCTTTCCCTGCATTTCTCTTGCGCCCCACAATATAATTAGTAATATTAGTACTAGGCTGTTGTGTGGATGCTGCATTTATATTTGACATGATAGAATTAATGTAGTATTAGAATTATGTTATTGTTGGCGCCTAATCACGACCTGCATTTCATAATCACATTATAGTCATTTGTGTCTGATCATTATTTTCTCACACAGAATACCATTGCTACTACTAATAATAATAAAATAGTAACTCAGCTCACAATTAATTGAAAATAGAAATGATAATAATAGCACAGCATATCTACAACTATTATTATTACTAAAATGCATACCAACAGCATGAATGCTAATAATCATCAACATTATTAATACTATTATTATGAATATTTCTGTGTTAGTATTTATGGTATATGATTTTGTCGATGATTTATACACATCCCCGATACTGTAAAAGCTTAAAAATTAGCAATCTCAGGGCTGAAGAGCATTCTCACACATATACTGTTACTGAGCTGTAGATCTGCCATACTCACACAACAAATTGGTTCTGAAATGATGACACTTTATATTCTATTCATTGTACTGTAAAACATTTTCTAAGAGGTGTCTATGGCCGTAAAGGTCATATGCACACCTTGGTGTGTTCTTCAGATTTTACCACAGAAACCATCACTTCTCCACAGTCCATTAAGGGAAAGAACATTCCAGTTAATGTAACACTCAATTAGATTTGGAACTAACCTATCATAATGGATGTAATGCATAAATAAGTCACTCAGAACGACCATGAGCTCTCATATTGCTGATCATTGGAAAATCCATATTTTGATGCAAGGTCAGTAAGCCCTTACCGCTCTACGGTTTCTTGTAATATAAGAATTACATTTTAAAGGAAGTTTCCGGACTTTCCCTGAACAATCCAGTTTCACAAATGTATTTATGGTGCTCTAATGCCGTTTGTTAAGATTCTCGGTTTTTACAGGATTTCGTTACTGATATGAAAATTAGCAAAAAACTAAAGGAATTGAAATCAAAGTCCATTGCGGTACTTTGTAGTAGTTTTGCAGCTACTGGGAGTCAGTATGATCCCTCTTGCCTCGTTTATCTCTCAAAAAAGCCACGCTGAAACTTGTCACCTAACGTTATTGTTCATAGTGTATTTTCGTATTGGTTGTCAACAGTAAATAAACTCATAGGTGAGGTGATGCTGTTTGCCTGTTTCGGTGTGGTATGGCATCTGATGCGGGGCTGTATGTCTAAATACAGTTTACATGCTGTTTTCCTCTATTTACTGACTCATGCATTCAGCCGACCAAGGGTAATTAAATAAGTGGCAACGTATTCAAGAAATTTAAAAACTAATTTATTCTGATCACATTTTGAGATATATAAATTGAACATTTAAAATACAAAACACAATGAAAAACGTTTTCCTTATTTTTTTTAATTACCATACGGATCACTATGGTCACTTTTTGCATTTCATCGCATGGTCTTCACTATAAAAAGTGACCCAGTTTTATAAACAGCAGTTGTAGCTTTTTCTCTTTGGAGGGTCCGTCTCCAGAAGAGTCAGGGCAGCCCCTCATCAAATTCTGCTTGAAGAACATTACCAATGGTTGGTGCCCTGGTTTGACTTAATTAAAGCATTGCTGGTGGAATTAATGGATTGTTTTACATCTTTGCTTTGGTTTTCGAAATAATAAACACATCCTTCAAAATATTCATGGTTTTAGTGGATATTTGTTGGTGGAGAGGTAATTTGGGTGAGAACATGCACCTGATACATACGTTTTGGAATCTACATAATAGGACAATTTTCCTGTACGTTTGTCTCCTCATCCTTGTGGACAATCAACATTTCTCCAGGATGGAAGAATCCTGGCAATGCCGAGGGACGTATTTTATGTAAGCAGTGAAGTGGAGGTGAGCATGACATTCCAACTCAGCACTGAGGCTTGTGTAGCCTTATAGCTGTAGCAGTATAAAATCGTTTTTAAAGGCTTTTTTGATGGTGAAGTGCATGCAGTCTGCACTGCATATGGTGAGGGTCAGATCCATGGATTGTCTGACCAATAGTGGTTTGTGGTGAACGTGACATACAGTACCAAAGGACTTTGGCTTTATCAGCAAATTGGCACCTGAACATAAAATGGCCGCAGACGAACGATATCTCTACATTCACACTTTCTTTAAAAATATACATTTATACGCCAAACAAAATAGCAATACAAAGTACAAAAATACGAGCCTTTGAACATTAAAGTAGAAAATAATTTTTGTTAATAATTTTGAAAATATCTATCCTAATTGTGTACACTTAGGCCACTGTGAGGACAAATGCAATAACTCATTCACATCGACTAACAATAAGAATCTACCAAAAAATATTTTAGGACAAAGTACACCACAAACATATATGTAAGTGAGCTACCTGCTGCCTGGATTTTGTGCCCGCCTTCTACCAAAATTCATTGAAATTGAGAAGGCACATTGCTTTAATGACCAATAGGAGAATATTACATCTATGTCTTGTGTTTGTCCACATCAAACTTGCAGAAGATCCTCCTCTGAGCAGTCTAGCATTTCACATGAATGTCTCCCTCCTCAACCTTTTGAGTAGAGGAGTCCACTCATATTGACTCAGCAGATGATATCAACCATATGAAAATGCTCATGATGGGAAAGAAAGAAGTTTTTCAATACAATGTGTCAAGTGAAAATCAGCACAAGGGCCAAGAACCAAGGTCATCTAGTAAAGTCTTCACTATGAAATGAATTGAGACAAGCGCATAACTCTGACTCAAACGAATTCCAGTAATACCATGGCCCATATTTATACTTTTTGACGCTAAACTGCGCTAACGCAGTTTAGCGTCAAAAAATTTAGCGCCGTCTAACGCCATTCTGAAGCGCCATGCGGGCGCCGTATTTATGGAATGGCGTTAGCCGGCGCAAGCAGACCGGCGCTGCCTGGTGTGCGTGGAAAAAAACCACGTAGACCAGGCAGCGCCGGCGTTGGGCAAAAATGACGTTAGGGCGTCTTAAAATGGGGCAAGTCAGGTTGAGACAAAAAAATCGCCTCAACCCGATTTGCGCAATTTTTTTACGACGCCCAGACGCCATTTCATGACTCCAGTCTTAGTAAAGACAGGAGTCATGCCCCCTTGCCCAATGGCCATGCCCAGGGGACTTGTGTCCCCTGGGCATGGTCATTGGGCATAGTGGCATGTAGGGGGGCACAAATAAGGCCCCCCTATGCCACCCCAAAAAAATTAAAAAATTATACTTACCTGAACTTACCTGAATGTCCCTGGGGTGGGTCCCTCCATCCTTGGGTGTCCTCCTGGGGTGGGCAGGGGTGGCAGGGGGGGTCCCTGGGGGCAGGGGAGGGCACCTGTGGGCTCATTTTGAGCCCACAGGCCCCTTAACGCCTACCCTGACCCAGGCGTTAAATAGTGGCGCAAATGCGGGGTTTTTTGACCCGCCAACTCCCGGGCGTGATTTTTGCCCGGGAGTATAAATACGACGCATTTGCGTCGCCGTCATTTTTTTAGACGGGAACGCCTTCCTTGCATCTCATTAACGCAAGGAAGGCGTTCACGCAAAAAAATGACGCTATTTGCCAATACTTTGGCGCTAGACGCGTCTAACGCCAAAGTATAAATATGGCGTTAGTTTTGCGCCGAATTTGCGTCGAAAAAAACGACGCTAATTCGGCGCAAACGGAGTATAAATACGGGCCCATGTTTGACAGCAGAAATGAACAAGCTTATCCAATATTTTCAACAAAACCACTCGGATCTACAATAATCTCTGTGCAGTTATGCAAACCGTAAATTATTAAGTAACCCAAACTCTTGATGGATTTGGAATATTGTCTTCCCAAGCTCCATCACATTTGGCCGGAACTTTTTACTTTGTCCCGGTCCAGAACAACCAGATATCCTTAATGGTTGTTTCTCTTTTTTAATCACTATTTTACAGTTTATTAAAAGTTCACATCTCAAGTTCTACTCACTGGATATGTGTCATTTTGATCTTGCTTTATTTATTACATTAGGTTGTAGTTGTCTATTCAAGTGTGGGAACGTTTGTGTGGTGTTTTCACTATTTTACTGTTGGAAGTGTTTCACAAATAATCAGAGTGCATACTTCTGTCAACCTGAAACCCTGGAGCCCATATTTAAGTACAATTATGCACAACTGTCCTAACGCAGTTGTGTCAAAAAAATTACCTCAAGCTAATGCCATTCCTTAGCACTATCTGTGCATTATATTTACAAAATGGCGCACAATGATGCTAAGGAATGGGTAGCATTAAAGATTATGCTAACTACTGCGACATGCTGTGAGAATAAATGACGCTAATGCTGCAAAAGTGGTGTTAGACCATTTTGCGCTACGTTTTTTGATGTAAAAAGGTAATAGTAGATTAAGTCAACAGTGTGGCAGAGGTAAAGAGGACTGTCATTGATTGTACAAAGCTATGTACGATTGCAAGTGCAGAACTAAGGAGAAACTGGCCAGGAACCGGATAGCACTGCAGAGTGGATGTGGAAGTCCCGCACCCCAGGATGACATGGATGAGCTGGAGTAGATGGTGGCAGCGGTAATCCCGGAGGAGCTGGTCACTGGAATTGCAGGACAGCGCAGACTACCAAGAACTACCACAAATGTAGCGTTAGTTGTAGGGGATACTATTTGAAATCTCACAAATGGCAGAAGGGGAACACACACACACATATTTTAGGAAATGTTTTATTTTTATAGTTGTTTTAGTTTTTTTATAAAAATAGAAACCCATAGATAACCTCCACCCAACCCCCCAAACAAATTACTATACCCACCCCCAACTAAACATACTTTATCCTACAACTAACCTCATCTGTATAACTAACTTATCACTACCCCCATAAAAGCCACTAAAAACTCTAACAATATAAAACAGGAGAAGGGAAGGCAGTCAGTTTGCACTCTATCTAAGCAGGGACCCTCACTCTAGTCAGGGCAATGGAGACACACATTTAGATAATCCCTGCTCACACCCTTGGTAGCTTGGCACAAGCAGTCAGGCTTATCTCAAAGGCAATGTGTAAAGTATTTGTGCCAACACACACAGTAATACAGTGAAAACACTACAAAATGCACACCACACCGGTTGAGAAAAATAGCCAATATTTATCTAAACCAAACAAGACCAAAATGACAAAAATCCAACATACACAAGTAAAATGATGAATTTAAAAAATAATAGAATCTCACTTCATAGAAAACAATGGAAACGTTGTTGTTACACAAAAGTACTTGGTATGTGTAAAAAATAAAGCCGCCCAGGCGAGCGTGCGTCGAAAAAGTCAGCAATTCATTGTTTTCTCACTTGAAAGTGAGGCCATGCGTCATTTTCTAGATGTGGCACCTCGGGTCCACGCAGGTTTACATTTATTTTTGATGCCCAGCGATGATGCATGTGAAATCCGGCCTCACAGTGATGGAAAACTGCACTGTGTGGGGTTTGTGTCATTTTTGGCAGCCGCAAGCAGGTGTTGAGTCGTTTCTCTAGCCAGAATGCAGGTGATGCATTGATTTCCCAGCCACGATGCAGGTGGTGTATAGATTTCAGCCGCAAGGTGTGTTGTTTTTACAGCCGCGTTGCAGGTGGTGCGTCAAACTTTTCCACACACAGCATCCTGTGCATGGATTTCAGCCTTTTTCTACCAGCTTCACCTTTCAAGGGCCCAGGGACTGAATAGGGCACCACTTGGCAGGGCTGGAGTCTCAGCAGAGAAAGTCTTTGATGGCCCTGAGACTTCAAAAGAGGAGGCAAGCTCAGTCCAAGCCCTTGGAGATTCTTTACAAGCAGGAATACACCACAGGGTCCAGTCTCTGTCCTCGTTCAGGCAGAAGCAGCAACTGCAGGCCAACACAGCAAAGCACAGTCATAGGCAAAGGGGCAGTCCTCCTCCTCCAGCTCTTCAGGTCTTCTCCTTGGCAGAGGTTCCTCTTGGTTCCAGAGGTAACCTGAAAATCACTACATATACACCTTTCTGCCTTTGAAGTAGGGAAACTTCAAAGGAATGTCTGTTGTTCACAAGATCCTGCCTTGCCCAGGCCTGGCTCAAGACTCACGCCAGGGGCTTAGAGCCTGTGAGGGCAGGCACAGCCCATTCAGGTGTAAGTGACCACTTCTCCCTCCACTCTAGCCCAGATGGCTATTTGAAAGTGGATTATTGGTAAGGCCAGGTAAGTACCTACACCTAGCAATAGGCCACTAACCCCTACTTAGGCCCAGTTAGGTCTCAATAAATTAAACCCAGCTCAACCGTTGGTAGCTTGGCAACGTGCGACAAGGCTGAACTTAGGAGACAAGTGTGTAAAGCATTTCAAAATCACAAAATAGTAAATAAGTAAAAAATTTAACACAATAAAAATGCAATGCCAATTTATAAAAAAAATAGATTATATTTTTATCTTTCAAATGACACCAAAATTATTAAAGTTGGATAAGGGGAAATGTAGTTATACATTTTAACATAATTAATGTTTTCTAGCACATAGAAGCAACTAGCGTCCAAAGGGGTAAAAAAGGTGACACTGGACAGGGATAAATTCCAGAATTCAGACCACCCATGAGGTAACACTTACTTTCAGAAGTGTTTCTTGAAAGTGGTCCAGAGCACCAGTCGAGGGTTCAGAGTCTCTGGTTTGCCTCTTGGGGTCTGGGACTACAACTCCCACAATGCACCTCTTCAAATTTTGGAGTTGCTCCAAACATCTCCAGACTTCTGGATCTTCTTCCAGAGGTCCTTTTTGGGTCCTTAAAGTGTTCACAACTTGATCCAAGGTTCCAGAAGCTCTGCATACTTCCTTGAGAGTTGGGAGTACAATTCCCAGAACACACCTGGTCAGTATCCTCAAATGGCCACTGGACGCTGGTCAGCTGGGCTCTGCTTGCAGGACTTGATGCAGGGAACTATGTTCAGCTCCTTTGTGCATATAGCAAACAGAGAGTCCCTTCTTGAAGCAGTAGAAGACAAGCAAAGTCCTTTTAGTGGTGAAGGCCAAGTGTGTATTTGGTGCAGAGTGCAATGTCCAGGTGCAGATCAGGGGTCCAACAGGGCAGTCCTTCTTCTTCTTTGTCTCGTCCCTTGTAGGGATCTGAGGCATGGATGCAACTCTGCTATATTTGTCCTTGCTCCTGGGGTGGAAAGTGTGGGGGGGAGGGGTGACTGACCACTCCAAGGCAGGCTCCTTCCCTCTTTGATGACCACATTCTGGGAAGTGTGGCAAAAATCAACCCCAAGGAGCAATATTCTTTAAAAATCGAACCTGTCTGAAACAGATTTTTGGAGGTTAGATCTGGCTGAGCCCACCCACTGGTGTGGCTAAAAATCCTAAACACACCCCTCTCCTGCCCTCTCCTAATCTCATCATGAGGGTACCCAATTTTCTGGGGTTGCAGGAAAAGGGGGAGGTCCTGATCTGCTCCAAATGTCCTTCCTCCCCTTTGAAGACCAGTTTGGCTGCTCTCCTCCCATCCTGTTTTACCATCTGCTGAGGCAGATCTTTTCCCCCCAGGCACATCCTTTGTGTTCAGCCCAGGCCACTTCACACCTCATCAAGACAGCCTGGCCAGACAGCCAGAGGCTAGCCAATCAGAGAAGGGCACTACAGAGCTGATTTTGGCAGCTTTCAAGTATAGCTTTAAAACTCTTTATCTGAACTACTTATAGTAAATCCAACAATGGCATGTTGTGTGATTTATTATAACAATTAATTTGATTCCAAACTCAAGGTATCTTTCTCTTATGGGGACTTTGTTAACTAAAATAAAGTCTCCCCATTTTAGCCAATGGAGGCCATGCACTAAGGTGAGGGAAGAACAAATGTGGCTATTTCACCTGCCCAGGCCTTATAAAACATTGTTTATAAGGTCACTGCTTAAAGTTACATGGAACCCCATGCAGGGCACACCTTAGGGGTGACATATGTAAAAATAAGGTATTTTAAGACTTTGGAAGTACTTTTAATTCCAAACTCAAACTTGCATATATGTTTAGCTTAAAAGAAGCCAGCAAGGCAGGCCTTCCTTTAAAATTACACTGGGCATCGTAGCAGCGCACTTATGGGGGCACTACCTATGCTAGGGTCCCTGAACCTACATGCCCTACCATATCCTAGGGACTTATAGGTAGGTTGACATAGCCAAGTATAATTAGCCTAATTTGCATACTCATTTTACAAAGAGCACAGGCCTCAGGACTGGTTAGCAGTACCCAGGACACCCTCAGAGTCAGGACAATAGCTGCAAAAAGTGAAAAATGGGGACAAAAAATTAGGGGGCCTCTGCAATCAGCCCTTTTTTCTCACAGAAGCCCCACAGCCTACATGCTCAGTAGACTCTGCCCAACTCTGAGGGAGTCTTCCTAGCTTGTCAGGCGAGGAAGACAGTGAGGAAAACTGGCTGTCGCTTTGCAGGGACTTCTCTGCCTTACTTCCTCCTGTCATGCTCACTCCTTCTGGTTAGCGAACCCATCATAACAGTGAAAGGACCCATCTTAAACCGAATCTTTCCTCTAGGGGGGTCTTCCTCCTGTCGCTCTGCCAACATGGGTAGTGAGATGCCCACCTCCCCTATCCCTAACTTTGCCAGGGCAAAACCCAGCTTACACAAATAGGTCACCAAAACACTTGAGCAACCCCACCATTACCAACAGGGTCAGGGGGCCTACTTTGCTTTGGGCCCTGGGGTCTGCCTTTCAGGCCAAGTGCAGTGCTGCCTTTAAGTCCAGCACCCAGCAGAGGCTACTGGCAGCGGTCAGAACCCAGAACCATACCTTAAGCTCTCCACTGACAGGTGGGTGAGTCGCTTTAGTGGCAACTGTGGGGTCCTGGCACTCATCTTGCTGTTTAGAGGGGGGAGATACCACCTCCTATAGCAGACACCCTCCTTCCACTCTCTCTTCTGTCAGTGCAGGGGCAACACCCTGCATCTGGACAGCTGACTGACTACTCAGGACTTCCTTGGGGTCAGGTGAGGCCTCACCAGTGCCAACTCTGTGCTTCCCCCCTACTGGGGAAGAAGGCCTTTGGCTCCCTGGAACCCTCTTTAAAAGTGGCCTACCCTTCTTTTTCTTCTTCTCTTTTTTGGGGGCCCTCTGTCTTCTAACTGTAGGGACTGGCACCCCAGGACTTTGGGTTGGGGCAGCACCCTAGGCGACTGTCCCATCTGGAATCAGACTTACCTCTGAGAAGTCATTGCCCAGGATACATCTAGGGGGAGGTCAGCACTGACTACCACCCTAAACTAGTCAAGGATACCCTCCCTGTCTAGGGGCACTATGGCTACAGGTTTGGTGGTGACATCAGCTGTGGCTATCCACACTTTCCTGGTCTTCCCTGGGACATACATGTCTGGGCTCACCAACCAGTCACTCACTATATTGTGACTGGCACAGGTGTCTGTCAGGCCAGTGGTGGGGATCCCAATAACCTGAATGGGGTAAAAGTGCCTACCCCCACCCTCAGGGATCACCAGCTTACCATTCAGTCCTGTCTCTCAGCCCAATGCTATGAGGACCTCATCATCTGAGGAGTCCTCCTCCTTAGCTACACTGGACAGTCCAGTGCTAACCACCCTCTTGGGACAGGCCACATCTCCCCTGAAATGACCTGTGTGCTGAAGGTCAAAGCCATCCGTACTGTCCAAGAGCTTCTTTTAACCCAGGGTCTCCTTTCTTCTGCTTGTCAGAGTGGGAGTGGTGTTTACTCCCCTCCATCTTAGGGCTCTGGGGTACAGAGGGAGTCTCTGTGGTGGGTGTACCACCTCCCTCTTTAGGATTCTGGGGCCCTCACCCCCTTTCTTGAAATCTCCCCCCTTGGGCTTGACAACCACTCTGGTTCTCAATCGCTGATCAGCTGCCTCCCCCAGCTCTCTGGGGTTGGTCAGCTAAGAGTCCACTGGATGTTAGAGTAACGTTTCTTGGATACAATTGGTCAAGGTGTGCTTTCTCATGATCAAATTGTATAACCCTGTATTTACTTTGTTACTATGGGGGTTATTCTAACTTTGGAGGAGGTGTTAATCCGTCCCAAAAGTGACGGAAAAGTGTCGGATTTACCACCAGCCGTATTACGAGTCCATTATATCCTATGGAACTCGTAATACGGCTGGTGGTATATCCGTCACTTTACCGTCACTTTTGGGACGGATTAACACTCCTCCAAAGTTAGAATAACCCCCTATGTATCCAGCGCTCTAGTGCCTTAAGTGAGGTGTCTACAAAGTCAACCCAAGACTTGGTATTGACCTTCTGGGTGTCCCTGAACTTTATTCTACACTGCTCTCGGGTCTGAGCAAACTTCTTGGTTAAGCACCTCTTCATGCTGGGAGAGGAATCTGCTTCCTCCCTCCCTAGGGTCAGGAGCCTATTCCTCCCAGATATTGACACCAACTCCCATAGGAATGAGCCCCAATATTGGGACTTAACCCTTCTTATATGGAGAGCCCTCTCAAAGGCCTCCAACCACTTGTCCATGTCATCCCCCTTCTTGAGGGGCAACGTCTCTGCCCCTAAAGCTATGAGGGCTACCTGGGATTCAAGTTCCCTTTCTCTGAAGTCCGGTCTGCTTCTTCTTGGTCTGATGACACAGACTCGCCGCTCACACTAGCTCTGGATGGGGCCCTAGCTGCTGAGATTACAGTTTGGTAATCATCTTCCTCCTCCTGGAGGTTGGAGAGGACTTCTTCCCTCTCACTTCCTACCTCTGAAGCTTTCTCTGCCTCTATCTGTGCTACCCAGGGTTCAAGGGACCTGATAATTACAGTCTCCCTAAGGTTGTTAGTAGCAGGTAATCCCCTTTTTCTGCATAACACCCTAAGCTCAGCTGCAGTGAGTGTGAATAGGCTAGCAAGGTCAAGCTTCATGGTCTCCCTTACGCTTTGTGTCACTTAAAAAAAGTTGGCACCAATTGAACAATTTAGAAAATTTAAAAAGGAAGTAATTCAAAAAATTAGTCCAAATTTGAAAAATCAAAAATACTTCTGTTCCAGGTCATTTTAGATGATTTTTTAAACGTATTCCACTTAAAACTGTTGTGTGATATTAAACACAAGTACTGGATTCCACCACTGCGCAACAAAAATGTTGGAAAGTGGATTATTGGTAAGGACAGCTAAGTACCTACACCTAGCAATAGGCCACTAACCCCCACTTAGGTCCAGTTAGATCTCAATAAATTAAACCCAGTGAAACTCTTGGTAGCTTGGCAATGAGCAACTAGGCTTAACTTAGGAGACAAGTGTGTAAGTCATTTAAAAATCACATAACAGTAAATAAGTAAAACTCAAAACATACTAAAAATCTGACACAAATTTATAAATATATTACTATGAAACCAAAATAATCAAAATCAGATACGGGGAACTGTAGTTATGAATTTTTAAAGAATTAATGTTTTCTAGCGCACATAAGCAACTAGCGCTCAGAGGGTCGAAAAAAGGTCACAGTGGACAGAGATAAAGTCCAGAGTTCAGGCCACCCATTAGGTAACGCTGTTACACTTACTTTCAGAAGTGTTTCTTGATTCAGGAAAGTGGTCCACAGCACCAGCCAAGGGTTCAGAGGCTCTGGTTTGCCTCTTGGGGTCTGGGACTACAACTTCCACAATGCACCTCTTCAACCTATGGGGTTGCTCCAAACATCTCCAGACTTCTGGATCTTTTGCAGAAGTCCTTTTTGGGTCCTTGACGTGTCCACAACTTGATCAAAGGTTCTAGAAGCTCTGAGTTGCTCCTTGGGAGTTGGGACTACAGTTCCCAGAATGCACCTGATCAGAATCCTCAAATGACCACTGGACGCTGGTCAGCTGGGCTCTGCTTGCAGGACCTGATGCAGGGGACTCTGGGCAGCTCTTTTATACATGTAGCAAACAGGTAGTCCCTTCTTGAAGCAGTAGAAGACAGGCAAAGTCCTTTTAGTGGTGGATCCCAGGTGTGCAGCTGGTGCAGTCCTTCAGAATGCAGTGTCCAGGTGCAAGTCAGGGGTCCAGCAGGGCAGTCCTTCTTCTTCTTTGTCTTCTTCTTTGCAGGGATCTGAGGTATGGGTGCAGCTCTGTCATATTTATACTTGTTCCTGGAGTGGAAAGCAATGGGGTGACTGTCTAATCACAGACAGGCCCCTTCCCCTTTTGATGACAAACTTCTTGGGAACTGTGGCAAAAATCAATTCCCGGGAGCAACATTCTTCAAAAATCCAACATGGCTGAAACTGATTTTTGGAGGTTAGATCTGGCTGAGCCCACCCACTGTTGTGGCTAAACAACCTAAACCCCTCTCCTGATCTAATCAAGAGGGCACCTAGTTGTCTGGCATTGTATGAAATTGGGATGGCCCTAAGCTGCTTCAAATGTCCTTCCCTTCCCTTGGAGACTAGTTTGGCTACTCTCCCCATCCTGTTTCACCATCCGCTGAGGCAGATCTCCTCCCCGAGGCGCAATCTTTGTGTTCAGCCAAGGCCACTTTACACCTCATCAACGCAGCCTGGCCAGGCTGCCAGAGGCTGGCCAACCAGAGAAGGGCACTACAGAGCTGAATTTGGAAACTTTCAGGTAGAGTTTTAAAACTATTTTCCTGAACTAGTGATATTTAATCCAACAATTTCAAGTTAGGGGATTTATTATAACAATTAATTTGATACCTAACTCAAGGTATCAGTCTCTTATGGGGACTTTATTAATTACAATAAAGTCTCCCAGTTTTAGCCTATGAAGGCCATTCACTAGAGTGAGGGAAAAACTAATTTGGTTATTTCACTTGACCAGGGCTTATAACATTTTTTATAAGGTCTCTTCTTATCGTTACCTGGCACCCAACCCTAGGGACACTTAGGGCAGACCTCAAGGTTAACTTCTCTGTAAAGATAAGGTAGTTTAAGACTTTTGAAGTACATTTAATTTCACAGTCGAATTTGCATATAACTTTAGCTTAAAAGCAGCCAGCAAGGCAGGCCTGCCTTTAAAATGACTACCTATGCTCGGGTCCCTAACCCTGCATGCCCTACCATATACTAGGGTCTTATAAGTAGGTTGACAAAGCCAATTATAATTAGCCTAATTTGCATACTCATTTTACACAGAGCAGAGGCCCTAGGACTGGTTAGCAGCACCCAGGGCGCACTCGAAGTCAGGAAAACAACAAGAAAAAGTGAAAAACAGGGACAAAAAGTTAGGGGGCTCTGAAATCAGCTCTGCTTTCTCACACTGGCCCATCAGGATATGCAGGCTACACCCCAGCTCTCTTTAAGTCACTGTCTAGTGGAGATTCACAAACAGCCCAACTGTCAGTCTGACCCAGACAGGGAATACACAAGCAGGCAGAGTCACAGGATAGTTTAAGCAAGAAAATACCCACTTTCTAAAGGTTGTGTTTTCAAACTGACAATCTAAAAAACTATTTTACCAATTTTTTTTTTTTTTTTATTGTGAGTTCAGAGACCACAAACTCCATATTTCTTTCTGCTCCCAAAGGGAAACTGTATTTAAAAAGATGTTTAAAGGCATTCCTCATTTTAACCTATGAAAGGCATAGAAAACTCAATTTGGTAGTATTTCACAGTTAAAACATGTAAAGCACATGAGTACATGTCCCACCTTTAACATACACTGCACCCTGACCATAGGGGCTACCTAGGACCTACCTTAGGGGTGCCTTACATGAATAAACAGGAAGGTTTTGGCCTGGCAAGTGGGGTTGAATTGGCAATTTAAATCTGTACACACAGACACTGCAGTGGCAGATCAGAGTCATGTTTGCTGGACTACTCATGTGGGTGGCACAACCAGTGCTGCAGACCTACCAGTAGCATTTAATTTACAGGCCTTTACCAGGAACTTACTAGTAAATCAAATATGCCAATCATGGTAAAGCCAATTGCACACACAATTCACACAGGGGGCACTTGCATTTTAGCACAAGTGGTAAGGTGCCCAGAGTACCACAAACCGCAAGAACAAAGTCTAGCACACAGTCACAACATGGGAAGCAGAGCCAAAAAGACAGGAGAGACTATGAAAAGGAAAAGACCACCTTAGCGTCAAACAAAATGCTAAGGTGATGCTAAGGTGGACCCTCCTAAATCTGGGCCTCAGTGCTATTAGAGACTTTTTTTAAATTACAAAATGGATCACCTTTGAGAAGAAAGATATATATCAGACCTAGAAATATATTGGAAATATACAATTTTAGAGATTGGACCAAGCCCAAACTTTTGAGGTGCGAGTGAGGCAATTGGTGACAAAATGTATACGGACTGGTCGTCTCCGGTGAAGAACCCCCTCCCAGAAGTGACGCACGGCGTGTCAACCAAGAAACAGCAGGAAGCTTTGGAGAAGAGACTGTGCTACCCCCTCATGCTCGAAAGCGAGCATGGAAAATGAACGGGGAGGTGAGTCGGAGGACTCACATCGGGAACCTGAGTAACTGTGGTGAGGGAAATAGGGCTTACGGTTTGGAAGTAAGAAGCCATATTAGAAATTTGTAAATAGAAGTGGCGGAGCAAATTGTAAACAATCATGTCTGCCGATACGCTGCTGGAAAGAGAGGAGGCCGCAGACAAGCTTTTTAGTAAAGGCGGAATGAACTCACGACACAGCCAAAGAAGAAACCTCGAGTGGGAATGTTGCTGGAGAATGGAAAGCAAAAATACGTATGCTGAAAAAGTTGCTGAATAGAATATAATGATGTAATATAAAGATAGAATTTATTGTTTAACATATTCTAAGAAATTATGGATTTACTTTGTAATTCTTCAAATCGTAACTCATTATTGTGTTTAATCTGTTTCTATGCCTATTATAAGGTATCATGGTGAAGGGCACTTTAAATCTGTGGAAGAAGTGATGTGGCGTGTCATGTGATTAAGGCCTGTTTAAGACCAAAATCCATTACAGCAGACTAAGAAATACATTGGAAATATACAATTTTAGAAATGTGTCTGAGCCCAATCTTTTAATATGTGATTGAGGCAATTGGTTTATTCTTCATACATGATTCCAAATTGACCCTCTACTGGGAGAAATATGCTATCACATACCATCACTATTTGTTGTTTTTCTTACAGTGATGAGAAACAGCCTTCTTCTTACCTATTTTATGCTTATTGATCATTTCATTGTGCCACGATGTCCGGTGGACCCATGTCATTGCCCTTTCTGGTGGTTTCATTCATTGGACAATTTGCATTTTTGCACTCTGCTATCTTGTCAATGGTTCTCATGTAGTTCATCTCACACTAATTCATGGGTGACTTAATGTGCAATTACTATTGATTTTGCCTGGGTCATCAGCTCTCTAGTGGTGCTGATGATTCTTAATTTCAGAGCTCGAAATTATGCAATTTTTCTTCAATTTTTTAAGTGGTCTCATGCAGTGTACCCCAATAATATTAAGTTCTGAGGTTATGTTTTCCTTGGCCCGTATCTCACTTCCCACCCTCTAGTGGGCTGATGCCTGTTTCCAGTTTTTCATTCAGTTGTTCTATTGTCATTTTGATTTTTTCACTGTTCACATTTGTGTTATATTGTTCGTCCTTTGTGATTCATTTTCTTAAGTGTAGATGGTACCTTGTTCTATTTTTTGAAAATTGTTTTACATCTGGTACTTCTTCAGAAATAGTTTCTACTCATGTTAATTTTGATGTAATTTCACTGCACTTGGGACAACCCTTACTGCATTTTCACTTTCAATACAATTTCTGTCATCAAGAATCTTTGCAATTTCCAAAGTTATCAGGATGCTTGCCACTTCTCACTGTTGTTTTTTTACCTTGATTTTGATGTTATTAGCATGTCTGTACACTTTCGGACATACTTTCTGTAACAAATTTCCTGCAAATATGTATATATTTACAGATGTATAGAAAATTCCTCATCTTGGTGAAGATCTCACGGTGTCCTAGACTGCAATTAAATTATGTATCTTGACTCCCTCTGTCGAAGGACTTTCTCCCTATTTCCCCCATTTTCTGACTTTATTACTTGCTGTATTGCATAGTGCTGTAGACCTTCCCATTTGCTGTCATGTTTCTACTCCATATGTTTGGCTACAGCATTGATCCTGTCCTGTCTTTGTTAGTGGTGGCACGGGCAAGAATCCTCTTTTTTCAGTTCACAAGTGGTGCTTCCAAAATATTTCAGTTTGTATATATATATATATATATATATATATATATATATATATATACATTCCCTGAAAAAACAAAGGTTATAGTTATAGTTAGGTTTTGAATTTACTGGTAGAAAACCATAGAAATTCAGCAGTTATAGTTTGAGTGAATTCAAGTAACTATAACTCGCGCCTTAAGGTAACTATAACTCATGCCCCCACCACACACAGTTTTCTCTTCAAAAAATGTAACTGCTAATATTTAATTGACATTTTAATGATGTTATAAATGTTGTCATGAGTGCTACAATATATGGAGTAATTAGTAGTGCATGAGGAGGTTGCGAGATCCTGGGCAAGAGGATCTGGGCAAAGGATTTGTTTGTGTGTACCCTGCTGGCATGCCCTCGGTCCCTGTCCTCTACCCACTACTTCGTCATGAGCCTTTCTGCTGCTGGCTGCAGTTAACATTAAAGCCCTGCTGTCTCAACATCGATGGACAGGTGCACTTTGACACAACAGCCTTTAAATATGGTTTTAATGACTTGAATGTGTCTTGGGATTGTGTGCTCCTGTTGGGGCATGTTGGTGTCAGGGCAGCCCTTATGCAAGTGTGCTCCCTTCACTGCACACAGAGATACTCAGTCTGGTGGGCCGACGTACACACATAAACACACACAATGCATACCCTCACACGGATACTCACACATAGACACATGTACAGAGATACAGATGGATGAACAAACATTCACAAGCACACTCTCCCAGACACACACATACTCACACATATTAAGAAGCCCACACAGAAACACATGCACAAACACAGAGGCGCATAAACATAGTACATGTACACACAAGTATGTACATACATATATTTGTACACACAGAAGTATACACACAAACATATGTGCACATACATGAAGGCCTTGCACAGCGCTGCTTGGATAAACGTATAGTAATTAAGGTTACTTTACATTAAAAAAACATTAAAATTCACTGAAAAAAACCTTGTGCCTCTGCCATGCACAGTTTTTTATGAATAACTTTACAATACATGTTGCAGTGATATCATGATTGATTTTATAAAAGTTGTAATGATTGCTGTAATATCTGGGGTAATTAGCAGTGCATGTCAAGTGCGTGAGTAATAGTTACCTTAGGGCGCGAGTTATAGTTCCATGAAATAACTCTAACTATAACTGCTGAATTCCTATGGTTTTGTGCGAGTAAATTCAAAATGTTTACACTTCCACAAATCGGCGATGCCACGATGCTCCTTATCGTAGGTGGCACTGTCACACCGCTTTGCCACTGTGGCATTGTATTCTGCTTTCTCCACGTTATAGTAAAGAGGACAGCACTCCAAATGTCAGCTTGCAATCCTTTATTGTGCGACCACAACGGAACGTGTTTTGACACCCAAGTGCCTTTCTCAATATATATATATATATATATATATATATATATATATATATATATATATACAAAAAGAAAGTGTTGGTAGCCATTTTGACAAAAAAAGATTTTAAAAAAAAGTAAAGGGTTCAGTCTAGGAATACCCTGAACCTCTAGCCTTAGTGTAAGCATCCACCACGGCTAAAAAGTATTTTTTTAAATCCTGGAAAAAAATGATGA
The DNA here is from genome assembly GCF_031143425.1 of Pleurodeles waltl. NCBI lineage: Eukaryota > Metazoa > Chordata > Amphibia > Caudata > Salamandridae > Pleurodeles > Pleurodeles waltl. The sequence goes on along the minus strand of NC_090437.1, from coordinate 431,179,914 downwards.
TGGATCTTCAGATTTTTCTGAGATTTGTGTTAAAAAAGTGGTGTTTGCAGTGCTCTTCATTTATTTGCCCCCCGGGTGGGTAGGGGATAAAAATAGGAGGGGGTACATGAGGCCTTTCTAACAGGGCTTACTTAAACCCCAGGAACCACCACCTAACTTAGGCCTATGTTAATATAATATGTGGGAGGCCTCCACATCCCCCCCCACTTCCTGGGAACCACCACCTCCCCAGGGCAATTAGTATACTTAATGGGGGGGGTGCATGGCCCCCCCACAGCCCTGGGGCAATCAATATATTTTGAGGGGCATGCAGCCCCCATACCTTGGGGAGCGCCGAACTTCCTAGAGCAATAAACATAAAGTACCTCCCCAAGGGTCAAACAATTTAATGTAGGGACCCCGGGGACCACCACCTACCTGGGGCTAAGTGAAATGATAGACGGGGCCACATGGACCACCAGCTCCCCAGGGCAATAAGTATACCTAATGTGGGGGGATGTACGATCCCCCCCGCAGCCGTGGGGACTGCAACCTCCCTCGGGAAATCAACATTTTGTGAGGGGGCATGTGGCCCTTGCAGCCTTAGGGACCACCATCTCCTTGGGGCATCATGGTATTGTGAGGGGGCATACAGCCCCCTGCCCCTGGGACTTCCAACTTCCTAGGGCAATAAACATAAAGTATGGGGGCCGCTTGGCCTCCCTGCAGCCCCAGGAACCACCACCTCCCCAGGGCTCCAGTAAATTAATGTAGGGTGTCCGTTACGGACACCTGGCCCCGAGGACCAACACCTCCCTGGGGCTAAATAAAATAAATGAGTGGAGCCGCAAAGCCCCCCTTGTGGAGAAATAGATGTCCCTGGAGACGGCCACCCCAAGGTCAGGCTCCTGCTACCTCCTGACTCCTGAGGTGCCAACCCATGAGAAGTAGTTGTTTGCTTTTGCTTGGTGATAGTTGACAGCTCCAACCCAGCAAAAGCAATCATAACTCAGCAAGCAGGAGCTGTCCACCAAGTGGCACTTTCATATCTTTCCCGGGAAGCAAATATGCGTGCAGCGAAAAAGATGAAAACATTGCTCCTGCAAGCAGGGAGCTGCTATTTAGAGCAATGCCAGTTCCTTTAGGAGATGGGAGCCGACGGAGACTGCAGGCGCCATCAGTCTCCTGCCGCAGATCCCATAGGTTTACATTGGGTGCCCTGAGTACCTAGTAGTATGTGGGTGGGCCGTTGGGGGATGGGGTCTCTGGTGCCAAAATGGGCATAAATTAATATGTGCTCAACACTCTGGTAGCTTGGAACAAAGTAGTCAGGCTTAACTTTGAAGCAATTGTATAAAGCTTAGGCCTGCTGAGGTTTACCTACACCAGTCAGTGCCAAGAGTCCAATTTGCATTGGATAGGGCACCAAGGAGCATTAAGAGCGTTGCTGGAGGCTGTCAATGTAGCATGAAGAGCCGTCCGGTGTTGGAAAGAAGATTATTAGTAAGGGAAGGTAGGTACCTACACTTAGTAATAGGCCACAGTCTCACATTAGGACCAGTCAGGATTTCAGCAAATTAATCCTTGCTACACTTGGTAGCTTGGCCCACGAGCTGTCAGGCTCAACTTAAGAGACAAGTGTGTAAAACATTTAATATCAACAAAACCGTACATAAATAAAGCACAACACACAATAAAAATCCAACACCAATGTACAATCATAGGAAATATTTTATCTTTAAAATTACACTAAAACAACAAAGATCCAATGGAGGGAACCAGAGATATGCATGCTTAAAGATTAAACATAAAAAGATGATTTCTAGTGCCTAAAAGCAAAAAGTCACAATCGCTGACCTCTGGCTGCCCCTGACTGGGGCAAAGTCAAAGTTTGACGACCACAATAGAGCGCAAGTCATACGTTGAGTAGTAGGACTCTGTCAAAATTGTGCCTTCTGACTTAGGGGCTCATTTACAAGAAAATGGCACATTGTGATTGATGCACCAGTTTTCTTGGGCCATCCTGCATCCCCCTAACAATGCTATGAGAGCACTGTATTTACAGTAAAGTGTTCCATGGCGGAGAGTGTCGACAACTGCATCCGAAATTCTGGCGCTGTCATTGTGTTAAACCTTAACATTGCTGGACTAGCATCATAAAGCTAATGCTAGTCCAGCAATGTTAAGGGGGGCCCATAGACAGCACAGCATCCCCTTTAATGCCTGCTCTGAACAGGCGTTAAAATAACGATGCTATGCTGGCACAGCATAGTGCAGTGAAATCTTGTAGATGTCACTGTGTCTTTTCTGCAAGGCTTTTAATGGTGGTACACCTACCTTGCATACATTATATCTGCACAGGTATAATATGGTGCAAGGCTTTACAGACTGGTGCAATGGTGACATTGTGCCAGGTTGTAAGTATGTCATGGGTTGGAGGACTGTTTTGTGCCACCTTGGCGTAACAAAAATAACACTAAGGTGACACAAAATGCTTGTTTATGAGTCCTTTAGCATCTTTTTGGAGTTTTTTCTCTCTTCCTCAGTCAAGGCTCCACTTCAGGCTGGCATGCGATGTGACTTTGTCGGCTTGGCTCAGCGAGAGGTCCCGGTCAACTCCTGGAAGTGTCATTGACGGGTAAAAGCTCCAGATCTTAAGCAGGACAAACCTAAAATTCAGGCTGGTCATGGTTCAACATAGCCGACTTGACTCTGATTGTCCAGAAGTCCTTTTGGAATCCTTGAAGTGTCCACCAACTTGATCCAAGGTTCTGCAAACTGAGTTACATTTTGGACCTTGGGACCACAGTTCCAAAATGCGCCTGGTCGGAATCCTCAAATGGCCCCTAAAAGCTGGCCAGCTGGGCTCTTCTTGCAGGACGTGATGCTGGGGACTCTGGTTATCTAAGTCCAGAGTGTGCAGCTGGTGCAGTCCTTCTGGGTGCAGTCCTTCAGGAGAAGACCAGAGGTTAAGCAAGGCAATCCTTCTTCTCCAGTATTTTCCTCCATCAGGGATCTGAATTGCTGGGCATCTCCACCATATTTATCCTTGCTCCTGGGTTGACGAGCAAGGGGGTACTACTGACCAATGGGGTGCAGGGTGCCACCTGTGGGGATATCTTCTTCCTGTGAAGTGTGGCAAAAATAAATCCCATTAAGTAAAACTCTTTAAAAATCCAAACCAGAGAAAATCTCTCTTTAGAGATTACATCTGGCTGAGCCAATCCACTGGTGTGGCTAAGTTTCCTTAGCATACCTCTTCCAGTGAAAACATTTTATAGTGGATCAGCACATAATCAAATCAATAACTATTCACATTCCCCATGCACCCATTCCAGCCCCCCTCCATGTCTAACTACTGGGGTTACCATCTGACTGGGGAAGCAGGAGATTGGGGAGATCTGGTTTCTGTCCCTGGTGGCTTTACCTCCTTTGAAAACCAGTTTTGGCCATTCTACTCCTTTTCTGCTCTACCATCTGCTGCAGGACGTCTCCTCCCACCAGATGCTTCCTCTGTTTCAGCCGAGGCCACTTCACTTCTGTTTAAGGGAGCTTGGCTCAGGCTGACAGAGACTGACCAATCAGGAAAGGGCACAACAGGGCTGATTTTGGTAACTTTCAGAAAGAGTTTTAAAACTCTGTACTAGTTATATTAAATCCAACATTGGCAGGTTGTTGGATTTATTTTAACTTTTATTTGATATCAAACATGATATACTAAGCTCTTTGCAGTTATGGGATGCACATCGCAAGTACAGACTGTCTATGCTTGCTCTGTGCAGCCCATATTGGGCTGCAGTGCGCCCCAGGTGAGCTCTGCTCCGCTGGCAGGGCTAGCGGAGTTTTTTGGACAACTCCATGCTCCAAGCAGAACGCAGAGTTCCAAAAACTCCGTTAGCTCTGCCAAAGGAGCGGAGCTCCCCGCACACACCTACTTTTAGCAAATTTCCAAATAACAAAATACTCACCTGATATTTTGATTAAAGGGAATTCGTACCTGAAATATAGTAATGTATTTTCAGTTGTACTTTGCTATTAGAAAAAAAAAACAATAGGGGGAGGTGTGTGTGGTGTCCAAATTGTCCCAAAAAAATGTCTAGCCTCACCGACCACCAGTGCCTGGGCCACCATCGGCAGCGCCGATGTGGCTGTGGCAGTGGATATGGAGGGAGTCTCTGTGGCGGCAGCGGCGGGTGGTAGTAAGTCCTATTGATTCCTTATTGACAATTAGTAATTTATTATCACTAATAGAAGAGACTAGTGTTGTTGACTTACTCATCAACACTTTTGCAGATGCAGTGGGAGTTAAGTATGTATTGGGCTCTTCTATCGCCAACTCAGCAGACTAAAGTTTATAAAATTAACTTGAACTCTGTGTTTTAAAAAAATGAAAAAAGGATGGAAGTAGAATGGATAGGTGAAATATAATATAAGTGAAAGGATATGTGTGTGGATGTGGAAGAAAGGGTGCATAATAACAATCATATAGGTGGGTGATGGGGAGGATGATAGGCTGCATGTGTGGGTGAAGGATTGATGAAAGGGTATACGGGTGAATGATGCTAGACCAGGTGGGTGAAGGGCATGGGTGAAAGAATTCCATGCCTGAATCTTTAAACAGACTCCTCATGTGGGTTACATCTCTTGGATGGGTGAATGGGTTAAAGGATGAATAGGTGGTTATTGGCTAAATGTATGTTGGTGAAAGGTTAGTATAGAGTCATGTTTGGAATTTGGAAAATGGTGAAGGACTGGATGAGAGAACGTAAAGCTTAGCTGAAATGGTGTGTATCAAAGCCAAGGATGAAACAAAATAACAGTACTAGAAGAAGACATTTGCAATGATGATGAATAGTTAAATGCTTGGAATGAAGAAGCAAGTGAGATCTTCTAGATAGGGGCATTCTGTTCACCCGCTTTATTTGCTTGGAATGCTTTTCATCAAAGGTTTGATGCAAAGGTATTCAGAATATTCCCTTAACTCACAGTATTTTCCAAGCGAGGTAGGTAATAATATGTATTCCAGCACCCATTAACCACCACCTCTTCCCTCGCTATGGGCTTTCAATAGTGTCACCCATGATGACCTAACAGCTGCATGGTTCAGTTCAGCAGAATCCGTACGGCAATGTAGGCTGTGCAATGTACGTCTGTCACCTTAAGTTAAAGTGTCAAACACTTTTCAATGCATGACAAAGCTAGAGAAAGGTGTGCTTGCCAGTTTCCTCCCAGTGGCCTCTGTGTCAGTCACTTCCTAGTACTTCACTCTGTTAAATCTGTCTTAAATTCTGACTCAGACTTCAGAATCATTTGGGAAAATGAATCTTTGGTTGTGCCACATTTTTCAAATGGAATGATAAATAAAAAATCATTATGGCTTCTGTAATGGATTAACTTCTGTTCTAACTTTTCCCTTTTAGCATTTGACAACCAAAGTGAGTCACACCACTAGACAAACCTTAAGCACATGATTATGATGAGGAATTGATTGATCTGTAAAGTATGTACTCAACCTATCCATCCTAATCAACTCTACCTTACCCTGCAGTTTGTTAAGAAGATTCCTTTCCTTACTGCAAAGCAAATGTATATATTTTTGCAAAAAAGTAGGTATTACGATGTGTGGTAGAGGAGGGGCATGAGGACACTGAGTAAAGTGGTCCATAAGTAAGTGCCTTGATTTTCCTGAATGGGATAGTTTGTGACAATGCGAATGTACCACATACAATTTAAATCCCATTCCTTAATCCTTTTCTTCTACTGCAGTCTATCGCTTCTCCCACCACCTACTTATGGCAGACAGGATATCTGCATGATTGATTATATTATGTGGCGTGTTTTGTTCTTAGTCTTCATCAGTCTTGTAGTCCAGGTACAAAGAAGAACAGGCCCATTGGAATAAAAACAAATTCTAGTACAGCTGCCTCAGCTGCAGATAGTAACAAATATGACTATGGCACCACTTGAGCTAGCAATGCCACCATTAATTTAGCACAGCAGTAAAGAGAAGTATACTTGTACTCCACAGTGCATAGTATGTGTCGAGACGGGTCACTCACCTGAAAAGCAGGATGTCTGCAGGGGCGATGGTATGCCCCGACCTCCTGGAACACTTCTCGGCACTTCCTGGTGGACACAGAAGTCTTGGCAGTTGTCCCAAAAGGAAAGGGGAGGTGGAAGAGAAGAGACAAAACATTGCCACGTCTTGCTGATCTGGCCCGGCACCCTGTATCTTCTGTGGGGGCAGGTGTGCTAGAGGAATGCCTGGTGTCAGCTGGTAGAGGAACAAAGAAAAGAATTGCCACAAAAGTCCTGAATAGGAGGATGACAACAGGGTCTGGACTGCCAAGTCAGATGCTGAGATCAGGAAGCAAAACAAAGCCAAGCAGGGAGGCACGCTTCACTCTGCTATTTATAGCCAATCAGGAAAGCAGTTGAGTTTCCACATGTGGATGAAAATAACATCACCACGCCCAATTAGAAGCACATGTCTACACCTACTCACATTAGAAAACAAGCATTGGTAAAACAAGCATTGATAAAACCAATTGTGTAACACAGAACATTATATTTAGTTAGAAACATGAAGGTTTAACCAAGAACAGAGATATGATTTGAACCTAATCCCTGGGGATGCTGGCAGATGATTCAGGAGGCACTTTGGGGATTCCTGACAGTATAGCTGTGGCAGTTATCACCTTAAAATTGAATGGCCTGAGGTGACCACCAAATATACTGCTACTGTGCTACTACACTACACGATTTTAAATAAGTACTTTGCTCAGAGCATTGTTTACAATTTCTCTTTTTTCTTTCTTGATATAGCTATTCTTGCTGGTCCACCTTCAAGGCAGGAAATAGCAGCCTGGATGCAGCTGACAAAGCTGGAGGCTATACGGGCCAAGTACCAGCAGCTGGTGGTCCTCAAGGAAGAAGATGAGGAGGAGGCAGCCGATACTCAGTGTCACAGCCAGGCGCCAGTGCCTCCAGCCCAGCAACACGTACACTACAGTGCCAGGATAGCTGCTGCCGTCACATCATCCCTGCTACCACCCCCCAAGACCATCTTCCAATGCCATGTCTTCCGGAGTATGACGCAGCTAAAGGTCCATCAGGCACGAATGAAGGGGCTCCTCAGGGGACTCCTGGTCCGCTCGTAGTGCCCCCCTCTGCCCCTTTTTTAACCTTTAATGTTTTGTGGGTAAGACTTGTTGTGGGTGGAGAGGGTGGGAATGGGTTTTTGTGAGACTTTTTTTTGCCTTGGGCAATTGTACATATTATGTCTGTTTTGGACATTCTTTGGGGAAAGGGACAATTGTTTGAGGATAGGGGTGGGGAAGTTGTGGATGGAAGGGGTGGGTATTTATTTATTATTGTTTTTCTTAGGGAGGGGGTTTGAAGTAAATAGTTATGGTCAGTTCTTTCTGCCTAAAGTCTTTTTTAGGGGGGTGTTTTACTTTGCACTGCTCCCTTTATGCAGAGTGTTTTCTAAATCTACTGATAGTGTATTCCTTTTAGTGCAGCATATTTTATAGATCTGCTGATAGTGTATAAGAATTATGCAGTTAGGTAAAGTTGTCCCAATAATCCTCTAGTCTCTGCAGTGCATTCTTCAAAACCTGACCCATAGGAGTAGAATAGAGAGATTTTCCATTGCCAATTCTATTGCCTAAACTAAAGGTACAACAATGCTGCACAATTATCTCACTTGAATGGATGAAGCGAGGGCTGCATGATTTCTCAAGGTACCATGGTGGTGTATCAGTAGCATGCTCGTGCACTAACAGTGAAGGCATTGGAAGCGAGGTCCCATTCCACCTAGGCGAACTGAAATAAAGATCCTGCACACCGACTTGAGGTTGCTGCTACCACGTTCCCTCCACCAAGTGTGAGATTATTCAATGGTGTAAATTATGAAGTATCACCTCAATCAATCACACAGCCCTGGGGAAGAGGGTTAGGGATTTAATGAATGGATGGGAAAGGGATTTAGGGAAAGGTGTGACAAAAAGACAAACACAAGCCCAATATTCACTTGGGAAATGATTATCTGCCTGGTGTGGGAGGAATAGAGAACGAAAAACATGACTATGTATGGCAGAGTTAACTTAACATTCAGCTAGCCCAAAGGGAGACCAAAGTTAAATATATCTGAAAATTGTTGGTGAGCAACGTTTGCAAATTAGTACACAATATAATAATTAATCTTGAGGTGAAGGTGAAGGATAACACACACACAGTGCTAAAAAAAGGATATTGAAAAAAGATTACTAGTCTGTATTGCTAAAAAAAAATGGATGGTACATCTGTAATCTTCTGGGATTGCCCTGTCAGTCTTCTTGGGTGCCTGCCTGAAGTGGTCCGATAAGGTAACCATGAGTGTAATGGTGCAGTAGAAGAGAAGGCCTGTGGATTGTAAAACAGAAATGATTATCCTCATGATATTCTTGAATAAAGAAGTATCAAATGGAAGGTAAGCTCCATGAGGAGTAGTGTATCAAGAGGACTTAGAGGTGGCAGATCAAGAGAAAAGACTTTGTAATCATCCAGCAACAATCACAGACAGGTGTCAGCAGCATGTAGTGGGATGATCTGACTTGCAACTGTAATGCTAATCATAACATTAAGCCTACAGCACTACATAATGTGACATTATTAGCCTCCATCACATGTCTGCCTCCCTCATTTCCTAAAACAGGCCCCCCACCATACTACATAGTTTGAAGTTTGAGCTAGCCAGCAGACACACACAGCAGTATTGCATTTCCCAAATCAAGTAATTGATGCACCTCTCACCACCAGTCCACAGATTGGAGTAGGCCTCTTAGACTCCTCTTCACATCACCCCTGTTGATTTCTCAGAAGTTGATAACTTCCTTCTTCTGGCAGTTGTTTAAGTTGTCAAATCACACTCAGATTCCTTCCATCATACTCAAGTCCAGACTCTGCTTAAAGATTATTATGTCCAACTCTAGTCCACACAAACTGCTATTGAGAGTCCCAGTCCCAGTCATGATCCAACTGAGATAGAGCGACCTGCAATTGTTGAACAAGAGAAACATTAAGTTTTTTATTTGTTATTATTTTCTGAACTTTTTGATTGTTCGCTAAATGGACAGGTGTTCTTTGACAAATGTGAACCAGAAAGCAGAGCACCAGAAAACAAAGCAGTGTGAAAATGCTGTGTGAACAGGGAAAAAGGGGAAAAAAACACCTTCAGGAAAAAAATAACGGCAATTATTATTTTTATGCTACCAAAATTGTAAATCCATCATGACACAAACACAAGCCAGCGTAATATATTTAAACACTATAGACACCCACTCTCACTATCTGCCACCACTAGACATGAGTCACACCAACCATCATAATTCTGTATGTTGAATCAAGTATCCCTCATGTCAATCGTTGAGACATATATAGCATTGCTTATTTGTTCCAATCATACCCAGTGGCACAATGCTGATCCTCTTCAATTCAGGAAACGAAACACAGATTGGAGAGTAAGTTGTAAATCAAATATATGCGACAGTCCTGCTAGGGGCCAAACGAAAGGATAGGCACACAATAGAGGCAGGCATTGTCTCGCAAATCTTCCTGAAGTGATTTGGGGGGGTTTGGGGCTTCTCCAATGCACACCGGTCCAACTATAATTCAGCCATACATGTGCCTAAAACATTTGTGGTTCATTAGTCATTTTTAGACAGAAACAAACAATATACACTCATAAGGTTCCCACAGCTGGCTATTATTTTCTCAAAGCTGTTTATAATAGAAAGTAGAAAGCTCTTGGGTACCCCAAGTCTAGTCAGGGAAGTAGGGTTTCTCCTCAATCTCAGGTGTTTCACCCAGAGGTTAGTCAGCAAACACACTACCATGACCTGAGTCCATCCAATCAACACCCTCATCCACCTCCTGTTGTACTTCAGGTACGCTGTACTTTGGTGGTATAAAGTGCTGATTCATCTTGATCATGGTCAATCTCTCGACATTTTGGGTGAGAGACTGGTCCTTCTCACTGTCACAACTGCACCAGCTGCACTGAATACATGCTCAGCAGACACATTGGCTACAGGGCAAGCCAGATACTTTATTGGCAGCCTGCTTAGCACTGTTCATTAGCGTTTCTTCCTATACCAATACACTAATGGGTTTTGATCCAGATAGACCTCCGTTGGGTCATCCAGGTAGGCCTGGACCATCGGCTCATTAGTCATTAGTGCACCACTTGGCTAACGCTCTGTTGCTTTTGCCACTGCTGTGGACTTAAGCCCTGTGTTTAGAAACCAGACAATTGCAGATTTTGGGGCTGTTGCTCCTGTTCCTGTTGTTGTTTTTGCTGGTGTTGATTTTGGTTGCTGCAAGCCAACATCACTCTCTGCAGAGTCTATGGATGTTGTAGACTGCACCCCAGAACTTCTGCCTGTGAGTGGACCTCTAATTTTCAGCTGTTCTCTTTCTAGGACTCTGGCTTGCTCAGCAATCCATATCTTGTAGGTTGAAACATCCCCATCAGAAAAAGGAATGAAAGTAGCCAGTAATTGTATGGTGGGTCAAGAATTGTGGCACAGGTGTAATGTTTGGATGACAAAATTTCTCTTTGAAGCCTTATATTAATGGATAAGCGAAGAATTAAGCTCTCCACCAACACCTGTGCATAGTTTCTCATCCATGCCTGTGTTTGTTTCAGACGCCTCCTTTTGCTGTTTCTGCAGCGTATGCACAAGTGAGATAGCTTGACCATGGTACAAATCTTTATTGCTGACTTCCCGTATCAAAATTTCAAATGGAAGCAGCATCTCTGTCAGATATTTGACCAGGACCCATTGGTCCATCACAATGATCATGCCTTTCACAGTTGCATCCCCTCTTTGCATGATATATTCATTGATCGGTCTGTACTGCTCAGACATTGTAACATGTAATAAATAGATTTCCAACGCGTTAGCTCCTCCTGGATGAGGGCTTTAACTGGCATTTTATTTTCATGCTGGACAATCCTCAGCAGATTGTGGGCTTTAAAAGAATGGCTAAAATGAGTGCAGATTTTTCTGCATGTGGGCAGTAAGTTACTGACTCAATGTTCCTTTTTGAGGAAGTCCTGTACAATGATGTTCATGCAGTGCACCAAACACAGGACCCTGAAATAGCTACCAACTGACATGACTACATTACTGCCATTGTCCGTGGCAACAAATCCAACATTAAGCCCTCTGGGGTGCAGCCATTCAAAGACCTTGTTGTTAAAGTCATCCAAGATGTTTGCAGCTTTATGGGATTTCTCCATGGCAAGCATAGCTACTGATTGCATGCTTCCGAGCATCATTAGAAATTTCAGCTTTGTCAACACCTGCATATATCATGTCTCTAATCCCCAAAAAGAGATCCAGTGTGGAGTGATGCACTTGTAATCAGTGGCTGGCAACTGGTACCCATGTCAGCCATGTCTGTCGTCAGGTTGACTGTCTGGACAGCACTCTGCTGCAAAGCTTGTCTAAACAATTCCAGCACATTGTAATGTAGCACTGGAATAGCAACTCTGGCAAATTCGGTCTGGCTGGGAACCTTCCATTTCAGGCAGATAGCCGCCACAAATTCTAGAAAACCCTCTCGCTTCTACAAACGAAAAAGGGAGGAACTCCAACGCTAACATTTTAGCCAGCTTCCCTTTGTACAAACGTGACATTGGGTGGTTGTGTTCTTACTGCCCCTCCTGCTTAAACATGGCAGTAATAGTAGCCTGGATTTTTTTTTTTGTTGCTGATGCCACTGATGCAGGTGACTTAGAAGGTTGTGGTAGGCTCAACGTGCATCTAAGTGGGGCAGCCACTGTAGGTTTTTGCCTTGGTGTTTCTACCTGACTCTGAGTCTTCCTGTGCCATGTGAGCGACAATACTACTGCATTGCTGGAGACAGAGCTGATGTTTGTAAAGGCCGCTCTCTTCTTCACCTTCCACCACAATCGGATCAGATTCCCTGCTTTCAACAGCTTCACTAACACCACTTGCAGGCTTTTCCTTTTGGCCACTAAGGTGCGCCTCCTAGCGGATTGCATGGTGTTTTCTCAAGTGAGTTGTTTGCCCTAAAGTTCCATAGTTTGTACCAAGCTTACCCTGACTACGACTTGCTTGGGAAATGGAGCATATGGCAATGTTTGGCTCCTTTTCACTAACCATAAAGAAGTCCCAAACTGGGAGGTCAACTTTCTAACATGGTCTGAAGAAGTGGAGGCAGATGGCTGTTGTTTTGATGAGTTTTGCCTCTCTGCAGTGCCTTCTTCCACTGAGGTGGGTGTGGATGTAGGTTACACCCTGGGCCTCGTAAATATGGAAGCTGTTGAAGGTGGTGGTATCGCTGCCACATCTCTCGGAGCAGGTTGAGAAGATGGGATACTGTTTGACTCTACTGGTGTTGAACTAACATCCATAATGACTGGCTCATCATCAGATTCATCATCGTCCTCTTCTTCATCCATAACTTGAAGACTTTTAGGAATCTTCCTTTTCACTCCTTGCCTCTCCTGGGGTGTCTCAGACTGAGGTAGCATCCAAGTGGAGTCTTGATCATCAGAAGGGGGGCTTGAGGAAGAAGATGGTGGAGATCTGGAAGACAGTGGATCTTGTGAAAGAGGGGCTTCTTTGGCTTCCTCTGCATGAAGCTCAACATCCTGATGTGCTCCTACTTTGGGAGGGACTGCTATTGCTGGCTGCGGCTGTTGGTGTTCACTGGCCTGAGTTTCTGGCAATGATTGGGTACACCTTTGAGAAAGAGATGAGTCCAATTCAATGTCACTGCTCATTGGCGTTCCCGTGATGAGAGAGGCTGCCTCTGTGCCGGACATGGGCTTGGGCCTACTTTGGAATAGGGCCGCTGATGCAGGAGTGGTGATCCCAGCTTGCTCCCCAGAAGCTGGTGCCACAGGCACACATTTTCTTTGCCCAAAATAAATCTGGGGATACATAGCAGTGGTGGGACGCTCCTACTTACCACTGGCCGCTTTCTTGGTAGCAGCTTTCTTTGGGGCCATCTTAATGCTGTCAGTTAGCAATAGCACTTAACTTCAGTAGCTGAAGAGGTGTCAGTGTGGTCATGAGTCACATCAAACACAGGCCTTCTGTCTAGCAGTACTGTGGGTGATGTCCTTTTATCTTTGTGCACCTAAAAGCAAACATGCAAGAAGAATCAGTGAAAATGTTGCAGTTGCATTAGCAGTAGAAACAAATAATATCATAGAATGGTTACTTAAATAAACATATAAATAATTTTGAAATAGAGTGTATGTATTCGTAAAACAACACACCAACATTAACTTTCATTAGCATGTAAGTCATGAAGGCTAAGAAAGAGCAACGACTACAACATACAGAATGTAACTGTTAGCTTTATCTGTCTGCATCAAGTTGGCATGTGGCACTCAGGGAGAGACTGGTGACAAATGGAATAATAATAATCCTTGAATAATGTAATGTTATAAAATGTAGTGCAACTGTATGCCTATGTCAGACATGGGGCTAACGGGAAAAATGGAGAAAAAATATACAAATAAATTTATGTTAAAAAGATCAAAAATAAAAAAAAAAGTATGGAAAAAATACAATATTACTATTAATATAAAACTGATATTACAAAATTTAATAAATATAAATGTGAAATAAATGGAAGAAAATGATAAACATTTTTTATAATAGATTGCAATTGCAATGTACTAGGGGCAGAAGACTAGCATGAAAAACCACTGGGATTGGGAAGTCAAGGAGTGGTGGAGGTGAAAAATGCAAAACAGTAAGTAAATAACAAAAACTGTTTATACACTTCACTTAGTAATAAGCATCATTGACCTACTACGCCTAAATAAACAACACACAAAATGGCTGCCAGCCACATGATGAAATTGTTAAACAAAACAGGAAGGAGGCATGGCCACCAACACATGCAGGCCTATAGCACACTGGCTGCCTACACAAAATGGCTGCCAGCCACATGGTTAAAACACAACCAGCAAGGAGGAATGGCCACCAAAACAAAGAAGAACACATGCAGGACTAAAGCACACTGGCTGCCTATACAAAATGGCCACCAGCCACATGGTCAAACAACAACCAGCAAGGAGGCATGACTACCACAACAAAGAAGAACACATGCAGGCCTAAAGCACACTGGCTGCCTACACAAAATGGCTGCCAGCCACATGGTCAAACAGCAACCAGCAAGGAGGCACAGCCACCACAACAAAGAAGAACACATGCAGGCCTAAAAGCACACTGGCTGCCTACACAAAATGGCTGCCAGTCACATGGTCAAACAACAACCAGCAAGGAGGCAAGGCAACTGCAACAAAGAAGAACACATGCAGACCTAAAGCACTTCCGAGTTCTCCGCGCAGTTGCCGAATTCCAAACACTCCACCAGCGGAGAGGAGTTGTTTGCCCAGGCCTAGTGAAAATGAAGCATTATTATTGTTAAATAAACCCTCCCCATATTAATAAATGGAGCTAATGTACTACAATGGGGTAAAACATATTTGGCTGTTTTCCCCTTACTACGTCTTATAAAACATATTTTAGAAAGTCCCTGCTCATGTTTACACTGCACCCAACCATTGGGGCACCTAGGGAAGACCTTAGGGGTGACATATGTAAAAATAAGGTCATTTTAGACTTTTGAAGTACTTTTAATTACAAAGTTGAATTTGGGGTTACTTTTATTTTAAAAGCAGTCAGCAAGCCAGTCCTGTCTTTAAAATGACACCAGTCACTACAGGAGTGCACACATGGGAGCCCTAACTACCTTTGGGTCCCTAAACCTACATGCCCTACCATACACTAGGGACTTATAGGTAGGTTGCCAGAGACAATTATAACTATGTCTAATTTGTATGCACCATTTTAAAGAGATTACTGGCCCTGGGACTGGTTAGCAGTGGCAAGGGCACACTCAGTGTTAGTAACCACCAGTATCAGCCAAAAAGTTTAGCTGCGATCAGGGCGAAAAGGATGGCTTTCTCTCACCTGGTGTTAAAGGTGGGTGTTGCTGGAGCTTTGTGCTGGTGGTACCCGCGAGTGGACAATGCTGGGGCATGAAAAGTCTGACTGACGGAGATTCATGTTGGATTGCGGTGAGGTCTTGGTGTGAACACCCCACATTTGTGGTCACAAAGAGCCTAAAAGTTTGATTCCAGCTCACCAAGTCACACCAAGAGTGGAGGACCTCACTTGGGGGTCAGGAACTCACTGCAGCTCAGTTGGGGAGCCTTTTATGCACCTGAGGCTCAGATCAGGAGTCCACCTCACTAGCCCCTGGAGTTACTCTGATGTCCTCGGTTCAAAAGTGAAGTTGCAGGTCCAGTCTCTCCGCGAGGTCTCAGTGCGAATGAACCTCATTCACAGTAATGAAGAGACCAAAAGTTTGATTCCAGCTTACTGAGCCACACCAAGGGTTTAGGACCTGAGGGGCACCACTTGGGGGTCAGGAACTCACTGCAACTAGGTCAAGGGGCTGCTGCAGGTTGTTTGTGATCCTTTTATGCCCCTGAGGCTCAGATCAGGTGGCCACTTGACTAGCACCTGGAGTCACTCTGGTGTTTTGGGTTCAAAAGTGAAGTTGCAGGTCCAGTCACTCCGCAAGGTCTCCATGTGAACGAACCTCATTCACAGTTATGAAGAGACCAAAAGTTTGATTCCAGCTTAATGAGCCACACCAAGAGTTTAGGACCTGAGGGGCACCACTTGGGGGTCAGGAACTCTCTGCAACTAGGTCCAGGGGCTGGTGCAGGTTGTTTGGGAGCCTTTTCTGTACCTGAGGCTCAGATCAGGAGGCCAGCTGACTACCCCCTGTAGTCACTCTGGTGTCCTGGATTCAAAAGTGAGGTTTCAGGTCCATACTCTCTGCCCCTTGGGAAAAGGACAGCAGACAACAGGTCAGCACAGCAGGGCAGCAGTTCCTTTAGAGAAGCAGTCCAGCAGGGCATCACTCCTTGTACACGCACAGCAGTCTTTTTTCCTGGTAGAGTATGCACAAGTCCAGAAGTGTACTGAAGACTTGAACCCATATTTACAAATAATTGATGCAGTGTCACCGCAAGCAAGCTTGCGGTGCCATGCTGCATCATTAGAAAAGTGCAGAGATGTGTCGTATTTACAGCAATATGATGCATCTCTGTACTTTCCTCTGCACTGGTGCACAATTGTCTGCCTAGCGCTAACACAGCCACCCTTGCACCACAGTGCAAGGGTGCCTCCGTTGCAAGATGCAGCACGCATAGAAAGAGCAAAAACAAGGAGAAATAAAGTTATTTCTCCTCAATGAACCACTTTTATGCCACCCAGCCATGGAACACCCCTTTCTCGCAGAGTTATGGTGGAAAGGGTTCCATATTTACAAGGCCATGAAAAGCCACACAAGGTGACTCTACGTGGTGGCAGACTGCATCGCTGGAGCATCACACAAGTGACATTCCAGGGGCGTTAGTGTGCCACAGGAGCATTGTAAATATGCCCCTTGGTGTCTGAGGTCCTCTTTTTACACTCTGGTGCCCTGGTTCTGGAAGGAAGGAAAAGCTTCTAGATAGTGTCTTTGAAGTGCATAGAATTTCCTGTCTTCCATGCCCTGGATCCAAGCTAGATGAAGATACAACTCATGGTTCTTAGGCCCTTTGTGTGAAAGCAGAGCACAGGCTATCCAGTTGTATGTGGGTCTGTGTTCAGCTCTGCCCCCCTCCGATTTCTGCCAGTAGATGACCCATTCATGCACACCTAATCCCTCTATTGTATAACAGTCTGGGAGGAGTTACCTAAGTATAACTGTCTGTTACACCCAGTCATGTGACCCAGACAAGGCTAGAACCACAAATGGTCAAAGGCATAAAGCAGCAAACTTTCTAAAGGTGGCATTTTTTCAATTGTGATTAGAAACCCAACGTTGCCATTAAGTAGGGGTTTTCACCACAATTCCATAGATACTAAACATGAGATAGCTACCAGCTCTCAACTGTAAAGTATGGTTTATTAAATGCAATAAGGAATCTCCAGTGTTATCCTATGAGAGGGGCTGGCCTCATAATAGTGAAGAAAACATTTTTGCAAGTTTTTCACTACCAGGCAATGTAAAAGTTAAAAGTACATGTTTAGCCTTTTAATTACACAGCACCCTACCCTATGGGCTACCTAGGGCCTATCTCAGGGATGTCTTGTATTTAATATATGGAGAATTTAAGGCTTGGTGAGGGTGTTTAAATGTCAGGACAACATGATAGTTTAAAACTGCACTCAGGCTGCAATGGCAGGCCTGGTACATGATTTGAAGTGCCGCTTAAGTGGGTGTTACAATAAGTACTGCAGGCACAATGGTAGCATTTAATTTATATGCCCTGGGTATATGGTATACCACTCTATAAGGGACTTGAAAGTAAATTAAATATGTCAATTGAGTTCAACACCAGTCACTACAACACCGGCTAAAATCATAATGCCGGCCTTCCCTCAAACTATCAGGAAAACAACAGAGAGATTTTCAGGATCATCAAATGTGGGTCACCGCTCAACCCAGCACCCCCTAATATACTAAGGAAATGAGGAAACACAATATTGGCCATATGGACAGACATAGTTAACCACTCACTATATAGCAGCATGGTCCTCTTGGCGTGGAAACATGCTGCCGGAAAACCCCTCTTGAAGAAGCCCTCAGCAGATCCCCTCCGAGCAGAGAACTATTGGCCCATTTCCCCATTCCAGGAGTTAACAAGACCCTGGAAAAGTATGTCAGTAGGCAGATTACCATCTTTTTGGAGGTTCACACGGTTCTACAACTGTCCCAAATAGTGTTCAGGCTGGGGAGCAGTACGAAATCTGACTTAATAGCAGCAACAGAAGAACTTATAGCTATTTTGGACTGAGGCGGCTCAGCAGCAATGATTTTGCTTGATCTGACCATGATTTTCAACACTGTGTCCCATCCTGTTCTAATTCAAAGGCTAGAGGAGGCAAGAATCATCAAAGACTCTCTCAAATGACTCACAGCCTTCTTGGAGCTTAGGAGCTTCCAGGCTCAGGAAGATTCATTGCTCTTGACACATACGCATTGAAGTGTGGAGTACCACATGGATCTTCCTTAAGTCCCACTCTCTTCAATCACTATCTACGCCCACGGGCAGAAATAGTGCAAGCACATGGTCTTGCTCTAATTTCCTATGCAGATTGTATTGTATTGTATTGTATTGTAATCGTATTTATATAGTGCTTACTACCCCTGATGAGGCGTCGAAGCGCTTTTCGATGAGTAGCAGGCTACTCCGGAACCCAACAAGAATTAGTGGTGGATTAGTATCATTTAATAATGAGTACAGTTTTAGTATTATTATGAGTTAATTTGAGCTGCGGATATGAGAGTTTGTTAGTTGGATTGACTGGAGTAATGGAGGGGTGGAGGAGGAAAGAAATCTAAAAGTGTTAATTGGGAGTATATCCTTCATTTACTCAATCCAAAGTCTTAGGATGAATAAAGGGGGGTGGAGGGGGGAAGAGTATGTGGAAGGGTTAGGGAGAGCATAGTAGCAGGGTCAGATGAATGCAGGATAATTTAGTAGGGTTGTGTGGGAGGTCACAGAGGTAGAGTGAGGTTTGGTGAGTTAGATGTGGAGGTGGAGGGAAGAGCTTAGGCAGAGATATTTAGGAGATGAAAGTGGTCGAAGGGATTTGGGATGAGTCAGAGTGAGAATGGAGGATAGTTTGATAGAGACATGACATAAGAGTGCTGAAAAATGAGAGCAGAAATTCATAGATATCTAGTATAACAACCCAAAAAAAAAACGAGGAGCCATGCAATGATCCACAACATGCCAAGCACAGAAACAACATATACACATACATACACATATATATATATATATATATATAGATATTTATACACACACACACGAATACACACATATGCACATACAATACATAATTAGAATCACGGGTAAAAAATACTTAGTCAGACAGGTTTAAAAGAGTGTGTGTGTATTTTATTGTTATGACAGTAGCAATACATATTTTCCAAAGAAACTATAAATAAATAGAACTATACATATAATCTGAAAAAATATTTATCCACATAGGCATATGCAGTTCATAGTTGTTTGAAAAAGGTGGTTATGAAGGAAAGAGCCAACTCTTGAGTAGTTTTCTGAAAAAAAGAAAGTTATCTGTGGCTCTTATAGTTGGGGGTAATGAATTCCATAGTTTTGCTGCTTGGATGGAGAAGGATGTACCACCTACAGTCTTTTTCTTGTATGGTGGTGTTCTAAGGCGGGGTGCCAGTCTTGAGCGGAGGGTTCTTTGTTGGATGTATTTGGTAATTTTCTTCCAGATAAAAAGAGGTCCTGTTCCATGTATAGCTTTGTGGGTGATAAAAAACAGCATGAAAGTGCATCTTCTGGCAACGGGTAACCAGTGTAGTGCTCTCAAGGCAGGGGAGATGTGGTCTTGCAGCTTTATATGTAGTAGTAGCCTGGCTGCGGAATTCTGGATACGTTGTAGTTTTTTCATAACAGATAGAGATGATCCATGGTAGAGGCTATTGGCATAATCCAGTTTGGATAATACAAGTGAGATAGTAGCTTGCACCTTGTGTGGAAATCCGAGGTGGGGGAAGATGCGTCGTAAAGTCTTTAAGGTGATGAAGCTTGTGCGTGCTAATTTGTCTACTTGGGTATTCATAGTTAGCTTGGAATCCATGGTGATTGATAGGTTTTTCACTTCCTTGGATAATTGAGGAGGTGGTCCGAGATCTTCAGGCCAGATGCACAGAGGGTCATAATTTTTCCAGTCACCACATATGAGTATTTCTGTTTTGGAGGTATTTAGTTTGAGATGGCTCCAGGTCATCCACTGATCAACGGCTCTGAGGCAACTAAAGATTTGTGACTTTTCAATGTTTTTGGGGTCTTCTAATTGAACTAGTATTTGTGTGTCATCTGCATAGTTGTAGCATGTGAGATGGAACTCATTGATTAGTTCTGGTAAAGATATCATGTAGATGTTAAAAAGCAAAGGTGAGATGATTGACCCTTGGGGGACCCCTGTTTTTGTGAGGTAGGGTTCGGACGAGAAGGGGGGCGAGTGGATGATATTTGCTCTTTTTTGGAGATAGGAAGTAATCCAGTTGAGAGCAATCCCTTGTATGCCGGCTTCGTGGAGTCTTTGAGTTAGGGTGTCATGGTCAACTGTATCAAAGGCAGCTGAGAGGTCCAAGAGAAGTAGTGCAGCAACTCCATTTCGGTCGAATGTGTTTTTAAGATCGTCCCAGATTGCCATGAGTGCCGATTCAGTGCTTCTTCCTGGGCGGAATCCAGTTTGGAAGTCTGAAAGTATAGAATTGTCTTCAATGAATTGTGACATCTGGGCGAATGCTGCTCTTTCTATCAATTTGCCCAGGAAAGGTCCATTTGTGATAGGTCTGTAGTTGTTGGGGTCTTGCGGGTCTAGGTTTGTTTTCTTTAATAATGGTCGTATGTATGCCTTTTTCAGGTCTGTAGGAAAAGTTCCTGAAGTTAAAGAGTTGTTGATGATTCTTCTTACAGGTGTGGCAGCAGAAGTAGATAGCAGGATGTTCTTGAAGATTTGTGGTGGGCAAGGGTCAGAAGGGCAACCAGAAGGTCTGCTTGCTTTGACCAAATCCATAAATTCATCCTGGGATATTTGTTTGAAAGACTGTAGAGGTTGGGATGGTTTATTCTTAAAGGGTATTTTAGTAAAGGGGTTGGTGCTGATGCTTTTCTTCTGTTTTAAATAGGAGTCCAATGTGTCTGCCTTGGTTGTGTAGTGAGTTGCCAATTTGTTTGTGAAACCTTGAGTGGTGGGATGACTTCCTTCCATGCATGTGGGTTTTCGAAATTCATTGAGAATTTTATAAAATTCCTTGGTTGTAGATTGAGCATTTAGAATTCGGTCTGAGTAGTATCTTTTTTTAGCTTTTTTGATTGATGATTTGTATATCCTGTTAAGTTTGTGTAGCTGCAGTTTGTCTTGACTGTTGTTTGTTTTGAGCCAGGTCCGCTGCAACTTTCTGATTTGTTGCTTTATCTTTTTAAGTTCTGTGTTTCTCCAAGGTGTTGGTTTTCTTTTGTCATGTTTAGTTTTTCTGAGTGGTATTAGGACATCAAAAGCTTCCTGTAGCCACTCATAAAGTTTTGGTACAGAATTGATTGTATCTAGATCTGTGTTTGCTGTTAGTTGTGTTTCCAAGTGATCCAAATTGAGTTTGCTCCATGTTCGGTAGGTGTATGTATGTAAGTGGTTGTGGGGTGTGTTGATTTGTGGAGTTGTCTGTCGGAAAGTTATCAGATGGTGGTCTGACCAGGTGGTTGGTGTGATGCTATGAATAGTAACGAGTTCAGGCTTAGCAAAAATGACATCTAGGATGTGACCAGTGATGTGTGTGGGATTGTGTAAAATCTGATGTAGGTTCAATGCGAGTAGGCCAGTGGTGATAGCTTTTGGATGGGGCATATTGGGTTTGTCAAACCAAATGTTTAGATCCCCAAGAATGCATAGATTGGAGTATAGTGTAATAAGGTTTGTGACTGTGTCAAGAAAAGCATCAGGGAAAGTGGAGTTGTTAGGTGGAGGTCTGTAAAGGAGGAGAAAGTTACAGGATGAAGTTGGAGTAGGGTGGCATCTGGTAAGGAGGGCTTCACAACCTTGTATGGAGATGTTGTCTGTTTTACTGAGGTTTATTGCCTGTTTGAATATAATAGCTAGTCCACCTCCTCTCTTGCCTATACGGTTTTGTGTGATGGTTTGATAGCCCGGAGGAAGGGCTTCGTGCAATACCGGTGCCATGTCATCTCCCAACCAGGATTCCGTAATGAATAGTAAGTCAGGTTGTGTGTCTGTGAGCAGGTCGTAGATGTGGTGCTTGTTTTTTGAGAGTGATCGAGCATTTATGAGCTGGCAGTTTAGAGAGGGTGTGTTAGTGGTAGTGTTGTTTTGTTTAGTAGAAGGGTAAGTAGTATAATGTGAGCTTGAAGCAGGAGTGTTGCTAGTTGTGATAACTGTTTGAGGCTCACAATAGTCTTGCTTTTCAAGATAGTGTTCCTCTTCCAGCAGGTTAAGGAGGCATTTTGTTGGGTCTGTGTGTGTGGGTGGTGAACTTGGTGGCTGAGAGAGCCATGAGGAGTGTAGTGTTTTTTGTATGGTAGTTTTATTATGTAACAAACAAGGGGATGCAAGGTTGCTATGAGTGGCATGTTTTTTATTTTGTTTGCGTTTGTGTAGTGTGGATGGAGTATGGGTTAGGGGTGGTGGAGGAGCATGTGGATCATGATGTAAGGCCCTAAATTGTGCAATGGAGGAGAGGCGAGTGAATGAAAGTTGCTGGGATGGGGTGCTTGTGGTAGGTGTTTGTGAAGAGTGGGGGGGTATGGGTGGAGATAGGATGGAATTTGTATCCTTTGTGTAGTCCTGGGGGTGGGAGTGGGTATGATGATGAGTGTAATGTAAGTTTGTGTTGCTTTGATGTGCTGATGTTTGTGGTCGGTATTGTTTTTGTGGAAGAATGAGAGGGGCTATTGGTGTAGTTGTTTTTGGTGAGGGATTTGTATGTGAGTTAGTGCTGCTAAGCGGAATTTGAGTGTTAGATGGGGTGTTGATGTGTTTTGGAGATGAATGTATGAGGTGTGTAAGAGGTGATGGGTGTGTGTCAGGGAAAGAAGTATTAGTTGAGATGACCGGAAGGGGTAATATGTGTGGTGGAGTTAAAAGTGGGGATTGTATGGTTGTTTGTAATTGGTGAGGAGAGGGGAAGAGTGTTTGTAGATGATGTGTTTGAAGGCAGGGTTTGGGCATTGTTATGAAGACATGTGGTCTGTGTGGAGCGAACAGCGGATTGTGTTTTTGGTTAGTATGAGCAGAGAGTGTGTATCTGGGAGACTGAAACTGAGAGAATTGTATGTTGTAGTTTTGTATTGTGTGGGTGGTGGCAGGTAGTGTTAGTGGGAGGGGACAGAGTAGTGTTTGCTGTGAGAATGAAGGTGTTTGACTGTAGTAGTTATGGGGGGTATGTGTATATGTGTTGTATGTAGGGTATTGTGTTGGGTGGTGGGGCAATGCAATCTGTCTGTGGTCAGTTTGTGATGCATGATTTGGATATCTTTGCAGATAATGCATTTGCATGTTGAGGGATGTGTTGGGGTGGAAACCATTCCTGGGGAAATATGAATTGGGCAGCATTTCTGGCCCTAGTCCCTAGTCCCTACCTGTCCCGAACAGGCCCAAACAGGCAGCTGCCCTTGTCCTCTCCGCCCTTTGCCTCGACGCCCGGGCTCAGACGCCCTGAATCCTAGCCTTTTATAGCCCTACCGGCCTATAGGAAGCTTGTCCTAACCCTAGCCAATCCAGGTTTAAACCCTGATTTAGCCAACTAATGGAAGACCCAGCCCTATTCACCAGTCACAGCCCTATTTCCTGACCCCCAATAACAGCCCCAGCCCTAAAACCTACAGCCAATCAGGATCCCAGCCCTATCCACCAATCACAGCCCTAGAACCAACAGCCAATCAATCAGAATCCCAGCCCTATCCACCAATCATAACTGCATCCCTGGAGCTAGCAACCAATGAAACACCATCTCCCAAAAACCAATCACAACAGCATATGCAACACCCACGAGGAACCTATATAAGGAGCAAGTTAACTAAACTCCAGTCCCTGTGGCCTGGGGGGAGGCTACTGCTGCTCTATTCAGTATCTCCTTGGATACAGACATGCTGAATCCACACTTCCAAGCTAGCAGAGTCTACTTTCCAGGTAAGGGGGAGATTGTTTAAGAGACAAACACTGCAATAGTTCTGGGCGCACACTCTAAAATCGGGCTTTTTTAAGGCAAAAATACAGGGGGGCAGACAGCTTTTTTGCACAATTTAAATCACACAAATAGATTAAAAACAGTCTCCTAAAACCACACTCTGAAAGATGTATGTAGTCTTTTTACTAAGAATAGGGGTGAAAAAAACGGGGGCAGAGGGGGGGAAAAGGGGGGGGGGGAGCCACAAACTAGCAAGGGAATTCACACAGTCACGGCAAAAACTATTTTTAAACAAACACCACTTTAAAAGAGGCCAAGCTGCCTGAAAACACAGAGAGTCCACAGTAAAACAAACACTTTTTGAACAATTAATACTATTTAACTAGAAAATATCTTTGGGCTCCTTACCTAGGTCTTTTTGCAATCCTTGAACACTGGGCTGTATCAGGACACAGGGGAGATGCACACAGGAACACAAAATGGATGTGCCTGTCTTTGGCCTTCCCTCCACAAACTTAAGGAGCCAGAGCAGGTGGGGGGGGGGGGGCGGGTCTCAGGTGCAGCAGAGACTCAGGGAGCCAATCAGCTAAGTCCAGTCCCTGTGGCCTGGGGGGAGGCTACTGCTGCTCTATTCAGTATCTCCTTGGATACAGACAGGCTGAATCCACACTTCCAAGCTAGCAGAGTCTACTTTCCAGGTAAGGGGGAGATTGTTTAAGAGACAAACACTGCAATAGTTCTGGGCGCACACTCTAAAATCGGGCTTTTTTAAGGCAAAAATAAAGGGGGGCAGACAGCTTTTTTGCACAATTTAAATCACACAAATAGATTAAAAACAGTCTCCTAAAACCACACTCTGAAAGATGTATGTAGTCTTTTTACTAAGAATAGGGGTGAAAAAAACGGGGGCAGAAGGGGGGAAAGGGGGGGGGGGAGCCACAAACTAGCAAGGGAATTCACACAGTCACGGCAAAAACGATTTTTAAACAAACACCACTTTAAAAGAGGCCAGGCTGCCTGAAAACACAGAGAGTCCACAGTAAACCAAACACTTTTTGAACAATTAATACTATTTAACTAGAAAATATCTTTGGGCTCCTTACCTAGGTCTTTTTGCAATCCTTGAACACTGGGCTGTATCAGGACACAGGGGAGATGCACACAGGAACACAAAATGACGCACGGATAGTCATCTCACTCACTGTGGAACCTAGCACATGGTCTTGCTCTAATTTCCTATGCAGATGACACACAGATATTCATCTCACTCGCCGTGGAACCTAACAAAACCTTCAATCAACTAAACAAGTTACAAACAAGTTACGAACTGGATGTCTGCCAGTTGTCTGGAATTGAATGGGGATAAAACTGAGGTGTTAGTCATAGAAAATGACCCTTTCCACTGGTTGGAATTCAACAGGCCTGATTTTCTTGGTCCTCTTCCCTCACCCTACCCTACAGATAAAAGCCTGGGATTAAGGATACACAACAGTCCATCCATGGAGATTCGGGCCAAGAAATTGGCCACTTGCTGTTTTGAACTAACTGCCAGCCCTACTCTGAAAAGTGGTGGTACAGGGAGTAAACAATTCACGTTTGGACTACATAAACTCCCTCCACCTAGGCAGTCAACATTTGTGAAAAATCAACAGCAGGTAATCTAGAATGCCACTGCATGAGTTCTCTGCAAAATTTTCAAGCGTAAATCAGCAGCACCAGCATTTGTAACCTTGCATTGGCTGCCAATCCAGAAGAAAATCCAGTTTCAATCTCTCTGTCCTGTCCATCGTGCCATTAAAAAAAAAGGTTCCCATCATTCAACGCCTGGTGACTCTTTATTTGCCGAGAAGATCAGTATACTCTGAGGGTCCCAATCTACTCAGTAAAGTGCACAAAGTATGAAGGCCAAAAAAAATAAGTGCAGAAATTTTAGAGAGTCAAAAAGGCGAGCCGAGTCGAAAACCTTGGGGGAAAACCACTCTAAGGCCGCTAGGTCTAACAGTTAACTTAGAAAAAAGGGAAGAATGGTGCCCTCAATCTCTTAGATCTGTTGGCAGCATTCAACACTGTTCCACCCCTTTCCACTACAGAGATTGGCAGAGGAATGGGTTTAATCATTTTTATGTAATAGATGTTAGGCTGTTACTTTATCCCCTATTCTTCAGACAATAAGAAGCTTCAGAATAGTGCACATTAGGGTTCTCCCGTGAGTCCATCTCTTTTTAATGTTTAAATGCCTCCCTTAGCTATGCAGATTGAAACATTTGTGGTCGTATGCTGATGACACAGAGCTTATTCTGTCAACAGATGGAGTTCTTAGCACTTCAGAATCCACCTTTAAAAAATGCCTATCATAGGTTATTAAATAAATGTAAAGTACCTGAAGTGCATGTGAGAAAGTAGCCTCTTTCTAGCATGGTTACCCCCATTTGTGGCCTGTTTGTCAGTGTGTTTGACTGTGTCACTAGGATCCTGGTAGCCAGGTCCCCAGTGCTTATGGTTTTTGTCCTGCTTGTCATTGTGTTTAACTGTGTCACTGGGATCCTGCTAAACAGGACCCCAGTGTGTATGTCCTCTCTTTTCCCAAATTTGTCACTACATACTGGTAACCCAGTATTTCATCCCAAATTGGCATACTGGTCACCCCTTATAAGTTCCTGGTATATGGTACTTGTGTACCTAGGGCATTGGGGTTCCAGGGGATCCCTATGGGGTGCAGCATTACTTTTGCCACCCATAGGGAGCCCATGCAAAGTCTGCTACAGGACTGCCATTGCAGCCTGTGTAAAAGGGTGCATGTACCATTTCACAGCCATTTACACTGCACCAGGTCACTCATAAGTCACCTATATGTCAGGCCTTCTACCCCTGAAGGCTAGGTGCAAACTACCTGTGTGTGAGGGCACCACTGCACCAGCGAAGGTGCCCCCATGTCATCCAGGACAATTCTCCCAGACTCCGTGAGTGTGGGGATGCCATTTTACGCGTGCACTGGACATAAGTCAATACCTATGTGCAGCTGCATAATGGTAACTCCAAATATGGCCATGCAAGGTGTCTAGCAACTGGGAATTGTATCCCAATACTGATTCTAGTATTGGTTGCATAATTCCATGCACTCTGGAGGCTCCACGGTGGCCCCCCAGTACTGCTGTACCAGCCTTCTGAGGTTTTCCAGGCAGCCGCAGCTGATGCTACCTCACAGACAGGTTTCTGCCCTCCAGTTGCATGAGCAGCTCAAGACCAGGAAGGCAGAACAAAGCATTTTTTTTGGGAGAGGGGGTTACACCCTCTACCTTTGGAAATAGGTGTTACAGGCATGTGAGGGGTAGCCTCCCAGAGCCTCTGGAAATGATTTGAAGGGCACAGATGGGCTCTCCTTGCATAATCAGGGCTTCACCTTCTTACTGATGAAACTGCATCTGGACCCTCCAGGAACTCTATAACTTGCAACAAAGAAGCAAAGACGAGTTCTGCAACATTGTATCTTTTGCTCCTGCCAGCAACTGCAACTGTTCCCAGGTCATGCATCCTCAGAGGACTGCCTGTCTTCAGCCTGCACTAGAAGAACAAAGGAATCTCCCCTGAAGTAAAGGATTCACTTCCCTGCTTCAGCAGACAAGCCTCTGCAGCGACGACCAGTGGAGTGGGTCCCCTCTCCTGACAAAGTGCATGGATCCAGCAACACGGGTGGTGGACTGAAGTTGTCCTGACGGTCCTAAGGTCCAGCTTTCCCAGCTTGCCTCCCCACGCAAGACAGTACCCCCATGCACCACATGTTTTGCAGTTGCCAAGGCTTGTGTGCAGCCTTCCATGAAGTTCTTCGTGCACAGCACAGCACCAGCCCAAGCACTCCATCCTGTGAAGCACAGCTTCCTGAGTGGTTCTCTGGCGGCGTGGGATCCATTTGTGTCATGCTGTATGGGCCTCCATTGGCACCTTTTTTGTCACTGGGCTGTGGGACTCCTGTGTGCACTGCCTGGTCTACTGAGGGCTCTCTGAGTTGCTGAGAGCCCCCTCTGTCTCCCCCTCCTGGGTAGAGGCCACCAGGTCCCTCCTGGTCCCAGGCAGTCCCATCTTAAGCTAAACAGGAGCTTTGTCTGTCCCAAGGCTTGTTGGCAGAATCCAGCAACGCAAACCAGACTGCAACCATCTATCCGACATGGGATATCATCTGCACCAACCAGGACCCTGCATCCATCTTCTTGGGTGCAGTACTGACTATTGTTCTTTACCAGTGGTTCTTCTTTTGCACCTTCATCAGGGTTAGCAGGGGTTCCTGTTCTCCCTGGACTCTTCAGTGCTTCTTAGACTTGGTCCCATTCTTCCACAGGTCCTCAAGTCCAGGAATCCATAATTGGTGTCTTGCGGTTTCTTCTGGTTCTTCCATTATCTTCATCACTACTTCTTGTGTGTTCTAGGAAAGTGCCTGTGATTTACTTCTACTTTCCTGGGCTCTGGGGTGGGTTCTATTCCTTAACTTTAGTGTTTTCTAATACTCCCCGCGCCCCTCTACACACTACATTCCTAGGAGGGAAACCGGCATTCGCATTACACTATTTTAGTATATGGTTTGTGTTCCCCAGGCCCATTTCTAACTATGGTGATTTTCACTATTTGCACTGTTTTCTAACTGTTTATTTACCTGTTTTTGGACACTAGTGTATATATTGTATATATTGTATATTACTTAACTCCTAAGTGAGTATAGTCTATAAGGTATATTTGGCAAGTGTGGCACCAAAATAAAGTACCTTATTTTTGTACCACTGAGTATTTTCCTTCATGTGTATAAGGACTGTTTGACTGTAGTGATAGCTTTACATGTCTCCTAGTTAGGCCTTGGCTGCTCATTCACACTACCACTAGAGAGCCTGGCTTCTAGACACTGTCTACATACGCTAATAAGGGATAACTGGACCTGTTATAAGGTGTAAGTACTGGTGGTATGCACTACAAACCAGGCCATCCTCCTACAGTGCAATTCAGGCAGAACAGAGATTTTGGTCCTAGGGAATATTAACTATTTTCTGTGAGCGATTGATGACCAGGACAGTTGCCAATCCAACACTGGTAGTGAGAAACCTGGGGATACAATTTCACAACAAGTTATCTTTCCACCAGGAGATCCTTAACACTACCAGTACTTGTTTTGCTTCAATGTGGACCCTGAGAAAATATTTAAACCTTCTTCCAATGGAACATTGTATTCATTATACTAACCGTGTTTAGCTTGGCCCTCCATAGTCATTGATTAGAAGAGTTCAAGCAGTACTGTTTCTGAAGCTTCTGAGATGATCATCTATATCAGGACATTTCAGAAATGTACCCTGGCGGTCAGTACACAAGACTATCCAATTTACATCCTTAACTTTGGTTTACCAAATATATCCTGAGGTGGGGCCTAAATATTCAATAGACAGAATCCAGCACTATAATCTCATCAAAAGTTTGAGCACAAGTAAAGTCAGCCTTTTTAAGCTCACAATTTTTATATTAAAGAGAAGGGGAGGTGTTTATTTTTCCTATTTAACACTTAAGTTGTGGAACAATGACAAGTTCAAAATGCAGCAATGGAACAAACAACCTGTACAGACCCTCCACTTAGGTGGTCAAAACAAATGAAAAATGTGCTTCAGCTGACAACACATCTGGTGCACATTAGAGAATTTTCAAAAACAATTCCCAACTTAACACAGTAGTCCGGAACACAGTAATACATGTAAATCACAACTATACAAGGGGGATTTTTTTGTTTGCATTTATTACAAAATATATAGCATATCAGTCAAAAAATATATGATTGTACAAAACTAGTTTTGTCATACAATATACACTGTTTTGTCAGTCCATTGTATACAATACTTTAAGAAGTTCACAAAAATTTGATCAGACAGTATGAGGTACACAGAAAAATAAGATCCATATCTTTGCATGGTGCTTTATTAGCCTCCACATCGGAGCCATTAGCCCAGCTACATCTGGACAATAGCATATTTGGAAGCTGTCATACAGCACTTGATACACAGGAAAACCAGGCTTTTTCTTGTTCTCTGATTTATCATTTGGGTGTAGTCTTACATCAGTGACTGAGTCGGAGTGTGAATTATAATCAAACAGTGAAATTGGTTAACATTGAACATTGATAGTGAGAAAGGTTGTCTGATGGATCAAGAACCAAAGCAAAAAGGGAGGTTAAGGGAAAACTCCCTAAATCTGCCTTCACTGATAAGAATGCAATCAATAGCTTGATCACCCATGAGCTAGAGAATGATTGGGATGATGACTTACTTTGGGCCTCTGAGGGCATGAACTTATCCCTACGAACCTTCAAAGTTCAGAGACTACTCTTTGGGCTGCTTATGGCATTTACCTCCTCAGGGGCCTGCCTGTTACAGTTCTGGGCTCAAGAACCTCATTATGTGACCAGAACTCTATTCACCAGGGAAAGGTCACAATTGGTACAGACAATTAGGTTTTGCTTCTTCTCCTACCTTAGAGTCTACCAATGACCTGCTCAGGCTCACGGGGAGGAGTATAGGAATGGCTCTCTTCCCCTGAAGACATCCTACCTAAAAACCCAGGTGACTTTGCATAAAATGTCCCAAAATATGGACATATTTCATAGCAGATTGAATGAGTTTGAAACACGCTCCACTAATTTGTTGGTAGCAGCGCAACAAATTCAGGGTCAAGTTTGCGAGCATGAAACAAAGGGTAAGATTTTAGCTTACAAAGAGGAAGATATGAGAAATCAAATCTGTTGTATCAATTTTCCTGTGCTGGGATTACAGGAGGGGAATGGGTGAGATGATGCTAGAGCATATATTACCGTTTATTCAAGCAGACAATTCCTCAGCTTAATGATCGGGACATTGATTGTCAAGTCTACATAGCTCATAGATCACTTTCCATAAACCTATTAAGGGTAAAGCTTCGCAGTACCCATTAGATCTTTCAACATTTGAATTTCCAGCTTGCTCACACACACAACCACCGTAAATCTTGTAGGGTCGAGCATTTGTAAGATCTGACTTTTGCCATCAGACTGTTGCAGATGGAAGCTATCTAAAATGATTTCATATCTTTTTAAAATTGGTGCCTCAGTCTCTTTGTTGGAACCAACAAACTCAAGGATATGCAACCAGGGCCAAACACTATACTGCCAGGATCTAATCAAAGCAGAAGGAACCATATATGTGTGAGAACATGATAAGACCAAATGTTACTTTAGCCCTTTTTGCCTGTTGAGGGGGAACTTGGACATGGTATACTGCAAGGATGGCTGGTCAAGGCACTCTTCTTTCCATTTCTCCTAGGGGTGTCACTGCTGTTGGCTTTTGGGATATAATCCTATGTTGTACTTTCTAATTAATTGTTTTGCCTTTTTTTTTCTTTCCTCACATTTTTCAGAATCTACTTTTTCTGCTGTGGCCTGGGCCCGGTGGCAGCTTCAGCACTGCCAATAATCAGCAACTGTCCAAAATCTGATTGCTCACATGTTCTCATGAGACAGGTTCTTAGAAGGTGGGAAAATTATTTTTACCCCTTGGGGAATTAGGATAGGATTGCACGCACTGGGTGGGATTCTGAGGGTAGAATGTTAATTTGTTGGTAGGTTATGGGTATTAAGGGTAGGGATTCTCAAGGGTTTTGTTCCACTTGGTCTATGGAAGGCAATTTATCTGCAAGCATTTAATGGTTAACAACATGCAACTTAGTAGCCAGCATTCGCATTTACTCAGCTAGAATATAATCGGTATTAAAACTTCTGTTAAAATCTGATATATCAGCGAGGTACTGTGTGCACTTAGACAACAGTAACTGCAATGGACCCACTTAATATTACAAGAGTCTAATAAATTGAACAACCTGGGCTATATGATACTCTCCACACCTGGATAAAGTGTGCTGTTTAAAGGGGAGTTGCTTTACTAGCAAGAGGTAAGGACTGGAAAGGTAAAAGATCAAAGTAGATGGCAGGTGGATCATTGCTCATATTGGAAAGGACACATTGCAATTTACTATTTGTGTCCTATATGCACATAATATGGATGAACCCTTAATGTTTAACTTCATTTTAGTAAAGCTGAGCCAATAGTGCAATCCAATTTTTATTTGTGCCAACTTCAATCTGATACTTGTATCCGGGCTAGACTCAACATGCTGGTTGCAGTTAGTATCACCATTTCATGAAGAAGTTGAGGTCCGCCCTAAAACAAGACATTGATTCATATGCCCTTTCTGATGCTTGGCAGGCTTGAACAGGCATTTACATTTTAACCTGTCCTGCATCACACATCGCCTTGTGTAGACATATTGTTGCTAGTCATACTATCGGACCAGCCTTTGCTACAAAACTGAATCCGTGGATTGTCTTAGATCACAATGCCTTATCACTGTATATTAAATCTAGCCACATACCTTGTTGTGCCTTTGATCATAAACTATTACTGGGTGCTTCATATATTAATTACATGATGGACTATCTTCAGAAATGTATTAGCTTTAGTAAGCGCCCACCCCTACAACAATTACATGGAAGGCAACTAAAGCCTTATTCCAAGTTCCAAGTTCAGACTCTTAACTACTCTATAAAATGAAATAAAGCTGAGACTACATTGGACGCTCAATGACGTGCTGACATCCTGAAGCTGAATACCCCTTTTGCATATGGAAAAGACTGCTGGAAAGAGCTTTCATAAAATTTTAACAGCTTACTGCCACCTGTTTTTCAACTGACTTCTGGTAAAGTGTTAGGTCCATATTCTATTCCAAATTATTTTTAAAAAAAATATTTTCCAACATTATTGTCCCTATTTTCAATGAATAAGTTAAATTTTCCTCTTTAGTCTGCTCTGTACCAACATCCCAGTTGTGTTTTTAGAGAAAGAGAAAGTGTCTCTCAATTGTGGCTCATACTCACCCATTTCATTGATGAATTCCAACAACAAAATTTACACTTGTGTGCTGTCTAGTTGTCTCGTTACTATTATTTCTAGTCTTGTACACTCTATGCAGCACAGTTTGATCCCAAAGTGACAAGGCTTCTCATATTAATTAAGCCATCTCATCTTTGGAGGTTGCAAAAGAACTCAGGAAGCCCTCTTTAATGATCCTGTTGGATGCAGGAAAATTGTTAAACTGGGTCACCAGGGGACTTTTTTTTGGTTGGTTATAGCAAGCATGGGTCTTGGTACTCATTTTATAATCCATATCAAGTCTCTTTATATTTAATTGAGGGCACGTATAAACTTGGGGGTTTTACACAGTCTTCATTTGGAGTCATATGTCCATGTATTTTTTTTTAAGACATTTTTTATTGAGTCAAATACAAGAACATTACCTGGACATTGCCAGAGCAGAGATATGCAGTTGTGAATTTATATACATAAAGAATATTGTGCTTATAAATGCATTTCAAACATGTAAATGAATTAGGCATATACAGCAATTTAGTATCAAAGACTCCAAGTTTGAATAAAGAAAGAAGAAAGAGAAAGGGAGAGGAATAAGAGCTATAGGGATAGAAAAGGGAATCAGGAAGCCATGTGGAGAGAGAGGTAATAGTAGTTACAGCGAATGTAAGATGAAATAAGTATATTTAAGGAGAAAAACAGGAAATATATTCACATTTTTAAAAAGGAGGAAACAAATCCAGTTCCTTCCCAGTGCGTGATAGATAGTTACTTAATGGCAACCATAGCCTATGACGTTTGAAGTAAGTTCCTGTTGAATCAAGATTGTAGCTCTCAAGTCTATGATGATAACATGCAGAATTCCACCTCTCTCTGAGAGTAATGTTCTCTGAAGATTTCCAGTTAGAAGTAATAATAGAGATTGCAATAGAAAGCAAGAGGTCTGCCAATTTTCCAAGAGGCTTGAATGAACTCCAGATTTCATGTATGCCACCCAAAGTCAGTAATTCACATGACATTGTTAAGGAGATCAGAGCTATTGCTGAAATGCGAGACCATATTGAGAGTCAACAAGTAGATAGGGATGGATAGAGAAAAAACACATGTGAAAGTCAGTACCCTGCTGAGTGTGGCAGTGCCAACAATTGTCATTTTGTGAAAGTTTGAGTTTGTAAAGGTGTACAGGAATGAAGAAAAGTCTATTATAAAAAAAATATAGGGTCTGTGTGAGGTTTGCAGTGCGTGCAGTCTATCCCATAAAAAAGTTGGCCAAAGGACACCAAGATTCCCAAAATGTCCCAATAGGTGATTCGAGTTTAGGTGGAACAGACGTTCTTAAAAGGTTATAAATTCCAGCTGCCCTAGGATAATTAGAAGTTACGATCGGGTAGGGAGATGATGCAAGAGAAGAATGATTGTGATGTATAAGTTTATTGAGAGCCTCTTGGACCAAAGTGGAAAAAATTATATATTGAGATTTCATGTGAATAGGGAGATTATAAGCTGCTGAGAGAGTAGTATAAGGGATGAGAGAGTCTTTATGATATAATTGGGAAATGAGGAGAATACCTTTAGTCATCCAAGCCTTCCAAACACAAGGTTTTACCTTGTTTCCTAAAAAGAACTATTGTGCCAAATAGGACTGTTAAAGAACTGATTGATGGGGGTAAGATGCATAATAATAAAAGGTTTCAGTAAATTGACTTAATTGGAGATAGTGCTGGGCAACCAGAATTTTGGGGGATTAGACATACATATAATGTGTTTATGGGAAAAGGGAGAAATACATGTTTCTTCCAAAGAGAACCATAGCTTTTGATGTGCATCATTGAGTGTAGATAAATAGGGTTATATCTGCTTAATGCCAAAAGATTTGTAATAAGTTAAAAAGTCAGTAAAATTAACTCTACCTTGTACTTTAGGAAGTTTTAATTTTGAGAGAGAGATTCAGGGTTGTTTACCGTTCCACAGGAACTTGGATCGAATTTTATCAATTGAACTAAAAAAAAGTTTAGGTATCCTAATAGGAAGCATCATAAGGAAGAAAGTAATGATAGGAAGAAGCATCATCTTAATGGTGTCCAAGGAGCCCCACCACATGATATATAACTGAGACCATTTCAGTGAGAGATCTACAAGCTTTCCAGACAAGATTTCTGAATTAGGCTTTAGTGTATCCTTGAGTGTTGTGCAGTACCATACCCCAGGCATTTAATCTTGCAAGAATTCCAAGAGAATCCTGCATCAAGGAATACAGAGCCAGTCCAATGAGCATTAAGTGGTAAGACCACTGTTTTGTCTATATTAAGTTTACAGCCAGATACATCAAAATATAAGTTGAGCTCATGCAGGAATGCAGGAAGAGAAGTGTCAGGGTGAGACATGAACGAAAGGATATCAACTGCATGTGCCATAAATTAAATGTGTGTGCTATTAATTTGAAACCCCGTAATATGTTCAGAAGTTTTTAATTGGTAAAGAAAGTGTTCGAGAGCCAAAATAAATAGTAAAGGAGATAATGGGCATCCCTGAACAGTGCCCCTTTTAGGAGGGAAAAAAGGAGATTGGATACCATTTGTCATAACTGAGGAACATGGTGAGGAATAAAGAATGGATATAAAATGTCGGAATTTAGTAGCTAGGTCATGCCATTCCAATGCCTTTGACAAGAAAACCCAGTAAACCCAGTCAAAGTCCTTTTCTGCATCAAATGATGAAGCTGCCTGATGAATCTTAAGTTTAGAAGACTTGTTAATAATATTTTAAAAAGTACAAGAATTATCTGCTACATTTCTATTAGGGTTAAAACCAGACCGATGAGAATAAATAAGTTAAGGTATATATGGGAGTAAACAGAGAACTAAAACTTTGCCATAGAGTTTACAATCAGTATTAATTAAAGATATGGGTCTATAATTTTTACATTCAGTCTCATCCCAATCTTTTTTGGGAATAAGACAAATATTGGCCTCCATAATTGAGCCAGATGCAGAATCTGACTTTATAAAGTGATTAAGTAATTAAAAGAGTTTGGGGAAGAGAGACTTAGCAAACTGAATAAAGAATTGCACTGTGAAGCCATCTGGGCCTGGAGCCTTACCCTTGGGGAGAGATTGTAAAGCTGTATATAGTTCGGTGAGCTGTAAGGGTTGGTCTAATGATGAGAGGTCAATCTGCAATGGGTCTCTTGGAGATTAGAGAAATATTGGTTGATAGATTCAACTGATGGTGTGTTTTCTGGAGAGTATAGATCCTTATATTAAGAAGCGAAACACAATGCTATATCTTTATCTTTAAAGTGTTTAACACCATTGTTATCTGTGATAGATTTAATAGTTGTTTTTTCTTTTCTTTGTTTCAAATATCGAGCTAGAAGAGAACCAACTTTATTGTTACCACAATAATATCTGGCATTTATTTTCAGGAGGGTGCCGCATGCTTGTTCAGTGGTATATTGGTTAAACTCCATTTTAGCTGAGACTAGTGCTTCAAGATGTGATTTACTAGTTTTGTGAGTATAGTATTCATGTTCAGAGGACTTTAT
This sequence comes from Pleurodeles waltl, assembly GCF_031143425.1. Lineage (NCBI taxonomy): Eukaryota > Metazoa > Chordata > Amphibia > Caudata > Salamandridae > Pleurodeles > Pleurodeles waltl. Next base: position 431,143,689 of record NC_090437.1, on the reverse strand, counting down.
ATTTTTAAGGATGGAAGTCGATTTTTGTTGAGCAGACTTTTTTTTTCAGTGAGCGTAACTTATGATGAAACCCCTCAAGGCTGAGTTGATCACCATCGTTGATGTGGAAGTATTGTTTTATACACTTACTGTAGGAAGTCATAAAAGTAGCATCTGAAAGTAGAGAGTTATTAAAGCTCCATGAAGACGTTTTAGAACCATTAAGAAAAAGATCAAGGTCAGTAATCACAGGTGCGTGATCTGAGATCAAAATACCACTGATTTCAGAGTTGACCACATGTTGCAATAAACCTTTACTAAGAAAGATATAATCAAGCCTAGAATGGGAATGGTGGGTAGGAGAATAAACAGAGTATTCCAAGAGGTCGGGATTGTATATCTTCCAGGAATCAGAGAGAGAATGCTCTAAAATAAAGGCCCTCATTATGTACATGGCAGGATGCCCCGCACCCAACCGTGCCGGCAGTCAACAAAAGACCGCCAGTGGCGACGGTCAGCATCCCACCAAATAATGACGCATGGTGCGCGGTGAGGCTCACTATGAGCCATGCTGGCGGTCATTGGTGGGGGTGGATACTACTCTACCCTCACCACCAGGTCATTCCCTACACCGCCACACCTATAATGAAGCAGTTATAGGCGTGGCGGTGTATGGCAAGGCAGAGATGGCAGCGGAGCAGCACCCTGGGAGCCTGTTCCCTCCCAGAGCAGTGCGATGGAAAAGGTAAGTGCGGTCCGAGGGGGGAGGGGGATAGGTGTGTGTGTGTGAGTGTGTGAGTGCATGGGGGTGTGCATGGGTGTCTGTGGGGGGATGTGTGTCTGAGTGCATGAATGCATGTGTGCATGTGAATGTGGATATGGGGCTTTTGGGTTTGGGGGGCTTGTATGGGGGGGAGGTGAGGGTCAAGATGGGGGGCCCTGCATGGGGTTTTGGGGAAGGAGGGTTGGGGGAATCATTTTTGGGGTTCGGTTGCTGGGGGTGGGGGCTGTTATAAGGGCTTAGGGGTGGTTAGGGATTGTGGAAAGGGGGAGGGGCCAGGCATGTCACATACAATTGACAGGACTGATTATTCCTGTTACCCGTTGTAGGAAAGTACCATCTTGCCTGGCATGTTACCCCCATTTTTACTTGTGTGTCAGTTTGTTTTTGCCTGTCTCACTTGGATCCTGCTAGCCAGGACCCCAGTGCTCATAGTTTGTGGCCTGAATGTGTTCCCTGTGTGGTGCCTAACTGTGTCCCTGAAGCTCTGCTAACCAGAACATCAGTGCTTATGCTCTCTCTGTCTTTAAAATTGTCACTGTAGGCTAGTGACCATATTTACCAATTCTGATTGGCACACTTGGACACCCTTATAATTCTCTAGTATATGGTACCTAGGTATTGGGGTTCCAAGAGATCCCTATGGGTTGCAGCATTTCTTTGCCAACACTGCAGCCTGATTGAAACAATGTCCACATTATTTCACAGCCATTTTATACTGCACTTAAGAAACTTACAAGTCACATATATGTCTAACCCTCACTTGGTGAGGGTTAGTTGCAAAGTTACTAAGTGTGAGGGCACCCTGGCACTAGCCAAGGCGCCACCACATAGTTCAGGTTAATTTCCCAAAACTTTGGGAGTGCGGAGACACCATTACACGTGTGTACTACATATAGGTCAACACCTATATGTAGCTTCCCAATGGTAACGCCGAATATGGCCATGTAACATGTCTAAGATCATGAAATTGTCCCCCATGCCAAATCTGGTATTGGGGTGCCAATCCCATGCATCCCCAGGGCTCCAGCTTGGACCCGGGGTACTGCCAAACTAGCTCTCTGGGGTTTTCACTGCAGCTACCACTGCTGCCAACCCACAGACAGGCTTCTGCCCTCCTGGGGTCTGGGCAGCCCAGTCCCAGGAAGGCAGGACAACGGATTTCCTCTGAGAGAGGTTGTTACACCCTCTCCCTTTGGAAATAGGCGTTAAGGGGTGGGGAGGAGTAGCCTCCCCCAGCCTCTGGAAATGCTTTGAAGGGCACAGATGGTGCCCTCATTGTATAAGCCAGTCTACACCGGTTCAGGGATCCCCCAAAACCTGCTCTGGCGTGAAACTGGAAAAAGGAAAGGGGAGTGACCACTCCCATGTCCATCACCACCCCAGAGCTCCTCCAGTGTGTCCCAGACCTCTGCCATCTTGAATGCAGAGGTGTGAGGGCACAATGGAGGCCTCTGAGTGTCCGTTGCCAGCAGGTGACATCAGTGACCCCTCCTGATAGATGCTTACCTGGTTAGGTGGCCAATCCTCCTCTGAGGGCTATTTAGGGTCTCTCCTGTGGGTTTCTCGTCAGATAACGAATGCAATAGCTCACCAGAGTTCCTCTGCATCTCCCTCTTCAACTTCTGCCAATGATCGCCCACTGACTGCTCCAGGACACCTGCAAAACTGCAACAAAATAGCAAGAAGACTACCAGCAACACTGTAGCGCCTAATCTTGCCGGCTTTCTCAACTGATTCCTGGTGGTGCATGCTCTGGTGCATGCTCTGGTGCATGCTCTGAGGGCTGTCTGCCTTCACCCTGCACTGGAAGCCAAGAAGAAATCTCCAGTGGGTCAACTGAATCGTCCCCCTGCTACCGCAGGCACCAAACTTCTCCTTCACCGGTCCTCTGGGTCCCCTTTCATCTTGACGAGCATGGTCCCTGGAACACAGGAGCTAGATCCAAGTGACCCAGACAGCCCAGTGGTCCATCTGTCCAAATTTGGTAGAGGTAAGTCCTTGCCTCCCCACGCCAGACAGTAATCCTATGTACTGCGTGAACTGCAGCTGCTAGGGCTTCTGTGCACTTTTGCAATCCTTCATGCACAGCACAGCCCAGGTCCCCAGCACTCCGTCCTGCTTTGCTCAACTCGCTGAGTTGACCACCGACTTCATGGGACCCTCCTTTGTAGTGTTGAGACGACCGCCATGCTCAGTTGTCTTGAACCCATGTTCAACTGCTTCTTCGGGTGCTGCCTGCCTCTGCATGGGCTCTCTGTGTTACAGAGAGCCCCCTCTGTCTCCTCCTCCAAGGGGCAACCTCCTGGTCTTTCCTGTGCCCAGGCAGCACCCATTTTCTTCAACCGCGACCTTTGCAGCTAGCAAGGCTTCTCCACAGTCTTTCTGCATGGAAACAACTCTGCATCCTCCAGAACACCGTGGGACATCTTCTGTGCAAAGGAGAAGTTCCTGGCATCTTCCGTTGTTGCAGAATCTTCAGCTTCTTTTACCCAGAGGCAGCCATTTTGTACCTTCATCCGGGGTTTAGTGGGCTCCTGCCCCCCGGACACTTTCGTGACTTTTGTACTTGGTCCCCTTTCTTTGCAGGTTCTCAGGTCCAGGAATATGTCTTTAGTTCTTTGCAGTCAGTTGTTGTATTTGCAGAATCTCCTATCACTTTAGTGTGTTTCTGGGGAAGTAGGGTCACTTTACTCCTACTTTTCAGGGTCTTGGGGTGGGGTATCTTGGACACCCTTGGTGTCCTTACACTCCCAGCGACCCTCTACATACTACACTAGGCCTGGGGTCCCTAAGTGGTTCACATTCCACTTTCTTAGTATATGGTTTGTGTTGACCCTAGGCCTATTGCATCCTATTATATTCTACAGTGTTTGCACTACTTTTCTAACTGTTTACTTACCCGATTTTGGTTTGTGTGTATATTTTGTGTATTTTATTTACCTCCTAAGGGAGTATATCCTCTGAGATATTTCTGACACATTGTCACTAAAATAAAGTACCTTTATTTTTAGTAACTCTGAGTATTGTGATTATGATATAGTTCTATTTGATATAAGTGTTATAGTAGGAGCATTACCTGTCTCCTAGTTCAGCCTAAGATGCTCTGCTATAGCTACCTCTATCAGCCTAAGCTGCTAGAACACAACTAATCTACTAATAAGGGATAACTGGACCTGGCACAAGGTGTAGGTACCATCAGGTACCCACTATAAGCCATGTCAGCCTCCTACATTGGTGGTGCAGTGGTGGGATAAGTACTTGTAACTGCCTTACCACTTTGTCATTGGTGCTTTTCATAAGAAAAACATATTCCAAATTCTTAACAATATACACAGTTAACCTAAACAGTTTAACTTTCTTTCTATAAACTTTGTAAAACGTTTCTGAAAAGTTTTCAAAAGTTTTGGAAAGTTCTTCTCTCTTCTTTAAAAGTTTTTAAAAAATGTTTTCTCTCCGTCCTAAACCCTTTCTAAACATGTCTGCACTAGAACTTACTCACACAGTTGTCCAGGCAACCTATGGTATTTTAAACTTTAAAAGTTTGAGGGGTCTCTGCATAGAAAGAGGTTTAAGCATTGGTAAAAACCCTACCAAAGATCTTCTCCTTAGCCTTCTTCTAGAAAGTGACCAGAACCATTCTGGCCCATCCCAGGATCAGTAGAGGAGGGGGGTACCCAGCAAGAATTAGGGGAGGGCCCTGAGGATGCTGGGGAGGGTTCATCCAAAGACCTACCAGCTAACAGGCCACCTAGTGACACTGGTAGTGGGAGGGGGTCACACACTAGTAGGGCACCTTTCACTCCAAAAGGCCAGGTTACTAGAGTCCAGCCAGTTAGAGATAGGTCCTCTTCTGCCAATTCCCACATTTCCTCTGTGTCTCAGAATTCCCAAGCCTCCCACCCTGAGGATAACGACATGGAAAGAGAACTCAGAAAGCTGAGGTTGGAAGAGGCCAGACTGAAGCCAAAACAGCAACAGTTGGCCTTAGACAGGGAATCTCTAGATGTAGAGAGGGAAAGGCAGAGTTTAGGGTTAGTTCCCCATGGTGGCAGCAGCAGTGTTTTTTATAGAAATCCTGTAACAGAACAAGATTCTAGAAACCTGCATAAGACAGTCCCCCCTTACAAGGAGGGGGATGACATTAATAAGAGGTTTACCGCACTTGAGAGGGCTTGTATGGTACAGTTGGTCCCCCAAAGGAAGTGGGCTGCTATCTTGTGGCTATCTTTCACTGGTAAGGGTAGGGATAGGTTCCTTACTGTCAGAGAAAGTGATGCTAATAATTACACAGTTTTGAAGGATGCACTCTTAAATGGATTTGGCTTAATCACTGAACAACACAGGATAAAGTTCAGAAATATCAGAAAAGAGGCCTCTCAAGACTGGACAGACTTTGTAGACTGTTCAGTGAAGGCCTTGGAGGGTTGGATACATGGCAGTAAGGTGACTGACTATGAATGCCTATATAATCTAATCATGAGAGAGCATATTTTGAATAATTGAGTGTCTGATTTGTTGCACCAGTACTTGGGAGACTCAGATCTGACCTCTCACCAAGAATTGGAAAATAAGGCAGACAAATGGGTTAGAACAAGAGTAAACAGAAAAGTTCATACAGGGGGTGACAAGGATGGCAAAAAGAAGGATGGTAAGTTTTCTGAAAAGGGTGGGGACAAAGATAAAAAACATTCTGAGTCTTCATCAGGTCCACAAAAATCCTCTGGGGGTGGTGGGTCCAAATCCTCTTCCCACAATCAAAAGAATCCATGGTGTTATTTATGTAAGAGTAAAGGTCATTGGGCAATTGATTCCACTTGTCCAAAGCAAAACACCAAGGCTCCCACTACCACAACCCCAACTGCGGCCTCTAGTGCCCCTAGTAATAGCAGTGGTTGTGGGTAGTCTACTACAAATAGCCAATCAAAGGGTGTTGGTGGGCTCACCAGTGGTAGTGTAGTTGAGGTTGGTCTTGTTAGGGAGACCACAGAGGCTGTTTTAGTCTCTGATGGTGGTATTGACTTTGCCACCTTGGTTGCTTGCCCCCTTAATATGGGTAAGTACAACCAACTTCCCGTAATAAATGGTGTTGAGGTTGAGGCCGACAGGGATACATGAGCCAGTGTCACTATGGTGATTGAGAAACTGGTTAATTCTTATCAACACCTACTTGGTCAGCAGTACCAAGTGACTGATGCTCATAACAACACTCTTAGCCACCCCATGGCTGTTGTGAATCTCAACTGGGAGGGAGTTAGTGGTCCGAAGAAAGTTGTGGTAGCCACTGATTTACCTGTAGATTTCTTACTAGGCAATGATTTGGAGATATCAGCTTGGGCTGAAGTGGAGTTAGAGGCTCATGCAGCAATGCTGGGCATTCCTGGGCATATCTTTGCTTTGACAAGGGCTCAGGCCAAGAAGCAAAGACGAAAGGGAAGCTTGGATCCTGGAACAATGGATCAAGTGCTCCCAAAAGCTAGTGGTAGAAAGGGTACGTCCTTGCCCACTATCCCTCCCTCTCCAGAAGACTCCCCTTTTGAGGAAGAAGAATCCACTCCCTGTGCAGAACCTACACCAGATGAGCTGGCAACAGACACTGCTGAGCATTTGGGTGCAGGGGGGCCTGTTAGGGAAGATCTGAGTGTGGCACAACAGACCTCTCCCACACTAGAGGGTTTAAGACAGCAAGCTGTCAAACAGCAGAATGGGGATGTCACTGATAGCCATAAGGTCTATTGGGAAGACAACCTCCTTTATACTGAGTTAAGGGACACTAAACCTGGAGCTGTGAGGAGATTGGTTAACCCTTTGCTGTATAGGGAGTTTCTTCTGACCTTGGCACATGACATTCCTTTGGCTGGGCATTTGGGCCAGAGCAAAACTTGGGATAGACTTGTCTATTGTTTCACTGGCCTCACATGTCAGAGGACACTAAAGAGTTTTGTCGCTCTTGGGTGACCTGCCAAGCCAGTGCCAAAACTGGTGGCACACCTAAGGCCCCCTTAACTCCACTGCCTGTGGTTGGGGTGCCCTTGACCCTCCAACAGCTTCAGGCAATAGCTTTAACCTTGTGGTAGTAGACCATGCCACTAGGTACCCTGAAGCAATTCCCTTAAGGACCACTACAGCTCCTGCAGTGGCAAAGACCCTCATGGGAATCTTTTCCAGAGTGGGCTTCCCTAAGGAAGTGGTGTCAGACAGAGGTAGTAACTTCATGTCAGCATACCTCAAAGCTATTTGGAAGGAGTGCGGTGTGACTCATAAGTTCACTACTCCTTACCATCCACAGACAAATGGTCTGGTTGAGAGGTTTAACAAAACTCTCAAAGGTATTATTATGGGACTCCCTGAAAAACTCAGAAGGAGATGGGATGTCCTGTTGCCATGCCTCCTTTTTGCTTAGAGGTAGGTACCCCAAAAAGGAGTGGGCTTTAGCCCCTTTGAACTCCTCTTGGGGCACCCTGTGAGAGGTCCCCTTGCACTTGTGAAGGAGGGTTGGGAACAACATTTAAAAGCTCCAAAGCAAGACATTGTGGACAATGTCCTTGGCCTAAGATCCAGAATGGCTGAGTACATGAAAAAGGCCAGTAAAAAAATTCAGGCCAGCCAAGAGCTCCAAAAGCAATGGCATGACCAGAAGGCTGTCCTGGCCCATTACCACCCAGGACAGAAGGTGTAGGTATTGGTGCCTGTGGCCCCAAGAGCACTCCAGGACAAATGGAGTGGACCCCATCTCATTGTCGAAAAGAAGGGTGAGGTTACCTATTTGGTAGACCAGGGCACTGCCAGGAGTCCCCTTCGCGTGCTCCATGTCAATCGCCTAAAACCCTACTATGACAGGGCTTACTTAACCCTCCTCATGGCAACTGATGAGGGACAGGAGGAAAAGAGTGACCCTCTCCCTAATCTCTTCTCCACCACTGAAGCTGATGGCTTAGTGAAGGGAATGGTGCTTGCAGATTGCCTTACTGCTGAGCAGAAGGACAACTGTATAAATCTCCTAGGCCAATTTTCAGACCTCTTCTCATTGATACCAGATACCACTACCTAGTGTGAGCACACAATCAATACTGGAGACAGTTTACCTGTCAAAAGTAAGATTTATAGGCAGTCTGACCATGTCAGGGATTGCATAAAACAAGAGGTACAGAAAATGCTGGACTTAGGAGTGATTGAGCCTTCAGAAAGCCAATGGGCTAGCCCAGTGGTGCTAGACCCAAAACCTCACAGTAAAGATGGTAAAAGAGAAATTAGGTTTTGTGTTGACTACAGAGGACTCAATCAAGTAACCAAAACTGATGCTCACCCTATACCCAGGGCAGATGAGCTAATTGATACACTGGCTTCTGCCAAGTATCTAAGCACGTTTGATTTAACTGCAGAGTATTGGCGGATTAAATTATCAGAAGATGCTAAACCTAAAACTGCATTTTCCACCATTGGAGGGCACTATCAGTTCACTGTGATGCCCTTTGGTTTGAAAAATGCACCTGCCACTTTTCGGAGGTTGGTGAACAAAGTCCTGCAAGGTTTGGAAGCTTTTAGTGCAGCATATCTAGATGATATAACTGTCTTTAGCTCCACCTGGGGTGAGCACCTGTTCCACCTATGGAACATTTTGGAGTCCCTGCAAAAGGCAGGCCTCACTATCAAGGCTTCAAAGTGCCAGATAGGGTAGGGGAAAGTGGTTTATCTGGGCCACCTGGTAGGTGGGGAACAGATTGCACCACTGCAGGGGAAGATCCAAACCATTATGGAATGGGATCCCTCTACAACTCAAACCCAGGTGAGAGCCTTCTTAGGCCTCAAAGGGTACTATAGGAGGTTCATTAAGAACTATGGCTCCATTGCAGCTCCTCTTAATGACCTCACTAGTAAGAAATGCCTAAAAAGGTATTTTGGACAGCTAGCTGTCAAAAGGCTTTTGATGAGCTCAAACAGGCCATGTGCTCTGCACCTGTCCTAAAAAGCCCTTGTTACTCCAAGAAGTTCATAGTCAAGACTGATGCTTCTGAACTAGGGGTTGGGGCAGTGCTATCACAGCTTAACACTGAGGGCCAGGATCAACCTGTTGCTTTTAGCAGCAGGAGGTTGACCCCTAGAGAAAAGCGTTGGTCTGCCATAGAGAGAGGGCTTTGCTGTGGTCTGGGCACTGAATAAAGTTGAGACCATACCTGTTTGGTACTCACTTCATCGTTCAGACAGACCACAAACCTCTTTCATGGCTTAAACAAATGAAAGGTGAAAACCCTAAATTGTTGAGGTGGTCCATCTCCCTACAGTGGAACATAGACCTGGAAGAACCCACTCCAATGCAGATGGACTCTCCAGATATTTTCCCTTAGACAATGAAGACTCATCTGGGCAAGGTTAGCCTTAGTGTCCCTCGTTGGGGGGGGGTGGATTGTGTAGGAAAGTACAATCTTGCCTGGCATGTTACCCCCATTTTTACTTGTGTGTCAGTTTGTTTTTGCCTGTCTCACTGGGATCCTGCTAGCCAGGATCCCAGTGCTCATAGTTTGTGGCCTGAATGTGTTCCCTGTGTGGTGCCTAACTGTGTCACTGAGGCTCTGCTAACCAGAACCTCAGTGCTTATGCTCTCTCTGTCTTTAAAATTGTCACTGCAGGCTAGTGACCATGTTTACCAATTCTGATTGGCACACTGGAACACCCTTATAATTCCCTAGTATGTGGTACCTAGGTACCCAGGGTATTGGGGTTCCAAAGGATCCCTATGGGCGGCATCATTTCTTTTGCCACCCATAGGGAGCTCAGACCATTCTTACACAGGACTGCCACTGCAGCCTGAATTAAATAACGTCCACGTTATTTCACAGCCATTTTACGCTGCACTTAAGTAACTTATAAGACACCTATATGTCTAACCCTCACTTGGTAAAGGTTAGGTGCAAAGGTACTAAGTTTGAGGGCACCCTGGCACAAGCCAAGATGCCCCCACATAGTTCAGGGCAATTTCCCTGGACTTTGTAAGTGAGGAGACACCATTACACTTGTGCACTACATATAGGTCAATACCTATATGTAGCTTCAAAATGGTAACTCTGAATATGGCAATGTAACATGTCTAAGATCATGGAATTGTCCCCCCATGCCAAATCTGGTATTGGGGTGCCAATACCATGCATCCCCGGGGCTCCAGCATGGACCCCGGGTACTGCCAAACTAGCCCCCTGGGGTTTTCACTGCAGCTACCGCTGCTACCAACCCACAGACAGGCTTTTGCCCTCCTGGGGTCTGTGCAGCCCAGTCCTTGGAAGGCAGAACAAAGGATTCCCTCTGAGAGAGGGTGTAACACCCTCTCCCTTTGGAAATAGGTGTTAAGGGGTGGGGAGGAGTAGCCTCCCCCAGCTTCTGGAAATGCTTTGAAGGGCACAGATGGTGCCCTCATTGCATAAGCCAGTCTACACTCGTTCAGGGATCCCCCAGCCCCTGCTCTGGTGTGAAACTGGACAAAGGAAAGGGGAGTGACCACTCCCATGTCCATCACCACCCCAGGGGTGGTGCCCAGAGCTCCTCCAGTGTGTCCCAGACCTCTGCCATCTTGAATGCAGAAGTGTGAGGGCACAATGGAGGCCTCTGAGTGTTCAGTGCCAGCAGGTGATGTCAGAAACCCCTCCTGATAGGTGCTTACCTGGTTAGGTGGCCAAACCTCCTCTGAGGGCTATTTAGGGTCTCTCCTGTTGGTTTCTCATCAGATAACAAATGCGAGAGCTCACCAGAGTTCCTCGGCATCTCCCTCTTCAACTTCTGACAAGGATCGACTGCTGACTGCTCCAGGACGCCTGCAAAACCGCAACAAAGTAGCAAGAAGACTACCAGCAACATTGTAGCGCCTAATCCTGCCGGCTTTCTCAACTGTTTCCTGGTGGTGCATGCTCTGAGGGCTGTCTGCCTTCACCCTGCACTGGAAGCCAAGAAGAAATCTCCCATGGGTCGACTGAATCTTCCCCCTGCTACTGCAGGCACCAAACCTCTGCTTCACCTGTCCTCTGGGTCCCCTCTCATCTTGACGAGTGTGGTCCCTGGAACATAGGAGCTGGATCCAAGTGCTGTGGCCCAGCTGTCTAAATTTGGTAGGGATAAGTCCTTGTCTCTCCACGCCAGACAGTAATCCTGTGTACTGCGTGAACTGCAGCTGCTAGGGCTTCTGTGCACTTTTGGAAGGAATCCTTTGTGCACAGCACAGCCCAGGTCCCCAGCACCCCGTCCTGCATTGCTCAACTCGCTGAGTTGACCACCGGCTTCATGTGACCTTCCTTTGTAGTGTTGAGATGACTGCCGTGCTCAGTTCTCTTGAACCCATGTTCAAGTGCTTCTGTGGGTGCTGCCTGCTTCTGCGTGGGCTCTCTGTGTTGCTGAGCGCCCCCTCTGTCTCCTCTTCCAGGGGGCAACCTCCTGGTCCTTCATGGGCAGCACCCATTTTCTTTAAACACAACCTTTGCCGCTAGCAAGGCTTGTTTGTGGTCTTTCTGCATGGAAACAACTCTGCATCCTCCAGCATGCCGTGGGACATCTTCTGTGCAAATGGAAAAGTTCCTGGCATCTTCCGTTGTTGCAGAATCTTCTGCTTCTTCCACCTGCAGGCAGCCATTTTACACCTTCATCCGGGGTTTGGTGGGCTCCTGCCCCCCCTGGACACTTTTGTGACTCTTGGACTTGGTCCCCTTCCTTTGCAGGTCCTCAGATCCGGGAATCCGTCTTTAGTGCTTTGCAGTCAGTTGTTTTCTTTGCAGAATCTCCTATCACGACTTTAGTATGTTTCTGGGGAAGTAGGGCCACTTTACTCCTACTTTTCAGGGTCTTGGGGGGGTATCTTGGACACCCTTAGTGTTTTATTATACTCCCAGCGACCCTCTACACACTACACTAGGCCTGGGGTCCCTAAGTGGTTTGCATTCCAGTTTCTGAGTATATGTTTTGTGTTGCCCCTAGGCCTATTGCATCCTATTGTATTCTACAGTGTTTGCACTACTTTTCTAACTGTTTACTTACCTGATTTTGGTTTGTGTGTATATTTTGTGTATTTTACTTACCTCCTAAGGGAGTATATCCTCTGAAATATTTCTGACACATTGGGCCAGATGTAGCAAAGAACCAATTTGCGACTTGCAAATTGCGAGTCCCTGCGACTCGCAATTTGCAAGTCGCAAATTGGTATGCAGTACGGTGTCTCAGACACCGACTGCGACTCGCTATGGCGTCGCAATGACCCACCTCATAAATATTCATGAGGTGGGTCGCAAATTGCGGCCCCATAGCGAGTATAGGCACTCGCAAACATGGAGGCCTGCTGTCGTCAGCAGACCTCCATGTTCGTGACTGCTTTCAATAAAGCAGTTTTTTTTTTTTTAAGTGTAGCCCGTTTTCCTTAAAGGAAAACGAGCTGCACTTAAAAAAATAACGAAACCTTTAGTTTCGGTTTTTTTTCAGGGCAGGTAGTGGTCCGTTGGACCACTACCTACCCTGAAAAAATATTTTTGGGTCCATTCACAAACTGGAAGGGGTCCCATGGGGACCCCTTCCAATTTGCGAGTGGGTTACCATCCACTTGAAGTGGATGGTAACTGCGACACCATTTGCGACCGCATATGCGGTCGCAAATGGTATTGCATACCACTCAGAATCGCAAATAGGAAGGGAACACCCCTTCCTATTTGCGATTCAGAAATGCATATTGCGAGTCGGAACCGACTCGCAATATGCATTTCTGCATTGGGAAACGCGTTTAGCGACTCGCAAATGGCAATTTTTGCCGTTTGCGAGTCGCTAAACGTTTCCTACATCTGACCCATTGTCACTAAAATAAAGTACCTTCATTTTTAGTAACTCTGAGTATTGTGATTCTTATGATATAGTGATATATGGTATAGGTGGTATAGTGGGAGATTTGCATGTCTCCTAGTTCACCCTACCTCTATCAGCCTAAGCTGCTAGAACACTACTAATCTATTAATAAGGGATAACCGGACCTGGCACAAGTTGTAAGTACCATCAGGTACCCACTATAAGCCAGGCCAGCCTCCTACACCCACATACTTTCCTCAGGGATTACCTGGCGGAGTAACTTGGCAGGGAATCCCCGGCGGAAATAGGATGATAATTCCACCGCCTGTCCTGCCTCCACCGCCGGGCCGAATGTGCTCGCAGTTGGCCCGGCAGTGGACTGTGGCCTGGCGGTGGGTGGTGGTGAACTGCCTGCTTTGCAGCCAGTTCACTACTATGTTCAGAATATGGCGGTCTGGACCACCACCGCCGGCGTGGCGGGCCAGACCGCCATGTTCATAATGAGGGCCAAAGTTTTTAAAAGCTTTGTGGGAGGTATGTGGAACGAAACGTGACATGGAACGTCTGTCAAAAAATGGATTGAGAATTTGGTTGCAGTCACCACCTATTAGTAAATTGTTTGCGGAATGTTCAGAGACAATATGTGAAAGATTCTTTGAAAAATTTGGATCTGGATGTGTGGGGCCGTATATATTTAGGAAGTAATAGAAATATTGTCAATTCTAAATGTAACAAGTACCTTGAGGCCTTCTGTGTCTCGATTTTGTGAAATTATGGTAGGTTTGAGAGATTTATGATGGAGTATACTTACCCCATTTTTTTTTGTAGTTGAAGGGGAGTAGAAAATGTCCCCTACCCATTGTTTTTTAAGTTTAATTGCCTCAGAGTCTTTGGGGTGAGTCTCTTACAACAAAGCAATGTGGCATTTCAAACGAGCTAGGTGAGATGAGACATGCTGTCATTTAATGAGGTGTTTAAGCCCCTTAACATTGCGAGTAATAGTTCTAAGTTACATAACAAGAAATATTAATAAACAACTTCTGTAACAAGGAAAAACTAAGCATATCAATTTTGCAAAAGCAAAGAACTTGGAAAGAAACAAGATAGTAAAGAAAAAGAGAAGGAGGAAGATGACCTCCAGAAGTTGTATATACATGGATGTGGCAATACAAGGACCAAAGTCCACGAAATCTAAAGAAGACACGATAAAAAGTGAATACCCCGAAAGGTAGCGGGACAGTGGAGAACCTGTAAAGACAGGCAGGAGTGGCTTCAGCACAAGAAAAGTGATATTAGATATTAAAACATATGAAGGCGAGTTTCATAGAAGAAAAAAACATTATACAAACGAAAAATTTACCATTTAGGAGACCAAACGTAATAACTACAGTAAAGGAGTGTGACATGAAGAACAATAAAAATCAAACCTTACCAGTGGAACGTGTAGGAGAACAGTTTGGATGGTGAGAAAGGGATACAGTTGAGAAAGGAACAAGAGGATTGCACGAAGAACACTATCTAAAAAAAACAAATAAGAAGACGCAGTGAAGGAAAACCATGGATATAAATACGAAACATAAGCATTACTGTTAAACTGTCCAGAAAAAAAAAAATGAAATTAAAGACTAATTAAATTATATCTTCAAGTAATTGCATATGCTCCTAGTTCCATTGCCTCTGTTTTGTGTTGGTTAATAAAGGTTTGTAGTGCTGAAGGTTCCTCGAACGAGTAAGATTTGTCCTTGAATGTAATTTTGAAAAGGCATGGGTGAAGAAGACTATATTGAATATTCAAGGATTTGAGTTGTGGACCAAAGTCCAAAAACTTTGCGACATGCAGCTGTAGCAGGAGAGAAGTCTTGTGTGAAAAACACTTTATGACCTGGTCATTGCAAAGAGCCCATCTTTTTGGCTTCCAAGAGTATTTTCATCAAGTCAGTAAATTGGAAAAAAGAATAATAATGCCTGTAGGATGTGCACAAGGGGCCTTGTGAAGTCTGTGGACCTAAACGATGTGCCCTTTGGATAGAGAGGGGAGAGGTAGAAGGCAAGCGAAGAATTGAAGGTATTGCTGTTTGAAGGAATGCATGTTAGAGCCTTCCGAACCTTCTGGAATCCCAAAAAGGTGAAGATTATTTCTCCTATTTCTATTTCCTAAGTTCTCTGTAAGCCCTTTAAGTTGAGCTATGTCTTTGGAGACCTGAGGATTGACAGTATTATAGTCTTCAAGGTTACTGACTCTTTTCCAGAGTACAAATTTGTTGTTCGTGTTGGGACCATTGCTCTTCAATACGTTGCAAAGAGGCATTAGTGTCCATCATAAAGGGCTTTAATGCACGCAATTCCTCCATGACATCATCTAGGGTAAGATGTGTAGGTGATTTTGAGGGAGAATCAAGGTCTTTTTTTGGGCGCTTGACAGAGAAGGTGTTAGATTTGTTTTTGCAATTACACCAGCAGCATGAGATGAAGAGGCGCTATCCTTTAAAAAGTATGTAGCACTATCCATTGTTAAAGCTGATGAAACAGAAGATTTCATTATATGTGTGCGCACCACTCGAAGAGGATTATTAGACTTGGAGGAAGAGGATGACTGTCTGCTCTGAGAATTGTGTGGTCTCCCCATAAAAGCCAGCAGCAATTTGGTAATAGGAAGCCAGCAATGTGAGCTGATGATGAAATTATAATACGATGAGAAGCTGCTGCGAGACGTTTCCAACAACAGAGCAAAATATAACAAAAAATAAAAAAATAGAAAATCCTAAATTATTCTCCCAGAACAGGCATGGCAGAATACCACAAGAGCAAAGCACTTTACTGCACATAGTCAAACAACTGGTGACTAGGTTTAAGGGAACCTTCTGAAAAGAATAACATCTCCGTCAAAGCAATTTGAAAGCGCTCCTTCATGACAGGAGCTGCCAGTGAGAGCTCCTTCTTGACAAGAGCTGCCAGTAAATACTGAAAGTTGAAAACCTCAGTTAAATGTGTTTGAAGAGAGAGGTCAAAATTTCAGCTGGCTGTCAGAAGGTAATAAATATTCCATTGCAGAGGAAATTAGATTTGTATAATGATATCCAGGCAAGCAGTGAAAAGTAAAATAGAAACATCTCTGTTAAAGTTTAGGTTTGTTCCGAGGCTTATGAAGTGGAACACAAATGACGCAGATAAATAATTACCTCAGGCCCTCACATGAAGTCTCTGAAATGACTTAAAAACTGGATGTCTCTTTAAGATACAGGCATATTTATGCAGCGGCAGAGCTTTGGTGCTCAAAAATGCTGGAGAAATTAATCATTTTTATGTGAAAACATCTCTTTCCTTTCAGGAAGTGCTGAAGCCTCATGGAGCTCTAAAGAGCAGTGGCTATCTTGCATGACCTCCAGCCATGCCCCCATATATTCACGTGTTAAAGCCCTTAAACATAATACTTTAACTGTGGCTTAAGGCATTCAAGGTCAAAGTTCTTGCACATGCGAATTATATAGCCATTTTGGCATCTTCTGCGTCGGATGCTTCCCCCTCTGTTAAACAGGCTGCCTATCAGTATGGCGAACTATATGGTCATTAGAAAAATATTGAGAAAACTCTGACTATTATGAATCTATCCCCAAAAGTACCAGATTCTCACTATGGTGGGTCTCCTACCAACCTTGGGCTTAGGATATCTTCCAGTATGAAGGATATAGTTATTTCTAACTATGACACATTACATCTTGAGTCACTAGCATTAGTTTGAAAATGGTACATACTTCATTTGGGACTTATTGGAAAATGCAATCTAATCAAAATGGTTATTTAGCTGTGTTTTGTTTATCTCTCTATATCCATACCACTCTAACTTCCGATGTCTTCTTTAAAAAGGGTTGCATCAAGCTTTCAGAAATGTATTTGGCAGAATAAAAAAACCTTGATGTGCCATTCACAATCAACAACTGCCAGACAACATGGGTTACTTGGTGCTGCCTTAATTTTGGTTGCATTTTCTTTCCTCTTTTACTTTTAGACTCTCTGCTATTCTGGGTTTACGTGAATGGTGTTTGGCAGATCTTTTTCAAGTTTGAGTTGGTGAGTTGATGCCCATGCAAGGTTTGATCAACACAGTTTATTTTAAATGGTCAAGATTCAAAACACTCTGGGGGTTATTCCAACTTTGGAGGAAGTGGTAATCCGTCCCAAAAGTGACGGTAAAGTGACGGATATACCACCAGCCGTATTACGAGTCCATTATATCCTATGGAACTCGTAATACGGCTGGTGGTAAATCCGTCACATTTGGGACGGATTACCACCTCCTCCAAAGTTGGAATAACCCCCTCTATGTCTTTAATAAAATCTGGCTACCTATCAAGCCCAAAGATCAATCAATATGCTTTTTTGTCATGCAGTCCTAAAATGTCGAATCTTGTTCATCATACTTACACAGGACTTGAACTAGTTGGTCAATTCCATTTTAAAGGCATTCCCATTTCATTTAAGGAATTACAGAATTCAAATGGTATGCTGAGGGAGGATTTTTTTTAGATATCCTCAGCTGAAAAATTTCCTCAAGCATCCTTCTTACAACGAGGTTACCTTCATGCATAATTGCTTTTTGATTGCTTTTGCAGCATGCCTAAGCGGTGTTCGACAGGGTTTTTTTGTCAAATACTTCTGAGCAATGGGCAATGTGAAGATATTTGGTGATCATTTGGTGAGTTAGTGATATACGATCTATGGGTCACTTTGTCTCCTCTGAGGATATTAGGCTTAGAAATTAGCTAGCTCAATCTATTCCTAATGTATCTTATATGAAAACTCGTTCATTTAAGGTTTTGTATGATCTGTATTATACAACAAATAGAGGCCCATATTTATGGATGGTTAGCGTCACCTTAGCGCCATTTCTTTTAATGCTAACAAGGTGCTAACCTAACTCCATATTTATATTTTGACGCTAGACCCGTCTAGTGTCAAAATATTGGAGTTAGCGCCATGTTTAGGATGCACAAACCCACCTTGCATCAATGAGATGTAAGGCAGGAGTACCCCCCCAGCGCCATATTTAACTCTACGGCACAGAAACGACACGCAGGTGGGAAGCACACCGAAATAATGGTGCTAAGCCCATTAGCGCCATTATTTAATGCCTGGGTCAGACCAGGCATTAGAGTGCAGGTAGGCCCATTTCCACATGCCCACCCCAAGCCCCAGCAACACCACAACACACACCACAGGGACACTACAGGAGTATATTTTATATTTCTAAAGTGTCATTGGGGGCCCCTTACATGGGGCTCCCTGCCTGGCACTGGGTATCTTGGCCTTGCCCAGGGGACACTGGTCCCCTGTGGTGGGCATTGGGGGGGGGTGGGCATGACTCCTGTCTAAATGTAGACAGGAGTCATAATTTTGGCTGCTTGTGCGTCAGTAAATGATGCTAGGCTGACTAGCGGCAAAACTTTTCCAGCTAACCAGCCTAACGTCATTTCTGTCCCTCTAGCGCCATTCCCCCTAATGCTATCCCCCCTAACGCCATCCCCCCTTCAGCTAGCATCTTTTCTTTTACGCTAGCCATTCCTTAGCACCATCGTGCATCATTCCATAAATATGGCACAGGGATGGCTTTAAGGAATGGTGTTAGCAGGTGTCAAGAAAAATGACGCACAACTGCATTAGCGCAATCGTGTGCCATTTTTCATAAATATGAGCCAGGCTGTTTAAAAGGGGCATCAGAGAGAGTTTAACTTCTTTTGTTCTCAAGAATGAGGAGACAATAAAACTCACGTTTTCTTTGCATGTCCAGGTATATCACCCTTTTGGCATGCGATATTTAATCAACTCAATAATCTTTTGCCAGCAAACATTAGCTTTGACTTCAAGGTAATTATGCTTGGCCACTCACCTAGTATCCCGTCACATCTGGTCTTTGTCTACGTTTTCGCCATTAGTGGGGCGAGTCTAAGCATAGAACGTGCCTTTCTAAAAAGCCAACTGCCGATCATAATGCATGCTGGCGGGATTTATCTTTTCCTACAGCCTGGAACTCACCCTTATTCGGAACAATCCTAGAAGGTGTAAGTTGATGAAAATATGGGCACCGATTAGTTCACTGTTCTGCCCGGCTACTTGTTATAACTGAAGATACGATTTTGAGTAATCCTAAGAATGTAGTTTATTCGTAAATAACAACCCAAAAACAGAGCTCATGTCCGGCTCCCACTGATCCAACCGCCAAAGTCCTACCCGGAACTTCGGCACCACCCAGGCTCCAGAACGCGAGTCTCGATGCTACCGAAATTCCAGGCTTAGCGCATGTATTTACATTCCAAGCATTGCAACACATCCCCCTCCCTCACAAAACATCCCAATGACAAACAATGATAAACAATATACAAAAGAACAAGATGATAACATTTTTCCCAAAGTGGTTAAACGTAACTTGGATGAATTCTTGAGAGTGGTGACACCTGACGTATTCTTGAGAGTGGTAACACCTGATGTGCAACAACAAAAACATAACAAAAGAGTCACGTGGTATAGTCTTTCATCCAGAGAGGTTTGGAACGTAATCTGGATGAAACTTTAGTGTGTGATGACTCCTTAGATGTCCCCATGAACTTTCCTCTTTGTTCTTGCAAAACAGGAAAGTTGGAGTTTTCCCCCACTCCTTTCCACTTCACGATCCTAGACATGCTCCATGTATCTCCATTGTACAGAATCACAACGTTTCCCTTTATTTCTTTAATACAAAAAGGGCCTTTGAAGAAAGATTTCCCTTTGGTTGTAAAGCAAGGGCTATTTACTAACACCACATCTCCAACCTTCCACTTAGCATTAACAACGCAATGTTTAGAATCGAAACGCAATTTGTAATTACATTGATATTTCTTCCTGAGACTAGGTGCCATGTCAAATTTCTCCTGATTAAGATCAAAACGCGCTGAATTGTTAACAACCCAAGCTGGAAACAACCTAGAGCAACTTAACCTTCCTCTCATGTATTCAAAAGGAGCTATGTTGGTGATGCTGTTCGGAGTTTTACGATATGCCCACCACAAATCCCTTAGAAGACTATTCAAAGGAGTTCTAGTCTCAATAGCTTCTTGTACACAAGCTTTGACCATTCTGTTCATGCGTTCAGCTAGACCATTAGCCTGTGGTAAATACATAGCCGTCTTCAAATGCACAATAGCTAGAGAGTCCAAAAAATGTCTCATCTCTTGTGAAGTCAACTGTACTCCATTGTCTGTGACTAAATGGCTAGGTATGCCTTCCTTAGAGAACTCCTCCTCAAGAAACTCAATCACGGTACGAGTATTTACAGAATTCACACATTTGGTCACTACCCACTTGGACGTATAATCCACCAAAAGCAAAACATAATGTTCATTCGCTGGTAGGATATGGAAAGGACCCATAAAATCAAAACCTAATTTCATCCAAGTTCTCTCAGGAACTTCTACAGGAGACAGTGGAGCTCTCGTCACAACTTTGCTTTTGTCATTACTGGCACAACTCAAACAATCCTTCACAACTGCCTCAGCCTCACGGTCCAACCCTGGCCACCAGTAAATGGCTCTAAGTCTAGACTTAGTTAAACTCCTACCTAAATGCCCTTCGTGCGCTAGATTCAGAATCTTGTTTCTCACACCCTCAGGAGGTATGAGCTTGCCTCCGCTAAACAATTCTCCTTCACTAAGAGAGAGTTCATTCCTCACATTCCAGAACCCTTTCAAAGAGTCAGGAACATCCTTATACTCTGGCCATCCCTTGACAATAAACCCTTCAAGTTTATGTCTATCCAAATCTCTAACCACAGCCACCTTCCATTCTTCTTCATTAATAGCCTTTTCTCTCACCCAGCTGATAGTAGTCTCCTCACTCACCTCTTCGTTACTGTCGACTGAGGAGCGGGACAGAAAATCTGCTACTATATTCCTCGGACCAGGTACATACTCTACAACAAAATTGTACTCCAATAAACCCTCCGTCCACCTTCGTATTCTAGGAGTCAACATCTCACTCTTTTTAGGGGTGAAAATATGTACGAGAGGCCTGTGGTCAGTTCTCACTACAAAGGGTAGTCCCCAAAGATAAAACTTAAAGTGTTTGATCGCCCACATACACGCAAGAGCTTCTCTTTCTATGACAGAATAATGTTGTTCTGTTTCATTAAGGGAACGGGAAGCAAAAGCAATTACTTTATCTTCACAACCCTCCTTCTGGGTAAGAACAGCCCCCAACCCTTTAATACTCGCGTCAGTGTACAGGTATGTTTTAGCACACACGTCAAAATGCCCTAAGGTAGGCATCTTCCCAATACTACTCTTTACAAGCGAAACAGCAGTCTCACACTCCTCACTCCAAATAAATTCACAACCCTTTTTCAACAATGCTCTCAATGGTTGAGTCACACTAGCGAAATTGGGAATACATTTGGAATAATATTGTGCCAACCCTAGAAATGACTTCACACCATCCTTATTCTCAGGCTCAGGAGCACGGATTATGGAATCAACCAATTCCAACTTCGGTTTGATTCCCTCACCAGAGATGGTATGCCCCAAGTATGTTACCGAGGTAACTCTAAATTTACACTTTTCTTTTTTTACAGTAAGACCGGCCTCTGCTAATTTGCCCAAAACTTCTCTTAATATTTTGTCATGTTCTCTCACCGTTCCACCGTGAATCAATATGTCATCTTGAAAACATAATGTGCCAGAAATACTCCCTAAAATCTTCTTCATTATGCGTTGGAAACACGCAGCCGCAGAGGCCAGCCCAAAAGGCATCCTCAAAAACTGAAACGCACCTAAAGGTGTTACAAAGGATGTGAGATGCCTGGACTCAGGGTGCAACACTATCTGATGATAGGCCGAGGATAAATCCAACACACTGAATACCTTAGATCCACCTAAACATGATAACTCTTCAGTAATATTAGGTAGAGGTTGACGGTCTATCCAAATACACTTATTAAGGTCCCTGAGATCAACACACAAGCGGATCCGTTTTCCATTGTCTTTCGATGCCAAAACAACGGGGGCAAGCCACTCCGAGGATTCTATCTCTTCGATGACACCTGCCTCTAATAACCTGTCAAGTTCAACCTTCAATGGCTCTATCATCAACTTAGGTACTCTCCTGACTTTGTGAACAACAGGGGTTACATTTTTCTTAAGGATAATTTTATGTTCAAAATTTGTCAAACAACCTAATTTGTCGCTGAACACGCTAGGGAATTCCAAACAAATTTCTGAAGGTTCATCTACCTCTGTCACCACCATAACCTGGTTCTCTGAATTAGGATCAAATTTAATACCCATGTCTCGTTGGTGGCGCCAACCTAGTAAATTATTGCCCCCGTTTGGCCACATAAACCTTCCCCACAGTGCTTCTGTTTTGAAACCGAATTTTCATAACTTTACACCCCACTACATCAATTTTGGCACCTCCATAACTGACAGGGTTGATGTCAGGTTCAATAAGCGAATTCAAGGTCTCTCCAAAAATTGTCTGCCAGTTCTTATCGCCAACCATTGTATATGGAGAACCCGAATCTGCTCGAACAGATACAGCCTTATTGTCAAGTTCAATAATACATTCAGGCATGACCACTGGCCCACCATCAATCATACTAACGTTATGTTCCACTGAATCAACCTCTTGCCCAACATATAAAACAACTTTGCTAATACTTCCAGTGACCGAATCTATGCTGTTTTTGTCATTGTTGCACACCCTGGCATATTTCTTTCCACATTTTCTGCACACAGAGTTTCGTGCAAAGCAACTAAGACTATTTGCTGCATGACCCATGTTACCACAGCGGTAACAACGTAAAGATTTACTGTCTCTTTTTTTGTCTTGATTAAATGTTTGCGTCTTGTTGTCTATGCCAACTCTCAAAACTTCTTCTTGGATTCTCGGTTCTTGAATCACAGAGAGATTGTCTCCATCAGAATGATTCATTTCTTTGATCCAGTTACTAGTACTTTCCATGCCTTCAACAATTGCAATTGCCTCTCTCAAATCGGGATTCTTAGTCAACAGTTTCTCCTGTACTCTTTTGTTGTTGGTGCAACGCACTAGTTGATCACGTATAAGAGAGTCTGTAATCTCACCAAAGTCACAAGTGCGCGCTAATGTACGCAACGCAGCAATGAAATTTCCCACACGTTCAGTATTGCCTTGGGATCTGGCAAAGAACTTATGTCTTTCCAGAACGACGTTTATTTTGGATTCAAAATGGGTTGCTAACATTGCTACCGACATCTCATAGACATCCCTGGGTTCACCATCAGCTCCACCGATTGTCAAAGGTTCCAGACTGTCATATATGTTCCTGCCTTCAATCCCAAGATTGTGTAGAAGCACAGCTTGTTTTCTAGCTGGGGAGAACTTTTCACCGCCTATGGCTATAAGGTACGAGTCAAAAAGATTCTTCCATCGCTTCCATGGAAGAATTGGATCACCTTTGTCCAGTAAAAAGGGAGGTGGTTGAGACATTGTTGGTGTAGCCATGGCAAACAATGAAAAATATATATATATATAAGTATATAGTGAGTAACCCTATATTCCAACAAATGTTTACTATTATATTGTTGATAAAATTCTTAAGGCAGTAACGCAGTAATGAACATTTCTTTTAGTATTTTGAATAATAATTTAGAACTTTAGAAGTTTTAAGAAATCACAACAAGCTACTCATTACAAATATTTCAACACTGGATGTAAAATTCCCCCAAAAGGGAGTCAATGGACGTAGTCTAGTTTATTTCTCGATGTTCGAAATTCTGCTTAGCAACAGCTGAGGCCAGAAAACACGTAGCGTTGAACCAATTGCAATCGTTGTAAAATAAATATCCACACGATGAACAACAGGATATTACCACAGAATAACAAAGAACAGCTGACCGTGAATCCGGAAGAAATAGGCAGCGTCGGGCAGCGGCGGCTTGAATAAACTGCGTAGCAGCAACTAAATCAACCACGCGCTCACATCCAAAAGCGGCGGCTTGACGGCTAGAAAATGCTCAAAAATGCTCAAGAAAAGGAAGAATGAACACTAAAGACCTTCAGGAACGGTGGTTATTCCCAGTATGAGAGCCGGTCGTCGGATATCCAATTGAAACCTGCAGCTCGATTTCAAAGCAAAAACAGTACGTGGGTTCTGGGTTGTTAGTCTCCCTCGTCGCCAGTGTTATAACTGAAGATACGATTTCGAGTAATCCTAAGAATGTAGTTTATTCGTAAATAACAACCCAAAAACAGAGCTCATGTCCGGCTCCCACTGATCCAACCGCCAACGTCCTACCCGGAACTTCAGCACCACCCAGGCTCCAGAACGCGAGTCTCGATGCTACCGAAATTCCAGGCTTAGTGCATGTATTTACATTCCAAGCATTACAACACTACTTCTATACGATGTTATGAAATTTATTTCGTCTAATAGGGTTGTTCCTGAGATGTTGTAAGAGAACTATGACATACCAATATATATTGCCTGTAACCTATTAAGATCATGTATATATTTTTGAGTTTTGCGATACTTACGTTTTGATATATTCCTAATGAAAAAATACACCTTTCTTTCTATCTAGCTGTTTTTTAGCTAGGGCTTGTCAGCCTAGGTTACTCCAGCAGTTCAAGCTCCTTATCATCCTGATACTAGATTGTTTCTTGGTTTTCTTTGGTCTCTTTCCGGAGAGGTTTTGGGATTGTGTCGCATCTGCGTTCTCCTGGTTGGATTTCATTTCATTCACCCTCAGAGTTCAGTGGCAGTTTCTTCATGCCTTTCATATCGTTATACAGGGACCATCCATTTGTTTTAGTTCGTGCTACACCCTTTGCATTCCCTTGAGTTTGTCTCTTCCACTCAGTCCAATATTTAGGTATGGCAAGGCTGGTGTCTCTGTCTTTCCCTTCTTCATATATTTTTTGCCTCATTAGTGCACATCAAGATACGTAATTTGGTCTCAGTGTCTTGTCCGTTCTTTCCTTCTCATCATAAGATTGCATATTGCAGGTTTTAATTTCTGTCCTTTCCAAGGCTTTGTTCACTTCCATGCTCTTTCTCTTGTATTCTGCATTTCCAGATTTGAGTAAGTCTGCCTGCTTTTTAGCAGTTTTTCATATAACCAGATGTCCATGACCACAAGCAGGCGATGATCTGTATCTGCCATCTATATCCTCTCCATCCTGTGTCTTCCTGAAGAGTTTTGTAGCACTCACAGGTGGCTTCTACTCAGGGCTGTTTACGGGCGATAAATGTGACTGCTGTTTTGTATTCTTCTTCCGAAGATGGGCACTGCTAGGGAACGAAGTTTTGGTCTTCATGCATTGTCTTTCCATGCTACATGTTGTAGCGCACTTGTAATTATAGTTCTTGGAAGTATTTACTAGACCCCAGGACTGGGATGAGGAAATGGATTAGGAGGCAATCCTTTACATGAGGGTGGGTTTATTGCTTTGGGACTGATTAAGAAGTTAGCGAAGGGGTCTACTCTGTCACAAAGGTGACGGATATCCCACCCGCTGTATTACAAGCCCATCATATCCTATGGAGATAGTGATACGGCGGACAGGATATCCTTCACATTTGTGACAGAGAATGCCCTCCACCAAGTTCTAAATCAAGCCCATTGTCCCGATGGAGATATGAATATCTGGTGGTCTCTAGTTTTATAGTGCCTGGAGTGGGGCAGTGCCTGTCTGGGAGGCACTCATATTGGTTTGACAAGTATGGAGTCATGGGAACTAGTAAGTAATGGAAGCATTAATGTGTGTTTCTTTAATAGCACAACAACTCAGATTAAAACGGAGCAGGGCTATTTTTTATTTAAATTGGCTAAATAATTATTTAATACAATAATCCTCCCCTCCATTCACTGCTTCAAAAGTTTCATTATTTTATAGTGTAGTTTTAGGAGTGCAGATCAGCTCGATTCAGGAGGAACATCTGACCTAGAATACATCTAGATTCCGTTGGACAATAAAACATAGATATTTCGGCACAGGGTGATATAAATATCTTTGCATATTATGGGGCCATTTGTAACTCATGTAGATAGATCTGTGTGTGAACGGGGTATAATATATTTTAAATTACAAATGTTTGTTTCTAATGGTGTTCCTTAACAAGAGTTTGCCAAGGTATTTTTTATTTCAGACCACAAACGCACTAATGTTTGCATTATCTTTTCACTTCTCTGTATGTGCTTGTTTCACTCCTGCATTGGTTGCTTTCAGACACCACCTTAGCACGTTTGTCTTTATAGCTAGTGTCTGAAATGGGGTCTCTAGTTGGCGAAGGTATAAACCCTGGTCCAAATAGGGACCACAATCCTAGTCAGGGTAAGGCACACACAATCCAAATGATCCTGTGCCCACCCTTTTGTAATTTGGCACTGAGCAGTCAGGCTTAACTTAGAAGGAAATGTGTAAAGTATGTGTGCAATAAATCATACAGTAACACAGTGAAAACACCACAGAAATACACCACACAGGTTTAGAAAAATATAAGATATTTATCTGGTTAACTTAATGTCAAAACAATAAAGATGCACTAAGCACAAGTTGTGATATCACTTTTGCAAGTTTAAAAAGAGTCTTAAATCTTAGAAATAAACAGTTGCTTCATGTTTTTACAAAGTACCTGGTTTAGGTCAAAATTACCACGTACGGAGACCACAGAGAGGGAGATGCATGGAAAAATAAGGTGTGCATCTGATTTTCTGTTGCGGCACAGACAATGCGTTGTTTCTTTTCATGCTGCAAGGAGCCTTGCATCGATTTCTGGGGCACAGCCTTGGTTCCTCACTGCAATGTGGGGATCTTTGGACGCCCAAGGACAATGCGGGGGAAAATCTTGGGCATGCAGGAAGAAGTCACAGGCGTTGCGTCAATCCTGTAGGCGATGTGTCTAATTTTACATTGCATGGCAGGTGCTGCGTCGATTCTTCACTCAGGAAGTCAGGCTGAGTTGTTCTAGCTCAGTCGTGTGCCGAGCCGTTAGGGCCGTGTGTCAAATTTCCAGTCACAATGCAGGGGCTGCATCGATCTTTGCTTGGGGAGTCGGGCTGCGTCAGTCTGATTCAACTGTGTGGTGATTTTCTCGTTGCAGGGCAGGCTGTGCGTCATTTCTGGCAGGCTGTGCATTGATTGTCGGCGCACAAGGATTTCCCTTGAAGAGATGAAGTCTTTATGGCCCTGAGACCTCAGAAAACAGGAGGCAAGCTCATTCCAAGCCCTTGGAGAGCACTTCTCAGAAAAGTCAGAGGGTAGCAGGGCAGCAGGGCAACAGCAGGGCAGCAGTCTTTCTCAGCAAAGCAGTCCAGGTGAGTCCTTTGGGCAGCCAGGCAGTTCCTCTTGACAGGTTGCAGGTTCAGGTCAAGAAGTGTCTGAGTTGGTGGCGTCAGAAACCCAGTTTATATACCAAAAAATGCCTTTAAAGTGGGGGAGACTTCAAAGAGTGGTTTTGAAGTGCACAAGTTCCCCTTTAAGTACAGATCTGTCTGTCAGGGTCCAAGTAGGGGGTTTTGCAATCCATTGTGTGAGGGCAGGCCACTAGCCTTTGAAATGTAAGTGTCAGGCCCCCCATCCTTCTAGTCCAGGAAGACCCATTCAGTATGCAGATTAATGCAGATGTTATTGAGTGTCCTGTGTTTGTGGTTGTCTGGGTGGAATGCACAAAGAAGCTGTCAACTAGCCCAGACATGGACTGGAGACAGGCTGTAAGGCACATAGTGGATTTTAACTGCAGGGAAATGCTCACTGTCTAAAAGTGGCATTTCTAAAATAGTAATATAAAATCCAACCTCACCAATAATCAGGATTTTCTATTACCATTCTGGCCATACTAAACATGACCTGTTTACCCCTTTCTGATCAGAATCTACCACTCAAACAGTATGTGAAGGCAGACCTAATGCTAGCCTATGAAAGGAGCAGGCCTCACAGTAGTGGAAAACAAATTTAGGAGTTTTTCACTACCAGGCCATATACAACACACATGTACATGTCCTGCCTTTGGTCTGCATAGCACCCTGCCCTATAGGTTACCTAGGGCCTACTTTAGGGGTGACATATGTAGAAGAAGGTGAGTTTAAGGCTAGGCAAGTACTTTTAAATGCTGAGTCGAAGTGGCAGTGAAACTGCACACACAGGCCTTGCAACGGCAGGCCAGAGACATTGTTAAGGGGCTATTTATGTGAGTGGCACAACCAGTGCTGCAGGACCACTAGTAGCATTTCATTTACAGGCCGTGGGCACATGTAGTGCACTTTACTAGGGACTTGCAAGCAAATCAAATATGCCAATTGGGCATGAACCAATGTTACCATGTTTGTAGGGAGAGAGCATTTGCAATTTTATAACTGGCTAGCAGTGGTAAAGTGTGCAGAGTCCTAAACACAGCAAATACAGCATCATAAAAGTGGAGGAAGGCAGGCAAAAAGTTTGGGGATAACCACCCTAAGGCTGTCAAGTCTAACAGCTAGAAAGGATGCATTGTAGTATTCTGCTATTGTTGAGTACAGTGCAGCAGGTGTCCATTCTTATAATCCAAATAAAAATTCTGAATCACTTCCTGCTTCTTCTTCAGTGTTTATCTTTCACCTTCTGCTATTTTTGTGAGTATAAATGTGAAGGGAGCAGCACATGAAGAATGTTATGAAAATGCGCTCCACTGTCACAGGTCTATATCTTGAATGCTGTTTTGAGATGCGTTTTTGACTAGATATAGGATTTAATTCCAGAAGCTTTATCTGTGCAAATATAAAAAGGAAGGTGTAAACTTGGGGCGAGGGCGTGGCTGCATCCCATGCAGGAATTTTTGCATAGTTGTTCTTGCATAAACCACCCTTAAGGAAGCAGGTGGGTTGTGCAGTCAAAAACTAAGCCCTTGGCACTGTACCTGCTTCCAGAGAACCTGCTGTGCACAACCAATGTTTACTGGATCCATAATGTGAGTTTTGACCTCACCCAGCAGCAACTTTTTCCCATGTTTCATTTATTCCCTTACCACCTGCACAGGCTAGATATGGTTTCAAAGCAATGATTTCCTCATTCCCGATTATCAATAATTCCTTGCAAAACATTTAATAGAACAAGCCATTTTTGAGAACAGCTGTAACTTTTTGCCTCTGGATCAGGAAGTGTGCAACTTTCTGAGATTAAACTTTATGTTCACATTTTGTTATTGTGAACTTTTTGGGAGAGTAATCCTGCATGAACAATATTATAAGTAAACAAAAACATATTCTAGCGCTGAAACAACACAAATAAATGCAGTTCCACCTAGGACTTGAGATTAGGCTTTGATTGGTGCTTTGTACAACAGTGGTACCATATCAGATTTTGGCTTAAATTTAGGGTAGGGTTAGGTTTAGTGTGATGATTACGTTATACACCTGTCTAGTTCCAAGAAGCCAATCCAGTAAAGGTACAGTGTTTAGAAATGGGGTCTCTGGTTGGCAGTCAGTGTGCACTCTGTAAAAGCAGGGATACTCACTGTAGTCAGGGTAAGGGAGATGCACACATAGGATAACCCTTGCTCACCCCCCTGGTAGCTTGGCACAAGCAGTCAGGCTTATCTCAAAGGCAATGTGTAAATTATTTGTACCAATACACAGAGTAACATAGTGAAAACACTACAAAAGTACTCAACACCGGTTTAGAAAAATAGCCAATATCTATCTAAATTAGACAAGACCAAAACAACAAAAATCCAACTTGTTCAAGCAAAGTTATGAATTGTTAAAGTAAAAAGAGTTTTAATCCATAGAACTCAATTGATGAGTTTTTTTACACAAAGTACCTGGTTTGAGTAAAAAATAAAGCTGCACAGGCGAGTATGCATCAGAAAAGTCAACGATGCGTCAATTCCTTACTTGCAAGTGAGGCGTTTCTTCGCTGGTTGGATAGGCGATGCGTAATTTTTCTCTACCACAGTTGTGCAATGCGTCGATTTCCCCGCCACACTGTAAGTGTTGCGACGATTTTTCAGCTGCGGAGCAGGTGCTGCTTCAATTTTTCTCCCGCACAGTTCCTGTGCGAGGATTTTAGTCTTGGTTCCCAAGGTTCTCCTTTCAAGGGCCCAGGGAATGGATTAGGAACCACTTGCCAGGGTAGGATTCTCAGCCAGAGAGTCCAGGTGCTGGCAGAGGAAGTCTTTGTTGACCCTGAGACTTCAGAACAGGGGGCAAGTTCAGTCCAAGCCCTTGGAGACAGTTCACAAGCAGTAAAACACAGCAGAGTCCAATCTTGGTCCAAAAGGGAGAAGCATCAACTGCAGGCCAACCCAGCAAAGCACACTCACAGGCAAACGGGGAGTACTCTTCATCCAGCTCTTCAGCTCTTCTCCTTGGCAGAAGTTGCTCTTGATCCAGAGGTAATCTAAAAGTCAGGGGTTTTGGGTCCACTACTTAACCCCACTTCTGCCTTTGAAGTAGGCAAACTTCAAAGGAAAGTCTCTGTGGTTCACAAGATCCTGGCTTGCCCAGGCCTGGCCCCAGAAACACACCAGGGGGCTAGAGACCTCATTTGTGAGGAGAGGCACAGCCCTTTCAGGTGTAAGTGTCCTCCCTTCCCACTCTAGCTCAAGAGAGTCAGCAGGACAGGCAGGCTACACCTTAGCTCCCTTTGTGTCACTGTCTAGAGGGAATTCACAAACAGCCCAACTGTCAGTCTGACCCAGATGTTGATTCCACAAGCAGACAGAGGCACAGAATGGTTAAGCAAGAAAATGAACACTTTCTAAAAGTGGCATTTTCAAACTGACAATCTAAAAACCAACTTTACTGTTAGAAATGGGGTATTTGGTTGGCAGTAAGGTTACCCCTGTCCAAGCAAAGACCCTCACTCTAGTCAGGGTAATGAAGAATCACCCTCAGTTAACCCCCGCTCACCCCTTAGGTAGATTGGCACGAGCAGGAAGGCTTAACTTCAGAAGCAATGTGTAAAGTATTTGTACACACACACACAGTAATACAGTGAAACACTACAAAATGACACAACACAGGTTTAGAAAAATAGGTAATATTTATCTAACAAAACAAGACAAAAATGACACAAATCCAACATACACAAGTCAAGATATAAATTTTCAAAAGAATAAGGGGGTCATTCTGACCCTGGCGGTCATGGACCGCCAGGGCCAACGACCGCGGAAGCACCGCCAACAGGCTGGCGGTGCTACCGGGGGCATTCTGACCGCAGCGGTAAAGCCGCGGTCAGAAAAGGGAACCGCCGGCTTCCCGCTGCCCCAGGGAATCCTCCACGGCGGCACTGCAAGCAGCGCCACCATGGGGATTCCGACCCCTTTGCCGCCAGCCTGGTTCTGGCGGTTTTCACCGCCATAACCTGGCTGGCGGGAACGGGTGTCGTGGGGCCCCTGGGGGCCCCTGCAGTGCCCCACATAGATTTTCAGTGTCTGCGTGGCAGACACTGAAAATCGCGACGGGTGCAACTGCACCCGTCGCACCCCTTCCACTCCGCCGGCTCCATTCGGAGCCGGCATCCTCGTGGAAGGGGGTTTCCCGCTGGGCGGGCGGGCGGCCTTATGGCGGTCGCCCGCCAGCCCAGAGGGAAACTCAGAATGACCGCCGCGGTCATTTGACCGCGGTGCGGTCATTCGGCGGCTCTCGCCGGGCGTGCGGTTACCGCCGGGCGTGCGGTTACCGCCGCCGGCGGGAGTCAGAATGACCCCACTAGGAGTCTTAATCCTTAGAAAACAGTGAGAATGCCTTTGTTACACAAAGTACCTGGTTAGCGCCTGAGATTAAACAGCACGGGTAAGCATGCGTCGGAAAAGTCAGCAATGCTTTGATTCCTTACTCGCAAGTGAGACCATGCGTCATTTCCTTCTCCGGTCGGGTCGGCAATGCTACATTTTTCTCCCTCGCAAGAGAGCAATGCATCGATTTCCGGACGGGCACCTCGGATTTGTGCATAGCAGGGTTGACTTGGACATCCAGGGACGATGCGTGGAAAACCTGGGTGCACGGTATCAGAAAACTGTGCTGCATGGGGTTTGCATCGCTATCAGCCTCCGTAAGCGGGTGTTGCGCGTCGTTTCTCCAGACGTGATGCATCAATCTCCCAGCTGCGATGCAGATGGAGTGTCGATTTTGTCCATGAAGCCAGCGGTATGTCGTTTGTCAGCAGCGTTGCAGAAGATACCGTTGCAGAAAATGTCCCCGCATGAAGTTCTGTGTGCGGATTTTCAGTTCTTGTCTGCCAAGTTCACCTTTCAAGGGCTCAGGATCTGGATAGGGCACCACTTGGCAGGGCAGGAGTCTCAGCAGAAAGTCCAAGTGCTGGCAGGGGAAGTCTTTGATGGCCCTGAGACTTCAACAACCAGAGGCAAGCTCAGTTCAAGCCCTTGGAGATTATTTTCAAGCAGGATTGCACAATAAAGTCCAGTCTTTTTCCTCTTTCACAGGAAGAAGCATCAACTGCAGGATAGCCCAACAAAAGACAGTCACAGGCAGGGGCAGCACTTCTCCTCAGCTCTTCAGCTCTTCTCCTCAGCAGTGGTTCCTCTTGAATCCAGAAGTGATCTAATTTTCAGGGGTTTGGGGCGCATTACTTATACCCCTTTCAGCCTTTGAAGTAGGCAAAGGGAAGTCTCTCTTGTTTGTAAGATTCTGCCTTGGCCAGGCCCCAGACACACACCAAGGGGTTGGAGACTGCATTGTGAGCGGGCAGGCACAGCCCTTTCAGGTGTGAGTGACCACTCCTCCCCTCCCTCCCACCACAGAGGGCTCATCAGGATATGCAGGCTACACTCCAGCTCCCTTTGTGCCACTGTCTAGAGGAGAGGTGAAAACAGCCCAACTGTCAAACTGACCCAGACAAGGAATCCACAAACATGCAGAGTCACAGAATGGTTTACGCAAGAAAATGCGTAATTTCTAAAAGTGGCATTTTCAAACACACAATCTAAAAACAAACTTTACTAAAAGATGTATTTTTAAATTGTGAGTTCAGAGACCCTAAACTCCACATTTCTATCTGCTCCCAAAGGGAATCTTCACTTTAATAATATTTAAAGGCACCACCGATGTTAACCTATTTAGGCTTTGCACCAGTGAAAACCAAATTTGGCAGTATTTCACGGTGAGGACATCTAAAACACATAAGTATATGTCCTACCTTAAACATACATTGCACCCTGCCCAGGGGGCTACCTAGGGCCTACCTTACGGGTGCCTTACATGTAAGAGAAAGGAAGATTTAGGCCTGGCAAGTGGGTACACTTGCCCAATCGAAATGGCAGTTTAAAACTGCACACACGGACACTGCAGTGGCAGGTCTGAACCATGTTTACTATGCTACTTATGTGGGTCACACAACCAGTGCTGCAGGCCCACTAGTAGTAGTTGATGTATAGGCTCTGGGCACCTCTAGTGAACTGTGCTATGGACTTACTAGTAAATCAAATATACCAATCATGGAAAGCCAATAACACATACATTTTACATAGGAGCACTTGCACTTTAGCACTGGATGCAGTGTTAAGGTGCCCAGAGTATCAAAAACAGTAAAAACAGAGTCCAGCACACATCAAAAACCTGGGAAACAGAGGCAAGCCAAGTCTAACATTTACCAAAATATGTATTTTAAGATTGCGAGTTCAGAGACCCCAAATGCCATATCTCTTTATATCCTCCCAATGGGGAATTGCACTTAAAAGATATTTAAAGGCAGTCTGCATGTTAATCTATGAGAGAGATAGGCCTTGCAACAGTGAAAAATGAATTTGGCAGTGTTCCACTGTCAGGACACTTCAGTACATGTCCTACCTTTAACATACACTGCACCCTGCCCATGGGGCTTGCTAGGGCCTACTTTAGGGGGTGCCTTACATGTACACAAAGTGATGGTTTGGGTCTGGCAAGTGGGTATAATTGCCAGGTTGAACTGGCAGTTTACAACTGCACACACAGACATTGCTGTGGCAGGTCTAAGCCATGTTTACAGGGCTACTCGTGTGGGTGGCACAATCAATGCTACAAGCCTACTAGTAGCATTTGATTTACAGGCCTCAGGCACCTCTAGTGCACTTTACTAGGGACTTACTAGTGAATCAAATAAGTCCATACTAGACAATATTGAATTGGCTTTATAATGACATCTGTTAAAGGGGTGAAAGTAACATGTTGCATGGTGATATGGAGACAGGAAAAGGTCCAAATCAGCTCTGATTATTGTACAAGTCAATTTAAAATTACCAAATTATATGTGTTTAATTAACATGAATATTTGCACTACATTTAACGTAATGAAGCTTTTTAAGTTATAATAGCTGGGCCTGAAACACACTCGCAGTTGTACACTGCTCATTTACAAATGTGGTTTTTCACCTGTGTGTGTGCAGCTTGAGGTAAAGATATGTCTGAATAAAATACTTTTAATTCAAACAGTTTTACAGTCCTGTTAAATTGTTTCTTTAGAATGTGTTCCTTTTTTGTGGTCATGATGTTTCTGGAGCAAAGCACAGAGCTTGACTAAATTACCAAGGTAATTTCCTCTGGCCTAGCAGGGCTTGTTTACATAGCTTTAAATGTTCCACTGTTTTGTCTTCTGCACATGTTACAGGACAATTCAGTAGTAGTAGAGAAAAACTAATTTTTCATGTGATGTGCGTTTCACTATTGGATATTGTGATGCAACGTTTGCTTCAAACCACACTGCCAGTATGATTTCTTTGTTTGAAAAGTTATATAGCATACTGTGGGCATATTTACATGGACCAAAATTGGCAGCACCGTGCTGCATCAGTTCTGAAATGGCGGGATGTACAATATTTATAAAAACACAGCACACACATGTGTTTCCCCTAGCGCTGGTGCTAAATTTAGCTGCCAGCGCCAACGCAGGCACCTTGCTCCATAGTGCAAGGGTGTCTGCATTGAAGGGAATGATTGTTTATGTGCAGGAAGGTGTCCCTTTATGCACATACACAATTGACAATGGCAATTCGGAACTGTGTGCTGCAGACATAGAAGTAGCAAATCGTCATTATTGAAAGATGGTTTATGTGCAGGAAGAGACACCTGCCTGCACATAAACAATAATTTGAGGTCTTTTGCTCTTTCTATGTGTGCTGCATTCTGCAGCACACGTAGAAAAAGCAAAAATGAGGAGAAGTAAAAGTATTTTTTCTTGTTGCACCATCCTAATGCCACCCCTAGGGTGTAGTGTTTGTTACTGCCTCCGATTTATGATTCCTCGTAAATCTTGGGCAGCCTCAAAAGCAGTGGATGTGTTGTGGTGGAACGCCCACAGCGTCACCAATTCCACGCTGCTCTGCCGCATAAAACTTCATCAGAGGGGCCGATATTGATAAGGCAGCGTTGAGCACCAAAAAGTGGCTTAGCGCCTCCTTGTAAATATGATGCAGTGCAGTGTGCTGCTGGAGTGTCACAAAAAGTGACTCTCCAGTGGCGTTAGGGGCTTGTAAATTTGCACCTGTATTTGGGAAGTAAGGGGGACCTTCTTGACTTTCATTAGAGAGCAGACTGCACTTTAGTCTGTTTATTTACTCTGTGCTTAAAATACTTCTGTACGCAGAATATTTTAGACTTTCCTCTGATCTTTCTAGAGGCAGGCTTCATGACGGACTTTATATTGATTTGTACTTTAAATAATTTCAGAGATTTTTGCTTATTCTTAAGATACATTCCTTACAACTTTTCAATTAGAAAATGTACTACTGACTTATAATGAAATAACTAACCATTTACCTTTTGCATGCTGTTGAGATTTCTAAATTTTAAATAAACTTTCATGATATTACTTTAATCTCTTTCTGTGTGGATGTTTCAGTGTGATTTTCCTTTGTGGAGTTTCTTATGTGAGGTTTCTTGTAATGCAATGTCTAGGGCCTTTGGAACGTAACCATTCTACAGCATTCAATCAGAACTTTAATGGTAAAAAGCACCAATACTATTACTAACCTTTTGGAGCATCATAAAAACATAAGGTCTATAAACATGTGAGTCCTGTAAGAATTGACCCAATCTCCAAGGTTACCCCCCAATTATTGTGCCTTCCTCATCCTACTTTTTGCTGGATTTTGCTTATTGGCCTTAGGACTCTCTGTACTTTACCACTGCTAACCAGTGCTAACGTGCTTGTGCTCACTCCATAAAACATGTTTGTTTTTTTTGTCAGTATGCTTAACTGTGTCACATTGACATACTGCACACCCCTTATAAGTCTCTAGTATATAGTACCTAGGTACACAGTGCGTTGGGGTTCTAGGAGATCCTTAAGGAGCTCATACAAACACTTCTTCAGGACTGCCATTGCAGCCTGAGTGAAATAGTATAAGCACTATTTCACAGCGATTTTCACTGCACCAGGTCACTTATAAGTCACCTGTATGTCTAACTTTCAATACTGACTTTGTCTTCTCACTGGTGGTTCTCCTTTTGCACCTTCATCCAGGTTAGCAGGGGCTCCTGTTCTCCCTGGACTCTTCAGTGCTTCTTTGACTTAGTCCCCTTCTTCCACACATCTTCAGGTCCAGGAATCCATTGTTGTTGTCTTGCAGTCTCTTTCTGGTTCTTGTACTGTCTTCTACCGAGACTTCTAGTGTGTTTTAGGAAACTGGCTGTGTTTTACTCCTGCTTTCCTGGGCTCTGGGTTGGGGTATTTTACTTACCTTTTGGGTTTTCTTACACTCCCAGCGCCCCTCTACACACTACACTTGCCTAGGTGGGAAACCGAAATTCACATTCCACTATTTAAGTATCTGGTTTGTGTTCCCCGTAAGCGCTTTGCAACCTATGGTGATTTGTACTATTTCCACTATTTTCTGACTGTTTACTTACCCGTTTGTGGTTACCAGTGTATATATTGTGTAATTTACTTACCTCCTAAGTGAGTATAGTCTCCAAAGTATTTTTGGCCTTGTGTCACTAAAATAAAGTACCTTTATTTTTGGTAACACTGAGTATTGTCTTTCATGTGTGTGATTATTGTGTGACTGCAGTGGTATTGCAAGAGCTTTGCATGTCTCCTAATTCACCCTTGCCTGCTCTGCCTACAGTTACCTCTAGACAGCCTGGCTTCTAGACATTGACTACATTTCACTAAAAGGGATAACTGGACCTGGTATAAGGTGTAAGTATCTGTGGTACCCACTACAAACCAGACAAGCCTCCCACATTGGTGGTGCAATGGTGGGATGAGTACTTGCATTTGCCTTATTACTCTGTCACCGGTGCTTTCCACAGGAAAGTGTACTCTGTACATAGAGCTATGCAAAAAGTATACCTAGTTTTTCTCACTTGCATTCTAAAAATGTAAAAAATAGATAAAGTAGGTATTTCCTTCCTTTCACTTTACTCTAACTTTTCTATCACTATGTCTACCTCTGAGGCCACTCCTAGGGTTATAAAACTACCTATGAGAACCTTAACTTTAAAAGTTTGAGGGGGCTTTGCTTAGAGAGAAGCTTAGGGATTGGGAAGAACCCTAACAAGGATTTCCTTTTACATCTCCTCCTGCAGAATGATCAGGGTCAATCTGATAACCAGGTAGAGAAGGTAGAGGGGTGTTCTGACAAGGTAGATTCAGGAGAGGGTCCAGAAGATGCAGGGGAGGGTCCTCTCAACAATCTTTCCACTATTAAACCACCTAGTGTAGCTGGTGTTGGGAGGGGGTCGCACACAGGTAGAGCTCCATTCACACCTAGAGGCCAGGTCACTAGGGTTACACAAATTAGGGAAAGATCCACTTCTTTCCCATATCACCTCAGTATCTGATGGGTCTCACACATCCAATCCTGATGATAACTCCCTAGATAGGGAACTCAGAAAGCTGAGATTGGAATAGGCTAGACTCAGGCTGGAACAGCAACAGTTGGCATTAGATAGGGAAACTTTAGATGTAGAAAGAGAAATACAGAGGTTGGGGTTAGTTCCCCATGGTGGCAGCAACATTAACAGTTTCAGAAGTTATGAGGTCAGGGAGGTCAACATTAACTCCAGAAACTTACATAAGATTGTTCACCCCATGCAAGGTGGGGGATGATATTCAAAAGTGGTTTTCTGCACTTCAGAGGGCCTGTAACTTTCAAAGGCTCAGAAGCAGTGAGCTGCTGTACTTTGGTTGTCTTTCTCTGACAATGGGAGGGACAGACTCCTCACTGTTAGCGAGGGGGATTCAGGCAATTACAACATTCCCAAAAATGCGCTCATTGATGGTTTCAGGCTCACCGCAGAGCAATAAAGAATTAGGTTCAGGGAAACCAAGAAATAATATTTACAATATTAGGTTGACTTTGTGGACTGTTCTGTCAGAGCTTTAGAAGGTTGATTACATGGCAGTAAAGTGTCTGATTACCAGGGTCTGTGTAATTCGATTTTGAGAGAGCATAAATTGAATTGTTGTGTGTCTGATTTGTTACACTATTATTTTATGGACTCAGATCTGATCTCCCCCCAAGAATTGGGAAAGAAGGCGACAAATGGGTCAGAACAAGGCTGAGCAGAAAAGCTCACACAGAGGGTGACAAAGGAAGGAAGAAAGTTGTTGAAAACTATAAGGACAAGCAAGGGGACAAACATAATCATAAAGATCCTTCTTCAGGTCCACAACACTCCTCTGCGGGTGGGGATAAAACCTCTACTTCTTCCCACTCTACGCTCAATGAAAAACCTTGGTGCTATGTGGGCAGAGGTAAAGGCCATACGCCAGTGGATAAGGCCTGTACAGGTACAATCACTGAGCCTACCACCATTATTACATCCACTTCAAACTCTAGTACCCCTAGCAGTAGTAGTAATAGTGGTGGGACTACTGGTAATAGTCAAACAAAAGGTGTAGTTGGGTCCACTTTTGGGTCCATTATAGAAACTGGGGTAGGTATAGAAACTCGTAAGACAGTTTCTGTCTCACCAGGCGGCATTGGCCTTGCCACTTGGGCTGCTTGTGCCCTTAATGTGGACAAGTACAAGCAGTCAATTGTAGCAAATGGTGTTGAGGCCTAGGCCTACAGGGACACAGGTGCCAGCATCACTCTGGTGACTTAAAACCTGGTGTTACCTCTACAAAACCCCCTTAGACTGAAATACCAGGTTACTGATGCCAACAACTTGACTCAGTCTCTCCCCTTAGCGGTAGTGCAACTTAGTTGGGGTGGAGTTACTGGCCCAAAGCAGGTAGTGGTATCACATAGCTTACCTGTAGATTATCTCTTAGGTAATTACCTAGAGGACTCCGGTTGGGCTGAAGTAGAGTTTAGGGCCCATGCATTTATGCTGGGTATCCCTGAGGAATTGCTTCTTCTCATTTCAAGTGAAATGAAAAAGCAAAATAGAGAAGGAGCCCTGAAGCCTCAGGATCCTCCTCGCCTTATAGGTAAAAAGGGTATCAAAGTATCCATTCCCCATCCTGCCATTAAGGATACCATTCCTGTGTTGGGAGAGACCTCTCCTGGGGTGGAACCTGTACCAAGGGAGCCCACAGCTGCCACACCTAAACTCCCAGAGGTAAAAGTCCCTCTCTTTGACAACACTAAAATAGATAAGCAACACTGCACTGTTTTAGGTAATTCCGAGCAAACCTCCAGTACTACCAGAGAAACTTTAATGAAGCAGCCCTGCGCTACCTCTAAACACATGGGACAGCAGCCCTGTCCTTATGTAGAGCCTTTAGGACAGCAGGCCTGCCCTGCTCCAACCCAAGAAAAACAGCAACCCTGTTCTCTCTTAGAGCCAAATGGACAAACATTTTGCCCAGCTCTGGCTTTGCTGTGACAGCATCCCTGTCTACCATTCCAATTCTTAGGACCGCAGCCCTGTCTTGACATAGGATCAGAGGGACAATCACAACGCCCCACTTTAAATCACTTAAAACTTACAAATAGAGAATCTAATAGTATGCAGTTGTACTGTTTTCTAGGTAAAAATCTCCGAAACAGGGGGGTTTACATCCCCACAGGGAAGTAACCATACAGTGGATGAAAAAGGGAGAAACTACTCTATTGCAGATCTACTCTCCACTTATTACCACTTAGACAATAAAGTCTCAACTGGCCAAGGTTAGCCTTATTGTCCTTCATTTGGGGGGGGCGGGGGATTATGTGAGAAAGTAGCCTCTTTCCTGCATGGTTACCCCCATTTTTGGCATGTTTGTAAGTGTTTGTCAGTGTGTTTTTACTGTGTGACTGGGATCCTGTTAGTCTGTTTCACTGTTTTCGTCAGTATGCTTAACTGTGTCACTGGAGTCCTGATAACCAGAACTCATGTGTTTATGCTCTCTCTGATTCCAAATTTGTACTTACATTCTGGTAACCCAGTATTCCACTCCAAATTGGCATTCTAGACCCTACTTATAAGTCTCTAGTATTTGGTACCTAAGTACCCAGGTGTGGGAAAACAGGGCTGATTGCAGAGGCCCCCTAACATTTTGCCCCCATTTTCCACTTTTTGCTGGTGACTCTGATGGTGCCCTGGGTACTGCTAACCAGTCCCAGGGCCTGTGCTCTGTGTAAAATGGATATGCAAATTAGGCTAATCATAATTGGCTAAGTTAACCTACCTATAAGTCCCTAGTATATGGTAGGGCATGTAGGTTTAGGGACCACAGCATAGGTGGTGCACACATAGGTGCACTGCTGAGGTGCCCAGTGTCATTTTAAAGGCAGGCCTGCCTTGCTGGCTGCTTTTAAATTAAAGTTATATGCAAATTCGACTTTGGAATTAAAAGTAGTTCCAAAGTCTTAAACTACCTTATTTTTACATATAAGTCACCCCTAATGTGTGCCCTATGTGCCCCTAGGGCTGGGTGCCATGTAACTATAAGCAGGGACCTTATAAAAATAGTTTTATAAGCCCTGGTGAGGTACAAACAGCCAAATTCATTTTTCCCTCATTGTAGTAAATGGCCTTCATAGGCTAGAATCGGAAGACTTTATTTAAATTTTTAAAGTCTCCTTAAATGATGCATACCAAGAGTTTGGTATCAAATTAATTGTTGTAATAAATCCCACAACTTCCAGTTGTGGGATTTAATATAACTTGTTTAGGTAAAGAGTTCTAAACTTTACCTAAAAAGTTGCCCATTTCAGCCCTGCATTGTTTTTGCTGCTGTGCTCTGATTGGCCAGCCTTTAGCAACCTGGCCAGGTTGCCTTGATGAGGTGTGAAGTGGCCTGGCTTCACACAAAGGAATGTGCCTGTGGGAGGGAATCTCCCCTCAGCAGATGGTGAGGCAGGATGGGGGAGGGCTGCCAAACTGGTCTTCAAAGGCAGAGAAGGACATTTGGAGCAACCTGCACCACCCCCACATCCTGCAACCCCAGACAACTAGGTGCCCCCTTGATTAGATTAGGAGAGGGCAGGAGAGGGGGGTGTTTATGATTTTTAGCCACACCAGTGGGTGGGCTCAGCCAGATGTAACCTCCAGAAATCTGATTCAGCCATGATGGATTTTTGGAGAATGTTGCCTCCTGGGATTGATTTTTGCCACACTTCCCAGGAAGTGGTCATCACAGGGGGATGGACCCTGCACCTGATTGGAGAACCAGGACCCCCCTGCTTTTCACCCAGGAGCAAGGATAAAAATAGCAGACCTGCACCCACACCTCAGTTCCCTACCACATCCAACAAGGAAGAACAACAGAAGAAGAAGGACTGCCCTGCTGGACCCCTGGCCTGCACCTGGAACCTGCACTCAGAAGGACTGCACCAGCTGCACACTTGGGCTTCACCACAAGAAGGACTTTGCCTGGCTTCAACTGGTTCAAGGAGGGACTCCCTGTTTGCTACAGATGAAAAATTGCTAACCAGAGTCCCCTGCACCAACTCCTGAAGAAAGCGACCAGCTGACCACTGTCCAGTGGCCAAAAAGGAGTTTGCAACAGGTGCATTCTGGGAGTTGTAGTCCGCACCCCCCAAGGACCATCTCAGAACTTCTATACACTTGGGGTGAGCTGTGGACCCCCAAAGGAACCTTAAAAGGACATCTGGGAGAAGCCCCAGAAGTTTGGAGAAGTTTGGACAACTTTTGAAAAAAAGCTCCATAGAGGGACCGACCCGCCGCGGCAACTCAAGCCGGCTTGCCTCAACCGCGACCTGGCCTGATTTGGTGGTTCGTCCCAGTAAAGAAAATCTCAGAAAAAGAGACTAAGTCCGAAGGTGAAAAGTTGACCGGGACCTCCCAGCCAGCGTATCTGAGGAGGGCTCCATGGACGTCGGATCAAGATCCAGGTTTACCCCGGTCGAAGGATTTTCACCTCGAAAAAACGACTAAGTCCGAAGGTAAGAATCTCCACCGAGGATTCCAGCATCGCGTATCCGGAGAAGAGCTCCAGGAGGTCGGATTGGACTGGCAGGTTCGTCCCGCTGAAGAAAATCTTCGAAAAAAAGACTATGGGGGTCATTCCGACCCCGGCGGTCAAGGACCACCGGGGCCGGGGATGCGGGAGCACCGCCAACAGGCTGGCGGTGCCCCGCAGGGCATTCTGACCGTGGCGGTTTGGCCGCGGTCAGACAAGGAAAACCGGCGGTCTCCCGCCGGTTTTCCGCTGCCCTGGGAATCCCCCATGGGGGATTCCGACCCCCTCACCGCCATCCTGTTCCTGGCGGCTCCGACCGCCAGGAACAGGATGGCGGTGACGGGTGTCGTGGGGCCCCTGGGGGCCCCTGCAGTGCCCATACCAATGGCATGGGCACTGCAGGGGCCCCCGTAAGAGGGCCCCACTTTGTATTTCAGTGTCTGCTTTGCAGACACTGAAATACGCGACGGGTGCCACTGCACCCGTCGCACATACCCACTCCACCGGCTCCATTCGGAGCCGGCTTCCTCGTGGGGAGGGGTTTCCCGCTGGGCTGGCGGGCGGCCCTCTGGCGGTCGCCCGCCAGCCCAGCAGGAAAGCCAGAATGGCCTCCGCGGTCTTTCGACCGCGGAGCGGCCATTTGGCGGCTCCCTCCAGGCGGGCGGCTCCCGCTGCCCGC
This sequence comes from Pleurodeles waltl, assembly GCF_031143425.1. Taxonomy (NCBI): domain Eukaryota; kingdom Metazoa; phylum Chordata; class Amphibia; order Caudata; family Salamandridae; genus Pleurodeles; species Pleurodeles waltl. Next base: position 431,101,168 of record NC_090437.1, on the reverse strand, counting down.
CGGGCTCAGAATGAGCCCCTAAGTGTGAAGGTAAACTTTTAACCAAGGCCTCCCGCGGCCTGTAGCCGAGCAGGGCTCCATCGCGGTTAGCCTGAAACTTTGACTTTGCCCCGGTCGAGGTGCAACCAGATGACCCGATTGGTGCTTTTTGTTTCTAGGCGCTAAAAAAAAAAAAAATCTTTAAAAATTCATATCTCCGGTTCCCCTTATCTGATTTTATTCGTTTTGGTGTCATTTTAAAGATAAAAATATAATCTATGTTTATGAATTGGTTTTGGATTTTTAAACTGTTTCCTGTGTTTTATTTAATTACTGTTTTGTGATATTTGAATGCTTTACACTCTGGCCCGTGTTTATACTTTTTTTTAGCGCCGCATTTGCGCCGCTTTTTGGCGCAAAACGGCACAAACCTGCAAAATACAATGGCATTTTGCAAGTTTGTGCCGTTTTTGCGTCAAAAAACGACACAAATGCGGTGCAAAAAAAGTATAAATACGGGCCTCTGTCTCCTAAGTTAAGCCTTGACGCTCGTTGCCAAGCTACCAAGGGTTGAGCTGGGTTTAATTTACTGAGACCTAACTGGACATTAGTGGAGGTTAGTGGCCTATTGCTAAATGTAGGTACCTACCTGCCCTTACCAATAACCCATTTTCCAACACCAGGGCATTGGGGTTCCAGGAGATCCTTCTGGGCTGCAGCATTTCTTTTGCCACTCTTAAGGAGCTCATACAAACACTTCTTCAGGACTGCCATTGCAGCCTGATTGAAATAGTATAAGCACTATTTCACAGCCATTTTCACAGCACCAGGTCACTAATAAGTCACCAATATGTCTAACCTTCAGACCCTGAAGGTTAGTTGCATAGTACCTGTGTGTGAGGGCACGCCTGCTCTAGAAGAGGTGCCCCCACACTATCCAGGCTCATTTTCCCAGACTTTGTGAGTGCGGGGACGCCATTATAAGTGTGCACTACAAATAGGTCAATATATATATGGAACTTCACAATCGTAACTCTGAATATGGCCATGTGGGGTCTCTAACAACTGGGAATTGTACCAGTTGTACCACAATGGTAACTCTGAATATGGCCATGTGAGGTGTCTAACAACTGGGAATTGTACCTCCATACTGATTCTAGTATTGGGGGGCCAATTCCATGCACCCTGGGGGCTCCAGCATGGACCCCCAGTACTGCCATACCATCCTTCTGAGGGTTTCACTGCAGTCCCAGCTGCTGCCACCTCACAGAGAGGCTTCTGCCCTCCTGGGGCTTGAGTAGCCCAATCCCGGGAAGGCAGAACAATGCATTTCCTTTAGGAGAGGGGGGTTACACCCTCTCCCTTTGGAAATAGGTGTTAGAGGCATGGGAGGGGTCTCCTCCCAGAGCCTCTGGAAATGGTTTGAAGGGCACAGGTGGTGCCCCCCTTGCATAATCCAGTCTACACCAGTTCAGGGACCCCCAGTCCCTGCTCTGGCATGAAACTGGACAAAGGAAAGGGGAGTGACCACACCCATGTCCATCACCACCCCAGGGGTGGTGCCCAGAGCTCCTCCAGCCAGAGTGTCCCTGGGTTCTGCCATCTTGTTTTCAGGATGGTCAGGGAACTCTGGGAGCATCTGAGTGGCCAGTGCCAGCAGGTGACGTCTAAGACCCCTCCTGACAGGTTGATACCTGGTTAGGAGACCAATCCCCCTCTCAGTGATATTTAGGGTCTCTCGTCTGGGTGTTTCCTCAGATTTGGGTTGCAAGACTCCAGCAGGAATCCTCTGCATCCTTTACTTCATCTTCTACCAACGGATCAACAGCTGACTGCTCCAGGGACTCTACAAAACTGCAACAAAGAAGCAAAGACAACTTCTGCAGGTTTGTAACTTCAGCTCCTGCCAGTAACTGCAACAGTTTCCAGGTTGTGCATGCTCCGAGGACTGCCTATCTTCCTCCTGCACCAGAAGAACCAAAGGAATCTCCCGTGGAGTGACGTAGTCACTTCCCTGCTTCAGCAGACATCTCTCAGAACTGACAACCAGTACTCTAGGTCCCCTCTCCTGACAACGAGCGTGGATCCTGGAACACAGGTGGTAGACTAAAGTGACCCTGACTGTCCAAAGGTCCAGCTGTCCAAATATGGTGAAGGTAATAGCTTGCCTTCCCATGCCAGACAGTACCTTTGTGCTATGCATTTTTGAAGCTCCTAGGGCTTCTGTGTGCTTTTCCTAGAATTCCTTTGAGCACTTCCTAGCCCCATTCTCCAGCACTCTATCTTGTGAATCTCAGCTCTCTGAGTTGTTCTCCAGCGGCATGGGATCCCTTTGTGTAGTGCTGCAGTGACCGCCATTAGGAACTCCTTTGTCCCCATGCTGTGGGACTCCTGTTCATGCTGCCTGGTCTTTTGAGGGCTCTCTGAGTTGCCGAGTGGCCCCTCTGTCTTCCCCTACTGGGTAGAGTTGACCTGGTCCTTCCTGGGCCTGTGTAGTGGAATTTTCATGAAACGCGAGTTTTGCATTTACCAAGGCTTGTTGGTGGAATCCAGCAATGCAAGCCAGACTGCGTTCATTCATCCAGCGTGGGACATCTTTTGTACCAACCAGGAAGTCGCATCTATCTTCTTTGGTGCAATACTGACTTTGTCTTCTCACCGGTGCTTTTCCTTTTGCACCTTCATCCGGGTTAGCAGTGGCTCCTGTTCTCCCTGGACTCTTCAGTGTGTCTTGGACTTGGTCCCCTTCTTCCACAGGTCTTCAGGTCCAGGAATCCATCATTGGTGTCTTGCAGTCTCTTCTGGTTCTTGCACTGTCTTCTACCACGCATTCTAGTGTGTTGTAGGAAACTGGCTGTGTTTTACTCCTGCTTTCCTGGGCTCTGGGGTGGATATTTTACTTACCTTTGGTGTTTTCTTACACTCCCAGTGCCCCCCTACACACTAACCTTGCCTAGGTGGGAAACCGAATTTCGAATCTACTATTTTAATCTATGGTTTGTGTTCCTCCTCGGCCCAATATAACCTTCAGTGATTTACACTATTTGCACTATTTTCTGACTGTTTACTTACCTGTTATTGTTTACTAGTGTATATATTGTGTAAATTATTTACCTCCCAAGAGAATATAGTCTCTAAAGTATTTCTGGCCTTGTGTCACTAAAATAAAGTACCTTTATTTTTGGTAACACTGAGTATTGTCTTTCATGTGTGTGAGTGCTGTTTGATCGCAGTGGTACTGCAAGAGCTTTGCAAGTCTCCTAGTTCAGCCTTGGCTGCTCTACCTATAGCTACCTTTAGACAGCCTGCCTTCTAGACACTGACTACATTTCACTAACAAGTGATAACTGGACCTGGTATAAGGTGTAAGTACCTGTGGTACCCACTACAAACCAGGCCAAGCTTCTACACCCATAGCGCAGGGTGCTGTGTAATTAAAAGGTAGGACATGTACATTTTAATTTTACATGGCCTAGTAGTGAAAAAATACTCCAAAATTCATTTTTTCACTATTGTGAGGCCTACCCATTTGCTAGGATAGTATTAGAGATTCCTTTTCATATTTAAGAATCTGTCATTCTTAAACCAGTGGGGGTGGATGTATCATGTTTGATGTCTATGAACTTTTGATGATAAACTCTTTTTAATGGTAAAGTCGGCTTTATCTTTACAAGTTTGAAAATGCCACTTTTAGAAAGTTGGCATTTTCCTATCCTTAGCCCTTTGTGTCTGCAGCCTCCCCTATGTCACATGACTGGGACAGTTGAGACTTTGTGAATTCACCCCTGACGGTCACACAGTATTGGGATGAGCAGAGCCTGAAAGGGCCATTAACTGACTTGATAGGAGGATGGAGCTAAGCATAGCCCCACATAGACCTGAAGAGGATGGGCTCTGCCACCACACAATAGGCTGAACAACCCTGTATTGTCAGTGCAGCCATCTAGTAGCCAGGGCAGAGGAGGCAGAATACTCCTGCAACTTCAAAGAACCCTTCTGGAAACTTCTCCCAACTTCTACGAGCAGGGCACCAGGGTATAAAAATAGGGCTTTGAAATACACTCTTCAGTTCACTACTAGACCTGCGGAAGCACTCTCAAAGGACTGCCTGCTGCTGTGACCTGCTGTGCATTCTACCAGACTGCTGTTGTACCTGGAAGGACTGCTGTGGTGCCGGGAGCCTGCCCTGAACCTTCAGATGCCATCCCTGCTGTGGAGCACTGCATCTTTACCTGCAGCTAGAACATCAGAAGGGACTCTAAGCGCTAGTTTAGCTGGCCTCCTGTTCAGAGGCCCAGGGACATAACACATTCCAACCTTCTTGAACCTACACCTGGACTGAACCTGAGTGAGACTTGAACCCTCAAGAGATCTACATCCACTCCTGGTCCCTTAGGGCCAGATGTATGAAACTTTTTTGCATTCGCAAATGCTGCGAATCGCAAATATTGTCCGTTTGCGAATGCAAAAACATGGTCTGCGATGCTTAAAAAGGCATTCGCAGACCAAAAATAAGAAATCGCTAAAATGTCTATTTTTTTGCATTGCAACCTGGCTTTGCGAGTCGCATTTTGCGATTCAGTATTTCCAGTAGGAAATTGTGATGCGCAAAATGCGATTTGCAAAATCCAAGTCGCAAATCGATGCATCCAAGAATCGCAAATTGCGATTTTTCGCAGAATGCCATTTTGTACATGCAAAATACCACTAAGTGAAACCAGGTGGTAACCAGTTGCAACCTATATAAAGAGGCCCAGAATGCCTCAGACTCTTTTCCACAATGGCTGCACTCTATGTCATGGTGAGGAGGATGAGGATCTGAGGAGGAAATATTTGAGAGGTATAGGTTGAACTCAGCAATGATACTTTATCTGATAGCTGAGCTACAACCCATACTGCAGCGCAGAACACATAGGACACATAGTATCCCCACCCATGTGCAGGTATTATGCTCCCTCCACCTACTTGCCTCAGGGAGCTATCATGGGGTCATAGCAGCAGCTGGAGGGGTATCACAGAGTACCCTCTCTAGGTTTTTCAATGCATTTATTAACGCCATGCTGAGCAGGATACACCAGTACATCAGATTCCCCCACACCCCACAGGATATACAGCAGACAAAAATAGATTTCTACCAGATAGCACAGTTCCCCCACGTCCTAGGTGCCATAGATTGTACACATGTTGCAATCTGTCCACCATCAGCCACAGAGTATGTGTACCGCAACCGTAAATACCAACATTCAATGAATATACAGGTGATATGCAATGCCTCATACATCATTACTGATCTCGTGGCCTGGTACCCAGGGAGCACACATGATTCGTACATCTGTAGTCATAGCGGCATTCACACAAGACTGCTAGCTGGGGAGTTTGTAGAAGGATATCTACTAGGTATTGTCTCTCTGTACAGTGGTGCATTGATGGAGTGCTGATGTCAGATGGCTCAGTTACTCATTATATCCTTGTCCCTTCCAGGAGACAGTGCCTACATAGTGCGCACCTACATGATGACGCCCTATCTAAATCCTGCAACACCAGCAGAACGGAGATACAATGCATCACACAGGGGCGACACGCAACGTGTTGGAGCGCACCTTTGGACTGCTGAAGAGTCCCTTCCGGTGCCTCCACAAAAGTGTAGGGGCACTACAGTACAGCCCAGAGACGACATGTAGAATAGTGGCTACTTATGCAATCTTGCACAATATAGCTACCACCAGGGGCATACCTGTGGAAATATCTGATTCTGAATCTGATGAGGATGATGATCCCATACCACCCCTGCAGCCAGCAGACAGGACCAGTGCAGCAGAGGGAAGGCAAAGGCATGCTGACATCACGCACAACCATTTCAGATGTAAGTATGAATAAGACAAATGCACTGACAAATGTACCTGTAGTGAAGTAAATTTATTACCTTAATGTCAGGTAATGTTAGTCCAAAGAATACCAACAAAAGTGAGTTAAAAAATAGAAACAATAGAAGTTCAGAGTAAAGCACTATTACTTCATAGTGTACTCATTACCCCCCTGGCCGCTACAGTTACTTCTTGCGGCCACGCACACCACTCGGGTGCCCAGTTGCCTCACTGGCACTTCGATTGTCTGCCTCAGTGGCAGTGCTGTGCCTGGCACTGCGCCGTCTGGTGTCCATTGCGGGCACAGCTAGGCTGCTGAGGCTGGAAGTGTCCTCCGTGTCCCCCAGTCCAAGCTCGCTAGGTGTGGCTGACATGTGTCCCATGATGTTGTCAATCACATTTGTGATTTGGACTAGTCCGTGAGCCACATCCCTGCTGCTGTGTGCTGCCTCCACCTGTGCAGCCACTTGACGACGTGAAGTCTGTGAGGTTGAATTAGCTAGCCTAGTGACAGAGCGACAAAATCCCCCGAACGTGTTCATGAAGCGTTGCTCCTGCCTGCGGTGGCTCACCCTGTCATGGTGCAGCTCCTGGCATAGTTCCCGCACAGCAGAAGTGAGCTCCCTTGTGTCCTGCGATGCCTGGACCTGTCCCTCATGCAGCTGTTCTATATTTGCATTCAGGCACTCCAGCTGCCAATGCAGGCCCCCCATGTTGGCTTTATGTTGCTGCATCTGTCGATTCCAGGCCACCAAAGAAGGAGGTTCCCTCACCTGCCTCATATGCCTGTGCACCTGCATTTGTAGCCATCCTGTGGGGTGCTGTGGTCTGCTGCGAACTGGCCTCCTGCATCTGGGTGCATCTGCCAGTTGGGGATGGTGTATGTGGCCCTTCCTGCTGCTCATCAGAGTCCTGACTGAGCTCTGGCAGTGGCAGTGCCCTGGGCCTGCGTCCGAGTGGCGTAATGGTCAGAGACCCAATCGTGTTGGAGTCTGATGCTGGATGGGTGTCAGTGTCCCCTAAGCTGGCACATGCTGTGGCTGCTGGGCCTGTCCTACCTGCAACGACAATATGCAGCATGTCAGTTATGTTTGTTACAAGTAAGGGCACACAACGGTCATAAAGGTACAGGTACTTCTATTCACTGTCTTGTGGGTTTTGTGTTCTTCTGGGTGTCGCTCTACTTAATTACATTGTATGTGCTACTTTCAGCTCTGGGTTGTGGACTACCACTCCCATAATGCTTTGTTGTGCATCTTCTAAAATGTGGAATGGACTACTTCGCACAATGTTTTACAGTACTTGCTAATTCCTAAGGGGCTTTTGTGCATACACATATGGGGTTACAATTCAATATTGCACGTACCTTTGCTGGTACTTGGTGTGCCGGAGGTGTCTATCTCCGTGACCCCACTGACTGCTTCAGGGAGGAGTGTGGACTCCACTAGGTCCTCTAATGGGGTGGATGGTGACTCTGTGGGTGGACTGCCTCCTGTGCTCCTGGCCTCCTGCAGTCATCTTGCCACCCTCTCCTTGGCACAGGACCGCAGGTCATACCACCTCTTCTTAATTTCTTCGACCGATCGCTGTGCCACTCCAATAGCGCAGACCTTTGTTTGTATGTCTGCCCAGAGTCTCCTTTTCTCACTCTCCGGCACCTGGAGTGAGCTTTTGCCAAAAAGCCGGTCATGGCTCCTGACCACCTCCTCTGTCAGCACCTCCAGCTCTTGCTTGCTAAATTTGAGCTTCCACCTTCTTTCTCCCTTCTCCTTTCCTTGGGCTGAGGTGTCCATTCAGGTGTGCTGCCTCCTTCAGAGTGTTGCTCAGTGTGGCTGGGCTGACTCTCTCTGGATGCTGATTTGAGTGTGGCACCTGAAACTGCCTGGGATGACTCACTTCCTGCTTTTGATGTCATCAGGCTCCTCCAGGTGTGCTTTCTCGCAATTTCTCGCAATTTGAGATTTTCAATTACCGAATCGCAATTTGCGAAAATGCATATTGTGATTCGGTAAATCGGCCTCGCAAACCACAAATAGCGATTTTTAAAAAATCGCTAATTCCGAATCGCAATTATGGTACATGGCCTTTTGCGACTCGGAAATAGCGATTTCACAAAAATCGCTATTTGCGATTCGCAAAGACATTTCTTCATACATCTGGCCCCTAGTTGAGTTGCCAAACATACCCAGGTGACCATTTTCTAAAACTGAGGACTTGATATTTTGAACCTTAAACTTCAAAATACACAACTATGGTTCTACAAATTGCAGTTGATGGTTTTTCAGTCAAACAATTTATTTATATGTTCTCTTTTTTCCTAAATGTTTTTTCAGATTTTTCCTATATTGTGTTTTCAAGGTGTTACTGTTTGTGTGCTGCATAAATACTTCACATATTGCCTCTAAGTTAAGCCTGACTTGCTTTTTGTGCCAAGCTTCCCATATTTAAGCACATGTTAATTTTGTGGTTCACCCTGCAAGGGTTTGTGACGGTTGCTTGACCACGGCTCACACCTAAGTCAAGCAACAACCCAATTTCTCACAAGTCTCTCTGTGGGAAAACCACAGCTTAGGCATCCAAGCAATACTCGCATACTCCTCCTACACATGCGGAATTTGGGGTTCAGTCATGACAAACTACACAGACTTAAAATGTGGGAGCTAGTAGACAGTCTCCATTGGCAGCCTCATGTCTATAGTTCAGCTGCCACAACAATGGTAGTGTCATTGCCTGCATATGGAGTTGGTAGCTGTCCATAATACAAGGAGTAGTATCTCATTCAGTGTGTCTTGTTACCTAACAGAGCGTTGCATGGTGAGCAGCATCCAAAGGTGTTGTAGTTGGACTCTTGCTCTAGGCAAGACTGCTGGTTTAAGGATGACAGTGCTTATGTGTGTAGGCGACTATGCCAGTCCTACAACAAAACACAACTATCATCCCAACCCTTCCTGCTCACAAGCAGTACCTCACCAAAAACTCAAAACAGTAAAAGGTGATTTTTGGCAGCCTTTATGCATGGACTCAAGAGTATGACATCTCAGGGAGCGTTGTGGTTAAACAGAGATTACCCCTTTGTCACATCAACAACATGTCTCAATCACACACAGGCAATGAAGAAGATGCAGTAAAGTTTCAATAGGTTTTATTTTAGCAAAACTGCAATCTGCGATAAGTTGCATGGCTTGGCTCTTGATGTTGACCAGCTTGCTATATCATGAAATGACATGAAGTATATAATATGCCCTCATACCCTAGCATGATAGGTCTAACCTCTAACCTAAAAGAGAGCTAGGTATGTTAAACCTCAACTGGCCAATGCTATGTCCATAAGAATAGCCCCAACCCTCGTTACCATGGAGTGAGGTCTCTAGCTCAGACTCCGTAGGAACACGAAGAGTAGGTCAGCGTCAAGACGACGTGCAGCATCAATAGCAGTGATAGCATCTGGTTTGAATCCCTCTGACTATCTGTTAAGGTGAGGAGTATTTATACAAATCTACTTGGACCCCTGACGTAGGTTTGTTCCCAAACAATAGATAACAAGGCGCACTTGGGACGGTAATTAATATCAACAATTCCCTCGAAAGCATGAAGAGGGAAAGTACCTAAAGTGAACACCTACAGTTTGATTGTCTTTGTCACTTGATCTTGACGCCTTAGCGTGGTGACACTGATAATGCAAACTAAAACATGGGTGCAACCCAAAACAAGGCAGCCATCTTAAAAGATTTAATTAAATAAATGCGCAAAAAAAAGAACAAGCTAGGTAGGGTAAAAGTCACTGGGTGACGGGGGAACGAGTCTGCAAGCCACAGGGTAAGTTAACTCCTGTATCCCATTAAAACAAACTAGGATTCACTACAAAGGTATGCAGAGCTCTTGTTAAGGAAATTCTGAAACAATGGTCCTGCACAGAAAAAAATGGAAGGGTCTTCTGAAGGAGAAAATAAGGAGCAGAATGGTATATGGCTAATGTAAGACCTTCAGTATTCTACACCTCCCACAGGAAAATCACTTGCTTCTGTCCTTAAGAGAGCTTCTAGCCGGAGCAGCTATGTGGGCCTCTTGAAATTCAAGTGAACAGCAAAGATCTGGTCCCTAGGCTGGGCATACCAGCCCCACTGAAAAAATCATGAAGTGAGAGAATGCAAATGCTTGAGTAATCTAAACTATATGCACAAAAAAATTTGAAAAACAGACACATAGAGCCTGATTTCAAGTCGGGTAGAGCTGTGTCTCTTTGTTTCACTTCACCTGATCATCATTGGCCCAGTGTTCCTGCACTTGGTTTTTCCAGGTACAGGAAGGTAGGACAAAATATTACCAGCCTGAAACTTCCAGCCTGTAAAAGCGCATGACAGCAGCTAAGCCTCATCACCCAGTTGCTCCAAGATCTATCTTTGGCAAGGGGCTGAGCAGTCAATGTCTGCACAGCATGGTCTTCATCCAAAACTGTTCTTTCTCTTTCCCTCCTGTTTCTCTTCTTTGGGGAACTGGGAGTATTAAACCCCTCCCCTGAAACAGTGGATACTCTGTAATTCTGCACACTTTTTAGGTGTTTGCATAGTTTCATTCTGAAGGTCCTAACTTGTAATCAGCAAAATTCCATGAGTCCAGTAATGTAACATTGACAGTAATTCTAGCCTCTGGGAATGTCCTTATGGAATTTAAAACTGACTTCTGTTCAGGGCCTTAGGGGCATACTTACAAGCCCCTTGCACCCCGTAGCTCCGCCGTAGCATCATTTTTTTCCCACTACGGTAGTGCTAAACAGGCCCTCACCCTGTGTCACATTTACAAAGTGGCACAATGCTAGCATTATGCCACTTTGTAAAACCCTTGCGCCACATTATACCTGTGCAAGTATAATGTATGCAAGGGGGCGTTCCCCCGCAGGAGGCCCAAAAAAATGACGAGGTGAAATTTACAAGATTTCACAGCACCATTCTCGCATCATTTTTTAATGTCTGCCAGGACAGGCATTAAAGTGATGCTGGACTATTTCCTATGGGCCTCCCTGATCTTTGATCGACTAGCATCAACATTTTCAGTGCTAGCCCAGCAAAGCACCACAATAGTGTAAAAATAGTTGACACTATTGGGCTAACATGCTGCATGGTGTTTTTTGGGGACGCAGGGTTACGCAAGGAAACTGGCACATTGGAGCCGATGCACCAGTTCCTTGTAAATATGCCCCTTAATGTTTCTTTGGGTTTCTCCTAAGGTACACAGGACAGACATCAAGGGGCATATTTATGAGATGCTAACAACACCTTGCGCCACATTTGTGGCATTTATTTTGATGCACTGTGACGTTAAGGTGGCATTTCCCACATCCCGTATTTACAAAGCGGTACACTGCTTGCATTGCGCCACTTTGTAACCCCTTGCACCACATTATGCTTGCTCCGGGCATAATGTATGGAAGAGGGGTGTTCCGGCGCAGGGGGGCTATAAAAATGGCACAAAGGAATCTGTGAGATTCCTTTGCCCCATTTTTATCTGCATTTTTAATGCATGTAAGTGCAGGCATTAAAAAGAGGCTTCCATTGATTACAATGGGACTCTAGGTGCTTTGCAGGATTAGCTTCATAATTTATGATGCTAGTCCTGCCTAGCGCAGGACTAGCATCACAAATTATGATGCTAGTCACCCTAACTACCTCCATGGTGCACTGTATTGTAAATTCAGCGCAACCATGGTGGCATTAGGGGGGTGCGAGAAAAGTGGAGCTGCACTAGGTGCAGTGCCACTTTTAATAAATATGCCCAAAATGTCGAATGAATGCAGTTATATGAAAACATCAATAAACATTTGATTGAAAAGACCAAACTTTCAAATAAAGAGGCCTATTTACAAGTCCCGAGCGCCTCCTTGATGCCGCCATAGCATCATTTCTTTTTACGCTAAGGCGGCATCAAGGAGACCTTTTCCAAGTGCTAGATTTACAAAGTGGTGCAATTGCACCACTTTGTATTCCCTTGCACCAATTATGCCTGCACCAGGCATAGTCAATGCAAGTGGGGTGTTTCTCCGTTAGGAGACCCAGAAAAATGGTGCAGTGGAATTAACAAGATTTTACTGTATCATTGTTCCCGTCATTTTTAACAACTGCCCAAGGCAGGTGGTAATGTGAAGCTCCCGTTGTTTCCAAAGGGCCTCCCCACGCATTGGTCAACTAGCACCATCATTTTTGTCGCTAGTCGACCAATGCACCCCAATATCATCAAAAATGTTGATGCTATTGTGCTAACGTGCGCCATTGTGCGCCGTATAGTAAATACGGTGCTACCATGGTTATGTTAGGGGGCGCAGGGGCGGGCTCAAGAAAAGTGCTACATCATAGCTGACGCATCACTTTCTTGTAACTATGCCCCAAAGTTTACATTTTTCTAAGATAAATAATTTATAAAGTCCATCCATATTTTATGCATTGCTGTTTTAAGTAATGTGTGGTCCGCATTAGCGCTAAATATCACGGCTAAAGAATGTTAAAGTGTTTCCACAAAACAAGTAAATATTAATTACTGTACTCGGGGAATTACAGGAGCATAGGTTGTTTACAAAAAAGCACCTGGGGGGCTCATGCTTACTGAATATTATCACACCATCCGCTATCTTTTAAATCTCAAGGGCCAATATTAATCTAAATTCATTACTAGACTTCACAGTAAGTCTGCGTTTTACATGCAGAGCCATGCTCCTGGATTCTCAGATTTGCTTTCTATTAATAAATATCTTTAATAAACACACGTACTATAAAGTAGGTTGGTAAACAGAGGGAAGTGTTGATATGTGAGAAATTAAATTAATTAAGAGCATGACATGATAATCCTTTAATCGCAAAATCCCTCTGGTTTTTAAAAAAATTTTTATTAAAGAATGTGGATTGATTTTCATGCCAGATGTTAAATCCATATGGCAAAAGACAGCACTCGTTTTAAATCTAAAATAATAAAAAGAAGATATTTGGAATGACAGAAGTCCTATTGATTTTGTTGTTTTACAACGTGCATTCCTTGACACCAAGGGGCATAATTACAAGCTCCTTGCGCCCTTTTGCACCGCTGTAGCGTCATTTTTTTTTACACAAAGGCGGCGCTAAACAGGCCCTCACCCTCTGCCATATTTATAAAGCGGTGCAATGCTAGCATTGCATCACTTTACAAACCTTTGACCCAAATTATACCCGCACCAGTTATAATGTATGCAAGGAGGGCGTTTCTCCACAGGGAGGCCCAAAAAAATTAAATAGTGAAATTTCCAAGATTTCACTGCGCTATTGTAGCATCAGTTTTTAACGCCTGCCCAGGGCAGGCGTTAAAGTGATGGTAGGCTCTTTCCTATGGGCCTCCCCGAAGGCTGGACTAGTGTCAGAATGTTTGGCTCTAGTTAAGCAAAGCACCACAATAGCGTCAAAAGTTTTGACGTTATTGTGCTAACATGTGCCATGCTGTGCTGTACTGTAAATACAGTGCTACCATGGTATAGTGAGGAGGGCTATGGTGACGCAAGGAAACTGTGCATCAGAGCCAATGCTGCAGTTCTTTTTGAATATGGGATTATTTACAAATTTTGGTGCAGGGCAGAGGCGCTAGACTTCTTGCTACGCTGCATGTGTCAAAAGAAAAGGGTAGGAATGTGCTGTATCTATGATATATGGCACATTCCTGCCCTCTTTCACTGAGCTGGCACAGAATTGCCTGCCATGCGAAAACGCAGGCACCCTTGCACAATGGTGCACGGTTGTCTGCATTGTAGGAATGATGTTTTTTGTGGAGGAAGGGACACATTCTTGCACAAAAACAATAAATGGATGCATTTTCGGCCTTCAGTGTGTGCTGCAGAATGCAGCACATATAGAAAGAGGAAACAATGAGGAGAAATAGAGTTATTTCTCCGCGTTATGCCTCTCCTGGGGAGGCATAGGCATTTGATGCATGTTCAAGTTTACAAAACCTTGTATATGCGAGAATGCGTCAAAATCCAATGGTGTTCCATGGGAACACCAACCCAAACGTCCATGGCTCATTGACGCAGAGTACGGCAATGCAGCGACTTGTGCTGCATTGCCCTACTCCATATCTTCAAGGCAATGAAAAGCCATGCAAAGTGGCTTTGCATTGCGTGTAGATATCGGTCTGCATACTGCGCCACTGGTGCGTCACAAGAAGTGATGCACCAGCGGTGCAAGCCACTTGTGAATGTTCCCCTAAGGACTTAAGTATTGCGAAGCATATTTAAGAGCCCCTAGTGCCATTCCTACTCTGCATTAGTGTCATTTTTTGCGGCTAACGTGGCATTAGAAGGCCAAAAACGGCATGCCATATTTACAAAGTGGTACAATGCATGCATTGCTCAACTTTGTAACCCTTTGCGCTACATTATGCCTGCTCCAGGCATAATGTATGCAAAGGGGACATTCCTCCATTAGGGGGGCCAAAACAATTGGCAAGGGAATCTAAGACATTTACTTGCGCCATTTTTGTTCAGCACTTGCTTAGAGCAGGAGTGAAAACGAGGCTTCCATTGGTTAAAATAGGCCTCTGGGTGCCTGCTCCAGGCATAATGTATGCAAAGGGGACATTCCTCCATTAGGGGAGGCCAAAACAATTGGCAAGGGAATCTAAGACATTTACTTGCGCCATTTTTGTTCAGCACTTGCTTAGAGCAAAGTGCCTGACTAGCATCATGGTGCACCACATTTTAAATATGGGGCACATGTGGTGGCTTTAAGGAGTGCTAAGGCTCGCAGGTGCACTAGCAGTGCACTGTGTGCAGTGCCATTTTTATTAAATATGCCCCTAAATGTTTTGGTTGCAGTAGCAGTAGAGAGGACCAGTTAATCGGCTGGACTGCTCAGTTAAACGAGTGCCGCTGCCATGTGCTGAAATACTCAGGACTCGAGCTCGTTAAGGCATTTTCAGTTTCCATCCCTTGGAGATCGATTTATTCATTACTACTAAAGAGGGTAAAACTAGGACCAGCTGTTTAAAGTGCTTAGAATCGGCATAACCTCTATTTATGCATACATTATTAATGATTCTTGTTTAATTGTGTCAAAAGGTGACTAGTCTGTATTCAAATGATCAGATTCACTCACGTTTTTGTAAGCATTGCGCTGCAGTGCTGATTACAACAGAACTAAAACTCTGGCCAATTCAGCACTGTTCCTTTTGAAGACAAAATTACAGGTTATTTTGGTACTTGCTTTAACAAAACTAAAAAAAACATTGCTCAAGATGACAAAGGAGGTTAAATTAGGCACATTGGGACATATTTGTGAGCCCCCAGCGCCACCTTGTGCCGCTTGTTTAAACGCAAATGTGGGGTAAAAGTGACATTTCCCACGTGCCCCTTTGTAATCCCTTGCAACACATTACGCCTGGGCCTGGCATAATGGATGGGTGTAAGGGGGGGTTCCGGTTCTGGGGGTGTAGTAAAAATGGCACAAACAAATCTGTGAGATTCTTTTTTGCCATTTTTATCGGTATTTTTGTTAACGGCTTCTAAGTGCAGGTGTTAAAAAGAGGCTCACATTGATTACAGTGGGCCTCTGAGACAGACTAGCTTTACAAATTATGATTCTAGTCACCCTAAATACAGCAATGTTGCACGTTATTATAAATACAGCACTGCCCTGATGGTGTTAGGGGGCCGCCGAGGTTCACACGAAAAGTGGTGCTGCACTGGGCGCAGCGCCACTCTTCTTTAATATGTCCCAGTTTCTCTTGATTGCAAAAAAAAGGACAATAAATCTTGTATTTAGGGCAAATTGTTGTATATACAAGCACAGTGACCTAGTTATCATGGTAATTTGGGGTTTATAGTAACAATTTATATATTTTTTTTAAATACATGTTGACATATTTTATGATAAATTAATTCACAAAGGTGAGTTTCTTAAATAATCACTTCATCTATTAAAACTCCTTACCAGACAACCTATCTAATACCCCTAATGAGCGTGTTGTACTGGAGAAAATTTGCCACATGTTTAAAAATCAGTACATGTTCCTGCTGTTCACTTTTTACTTGCTGAATGCTGACATCATTACGACTGTGCAAAAAAGACAAGAAAAATGTCCTTGTGTAAAGTAGACCTAAAGAGGTTGGATACCATGAACAGAGGGATTTAAACCTGGAATTCATTTTGTGATTTTATTATGTTGCTTATATAATGTGGTATATAATATCGTGGAGATGGAAAGAATGCCCACTCCCACTAATGGTCAGGGAGAAAGTTATTTCAGACCTGTAGAGGTACATGATCCTCACTAGTTAGGTGACACAAACATGATGAGGGTTGTATTAGTTCCTGTCAGCCCTGCGCCCTTTTGCTTTTCTATGATTTGTCGTCATCTCACTGACACGTACATGATACTGGTAATGTCTGGTTGGTTTTAGACATAGGCGAGGCAGACGTCAGTGTTGTGGAATGGGTTTGGGACTGTATGTGTTTGTTGCTGTTGCAGTTTAAATTTTGACTCTGTACAAACTCCACCTAATGCTGATACTGATGCTTTCTTCTCCTCATATTTCAGCTGCCAACATGACTCTTGAACAGCACCTAGTGGTCCCACGCTACAGGCACCAAGGGACACAGGTGCCAGCACCTCAGGGATGCAGGGGGTCCCTACTCCACCTACACCATCAATATCAGCACCACCTGTCAGCACAGCCACAGCCACCAGCAGCTGGTGGCCCCACCCAGTTTAAATTGGACCACTGGAGGGACTTGAATGCCATCCTCAAGCACCTGGAGAAATTGAAGAGGAATCGCCTGACAACCGTAAAATGTGGAAGTTCATAAAGAAGATAAAGAAACAGCACAAATGAAATTCTGGACAATTTGTACTACCCTCAGTTTCTTCCCCTCCCTATTGCATTTTTGTTAGTTTTGGGTTGGGTTTTAGATAGTTAATAGTAGGTTAGTGTAGGGTAGGCATTAGTTAGGATAAGTATGTTAGGGGTAGGGTTTTATTCTAATGTTTTTATTGTTAGGGGTTGGGTGGGGACTATGTTGTATGTGTATTCATATAAAAACAATAAAAAAATGAAAAACATTTTTTTATAGAAAAATATATATTTGTATAGTAAATAGGATAGGTTAGTACATGTGTTGTTTAGTAATTGTTGTCCTACTTGTGTCTTGTCTCTTAAGTGGGTGGGGGGCAATCCCATGTGTAGGAGAAGTTTAGATTAAGTTAGATAGATGTAGTTGTTTTATGAGGATAGTTAGTATAGGTTAGCTTAGGATAGGACAGGTTTTAGTTATAATATCGGTTGGTGTTTTAATAATAAATCCTCTTAATATTCCCAATAATTTACTGTCAGTTGCCTGAGTATCTGGGTCTTCTCATGAGTGCACTGGGCAATTTGGGGGAATGGCTAATGAAAACCTTCCTGTCTTGTAACTCATGATTGGCTATGTGCTTCCCCTAATGACAAAGGAGCTTTCACTTTGTCTGCAACATCACAGCCATGCATTTGCCATCTAGTGTACCCGCCATTCATAATGTCCATTTGTCCTTTGGCCCTCATTACAACCCTGGCGGTTGGTGTTAAAGCGGCGGTAAGACCGCCAACAGGCTGGCGGTAAAAAAAATGGAATCATGACCATGGCGGAAACCGCCAACATGGACAACCACTTTAACACTCTGACCGCCACGGCGGTACAAACAAACAGCTTGGCGGTCACCGCCAACAGACAGGTGGAAGACAATGTACCTCCCACACTATTATGAGAGGCCAATCCGCCACCTTTTCCAGGGCGGAACCAACGCGAACAAAAACACGGCGGAAACAGGACTTGGAAGGGAAAACACTCACCTCTACACATTCCACGAGGACGCCATGGAGCCAGAACTCCAAATACTCCCTGCGATAGTATTCCTGCTCCTCTACCAGGAGCACGAAAGACGGCTGCGACGACCATGGTGAGTACTGCACCTACAACACAGGGGAGGGGGAGGGAAAAGAGAGTGACACACACACGCAACACGCAAAACCCCCACCCTCACCCACAACATACACACAAATACATGCTGCAACATTACATTTACACCTCCCACCCCACCTGGAAGAATGCAAGGACACAAGGAAATGAGTTGAACGATTGTAATAAATAAAAATCCATTAGTCTAAACTTGAAATACAGTATAAACAATTATGTACACCAACTACACAAGTCCGGATAGTGCACCATTCATAGTCCGTGGACCACTGGGCCCAAAATGCATGGGCGAAGCCCACAGTCGATACCAGACTCCAAACGGAGAGAACACTGCAGGGGCTTCAGATTGACATGAAACAGGCACCTCAGGGGGAAGGGAAGGAGGGGCACCTTAGCCGGATGAGTGCACGACGCCAGCTCCACGAGGGGGCTCCATGCCCATTGATGTATCCTGGGGAGTATGAAGCCACAGTCTCTCAACTCTCGCCAGTGGGTGGTTTGCCCACTGCTCTAGCCTGGGGAGTGCAAAGCCACAGTCTCTCAAGTCTCTCCAGTGGTTGGTTTGACCACTGATCTATCCTGGGGAGTGCAAAGCCACAGTCTCTCAAGTGGATAACAGTCTCCACTGGTTCTGGAGGGGGCTTTGTGCCCAGAGTGCTTCATCCTGCCAAGGACTGAGCTAGTGGATGTGATACTCCACTGGTTCTGGAGGGGGCTTGGTGCCCAGAGTGCTTCATCCTGCCAAGGACTGAGGTAGTGGATGTGATACTCCACTAGTTCTGGAGGGGGCTTGGTGCCTAGAGTGCTTCATCCCGCCAAGGACTGAGCTAGTGGATGTGATACCCCACTGACGGTGATGCAATATGCATGCTGCCCATGCTCCTGGAACTGACCACAAGCCTCGGACGACTGACCACTGGGGATGGCAGCCATGTCTGCGGTGGTGCCACTGGCTCAGGATGTCGCGGGCCGCTGGTGGTGCTGGCGGCCGTGTCAGTAGTGGCGGTGCTTGTGGCTGCCTCAGTGACATCAGTTCTGGCGGCGGTGTCAGTAGTGGCAGTGCTTGCGGCCGACTCTGTGGCATCGGTGCTGGCGGTGGGCTCTGTGGCATCGGTGCTGGCGGCGGGCTCTGTGGCATCGGTGCTGGCGGCAGGCTCTGTGGCATCGGTGCTGGTGTCGGTCTTTGTGGCGGCAGTACTGGCGGCGGTCTTTGTGGTGGCAGTGCTGGCGGCGGGCTCTGTGGCATCGGTGCTGGTGGCGGGCTCTGTGGCATCGGTGCTGGTGGCAGGCTCAGTGACTGCAGTGCTGGTGGCGGTGCGTGTGGCGGTCCAGGTGGTGGTGCTGGTGGCGGTCTTGTCCACCGTGCAGGTTGGCGTTGACGTGGACCTGCCCTTGATTGTCTGGCCCTTCCCCAACTTGGATGGTGGCGCAGCTGTCTTGCCATTATCCACTTTTGTTTTGCCTGAGCCCTTGGTGGCAGATGTTTTTGCCTTCTCCTTTCGGGATGTGGACAACTTTTTTACTTTTGGAGGTGGCGGAATGTCCTTGTCCTCGCTCCGTGGAACACTGGCAGCCCTGTTGCTGGCGCACTCTAAAAGCCCGCAGTTGCTGGCACCACTGTGCCCGGTGATGTGGTGGCTGAGGTGCTGGGTTGGGACCTGGAAAGGTGGGCCCTAGGGGACGGACGGGAGGAGGTGTAGGGAAGAGGTCAACATTAGATAGGAAAAGCTTTTTAGACACACTGGGACCGGCAGATGGAGGGGGTTTGGGAGTGGAGGAAGAGGTAGTGGTTGTAGGAGGTGTACGTTTGCTGACTTTGGGTGAAGGTGCATGGGCTGGAGGCTGTTGTGAGGTGGATGGCTGTTGGGTGGGTGTGTGGTTGTGTTTGTGTAGTTTGGGAGGAGGGCTCACAGACACACTGGTAGATGACACAGGGGATGTGTGAATGGTAGTGGGGGTGGTGAGTGCACGTGAGCGGTGTGTGGTGATGGGCGTGCTGGTGATGGAGGTAGTGGCTGAAGATGTAGTGCATGCTGGTGTGAGTGGAGATGAGACAGGGAGAGAGGAGGAGGACGTGGAGGAGGGGGACACAGTGGAGGCAGTGGATGTTGGTATGTGTGCATGGGTATGATGCTTGTGTGAGTGCCTGTGGTATGTGTGGTGCTTATTTTTGCCTGAGCCACCCTTGTGTGTTGAGGTCTGTGCATGCTGGTATGATGGTGTGCTTGGGATCGGCTAAGGTACAGGGAATTGGGTTTGGGTGGAGGAAGTTGGAGGGGGGAGGCTGAACACAGGGACAATGGCTGCCATCAGTGCTGAGGCCAGAGCCTGAAATGCTCTCTGTTGGGCTGCCTGGCCAGAATGAATGCCCTCCAGGTATGCAATTGTTTGTTGCAAATGCCTCTTGACAATCTGGATGGCATTCAGAATGGTAGACTGCCCAACAGTGAGGGATCTCAGGAGGTCAATAGCCTCCACACTGAGGGCAGCAGGGCTGACTGGGGCAGGGCCTGAGGTGCCTGGGGCGAAGGAGATTCCCACCCTCCTGGGTGAGCGGCCATGGGACACACGCTGAGGGGCTGTTGGGAGGGCGGTGTTGGTAGTGGGGTGGCGGCTGTACCTGTTGATGCAGGGGGCACAGAGGGGCCCGCCACTGCAAGGGAGCTCCCATCAGAGGAAGAGTCGTTGCCGCTGATGTCACCTCCTGTCCCCGCCGTGGAGCTCCCCTCGCCCTCCGTCCCACTGGTGGCTTCAGACTCCATTGTCTCGCCCTCCAGGGCCATGTGGGATGCAGCTCCCTCCTGCTCTGGTGCCACTGCTCCTCTGCCTGATTATGCTAATCCACACAAGAACAGGGAGACCACAAAAGGGGGGGAAAGACAGAAGAAAGACATGTTCAGTGCATGCAATACCTCTACCGTTGGCGGACACTACAGACACAGCAGCCCTCTGCACTACACCTTGCACTTAGAGTTCCCTAATTAATCACAGAGACATGGGGTACAAGGCCTATGCCCAATTGCTGCACACATGGAAGTCACAGGAGCCTGACTAGGTGTAGTTGGCTCTAACCACTGGTGGGGTTGGGGTGCCTCATAGCCTGCCTCACGAACGGACCTTGCCTCCAAAACTCGCCCTGCCCTAGGGGAACCCACATCCCACCTCCCCCACCCAGACACCTATTTATGCACGCAGAGTCAGATGGGTGTGACTGTAATCACCCCATTGTGGCTGCTGTGATGCCCTCAAGCGCCTATCCAACTCCGGTAAGCCACTACCAGGATCCGGAACATCAGGGGTGTCATGGCGCGACAGGCACCCCTCCCACTTTGGGAGGCCATCCCCAGCTGGGACTCCGCCGTCTTCTTGCTCCAGTGGCAAATGTCCTCCCATCTTTTATGGAAGTGGGTGCTCCGTCTGTGGTGGACCCCCAGGGTCCAGACGTCCTTGGCGAATGCATGCCAAATATCCTTCTTCTGGTGGGCGCTGACCTTGAGGAATAGTACAGGGGAAAAGGATAATCTTTAACCGTCCAGACCGTCACAGTCATTGACCCACGTTCCCACCCTTGCCCTGATGCACGTACACTCACCGTCTGCTCATGCAGGCCTCAGTCTCCTCCCAGATCTTCCAACCACACCACTCGAAACAGGCATTGCCCATACAGCATGATCACAGTGTACTCACCTGTTTGTCTGGAGGACTGTAGAGTAGCGTGTACTGGGGGAGGACCCCATCCACTAACTTCTCCAACTCCTCCGAAGTGAAGGCAGGGGCCCTTTCCCCAGACACATGAGCCATCGTCGCTTCCAGACTGAGGTCACAGCAGCACTTGCAGTGTAGGTCCTCTCCTGTCGAAGGTCAGGTATCAAGTGAATGAACAGACAGAAAATGGCGGTCACACCGGCGGCGGTGCGTACCATCACCGCCGGCGTACATCGTCATTGGCTCCTGGGAGCCATAGGGTCTAATGTTAACCAATGCAGGATTGCGCCGCAGTCTTTGACACCAGCGCAGTTACCTCATATCCCCTTGTGCCACCTTACAGGTCAGGCAGCCGCCATTTCCGGGGGCCACATGGCATACATTTTAAATGCGTCACATCTATCTAGGCCTTTCATACACACAGTGACAGGCACATTGCGGATTGCCAATGTGTGCAATAAATTCGTTTTTTAATACCTCAGTGTTGGCTGACTCTCTGCTCGCTGTTCTCGTCCATAGGGCACGTCCTCTGGGGCAGGTGAGGAGATGGTGGCATCCTCCGGTGTACAGACCGCTGGTGGACCTGTCGACAATGGAAGAGAGACTCGTAATAGTCTCCTACAGACTTGATCGTGCAACAATCCATGAACTGTGTGCCCAGTTGGAGCCAGACCTGATGTCAGCTATTCGCCATCCCACAGGAATCCCCCTCTAGTGCAGGTCCTGTCAGTACTCCATTTCCTGGCAAGTGGGTCTTTTCAAACAACAGTGGCCATTGCATTAGGGATGTCCCAGCCTATGTTCTCAAACGTGTTGTCCAGAGTGTTGCCTGCCCTGCTAAAACACATGGGCAGCTACATCGTTTTCCCTCAGGTGGAGGATTTGCCCACAGTGAAAGGTGACTTATATGCCCTGGGAGATATCCCCAACATCATAGATGCCATTGATGGGACACATGTGGCATTGGTACCCCCCCGCAGGAGTGAACAGGTGTACAGAAACCGGAAGAGCTACTATTCAATGAATGTGCAGATGGTGTGTTTGGCCGACCAGTACATCTCCCATGTGAATGCCAAGTTTCCAGGCTCATGCATGACGCTTACATTTTGAGGAATAGCAGCATCCCTTATGTGATGGGGCAACTCCAGAGGCACCGTGTGTGGCTAATAGGTGAGGAAAAGGACCCTATACTGTGTGAATAGTTGTCTGGGTCTGGGGTTATCCCTAAGGGTTAGTGTGTGTCTAACAGTTGTCCCCCGACATTTGCAAGTGACTCTGGGCACCCCAACCTGTCATGGCTACTGACCCCAGTGAGAAATCCCAGGAAAAGGGCAGAGGAACGTTACAATGAGGCACATGGGTGAACTGGGAGAGTGATCGAAATGACCTTCAGCTTCCTGAAGGCCAGGTTCCAGTGCCTCCATATGACAGGCGGTTCTCTCTACCACTCACCAAAGAAGGT
This sequence comes from Pleurodeles waltl, assembly GCF_031143425.1. NCBI lineage: Eukaryota > Metazoa > Chordata > Amphibia > Caudata > Salamandridae > Pleurodeles > Pleurodeles waltl. The sequence goes on along the minus strand of NC_090437.1, from coordinate 431,078,201 downwards.
GTGCCAGATCATCGTGGCCTGCTGTATGCTGCACAACCTGGCTTTGCGACAACAGGTGCTTTTTCTGCAGGAGGATGGTCCAGAAGGAGGTCTTGTGGCAGCTGTGGAGCCTGTGGACAGTGAAGAAGAGGATGCAGAAGAAGAGGATATGGACAACAGAATCAACGTTATCCAGCAATACTTCCAGTGAGACACAGGTAAGCTGTCACTGGCTCACACATCTGATACAATTGTTAGACCTATCATATGTCTGTCAATTTCACCCAGTGTATCAACCCTGACTTGTCACTTTGCATTTCCATTCACAGATGTGGGTCCCACTGTGTGATCTCTGCTATATTATCTCATGGACTAGAGCTGTGTGATATAGGTATGTTGACAATACAATCAACATTTCTATTTTCCTTAGTTATTGCAAATACACATTTGTGAAAGCACAGACTCCAGATTGTTTTGTGATTCAAGGGTGTTTATTTTAGTGCAAATTAGTGGAGGGGTTGTAAAATGGGCCGGGGTGATTGTGGAGGATTGTCCATGGCAGAGTCCAGTCTATTTGTTTCACAGGTGCATTGTCCAAAGGGGCATAGGAAGTGGAGCTAGGGCAGTTGATGGATGGACAGGGTAGCGAAGTGGGACAGAAGGATGACATTCAGGGTGGTATCATTTCCTGGCGGGGGTCTTGGCATTGTTCTCTGTCTTTGTCCTGGATCTCAGGGACCGTTTGCCGGGTGGTTCTCCATCTGCAGGGGGTGGGGTGCTGGTGTCGTGGTCCTGTGGCGGTGCCTCCTGTCCACTATCACCAGTGGAGGTGGTGGGCTGTTCATCATCCAGGCTAGTGTCAGGTGCCCCTTGGTGTTTACAAGGTCCTTCAGCACCCCTACAATGGTGACCAGGGTGGTGTTGATGGACTTGAGTTCTTCCCTGATCCCCAGAAACTGTTCCTCCTGCAGCCGCTGGGTCTCCTGAAATTTGGCCAGTATCGTTACCATTGTCTCCTGGGAATGATGGTACGCTCCCATGATGTTGGAGAGGGCCTCGTGGAGAGTCAGTGGCAGTCGGCACACGGTTCAGGGGACAGAGGCACAGGCCAACAGGGAAACTGGGAGGAGTGCTGTGCGCCGGGGGAGGACAGGCCCAGGGAACCGACTCTCCAGGAGGCACTCTCAGAGATCCTGGAAGCCTACCAACATTCCCAGGACACGGTGGGCCAGATCCTGGACAATATGCAGGAGAACAGGCAGCTGCAGGAGGGACAGTAGCAGGGGATCAGGGAGGAATTGCAGGCCATCAACAACACCCTGATCTAAAATAGCAGGGGTGCTGGCCGACATGGCCCAATATTATGAGGGAGGCAGTCTCACACCAGCGGGTACCTGCCACTAGCTAGACATTTGAACAGCCATCCACTTCCGCTGCCAGAGTGGCCAGGAGGCCCCACCACAGGACTCACAGGCTACCAGCACCCCTCCCCCTCCAGAAGGTGAACCACCCCGCAAACGTCCGCTGTGATCCAGACAGCAGCCAGAGACCTTTGCCAAGACCCCGCCAGGAAATGAGACTCTCCTGCTTGTCCCCCTTGTGTCCCACTGAGTCACCCTGTCCACCTTGAACTACCATTGCTCCCCTTCCTATGTCCTCTTGGACAATGCACATGTGCTACATACAGACTGGAACAATACCCTCCTCCATCATCATCCCATCCCTTTGCACTTTCCCCTCTATATATTAGCACCCTTCAACAAAAATCAATTTTAAGTATGTCATGTATATCAAATATGTATTGTTTGAAACAGGTAAAACCATTGCAAATGAACTGTACATAGAATGAGCATAGATTTAATGACCTGTAGCTGGCTGTACTGATCACGCCAGGAGTATTTTTCAAATCACCATCATCTGCAAAATGAATAGCCAGAGGGCATAGTAAGTGGGCATTGAATTGGGAATTACCAGCATGCCAATGCCACACAGATTACAACCAAAGTCATTGAAATGTGAAGTTATACTGTCTTACCTGTGTGTCATTGGAAGTACTGATGGATCACAGATGTTCTGTTGTCCTCATCTTCATCCTCTGCTTCCTCATCCTCATTGTCCACAGGGTCCACTGCTGCCACAGGGGCATCTCCAGTCTCCCCCTCCTGCAGAAAAGGGACATGATGTCTGAGGGCCAGGTTGTGCACCATGCAGCATGCCACCACTATCTGGCAGACCTTCTTGTGTGAGTAGCACAGGAATCCACCTGTTAGATGGAGGCACCGAAACCTAGCCTTCAGGAGGCCAAAGATTCTCTCAATTATCCTTGTGGTTCACCTATGTGCCTCATTATAACGTTCTTCTGCCCTTGTCCTGGCATTCCTCACAGGATTCAGCAGCCATGATAGATTTGGGTAACCAGAGTCACCTGCAAATGTTGAGGGACAACATTTAGCCACATACTATCCTATATGGCCCACACTATACCCATACACCAACATATACTGGGTGGGAACCAGGGCTCGCCTATAAACCACACCTTGTGCCTCTGTAGTTGGGCCATCACATTTGAGATGCTGCTATTCCTTAGGACAAAGACATCATGCACCGACCCAGAATACTTAGCATTGACGTGGGAGATGTACTGATCTGCCAAACACACCATCTGCACATTCATGGAGTGGACACTCTTACAATTCCTGTACACCTGTTCATTCTGGCCTGGGGGGACAAATGCCTTATGTGTTCCATCAATCACCCCAATTGTATTGGGGATATGTCCCATTGCATAAAACTCAGCCTTCACAGTTGCCAAATCCTCAACCTGGGGGGAATGCAATGTAGCTGCGCATGTGTTTTATCAATGCAGACAACACTCTTGCCAACACTATTGAGAACATTGTCTGTGGCATTCCTGCTGCCAAGCCCACTGTCACTTGGAAAGAACCAGTTGTCAAGAAATGGAGTACTGATAGCGGGTGACGGATAGCAGATATCAGTTTAGGCTCCAATTGGGCACCCAGATCTGTGATTGTGGCCCTGTCCAGTCTATAGGTGAGTATTATGTGCCTGTCCTCCAGTGTTGCCAAGTCCACCAGGGGTCTGTACACAGAGATATGTCTCCATCTCCTATTCATCCACAGCGGTAGGAATCTTTGGGACAAAAGAGTGAGTAACCTGTAACAAACTGAACAATTTAGCCACAACAGTAGTTTGCATTCTGTGAACATGTAATGGGTCAGTGTGATTTGTCCAGTATCTGCCTATTTCTCCTGTGACGCAGCATGATTCTACAGGGCCCCCCACCTTGAAATGGCGTCCGCCTGTACTGTGTGGAAGGACAGGTGGAAATGAGGTAATTCCGCTGACGTTGTGGGACGTGGCAGGAAGCGGTCGAGATCCGCCGTGCAAATCCTCATTAGTTATTATTAGGCCCTATGGGTTACAGTGGCCAATGGTGATCTACACCGGTGGTGACGGTATGCACCGCCATGGACGTGACCGCCATTTTCTATCATATTCCCCACCTGTTACCTCACCTTCCATAGGAGAGGACCTACACTGCATGTGCTGCTGTGACCTGTGTCTGGAAACTACCATGGCCTGTGTGACCGGGGAAAGGGCCCCTGCATTCACTTCGGCGGAGTGGGAGCGACTGGGGGATGGGGGTCCTACATCAGTACGGACTGCTGTATGGGCCTCCATACCAACAGGTGAGTATACTGTGGGTACAATGCATGTGGCATGCATGTATGGAGGTGTGTGTGAAGACATTGTGTAAGGGGGGATTACCTGTTGGCGTTGTACATGGGGTATGGTGGGCCATGTGTGTGACAGGCTGGACTGTTTGTCGAATTATATTCTCCTGTCTGTCTTGCCTCTGCAGGTCAGCGGCCATCAAAAGAAGGGTATATGGCAGGCCATTGCCAAGGAGATGCGGATCCTGGGAGTCTATGGCAGGCGGAGCACCCACTGTCGCAAACAGTGGGAAGACCAGAGATGCTGGGCATGGAAGACCATGGAGGCCCAGTTGGGGATGGCCTCCCAATGAGGAAGGGATGCACATTGAACCCTGACACCCCTGATGGCCCACATACTGGCGGTAGCCTATCCAGAGCTGTATGGGCACTTGAGGGCAACACAGCAGCCACAAGAGGATGAGTACAGTGGCTATCATTACAGCTTACACCTGGTGAGGTGGTATCCGGGTGGAGGGTGTGTGTCCTTGGGTGCCCCTAGGCCAGGCCAGAAGACATAGCAGCGTAGGTCCTCCGGTGGCTCAGGGTCTGATTGGAAAATTATAGCTACCTAGCTTGTTAGCATGCTGCCCTGAGTGAGGAGGCTATTGACCTCCTGAGATCCATCTCTGTAGGGCAGTCAACCATTGTAAATGCCATCCACGGGCTGGCAGCCCAGATACAACAATCTAATGCATTCCTGGAGGGCATTCACACTGGATTGGCAGCCTAACAGAGATCGAGTCAGGCTCTAGCCTCCTCTCTGATGGCAGCCATTGTCCCTGTTTCTACCGTTTCCACTCCAACTTCCACTTCCCAGAACCATTCTCCTCAACCCCAACCCATTCCAAGCACACAGCCAGATGAGCATGCATACAGGGCAACACCCAAGAGTGGCACAGGGAAACACAAGCACCACACATCATCAAACAGGCACTCACACAACCAACATTCTGTTGCAAACATACCAACATCCACTATTTTCACTGTCTCCCCTCTTCCTCCTCCTCCACCTCCCACCCAGTTACATCCACACTCACACCTCCATGCACTACATCATCATCCACTACCTGCACCATTGCCACACCAAGCAGAACACACCTCACTGGCAGACACCTCCAACAACATCCATGCACACGTCCCCTGTGTTCTCTCCAATCGTGTCTGCCCCCCCTCCTAAGGTACACAAACGCAAGCACTCGGACATCCAACAGCCATCCACCTCACAACAGCATACAGCCCATGCACCTGTACCCAAATTCAGCAGACAAACACCTCCAACAACCACTCCCTCATCCTTTCCACCATTGACCTCTTCCCTACCCCCGTCCTGCACGTATGGCTAGGGTATCAAGAACCCAGCCAAGCACCTCAGCCACACAGTCCACGGGAGCACTTCCATCCGCACCTACTCATGGTGGGAAGGATTCCAGGCCACAAATGCTGAAGGGGAAGGAGCCTGCACCAGTCAGCGGAAAGGGGAAGGAGCCTGCACCAGCAAGCAAGAAGGGGAAGGAGCCTGCACCAGCCAACAAAAAGGGTTAGGAGCCTGCACCAGCAAGCAAGAAGGGGAAGGAGCCTGCACCAGCCATCAAGAAGGGGAAGGAACATGCACCAGCCAGCAGAAAGGGGAAGGAGGCTGCCCCATCAAGCAAAAAGGGGAAGGAGCCTGCACCAGCAGCTGACACAGAGCCCCCACCACCAACCGTGGTTGAGCAGCCATCAGTGAGTGCAGGGGCTTAGAAGTAGCTCCCACTACTTCACCCACCACCGCAGTGCAGCCATCGCAGGGTGCAGGGGCTGAGCAGGAGCATCCCACTACCTTAACCACCACCACACTGCATGCATTGCAGGGTGCAGGGGCTGAACAGGAGCCTCCCACTACTTCAACCACCACCACAGTGCAGGCATATCAGTGTGCAGGGACTGAGTAGAAGCCTCTCACTACTGCAAAAAGCACCACAGTGCAGCCATCACAGGGTGCAGGGTATGAGCAGGAGCCTCCCACGACCTCCACCACAATGACAGTGCAGTCGTCACCGCCGGCGGACGCAATGTGATCCAGCCACCATGGGCTGCTGTGCGGCCTGTCCCCTCCAGATGCAGTGGGCAAGTCACCCACCTGAGAGACTGTGGCCTTGCACTCCCTAGGAGCAATCACAGGGCATGTTGCCCCCTCCAGGACCAGTGGGCAAGTCACACACTCCAGAGACTGTGGCTTTGCACTCCCCAGGACCGAGCACAGGGTATGTTGCCACCTCCAGAACCAGTGGCCAAGTCACCCACATGAGACACTGTGGCCATGCACTCCCCAGGACTGAGCACAGGGCAGGTTGCCCCCTACAGAATCAGTGGGCAAGTCACCCACCTGAGAGACTGTGGCCTTGTACTCCCCAGGACAGAGCAATGGGCATGTTGCCCCCTCCAGAACCAGTGGTCTTGTTTCCACCTCCGGCTGAGGTCCCCCCACACCCCCTGAGGTGCCTGCCTATTTGCCAACTGATACCCCTGCAGTGTTCTCTCTGTATTGATGCAGGTAACAAGTGGGGCCTTGGACTTTGCTATGTGGCCATGTGACCCACGGGAACTGAGGACTGGGCAGTGTCCCTTTTTTGTACATATGTACATATCTCTTGCATTCACATATTTATTATTTATACAGTGTTGATCTTATTACAATCACTTTAGTCAATTCCTGTAGTCCTCGTATTATTCAGCCGATTTCGAGGGATTCACTTGTTTTCTCCGGCAGCAGGTTCTGTGTATGGTGTGTGTGTATGGGACAAGTGTTGTGCGTGTGTGTGTCACTCTCGTTTCCCCCCCCCTTGTGTGCTAGACGGCTGTACTCACCGTCGTCGTCTTTGCCCTCGTTGGTGTTCGTGGTGGAGCAGGACGTGGAATATCATCGGGAACACTTGCAGTTCTGGTTCCAAGGCGGCGTGGTTCTTCCATGTGTCTCCAATGGTGAGTCCTTTCACTTCTGTGCAGTGTTTCCACCAGGCTTTTGATGTCGTTGGTACTGCCCTGGATAAGGTGGTGGATTTTCTGGTCATAATATGGTGGGAGGTACTTTGACTTCTACCTGGCTGTAGGCGTCTACCGCCATGGTGCCTGTTGTTTCCGTCCTGGCGGTCGGTGTGGTACACTGGGTGTCTTTTGGAGATCTTTCCGCCATGGTCATAATTTGGCGGTAATTACTGCCAGCCTGTTGGCGGTATTACCACCACTTTATCACCAACCAACAGGGTTGTAATGAGGTCCACACTGCTTCTAGCCACAACAGGGGACAAAACAGTCCCGCTTGTGAGTGCAAATGCACCTGGAGTAGATTTTCTTCTCAAGATACATCTAAATCTAGTCGCAAAGCAGTTTTTGAGTGGATTTTCTTCTCCAATGGGCCTTTCAAGTAGTTTTATTTAGATTGAGAAGTCTTTTTTTCTTTCAAACAGGAGGAAAGTGCCCCAGAGACTCCAGCGTCCTGTTTATTTCCAGCAGGCTCCTCCCAGTGCTTTGTCCATCTCCTGGTCACTTTGCACTTGGATTTTGGTGTGGAAGGATCACTCTCTTTTTCTTCTGGATTTACTTGTGGGTTTAAGGACTTTATTTTTGTAAAATAACACAAGTAACTTAAAAAACTATTGAACTAAGGTGTTGTTTGCTTGCTTGGACATGCACTATTATTTCTTTGTTCTTTAATTTGATTTTATAAATGTATAGTGGTGGGTGGCCTGGGGTTTAAGTAGGGGCTTAGTTATGAATTTTGCATTTCATTGATTTTACATCTTTTGTCAAGGAGAATTGTTGCACAGCTCAGTACCTGTCTTTTTCTACATGTCTGTAACATTTGCAATATTATTTTACTATATGACCTAAATTTCCAAAGGGCCAGCTAGCCAGTTGACCCAGTTGTAGTATCTTCAGTACATGAAATAAATATGTCAGTATTACATGTTTTTAAAACATAATTTATGGCAGGGATAGCATTAGATTCAATTAACAATTTGGCTATTGTTTGCATTACTTTTTTTGCAAAAAGTGTATATTTTGTGGGGTGATAATGGATGGCATAGGAGGATGTATGTACTGTTGTTGTGAAACTTTTATAGCTCAGTTAATTTTCGTGTTTTGCATTGCTGAATTAATGTTAGTGTTTTCTTCAGTGTTGCCACCATGCCTTCTTTTGGCCAGTGTGTGTGTGTGTTTGTTCTTCATACCGTGTGACTAGGGGCAATTTTGTGTGGTCTATATCCATAGGCTTGCATGTGTTCTTTGTTCTCCATGCCTCCTTGTTGGCAGTTGTTGTTTGAGCATGTGGCTGGTGGCCATTTTCTACATCCCGCCAGTGTGTCTTAACTGTAGGCTTGCATGTGGTCTTCTTTGTTCTCCTTGCTCCTTGTTGTTTGACTATGTGGCTGGCAGCCATTGTGTGCATGCAGCCAGTGTTCATTTGCCATACATTGGCATATGTTCTTTCTTTGCTCCCCATGCCTTCTTGCTCCTTGTTGTTGTTGTTTGACCATGTAAGTGGTGGCCATTTTGTGCATCAAACCAGTGTTCCTTTGCCATAGGCTTGCATGTGTTCTTTCTTTGTTCTCCATGCCTCCTTGCTCCTTATTGTTGTTGTTTGGGTGGCCATTTTGTCCATCCTACTAATGTCCCTTTGCCATAGGCTTGCATGTGTTCTTTGCTTGCCGTGCCTCCTTGCTCCTTTTTGTTGTTTTACCATGTGGCTGAAAGCCATTTTACGCATCCAGCCAGTGTGTCTTTGCAATAGGCTTGCATGGTTTCTTCTTTGTTGTTGTTGTTTAACCATAAGGCCGGCAGCCATATTGACCATCCAGCCAGTGTCCCTCTGCCATAGACTTGCATGTGTTCTTTCTTTGCCATACCTCCTTGCTCCTTGTTGTTGTTTTACCATGTGTCTGGCAGCTATTTTGTACAAATAGCCAGTGTGCATTTGCCATAGGCTTGCATGGGTTCTTCCCATGTCCTGTTGCTCCTTGTTGTTGTTTGAGCATGTGGATGGTGGACATTTTGTCCATTCAGCCAGTGTCCCTTTGCCACAGGCTGCATGTGTTCTTTGTTTGCCATGCCTCCTCGTTCCTTGTTGTTGCTGTTTAACCATAAGGCTGGCAGCTATTTTGTCCATCCAGCTAGTGTCCCTTTGCCATAGACTTGCATGTGTTCTTTCTTTGCCATGCCTTCTTGCTCCTTGGTGTTGTTTTACCATCTGGTTGGTATCTATTTTGTGCATCCAGCCAGTGTGTCTTTGCCAAAGGCTTCGTCTTTGTTCCCCATGCCTTCTTGCACCTTTTTGTTGTTGTTTTACCATGTGGCCATTCTATCCATCTAGCCAGTGTCGCTTTTCCATAGGCTTGCATGTGTTCTGTGTTTGTCATGCCTATTTGTGCATCCAGGCAGTGTGTCTTTGCTATGAACTTATATACAAACATTGTTAATTATTGATCATTTATTTATTTTAGGTTTGTATATTCGTTTTTTATTTTTATTTTCTATTCTAGTTTCTTTTTTCAATATTGTATTCTATTGTTTTTATGTTTTTATTTAATTTTTAATTTTAATTTTTAATTTTAGATTTTTTATTTTCTGATTATTATTTTTATTTTATTTTTTCATTTTTTTATTTTTTATTTCATTTTGTTTAATTCTGCATTTTGCCTTGATCCATCATCCATCCGTCCACATTCATTCATCCATCCACAAAGGTGCACAGCTGTACTACTGCAATCGGTTTCTTTAGATGTGTAATAAATGAAATTCCTCCTGGACACCCTGGCTGCAGTGCACTGCAGAGAAATCAGCAGTATAATTAATTTTTTGAATGATTGTACCATTTCCTCTCGACCCCCTTGACACCATGGGTTGTTCAAGGATTATTCAATTTATCCATGCACCTCTCTCTGACTACCACAGCTGTCTTCTTTCAAACAGATGAAAAAAGCATAGGGCTATATCCGCATGTTGTGATACTGATTTGAAAATACATTTTATGGTGTGGTGGTGTAGTTTGACTTTACAATGTTTGATTAAATTGGTATGTATTACTTAAGTAACCAACTGCACTAAAATTGCATTTGTTTGTACTGTTTTAACCTGCAAAAATGCCACATTTTACTAACTACATGTTTTTCTTGCTTGGTTGGTTTTAGGTGCACAAGAGAAGAGACGTCACATTAACCAGAGTACTGCCAAAGAGAAGGCCTGTACAGTTAAATCCTCAAATCGCTTTCACTTGTAAAGCATAGTGCCACTTGCAACTGAAAGCTTTAGGATGACCCCACAGAAAGTTGCTCCAAAGAAAGTGGTCAGTGAGAAGAAGCATCTTCCCATCAGTGATGTGCTGCAGCAACCTTTTTTGGGAGATGTGTGCCTGCTGCACCGGCCTCTGGGAAGGAACTTGGGAGCCGCACTCTCACATCTACAGCACCATCCCAACCTAAGCCCAAGACTGTGACTGTCACTGAGGAAGCCACTGAAATCATAGCGAGGAAGGCAAGCAGTGACATTGAAATGGATTTGTCCCTTTTGCAAAGTAGTACTTAATCATTTCAGGAAACAGAGCAAAGTGGACAGCAACCGTAGCCAGCAACAGTAGATCTTCCTAAAATTAGACAAGAACAGGAGGTCAAGTTTTCTGCAAAGCAAGAACCTCCTGTTTTAGAATCAATGGCTTCCAGATCTCCAGCAAGCAAAAGGAACAGTACTACTATACAATCTTCACCAAGCAACAGTTCTGATGATGATGATAGAGACATGGAGTCGACCCCAGCGGAGTCCAGGATATGCCATTAGAGGCAAGGGAAAAGAAAAGTTACAGAATGCCTTAGAATCATAAAAGGGGATGATGGTGAGAAGGATGATGATGATGATGAGCCAGTCATTGTGGAAGCCGACACAGAGAAGTCTAACATTATTACCCAACCTGATCTGAGGGATGTGGCACAGGCAGCACCACCAGCTCCCATATTTGTAAGTCCTCAGCAGAGACCTGAACCAACCCGTCCCTTAGTAGAAGTATGCACTGCAGAGAGGCAATTGACACACCCAACTACCCCCAATTCTTCTTCAGGCATTGGCAGTGGCCCAGTAAGAAAGTACTTCTCTGCACTTTGGGCCATTTTTACAATTAGCAAACAGAAGGAGAACATTGCAATATGCTCCATTTACCACGTGCATGTTCGTCAAGGAAAGCCTGGTTCATGTCATGGTACCGGAGGCCAGACAACCCATATGAAAAAACATCATGGTATTCGGGGGGAGGAGTACCAAAAAATAATTCCTGAAAATGATTGCAGTGATGAAGGGGAGGAGAACTGGGAAACATTGGCTACAACTGGTCAAATCATGGTGGAAGAGGAGGATTAAGAGGGTGACATCCTCACTTACAGCAGCCCTGTCCCCAGCAGGGCACCAGAATCTCCTGCCTCAGTGACCTCACAATAGTGCAAGAAGATTCAGACACCACAGCATATGGCGGTTGCACCACAACACACATCTACCACCACCTACATCTCAAAAGTTGCCTGCATCAGTGGCCCCAGAAAAGAAGAAATTCCAGTCTACAATTATGGGCATGTTTAGGCAGGAGGGGCTCTATGGCTGAAACCACCCAATGGAAGGTTTGTACAATGGGAAGGTGGCAAAAATGTTAACCTTGGACCTCCTCCCTTTTATTTGTGGAAGGAGTGGGATTCTTAGATTTTGTGGCAGCCATCTGCCCAAAATGGAAGGTTTCAAGTCAAACCTATTCTGCTCATGTTGCTGTTTCAGCACTGCATCATGATGTGCTGCAATTGGTTGGACAAGTTTTACAGCAAAGTTGTGTCCACACTATCCAACTGACAACTGATATATGGACCAGTTTCAGGCTACTAATTACATGTGCATCCCTGCACACTGGGTCCCTTTGGTGGGGGTAAAGCAAAAGCTATCTACATGTCTTGTCCCTGAAGAAATTATTAAGAGTGCTCAGTGGCATTGCAACAGTAGCCATGTTCGCCATGGAGAAATCACATACAGCTGCAAACATCTTGGACAAATTTAATAGCAAGGTGTCTGGATGGCTGCGACCCAATGGTCCCCAAATTGGTTTTGTTGCCACAGAAAATTGCCATAACATAGTCAAGGCCATGGCAGACGGGGGCCATTTAAGGGTCATGAGTTTCGTGCACTTCATCAACCTGGTTATGCAAGACTCCCTCAAAAGAGAAGGCATAATCAGCGGCATACTACCAACCTGCAGATGAATCTGCACTCATTTCAGCCATTTGCTTTAAGCTTGGAAGCAGTTGTGAATTGTTCAGCATGGTAACAGAGTACCAGTTTAAGCCCTGATACAGGAGTTGCCAACACATTAAAACTCAACCTATTATATGCTGCAACATCTGTTTGAGCAAAACAGACAGATCAATAACTATGTCGTTCTAAGAGGGGATGCAATTGGGAAAGCTACGACCATGGATGGGACAAATGGGGTCTAGTCAAATGCCTGACACAGATGCTGCTCCCTTTTGAGGTTTTCATGCGAGAAGCTAGCAAGGAGGACAATGCGGTGGGTTAAGCAATACCATTGTTGCATCTGGTACAGGAGCAGTTAAAGAAAGTGTCTGAAAGGTATGCACTCAGTGGAGTAGATGAAAATCCAGAAGTGTATGCCTTAGTTGAGAGCTTAATCCTTTTCTTGGCTTGTAATCCAAGGCTGCAAAATGACATCATCTCATCCAAAGGGTACAACTGTGCCACCCTACTTGATACACGCTACAAAAAATGATTCCCATTTTAATTCCTTTTTCTGAAAGGGCTGTTTCAAAATACAAGAGGAATATTGTTGTGCAAGCCAGGGGACTGAAAGAAAAATGGCTGGAACTTATAGCCCCACTCCACAGTTCTTTGGTGGCGCCTTAAACTTCAAGCGAGAGCATTCATGTCTCACAGCAGCAAAAACAGCAACAAGAGAAACAGTGACAACAGCATCAGAAGAATTTGACCCAGCACTGGCTTGGTTTCGAGTAACAAGTCTTAATTCGAGTGCAGAGGCAAAAGGAAAAGAAGCACCAATGATGCTCCAGAGGATGTTCCAGAAGTATCTGGATGGCCTAAAAGAGGTGCATGTGGATCAAAATTAATTGGTGTATTAGTATGGCAAGATGTTCCAATGGGCAGAGCTCAGCAGGCTGGCAATAAAGTATCTGGCTTGTCCTGTAGCTAGCATATCTGTAAAATGTGTGTTCAGTGTAGCTTTTGTAGTTGTAATAGTGAGAAGGACCAATCTCTCACCTAAAAACTTCTTAAAAATGATCAAAATGAACCAGTATTTTATACCACCTGATTACACTATTCCTGAACCATCACAGGAGGAGGAAGAGAATGACTGGTCAGAATCAAGAGTGTTTGCTGACCAACTTCTGGGTGACCCACCTGAGTTTAAGGATGAATCCTACTCCCCGGACAGAGTATGCCACTATCACCATAGAACTTTTTAGTTATTTCTTGTTGAACTTCTTTCTTTCTTTGCCAAAAAAATGCTAGTGAAACTTTATGGTTGTGTTGTATTTATGCTACCCCACCATTTCTAAGTCACGTATATAGCCAGATTGGTGTTTGACCACTGTGCAGTGAAAAATACCCCAAATTCCCTTCAGGACAATAGAGACGATGCCTGTCTCCCTCACATGCCATTGCCTATCCTTTTTTTACATCATCAAGCAGGGCTGCCCCGGAAGGTAATTGATTAAAAGACTACCAGTGCAATGCCAAATTCCAGTGTGTTGCTATCATCAAAGAGGAGATCATATTTTGATCAACCACCATGCTTGGACTGGAAGAGGTACCTACTAATTATTGCATCGATGAGTGGGAGATATATTGAGTGATTGTGAGTGATGATTGGTGATGTATATGGTGTCTGACAATGAGGGAGGGAGTTCAACTAATTTGTCAACTTGTTTCTGATGATTTGCAATGTTATGGGCTGATAGGTGATCGTTTTTTTCCTGAGCGTGATTGGCCTTTCAAACTTAGTGAAGTTTACTGACTAGGTCCACTTCTTTTTCCTTGTTCCCAATACCAGACCAGTCACTTTAGGTACCAAACACAAATATACAATAAATACTCCAGTTCCGTTTCCCTATTTGCTCTTCAACAAGCCCATGAAGCTTCCCTTGCTTCCTTTTGTCCTTCTCCTTTACTCTATATTATAGTTACTGCTTTTTTTCAATATGCAGGTCTTCTCCTACCACTGTCCTGCACAAACATATCATAGTGAAACCTCAACAGTCCAACCTACGTACCGGACAGGTTCAGCCAGACACACAAAAGTGACAGACATTTCAAGGAGACTGGAGATGCACTGCCCAACTTGGCATACACTATTATTTTCCTTTTAACAATCATCATTTTGAGAATTAGGTGGGATAACTTCAATCCTCCTAACCTAGAAAACATAACATTTAGAGGTGTACTATCTTGGGTCTCTCTGGGGCAGCAGGACTGGCTGCAATGCATTTAACTGAACTGTGTCATAGTCATCACTTTATCATTTGCTTCCACAACAGATTTATGAAGGTGTGCTGCTCAGCGCCACAATGAATTATGTTGTGGTTTATTTAGTTTAGTATTTGTCTTGTCACACCTTTACCTAAATCCCTTTCCCATCCATTCATCAAGGCCGTAGCCCCCTTTCCCTGGGCATGCTAGTCTGCTACTAGGGCTGGCCTACTACTACCACACCCTCGAGGTGCCACCTTGGGAAAAACCCTGCAGTAAGAAGACTCCCTTGCTTCATCTATTCAAGTAGGAGAAGAACTATCGATTGAAGTGAACTTGTTTAGTTAAAAATTTGCTTGCACTGAAAAAGATGTTGTTTGTGTGCACATCGGTTTTTGTAGGAATAAATGGCAATGGAAATCTTCCCCTAGTGGTCAATATAGCTGAAGAGGGCAGTAGAACAAGGGTATAAGTAAATGACATATACTTTTTTTAATTAGATTTAAAAAACAGGCTATACTAAAAGACAGCAGTGCATACTAAAACACCAAAATAAACATTTGAGGCATAAATCAAGTAAAATAAATTATCTCCTTTTATTTTTTAACAAATAGAAAACTCACCCTTTTCACCCACAACAGGTCCACCCCTGTCCCAAAACAAATAGCCCCGTTCCCAAAAAAGTCCAACGAAAGTCCAAAGTGAAAGCCAGTCTTTATTCCTTTTCCACCCTCTTCACCCACAACAAGTCCCTCCCACAAAAACTAACAATTAGAAAAAAGGCTCAGAAGAGGGCACTGTCTATTTGGGTCCTTAGCTGGTCCAGACTCTACTTAATCCTGGCAAGTTGGGTCTCCATACTATTCATCAGCTGCAGGATTGCTGGAACAATGTCCTGTTGGAGCAGGAGGGAGTGGCAGCAGGAGCAGTCAGGGACCCTGACAGCTGGCGGCGGTGCCAGCGATGTAGTGGCTGGGAAGCTGGATGCTGGGCCTGGCATGCTGTTGAACTGGGTCCTAGGTCAAAGGCAGCTATTTCCCCCTCTTCATCCTCCAGAACTACCAGCCACAGGTGTTCAGCCTCTATAATCTCCAGCCTCTGCCGCCAGAGATGGGCTGCTATTTCCTGCCTGGTGGGTGGTGCTGGTTGACCAGCAGGAGTAGTTATATTGAGAAAAAAATAAAATAAAAAAGAAACATTGTAAACAATGCTCTGTGCATACACTTCTTCAAAAGCAGGTAGTGGATAGCACAGTCCAACTACATTGCGAGTTCCCTAGGGACACTGGGATTTGATGTGATTATGATTAGGAGAGTCACAAGGCCAATTGTATTTGTTTACCCACACATGCCTTACATACAAAGCACTGACTGGTAGAAAAGAATTAAGGGATGATAATAACACTAGATTAAAAAACTGTGATTTCATATTTTTTCTTTGAAAGGCTTCCCTAGTAACTAAACATACACTTTTATTGGAACAATAAAAATGAATTATCTCTCCTTTATGAGTAAGGCATTATGCACTATGGAGTTCAAGTTGTTGTGCCAAATTAATGAGGCACGCTGGTCAGCGCTTCAAGTGCTTTACTACTATCAGCAGCTGGGGCAGTTGGCAATTATCTATCTTTAATTCCAGTGGCCCTGCTCTTCTCCAAATGCCTTTCACTGAGTTTCTACCCTGACTCCAAAAAGGGAGACGTATAATAAATAAGATTTGTCACACATGTAATGCATGCTATACTGACATATTATTCTGTTTGCTGTAAGTAGATGGTAGGAAAAATTATGCAATGCACTACAAGTAAAGAAATATGCAATATAGATTATATTCAGCATGTTTGTCACAGAGTATCCTTTATGTCAAATTTGAAACCAAATTCAGCACTTACTAGTCCCACTTTACTCACTTGCCTTACCCACAACCAAACATAAGTTCCAAGAAATGATTTCACTGGCCAGTAAAAGAAGGGAACTTGACTCACTCTACTGCAGGGTAAGGCAGAGGGATTAGGTGGGTAGGTAGAGCTTTTGTTATAGAACAGAAGTGTTTCACTGATCATCAATTTATCATGCCCTAAACTGTGGCTTATTCAGTCACTGTATATATGAAAGTCTAAAGGGAAAAATCAGAACAGGCTTAAAATAAATCTGTTATGGGAAACCATGAAATATATTTTGGAAACACTCCACATGGCCTTAAAAATGTTGCACATGCCAAGAATGGATTTTTCAATTTGTTTGGTAGGCTGGGATGGAAGAATAAAGGAGTGAAGTATTAAGAGGTGACTGAGTAGGCGAAGGGAAACACATCTTGTATATTCATTTTGCAATGCATTGAAAGCCCACATTAACTGAAGCAGACACACATTGCACAGCCAACACTGCAGTCACAAATTGAACCATATTGCACTTCTTCGATCATGGGTGGCAAAATGCCATCAGCAGGGAGGGGGTTGATGAATGATGATGGGTGGGATCTGCCCCCAGATGCTTCCTTTGTGCCATCCCAGGCCACTCCACACTTCATTAAGGCAGCCTGACTCAGGCTGCCAGAGACTGAAAAGTCAGGAAAGGGCACTATTGGGCTGAATTTGGTAACTTTCAGTCGCTTCTAAAACTCTTTCCCTGAGCTAGCTAGAATACATTTAGCATTTGCAAGTTGTTGGACATTATAACATTTAAATTGGTACCAAACATGCTATATTTAGCTCATATATATTAAAAATAAGACTTTATTATTTTAAAATAAAGGTTCCAATGTTAGCCTATGGGGCCCATTGACTACAATGGAGAAAAACATGTCTGGCAGTTTTTCCCTCACCAGGGCTTATAAAACATATTTTCTAAAGTCTCTGCTTATATTTGTATTGCACCCAATCCTGTGTTCACTTAAGGCAGACCTTAAGGGTGACTTACATGTAAAAATGAGGTAGTTTAAGACTTTGTAAGTAAGTTTAATTATTAAGTCCAATTTAGGGTTAACTTTAACTTAAAAGCCACAAGCAATGCAGGCCTGCCTTTAAAAGGACACTGGACACCACTGCAGTGCACCTATGGGTGCACTATCTATACTGGGGTCCCTAAACCTACATGCACAACCATATACCCGGGACTTACAGGTAGGTTGTCAGTCCAAAGGTTTGGGGAGTGATCAGGGCAAAAAGAATGACTCCCACAGTGATCAAGACTTTTTTTCAGTTGAAACATATTAGTGTGGAATGATATCAATTGATCAAAATGGACTATGGCACATTTCAAAATTCACTCTGGAGTGCAGCATTTTTTTGGGGACATTCATACATGCAAAGCAAGGTGGGGCCTCAAAGTCAAGCAGGGACCCTCACTCCAGTCATGGTAAGGGAGGAACACAACTCAGATAACCCCTGCTTACACCCATTTTAGCAGTCAGGCTTACCTTAAAGGCAATGTGTCAAGTATGTATACTAACACCCACAGTAGTACAGTGAAAACACTACAAAAATAGACACTATTTATCTAAATCAAGCAAGACTAAAACAGCAAAACTCCAACATACACAAGCAAAGATATGAATTTGTAAAGTAAAAAGAGTCTTAATCCATAGAAATCAATGGATGCGTTGTTTTTACACAAATTACCTGATACGCATCAAACCTAAAGCCACACAGGTGAGCATGCATTGGAAAAGTAAGTGATGTGTTGATTCCTGACTCGCAAGTGAGGCATATCGTCGATTCTCCTCCGGTCTCTCCCCGCAGAAGAGCGATGCATCGATTTCTGGACAAGCAGCCTCGGGTCCATGTAGATTCACTGTGGTTTTGATGCCCAGCGATGATGAGTGTGAAATCCTGGTGCACTGTAGTGCCACGATGTGTCAATTTGGGCAGCTGCAAGCGGGTGTTGCATCAGTTTGTCAGCACCAATGCAGGTTCTGCGTCGTGCTTTCTCCGGCTCGGCTCCAGTGCGTGGATTTCTTCCTTGGTTCCACCAGTTTCTCCTCTCAAAGGTCCAGGGACTGGATATGGCACCACTTGGCAGGGTAAGAGTCTCAGCAAGAAAGTCTAGGTTCTGGCAGAGGAAGTTGTTGATGGCCCTGGGACTTCAGAACAGGAGGCAAGCTCAGTTCAATCCCCTGGAGCCACTTCACAAGCAGGAAAACACAGCTAATTCCAGTCTTTTTCCTCTCTAAGACAGAAGCAGCAGCTACAGGCCAGCCCAACAAAGCACACTCACAGGCAAAGGGGCAGTGCTCCTCCTCCAGCTCTTCAGCTCTTCCTCTTGATAGTCTGGGGTTTTGGGTCCAATATGTATACCCATTTCTGGCTTTGAAGAAGGCAGCCTTGCTGCCCAAAATAAATGAAAAATATGCCCGGGGAAGTGGCAGTCTCAGGCCACTGAAAAGCCCAGGCGGGACTGTGCACCTCCCTCCTTATTTTTTACTTTGCTCCAGAGACCTGGCCCATTCAGGGGCTATAAAAAATACAAGTGCAGGAGTCCCAGCTTGTTTTTTTAAAAATGTATTGCTACAAAATAATTAATTTAAATGTTTTTAAAAAAATTATTTTTTTGCCCTGGAGGAGTACCTCTGGAACCCTGGCAACTGAGGTAAGGGATCAGGGTGTCTCTACCCTGGCCCCTTTTCTTTTTTTTCACATTTTGTTTTTAGGGACTGGCTGAAGCTATGTCCCAAGATGCTGCTAACACTTTCCCTTCACAACAAAAATCACTGGTACATTTTCAAGTGATGCCGAACGTATAGGCAAGTCAAATAATGTTTTTTCTATGAAAACATGGTCCTAACTATAACTCGCTATTGGCAACCACCACTACATACATATATATGGCATCCTTGGCATGGTTTCCCATGGTTGCCTCTGCCTCCTGTATTTTTTTGAGTGTATGCTGGACTTCACTTTTTTTTTTTTTGCACTCTGGGCACTGCTAACCAGTGTTAAAGTGCAAGTGCTCTTTGTGTAAACTGTATGTGTGTTTGGGCTTTTCATGATTGGCAGATTTGATTTACTAGTAAGTCCCTAGTAAAGTGCCCAGGGCCTGTACTAGTAAGTCCCTAGTAAAGTGCCCAGGGCCTGTAAATTAAATGCTACTATTGGGCCTACAGTTCTGATTGTGCCACCCACATGAGTAGCTTTGAAAACATGGCTCAGACCTGCCACTACAGTGTCAGTGTGTGCGGTTTCAAAATGTCAATTCGACCTGGCAAGTATACCCACTTGCCAGGCCCAAACCTTCCCTTTTTGTATATGTAAGGCACCCTAAGGTAGGACCTGGGTAGCACCAGGGGCAGGGTGAAGTGTATGTTAAAGGTAAGATATGTACTGTTGTTTTTTACATATCCTGAGAGTAAAATACTGCCAAATTCAGTTTTCCCTGTTGCAAGGCATATCTCTCTCATAGGTTAACATGGGAACTGTCTTTAAATATATTTTAAGAGTAGTTTCCCATTGGGAGCAGATAGAGATATACCTTTTGGGTCTCGGAACTCACAGTTTAAAAATACATCTTTTGGTAAGGTTGATTTTTAGATTGTCTGTTTGAAAATGCCACTTTTAGAAATAAATTTTCTTGCTTAACCATTCAGTGCTTCTGCCTGCCTGTGGAATTCGCGTCTAGGTTAGACTGATAGTTGGGCTGTGTTAGACCAGACAGCCTTAGGGTGGTCACCCCTAACTTTTTGCCTGCCTCCCTCCACTTTTTGGACACTGTTTCTGCTGGCTTTACCACTGCTAACCAGCGCTAAAGTGCATATGCTCTCTCCCTTAAAACATGGTAACCTTGAATCATACCTGATTGGACTATTTAATTTACTTATAAGCCCCTAGTAATGTGCACTCTATGTGCCTAGGGCCTGTAGATTAAATGCTACTAGTGGGCCTGCAGCACTGGTTGTGACAACCACTTATGTAGCCCCTTTCCCTTGTCTCAGGCCTGCCATTGCAAGGCCTGTGTGTGTAGTTTACATGTCCTGGTAGTGTAAAACCCCTAAACTTGTTTTTGCACTACTGTGAGGCCTGCTCCCTTCATAGGCTAACATTGGGGCTGCCCTCATACAGTATTGAAGTGGTAGCTGCTGATCTGAAAGGAGTAGGAAGGTCATATTTAGTATGGCCAGAATGGTAATATAAAATCCTGCTGACTGGTGAAATTGGATTTAATATTACTATTCTAGAAATGCCACTGTTAGAAAGTGAGCATTTCTTTGCACTTAAATCTTTCTGTGCCTTACACTCCACGTCTGGCTGGGCTTAGTTGACAGCTCCTTGTGCATTCCCTCAGACACACCCCAAACACAGGGTACTCTGCCTCACTTGCATACATCTGCATTTTGAATGGGTCTTCCTGGGCTGGGAGGGTGGAGGGCCTGCTCTCACACAAAGGACTGCCACACCCCCTACTGGGACCCTGGCAGACAGGATTGAACTGAAAGGGGACCTGGTGCACTTCTTAGCCACTCTTTGAAGTCTCCCCCACTTCAAAGGCACATTTGGGTATAAAACAGGGCCTCTGCCCTACCTCATCAGACACTTACTGGAGAAGAAACCTGAACCAGAAACTACATCCTGCCAAGAAGAACTGCCTGGCTGCTCAAAGGACTCACCTGTCTGCTTTCTACTAAGGACTGCTGCCTTGCTGTTGGCCTGCTGCCTTGCTGAACTCTTGTCTGGCTGTGAAAGTGCTCTCAAAGGGCTTGGATAGAGCTTGCCTCCTGTTCCCTGAAGTCTCAGGACCAAAAAGACTTCTCTTTTTCACTTGGACGCTTCGTGCGCCGAAATTTTCGACGCACAGCTTGTTCCGCAGCGAGAAAACTATGCACACCGACGCTGATCGACACAACGCCTTCGGGTCGACCGGAACTTCGACGCACGGCCTCGCAAGGACAACGCCGCCCGACCTCCAGAGGAGAAATCAACGCAACGCCTGCTGTGAGAGCGAAACTTTGACGCGCAGCCCCGCAGAATGACGTGCAGTCGGAAAACAAGCAGGAGAATCAACGCACAGACCCCGGACATCTGGTAATCCCCACGATCCACAGAAAGAGACTGTCCACGCGCCGGAAAACGACGCACGACTTCCCCGCGTGGAAAATAACGGCACAAGTCCGTGTGTGCTGGGGAGGAATCGACGCACACACCTTTTTTCCACGTATCTCTTCTTCTGTGGCCCTTTGAGGAGATTTTCCACTCCAAACCAGGTACTTTGTGCTTGAAAGAGACTTTGTTTGCTTTTTAAAGACTTAAGACACTTTATATCACTTTTCAGTGATATCTCTAAAAATTCACATTGCAACTTTATTTGTTTTGACCTACAATTATCCTGATAAATATTATATATTTTTCTAAACACTGTATGGTGTATTTTTGTGGTGCTATATGGTAGTATTGTATGATTTATTTACCAAATACTTTACACATTGCCTTCTAAGTTAAGCCTGACTGCTCGTGCCAGGCTACCAGAGGGTGGGCACAGGATAATCTTGGATTGTGTGTGACTTACCCTGACTAGAGTGAGGGTTTTTGCTTGGACAGGGGGTAACCTGACTGCCAACCAAAAACCCCATTTCTAACAGGCTGTCTGTGAATTCCCTCTAGACAGTGACACAAAGCAAGCTGAGGAGTATCCTGCATATCCTGATGAGTCTCCTGGGCTAGAGTGGGGAGTGAGGAGCAGCTGACACTTACATAAGAGAGGGCTGTGCATGTCCTCACACAATGCAGTCTCCAACCCCCTGGAGTGTGTCTGTGGTCAGGCCTGGACAAGGCACGATCTTGTCAACAACAGAAGCTTTTTTTTAAAGTTTGCCTTCTTTAAAAAGCCCCGTACATCCAGGGACTGCCACTTGCCCCAGACTTCACTCTATTTCAATTCAGGGTGGCTGTGTGAAACCCGCATCTGCAGAGACCACCACCTCCCCATGGCAAACATGAAAAAAAAGAAAGGGGTTCTGTTTCCGATCCCTGCAACCCTGTGGACCTCCCCCTAAATCCACAGTTGGATGGGGGCTATGTGGCCCCCCTTGAGGAGCCAATGATTACCCTAAGGATCACAAACCCCCAGGGCCGGCTCCTGCTACATCCCAGGGTGTCCACCCCCAGGTCGTAGCTGTTTGCTTTTGCTTGCTGGGAGCTGACAGCTCCCACCAAGGAAAAGCAAATAAAGTCTGCCAACTACAAGTGAGAGCGTTCTAACAGTTCTCACTTGCAGAAAGCAGAGTGTTCATCTGTTTTCCCTGCACTCAAATATGCATGCTGGGAAGACAGATTGAAACATTGCTTCTGCTAATAAAAGCAGGGAGCCAGCTAGGACCACTGGCCTTGAGGCTCCTACCATGGTCCTGTCACTCTTTCTCTCCCTCTCTTCCATCCCATAGTGGGATGGAAGAGAGAGAGACTGCCACTGCAATGGTCTCCCCATGCAATGGCTTAAAAATGTCAAACTGGCAAGGTGTTTGTTACAAATTTTAGAGTGACGTTTGCGTGCAGAGCGGAACAGAGTCACTTATGGCTTAATGGTCAAGGTCCTGTGCTGTCATTCAGTAGGCTGAAGGTACAAATCCAAGTATCGCTTGGCAGTGTTTTTGTTTATTCACTAGTGTTTTGACTGTTAAATCATCCTAGTGATGG
Source organism: Pleurodeles waltl (assembly GCF_031143425.1). NCBI lineage: Eukaryota > Metazoa > Chordata > Amphibia > Caudata > Salamandridae > Pleurodeles > Pleurodeles waltl. The sequence continues at coordinate 431,055,362 of NC_090437.1, read as the reverse complement.
AACATTCATGTTTCTTTCCTATCATATGTGTGGGTTGAATGTCATAGGTATGTAAGGATAGAGCAGGCTAATGAGTCACCTGTGATGTAATGGTTAAGGTCACGATGCCTCTCACTGGAGGTTAAGGGTTTTACTCCAGGTGTGTCTGTGGTATTTTCCCTTCTTTAATTTGTCGTAAACTTCAGAAGTTAAAGGTTAATTGTTAGAAAGTGGGTCTCTAGTTGGCAGAGGTATGCACCCTTTCAAAGTAGAGACCACAATCCTAGTCAGGGTAAGACATAACACAAACCAAATTGTCCTGTGCTCACCTTCTGGAAGCTTGGCACAGAGCAAGCAGGCTTAACTTAGAAGGCAATGTGTAAAGTATTTGTGCATTAACTCATACAGTAACATAATGAAAACATCACATAAATACACTACACAGGTTCCGAAAAATAGATGATATTTATCTGAATAAAATAAGATCAAAACAACATAAATCCAATATGTACCAGTCGAAATATCACTTTTAAAATGTTCAAATGAGTCTCAATCCTTAACAATCAGGGCTTATATCCTTGTAACATACAGTACCTAGGATGCATCAAAAATAATGCCGCACGGGAGCTGCAGAGGAAGTTATGCATTGAAATATGTGGTGCTGCATCAGATTTTCCGGCACAGCATAAGCAATGCATTGTTTCTTTCCACACTGCAAGGTGATGCGTCAATTTCCAAGGGTGCAGCCTTGGTTCCTACTAAAATGCAGGAATATTTTGATGCCCAGAGATGATCCATTTGAAATTCTTTATGGGTTGGTAGAAGGAGCAGATGCTGCGTCGGTTTCTGCAGGTGTTGCATCAATTTTCCGACACACAGGGATTTTCTTCTTTTTGGTGAAGTCTTTCTGGTTCTGAGACTTCAGACCAGGAGGCAAGCTCAATCCAAACCCTTGGAGGTCAGAATCAGAGGTCAGCAGGCAGCATGTCAACAAACAAGGCAACAGTCCTTCTCAGCAAAGCAGTCCAGATGAGTCATTTGGGCAGCCAGGCAGCCCCTCTGACAGAGTACAGGTGTAACTCCAGAATTGTCAGATTTGGTGGGGTCAGAGACCCAGTATATAGATACAAAAATGCCTTTGAGGTGGGGAAATTTCAAAGAGTGGTTTTGAAGTGCACATGTTCCCCTTTCAGCCCAGTCCTGTCTGCCAGGATCCCTGTCTGGGGTTATCAGTCCAATGTCCATTGTGTGAGAGCAGGCCACTGACCTTTGAAGTGTAAGAGAGAGCCCTTCCACCCTTCCTGCCCAAGGAGACCCATCCAGTATGTAGATGAATGCAGATGTGACTGAGTGTCCTGTGTTTATGACTGTCTGGGTAGAATGCACAAGGGGAGCTGTAAACCAGCGCAGACCAGACATGGATTGGAGGCAGGTTGTAACACACAGATGGCAGTAAGTGCAGAGAAATGCCTACTTTCTAAAAGAGATATTCCTAAAATAGTAATTTTAAATTCATCTTCACCAGTAAGCAGGATATTCTATTACTGTTCTGCACATACTAAACATGACAGGGTTACTAATTTCAGATCATAATCTACCACTTAAAAGTATATGAGGGCAGTTCTTATGCTAGTCTATGAGAGGAGCAGACCTCACAGTAGTGGAAAATGCATTTGAGAGTTTTTGGCCATCAGGACATATAAAGCACATAAGTACATGTTATGCCTTTTACTCACATAGCGCCAAGTCTATGGGTTACCTAGGGCCTACCTTATGGGTGACTTATAGGAAGAAAAAGGGACGTTGAAGGCTTGACAAGTAGTTTTAAATGCCAAGTCGAAGTGGCAGTGAAACTGCACACACAAACCTTGCAATGACAGGCCTGAGGCATGGTTGAGGGCTACTTATGTGGGTGGCACAATCAGTGCTGCAGGACCCCTAGTAGCATTTAGGGCCATATTTATACTTTTTGACGCCAAACTGCGCTAACGCAGTTTAGCGTCAAAAAATTTAGCGCCGTCTAACGCCATTCTGAAGCGCCATGCGGGCGCCGTATTTATTGAATGGCGTTAGCCGGCGCTACCAGACCGGCGCTGCCTGGTGTGCGTGGAAAAAAACCACGTACAACAGACAGCGCCGGCGTAGGGGGAAAATGGCGTATGGGCGTCTTAAAATGGGGCAAGTCAGGTAGCGTCGAAAAAATCGTCTTAACCCGACTTGCGCCATTTTTTAACGACGCCCATCCCCCATCAACATGACTCCTATCATTGTAAAGATAGGAGTCATGCCCCCTTGCCCAATGGCCATGCCCAGGGGACTTCTGTCCCCTGGGCATGGTCATTGGGCATAGTGGCATGTAGGGGGGCACAAATCAGGCCCCCCTATGCCAAAAAAAATTATAAAAAAAAAAAAAAAAAAACTTACCTGAACTTACCTGAATGTCCCTGGGGTGGGTCCCTCCAGCCTTGGGTGTCCTCCTGGGGTGGGCAAGGGTGGCAGGGGGGGTCCCTGGGGGCAGGGGAGGGCACTCTGGGCTCATTTTGAGCCCACTTGTCCCTTAACGCCATGCCTGACCCAGGCGTTAAAAAGCGGCGCAAATGCGCCGTTTTTGGCCACGCCCACTCCCGGGCGTCTCTTTTGCCCGGGAGTATAAATACCACGTAAAGGCCTGGGAGTCATTTTTTAAGACGGGAACGCCTCCCTTGCATATCATTAACGCAAGGAAGGGGTTCACGCTAAAAAATGACGCACACTCCGGGCACTTTGGCGCCCGAAGCGTCTAACGCCATAGTATAAATATGGCGTTAGTTGGCGTTAGTTTAGCGTCGAATTTGCGTCGCAAAAAACGACGCAAATTCGGCGCAACCAGAGTATAAATACGGCCCTTAATTTACAAGCCCTGAGCACATGTAGTGCATTTTACTAGGGATATTCAAGTAAATTATTTATGCCAATTGGGTATGAGCCAAAGTTACCATGTTTTGGAGAGAGAGCACTTGCACTTTAGCACTGGTTAGCAGTATTAAAGTGTTGAGCGTCCTAAAGCCAACAGAAAAGAGGTCAGAAAAAGAGGAAGGCAAAACGTTTGGGGTAACCATTCAGAGAGGGCAATTTTTCAACATTCATACTGAAAGGTGATCTCACTCTTTTTAAATGACAATTACACTTTTCTCTTTAATTTGTTTTACAATATCTCATTCTACCTATCTCTTTCATCAAAACCGAAATTGCTCTCTCTCTCTCTCTCTCTCTCTAAGGGTTGGGTGGTTAGGGGCTTGGTCACAGGGCCTGGCTGCATGCCAGCACTGTAATCAACTCCACCGTGCATGACCGAAGGGCGTGTGTGGCGCAAGGTTACGTGGTTGTAGCGGGTTGGCCAAAGGCCATGCACGGCAGGGGTTGGATTAACATTTAGTAATGAAAATTACTTTATGTTAAAAAAACTGAAAACAACTAAGTTTACAAGGAAATTATAGTTAGGAAATAGAATTTAATAAACACAGAAATGTACTTTAAAAACTAAAGGTTACAAGGACGTTTTAGTTAGGTTCTGAATTTTCTCAGACAAAACCATAGAAATTCACCAGTTTTGTTAGTTATCTCAAGCAACTCTAACTTGAGTCGTAAGTTAACAGCCAGTCAGATCTCAGCACTCGATCGGGAGGAGTCGCAAATCCTTTGCATCACTCTATATACAAATTTGGATTTTATTTAACTTCTCTGAAACTACGGAATGGATTTACATCAAATAACAGAAAGGGCTCTTTCTGGACCAAGAGCTACCTTTCTGCGAAATTTGGTGTAGTTCCGTCCAGTGGTTTGGGTGCTATCGCTGTTCAAAATCCCTATGGAAAAATGAATTGGAAAAAGCGCTTTGGGATCCCGCTTTTTCTTGGCCCCTGCTCGAGGAATCACCCCAGAACTTTCCAGGCAGATGCTGAAGTGAGCATTGCATTTTCTTGGAAAAGTTTGTGAAGATTCATCAAATAGCACCAAAGTTATTAGCAAAACAAAAAAAGCTTTTTTCCTTAGAAACGTGGTCCTAACTATAGGTACCTAGTGGCGAGCACGACTAAACTAAATATATATTGCTGAGCTTGTGACAAATGTGTAGTCCATGATAGTATGACAGTTTTTACTGCATTTTAAAATACTTTCCTCATTGTTCTGTCTTCTCAATAGTATTCTTAAATATGTTTTAATTAATCTCATTTGGATGTAGTCATGTATAAGGTGTGCAGAACAGAAAGACATTTTCATAAACTGTAAATGTACATTGATAAACGTTTCATCATTTCCTCATAATCATCTCACAAGAAAAATGCTTTTGAAACCAGAATATGTTTGTGCAGGCAGATGCGATCTCTGAGTAAAAGAAGTGGGAGAAGTAAAAGTAAGAATGAAACGTCCAAATAGCAATTCATTCAGAGGATTTCCGGATCAATCTATTCATTCTAAATATGAGACCTGTCTGCAAATAGGTTTTCACTCTAAACAAAATCCCTTGCTTTTAAATAGAACACGACATAAAACCCTTTATTTCTACCAAAATGGTACTGATTCAGCAGTAAGGAAATTGTATTGTTTCAGCTTATAAATTAAGCCACACAATATAAAAAGACAGTAAACATCTATGAAATTAATACATTTAAAATCCACAAAGTAACTACAATGAAGTTTCGTTACTCAATGTCAATACTAAAGTGCCAAGTGTATGAATCCGGAACTTTGAACAGTCTTCATCACATCAAATTAAAACAAGTAATAGCTGAAAGCTTCGAAATACGAGCATACTTACACAAATACATTTGAAATCCACACAAGTAATATGCTTAGAATCAGCAAAATTGGTGCATTATGGCTTCATTATAGAATATGCTCAGGCAAATATTCAGTGTAACCAACTATAAAAGTTCTTAACTGCCAAATAGCTTGTTAACATAGTACAATCTCGTCCAGATGGTGCAAGAGCTACTCTGAGTTTCTGAGAAAGAGTTAAGTGTGTATTGGTCGAGTAGTTTATTCATCAATTTTTCACATTTAAAAACATAATTGATGGCAGAGTGCTAAAATAATGGTATGCCTACGGCAAACTTGTCTGAATCAGCCTAAAATGTGCCATGTATACAATCTTGAAAACTCGATACCAATGGAGAACAATTCCAAAAACAGTTTTATATCACCGAACCTTATCTATTAAAACATTATCCATAATATTTTCACGGGAAGCACATGGATGTCATTTAAGGGGCGCCAGGGGCGCAGATGCGACACCTAGCTTGCCCTTTGCAACCCTTGGCCTCAGAGGTGGCAAAACCAGCTCCAGGAACACAGTGGCAGCTCATCCTTATGGATGTAGTTTGGGGCTCCACTCAGTTTTCTCACACATCTTTTTTATTTCACTAACAGTGAGAAATGTTTCATTATTCACTGTTAGTGTAATAAAAAATGGCGTACAATTAGTTGAAATACAGCCTTCATTGGCAGCTGAGGTAAGTAAAAAAATGTGTTTTTAAATGTAAGTTGTGTGCCTGCTTGCAGGTGTGTGTTTATGTGAGAGAATGTGTGTAAGTGCAAGAATGGTGTTTGTGTGGAATTGAGGATCAAAGGGCATGTGATCTCACTTTTGCCAACCCTAGCATTTTGGTGAATTGATGTTCATGGAAGCACCTTCAGCATGGGGCTTGTTCTTAACCCTCTCTGTTTTTCCCCGATGTGCGTGGTTTATAGGACTTAGGGGCTGATTTAAGAAAAGTGCCGCTGCATCCAGTGCAGAGCCACTTTTCTTGTGCCCCTCAGCGCCCCTCTACCACCACCATGTGTGTGCCATATTTAAAATATGGTGCACCATGGCGCAGCGTAGGAGGCAAAAGTGACAGAATTCCTGACGCTATTGATGTACTCTGGAGGAATAGCGTCAACATTTCGGAGCTACTCCTGCAGAGTACATAGGGGCTCATCATATTCAATAGCATGCCTCCTTTTAACGCCTGCTCTTAGCAGGCATTAAAAGTGCCAAGAAAATGGTGCAAGGAAATCTCTGAGATTTTTTTTTGCCCCACCTAACGGGGAGACGCCCCCCTTGCATACATTATGCTTGGTGCAGGTTAAATGTGGTGGAAGGGTTTACAAAGTGGGGAAATGCATGCATTTCCATACTTTGTAAATATGATGCGTGTAAAAAGCCACTTTATCACCGCCTTAGTGTAAAAAAATGATGCTATGGGGGCACTAAGGTGGCGGTGTGCCTCTTAAATCAGGCCTTTAGTTGATAAGCTTAGCCGCCTTAAATGGTGCCCTTCGTTACCCTTCAGGCCACATAAATACATTCGGCCACCGGCCTATTCACAGACTTCTGTCGACCTGCAGAACAAATGTCACGGCTGTTTTGCAGTGCCTTATGTTATGTTTAATAAATAGTGGCCTAAGGTTTATTTTTTCCTTGGTGATAAAGATTTGCCACAAACCAGCATAACGTGAAGCAGGGTTTCTTCTTCTCCTAGTTTGCAATCCCATTTGGTAGAGGCTGACGTGACTTCAACATTTGTTGGTAATACATTTGTCCGGTAAAATGATGAAGCAAAATGTAATATAGAGTGATTGATTCATAATTGGAAACAAATTGTCCATATAAAATTTTAGTAATGCCGGTCCGTTAATTGTTCGAAATTGAGTAAGCAAATGGCCTTCTATTGCTGAACGGAATTGAACCAAATACTTATCATTAATGAGATTCTTACAAATATGTTTGTACCATGGTGAACAATTAGCTTTATCACGTCTTCATAATTCACAGACACTGATTTCCTACATTTTCGAGTTGGGCTTTGTTCAGATTCATATCCAACATAAAACAGGCTTTTAAACTAAGAGGGTTTTAATTTACTTCATGCCTAGTTCGAGCCTTCTGGCATCCATTGGGGTTCCAGGACCCAGACTGAGAAAATGGCGTAAGAGTCTATTTTCCACCTCACCAAGTTCCTTTGGGTTTTTGTACCCCCAAACTTCTGCGACAAATGTGCTAGATACCACAGCCTTTACTTAATATGCGTTGATTGCTGCACTTCTACACTTGAGTAAAAATTGATGTAATGTGTTACTTTAGTAGAGTATGGTACCTTTACTTTTGGATACTTGCTCAGACCCGGATAACCTATCATCCTATCATTGAATCTGATTCCCATGCAGTGAAAGAAATGGACTCTAATCAGACAGGTGTCATATATTTTAATGGGGTTCCTGCAATTTACAGTCCTGAATTTTGTTTTCATGGTATTTATCACAAGGTTTTTCTGAGTGAAGTAGATCTCGAAGCAGCCCTGTAATAAATGCATTGCCAATTCAATATAGGAGAGGAGGACTGCCTCTGCGTAGAATTTTATCATCCCTGATTTGGGGGTCATCTAAATTGAATCTTTGAAGCACTCTACCCACTTAGTGTATGAAAACATTAAATAGTACAAGTGCGAAGACACAGCCTTGTCTTACTCTGCTTTCAATTACAAAATTGGGCGTCAGTTCTCTTTTTATGCTGTACTTCAGTGGGGCTGTGTTGTTTTCATGCAGCTTCACTACAGCTTTCACAAGGTCACACGGGGATTTATATCATGGAGAGACTGTCATGTGATATCTCTATCAATCAAGTCAAATGCTGTCTTAAGGTCTACGAATGTCATATACAGTGTTGGTTTTTTTGGACAATTTGTTCAAGTTCAAGGCAGATGTATAATTTCAATGCTTGGTTGGTTGTACTATGGGCTTTCCGGAAGCAGGCCTGGAGCGGTGACAGTTGATTATTATCCTCAATCCAGATTTCCATACTGGAGAAGTGTCAACATCAGGACAGTGCGCACTCTACGAGCGACAAAAATGCAAAAACCCAACCTTTATGCAAAAGCATAATTCATGCATTATGTTTATACGCAGTTTGTTAACCTTTTGCATTGCAGACTTTAACCTTGAAAAAACACTATTAATGATGTTTGCAAAAACTGTTCATTTGCAAGGTATTGCTGCAGACTTACTGAGTGTGTTAGGGTGTGGTCCCTTCTAGGACCTTCTAGAAGTTTTCTCTGCAGCATGACTGGGTGTGGTTTGTGGGCTGGGCCAGACTCTATATAAAGGAGCCAGCCCAGCTCCACATGCTCACTACTCAGAGGCCCCGGTGCAGAGCAGCAGCAATTTCCTGAGCTCCTGTTACGAAGGCCTACCTTTAAGTTCCAGGCCTGCCCCACATTGTCTTGGTGATCCTTGAGCAGGGTGATAAGGCGGAGGTCGGGCTGGGCCCCCGACCCCGTTCTAAAAAGACTCTTGAGTTTTTGGGCCTACTCGTGAAACTTTCAGAGTATGCAAATCATTGCTCTGATGTAAACCTTGGTGTTCAGATCGGCAAAGGCTTGTGTGATCATTTCATGGCATTTGCATATTCTTGTTAGAATCAGAAGTGTGTGCGATTCATTTACTGCGTGTAAATCTTGGTGTTCAGATCGGCAAAGGATTGCGTGATCATTTCATGGCATTTGCATATACTTGTCCGAATCGGCCGAGTGCGCGATTCATTTCGCGCATGTAAAACTTGATGTTCAGATCAGCAAAGGCTTGCCTGATCATTTCATGGCATTTGAATATTCTTGTTAGAATCGGCAGTGTGCGCAATTCATTTACTGCATGTAAATCTTGGTGTTCAGATAGGCAAAGGCTTGCACGATCATTTCATGGCATTTGCATATACTTGTCCGTATCGGCCGAGTGCGCGATTCATTTCCCGCATGTAAAACTTGATGTTCAGATCGGCAAAAGCTTGCGCGATAATTTCATTGCATTTGCATATTCTTGTTAGAATCAGCAGAGAGCGCAATTCATTTCCCGCATGTAAATCTTGGTGTTTGGATAGGGAAAGGCTTGAGCGATCATTTAATAGCATTTACATATTCTTGGTAGAATCTGCATAGTGTGTGATTCATTTCCCGCATGTAAAACTTGATGTTCAGATTGGCAAAGGCTTGCGCAATCATTTCATGGCATTTACATATTCTTGTTAGAATCGGCTGTGTGCGCAATTCATTTCCCGCATGTTAAACTTGGTGTTCAAATTGGCAAAGGTGTGCACGAACATTTCATGGCAACTAAAACTTTGATATGTAATGTTTGTTGAAGTGCACACTTTTATTCTGAGTCTATGGTTTTCCTGTGAAGACGCTAAATTCAAAATGTGATGTTCTCTGTGCATATTTAGTCCGCAGTACAATTCAAATTGTTTTTTCAGGAACCTTTTTCAGATTGACTTCTGTTCTCATGTTACAAAAGCAGTGTTTATTCTGAAAACTGTATTCCAGAAGGTTCATGTATTTCTAAGCATTATGTGACATTTTATGAAAGCTCATATGAAACATTGTATTAATCATTCTTGATTTGTTCCAGGTATCCAGAGTTCTTGAGGCCTAGTTTAAGTCACTTCTTAGTTTTTCCATGGTTACAGTAAGACAATGCATAGAACCATATTCTAGTGAAAGTCAATGTGATTATAGTCTGAAATTGTGTTGTTTAACTTTTTGCTTCCTACAGGTCTCCTTCCCAGCTGTTCCCTACCTAATCCCCTTTTCCCCACTTGGACTCTCTTGGACTCTGTGATATTCTAATCAGAGTATTGGGGCTGTCTTGTGGTTGACATGTTGGGAACGCGTGCAGACCCTGAGGATCTGGTGACTCTGACAAGAAGACTCTTTCTGTGAATCTTCCCAGCACTGTCAGGCAGTGAGATTGGATGGTAATTAGCTGGATCATTCTGTGGCCCCTTTTTAAGGAGTGGCAATGTGACTGCTGTTTACCGGGAAGCAGGGACCTTCTCTGTTATCCAAACTGCATTAAAACTACCATTATTATAGGTTCCCATATAGCTACATTACTATGAAAAGATATCACTTGGTACACCATTGGGGCATGGGGCCTTATTTGGCTTTTCAGAAAAGATGGCCACCCAATTTTTCAATGCTTTTGATATGTCATGCAATCTTTTCCCAACAGATTTAACTATCAGATTTTCTACCCCTCTTTTGTGAGGAAAAGACCCAGAACTAGTGGAAGAGGGAGGATACATAAGAGTAACAATTATTGGATCATGCTTGCTGTCAATCATCCTGACTATTGTCATGTCAATAATTTGGCTCAATGACTCCTAGTTGGTTAGTACATGCTCTATTAGTGTTTCTTGATTACTAAACTTAAAAGTATATTTGGCGAGGTGATCTGAGAGGGTGTGGCTATTGAGTGTGACGAGATTGTTCTGGAGATAAAAAGTATTGAATTCCCTTCCCCTTCTAGAATATCCTTGGGGCAGAAAAAGGAGCCTCAAGCTTTGCTTGATCATGCATGAATATATCTGGTTTGTTATAATAAACCCTCATAATAGAATAGAATGAGAACGGTGCATCTTCTTGGTATTAAGGGCCAGATGTAGGTAGGTAAAAGTTTGCGACTTGCAATTTGCGAGTCATACCGACTCGCAAATTGCAACTTGCAAAAGTGCATGCAGAAAGGTGTCTCAGACACCTTCTGCGACTCGCTATGGGGTCGCAAAGACCCACCTCAAGAATATTAATGAGGTGGGTCGCATTTTGCGACCCCATAGCGAGTCCCTGCACTCACAGGGATGGTGGCCTGCTGGAGACAGCAGACCTCCATGTCTGTGACTGCTTTTTTAATAAAGCAGTTTTTTTTCTTTTAGCAGCCCGTTTTCCTTAAAGGAAAACGAGTTGCAAAAAGAAAAACTTCCGAAACCATTTGGTTTCGTTTTTTTTCAGAAAAACTTTTTTTTCATCATTCACAAAGGGGAAGGGGTCCCTTGGGGACCCCTTCCCTTTTGCGAATGAGTTACCACCCACTTCAAGTGGGTGGTAACTGTGAGTTGGTTTGCGACCGCATTTGCGGTCTAAAGCAACTCAGCATGGCGATGCGGTCGCAAATAGGAAGGGAACACCCCTTCCTATTTGCGAGTCGCAGCCTCAAATTGCGAGTCGGTACCGACTCACAATTTGAGATTGTGCATCGCGTTAGGCCTTTTGCACGTCGCAAACTGCGTTTTTCGCAGTTTGCGATGTCCAAAAGGCTTTCTACATCTGGGCCCTAAGTGACTAGAGATTGATCCTTTTGCTAGAGGTAATGAGATAGGAATTTAAGAGCTTTAATGTTGCAGGATAATCATTCATGTTCCCTGGAGGGATGTAAACATTTGAATGAGTCCAGAACCCAAGCATTGTGGCTGGTTTCCAGATGTTGCAGGTGTATTCCGTTGCTTGATATGCTTTCTATCAAGACTACTAAACCACCTTTTTAGGCTTACTATCTTTTCTTTTAATGTATATAGTAAGCAGAGAACCACTCAAGGATGATTTCATCAAGTGCCCAGGTCTCCTTGAAGCAGCAGATTATGGGGGTCATTCTGACCTCGGCAGTAAAAGGCCCTTACCGCCGGTCAGAAGACCGCCATAACACCGCCGCGGCCGCGGTCAACCGCCACGGTCATTCTGACCCACAACGGCCAAACCTCCAAAATTCCGTCCTCCACTGCAGGCCGCCACATCAGCGGGCAGCGATAAACTGGAGATGACCAAACCTCCACCGTCACGCCAACAGAAATACGCCCATGCCATTACGACCCACGAATCCACACGGCGGTCATTCAAACGCGGTATTCCATTGGCGGTACACACCGCCGCGGTCAGAATACACACACAGCACCAAAACACAGCCACATTGGACAATTTGAAATACACACACCTGATACACATACACACACCACTCCCACACAATCAACCAACTATAAAACACACACCCACATCACCCACAAACCCCTGCGACCATAATTACTGAGAGAAGGAGAGAGAGACACAGCAGACAATCCAAAGCAAGACACACTGAGGCACACTACACCATCACACACACCACATAGTAGCACAAAGCACCACTCACCAACATACTTATCATCACATACACCACCCCACACCACACCCACACCACCCCATGGCACCCCAAAGGCACCCACGCTTTTCGGACCAAGAACTCCGGGTCATGGTGGAGGAAATCCTAAGAGTGGAACCCCAGCTCTTCGGCTCGCAGGTGCAGCACACCAGTATAGCTAGGAAGGCGGAGCTATGGCAGCGGATCGTGGACAGGGTCAACGCGGTGGGACAGCATCCCAGGAATAGGGAGGACATACGCAAAAGATGGAACGACCTACGGGGGAAGGTCCGATCGATGGTCTCCAGGCACAACATCGCGGTCCAGAAGACTGGCGGCGGACCCCCACCCACCCCTCCCGAATTCACATCGTGGGAGCAAGACGTCTTGAACATCCTGCATCCTCAGGGCCTCGCAGGAGTAGCCGGAGGAATGGACTCTGGTAAGTCCAATCTCAACTACTATATCCCCCCACCCCACCAGCATGCCAACCCACACCCCCACCCTCAACCCCAACCCCCCAGCACACATCCTCCCTGACAATGTCTCACCAGCACAACCCACCCATCCCAACACCAACTCCTGCATGCCAACACAAATCATGGGCACCCATCACCTAAGCATGACCACTGCCCTAACCCCCCCCCCTAACTACCCTCACAACACCTCCCTCAAGGGAATGCCTGCACTGGGGGACAAGGGCACCCATAACACGCACGCTATTGCACACACAGAAACAATAACCAAACTCTCTTACCCCATGCAGGACCCGAACGACAACACACCAGCCAGGAGGGTCCAGAAGTGTCCATCCCACCACCGGAACAGGCCCACACTGAGGATAGCAGCTCTGTCGACAGTGAACCTGATGACCAGCCCGGACCATCGGGGACCTCTGGGCAGTCGGTTCCCCTCAGGCAGCCACAGGCCACACCAGACCCGACCCCCTCTGCCAACACCAGCACAGCTCCCACCCAGCGGGCCCATGCCTCTGTCTCTAGGACAGCTCAATCAGCGGTGTGTCCGCCACTACAGGGCACCCAGGCTAACCCAACACCCCAACAACAACAGGGACCTGGGGGCAGTGGTAGCGGGCACACCGTCCAGGGGACAGAGGCCGGGGGAAACCGGGCAGCTCGGAGGGCTGCTGTGTGACAGGGGGGGGAGGAGAGGCCCAGGGAACCCACTCTCCAAGAGGCCCTCACCACCATCATGGGGGCATACCACCACTCCCAAGAAACGATGGCGACGGTACTGGCCAGGTTCACTGAGATCCAGGCACAGCAGGAAGAACGCTACATGGGGTTCAGGGAGGAGCTGAGAATCATCGGGACCGCAATGGGGACCATCGTCCTGGCCCTCCACAGGATAGAGGACGCGTTGCGGGACCATGGTGCACCACACAGGGCCCCTGTCACTAGGCCGGACCATGAACAGCCTACCACCTCCGCCGGCGCTAGTGGACAGGAGGTCCCAACACCTCGACAGCCCCCCAGAACCCCACCTCCTGCTGAAGAACAACCACCCCGTAAGATGAGCCTGAGACCAAAAAAAAAGACAGAGTAGGATGTCAAGACCCCCGCCAGCAGGACATACCCCCTCAAGTCTTCCCACTGTCCCACATTGCCACCCTGTCCAACCATGAACTGCCTATGCTCCATCCTTCCACAGGCAAAAGAACAATGCACCTGTGAGACTGAGAACTGGACTCTGCCATGGATATTCCTCCACCCCCACCCATCACCCTTAGAATCACATGTACCGATATCTAGCACTGTAAATAAATCACATTTTGCACACAAATCTGTTTTGAGTCATGCTGTATTATTAACAAATGTATTACATATTACTGTTCAATTTCTGTTCTGTCAATTAGTCATGACAACATACCAATGTCAATACGCTGTATTTCATGGGCGAACCAAGCAGAAGTCAGGTACTGAGTCAGACAGCACTGAGAAGGGAAGGGAAAGGCAAAAATTAATGAAAAACATCTGTGGGGAACTACAGAAAGTACAGATGCAGGAGGCTATAAGCAATTGTGAAATGGCGTGGGTGATTCTTACCTGGGTGTTACTGGAAATACTGTTATATCACTCTGTCCCTATTGTCTGTGTCGTCCTCAGAGTCTTCCTCCTCTTCACTCTCCACAGGCTCCACGGCTTCTACAACACCACCATCTGGACCATCCTCCTGCAGGAAAGGCACCTGGCGTCGCAAAGCCAGGTTGTGGAGCATACAGCACGCCACGATGATATGGCACACCTTCTTTGGTGAGTACATTAGGGATCCACCTGTCATATGCAGGCACCTAAACCTGGCCTTCAGGAGCCCAAAGGTTCGCTCAATCACCCTCCTAGTACACCCATGGGCCTCATTGTACCGTTCCTCTGCCCTGGTCCTGGGATTCCTCACTGGGGTCAATAGCCACGGCAGGTTGGGGTAACCAGAGTCACCTATTAGCCACACACGCTGTCTCTGTAGCTGGTCCATCACATAGGGAATGCTGCTATTTCGCATAACATACGCGTCATGCACTGACCCTGGGAACTTGGCATTTACATGGGAGATGTACTGGTCAGCCAAACAGACCACCTGGATATTCATTGAATGGTAATTCTTCCTGTTCCTGTACACCTGTTCATCGTCATTTGGGGGGACTAAAGCCACATGGGTCCCATCAATTGCACCAATGATGTTGGGGATGTGCCCAAGGGCATAGAAATCAGCTTTCACTGTAGGCAAATCACCCTCCTCTGGGAAAATGATGTAGCTCTGCATGAGTTTCATCAGGGCAGACAACATTCTGGATAAGATCTTGGAAAACATAGGCTGAGACATCCCAGATGACATGGCCACTGTTGTCTGGAATGAGCCAGTTGCAAAGAAATGGAGGACTGACAGAACCTGCACCAGAGGGGGAATTCCTGTGGGTTGGCGGATGGGGGACATCAGGGCTGGCTCCAGCTGGGCACACAGTTCATGGATGGAGGCAAGGTGAAGTCGGTATCGTAGTATTATATGGCGTTCTTCCATTGTCGACAGGTCCACCAGCGGCCGGTACACGCGAGGATTCCTCCTTCTCATCGCTAGTCCCAGCAGACGGTGCCTAGGAAGGAGAATATGGAGTACAGAGTCAATCCACTCACAGGTACGTACAACACAGCTTGCACAGTACAGGTAAATTTATGGTTTGATATGTTTGTATGTGTGCCATTGCAAGGCCTAGGCCTGTGTGACGCATTAGAAATTAAGCCATGTGGGCCCTTGAAATGGCCGATGCCTGACCTGTGAAGTGGGACAATGGGATGTGAGGTCACTGCGCTGGCGGGGCACACCGTGGCGGTAGGCGGTCGAAGACCGCTGTGCGAAGACGCATTGGTTAACATTGAAGCCTATGGGTTTCAGGAGCCAATGACGATGTGCGCCGGCGGTCGCGGGACGCACCGCCGCGGTACGCACCGCCGCGGCCGTGACCGCCATTTTCTATCAGCTCAATCATTCGAGACCTGATCATCCACAGGAGAGGACCTATACTGCAAGTGCTGCTGTGAACTCGGTCTGGAAGTGACAATGGCTGCTGCTACTGGTGAAAGGGCCCCCGCCTTCAGTTCAGAAGAGTTGGAGAAGCTCGTGGACGGGGTCCTCCCCCAGTATGCGCAACTCTACGGTCCTCCAGACCAACAGGTGAGTACACTCAGTGCACATTGAATGGGTTATGCCTGTGTGGAGGGGGGGGGATGTAAGTTGGTGGGGTGTGGAGGGAATGGGGAGTGCAACGCACGACAGATGAGAGAATGGGAACCATGACAAGGTTGGGGAGGGGGGGGCATGTACTCCAAACATGCAGATATGTGACGGTTTCTCTTTCCCACCCTGTACATGTCAAACAGGTGAGCGCCCACCAGAAAATCGATATTTGGCGTGCCATCGCCGAGGAAGTCCGGAACTTGGGGGTCCACAACAGACGGGGCACCCACTGCCGCAAGAGGTGGGAGGACATCCGCCGCGGAACGAGGAAGACCGCAGAAACACTGCTGGGGATGGCCTCCCGACCTAGGAGGGGTGCCAGTCGCACCATGACCCCCCTGATGTCCCGGATCCTGGCGGTGGCCTACCCTAATTTGGATGGGCGCTTGAGGACAGCACAGCAGACACAAGGGGGTGAGTATCCGCACATTCTCCTATCTGTATGCGCATTGGAGGCGTCTGGGTGGGGGAGGAGGGCTGTGGGTGACATTAGGCCCGGGCGCTCTCTGTAGTGTAGTCCGCTCCCTTAGGCATGGCCCTGTGCCCCCGCCCCCCACTTCTGTAGGGTGCCAAGTGCAGCTACCCATGCTTCAGCATCACCCATGTGCGCGTGTGTTGTCCCTAGACCTGTTTGCCTAGTCAGAAGTACTGAGTAGTGTACCCCAAGTTCGCGACTTAGTGCACGAGGCACCTGTGTCTGTCCTCTCCGCAAAGGGTATTGCTAAGGCATGCACTCAACTTAGTTTAATTTCTCCCCCCACCCTAAATCTTTGTCTTCTTGTGTTTTAGCATCATCAGGCGGAAGAGATTTGGCGTCGGAGCAGGAGGG
Organism: Pleurodeles waltl; assembly: GCF_031143425.1. Lineage (NCBI taxonomy): Eukaryota > Metazoa > Chordata > Amphibia > Caudata > Salamandridae > Pleurodeles > Pleurodeles waltl. The sequence continues at coordinate 431,038,849 of NC_090437.1, read as the reverse complement.
AGCTGCAGGTCACCAGGCCCCGGTGGGCACTGACACAGACACCGAGGGCACCAGTGATCCGGAGGGCGAGGGGAGCACCACAACGGGGGCCGGTGGAGACACCAGCGACACGGACACGTCCTCGTTTGGGAGCTCCCTAGCGGGGGCGGCACCATCTGTGCCCCCCGCAACAACAGGTACAGCCGCCACCCAGCGCACCAGCACCGCCCTCCCAGCAGCCCCTCAGTCTTCGCTCCGTGGCCGCTCGGCCAGGAAGGCGCGTGTCTCCTTCGCCCCAGGCACCTCAGCCCCTGCCTCTGTTACCCCTGCTGCCCTCAGTGCGGAGCTCATTGACCTGGTGAGGATGCTCATTGTTGGGCAGACTACCCTTCTGAATGCCATCCAGGGGGTGGAAAGGGAGGTGCATCGGAGCAATGCCTACCTGGAGGGCATTCATTCGGGTCAGGCTGCCCATCAACGAGCGTTCACTGCTCTGGCCTCAGCACTGACGGCAGCCATTGTCCCTGTCTCCAGTCTCCCTCTTCTATCTGCCTCCACCCTTTCTCTGTCTCCTGTACCTCAACCTATCCCATCCACACCCGCCTGCACACACCTCAACACCCAAGGCCAGCTCATCCAAACATAAGCACCACAGAAAACACAAGCATTCACCCAAGCAACACACAGATGCAGACATATCAACAGTCACTACCACCTCTGTGTCCCCGTCCTCCTCGTCTCCCTCCTCCCTCCCTGTGACGTCTACACTCACACCTGCATGCACCCCAACATCAGCCAGTTCTTCCACCACCAGCAAACCCTCCACTACAGTCCGCACACCTGCAGTCACCACCCCCACTGGCATTTACACGTCCCCTGTGTCCTCTCCCACTGTGTCTGTCACCCCCTCTTCCAAGACACATAAACGCAGGCAGACACCCAAACAACAGCCAACCACCTCACCACAGCCTACGTCCCAGTCACCTGCACCCAAGGACAGCACACCTGGCTCTCATACAACCACATCCTCTTCCTCCACTTCTCTCACCACTACTCCTACCCCTTACCTTGGTCCCAAGAAAAATTACCTCTCCAGTTTTGACCTCTTTCCCTCCCCCGACCCACCCCCTCCAACTGGGAAAAGTCCCAAGGGCACCTCAGCCACCACCAGCCCAACTACTACAGTGCAAGTGGTGCATGGCATGTGTAGTCCACCCTTTGGCGGCAGTAACACTTCGGTGAGCAGCAAGGGGACAGCCAGCCCCCCCCAGGCAAGAGGACCCGGAAATTGAAGGGCCGCCGTGAGCGGACAGAGACGGCTGCCCCCAAGGAGGTGACTCCGGCCACTTCACCGGCCACAGCAGCCAGGGGAGGCAAGGGCCCGAGAGCCCCATCTATGGAGCGGAAGGACAGCAGGGCGGAGAGGACAACCACCAGGAGAGCAGAGCAGGAGGGCCCCACAAGCCCCATCCCGGCTGCAAGGGACGACACCAAAGGGCCCAGGACTCACTCCCCGAAGGGGCCTGACACAGCACGGTCAGAGGGCGAGTGAGCAGGGTGTCCAGGCCAGGTATGACTCCCTTGACATACTGCAAGAGCACCGCTGAACAGGGCCCCGCCGTGAAGACAGGTACCGCTGAAGAGGGCCCCGCCGTGAAGACAGGTACCGCTGAAGAGGGCCCCGCCGTGCAGAAGAGCACCGCTGAAGAGGGCCCCGCCGTGCAGAAGAGCACCGCTGAAGAGGGCCCCGCCGTGAAGACAGGTACCGCTGAAGAGGGCCCCGCCGTGCAGAAGAGCACCGCTGAACAGGGCCCCGCCGTGCAGAAGAGCACCGCTGAAGAGGGCCCCGCCGTGAAGACAGGTACCGCTGAAGAGGGCCCCGCCGTGAAGACAGGTACCGCTGAAGAGGGCCCCGCCGTGCAGAAGAGCACCGCTGAAGAGGGCCCCGCCGTGCAGAAGAGCACCGCTGAAGAGGGCCCCGCCGTGAAGACAGGTACCGCTGAACAGGGCCCCGCCGTGCAGAAGAGCACCGCTGAAGAGGGCCCCGCCGTGAAGACAGGTACCGCGGAACAGGGCCCCGCCGTGCAGAAGAGCACCGCTGAAGAGGGCCCCGCCGTGCAGAAGAGCACCGCTGAAGAGGGCCCCGCCATGCAGAAGAGCACCGCTGAAGAGGGCCCCGCCGTGCAGAAGAGCACCGCTGAAGAGGGGCCCGCCGTGAAGACAGGTACCGCTGAACAGGGCCCCGCCGTCTCAAGCACCGCTCCGCTGGGCCCCGCCGTCTCAAGCACCGCTCCGCTGGGCCCTTCCTGTCAAGCACCGCTCCGCTGGGCCCCGCCGTCTCAAGCACCGCTCCGCTGGGCCCCGCCGTCTCAAGCACCGCTCCGCTGGGCCCTTCCTGTCAAGCACCGCTCCGCTGGGCCCCGCCATCTCAAGCACCGCTCCGCTGGGCCCCGCCGTCTCAAGCACCGCTCCGCTGGGCCCTTCCTGTCAAGCACCGCTCCGCTGGGCCCCGCCGTCTCAAGCACCGCTCTGCTGGGCCACGCCGTCTCAAGCACCGCTCCGCTGGGCCCTTCCTGTCAGGCACCGCTCCGCTGGGTCCCGCCGTCTCAGGCACTGTTTATGGTTCACTGTGCCCACCATGCCTCCTCCTTGACCAGTGGACTCTGTAATCCACCTGAGAGACTGTGGCTTTGCACTCCCCAGGATGGTACAGTGGGCAACCCACCCACTGTAGAGACATTGAGAGACTGTGGCTTTGCACTCCCCAGGATGGTCCAGTGGGCAACCCACCCACTGCAGAGACTTGAGAGACTGTTGCTTTGCACTCCCCAGGATGGTACAGTGGGCAACCCACCCACTGTAGAGACATTGAGAGACTGTGGCTTCGCACTCCCCAGGATGGTCCAGTGGGCAACCCACCCACTGCAGAGACTTGAGAGACTGTGGCTTTGCACTCCCCAGGATGGTACAGTGGGCAACCCACCCACTGCAGAGACTTGAGAGACTGTGGCTTTGCACTCCCCAGGATGGTACAGTGGGCATGGTGGCTCCTCGTGGATCTGGCGTCGTGGACTCATGTGGCTGTGGTGGCCCCCCCTTCCCTTCCCCCTGAGGTGCCTGTAGTTTTGACATCGGAGGCCCCTGCAGTGTTCTCTCCAAAGGACTCAGGTCTTGTGTGTGGGCTTTGCCCTTGTTTCGCAGAACCTTGGCCCACGTACATGTTAGATTCGTAGGATGTGCAGGACTTGTTACTTCAGTGATACACTGATGTGTATATCTTTTTGGTTTTTGTAAATATTTTTCACGGTTGCTCAATTATTTCCAGGTGCTTTTTTTGTAAATGAAAATTTATTCCAAATTTGGTTGTGTCATTGTATTTTTAAAGGGTCTTTGTGTGGTGTCACTGTGACTTCCTGCTCTGCATTGGTGTGTACATATTGGGGGGGGTGGGGGGTTTGCATATGTGTATGCCCGTAACCTTTCTTCCTCGCCCCTCCCGTGTGTCGTAGGTGCAGTACTCACCGTTGACGTCTGCGCCGGAGTTCGTACTCGTGGTAGATGAGCAGGTAGACGAGAGCAGGTATGATGTTCAATTCGGGTTCCATGCTGTCCTGATTCCGCGTGGAGTGTCTTGAGGTGAGCGTTTTCCATTGGAAATGTCTGTTTCCGCCGTGTTTTTATCGGCGGTGCTCCCGCCCCGGAAAAGGTGGCGGATTGGTGGGTCGTGATAGGGTGGGCGGTACATTGTCTGCCGCCTGGCTGTTGGCGGTGACCGCCGCGCTGTTTGTTTGTTCCGCCGTGGCGGTCGGAGTGTTAATGCGGCGGGCTGTGTAAGCGGTTCCCGCCAGGGTCAGAATTGCATTTTTTTGACCGCCGGCCTGTTGGCGGGTTGGCCGCCGCTTTATCACCGACCGCCAGGGTCAGAATGACCCCCTATGTAAGATTTGATATAAGTTATGTATTCCCTAATTTAAATTGCAAACCAGCAATGGTACAACTGATCCAGCTTGCCTGTGCACTTTTCAGTGGGTGGGTTGTGCCTCTGTCCTACAAAAGAAACTTTTCATTGACAACTTCTACCTTCTGCCGGGCCCATGTTGTGTAATAGTCAGTCGGAGTCAAAAAGACATTTGACTGAACCGCGTTAGAAAGCTGAGTATGTAGCTCCTGCCAGGTATTATTATTTATTTTCAGTCTTAGACCTAGGTTTTGCTGGTCACTGACAAACCAAAGGGGCGTACGTAGGGGATTATGGCTCTTTTCCAAGTTTGCGCTGTCATCTGGCATGGCTCCTTTTAAAAAGATTACATCTGCAGTTGCCTTCTCTGCCCACCATGATATATTTGCTTCTCTTAATCCTTCCTGGGTTGTTACAGTAATTAACCCTACCCAGAGTGTGTCATTAGATGGTACTTTGTCTAGGCCAGGCAATGCCTGGCTCACTATTAATAGATTACATTTGTTTAGAACGTTGTGAGGGACTCTTGAGCAATAAACTGGTGAAAATTAAATTATGTTGTTTCTTCTAATGTGGGATAGAGAGAATGAAGTTCTGGAATTTGCATTAGAGTTTTGACTCACTATCATATCCTGCTGGCTGGAAGGCTCAATTGAAAGTACAAGCTACCAATCGTAGTATGGCAGATAGATTAATTGGGTGGATGATCCCCTGAGAAGTAGATTCTGCCATCTAGAATGAATTATATTGATATGTCGCGGCAAGCGGCGCGGCCGCGGGCTAGGGTTGCCGCGGCGCGGCACGTACATTCTGCCGCGGCCGGCGCCCGGATCGCGGAGAGCGCCTCGGCCGGTGCTCGGGTCGCGGTGGGCGCCGCGGCTGACGTCCGGGTAGCGGGGGTTGCCGCGGCCCAGACAAGAGCCATGGAGGCTCCAAGCAGCCAGTTTATGGGTCGCGGCGCTCGCCGCTGGCCCTATTTCAAGTTCTGCAATAAGGGCAGAAGCGGCAGAGCCTGAGACCCCGAAGGGGGTTTCAGGGCATGGCCGCATATAGCGCAGTTTTGCGCATAACATCTATTTTTCTTGCATGTTTCGTACCTGTCAAATCACTTACCGATGTTATCAGAACAAACCGAACCCTTACACTTGGGGAACTTTATACTTGTCTCTTTTCCTCTCAGCATGCTGACCACTTCCTCTCTACCCAGCATGCATTGTTTTACACACATACCTAATTCACTATTGTTATCTCTTCCCCAATCCAAGATGGCGGTGTTCTACTTCCTGTTTCCTGTTTCCTGTCCAGGGGTATATAAGGGGATTCCAATTGCCTGTTCATTGCGTTGCAACACTCCTTGGTGATAGTCACGCTCCTATTTGATATCCTTCTGCGAATCTTGTCTGTTCCTGATCTGCCTTGTTTTCCTGCCTTCCTGATCTACGGTCCTAATACCCTGGTGTCCTCCTTTTCGTTTCAGGGAGTTCCTGTGGAGGTTTTTTACCCTACTGGGGTTTTTCCTCTGGGACTCCTTCTGGAGGGCACGGACTGTAGTGGTTCGCTCATACCAAACAGCACCGTGGCTACCGGAAGGGGTCGCCCCTAACTCGGCCAGAGCAGAACCCGTCGGAACAAGGACCGTTCCCCTACACCTCTCAGCTGCGAGGGTAAGACCATTGAAAACCGCGACAGATTGCAACGCACAAAATTCCAGTTGCAGTCCGGAACTATGGATAACCCAGTGGCAAACACGGAACCTACTAACCAGGACCTACTGGCGACGATACAACAACAGGCTCAAGAACTCCAGCAACTACGTACTGAAAATACTGTTTATCGACAAGCCTTTGCCTCCAGGACCACTGATGTCCCTGCAGTAGCCGCCTCTACGCCTCGATTTTCCGGGGATCCCACCACATTAAAAGCATTCCTGGATGCCTTAACGGTGTACTTTGCCTTTCGCCCCTCGCAATTTGTACAAGATAAGACCAAGGTGGGGTATTTGATTAGTGCCTTATCAGGACCAGCCTTGGCCTGGGCCACACCTTTAGTAACCAGAAACGATCCCTGTCTATCTAATTATTCCACCTTTATCACTACTTTCAAACAGATGTTTGAACGCCCTGGACTTGAGGCGTCAGCAGAAGAGGCTCTTTGCGAAGTCCAACAAGGGAGTCAAGATGTATTACAATACATCACCCGTTTCAGACAATTAGCTGCAGAAACAACCTGGGTGGAACGTACCTTGGAGACACTCTTCCGTATAGGTCTAAGAGAGGACATCAAAGATGAACTAGTACATTCTGCCAGGATAGAAAACCTTAAAGGGTTGATGGACCAGGCACTAACGATAGAGTATCGGTTGAATGAACGAAGAATGGAGAAAAAGAAGAGTCGTTTGCCTTCTCACTCATTACCATCTCGTCCCTTCGCCCATCGTTCCGAGGAAGTCCACCCTGAATCCAAAGGGAATATCGAGGAAGAACCCATGCAGATTGACACAGCTCGCGGACCTCTATCCGCCAGTGAAAGGGAACATAGACGAAGGAAGGGGCTTTGCTTATATTGTGGCGCAGCTGGTCACCTAATTCGCACCTGCCCCATTCGTCCAACCAAGCCCTTGGGAAACGCCAACTCCCGTCCCCAGTAAGAAGGGTGAGGACGGGATATCGTGATATACCTTCTATTTGCTCTTCCAGGGAGGAAGGAACTGCTCTTTTTCTCTTACCAGTTACCCTCCATTTAACTGATGGCCGCGAAGCAAGAACTTTGGCTTTATTGGACTGCGGAGCCAGTGGCCTCTATTTAGATGAAACCTGGGCCAAAGAACGACAGATAACACAAATACCCAAAGAAATACCAGAACAAGTACATACCGTTGATGGGTCGCTCTTGGCCTCTGGGCCTGTACAATACACCACCCCAACTTTCTGTTTACAGTTCGGTAAACATCAGGAAATTCTCTTGTTTGACTTAATCTCATCCCCACACCATGTCATGATCCTGGGAATTCCATGGCTTACACAGCACAATCCTTACATCAACTGGGAAACAAAAACCATTTTGTTATCCTCCCATTTTTGTCAACACCATTGCTATCCGGCCGGGGATTATTGGTCCCCAAAAAGTCTCTCAACAGCACCTTCTCAGGTGGGAAGATCCATTAATGTCCTGCAGGGAGTTCCCAGACAGTATCAGGACTATATCGATGTATTCCAGAAGCAAGAAAGACCTGAATTGCCACCCCACAGAGAATACGACTGTGCCATTTCTTTAGAGCCAGACACTGTAGTTCCTTTTGGGCGGATGTACTCCCTCACTGAACCAGAGAAACAAATTTTGAAGGAGTACCTAGATGAGAATCTACAAAGTGGGTTAATAACTCCCTCCTCTTCACCCGCCGGGGCTCCTCTTTTCTTTGTACCAAAGAAAACCAAAGATCTGCATCCCTGTATCGATTTCAGAGGGTTAAACAGGATCACTATCAAAGACCGGTATCCGTTACCCCTCATCAAAGACATCTTAGAAGCAGTCAGAGGAGCCAAGAGATTCACCAAACTGGATCTCCGAGGAGCCTATCATCTACTAAGAATCAGAGAAGGTGATGAGTGGAAGACCGCCTTTAGAACACCTTTTGGTCACTACGAATATAGAGTAATGCCCTTCGGACTCACTAATGCCCCGTCCATCTTTCAAAGATTCATGGATTCTATCTTTTCTGATCTTTTGCAACAAACAGTGGTAGTGTATCTTGACGATATCCTAATTTATTCGGTTCATCCAGAGGAACATTCCAAGCATGTCCGCCAAGTCTTAGAGAGACTCCGACAACATCATTTGTTCTGTAAGCCTGAAAAATGTGAATTTGATCAGATAGAAGTAAAATATTTGGGATACTGTATAGACCAAACCGGAGTTGCCATGGACTCAGACAAAGTACAGGCTATATTGAATTGGCCATCTCCTTCTTCCATCAAGGAGACTCAATGTTTTCTGGGACTAGCCAACTTCTACCGACAGTTCATAGCAGACTTTGCCCAAAGAACCAGCTTCATTACCCAAACCCTCAAAAATGAAAACCTAAAGAAAGGTTTTTGTTGGACACCAGGCGCTGAGTCAGCTTTTCAGGACTTAAAGAAAGCCTTTATTCAAGCCCCTATTCTTCGACACCCAGACACCAGCAAACAATTCATTGTTGTCACAGACGCCTCAGAAAGAGCCATTGGGGCTGCCTTGTTACAAAAACAAGACGACGATAACTTAGAACACCCTGTATTTTATCTATCACACATTCTATCTGATTCTGAGCGAAACTATTCCGTGCTAGAACGCGAATTACTCGCCTTAAAGGTCGCGTGCACCGAATGGAGACACTTTTTGATGGGATCCAAAGAGCACTTCGAAGCCCGGACCGATCACAGAAATCTACAGTGCTTAAGAAGTTTCCAGTGCCAAAACAGCCGGCAGGCTCGATGGGCCTTCTTCTTCAGCCAATATGATTTCTATATCACCTACATCCCTGGTTCTCAGAACATTCTGGCGGATGCCCTGTCCCGACGTTATCCTGGGTGCGGTGATTCTGCGGTTCAAAACTTATTTGACAACAATAAAATCATAGGGGTAGCACAGACCTTTTTAGATCAAGTCAAGTCTGAATATGCCCGTCTACATGAAACAGAACTAAAAAGGTTACGTACACAGTTGCACATAGATCATGACTACTATTATCATGATAAAGCCCTGTTTTTACACACTAAAACAGTGCAAATCGAAGCTTTACGCATGTGCCATGATTCCCCCATTGCAGGTCATCGAGGAATGAAAGCGACTCAAGATATTTTGCTTCGCTCTTTCTGGTGGCCGACTCTCAAGGCTGACACTGAGGCATATGTGTTATCCTGTCCTACATGTGCTCAAGCCAAGACACCCCGAACCAGACCTGTGGGGTTACTCCGCCCATTACCTGTTCCCCCAGGCCCATGGCATACCATATCCACCGATTTTATGTGCGCATTACCTTCCTCAATGGGAAACCACGTCATAATGGTAACTGTGGACTCCTTCACCAAGATGGCCCACTTCACAGCCTTGAGAAAGTTACCTACGGCAAAGGAGTTAAGTCAGATCTTTACTCAAGAAATATTCAGGCTACATGGGCTACCCCAAGTTATTATATCGGACAGGGGTCCTCAATATATCTCCCGTTTCTGGAATCAATTCTGCAAGATCCTGGGGATCCAGGTAGCATTATCATCCGGGTTCCACCCTCAAACCAATGGACAAACGGAACGACTCAATCAGGGTCTCGAACAATACTTACGTAGCTTCTTTAACGCTACACAAAGTAATTGGGCTCCCTACTTACCGCTTGCAGAATTCTCCTATAATAACTCTCTACACAGTGCCTCTAAACTCTCTCCTTTCTATGGTTCTTATGGTTACCATCCCAGGGCTTTCCCAACTCCCCTGAGAGACAACTCCAATCTTCCCGCCATCTCCTCCTTCGTTCGACAGCTACGGGGTATACAGCGAATTATCCATTCCAACCTTGTGTCCACCAAGTCCCGCATGAAGAAAATGGCGGATAGGAGACGCTGTGCGGCTCCTCCGTACCAGGTCCATGATAAGGTCTGGCTCTCCTCTAGATTCCTACCTCTCCGACTCACCCAAAACAAATTCAAACCCCGCTTTTACGGTCCCTTCCTCATTCTCAAGAAAATCAACCCAGTCTCTATGCGTCTTCGCCTACCTCGGACATGGAAAATCCACCCTGTATTCCATGTCTCGCAACTGAAACCTTACCGTCCTGATCTTTTTCATAGGCAGTTGCCCTGTCCCCCTCCTCTGTTGGTTGACAATGTGTCGGAGTACGAAGTTCAGGAGATCTGTGACTCTCGGTTTTTTCATGGGCGACTTCAATACCTTATTCATTGGAAGGGATACCCTTTGAGTGAGTGTTCCTGGGAGGATGCCTCATCAGTCCATGCTCCTCTGTTGCTTCGCCGCTTTTTTTGGCTCTTCCCTCACAAACCTGGGGCCTCGGGGGGGGGCATACTGTTATGTCGCGGCAAGCGCCGCGGCCGCGGGCTAGGGTTGCCGCGGCGCGGCACGTACATTCTGCCGCGGCCGGCGCCCGGATCGCGGAGAGCGCCGCGGCCGGCGCTCGGGTCGCGGTGGGCGCCGCGGCCGACGTCCGGGTCGCGGGGTTGCCGCGGCCCAGACAAGAGCCATGGAGGCTCCAAGCAGCCAGTTTAGGGGTCGCGGCGCTCGCCGCTGGCCCTATTTCAAGTTCTGCCATAAGGGAAGAAGCGGCAGAGCCTGAGACCCCGAAGGGGGTTTCAGGCATGGCCGCATATAGCGCAGTTTTGCGCATAACATCTATTTTTCTTGCATGTTTAGTACCTGTCAAATCACTTACCGATGTTATCAGAACAAACCGAACCCTTACACTTGGGGAACTTTATACTTGTCTCTTTTCCTCTCAGCATGCTGACCACTTCCTCTCTACCCAGCATGCATTGTTTTACACACATACCTAATTCACTATTGTTATCTCTTCCCCAATCCAAGATGGCGGTGTTCTACTTCCTGTTTCCTGTTTCCTGTCCAGGGGTATATAAGGGGATTCCAACTGCCTGTTCATTGCGTTGCAACACTCCTTGGTGATAGTCACGCTCCTATTTGATATCCTTCTGCGAATCTTGTCTGTTCCTGATCTGCCTTGTTTTCCTGCCTTCCTGATCTACGGTCCTAATACCCTGGTGTCCTCCTTTTCGTTTCAGGGAGTTCCTGTGGAGGTTTTTTACCCTACTGGGGTTTTTCCTCTGGGACTCCTTCTGGAGGGCACGAACTGTAGTGGTTCGCTCATACCAAACAGCACCGTGGCTACCGGAAGGGGTCGCCCCTACCTCGGCCAGAGCAGAACCCGTCGGAACAAGGACCGTTCCCCTACACCTCTTAGCTGCGAGGGTAAGACCATTGAAAACCGCGACATATATGGCTGTATGCTTGTGGTAAAAAAAATTGTTTCTAGGTGGATCAATATCTTGATGCAAACCCGCTGGTTCAACACAATTACACCATTTCACCATTACACCATACATCTGTAGAATCAGAGCCACTTGCTTTCAAGTAAAACTTAGTAGCAGGAGGAACCAGCCAGGCATTTAACTCTTCACTTCTCCATCTGAAGCTAATTCATATGGATGAGAAATTGAATCACTGACCATATTCATGATGGAATTTGGAATAACTGACAGTTGGTTGCTGGCTGTTACTTTCAGGCACACAGGGCCTCATTCTGACCCTGGCGGACGGCGGAGGCCGTCCGCCAGGGTACCGCCGCTGAATGACCGCACCGCGGTCAAAAGACCGCGGCGGCCATTCAGACATTTCCTCTGGGCCGGCGGGCGCTCTCCAAAAGAGCGCCCGCCGGCCCAGAGGAAATGCCCCTGCAACGAGGACGCCGGCTCAGAATTGAGCCGGCGTAGTTGCAGGGGTGCGAAGGGTGCAGTTGCACCCGTCGCGTATTTCAGTGTCTGCTTAGCAGACACTGAAATACTTTTCGGGGCCCTCTTACGGGGGCCCCTGCCGTGCCCATGCCATTGGCCGGGCGAACCGCCAGGAACAGGATGCGGTAGGGGGTGTCAGAATCCCCCATGGCGGCGCAGCAAGCTTAGCAGACACTGAAATACTTTTCGGGGCCCTCTTACGGGGGCCCCTGCGGCACCCCCTACCGCCATCCTGTTCCTGGCGGGCGAACCGCCAGGAACAGGATGGCGGTAGGGGGTGTCAGAATCCCCCATGGCGGCGCAGCAAGCTGCGCCGCCATAGGGGATTTTAAGGGCAGCGGTAAACCGGCGGGAGACCGCCGGTTTGCCTCTTCTGACCGCGGCCGAACCGCCGCGGTCAGAATGCCCTGCAGGGCACCGCCGGCCTGCTGGCGGTGCTCCCGCCGACCCTGGCCCCGGCGGTCTTAGTCCGCCGGGGTCAGAATGACCCCCACAGTCTCCATTGGATTATTCTCATGGGTATTAAATCCTGCGGTACTTGGTGAGATGAATGCGGGAATATGTTCTGGGGTCAATTTTCCCAGGCCTGTAGGGAGGGAAACCTGTGATGTGAGAATGCTGCTTGCAATCAGGCTTAACTATAAGTTGATGAGCAGTATTCTCTCTATATCTGTTGTCCAGTACTGTTACACGCCTGGATTTGGAATTTTGCTTGGTTAAGTTGAGTTCAGTTTCACTTTGAGTTTTCCCCCTACTATTCACACAATGTACCGGCTGCACAGAGTTTTCCAAAGACTGCTCATTGATTTTTCTGTCTAGTGTTTTTTGGGAGTATTGTAGATGAGTGTTTTTGAAAATGGAATATAGATCGGCTTTAGCACATGATTTCTTTCTTGAGATTTGGCCAGTTTTTAGCTCTAGCTCCTCAGTCCTGCAGTGACCACATCTCCCATATTGTTTATAGGAATATCTGTTTTCGCGGATTGCCACTCTAAGCCATGGGGGGTGAAGGAGCTGGATGGAGGCTGGCTGTCTTGTTGATCTGTAGAAGGCCTTGCCATATTATGTCGTAACTTCATGCAGTCCTTAATGATTGATTTGATTACTTCACAAACCTTTCCTTATTTGGCTATAATCTCCGAACAATTGCAAGGTTCTTGCATTGGGCATCTTTTCCCAAAGAAGTCTGACTCTGCAAGTTTCAAGGCATGCATTCTTCTATTGGTCGCTGCCACATTACCTGCTATGTCTCACATAATTTCAATTTGCATATCTGATTTAGAGGACTGGGAGGTTATAGCCCCAGTAACAATATCTAATGTGTGGCACATGGTTCTCATGAAAGCAAGAATGGTTTGCACAGATGGAGTTTTAGAGGTGTTCAAGAGGGAGTTACTCTGTCCCTGAAGTGCCCTATTCCAGAAGTGATTCCAGAAGTGATGGCAGGTATCCAACAGATACTGGCTGCTGGATGGAGATGCTTTCAAAACCCTCACAGGTTGGTTGTAATTGAAGGGTATTCCCTGCATATTATTTAAATCTACCAAACCCAAGACTTTTTCATCCAATTCAAAGGAAGGATCAACTCCTTTTAGTGGTAAGCCTTCTGATAAACAAGGTGCAGGGACACCAACTAGACTAGAGTGATTGTTTTGTCTCAATTCCCGATTCCCTGAACGGGGTATGATTGTGCATGGGTTGCAAAAGGTAGTAAAAGCGTTTATACAGAGTTACTTTCGTGGACCATTGTCACTCTTATTGACAAACTACCCTGGCTTTTTTCTGTTTGATGAGGTGGGTGAGAGTTTTTTATGAAGATCATTTATGATCCTTCTTTCATAATGGTGTATGGTTTGGAGCAGATCTTGATCTAAGGTGGTGCCCTGGGGCATCTGCTCTCTGATTAAGTTGCCATATAAAGAATGAGGAGCCCCCACGTATGACTTTGGATTGCAAGAAAAATATATGAGGTAGCAAGGAGAAAGATAAGGTCCTAGTCTGCATGCAACTTAAAGGTTGCGTGTCAGCTGTAGAACAATAATTCTGGCAGAGATTCCCTCCTTTGGGACACCAAAACTGGAGTTGAGTCTTAGGTGTGGGGGATTCTAGTGTGGGTACAGGCTGATAGTAGAGCAGGCAAAGTGTGTGGAGAGGACCCCAGCTCCTTAACTTTATCCTTAGGGTGGTCCTCTACCTGGCCAGACTTGGGAGATTGGAGTCACATTTTTGCTCTCAGCCTAGTGTTAGTCATTTCAGTTTCCTAAAACCTGTGAAGGTGTTCCTTCCTGCACAAAAACAATCTCCCCCTCACCACAGCCATCTTTGCACTATGGTGCAAGGGTTGCTGCATTGGCGCACAGCAGCAAATTTAGCAGTGGTGCAGGTGGAAACACAGGGGTGTGCAGTAGTCTAGTAAATATGGCACATCCCTGCATTTTGAAAATTATGGTGTGTGGCGCTATCAAATTTGGCACAGCAACGCGCACCATAATTTACTGTTAAATTTGGCCCTAAGTTTGAAGGTAAAACTTTGACTGAGGCGCCCACTCACTGTAGGCGAGCAGGGCTCTATCGCATCTGACATCAAATTTTTACTTTGCAATGGTCGAGTACGGCCAGATGTCCGGATTGGCGCTTTTAGTTTCTATGTGCTAAAAACATTTACAGCCTGATTACGACCTTGGTAGAGGGGATTACTCCATTCCAAATGTGACAGATATCATGTCCACTGTATTAGAAGTTCCATTATATTCTATGGAACAGTAAAACGGCATGCTGGATATCTGTCACTTTGGGACAGAGTAATCCCCTCCACCAAGGTTGTAATAAGGTACTTAGGGGCATATTTATACTCTGTTTGCGTTGGAATTGCGTTGGTTTTTTTACGCAAATCCGACGCAAAGCTAACTCCATATTTATACTTTGGCATTAGACCCGTCTAGCGCCAAAGATCTTGGAGTTTGCGTCATTTTTTAGCGTGGGCACCTACCTTGCGTTAATGATATGCAAGGTAGCCGTTCCCGTCTAAAAAATGACTCCAAGGCATGTGCGCCTTATTTAAACTCCCGTGCAAAAATGACGCAAAGGAGTGGGCGGGTCAAAAAAAATGACGTCCTGACGCTTTTGCGTCATTTTTTAACGCCTGGTCAGGGCAGGCGTTAAGGGACCTGTGGGCTCGGAAGGAGCCCAGAGGTGCCCTCCCATGCCCCCAGGGACACTCCCTGCCACCCTTGCCCACCCCAGGAGGACGCCCAAGGATGGAGGGACCCATCCCAGGGAACTTAAGGTAAATTCAGGTAAGTATTTTATTTTTTTTTATTTTTTTGTGGCATAGGGGGGCCTGATTTGTGGCCCCCTACATGCCACTATGCCCAATGACCATGCCCAGGGGACATAGGTCCCCTGGGCATGGCCATTTGGCAAGGGGGCATGACTCCTGTCTGTGCTAAGACAGGAGTCATTTCAATGGGGGTTGGGAGTCAAAACAAATGGCGCAAATTGGGTTGAGGCCAATATTTTGCCTCAGACCTGACTTGCCCCGTTTTTTGACGGCCAAGCTCCATTTTCCCCTACGCCGGCGCTGCCTGGTGTGGGTCATTTTTTTTGACGCACACCAGTCAGCTGTGCCGGCTAACGTCATTCCATAAATAAGGCGCCCGCATGCCGCTTTGGAATGGTGTTAGCCGGCGTTAAAATTTTTGACGCACAACTGCGTTGGCGCAGTTGTGCGTCAAAAAGTATAAATATGGCCCTTAGTTGGTCATTATGACATTGGCGGTGAGTGATAAAGTGGTGGTAATACCACCAACAGGCTGGCGGTAATTACCCCCAAATTATGACCATGGGGGTGATTACTCCCATAGACAGCCTAAGTACCAAACCAACCGCCAGGGTGTAAACACCACTGACCACGACAGTCAACAGCCAGGCGGAAGACAAGGTACCGCCCTCCGTATTATGACACAGTGCACCACCACGATTTCCAGGGTAGTACCAACGCCATCAAAAGACCAAAGACTCACCATTATAGATACAGAGAAGATCAAAGCCGCCATGGAACCGGACCTGCAGGTCTTCCCAATGCTTTTCTACACCATGCTCCACCTGGAACACCAACGCTAACGAAGATGACGACGGTGAGTACAGCCGCCTAGCACACAAGGGAGAGAGGGAGGAAAAATAAAATGACACACACATACATAAGACACACCATTCACACACACACCATAAACACAACCAGCTGCAGATGAAAAACAATGTGACAGGACACATAATAATGCAAGGACAACAGTAAGGCAGAATTGAAAATGTATTTGCATGACAACAACCACCATTAGTTCAGAAGTGACAAATATTATACATGAACCATTGTCCAGAAAGGGCCAATGCCCAGTCCAAAGTTCAAAAGGCCCACATGGCCACAGGGCAGTGTCCAAGCCCTAACTTGATCCTGACATTCACTGCACCAAACTGTGCAGGAGCAACATGTTGGAGGTGGGCAGGCACCTCAGGGGGTAGGGGGGTGGGGATACCTCAGCTGAAGTGGTGAACTCACCCACTGGTTCTGGAGGGGGCTCCATGCCCATTTCCCAATGCTGGGGAGTGCAAGGTCAAAGTCTCCGAGGTGGGGAACTTACCCACTGCTTCTGGAGGGGCTCCATGCCCATTTTCCAATGCTAGTGAGTGGAAGGTCACAGACTCTGAAGTGGGGAACTTGCCCACTGCTTCTGGAAGGGGCTCTTTGTACAACAGTCCCTGGAGGGTGGCCTACATGCCCTCTGCTGGAGGTGAGGGGTGCATTGTCTCTGCTGGGGAAGATGTCGCCTGGGCAGCCTCTGCTGGAGGTGAGTGCTGTATTGTCTCTGCTGGGGGAGGTGTTGTCTGGGCAGCTTCTACTGGAGGTGAGGGCTGGGGCAGGGCCTGAGTTGCCTGGGGCATAGGAGATGCCCACCCTCCTGGGTGAGTGGGCACAGGCAACTCGGTGAGGGGCTACTGGGAGGGAGGTTCTGCGAGGGGGGATGGAGGCTGTACCTGGAGTTGGGGTGGTCCCAGAGTTGTCTGCCCCCACCAAGGAGCTCCCATCGGAGGAGGAATCAGAGTCAGTGTTGTCACCTCTTTTCTCCGCTGTGGTGCTCCCTTCGCCTTCCGTCCCACTGGTTTCCTCAGCATCAGTGGATTCTGCCTCCTGGGTCCTGTGGGATGCAGTTCCCTCAGTCACTGGTGTCCCTGCTCCTTCACCAGATGATGCTTATACACACATGGACAGGATGACAGAAGAAAAAAGGAGGGAGCGAGAGAGAGTTGGTCAATTTAATCAATCAATCAATCAATCAATCATTCATTTATAGAGCGTGCTACTCACCTGCGAGGGTCTCAAGGCGCTGTGAGGGGTGCAGGGGAAATTCTACTGCTCGAACAGCCAGGTCTTGAGGCGTTTCCTGATAGTCAGCAGGTCCCAGGTCTGTCATAGGTGGATGGGGAGGGAGTTCCAGGTCTTAGCGGCGAGGTGGGAGAATGATCTGCTGCCGGCTTTAGTCCTGTGGATGCGAGGAACGGTGGTGAGGGCGAGTTTGGCAGAGTGGAGTTGACGGTTGGAGGTGTAGAATGTGAGTCATTCATTCAGGTAAACTGGGCCGGCGTTGTGGAGTGCTTTGTCAGCATGGGTGAGGAGCTTCAAGGTGATCCTCTTGTTGATGGGGAGCCAGTGTAGGTCTCTCAGGTGGGATAAGATGTGGTTGCGGCATGGGATGTTGAGGATGATGCGTGCGGAGGCGTTCTGTATACGTTGCAGTCTTTTCTGGAGTTTGGCTGTGGTTGCCGAGTAGAAAGCGTTGCCTTTGTCCAGTCTGCTGCTGACGAGGGCCTTGGTGACCGTCTTTCTTGTCTTGGTGGGGATTCACCTGAAGATCTTGTGGAGCATGCGGAGGGTGTTGAAGCAGGATGATGAGACGTCGTTGACTTGTTGGGTCATGGTGGGCATTGAGTCCAGGATAAATCCCAGGTTGAGTGTGTGGTTGGTGGATGTCGGTGTGGTTCCTAGGGTGGCCGGCCACCAGAAGTCATCCCAGGTGGAGGGGGTGGAGCTGAGGATCAGGATCTCCGTCTTGTCCCAGTTCAGCTTCAGGCGACTGCTTTCCATCCAGTTAGCAATGGCCTTCATTCCGTTGTGGAGGTTAACTTTGGCGGTGGCGGGGTCCTTGGTGATTGAAAGGATCAGCTGGGTGTCATCGGCGTAAGAGACAATGTTGGGGTTGTGTGATCAGACGATGTTGGCGAGCAGTGCCATGTAGATGTTGAAGAGAGTCGGGTTGAGGGAGGATCCATGGGGAATTCCGCAGATGTTTCAGTGGCTTCAGATTGGAAGGGAGGGAGGCGGACTCTCTGGGTCCTGCTGGTGAGGAAGGATGCAATCAAGTCCAGGGCTTTGTGGCGGATCCCTGCGTTGTGGAGGCGTGTGCGTAGGGTGTGGTGGCAGATGGTGTTGAAGGTGGCCGAGAGGTCTAGGAGGATGAGGGCCGCAGTTTTGCCTCTGTCTAGCATGGTCCTGATGTCATCAGTGACGGCAATGACGGCGGTCTTGGTGTTGTGGTTACTGCAGAAGCCGGATTGAGACATGTCCAGAGTGTTGTTGTCTTCAAGGAAGCGGGTCAGTTGACCGTTGACGATCTTCTCGATGACCTTCGCCAGGAAAGGGAGCCGGTAGTTCTTGAGATCTCTTGGATCTGCTTTGGGTTTCTTTATTAGGGTGTTGACTTCGGCGTGCTTCCAGCTTTCAGGGACGGCGGCGGTCTTGAAGGAGCTGTTGACGATCATTCAGAGTTGGGGGGCGATGATGGAGCTTGCTTTGTTGTAGACATGGAGAGGGTAGACGTCGGATGGTGAACCAGAGTGAATGGTGCTCATGGTTTTGATGGTAACATCGTCGTTGATGTGGGTCCAGAAGAGCAGGAGGTTTGGGTGGCTGGGGTCCGGTGAGTCGGGGTTTGTGGTGACAGCGGCTGTCGTGGGGGTCGAGGTGTTGAAGCTGTTGTGGATGTCAGTGATATTGTGGTGAAAGAAGGTGGAGAGGGAGTCGCATAGGTCTTGCGATCGTGGGGTGTGGGAGCAGGCCCTAGGGTTGGTGAGTTCCTTAACGATGTTGAAGAGCTCTTTGCGTTGTTGTTGTCGATGCGTTCCTTATTGGAGGATCTCTTGGTGGTCCAGATAAGCTAGTGGTTCCTCTGGATGGCGTTCTTGATGGCAGTGTGGTTGGTCTCTGTTTGTTCATGGGGCCACTTCTTCTCGAGTTTTTGGCACTCCCGTTTGGAGGTCTGAAGGCCGGCGGTGAACCAGGTAGCCTTGGTGCTGGTGCAGTTGTTGGAGGGTTTCTTGATTGGGGTGAGGGTGTTGCGCAGTTGTCTATCCATTGCCTGAGGTTGTGGGCAGCTGTGTTGGGGTCGGTGGTGTTGGGTGGCGGGGCTTGGGCGAGGGTGGAGATCAGTTGGTCTTCAGTGACGTTGTTCCAGCTGCGGCGGGGAATCTGTTGTGGGTGGTGGCACGTGGTGGGCTTCTTGAAGGTGAAGTTGACGCAGCGGTGGTCATCCAATGTAGTTCGGTGGTGTGGCTGGAGTTGACGTGGCTGCTGGCGCAGAAGACAGTGTAGAGCCTGTGGCAGGCGGAGAGGGTGGGTGTTGTGGCAAGTTGTTTGAGACCGAGGTTGTCAAGGTTGTAGAGCAGGGCGGTGGAGTTGCTGTCATTGGCATTCTCGAGGTGAAAATTCTGGTCTCCGAGGAGGATGTAGTCCATAGAAGCAAGGGCGTGAGTGCTGATTACGTCGACGATGGAGTCTCTGAACTGTGGCCAGGGTCTGGGGGGTCAATTACAGCACCAACACCACAGTTGACATACACATTACCATCACACACAGAGTTCACTATGCACCACACTAGCAATCAGTTGGCTAGGTGCCACAGCAAGATGAGGACCAAACACCGCCAACTGCAGCCCTCCGTGGACCAACCAAGCCCTGTCTGACATGGAATAAAACCCAGCTAGGTTTTCCTGAATTTGCTATACACCCATTGCACTTGAGCTGGGTCACACTGCAATGTCTGACCTGGCATTAAGGGGGACTCACTGACTCACAACAACCATCCAGATCCCATGCCACCTACCAATGATTGTAGTTACGCCCACTGTACTCACCTCCTTGTGGCTGCTGTGATGCCCTCAGGCGCCCATCCAGATCTGGGTAGGCCAATGCCAATATTCAGGCCATCAGGGGGGTCAGGTTCTGATGGGCACCCCTTCCTAGTTGGGAGGCCATCTCCAGCTGGGCCTCTGCGGTCTTCCATGCCCAGTGTTTCAGGTCCTCCCACCTTTTCCGACAGTGGGTACTCCTCCTGCTGTAGACCCCCAGGGTCCGCACGTCCTTGGCGAAGGCACGCCACAATCCCTTCTTCCGATGGGCACTGACCTGCAGAGGTAATAGAGATGGAATAACCCCATTACACATATAATCCAGCCTGTCACACATATGGCCTACAAATCCCATTTCCATCTCCATTGGCACACACATCACCCGGCACCCACCCTGTACACTGGCAACAGACATACCAGCCTTCCAAAGTACACAGTGCTTGCACACACATCTCCATGCAACCTTGGCACATGCATCGTGCCCAGGTGTGCTCACCTATTGGTCTGGAGGGCCATACAGCAGTCCATACTGGGGTAGGACCCCTTCCACCAATCGCCCAATGTGAGAAAGTAGCCTCTTTCTAGCATGTTTACTCCAGTTTTTGGGCTGTTTGTGTTTGTTAGTGTGTTTTTATTGTCTCACTGGGATCCTGCTAGCAAGGACCCCAGTGCTCATAGTTTGTGGCCTAAGTGTGTTGGCAGTATGCTTTACTGCGTCACTGAAGTTCTGTTTACCAGAACTCCAGTGTAGGAAAGTACCATCTTGCCAGGCATGTTACCCCCATTTTATTGTATGTATGTTTGTTTTTGCCTGTGTCACTGGGATCCTGCTAGCCAGGACCCCAGTGCTCATAAAGTATGCCCTGTATGTGTTCCCTGTGTGGTGCCTAACTGTATCACTGAAGCTCTGCTAATCAGAACCTCAGTGTTTATGCTCTCTCTCCTTTTAAAATTGTCACTGCAGTCTAGTGACTAATTTTGCCAATTCTGATTGGCACACTGGAACTTTATAATTCCCTAGTATATGGTACCTAGGTACCCATGGTATTGAGGTTCCAGGAGATCCCTATGGGATGCAGAATTTCTTTTACCTCCCATAGGGAGCTCAGACAATTCTTACACAGGACTGCCACTGCAGCCTGAGTGAAATAACGTCCACATTATTTCACAGCCATTTTACACTGCACTTAAGTAACTTATAAGTCATCTACATGTCTAACCCTCACTTAGTGAAGGTTAGGTGCAAAGTTACTTTCAGGGCAATTTCCCCAGACTTTGTGACTTTGCGAGTGCAGGGACACCATTACACGTGTGCACTACATATACCTATATGTAGTGTCACAATGGTAACTCCGAACATGGCCATGCATGTAACATGTCTAGGATCATGGAATTGTCACCCCAATACCAGAAAGGGGTCAATTCCATGCATCTCCGGGGCTCCATGAAGAGCCCGGATGCTGCCAAACTAATTCTCTGGGGTTTTCTCTGCAGCTATTGCTGCTGACAACCCTCAGACAGGTTTCTGCCCCCCAGGAGCCTTGGCAGCCCAGGAAGGCAGAACAAAGGATTTCCTCTGAGAGAGGGTGTTACACCCTCTCCCTCTGGAAATAGGTGTGAAGGGCCTGAGAGGAGTAGCCTCTCCTGGCCTCTGGAAATGCTTTGAAGGGCACAGATGGTGCCCTCCTTGCATAAGCCAATCTACACAGGTTCAGTGATCCCCCCCAGCCCTGCTCTGGCGTGAAATTGGGCAAAGGAAAGGGGAGTGATCACTCCCCTGACCAGCACCTCCCAAGGGGAGGTGCCCAGAACTCCTCCAGTGTGTCCCAGACCTCTGCCATCTTGGATGCAGAGGTGTGAGGGCACAATGGACACCTCTGAGTGGCCAGTGCCAGCAGGTGATGTCAGAGACCCCTCCTGATAGTTGCTTACCTTTCTCTGTAGCCAATCCTCCTCTGAGGGCTATTTAGGGTCTCTCCTGTGGGTTTCTTGGGAGATAATGAATGCAAGAGCTCACCAGAGTTCCTCTGCACTTCCCTCTTCGACTTCTGCCAAGGATCGACCGCTGACTGCTCCAAGACGCCTACAAAACCGCAACAAAGTAGCAAGAAGACTACCAGCAACATTGTAGCGCCTCATCCTGCCGACTTTCTCAACTGTTTCCTGGTGGTGCAAGCTCTGAGGGCTATCTGCCTTCACCCTGCACTGGAAGATAAGAAGAAATCTCCTGTGGGTCGACGGAATCTTCCCCCTGCCAACGCAGGCACCAAACTTCTGCATCACCGGTCCTCTGGGTCCCCTCTCATCTTGACGAGCGTGGTCCCTGGAACACAGGAGCTGGATCCAAGTGTCCCTGACAGTCCAGTGGCCCTTCTTTCCAAATTTGGTGGAGGTAAGTCCTTGCCTCCCCACACCAGACAGTAATCCTGTGTACTGCGTTAACTGCAGCTGCTAGGGCTTCTGTGCACTTTTGCAAGACTTCCTTCATGCACAGCATAGCCCAGGTCCCCAGCACTCCATCCTGCATTGCCCAACATGCTGAGTTGGACTCCGACTTCGTGGAACCCTCTTTTGTTGTGCTGAGTCGTCCGTTATGCTCAGATCTTCTGTTCAGGTGCTTCTGCGGGTGCTGCCTACTTCTGCGTGTGCTCTCCCTGTTGCTGAGCGCACCATCTGTCTCCTCCTCTAAGGGGCGACTCCCTGGTCCTTTCTAGGCCCTGGCAGCACCCAAAACCTTCAACTGTGACTCTTGCAGCTAGCAAGGCTTGTTTGCAGTCTTTCTGTGTGGAAACAACTCTGCATCCTCCAGCATGCCATTGGACATGTTCTGACCAAAGGAGAAGTTCCTGGCACCTTCTGTTGTTGCAGAATCTTCAGCTTCTTCCACCCAAAGGCAGCCCTTTTGCACCTTCATCCGGGGTTAGCGGGCTCCTGCCCCCCTGGACACTTGCGTGACTCTTGGACTTGGTCCTCTTCATTTGCAGGTCCTCAGGTCCAGGAATCCGTCTTCAGTGCTTTACAGTCAGTTGTTGTCTTTGCAGAATCACCTATCTCAACTTTACTGTCTTTCTGGGGTAGCAGGGTAACTTTACTCCTACTTTTCAGGGTCTTGGGGTGGGGTATCTTGGACACCCTTAGTGTTTTCTTCCACTCCCAACAACCCTCTACACACTACGCTAGGCCTGGGGTCCATTCTTGGTTTGCATTCCACTTTTGGGGTATATGGTTTGTGTTGCCCCTAGGCCTATTGTCTCCTATTGCATTCTATTGTGTCATACAGTGTTTGCACTACATTTCTAACTGTTTACTTACCTGATTTTGGTTTGTGTGTATATTTTGTGTATGTTACTTACCTCCTAAGGGAGTATATCCTCTGAGATACTTTTGGCATATTGGGGGTCATTACAACCCTGGCGGTCGGTGTTAAAGCAGCGGTGATACCGCAAACAGGCCGGCGGAGAAAAAAAGGGAATCATGACCCTGGTGGAAACCGCCAACAAAGACAGCCACTTTAACACCCCGTCCGCCACGGCGGTACAGACAAGCAGCGCGGTGGTCACCGCCAACAGACAGGCGGAAGACAATGTACCAATGTACAATGTATCACAACCCGCCAATCCGCCACCTTTTCCGGGGGGGATTCACCGTGGATAAAAACACAGCGGAAACAGTTCCTGCAATGGGAAAACGCTCACCTGAACACATCCCACGAGGAAGGAGGACTCCATGGATCCGGAATTACAAATCCTATCAGCCCTTGTATTCCTACTCATCTACGAAGAGCAACGCCGGCGCCGGCGATGACAACGGTGAGTACTGCACCTACGACATAGGGAGGGGGGAGGCAAAAGTCAGGGGGACACACACGAAACACCCCCACCCCCACCCTCACCCACTACAACACACACACCAATGCATTCACAAACATCACAGTAACAACCCACAACCCCCCCGGAAGAATGCAAACACAAAACGAAATCAGTTCAAAAATTGTAATGTTGCAATATACATGTCTCAAATATATACAGAAATATGATAAAATCATTCAAAAGTATATACATTATGAGAAGTAGTGCAGATATGCACATATCAATGTCCGTGCACCACTAGTCCAAAAATGCATGGACGAGCCCCACAATAGATACCTGTCCACAAACGGAGAGAACACTGCCGGGGCATCAGAGAGAAATACAACAGGCACCTCAGGCGGAAGGGAAGGGGGGGCACCTCAGCCAGATGAGTGCAAAGCCAGATCCACGACAGGGCTCCATGCCCATTGATGTATCCTGGGGAGTGCAAAGCCACAGTCTCAGAAGTCTCTACAGTGGGTGGTTTGCCCACTGTACCATCCTGGGGAGTGCAAAGCCACAGTCTCTCAAGTCTCTACAGTGGGTGGTTTGCCCACTGTACCATCCTGGAGAGTGCAAAGCCACAGTCTCTCAAGTCTCTACAGTGGGTGGTTTGCCCACTGTACCAACCTGGGGAGTGGAAAGCCACAGTCTCTCAAGTCTCTACAGTGGGTGGTTTGCCCACTGTACCATCCTGGGGAGTGAAATGCCACAGTCTCTCAAGTAGATAACAGCCACCACTGGTTCTGGAAGGGGACTGGTGCCCCGACTGGATTAGTCTCCCTGTGATAGTTCCTGTCCCGTCACTGTCCCAGCTGCACATGGGATAACGATGCTTGATGTGGCGGTCTTTTCCTTCTTCAGCGGTGCATGCCCTGTTCAGCGGTGCTTAGCATGGTGGTTCTGGACTGTTCAGCGGTGCTTTGCCATGGCGGTCTCTGGACTGTTCAGCGGTGCTTTGCCATGGCGGTTCTGGACTGTTCAGCAGTGCTTTGCCATGGCGGTCTCTGGACTGTTCAGCGGTGCTTTGCCATGGCGGTTCTGGACTGTTCAGGGGTGCTTTGCCATGGCGGTCTCTGGACTGTTCAGCGGTGCTTTGCCATGGCGGTTCTGGACTGTTCAGCGGTGCTTTGCCATGGCGGTCTCTGGACTGTTCAGCGGTGCTTTACCATGGCGGTTCTGGACTGTTCAGCGGTGCTTTGCCATGGCGGTTTCTGGACTGTTCAGCGGTGCTTTGCCATGGCGGTCTCTGGACTGTTCAGCGGTGCTTTGCCATGGCGGTTCTGGACTGTTCAGCGGTGCTTTGCCATGGCGGTTTTTGGACTGTTCAGCGGTGCTTTGCCATGGCGGTCTCTGGACTGTTCAGCAGTGCTTTGTCATGACGGTCTCTAGACTGTTCAGCTGTGCTTTGCCATGGCAGTTCTGGACTGTTCAGCGGTGCTTTGCCATGGCGGTTCTGGACTGTTCAGCAGTGATTTGCCATGGCGGTCTCTGGACTGTTCAGCAGTGCTTAGCCATGGCGGGCTCTGGACTGGGCATTGGTGTGTGGCATGACGTTCTCTGGACTGGGCATTGGTGTGTGGCATGACGTTCTCTGGACTGGACATTGGTCTGTGGCATGACGGTCCCTCATTGCCCAGCGGGGCTGTGGCTGCCGGGGCCCTCCTGGGCACTGACTCCGGCAGTGGGCTCCTGACCAGTGACGATACTTAGGCCCTCCTGGGCACTGACTCCGGCGGTGGTGGTGGTCTCCTGACCAGTGACGATACTTGGGCCCTCCTGGGCACTGACTCCGGCGGTGGTCTCCTGACCAGTGACGATACTTGGGCCCTCCTGGGCACTGACTCCAGCGGTGGTCTCCTGACCAGTGACGATACTTGGGCCCTCTTTGGGCACTGACTCCGGCGGTGGCGGTGGTCTCCTGACCAGTGACGATACTTGGGCCCTCCTGGGCACTGACTCCGGCGGTGGTCTCCTGACCAGTGACGATACTTGGGCCCTCCTGGGCACTGACTCCGGCGGTGGTGGTGGTCTCCTGACCAGTGATGATACTTGGGCCCTCCTGGGCAATGACTCTGGTGGTGGTCTCCTGACCAGTGATGATACTTGGGCCCTCCTGGTCAATGACTCCGACGGTTGTTTCCTGACCAGTGACAATACTTGGGCCCTCCTGGGCAATGACTCCGGCGGTGGTCTCCTGACCGGTGACGATACTTGGGCCCTCCTGGGCAATGACTCTGGTGGTGGTTTCCGGACCAGTGACAATACTTGGGCCCTCCTGGGCAATGACTCTGGCGGTGGTCTCCGGACCAGTGACGACAGTGCTGGCGGTGGCGTCCCGGCCGGCGGGAAGGATGCCGCCCTTCTCTGCCGTGATGCTCACACCAGGCTGTGCAGACTTCTTCTGGCCCTTCCCCACCTTTGGAGGAGTCACAGCTGACTCTGCTATCCCCCTGGGCCCCCTGTGAGTTGTTTTGCCTCCAGGAGTCTTCACACGGTCCCGTTGGCCACTTTCCAATTTCAGAGCCTTTACAGGGGGTGGACTGGCAGTGCCTTGGCTCTGTGTCACACTGCCTGCCCTGGTGGCCGGTGCACTCCACACACCTTGAACACGCACCACTGGTACTGGAGGCTTTTTGGCTGAGGCGCTACGACGGGACTGATGAAGTGGAGGGGGGGTGGGGGCAAAAAGGTCAACTTTACAGAGGGACAGTTTCTGACGAACACTGGGATGGGTAGCTGGAGGGGGTCTGGGAGTGGAGGAATAGGAGATGGTTGTAGGAGGTGTCACTTTAGGTGTTTTGGGTGCAGGTGCAGGTACTGGAGGCTGTCGTGAGGTGGATGGCTGTTAGGTGGGTGTGTGCCTGCGTTTGTGTACTTTGGGAGGGGGCGTCACAGACACACTGGGAGAGGACACAGGGGACGTGTAAATGGGAGTGGAGGTGGTGAGTGCAGGTGAGCGGGTGTGGTGCTGGGTGTTCTGGTGCGAGTCCTGGTGCCTGTAGATGTAGTGCATGCAGGTGAGAGTGTAGACGAGACTGGGAGGAAGGAGGGAGACAACGAGGAGGGGGACACAGTGGAGGCAGTGGATGTTGCTGTGTCTGCATGTGGGTGATGCTTGTGTGTGTGCCTGTGGGTTGTGTGGTGCCTATGTTTGCCTGAACTACTTTTGTGTGTTGAGGTGTGTGCATGCTGGTCTGATGGTGTGCTTGGGATAGGCTGGGGTAAAGGAGATTGGGTCTGGGTGGAGGAAGTTGGAGGAGGGAGGCTAGACACATGTACAATGGCTGCCATCAGTGCTGAGGCTAGAGATTGCAGGGTTCGCTGAAGGACAGCCTGACCAGAATGAATGCCCTCCAGGAATGCATTACAGTGTTGCAACTCCCTTTCTACACCCTGGATGGCATTCACAATGGTAGACTGCCCAACAGTGAGTGACCTGAGGAGGTCAATGCCCTCCTCACTGAGGGCAGCAAGGGTGACTGGGGCAGGGCCTGAGGTGCCTGGGGCGAAGGTGATGCCCACACTCCTGGGTGAGCGGGCACGGGGCGAATGCTGAGGGGCTGCTGGGAGGGTGGGGCTGGTAGGGGAGGTGGTGGCTGTACCTGTAGAAGTGTGGCGCACAGATGGTGCCGCCACCACAAGGGAGCTCCCATCGGCGGACGAGTCCGTGTCGCTGGTTGGTGATCTGGCGGCCGACGAGAAGCTCCCCTTGCCCTCTATCCCACTGGTGCATTCAGAGTCCGTGGTGTGGCCCTCCATGGCCATGTGGGATGCAGCTCCCTCGTGCTCCAGTGCCACTGTACCTCCACCTGATGATGCTGATGCACAAAAGAACAGGGAGAGCACAAAAACAGGGGGGGGGGGAAGACAGAAGAAAGACAGGTTGAGTGCATGGCATACCGCTACCATTGGCGGACAATACAGACACAGCAGCCCCCTGCACTACGCCGTGCTCCTGGCCTCTACAGATGCAATTTCTGGGATCTGGCCTACATGGCTATGGTGGACTTCTGCACACATGGATGCCACAGGGGCATGTATACCTGTACTTGGCACTCTACTGCGGTGGGGTAGAGTGCCAAATGGCCTGCATTACGGAGGGGCCTAGCCTACGTATTTCTGCCTGGCCTAGGTACACCCACAGGCCTCCTCCCCCACCCAGACCCCTCCACTGCGCGCAAAGTCTGCAGAATGAGAGTGTACTCACCCCCTTGTGTCTGCTGTGATGCCCTAAAGCGCCCATCCAACTCAGGGTGGGCCACCGCCAGGATCCGGAACATCAGGGGGGTCATGGTGCGACGGGCACCCCTCCCACGTTGGGAGGCCATCCCCAGCTGAGCCTCCGCCATCTTCTTGCTCCAGCGGCGAATGTCCTCCCATCTTTTCCGGCAGTGGGTGCCCCGTCTCTGGTGGACCCCCAGGGTCTGGACGTCCTTGGCGATGGCACGCCAAATGTCCTTCTTCTGGTGGGCGCTGACCTACATGACATGCACAAGGGAAGAGTAGTCATTACCAACTGCACCATCGATGTGAGTGTCCCCCTTCCCCACCCCAGCCATGTGGCACATTCATTCACATGCATCAATGTTCCCTGAACTCTGCCCCCTTCCCTCTTACAACCAGCCCTCTCCACCCAGGCCTAGCCCATACAACGTGCTACCTGTGTACTAACCTGTTGGTCTGGAGGACCGTAGAGTAGCGTGTACTGGGGGAGGACCCCGTCTACTAGTTTCTCCAACTCCTGAGCAGTGAAGGCAGGAGCCCTTTCCCCAGACGCAGCAGCCATCGTCGCTTCCAGACCGAGGTCACAGCAGCACGTGCAGTGTAGGTCCTCTCCTGTCGAAGATCAGGTATCTAGTGATTGAACAGATAGAAAATGGCAGTGACGTCCGCGGCGGTGACGTCCGCGGCGGTGCGTATCATCACCGGCGGCGCACTTGTTCATTGGCTCCTGCGACCCATAGGGTCCAATGTTAACCAAAGCAGCATTGCGCCGCGGTCTACGACCGCCTACCGCGACCGTGTGCAACGGCAACGCAGTTACCCCACAATCCCATTGTCCCAGTTTAGAGGTCAGGCAGCCGCCATTTCAGGGGCCCACATGGCTTCATTTACTTCTGCGTCACACATAGCTAGGCCTACACTCAACACACATACAGGAAGGGTTTTGTGTTTGGTGTCGTGTTCTGTGTAACTGTGGGTACATACCTGGAAAATAGTTGACTCTGTGGTCGCTGTTGTCCTTCCTAGGCAAAGTCATTTGGGACAATTGAGAAGATGGCGGAATCCTCCGGTGTACCGACCGCTGGTGGACCTGTTGACAATGGAGGAGGGACATTTAATCGTCACCTACAGGTTTGACCGTGCCACTATCCAGGAACTATGTACCCAGTTGGAGCCAGACCTGATGTCACCAATCCGCCATCCCACTGGAATCCCCCCTGACATGCAGGTGCTGTCAGTGCTCCATTTCCTTGCACGTGGCTCTTTTCAGAAACAGTGGCCATGGCATCAGGGATGTCCCAGCCTATGTTTTCCAACGTGTTGTCCAGAGTGTTGTCTGCCCTGCTGAAACACGTAAGGAGATACATAATTTTCCCTGAGGTGGAAGATTTAGCTACAGTGAAAGGTGACTTCTATGCCCTTGGACATATCCCTGACATCATAGGTGGTATTGATGGCACCCATGTAGCTCTGGTCCCCCCCCACAGGAGTGAACAGGTGTACAGGAACCGGAAGAGTTATCATTCCATGAATGTACAGATGGTATGTTTGCCAGACCAGTACATCTCGCAGGTAAATGCTATGTTCCCTGGCTCAGTGCATGACGCCTACTTCCTGTGGAATAGCAGCATCCCTGATATGATGGGTCAACTCCAGAGGCACTGTGTGTGGCTATTAGGGGACTCTGGTTACCCCAACCTGTCCTGGCTATTGACCCCAGTGAGGAATCCCAGGACCAGGGCAGAGGAACGCTACAATGAGGCCCATGGGCGGACTAGGAGGGTGATCTAACGCACCTTCGGCCTCCTGAAGGCCAGGTTCAGGTCCCTCCATATGACAGGTGGTTCCCTATTCTACTCACCGAAGAAGGTGTGCCAGATCATCATTGCCTGCTCGATGCTTCACAATCTTGCTTTGCGACGCCAGGTGCCTTTTCTGCAGGAAGATGGTCCAGATGACAGTGTTATGGCAGCTATGGAGCCTGTGGAGCCTGTGGACAGTGATGAGGAGGAAGCTGAGGAAGAAGACAACGACAACAGGGAGTCAGTCATACAGCAATATTTCCAGTGACACACAGATGAGAAAATTTTCATTTTTACCATTACATTCACTGTCATACTTCTTCCTCTATCCTGTGTGTAATTTCATAGGATTATTTGGTAACTGAGTTGTTCCTTTACATTACGGTTTCACCGGTGTGCTTACCAACGTGTGTCATCTGCATGCATCCTTCAAGGACTTGTGATGTGTGACATAGGTATGTTGCCTTTACAACTAGAAACACATTTTGACACTGTCATTGATAATACAATTTACCAAATCATAGACAGACTCAACATTGTTTTGTGGTTCAAGGGTGTTTATTGAAGTGTGAAGGAAAGTACAATCTTGCCTGGCATGTTACCCCCATTTTTCACTGTATATATGTTGTTTTAGTTGTATGTGTCACTGGGACCCTGTTCACCAGGGCCCCAGTGCTCATAAGTGTGCCTGAATGTGTTACCTGTGTAGTGACTAACTGTCTCACTGAGGCTCTGCTAACCAGAACCTCAGTGGTTATGCTCTCTCATTTCTTTCAAATTGTCACTAACAGGCTAGTGACCAATTTTACCAATTTACATTGGCTTACTGGAACACCCTTATAATTCCCTAGTATATGGTACTGAGGTACCCAGGGTACTGGGGATCCAGGAGATCCCTATGGGCTGCAGCATTTCTTTTGCCACCCATAGGGAGCTCTGACAATTCTTACACAGACCTGCCACTGCAGCCTGAGTGAAATAACGTCCACTTTATTTCACAGCCATTTTACACTGCACTTAAGTAACTTATAAGTCACCTATATGTCTAACCTTTACCTGGTAAAGGTTAGGTGCAAAGTTACTTAGTGTGAGGGCACCCTGGCACTAGCCAAGGTGCCCCCACATTGTTCAGGGCCAATTCCCCGGACTTTGTGAGTGCGGGGACACCATTACACGCGTGCACTACATATAGGTAACTACCTATATGTAGCTTCACAATGGTAACTCCGAATATGGTCATGTAACATGTCTATGATCATGGAATTGCCCCCTCTATGCCATCCTGGCATAGTTGGCACAATCCCATGATCCCAGTGGTCTGTAGCACAGACCCTGGTACTGCCAAACTGCCTTTCCTGGGGTTTCACTGCAGCTGCTGCTGCTGCCAACCCCTCAGACAGGTTTCTGCCCTCCTGGGGTCAAGCCAGGCTTGTCCCAGGATGGCAGAACAAAGGACTTCCTCTGAGAGAGGGTGTTACACCCTCTCTCTTTGGAAAATGGTGTGAAGGCAGGGGAGGAGTAGCCTCCCCCAGCCTCTGGAAATGCTTTCTTGGGCACAGATGTGCCCAATTCTGCATAAGCCAGTCTACACCGGTTCAGGGGACCCCTTAGCCCTGCTCTGGCGCGAAACTGGACAAAGGAAAGGGGAGTGACCACTCCCCTGACCTGCACCTCCCCTGGGAGGTGTCCAGAGCTCCTCCAGTGTGCTCCAGACCTCTGCCATCTTGGAAACAGAGGTGCTGCTGGCACACTGGACTGCTCTGAGTGGCCAGTGCCACCAGGTGACGTCAGAGACTCCTTCTGATAGGCTCCTTCAGGTGTTGCTAGACTATCCTCTCTCCTAGGTAGCCAAACCCTCTTTTCTGGCTATTTAGGGTCTCTGTCTCTGGGGAAACTTTAGATAACGAATGCAAGAGCTCATTAGAGTTCTTCTGCATCTCTCTCTTCACCTTCTGCCAAGGAATCAACTGCTGACCGCGCTGGAAGCCTGCAAAACTGCAACAAAGTAGCTAAGACGACTACTGCAACTCTGTAACTCTGATCCTGCCGCCTTCTCGACTGTTTTCCTGGTGGTGCATGCTGTGGGGGTAGTCTGCCTCCTCTCTGCACTAGAAGCTCCGAAGAAATCTCCAGTGGGTCGACGGAATCTTCCCCCTGCAACCGCAGGCACCAAAAAGCTGCATTACCTGTCCCTTGGGTCTCCTCTCAGCATGACGAGCGAGGTCCCTCGAATCCAGCAACTCTGTCCAAGTGACTCACACAGTCCAGGGACTCTTCAGTCCAAGTTTGGTGGAGGTAAGTCCTTGCCTCACCTCGCTAGACTGCATTGCTGGGAATCGCGACTTTTGCAACTACTCCGGCCCCTGTACACTTCCGGTGGAAATCCTTCATGCACAGCCAAGCCTGGGTCCACGGCACTCTAACGTGCATTGCACGACTTTCTAAGTTGGTCTCCGGCGACGTGGGACTCCTTTGTGTAACTTCGGGTGAGCACCATTTCACGCATCCTCGTAGTGCCTGTTTCTGGCACTTCTCTGGGTGCTACCTGCTGCTGAGAGGGCTCCTTGTCTTGCTCGACGTCCCCTCTACCTCCTGGCGACATTTGCGACATCCTGGTCCTTCCTGGGCCACAGCAGCATCCAAAAACGCTAACCTCACAATTTGCAGCTAGCAAGGCTTGTTGCCGTTCTTTTGGCGGGAAAATACTTCTGCACGACTCTCCACGGCGAGCGGGATCCGTCCACCAAAGGGGAAGTCTCTAGCCCTTTTCGTTCCTGCAGAAACCTCAGCTTCTTCTGTCCAGTAGATGCTTCTTTGCACCCACAGCTGGCATTTCCTGGGCATATGCCCATCTCCGACTTGCTTGTGACTTTTGGACTTGGTCCTCTTGTTCCACAGGTAACCTAGATTGGAAATCCATCATTGTTGCATTGTTGGTTTGTGTCTTTCCTGCATTATTCCTCTATCACAACTTCTTTGTCTTTGGGGGAACTTTAGTGCACTTTGCACTCACTTTTCTGGGTCTTGGGGAGGGTTATTTTTCTAACTCTCACTATTTTCTAATAGTCCCAGCGACCCTCTACAAGGTCACATAGGTTTGGGGTCCATTCGTGGTTCGCATTCCACTTTTGGAGTATATGGTTTGTGTTGCCCCTATCCCTATGTGTCCCCATTGCATCCTATTGTAACTATACATTGTTTGCACTGTTTTCTAAGACTATACTGCATATTTTTGCTATTGTGTACATATATCTTGTGTATATTTCCTATCCTCTCACTGAGGGTACACTCTAAGATACTTTGGCATATTGTCATAAAAATAAAGTACCTTTATTTTTAGTATAACTGTGTATTGTGTTTTCTTATGATATTGTGCATATGACACTAAGTGGTACTGTAGGAGCTTCACTCGTCTCCTAGTTCAGCCTAAGCTGCTCTGCTAAGCTACCATTATCTATCAGCCTATGCTGCTAGACACCCTATACACTAATAAGGGATAAATGGGCCTGGTGCAAGGTGCAAGTACCCCTTGGTACTCACTACAAGCCAGTCCAGCCTCCTACATTGGTTGTGCAGCGGAGGGATAAGTGCTTTGAGACTACTTACCACTCTTGTCATTGTACTTTTCATAAGAGAAAAATATACAAAACAAGTTCAGTGTGTGTACACATAGCTAAAAAGTTTTGCATTTCCTCTTTTCACTCTTTTCTAAAGTGCTGAAAAGTACTTCCAAACTTTCAAAAAGTTCTTAAAAGTTGTAAAAGTTTTTTTTCTGTCTTTCTAAAAAGCTCTGACAAACATTTTTCTCTTTTTCTATCACTTTAACTCTCTCTAAAAATGTCTGGCACAGGCCAAAATGTTGACCTGTCTAAGATTGCATATGATCACCTTTGCTGGAAAGGAGCAAGGAGTCTCTGCATAGAGAGAGGTTTGAGTGTAGGGAAGAATCCTTCCTTGGAATTGTTACTTAACATGCTTAGAGAACAAGATAAGGCTAAAAGTGCCCCATCTGTTGGAAAAGTAGCTAATGGTTCCCAATCTGATCCAGGGACTCCCCCAGGTAAAGGTTCAGGAAAGAAACTTCTTAGCCTTCCCATTACAAGACAGTCTAGCATAGTTGGTACTGAGGTGGAGTCACATCATACAGATGATGTGCTCTCACATTACACTGTCAGCCAAGCTGTTAGGGTGCCCTCTGTAAGGGACAGGTCTCCTTCTGTTCATTCCCATCATACCTCTGTATCTAGAAATGTCCCTCCCACCAACCCTGATGACAGATTGTTAGAGAGGGAACTCAATAAGTTGAGGGTGGAACAAACCAGACTGAAGCTTAAAAAGCAACAGCTGGATTTGGATAGACAGTCTTTAGAATTAGAGAAGTAAAGACAGAAGTTGGGTTTTGAAACCCATGGTGGCAGCAGCAGTATTCCCCATAGTCATCCTGCAAAAGAGCATGATTCCAGGAATCTGCATAAGATAGTTCCCCCTTATAAGGAGGGGGATGACATTAACAAGTGGTTTGCTGTACTTGAGAGGGTCTGTGTTGTACAGGATGTCCCTCAAAGGCAGTGGGCTGCTATACTATGGCTATCATTTAGTGGAAAAGGTAGGGATAGGCTCCTTACTGTGAAAGAAAGTGATGCCAATAATTTTACAGTACTTAAGAATGCACTCCTGGATGGTTATGGCTTAACCACTGAACAATACAGGATAAAGTTCAGAGAGACCAAAAAGGAGTCTTCACAAGACTGGGTTGATTTCATTGACCATTCAGTGAAGGCCTTGGAGGGGTGGTTACATGGCAGTAAAGTTACTGATTATGACAGCCTGTATAACTTGATCCTGAGAGAGCATATTCTTAATAATTGTGTGTCTGATTTGTTGCACCAGTACTTGGTGGACTCTGATCTGACCTCTCCCCAAGAATTGGGAAAGAAGGCAGACAAATGGGTCAGAACAAGGGTGAACAGAAAAGTTCATACAGGGGGTGACAAAGATGGCAACACAAAGAAGGATGGTAAGTCTTCTGACAAGGGTGGGGACAAATCTAAAAATGAGTCTTCATCAGGCCCACAAAAACACTCTGGTGGGGGTGGTGGGTCCAAATCCTCCTTTAATCAAAACAAAGAAAAGAAACCATGGTGCTATTTATGTAAAGTAAAAGGCCATTGGACAACATATCCCAGTTGTCCAAAGAAAAGCACCAAGCCTCCTACCTCTACAACCCCTACTGCTACACCTAGTGTCCCTACTAATAGCAGTGGTGGTGGGAGCAAACCTACTAATAGCCAATCCAAGGGAGTAGCTGGGCTCACTATTGGTAACTTAGTTGGGGTTGGTCTGGTTAGGGAGACCACAGAGGCTATACTAGTCTCTGAGGGGGCTATTGATTTAGCCACCTTAGTTGCTTGTCCCCTTAATATGGATAAGTACAAGCAGATACCCCTAATAAATGGTGTTGAGGTTCAGGCCTACAGGGACACTGGTGCCAGTGTGACTATGGTCATAGAGAAACTGGTCCACCCTGAACAACACCTACTTGGTCACCAGTACCAAGTAACCGATGCTCACAACAACACACTTAGCCACCCCATGGCTGTTGTTAATCTCAACTGGGGGGGGGTTACTGGTCCAAAGAAAGTTGTGGTAGCCACAGATTTACCTGTAGACTGTCTACTAGGAAATGATTTGGAGACATCAGCTTGGTCAGATGTGGAGTTGGAGGCCCATGCAGCAATGCTGGGCATCCCAGGGCATATTTTTGCTTTAACCAGGGCTCAGGCCAAAAAGCAAAAAGGACAGGGAAGCTTGGATCCTGGAACAATGGACCAAGTGCTCCCTAAAGCTAGGGCTAGTAGAAGCAAACCACTTCCTACTATCCCTCCCTCTACGGTGGATTCAACTTCAGAGGAAGAAGAATTCCCTCCCTGTGCAGAACCTACACCAGAGGAGTTTGAAGCAGACACTGCTGAGCTTTTGGGTGAAGGGGGGCCTGCCAGGGAGGAGCTGAGTGTGGCACAGCAAACCTGTCCCACATTAGAGGGTCTAATACAGCAAGCTGTCAAACAGGCTAATGGGGATGTCAGTGACTCTCACAGAGTTTACTGGGAGGACAATCTCTTGTACACTGAGGCAAGGGATCCTAAACCTGGAGCTGCCAGGAGATTAGTGATTCCTCAGGAGTACAGAAAGTTCCTCCTAACTCTTGCCCACGACATTCCCCTAGCTGGGCATCTGGGACAAATGCAAACTTGGGACAGGCTTGTTCCCTTGTTTCATTGGCCTAGAATGTCTGAGGATACAAAAGATTTTTGTAAATCCTGTGAAACCTGTCAAGCAAGTGGCAAGACAGGTGGCACTCCAAAGGCACCCCTTATTCCACTGCCTGTGGTTGGGGTTCCCTTTGAAAGGGTAGGGGTTGACATAGTTGGCCCCCTTGCCCCTCCTACTGCTTCAGGCAATAGGTTTATCTTGGTGGTAGTGGACCATGCCACAAGATATCCTGAAGCTATTCCTTTAAGGACCACTACAGCTCCTGCAGTGGCAAAGGCCCTCCTGGGAATATTTTTCAGGGTGGGCTTCCCAAAGGAAGTAGTATCAGACAGGGGAAGCAATTTCATGTCTGCATACTTAACCCCTTCGCTGCCAGGCCTTTTCCCCCTCCTGTGCCAGGCCCTTTTTTGCCTATTTGGGGCAGTTCGCGCTTAGGCCCTCATAACTTTTTGTCCACATAAGCTAACCAAGCCAAATTTGCGTCCTTTTTTTCCAACATCCTAGGGATTCTAAAGGTACCCAGACTTTGTGGGTTCCCCTGAAGGAGGCCAAGAAATTGGCCAAAATACAGTGAAAATTTCGTTTTTTTCAAAAAAATTGGAAAAAGGGGCTGCAGAAGAAGGCTTGTGGTTTTTCCCCTGAAAATGGCATCAACAAAGGGTCTGCGGTGCTAAACTCAGCAGCTTCCCAGCTTTCAGGAACAGGCAGACTTGAATCCGAAAACCCAATTTTTCAACACAATTTTGGCATTTTACTGGGGCATACCCCATTTGTGCAATTTTTTGTGCTTTCAGCCTCCTTCCAGTCAGTGACAGGAATGGTCATGAAACCAATGCTGGATCCCAGAAACCTAAACATTTCTGAAAAGTAGACAAAATTCTGAATTCAGCAAGGGGTCATTTGTGTAGATCCTACAAGGGTTTCCTACAGAAAATAACAGCTGAAAAAGAAAAATATTGAAATTGAGGTGAAAAAACCATCAATTTTTCTCTACGTTTTACTCTGTAACTTTTCCCTGCAATGTCAGATTATCGAAAGCAATATACCGTTACGTCTGCTGGACTCCTCTGGTTGCGGGGATATATAGGGTTTGTAGGTTCATCAAGAACCCGAGGAACCCAGAGCCAATAAATGAGCTGCACCCTGCAGTGCGTTTTCATTCTATACCGGGTATACAGCAATTCATTTGCTGAAATATAAGGAGTAAAAAATTGCTATCAAGAAAACCTTTGCATTTCCAAAAAGGGCACAAGATAAGGTGTTGAGGAGCAGTGGTTATTTGCACATCTCTGAATTCCGGGGTGACCATAGTAGCACGTGAATTACAGGGAATTTCTCAAATAGATGTCTTTTTTACACACACTCCTATATTTGGAAGGAAAAAATGTAGAGAAAGACAAAGGGCAATAGTACTTGTTTTGCTAATCTATGTTCCCCCAAGTCTCCCGATAAAAATGGTACCTCACTTGTGTGGGTAGGCCTAGCACCCGCGACAGGATATGCCCCAAAACACAATGTGGACACATCACAGAAAACAGAGCTGTTTTTAGCAAAGTGACTACCTGTAGATTTTGGCCTCTAGCTCAGCCGCCACCTAGGGAAACCTACCAAACCTGTGCATTTCTGAAAACTAGAGACCTAGGGGAATCCAAGGAGGGGTGACTTGTGTGGCTCGGACCAGGTTCTGTTACCCAGAATCCTTTGCAAACCTCAAAATTTGGCTAAAAAAACACATGTTCCTCACATTTCTGTGGCAGAAAGTTCTGGAATCTGAGAGGAGCCACAAATTTCCTTCCACCCAGCGTTCCCCCACGTCTCCCAATAAAAATGATACCTCACTTGTGTGGGTAGGCCTAGCGCCCGCGACAGGATATGCCCCAAAACACAACGTGGACATATCACAGAAAACAGAGCTGTTTTTAGCAAAGTGACTACCTGTAGATTTTGGCCTCTAGCTCAGCCGCCACCTAGGGAAACCTACCAAACCTGTGCATTTCTGAAAACTAGAGACCTAGGGGAATCCAAGGAGGGGTGACTTGCGGGGCTCGGACCAGGTTCTGTTACCCAGAATCCTTTGCAAACCTCAAAATTTGGCTAAAAAAAACACATGTTCCTCACATTTCTGTGGCAGAAAGTTCTGGAATCTGAGAGGAGCCACAAATTTCCTTCCACCCAGCGTTCCCCCACGTCTCCCAATAAAAATGATACCTCACTTGTGTGGGTAGGCCTAGCGCCCGCGACAGGATATGCCCCAAAACACAACGTGGACATATCACAGAAAACAGAGCTGTTTTTAGCAAAGTGACTACCTGTAGATTTTGGCCTCTAGCTCAGCCGCCACCTAGGGAAACCTACCAAACCTGTGCATTTCTGAAAACTAGAGACCTAGGGGAATCCAAGGAGGGGTGACTTGCGGGGCTCAGACCAGGTTCTGTTACCCAGAATCCTTTGCAAATCTCAAAATTTGGCTAAAAAAACACATGTTCCTCACATTTCTGTGGCAGAAAGTTCTGGAATCTGAGAGGAGCCACAAATTTCCTTCCACCCAGCGTTCCCCCACGTCTCCCGATAAAAATGATACCTCACTTGTGTGGGTAGGCCTAGCGCCCGCGACAGGATATGCCCCAAAACACAACGTGGACATATCACAGAAAACAGAGCTGTTTTTAGCAAAGTGACTACCTGTAGATTTTGGCCTCTAGCTCAGCCGCCACCTAGGGAAACCTACCAAACCTGTGCATTTCTGAAAACTAGAGACCTAGGGGAATCCAAGGAGGGGTGACTTGCGGGGCTCGGACCAGGTTCTGTTACCCAGAATCCTTTGCAAATCTCAAAATTTGGCTAAAAAAACACATGTTCCTCACATTTCTGTGGCAGAAAGTTCTGGAATCTGAGAGGAGCTACAAATTTCCTTCCACCCAGCGTTCCCCCAAGTCTCCCGATAAAAATGATACCTCACTTGCGTGGGTAGGCCTAGCGCCGGCGACAGGAAACACCCCAAAGCGCAACGTGGACACATCCTAAATTTTGGAAAAAAACAGAGGTGTTTTTTGCGAAGTGCCTACCTGTAGATTTTGGCCTCTAGCTCAGCCGGCACCTAGGGAAACCTACCAAACCTGTGCATTTCTGAAAACTAGAGACCTTGGGGAATCCAAGGAGGGGTGACTTGCGGGGCTCGGACCAGGTTCTGTTACCCAGAATCCTTTGCAAACCTCAAAATTTGGCTAAAAAAACACATGTCCCTCACATTTCTGTGGCAGAAAGTTCTGGAATCTGAGAGGAGCTACAAATTTCCTTCCACCCAGCGTTCCCCCAAGTCTCCCGATAAAAATGATACCTCACTTGCGTGGGTAGGCCTAGCGCCGGCGACAGGAAACACCCCAAAGCGCAACGTGGACACATCCTAAATTTTGGAAAAAAACAGAGGTGTTTTTTTGCGAAGTGCCTACCTGTAGATTTTGGCCTCTAGCTCAGCCGGCACCTAGGGAAACCTACTAAACCTGTGCATTTCTGAAAACTAGAGACCTAGGGGAATCCAAGGAGGGGTGACTTGCGGGGCTCGGACCAGGTTCTGTTACCCAGAATCCTTTGCAAACCTCAAAATTTGGCTAAAAAAACACATGTCCCTCACATTTCTGTGGCAGAAAGTTCTGGAATCTGAGAGGAGCTACAAATTTCCTTCCACCCAGCGTTCCCCCAAGTCTCCCGATAAAAATGATACCTCACTTGCGTGGGTAGGCCTAGCGCCGGTGACAGGAAACACCCCAAAGCGCAACGTGGACACATCCTAAATTTTGGAAAAAAACAGAGGTGTTTTTTGCGAAGTGCCTACCTGTAGATTTTGGCCTCTAGCTCAGCCGGCACCTAGGGAAACCTACCAAACC
The DNA here is from genome assembly GCF_031143425.1 of Pleurodeles waltl. NCBI lineage: Eukaryota > Metazoa > Chordata > Amphibia > Caudata > Salamandridae > Pleurodeles > Pleurodeles waltl. The sequence continues at coordinate 430,999,192 of NC_090437.1, read as the reverse complement.
TGTGCATTTCTGAAAACTAGAGACCTAGGGGAATCCAAGGAGGGGTGACTTGCGGGGCTCGGACCAGGTTCTGTTACCCAGAATCCTTTGCAAACCTCAAAATTTGGCTAAAAATACACATGTTACTCACATTTCTGTGGCAGAAAGTACTAGAATCTGAGAGGAGCCACAAATTTCCTTCTACCCAGCGTTCCCCCAAGTCTCCCGATAAAAATGATACCTCACTTGTGTGGGTAGGACTAGCGCCCACGAAAGGAAAGGGCCCAAAACACAACGTGGACACATCACATTTTTTTATAAAAAGCAGTGCCTACCTGTGGATTTTGGCCTGTAGCTCAGCCGACACCTGAGGAAACCTAGCAAACCAGTGCATTTTTGAAAACTAGAAACCCAGGGGAATCCAAGATGGGGTGACTTGCGGGGCTCTGACCAGGTTATGTTACCCAGAATCCTTTGCAAACATCAAAATTTGGCCCAAAAAACACTTTTTCCTCTCATTTCGGTGACAGAAAGTTCTGGAATCTGAGAGGAGCCACAAATTTCCTTCCACCCAGCGTTCCCCTAAGTCTCTCGATAAAAATGGTACATCACTTCTGTGGGTAGGCCTAGCGCCCACAAAAGGAAATGGCCCAAAACACAACGTGGACACAACATATTTTTTCGCAGAAAACAGAGGTGTTTTTTGCAAGGTGCCTACCTGTGGTGTTTGGCCTGTAGCTCAGCCGGCCCCAGGGGGGGGGGGCAGAAATGCCGTAAAATAAATTTGCCCCCCCAACCCCCACCCTCCCCCGCCGGGAGCGACCCTTGCCTACGGGGTCGCTCCCCCTGCGTGACATTGGCACCAAAAAACAAATCCCCGGTGCCTAGTGGTTTCTGCCCCCTTGGGGGCAGGTTGGCCTAAACTCAGCCAATCTGCCCCCAAGGGGGGCAGAAATGGCCTAAATACAATTTGTCCCCCAGGGGAGCGACTTTTGCCTGATGGGTCGCTCCCCATCTCTAAAAAAAAAAAACAAAGAAAAATTCCCCTGGCGCCTAGAGGTTTCTGCCCCCCCCTGGGGGCAGATCGGCCTAATGATAGGCCGATCTGCCCCCCGGGGGGGCAGAAATGGCCTAAAATAAAATTTGCCCCCCCAACCCCCATCCCCCCCCCGGGAGCGACCCTTGCCTACGGGGTCGCTCCCCCTGCGTGACATTGGCGCCAAAAAACAAATCCCCGGTGCCTAGTGGTTTCTGCCCCCTTGGGGGCAGATTGACCTAAAATTGGGCAATCTGCCCCCAGGGGGGCAGAAATGGTCTAAATACAATTTGCCCCCCCAGGGGAGCGACCCTTGCCTGATGGGTCGCTCCCCATCTCTAAAAAAAGAAACAACAAAAAAAAAAAACACAAAAAAAAAATTGCCCTGGCGCCTAGAGTGTTCTGCCCCCCCCCGGGGGCAGTTCAGCCTAATAATAGGCCGATCTGTCCCCCGGGGGGGCAGAAATGGCCTAAAATAAATTTGCCCCCCCAACCCCCCCCCCCCCCCCCCGGGAGCGACCCTTGCCTACGGGGTCGCTCCCCCTGCGTGACATTGGCGCCAAAAAACAAATCCCCGGTGCCTAGTGGTTTCTGCCCCCTTGGGGGCAGATTGACCTAAAATTGGCCAATCTGCCCCCAGGGGGGCAGAAATGGTCTAAATACAATTTGCCCCCCCAGGGGAGCGACCCTTGCCTGATGGGTCGCTCCCCATCTCTAAAAAAAGAAACAACAAAAAAAAAAAACACAAAAAAAAAATTGCCCTGGCGCCTAGAGTGTTCTGCCCCCCCCCCGGGGGCAGTTCGGCCTAATAATAGGCCGATCTGTCCCCCGGGGGGGCAGAAATGGCCTAAAATAAATTTGCCCCCCCAACCCCCACCCCCCCCCGGGAGCGACCCTTGCCTACGGGGTCGCTCCCCCTGCGTGACATTGGTGCCAAAAAACAAATCCCCGGTGCCTAGTGGTTTCTGCCCCCTTGGGGGCAGATTGACCTAAAATTGGCCAATCTGCCCCCAGGGGGGCAGAAATGGTCTAAATACAATTTGCCCCCCCCAGGGGAGCGACCCTTGCCTGATGGGTCGCTCCCCATCTCTAAAAAAAGAAACAACAAAAAAAAAACACACACAAAAAAAATTGCCCTGGCGCCTAGAGTGTTCTGCCCCCCCCCCCCCGGGGGCAGTTCGGCCTAATAATAGGCCGATCTGTCCCCCGGGGGGGCAGAAATGGCCTAAAATAAATTTGCCCCCCCCAACCCCCCCCCCCCCCCCCCGGGAGCGACCCTTGCCTACGGGGTCGCTCCCCCTGCGTGACATTGGCGCCAAAAAACAAATCCCCGGTGCCTAGTGGTTTCTGCCCCCTTGGGGGCAGATTGACCTAAAATTGGCCAATCTGCCCCCAGGGGGGCAGAAATGGTCTAAATACAATTTGCCCCCCCAGGGGAGCGACCCTTGCCTGATGGGTCGCTCCCCATCTCTAAAAAAAGAAACAACAACAAAAAAAAACACAAAAAAAAAATTGCCCTGGCGCCTAGAGTGTTCTGCCCCCCCCCCGGGGGCAGTTCGGCCTAATAATAGGCCGATCTGTCCCCCGGGGGGGCAGAAATGGCCTAAAATAAATTTGCCCCCCCAACCCCCACCCCCCCCCCTGCGTGACATTGGCGCCAAAAAACAAATCCCCGGTGCCTAGTGGTTTCTGCCCCCTTGGGGGCAGATTGACCTAAAATCGGCCAATCTGCCCCCAGGGGGGCAGAAATGGTCTAAATACAATTTGCCCCCCAGGGGAGCGACCCTTGCCTGATGGGTCGCTCCCCATCTCTAAAAAAAAAAAAAAGAACACAAAAAAAAAATTTGCCCTGGCGCCTAGAGGTTTCTTCCCCCCCTGGGGGCAGATCGGCCTAATAATAGGCCGATCTGCCCCCAGGGGGGGCAGAAATGGCCTAAAATAAATTCCCCTCCCCCCCAGGGAGCGACCCTTGCCTAAGTGGTCGCTCCCTTTGCGTGAAATTCACGCAAAGAAAAAACTCCCTGGTGTCTAGTGGTTTCTACCCCCCTTGGGGGCAGATTGGCCTCATCAAAATAGGCCAATCTGCCCCCAAGGGGGGCAGAAATGGGCAAAATATAATTTTCCCCCAAGGGGAGCGACCCTTGCCTAAGGGGTCGCTCCCCACCAAAAAAAAAAAAAATGAAACAAAAAAAAAAAAATGGTCCCTGGTGCCTAGAGGTTTCTGCCCCCCCTGGGGGCAGATCGGCCTAATAGTAGGCCGATCTGCCCCCAGGGGGGGCAGAAAAGGCCTTCCCGAAAATATGCCCCCCTGGGAGCGACCCTTGCCCAAGGGGTCGCTCCCTTTTGTCAATAACAATAAAAAAAAAAAAAAATCCCTGGTGTCTAGTGGTTTCTACCCCCCTTGGGGGCAGATTGGCCTCATCAAAATAGGCCAATCTGCCCCCAAGGGGGGCAGAAATGGCCAAAATATAATTTTCCCCCAAGGGGAACGACCCTTGCCTAAGGGGTCGCTCCCCACCTCAATAAAAAAAAAATGAAAAAAAAAAATAAATAAATGGTCCCTGGTGCCTAGAGGTTTCTGCCCCCCCTGGGGGCAGATCGGCCTAATAAGGCCGATCTGCCCCCAGGGGGGGCAGAAAAGGCCTTTTCAAAAAAATGCCCCCCCCTGGGAGCGACCCTTGCCCAAGGGGTCGCTCCCTTTTGTCAATTTCTACGAAAAAAAAAAAAATCCCTGGTGTCTAGTGGGGTTTCAAAAACCGGATTGCAAGCAATCCGGCTTTTGAAACCCTCGGAGGGACTTCAAAGGGAAGGAAATACTTTTCCTTCCCTTTGAAGCCCCTCCGGGCCTCCCAAGTGATTGAAAAAGAAATGCTTTTGCATTTCTTTTTCAATCGCGCTGGAAGCAGAGCTTCCAGCGCGACGAGGGAGGCCCCTGTGACACATCAGCGCGCGCGCGCGCGCTGACGTCACAGGGGGGGGTGGGGGGGTCGGGGGTGGAAGGGGAAGGTCTTCCCCTTCCATCCCCGACTTGGGGGGGGGGAAGGGGGGTGCACGGGGGGCGCGCTAGCGCGCCCCCAAGTTCCCCTGTGCCATGGACGAGATGATCTCGTCCAAGGCACAGGGGAACTGTAGCCTTGGACGAGATCATCTCGTCCAAGGCACAGAAGAGGTTAAAGGCCATGTGGAAGGAGTGTGGTGTAACTTATAAATTCACTACACCCTATCATCCACAAACAAATGGACTGGCGGAGAGATTTAACAAAACTCTCAAAGGCATGATTATGGGTCTCCCAGAAAAACTCCGCAGGAGATGGGATATCCTGTTACCATGCCTCCTTTTTGCCTACAGGGAGGTACCCCAGAAAGGAGTGGGCTTCAGCCCCTTTGATCTTCTTTTTGGACACCCTGTTAGGGGTCCACTAACACTTGTTAAGGAGGGTTGGGAACAACATCTAAAAGCTCCAAAGCAAGATATTGTGGATTATGTACTTGGCCTCAGATCAAGGATGGCTGAGTACATAAAAAAGGCCAGCAAAAGCCTTCAGGCCAGCCAAGAGCTCCAGAAGCAATGGCATGATCAGAAGGCTGTTTTGGTTCAGTACCAACCAGGGCAGAAAGTGTGGGTCTTGGAGTCTGTGGCCCCAAGAGCACTCCAAGATAAATGGAGTGGTCCCCACAGAATTGTTGAGAAAAAGGGTGAAGTCACCTATTTAGTTGGCTTAGGCACTGCAAGGAGTCCCCTTAGGGTACTTAATGTAAACCACCTGAAACCCTACTATGACAGGGCTGATCTCACCCTGCTCATGGCAACTGATGAGGAACAGGAAGAAGACAGTGATCCTCTACCTGATCTCTTCTCTTCCACAGAACAAGATGCTCTTGTGGAAGGTGTAGTTTTGGCTGATTGTCTTACTGCTGAGCAGAAAGACCATTGCATAAATCTCCTAGATCAATTCTCTGAACTCTTCTCTACTGTGCCAGGTACCACTTCTTGGTGTGAGCACACTATAGATACTGGAGACAGTTTACCTGTCAAAAGTAAGATCTATAGGCAGCCTGACCATGTCAGGGACTGCATAAAGCAAGAGGTGCAGACAATGTTAGAACTAGGAGTGGTTGAGCACTCTGAAAGTCCATGGGCTTCTCCTGTGGTACTTGTACCAAAACCCCATTCCAAAGATGGAAAGAAGGAAATGCGGTTTTGTGTAGACGATAGAGGTCTCAACCTGGTAACCAAAACTGATGCTCACCCTATACCCAGGGCAGATGAGCTCATAGATACACTGGCATCTGCCAAGTATCTAAGCACTTTTGATTTGACTGCAGGGTATTGGCAGATCAAATTGTCAGAAGATGCTAAACCTAAAACTGCATTTTCAACCATTGGAGGCCATTACCAGTTTACTGTAATGCCTTTTGGTTTGAAAAATGCACCTGCCACTTTTCAGAGGTTAGTGAACACAGTCCTGCAAGGGCTGGAAGCTTTCAGTGCAGCATATTTGGACGATATAGCTGTCTTTAGCTCCAGCTGGGATGATCACCTGGTCCACCTATGGAAAGTTTTGGAGGCCCTGCAAAAGGCAGGCCTCACTATCAAGGCTTCAAAGTGCCAGATAGGGCAGGGTAAGGTGGTTTATCTGGGACACCTTGTTGGTGGGGAACAGATTGCACCACTTCAGGGGAAAATCCTAACAATTATTGATTGGGTTCCCCCTACCACTCAAACTCAGGTGAGAGCCTTCCTAGGCCTCACTGGGTATTACAGGAGGTTCATTAAGAACTATGGCTCCATTGCAGCCCCTCTTAATGACCTCACATCCAAGAAAATGCCTAAAAAGGTATTATGGACAGCAAACTGTCAGAAAGCTTTTGAGGAGCTGAAGCAGACCATGTGCTCTGCACCTGTCCTGAAAAGCCCTTGTTACTCTAAAAAAATTCTATGTCCAAACTGATGCATCTGAATTAGGAGTAGGGGCAGTCCTATCACAACTTAATTCTGAGGGCCAGGATCAACCTGTTGCTTTTATTAGTAGGAGGTTGACCCCTAGAGAAAAGCGTTGGTCTGCCATAGAGAGGGAGGCCTTTGCTGTGGTCTGGGCTCTGAAGAAGTTGAGGCCATACCTGTTTGGCACTCACTTCATTGTTCAGACAGACCACAAACCTCTACTTTGGCTAAAACAAATGAAAGGTGAAAATCCTAAATTGTTGAGGTGGTCCATATCCCTACAGGGAATGGACTATACAGTGGAACATAGACCTGGGAGTAGCCACTCCAATGCAGATGGACTCTCCAGATATTTCCACTTAGACAATGAAGACTCATCAGGTCATGGCTAGTCTTATTGTCCTTCGTTTGGGGGGGGGTTGTGTAGGAAAGTACCATCTTGCCTGGCATGTTACCCCCATTTTTCACTGTATATATGTTGTTTTAGTTGTATGTGTCACTGGGACCCTGTTCACCAGGGCCCCAGTGCTCATAAGTGTGCCCGAATGTGTTACCTGTGTAGTGACTAACTGTCTCACTGAGGCTCTGCTAATCAGAACCTCAGTGGTTATGCTCTCTCATTTCTTTCAAATTGTCACTAACAGGCTAGTGACCAATTTTACCAATTTACATTGGCTTACTGGAACACCCTTATAATTCCCTAGTATATGGTACTGAGGTACCCAGGGTATTGGGGTTCCAGGAGATCCCTATGGGCTGCAGCATTTCTTTTGCCACCCATAGGGAGCTCTGACAATTCTTACACAGGCCTGCCACTGCAGCCTGAGTGAAATAACGTCCACGTTATTTCACAGCCATTTTACACTGCACTTAAGTAACTTATAAGTCACCTATATGTCTAACCTTTACCTGATAAAGGTTAGGTGCAAAGTTACTTAGTGTGAGGGCACCCTGGCACTAGCCAAGGTGCCCCCACATTGTTCAGGGCCAATTCCCCGGACTTTGTGAGTGCGGGGACACCATTACACGCGTGCACTACATATAGGTAACTACCTATATGTAGCTTCACAATGGTAACTCCGAATATGGTCATGTAACATGTCTATGATCATGGAATTGCCCCCTCTATGCCATCCTGGCATAGTTGGCACAATCCCATGATCCCAGTGGTCTGTAGCACAGACCCTGGTACTGCCAAACTGCCTTTCCTGGGGTTTCACTGCAGCTGCTGCTGCTGCCAACCCCTCAGACAGGTTTCTGCCCTCCTGGGGTCATGCCAGGCTTGTCCCAGGATGGCAGAACAAAGGACTTCCTCTGAGAGAGGGTGTTACACCCTCTCTCTTTGGAAAATGGTGTGAAGGCAGGGGAGGAGTAGCCTCCCCCAGCCTCTGGAAATGCTTTCTTGGGCACAGATGTGCCCAATTCTGCATAAGCCAGTCTACACCGGTTCAGGGGACCCCTTAGCCCTGCTCTGGTGCGAAACTGGACAAAGGAAAGGGGAGTGACCACTCCCCTGACCTGCACCTCCCCTGGGAGGTGTCCAGAGCTCCTCCAGTGTGCTCCAGACCTCTGCCATCTTGGAAACAGAGGTGCTGCTGGCACACTGGACTGCTCTGAGTGGCCAGTGCCACCAGGTGACGTCAGAGACTCCTTTTGATAGGCTCCTTCAGGTGTTGCTAGACTATCCTCTCTCCTAGGTAGCCAAACCCTCTTTTCTGGCTATTTAGGGTCTCTGTCTCTGGGGAAACTTTAGATAACGAATGCAAGAGCTCATCAGAGTTCTTCTGCATCTCTCTCTTCACCTTCTGCCAAGGAATCGACTGCTGACCGCGCTGGAAGCCTGCAAAACTGCAACAAAGTAGCTAAGACGACTACTGCAACTCTGTAACGCTGATCCTGCCGCCTTCTCGACTGTTTTCCTGGTGGTGCATGCTGTGGGGGTAGTCTGCCTCCTCTCTGCACTAGAAGCTCCGAAGAAATCTCCAGTGGGTCGACGGAATCTTCCCCCTGCAACCGCAGGCACCAAAAAGCTGCATTACCGGTCCCTTGGGTCTCCTCTCAGCATGACGAGCGAGGTCCCTTGAATCCAGCAACTCTGTCCAAGTGACTCCCACAGTCCAGTGACTCTTCAGTCCAAGTTTGGTGGAGGTAAGTCCTTGCCTCACCTCGCTAGACTGCATTGCTGAGAATCGCGACTTTTGCAACTACTCCGGCCCCTGTACACTTCCGGCGGAAATCCTTCATGCACAGCCAAGCCTGGGTCCACGGCACTCTAACCTGCATTGCACGACTTTCTAAGTTGGTCTCCGGCGACGTGGGACTCCTTTGTGTAACTTCGGGTGAGCACCATTTCACGCATCCTCGTAGTGCCTGTTTCTGGCACTTCTCTGGGTGCTACCTGCTGCTGAGAGGGCTCCTTGTCTTGCTCGACGTCCCCTCTACCTCCTGGCGACATTTGCGACATCCTGGTCCTTCCTGGGCCACAGCAGCATCCAAAAACGCTAACCGCACAATTTGCAGCTAGCAAGGCTTGTTGCCGTTCTTTCGGCGGGAAAATACTTCTGCACGACTCTCCACGGCGAGTGGGATCCGTCCTCCAAAGGGGAAGTCTCTAGCCCTTTTCGTTCCTGCAGAAACCTCAGCTTCTTCTGTCCAGTAGAAGCTTCTTTGCACCCACAGCTGGCATTTCCTGGGCATATGCCCATCTCCGACTTGCTTGTGACTTTTGGACTTGGTCCTCTTGTTCCACAGGTAACCTAGATTGGAAATCCATCATTGTTGCATTGTTGGTTTGTGTCTTTCCTGCATTATTCCTCTATCACAACTTCTTTGTCCTTGGGGGAACTTTAGTGCACTTTGCACTCACTTTTCTGGGTCTTGGGGAGGGTTATTTTTCTAACTCTCACTATTTTCTAATAGTCCCAGCGACCCTCTACAAGGTCACATAGGTTTGGGGTCCATTCGTGGTTCGCATTCCACTTTTGGAGTATATGGTTTGTGTTGCCCCTATCCCTATGTGTCCCCATTGCATCCTATTGTAACTATACATTGTTTGCACTGTTTTCTAAGACTATACTGCATATTTTTGCTATTGTGTACATATATCTTGTGTATATTTCCTATCCTCTCACTGAGGGTACACTCTAAGATACTTTGGCATATTGTCATAAAAATAAAGTACCTTTATTTTTAGTATAACTGTGTATTGTGTTTTCTTATGATATTGTGCATATGACACTAAGTGGTACTGTAGGAGCTTCACTCGTCTCCTAGTTCAGCCTAAGCTGCTCTGCTAAGCTACCATTATCTATCAGCCTATGCTGCTAGACACCCTATACACTAATAAGGGATAAATGGGCCTGGTGCAAGGTGCAAGTACCCCTTGGTACTCACTACAAGCCAGTCCAGCCTCCTACATTGGTTGTGCAGCGGAGGGATAAGTGCTTTGAGACTACTTACCACTCTTGTCATTGTACTTTTCATAAGAGAAAAATATACAAAACAAGTTCAGTGTGTGTACACATAGCTAAAAAGTTTTGCATTTCCTCTTTTCACTCTTTTCTAAAGTGCTGAAAAGTACTTCCAAACTTTCAAAAAGTTCTTAAAAGTTTAAAAAGTTTTTTTTCTGTCTTTCTAAAAAGCTCTGACAAACATTTTTCTCTTTTTCTATCACTTTAACTCTCTCTAAAAATGTCTGGCACAGGCCAAAATGTTGACCTGTCTAAGACTGCATATGATCACCTTAGCTGGAAAGGAGCAAGGAGTCTCTGCATAGAGAGAGGTTTGAGTGTAGGGAAGAATCCTTCCTTGGAATTGTTACTTAACATGCTTAGAGAACAAAATAAGGCTAAAAGTGCCCCATCTGTTGAAAAAGTAGCTAATGGTTCCCAATCTGATCCAGGGACTCCCCCAGGTAAAGGTTCAGGAAAGAAACTTCTTAGCCTTCCCATTACAAGACAGTCTAGCATAGTTGGTACTGAGGTGGAGTCACATCATACAGATGATGTGCTCTCACATTACACTGTCAGCCAAGCTGTTAGGGTGCCCTCTGTAAGGGACAGGTCTCCTTCTGTTCATTCCCATCATACCTCTATATCTAGAAATGTCCCTCCCACCAACCCTGATGACAGATTGTTAGAGAGGGAACTCAATAAGTTGAGGGTGGAACAAACCAGACTGAAGCTTAAAAGGCAACAGCTGGATTTGGATAGACAGTCTTTAGAATTAGAGAAGTAAAGACAGAAGTTGGGTTTTGAAACCCATGGTGGCAGCAGCAGTATTCCCCATAGTCATCCTGCAAAAGAGCATGATTCCAGGAATCTGCATAAGATAGTTCCCCCTTATAAGGAGGGGGATGACATTAACAAGTGGTTTGCTGTACTTGAGAGGGCCTGTGTTGTACAGGATGTCCCTCAAAGGCAGTGGGCTGCTATACTATGGCTATCATTTAGTGGAAAAGGTAGGGATAGGCTCCTTACTGTGAAAGAAAGTGATGCCAATAATTTTACAGTACTTAAGAATGCACTCCTGGATGGTTATGGCTTAACCACTGAACAATACAGGATAAAGTTCAGAGAGACCAAAAAGGAGTCTTCACAAGACTGGGTTGATTTCATTGACCATTCAGTGAAGGCCTTGGAGGGGTGGTTACATGGCAGTAAAGTTACTGATTATGACAGCCTGTATAACTTGATCCTGAGAGAGCATATTCTTAATAATTGTGTGTCTGATTTGTTGCACCAGTACTTGGTGGACTCTGATCTGACCTCTCCCCAAGAATTGGGAAAGAAGGCAGACAAATGGGTCAGAACAAGGGTGAACAGAAAAGTTCATACAGGGGGTGACAAAGATGGCAACACAAAGAAGGATGGTAAGTCTTCTGACAAGGGTGGGGACAAATCTAAAAATGAGTCTTCATCAGGCCCACAAAAACACTCTGGTGGGGGTGGTGGGTCCAAATCCTCCTTTAATCAAAACAAAGAAAAGAAACCATGGTGCTATTTATGTAAAGTAAAAGGCCATTGGACAACAGATCCCAGTTGTCCAAAGAAAAGCACCAAGCCTCCTACCTCTACAACCCCTACTGCTACACCTAGTGTCCCTACTAATAGCAGTGGTGGTGGGAGCAAACCTACTAATAGCCAATCCAAGGGAGTAGCTGGGCTCACTATTGGTAACTTAGTTGGGGTTGGTCTGGTTAGGGAGACCACAGAGGCTATACTAGTCTCTGAGGGGGCTATTGATTTAGCCACCTTAGTTGCTTGTCCCCTTAATATGGATAAGTACAAGCAGATACCCCTAATAAATGGTGTTGAGGTTCAGGCCTACAGGGACACTGGTGCCAGTGTGACTATGGTCATAGAGAAACTGGTCCACCCTGAACAACACCTACTTGGTCACCAGTACCAAGTAACCGATGCTCACAACAACACACTTAGCCACCCCATGGCTGTTGTTAATCTCAACTGGGGGGGGTTACTGGTCCAAAGAAAGTTGTGGTAGCCACAGATTTACCTGTAGACTGTCTACTAGGAAATGATTTGGAGACATCAGCTTGGTCAGATGTGGAGTTGGAGGCCCATGCAGCAATGCTGGGCATCCCAGGGCATATTTTTGCTTTAACCAGGGCTCAGGCCAAAAAGCAAAAAGGACAGGGAAGCTTGGATCCTGGAACAATGGACCAAGTGCTCCCTAAAGCTAGGGCTAGTAGAAGCAAACCACTTCCTACTATCCCTCCCTCTACAGTGGATTCAACTTCAGAGGAAGAAGAATTCCCTCCCTGTGCAGAACCTACACCAGAGGAGCTTGAAGCAGACACTGCTGAGCTTTTGGGTGAAGGGGGGACTGCCAGGGAGGAGCTGAGTGTGGCACAGCAAACCTGTCCCACATTAGAGGGTCTAATACAGCAAGCTGTCAAACAGGCTAATGGGGATGTCAGTGACTCTCACAGAGTTTACTGGGAGGACAATCTCTTGTACACTGAGGCAAGGGATCCTAAACCTGGAGCTGCCAGGAGATTAGTGATTCCTCAGGAGTACAGAAAGTTCCTCCTAACTCTTGCCCACGACATTCCCCTAGCTGGGCATCTGGGACAAATGCAAACTTGGGACAGGCTTGTTCCCTTGTTTCATTGGCCTAGAATGTCTGAGGATACAAAAGATTTTTGTAAATCCTGTGAAACCTGTCAAGCAAGTGGCAAGACAGGTGGCACTCCAAAGGCACCCCTTATTCCACTGCCTGTGGTTGGGGTTCCCTTTGAAAGGGTAGGGGTTGACATAGTTGGCCCCCTTGACCCTCCTACTGCTTCAGGCAATAGGTTTATCTTGGTGGTAGTGGACCATGCCACAAGATATCCTGAAGCTATTCCTTTAAGGACCACTACAGCTCCTGCAGTGGCAAAGGCCCTCCTGGGAATATTTTCCAGGGTGGGCTTCCCAAAGGAAGTAGTATCAGACAGGGGAAGCAATTTCATGTCTGCATACTTAAAGGCCATGTGGAAGGAGTGTGGTGTAACTTATAAATTCACTACACCCTATCATCCACAAACAAATGGACTGGCGGAGAGATTTAACAAAACTCTCAAAGGCATGATTATGGGTCTCCCAGAAAAACTCCGCAGGAGATGGGATATCCTGTTACCATGCCTCCTTTTTGCCTACAGGGAGGTACCCCAGAAAGGAGTGGGCTTCAGCCCCTTTGATCTTCTTTTTGGACACCCTGTTAGGGGTCCACTAACACTTGTTAAGGAGGGTTGGGAACAACATCTAAAAGCTCCAAAGCAAGATATTGTGGATTATGTACTTGGCCATAGATCAAGGATGGCTGAGTACATAAAAAAGGCCAGCAAAAACCTTCAGGCCAGCCAAGAGCTCCAGAAGCAATGGCATGATCAGAAGGCTGTTTTGGTTCAGTACCAACCAGGGCAGAAAGTGTGGGTCTTGGAGTCTGTGGCCCCAAGAGCAATCCAAGATAAATGGAGTGGTCCCCACAGAATTGTTGAGAAAAAGGGTGAAGTCACCTATTTAGTTGGCTTAGGCACTGCAAGGAGTCCCCTTAGGGTACTTAATGTAAACCACCTGAAACCCTACTATGACAGGGCTGATCTCACCCTGCTCATGGCAACTGATGAGGAACAGGAAGAAGACAGTGATCCTCTACCTGATCTCTTCTCTTCCACAGAACAAGATGCTCTTGTGGAAGGTGTAGTTTTGGCTGATTGTCTTACTGCTGAGCAGAAAGACCATTGCATAAATCTCCTAGATCCATTCTCTGAACTCTTCTCTACTGTGCCAGGTACCACTTCTTGGTGTGAGCACACTATAGATACTGGAGACAGTTTACCTGTCAAAAGTAAGATCTATAGGCAGCCTGACCATGTCAGGGACTGCATAAAGCAAGAGGTGCAGACAATGTTAGAACTAGGAGTGGTTGAGCACTCTGAAAGTCCATGGGCTTCTCCTGTGGTACTTGTACCAAAACCCCATTCCAAAGATGGAAAGAAGGAAATGCGGTTTTGTGTAGACGATAGAGGTCTCAACCTGGTAACCAAAACTGATGCTCACCCTATACCCAGGGCAGATGAGCTCATAGATACACTGGCATCTGCCAAGTATCTAAGCACTTTTGATTTGACTGCAGGGTATTGGCAGATCAAATTGTCAGAAGATGCTAAACCTAAAACTGCATTTTCAACCATTGGAGGCCATTACCAGTTTACTGTAATGCCTTTTGGTTTGAAAAATGCACCTGCCACTTTTCAGAGGTTAGTGAACACAGTCCTGCAAGGGCTGGAAGCTTTCAGTGCAGCATATTTGGACGATATAGCTGTCTTTAGCTCCAGCTGGAATGATCACCTGGTCCACCTATGGAAAGTTTTGGAGGCCCTGCAAAAGGCAGGCCTCACTATCAAGGCTTCAAAGTGCCAGATAGGGCAGGGTAAGGTGGTTTATCTGGGACACCTTGTTGGTGGGGAACAGATTGCACCACTTCAGGGGAAAATCCTAACAATTATTGATTGGGTTCCCCCTACCACTCAAACTCAGGTGAGAGCCTTCCTAGGCCTCACTGGGTATTACAGGAGGTTCATTAAGAACTATGGCTCCATTGCAGCCCCTCTTAATGACCTCACATCCAAGAAAATGCCTAAAAAGGTATTATGGACAGCAAACTGTCAGAAAGCTTTTGAGGAGCTGAAGCAGGCCATGTGCTCTGCACCTGTCCTGAAAAGCCCTTGTTACTCTAAAAAATTCTATGTCCAAACTGATGCATCTGAATTAGGAGTAGGGGCAGTCCTATCACAACTTAATTCTGAGGGCCAGGATCAACCTGTTGCTTTTATTAGTAGGAGGTTGACCCCTAGAGAAAAGCGTTGGTCTGCCATAGAGAGGGAGGCCTTTGCTGTGGTCTGGGCTCTGAAGAAGTTGAGGCCATACCTGTTTGGCACTCACTTCATTGTTCAGACAGACCACAAACCTCTACTTTGGCTAAAACAAATGAAAGGTGAAAATCCTAAATTGTTGAGGTGGTCCATATCCCTACAGGGAATGGACTATACAGTGGAACATAGACCTGGGAGTAGCCACTCCAATGCAGATGGACTCTCCAGATATTTCCACTTAGACAATGAAGACTCATCAGGTCATGGCTAGTCTTATTGTCCTTCGTTTGGGGGGGGGTTGTGTAGGAAAGTACCATCTTGCCTGGCATGTTACCCCCATTTTTCACTGTATATATGTTGTTTTAGTTGTATGTGTCACTGGGACCCTGTTCACCAGGGCCCCAGTGCTCATAAGTGTGCCCGAATGTGTTACCTGTGTAGTGACTAACTGTCTCACTGAGGCTCTGCTAATCAGAACCTCAGTGGTTATGCTCTCTCATTTCTTTCAAATTGTCACTAACAGGCTAGTGACCAATTTTACCAATTTACATTGGCTTACTGGAACACCCTTATAATTCCCTAGTATATGGTACTGAGGTACCCAGGGTATTGGGGTTCCAGGAGATCCCTATGGGCTGCAGCATTTCTTTTGCCACCCATAGGGAGCTCTGACAATTCTTACACAGGCCTGCCACTGCAGCCTGAGTGAAATAACGTCCACGTTATTTCACAGCCATTTTACACTGCACTTAAGTAACTTATAAGTCACCTATATGTCTAACCTTTACCTGATAAAGGTTAGGTGCAAAGTTACTTAGTGTGAGGGCACCCTGGCACTAGCCAAGGTGCCCCCACATTGTTCAGGGCCAATTCCCCGAACTTTGTGAGTGCGGGGACACCATTACACGCGTGCACTACATATAGGTCACTACCTATATGTAGCTTCACAATGGTAACTCCGAATATGGCCATGTAACATGTCTATGATCATGGAATTGCCCCCTCTATGCCATCCTGGCATAGTTGGCACAATCCCATGATCCCAGTGGTCTGTAGCACAGACCCTGGTACTGCCAAACTGCCTTTCCTGGGGTTTCACTGCAGCTGCTGCTGCTGCCAACCCCTCAGACAGGTTTCTGCCCTCCTGGGGTCAAGCCAGGCTTGTCCCAGGATGGCAGAACAAAGGACTTCCTCTGAGAGAGGGTGTTACACCCTCTCCCTTTGGAAAATGGTGTGAAGGCAGGGGAGGAGTAGCCTCCCCCAGCCTCTGGAAATGCTTTCTTGGGCACATATGTGCCCAATTCTGCATAAGCCAGTCTACACCGGTTCAGGGGACCCCTTAGCCCTGCTCTGGCGCAAAACTGGACAAAGGAAAGGGCAGTGACCACTCCCCTGACCTGCACCTCCCCTGGGAGGTGTCCAGAGCTCCTCCAGTGTGCTCCAGACCTCTGCCATCTTGGAAACAGAGGTGCTGCTGGCACACTGGACTGCTCTGAGTGGCCAGTGCCACCAGGTGACATCAGAGACTCCTTCTGATAGGCTCCTTCAGGTGTTGCTAGCCTATCCTCTCTCCTAGGTAGCCAAACCCTCTTTTCTGGCTATTTAGGGTCTCTGTCTCTGGGGAAACTTTAGATAACGAATGCAAGAGCTCATCAGAGTTCCTCTGCATCTCTCTCTTCACCTTCTGCCAAGGAATCGACTGCTGACCGCGCTGGAAGCCTGCAAAACTGCAACAAAGTAGCTTAGACGACTACTGCAACTCTGTAACGCTGATCCTGCCGCCTTCTCGACTGTTTTCCTGGTGGTGCATGCTGTGGGGGTAGTCTGCCTCCTCTCTGCACTAGAAGCTCCAAAGAAATCTCCCGTGGGTCGACGGAATCTTCCCCCTGCAACCGCAGGCACCAAAAAGCTGCATTACCGGTCCCTTGGGTCTCCTCTCAGCACGACGAGCGAGGTCCCTCGAATCCAGCAACTCTGTCCAAGTGACTCCCACAGTCCAGTGACTCTTCAGTCCAAGTTTGGTGGAGGTAAGTCCTTGCCTCACCTCGCTAGACTGCATTGCTGGGAACCGCGACTTTTGCAACTACTCCGGCCCCTGTGCACTTCCGGCAGAAATCCTTCATGCACAGCCAAGCCTGGGCCCACGGCACTCTAACCTGCATTGCACGACTTTCTAAGTTGGTCTCCGGTGACGTGGGACTCCTTTGTGTAACTTCGGGTGAGCACTGTTTCACGCATCCTTGTAGTGCCTGTTTCTGGCACGTCTCCGGGTGCTACCTGCTGCTGAGAGGGCTCCTTGTCTTGCTCGACGTCCCCTCTACCTCCTGGCGCAATTTGCGACATCCTGGTCCTTCCTGGGCCACAGCAGCGTCCAAAAACGCTAACCACACGATTTGCAGCTAGCAAGGCTTGTTGGCATTCTTTCGGCAGGAAAACACTTTTGCACGACTCTCCACGGCGAGAGGGATCCGTCCACCAAAGGGGAAGTCTCTAGCCCTTTTCGTTCCTGCAGAAACCTCAGCTTCTTCTGTCCAGTAGAATCTTCTTTGCACCCACAGCTGGCATTTCCTGGGCATATGCCCATCTCCGACTTGCTTGTGACTTTTGGACTTGGTCCCCTTGTTCCACAGGTAGCCTAGATTGGAAATCCATCGTTGTTGCATTGTTGGTTTGTGTCTTTCCTGCATTATTCCTCTATCACGACTTCTTTGTCCTTGGGGGAACTTTAGTGCACTTTGCACTCACTTTTCAGGGTCTTGGGGAGGGTTATTTTTCTAACTCTCACTATTTTCTAATAGTCCCAGCGACCCTCTACAAGGTCACATAGGTTTGGGGTCCATTCGTGGTTCGCATTCCACTTTTGGAGTATATGGTTTGTGTTGCCCCTATCCCTATGTGTCCCCATTGCATCCTATTGTAACTATACATTGTTTTCACTGTTTTCTAAGACTATACTGCATATTTTTGCTATTGTGTACATATATCTTGTGTATATTTCCTATCCTCTCACTGAGGGTACACTCTAAGATACTTTGGCATATTGTCATAAAAATAAAGTACTTTTATTTTTAGTATAACTGTGTATTGTGTTTTCTTATGATATTGTGCATATGACACTAAGTGGTACTGTAGGAGCTTCACTCGTCTCCTAGTTCAGCCTAAGCTGCTCTGCTAAGCTACCATTATCTATCAGCCTATGCTGCTAGACACCCTATACACTAATAAGGGATAACTGGGCCTGGTGCAAGGTGCAAGTACCCCTTGGTACTCACTACAAGCCAGTCCAGCCTCCTACAAAGTGCTCAAAAATGGAGGGAGGTTGAAAAATGGTGATGGGTGATGGTGGAGGAATGTCCATGGCAGAGTCCAGTCTATTAGTCTCACAGGTGCACTGGCCATATGGGCAAAGGAAGTGGAGCTGGGGCAGTTTAAGTAGGGACAGGGTAACAAAGTGGGACAGTGGGAGGACAATCAGGGTGGTCTCATTTCCTGTCGGGGGTCTTGCCATCTTGCTCTGTCCTGTTCCTGGATCTCAGGGACTGCTTGCGTGGTGGTTGTCTGTCTGCAGGGGGTGGGGTGCTGGTGTGGTGGTCCTGTGGCGGGGCGTCCTGTCCACTAGCGCCGGCAGAGGTGGTGGGCAGTTCATCATCCATGCTAGTGTCAGGGGCCCCTTGGAGTGCCACGGTGTCCCTCAAGGTCTGCGGTATGTCCTTCAGCACCCCTACGATGGTGCCTAAGGCAGAGCTGATGGTCCTGAGCTCCTCCCTGAATCCCAAATACTGTTCCTCCTGCAGGTGCTGGGTCTCCTGAAACTTGACCAGGACCGTCATCATCGTCTCCTGGGAGTGGTGGTATGCTCCCATGATGGAGGAGAGGGCCTCATGGAGAGTGGGTTCCCTTGGCCTGTCCGCCCCCTGTCGCACAGCAGCCCTCCCAGTTCCCCTGTGTTCCTGTGCCTCCGTCCCCTGGACCGTGTGCCCACTACCACTGCCCCCAGGTCCCTGTTGTTGTTGGGGTGGTGGGTTATCCTGGGTTCCCTGTAGTGGTGGACACACAGCTGATTGACCTGTCCTGGGTACAGAGGTTTGGGCCCGCTGGGTGGGTGCTGTGCTGGTGTTACCAGAGGGTGGAAGGTCAGTGTTGGGCTGTGCCTGTGCGAGGGGAACAGACTGTCCAGAGGCCCACGATGGTCCGGGCTGGTCATCAGGATCCAGTAGGGCAGAGCTGCTATCGTCACTGTGGGCCTCTTCTGTGGGTGGAGTGGAGTTGTCTGGACCCTCCGGGGTGGTGACGGTCCTTCGTGATCCTGCAGGGGCATAAGAGCATGATTATTGCATGTGTGTGTCATGGTGTGCAATGGGTGGGTGATCGTGTACCCCAGTGCAAGCATTTCTGTGTGGGGGCTTGTGTGATGATGGTTAGGGGTTGTTATGGGTATGTGCAGTGAGCATGCTTTAGTGATGGGTGTCCATGCTTAGTTGTGTCATGCAGGGTTTGGTGTTGGGATGTGTGGTTTGTGTTCTTAGTACATTAGTGAGGAGTTTGGGTGATAGGGGAGGGGGTGAGGGTGGGGGTGTGTGATAGCATGCAGGTAGGGTGGGGGATATGATAGTTACGAATTGACTTACCAGTGTCCATTCCTCCACCGACTCCTCCGAGGCCCTCTGGATGCATGATGGTCAAGACTTGCTCCTCCCATGTTGTTAGTTGTGGGGGAGGAGGTGGGGGTCCGCCGCCAGTCCGCGATGTTGTGCCTGGAGACTGCTGAACGCACCTTCCCCTGTAGGTCATTCCACCTCTTCCTGATGTCCTCCCGATTTCTTGGATGCTGTCCCACATCATTGACCCTGCCCACGATTCTTCGCCATAGCTCCATCTTCCTGGCTATGGATGTGTGCTACACTTGTGAGCCAAATAGCTGTGGCTCTACCCGTAGGATTTCCTCCACCATGACCCTGAGCTCCTCCTCAGAAAAGCGGGGGTGTCTTTGGCGTGACATGGGGTGGTGTGTGTGATGTGTGGGGCGGTGTGAGTGTTGATGTGTGTGGTGATGTGTAGTGGTGTGTGGTGTTTTGTGCGTGGATGTTGTGTGGGTAATGGTGTTATGTGCCTCTGTGTGGTGGGATTGTCTATTCTGTGCTGTCTCTCTGGCCTTCGTGAATAAATTTTGGTCGTAGGGGTTTGTGGGTGATGTGGGTGTGTGTTTTATATAGTGTTGGGTGTGTGGGAGTGGTGTGTGTATGTGTATCAGGTGTGTGTATTTGGAATTGTCCAATGTGGCGGTGTTTTGGAGATGTGTGTGTATTTTGTGCGCAGCGGTGTGTACCGCCAATGGAATACTGCGGTTGAAAGACCGCCGCGTGGATTCGTGGGTCGTAATAGCATGGGAGTGTTTCTGTTGGCGTGGAGGTGGAGGTTTTGTTTTCGCCAGTTTAACACTGACCTTTGGTGTGGTGGACTTGTGTGGGTGTCTGAATTTCGGCGGATTCCGAGATGTGTGTCATAAAAGCTGTGGCGGAGTTCCGCGGCCGCGGCGGTGTATTGGCGGTCTTCTGCACAGCGGTAAGCGGCTTTTACCGCCAATGTTGTAATGACCCCCATTGTCACTTAAGTAAAGTGCATTTATTTTTTGTAGCTCTGAGTATTGTGTTTTCTTGTGATATAGTGCTAAGTGATATAAGTGGTATAGTAGGAGCTTTGCATGTCTCCTAGTTCAGCCTAAGCTGCTCTGCTATAGCTACCTCAATCAGCCAAAGCTGCTAGAATACCTCTAATCTAATAATAAGGGATAACTGGACCTGGCACAAGGTGTAAGTACCACAAGGTACCCACTAAAAGCCAGGCCAGTCTCCTACATTGGTGGTGCAGCGGTGGGATAAGTACTTTTAACTGCTTTACCACTTTGTCATTGGTGCTTTTCATAAGAAACCATATACCAAATACTTCAGAATATACACAGTAACCTAAACAGTTTTACTTTCCTTCTCTAAAACTTTCTAAAAAGTTTCTGAAAAGTTCTGAAAGCTTTCTAAAGTTTTCAAACGTTTGAAAACTTTTTTTCTCTGTTCTTTTAAAGTTCCCAAAACTTTTTTCTCCCTCTGTCTTACACCTTTTCTATCATGTCTGCAGTAGAGCTTACTCTCACAGTTGTCCAGGCAGCAAATGGGAATCTAAACTTTAAAAGTTTGTGGGGTCTCTGCATTGAAAGAGGTTTAGCTATTGGAAAGAATCCTACAAAAGATCTTCTCCTCAGCCTTCTCCTAGAAAGTGACCAGAACCAGTCTGACCCATCCCAGGATCAGGAGATAGAGGAGGGGGTATCCAGTCAGACTCAGAGGAGTCCCCTGAGGATGCTGGGGAGGGTTCTTCCAAGGACCTGTCAGCTAACAGGCCATCTGGTGACATTGGTATTGGGAGGGGGTCATACACTAATAGGGCACCTTTCACTCCTAAATGCCAGGTTACTAGAGTCCAGCCAGTTAGGGACAGGTCTCTCTCTGCCAATTCCCACATTTCTTCTGTGTCTCACAATTCCTAAGCATCCCACCCTGAGGATAACTTAATGGAAAGAGAAGTCAGAAAGCTGAGGTTGGAAGAGGCCAGGCTGAAGCTTGAACAGCAGCTGCTGGCCTTAGACAGGGAATCTCTGGATGTGGAAAGGGAAAGGCAGAGGTTGGGGTTAGTTCCCCATGGTGGCAGCAGCAGTATTTTTGATAGTAATCCTGTTAGAGAGCAAGATTCAAGAAACCTGCATAAGATAGTCCCCCCTTACAAGGAGGGGGATCACATTAACAAGTGGTTTGCTGCACTTGAGAGGGCCTGTATGGTACAGTTGGTCCCTCAAAGGCAGTGGGCTGCTATCTCGTGGCTATCTTTCACTGGTAAGGGTAGGGATAGGCTCGTTACTGCCAGAAAAAGTGATGTTAATAACTACAAAGTGTTGAAGGGTGCACTCTTGGATGGATTTGGCTTAACCACTGAACAATACAGGATTAAGTTCAGAGACAACAGAAAAGAGTCCTCTCAATAATCAGCAGACTTTGTAGACTGTTCAGTGACGGCCTTGGAGGGTTGGCTACATGGCAGTAAGGTGACTGACTATGAAAGCCTGTATAATCTAATCCTGAGAGAGCATATTTTGAACAATTGTGTGTCTGATTTGTTGCACCAGCACTTGGTAGACTCAGATCTGACCTCTCCCCAAGAATTGGGAAAGAAGGCAGACAAATGGGTCAGAACAAGAGTGAACAGAAAGGTTCATACAGGGGGTGACAAGGATGACAAGAAGAAGGATGGTAAGTCTTCTGACAAGGGTGGGGACAAAGATAAAAAACATTCTGAGTCTAAATCAGGCCCACAAAAATCCTCTGGGAGTGGTGGGTCCAAATCCTCTTCTCACAATCAAAAAAAGCCTTAGTGTTTTTATGTAAAGTAAAAGACCATTGGGCAAGTGATGCCACTTGTCCAAAGAAAAACACCAAACCTCCCACCACCACAACCCCAACTGCAAACTTTAGTGCCCCTAGCAATAGCAGTGGTGGTGGGAATTCCACTACAAATAGCCAATCCAAGGGTGTAGCTGGGCTCACTATTGGCAGTGTAGTTGGGGTTGGTCTTGTTAGGGAGACCACAGAGGCTGTTTTAGTCTCTGATGGTGGCATTGATTTTGCCACCTTGGTTGCTTGTCGCCTTAGTATGGGTAAGTACAAGCAACTACCCCTAATTAATGTTGTTGAGGTTGAGGCCTACAGGGACACAGGAGCCAGTGTAACTATGGTTATAGAGAAACTGGTCCACCCTGATTGACACCTTCTTGGTCAGCAGTACCAAGTGACTGATGCTCACAATAACACACTTAGCCACCCCATGGCTGTTGTGAATCTCAACTGGTGTGGGGATACTGGTCCAAAGAAAGTTGTGGTAGCCACTTAATTACCTGTAGATTGCTTACTAGGCAATGGTTTGGAAACAGCAGCTTGGGCTGAAGTGGAGTTGGAGGCTCATGCAGCAATGCTGGGCATTCTTGGGCATTTTTTTGCTTTAACCAGGGCTCAGGCCAAAAAGCAAAAAGGACAGGGAAACTTGGATCCTGGAACAATGGGCCAAGAGCTCCCAAAAGCTAGGGGTAGGAAGGGTAAATCCTTGCCCACTATCCCTCCCTCTCCAGAAGATTCCCCTTTTGAGAAAGAGGAATCCTCTCCCTGTGCAGAACCTACACCAGAGCTGGCAGCAGACACTGCTGAGGTTTTGGGTGCAGGGGGGCCTGCTAGGGAAGAGCTGAGTGTGACACAGCAGACCTGTCCCACGCTAGAGGGTTTGAGCCAGCAAGCTGTCAAACACCAGAATGGGGATGTCAGTGATAGCCATAAGGTGTACTGGGAAGACAACCTCCTGTATACTGAGTCAAGGGTCCCTGAACCTAGAGCTGCCAGGAGATTGGTCATCCCTTTGCAATACAAAGAGTTTCTTCTTACCTTGGCACATGACATTCCCTTGGCTGGGCATTTGGGCCAAAGTAAAACTTGGGACAGGCTTGTTCCCCGGTTTCACTGGCCTCATATGTCAGAGGACACTAAAGAGTTTTGTCGCTCTTGTGTGACCTGCCAAGCTAGTGGCAAGACTGGTGGCACTCCAAAGACCCCCTTAATCCCACTCCCAGTGGTTGGAGTGCCCTTTGGAAGGGTAAGTGTTGACATAGTTGGCCCCCTTGACCCTCCAACAGCTTCAGGCAATAGGTTTATCCTGGTCGTAGTGGACCATGCCACTAGGTACCCTGAAGCCATTCCCTTAAGGACCACTAC
This sequence comes from Pleurodeles waltl, assembly GCF_031143425.1. Classification (NCBI taxonomy): domain Eukaryota; kingdom Metazoa; phylum Chordata; class Amphibia; order Caudata; family Salamandridae; genus Pleurodeles; species Pleurodeles waltl. The sequence goes on along the minus strand of NC_090437.1, from coordinate 430,976,054 downwards.
AGCTCCTGCAGTGTCAAAGGCCCTCCTGGGAATCTTTTCCAGGGTGGGTTTCCCTAAGGAAGTGGTGTCAGACAGAGGTAGTAATTCATGTCTGCATACCTCAAAGCAATGTGGAAGGAGTGTGGTGTAACATACAAATTCACTACTCCTTATCATCCACAGACACATGGTCTGGTTGAGAGGTTTAATAAAACTCTCAAAGGTATGATAATGGGACTCCCTGAAAAACTCAGAAGGAGATGGGATGTCCTGTTACATTGCCTCCTTTTTGCTTACAGGGAGGTATCCCAAAAAGTAGTGGGCTTTAGCCCCTTTGAACTCCTCTCTGGGCACCCTGTTAGAGGTCCCCTTGCTCTGGTTTAGGAGGGTTGGGAACAACCTTTAAAAAAAGCTCATAAACAGGACATTGTGGATTATGTACTTGGCCTAAGATCAAGAATGGTCAAGTACATGAAAACGGCCAGTAAAAACCTTCAGGACAGCCAGGAGCTGCAAAAGCAATGGCATGACCAGAAGGCTGTCCTGACCCAGTACCACCCAGGACAGAAGGTGTGGGTATTGGAGCCTATGGCCCCAAGAGCACTCCAGGACAAATGGAGTGGACCCCACCTAATTGTAGAGAAAAAGGGTGATGTTACCTACTTGGCAGACCTAGGCACTGCCAGGAGTCCCCTTAGGGTGCTCGATGTCAACCGCCTGAAACCCTACTATGACAGGGCTGATCTCACCCTGCTTATGGCAACTGATGAGGGACAGGAAGGAGAGAGTGACCCTCTCCCTGATCTCTTCTCCACCACTGAAGCTGATGGCTTAGTGGAGGGAGTAGTACTTGCAGATTGTCTCACTGCTGAGCAGGAAGATAACTGTGGGAATCTTTTAAGTCAGTTTTCTGAACTCTTCTAACTGATACCAGGTACCTCTACTTGGTGTGAGCATACAATCAATACTGGAGACAGTTTACCTGTCAAAAGTAAGATTTATAGGCAGCCTGACCATGTCAGGGACTGCATTAAACAAGAGGTTCAGAAAATGTTAGACTTAGGAGTGATTGAGCCTTCAGAAACCCCATGGTTTAGCCCAGTGGTGCTTGTTCCAAAACGTCACAGTAAGCATGGAACAAGAGAGATGAGGTTTTGTGTTAACTGTAGAGGGCTCAACCAAGTAAACAAGACAGATGCTCACCCTATATCCAGGGCGGATGATCTCATTGATACACTGGCTTCTGCCAAGTATCTGAGCATGTTTGATTTAACTGCAGGGTACTGGCAGATTAAATTATCTGAAGATGCAAAACCTAAAACTGAATTCTCAACCATTGGAGAGCACTATCAATTCACTGTAATGCCCTTTGGTCTGAAGAATGCACCTGCCACTTTTCAAAGGTTGGTCAACACAGTCCTGCAAGGGTTGGAAGCTTTTAGTGCAGCATATCTAGATGATATAGCTGTCTTTAGCTCCACCTGGGATAAGCACCAGGTCCACAAGTGGAAAGTTTTGGAGGCCCTGCAAAAGGCAGGCCTCACTATCAAGGCCTCACAGTGCCAGATAGGACAGGGGAAAGTGGTTTATCTGGGCTACCTGGTAGGTGGGGAACAGATTGCACCACTGCAGGGGAAGATGCAGACTATTAAGGAATGGGCTCCCCCTCCAACTCAAACTTTTTGGGCCTCGCAGGGTACTATAGGAGGTTTATTAAAATTATGGCTCCATTGTAGCTCCTCTTAATGACCTCACTAGTAAAAAGATGCCTAAAAGGGTATTGTGGACAGCTAGCTGTCAAAAAGCTTTTGATGTGCTCAAACAGGCCAGGTGTTCTGCATCTGTCCTAAAACACCCTTGCTACTCCAAAAAGTTCATAGTCCAGACTGATGCTTCTGAATTGGGGGTTGGGGCAGTGCTATCACAGCTTAATACTGAGAGCCAGGATCAACCTGTTGCTTTTATCAGCAGGAGGTTAACCCCTAGAGAAAAGGGTTTTTCTGCCATAGAGAGGGAGGCCTTTGCTGTGGTCTGGGCACTGAAAAAGTTGAGACTATACCTGTTTGGGACTCACTTTATTGTTCAGACAGACCACAAACCTTTACTTTGGCTAAAACAAATGAAAGGTTAAAACCCTAAATTGTTGAGGTGGTCCATCTCCATACAGGGAATGAACTATACCTGGGAGTAGTCACTACAATGCAGATGGACTCTCCAGATATTTCCACTTAGACAATGAAGGCTCACCTGGGCACGTTTAGCCTTATTGTCCCTCGTTTGGGGGAGGCGGGGTTATGTAGGAAAGTACCATCTTGTCTGGCATGTTATCCCCATTTTTACTGTATGTATGTTTGTTTTTGCCTTTGTCACTGGGATCCTGCTAGCCAGGACCCCAGTGCTCATAATGTATGCCCTGTATGTGTTCCCTGTGTGGTGCCTAACTGTGTCACCAAGGCTCTGCTAATCAGAACCTCAGTGTTTATGCTCTATCTACTTTTAAAATTGTCACTGCAGGCTACTGACTAATATTACCAATTCTGATTGGCACACTGGAACACCTTTATAAGTCCCTAGTATATGCTACCTAGGTACCAAGGGCATTGGGGTTCCAGGAGATCCATATGGGCTGCAGCATTTCTTTTGCCACCTATAGGGAGCTCAGACAAACCCTTGCACAGGACTGCCACTGCAGCCTGAGTGAAATAATGTCCACGTTATTTCACAGCCATTTTCACTGCACTTCAGTAACTTATAAGTCATCTGTATGTCTAACCTTCACTTGCTGAAGGTTAGGTGCAAAGTTACTAAGTGTGAGGGCACCCTTGCACTAGTACAGGTGCCCCCACATAGTTCAGGGACATTTCCCCGGACTTTGTGAGTATGGGGACACCATTACATGCTTGCACTACATATAGGTTAATACCTATATGTAGCTTCACAATGGTAACTCCGAATATGGACATGTAACATGTCTAAGAACATGGAATTGTCTCCCCCTTCCAAATCTGGGTATTGGGAGTCAATTCCATGCATCCTGGGGGCTCCACCATGGACCGCCAGTACGGCCAACCCAGCTCTCTGAGGCTTGCCCTGCAGCTACAGATGCTGCCACCTCACAGACAGGGTTCTGCCCTCCTGGGGTCTGGGCAGCTCAGTCCCAGGAAGGCAGAACAAAGAATTTCCTCTGAGAGCAGGGTGTTACACCCTCTCCCTTTGGAAATAGGTGTTACAGGCTGGGGAGGGGTAGCCTCCCCCAGCCTCTGGAAATGCTTTGAAGGGCACAGATGGTGCACTCCTTGCATAAACCAGTCTACACCGGACCTCTTCTCCCCTGCTCTGGCACAAAACTGGACAAAGGAAATGGGAGTGACCACTTCCCTGTCCATCACCACCCCAGGGGTGGTGTCCAGAGCTCCTCCAGTGTGTCCCAGACTTCAGTCATCTTGCTTTGCATGGTGTGGGGGCACTCTGGAGGTCTCTGATTGGCCAGTGCCAGCAGGTGACATCAGAGACCCCTCCTGATAGGTCCATACCTGATAATGTAGCCAATCCCCCTCTCAGAGCTATTTAGGGTCTCTCCTGTGGGTTCTCTTCAGATTCTGCTTGCATGTTTATTTAAGGAATCCCTGCAACAACTTCAGACTCTTCTGACCTCGGATCAACCGCAGCCTGCTCCAAGAAATGCTGTAACTGCAACAAAGTGCCTACAAGAGACACTTTTCTTCAGCAACCTCAGCTCCAAGACAGCAACTGCAACAGTTTCCATGATGTGCACGCTTTTGGGAATCCCTGTATTCATCCTTCACCAGAAGGACCGAAGAAATCTCCTGTGGAGTGACGGAGTCAGTCCCCTGCTCCAAGCAGGCACCTTCCAAGACCACGACCGGTACCCTGGGACTCCTCTCACAGTGACGAGCGTGCTCCTAAGGACACAGAGTGTGGACATCATCGACATAGACTGTCCTGAGGTCCTGCTGATGCAATTTGGAGGAGGTAAGACCTTGCCCTCCCCAGAGCGATGGTACCCCTGTGTACTGCGTCTTCTTCACCTCATGAGGCCTCTGTGCACTCTTTGCAACATTCCTTCATGCACAGCTTGGCCCAGGTTCCCAGCATTCCATCCTGCAACGCTCAACTTGCTAAGCTGTTCTCCAGCGGCGTGGGACCTTCTTTTGTTGTGCTGCATCAACTGTGTTTTACACTGCCTTTGAACCCAGATCCTGTGACTCCTGGGGGTGCTGGCTGACATCCTGAGGGCCTTCTAAAGTGCTGAGAGCCTGCTCATCCTCCTCACACAGAGGTGAGGCCCCCAGGTACCTCTTGGGTCCGTCCAGCGCCATTTTTATGCAAAACGCACTTTTGTCATAGCCATGGCTTGTTGGCAACTTCCAACTCAAAATCTCATCTGCAACGATCTTCACACCATGGGACATCTTTTGCATCATGCAGGAACCCGCTGGCATCTTCCTAGGGTGCATTCCTGCAGTCTTCGTCCAACCGGGGACTCTTCTTTTGCCCCCTCTTCTGGGTTGACACGGTTTCCTGTCCTTCCTGCAACTTCTTTCGACTTCTGGACTGGGTCCCCTTCCTTTGCAGGTCTTATGGTCCAGGAATCCAGCAATTGTGTTATAACATGGTGTTATTTATGAGAAATGAAAGACAATTGGGCAAGTGAACCCACTTGTCCAAAGATAAACACCAAGCCTCCCTCCACCACAACCCCCACTGCTTCCACTAGGGCCCCTTGTAATAGCAGTGGTAGTGGGAAGAACACTACAAATAGCCATTCAAAGGGTATAGCTAGGCTCACTTTTGGTAATGCAGTGGGGGTTGGTCTAGTTAGGGAGACCACTGAGGCTGTTTTAGTCTCTGATGGTGGCATTGACCTTGCCACCTTAGTTGTTTGCCCCCTTAACATGGATAGGTTGCTTGTCCCCTTAATATAGGTAAGTACAAGCAACTACCTCTAATAAATGGTGTTCAGGTTGAGGCCTACAGGGACATAGGTGCCAGTGTCACTATGGTGATGGAAAACTGGTATCCCCTGAACAACACCTACTTGGTCATCAGTAACAAGTGACAGATGCCCATAACAGCACTGTTAGCCACCCCAGGGCTGTTAGGAATCTCAACTAGTGGGGGGGTTACTGGTCCAAAGAAAGTTGTGGGATCCACTGACTTACCTGTAGAGTGTCTCTTAGGAAATGATTTGGAGAATTCAGCTTGGGCTGAAGTGGAGTTGGAGGCCCAAACCGCAATGCTAGGCATTCTAGGCATATCTCTTACCAGGGCTCAGGCCAAGAAGCAAAGTGGACAGGGAAACTTGGGGCCAGATGTATGAAAACTGGGGTCTGCGAATCGCAAATAGCAATTTTTAAGAAATCGCTATTTCCGAGTCGCAATTGGCCATGTAACAAATTTACGATTCGGAATTAGCGATTTCTTGAAAATCGCTATTTGTGGTTTGTGAGGCCCATTTACTGAATCGCAATTTGCATTCTCACACTTTGCGATTTTTTTGCGATTCGGTAAAAAATCGCCAATTGCGAGAAGGTTCGAGAATGCACACCTGGAGGAGCCTGATGACATCACCAGCAGGAAATGAGTCATCCCTGGCAGTTTCAGGTGCCACACCCAAACCAGCATCCTGAGAGAGAGCAGCCCAGCCACATAGAGCAGCACTCAGCAGGAGCAGAAACACCTGAGCCAGGATGGAGACCCCAGGAACATCACAGGAGAAGCAGGAGAGGAAGCGCAAGCTCAAGTTTAGTGAACAGGAGCTTGAGGTACTGACTGAAGAGGTTGTGAGGAGCAATGACCGCCTGTTTGGGAAATCTTCACTCCAGGTTCCTGAGAGCGAGAAAAGAAGGTTATGGTTGGACATCCAGGGAAAAATCTGCGCCATTGGAGTGGCACAGCGCTCCATAGAGGAGATTAAGAAAAGGTGATACGACCTGTGCTCCCAGGCAAAGGAGAGGGTGGCAAGGAGACTTGCGGAGGCCAGTGGCACAGGTGGCGGACCACCAACGGAACCACCATCCACACCACTGGAGGACCTGGTGGAATCCACACTCACCCTGAAGCTGTGAGAGGGGTCACAGATATCGACAGCTCCGGTCAACCGAGTACCAGCCAAGGTAAGTGCAATGTTGTTTGTGAGACCAATATGTGTATGCACAAAAAGCCCCTTAGGAATTAGCATGTAATGTGAAGTAGTGTGTGAAGTAGTCCAGTCCACATCTTAGAAGCAGCACACCAATGCATTATGGGAGTTGTGGTCCACAAACTAGTACAGACAGTAACATAACAATGTAATGAAGCATAGTGACACCCAAGGTAACACAACACACACAACACCATGTAGAGCAGTACCTGTACCTTTATTGCCATTTTCAGACAGATAATGTAACATACAGAACTGACATGCTGCATATTGTTGTTGCAGGTGGGCCAGGCCTAGCAGCCACACACAGTCTATGCGTAGGGGAGACGGACACCCAGCAGCCCTCTGACACCAACACCAGTGGGTCCCTCCACATCTCCACTGTGCGCCGCAGGCCCAGGGCACTACCACTGCCAGACTTCAGCGGTGACTCGGATGTGCAGCAGGAAGGCCAAGCACACTGTCTGCACCAGACAGGCGCAGCCAGATACTGGAGGGCAGTGGTCAGCCAGCACAACGCAGGAGTGCCACAGTGTCCCAGCAGCAACCTCATGAGGCAGGTGAGGGTCTGTCCTTGTTGGGGGCCTTGTGGCTGCTATGTTGCAGCAACAGCGCCTGCAAAACAAGTGCTTACTTAGTTTGGACCGGAACCTCAGAGTCCACAATAGACACATGATTGCCCTGCATCGTCAACGGGACGCACTGAACAGCAACATCACACAGCTGCGTGAGGGACACGTGCAGGCTTCTGAGGACACTAGGGGCCTTACTAGTGCAGTGCGTGACCTCTGCCAGGAACTGCGCCATGAAAGGGTTAGCCGGCGCAGACATGAACACCGATTCAGGACAATGTTTGCAAGCTACTGCAGGTCCTCCAACAGGATGGCAAACTCCACAGCACTCATCGCCCGTCGTGCTGTGGCGGCACAAGTGGAGGCTGCACACACCAGCAGGGACGTGGTCCAGGGCCTTGTGCACATCACTAATGTGATTGAACTTGTCATGGGACTGAGATCTGCCACTCCCAGTGAGGTAGCCTTGGGGGACACTGAGGACAGTTCTAGCCTCAGTAGTGTGGCCATACCTGCAGCAGACACCAGACGGCGCAGTGCCAGGTGCAGAACTGCCACTGAAGGTCACATTCAGGGTGCCAGTGAGTTAACTGGGCACCCGAGTGGTGTGCGTGGGAGGAGAAAGTGACTCTTGCCGCATTAACACTGGTGTTGCCACTATGACGTAATAGTGCGTGACTCAGTTCTTTTGTTAATTTTAGTTTTCTTCCATCACCTGTTTCCTTCATTTATCACTCATTCATTACCTGACGTAAGGTAATACATTTCTATCAATACAGGTACAGTTGTCAGTGGATTTTTGTCATTCATACCCACGTCTGGAATGGTTGTGTGTGATGTCGGAACGCCTTTGCCTTCCCTCTGATGCAATGGTCCTGTCTGCTGGCTGTAGAGGTGGTATGGGATCATCATCCTCATCTGACTCAGTTTCACTAATTTCTATAGGTATGCCCCTGGTTGTAGCTATATAGTGCGCAAGATTGCACAAGTAGCCACTATTCTACACATGGTTTCTGGACTGTACTGTAGTGCCCCTCCACTTTTGTGGAGGCAACGCAAGTGACTCTTCAGCAGGCCAAATGTGCGCTCCACAACGTTGAGGGTTGCCCTGTGTGCTGCATTGTATCTCCGTTCTGCTGGTGTTGCGGGATTGAGGTAGGGCGTCATCATGTAAGTGCGCACTGCGTAAGCACTGTCTCCTGGAAGGGACAGAAGGTGTGATGAGTAACTCTGCCATCTGACATCGGTTTGTCATCTATGTGCCAGTGTACAGAGTGACATTACCTAGTAGATATCCTTCACCAAACTCCCCAGCTAGCAGTCTTGTGTGAATGCCGCTGTGACGAAAGATGTAAGAATCATGTGTGCTCCCTGGGTACTTGGCCACGAGATCAGTTTATGATATAGGAGGCATTGCATATCAACTGTATATTCATGGAATGTTGGTATTTACGGTTTCGGTACACATACTCTGTGACTGATGGTGGACATTTTGCCACATGTGTGCCATCTATGGCACCTAGGACGTGGGGAAACTGTGCTATCTGGTAAAACTCTATTTTTGTCTGCTGTATTTCCTGTGGGGTGTGGGGGAATCTGATGTACTGTTGGAGTTTGCTTAGCATGGCGTTGATAAATGCATTGAAAAATTTGGAAAGGGTACTCTGTGACACGCCCCTAGCCGCTGCTATGACCCCTTGATAGCTCCCTGAGGCGAGTAGGTGTAGGGAGCATAATACCTGCACATGGGTGGGTATGCTGTGAGTCCTTTGTGTTCTGTGCTGCAGTATGGGTTGTAGCTCAGCTATCAGATCAAGTATCATGGCTTAGATCAACCTATACCTCTCAAATATTTCCTCCTCTGTCAGGTCAAATAGTGTAATGCGCACTCTGAAAATGCCTCGCCTCAAACCTGCCAAGATCCTCATCCTCCACGCCATGACGTAGAGTGCAGCCATTGTGGAAAAGAGTCTGAGGCATTCTGGGCCTCTTTATATAGGTTGCACCAGGTTACCACCTGGTTTCACTTGGTGGCATTTTGATGTGCAAAATGCCATTCTGCGAAAAATCGCTAATTGCGATTTTTTGATGCATCTATTTGCGATTTGGATTTTACGAATCGCATTTTGCACCTCGCAATTTCCTACTGGAAATACCGAATCGCAAAATGCGACTCGCAAAACCAGGTTGCACCGAAAAAAAACGCTAATTTTGCGATTTCTTATTTTTGGTCTGCGAATACCTTTCATGCATCGCAGACCACGTTTTTGCACTCGCAAACGGCCGACTTTTGCGATTCACACCGTTTGCGAGTGCAAACATTTTTCATACATCTGGCCCCTGGATCCTGGAACAATGGACCAAGTGCTCCCAAAAACTAGGGATAGGAACGGCAAACCCATGTCCACTATCCCTACCTCTCCAGATGATTCCCCTTTTGATGAGGAGAAGTCTACTCCCTGTGCAGAACCTACACCAGAGGAGCTTGAAGCTGACGCAGCTGAGCTTTTGGGTGCAGGGAGACCTGCCAGGGAGGAATTGAGTGTGACAGAGCAGACCTGTCCCACACTACAGCGTCTCAGACAGCAAGCTGCCAAACAACAGAATGAGGATGTCAATGATGCCATAGAGTTTACTGGGAGATTAATCTCCTCTATACTGAGGCAAGCGACCCTAAACCTGGTGCCACCAAGAGACTAGTCAGCGCTTTACAGTATAGGGAATTCTTTCTAACTCTGGCACATGACATTCCTTTGGCTGGACATGTGGGGCAAAGTAAAACATGACAATATGTCAGAGGACATTAAGGAGTTTTATCGCTCCTGTGTGACCTGCCAAGCCAGTGGCAAGACTGGTGACACCCCAAAGGCCCGCTTAATCCCACTGCCAGTGGTTGGGGTGCCTTTGAGAGGGTAGGGGTTGATATTGTTGGCCCCCTTGACCCTTCTACAGCTTCTGGCAATAGATTCATCCTTGTAGTGGTGGACCATGCCACAAGGTTTCCAGAAGCTATCCCCTTAAGGACCACTAGAGCACCTGCAGTGGCAAAGGCCCTCTTGGAAATCTTTTCCCTGGTGGGTTTCCCAAAGGAAGTTGTATCAGACAGAGGTAGTAACTTCATGTATGCATACCTCAAAGCAATGTGGAAGGAGTGTGGTGTAACATAAAAATTCACCACCCCTTATCATCCACAAACAAATGGATTGGTTGAGAGGTTTATTAAAGCTCTCAAAGTCATGATCTTGGGACTTGCTGAAAAACTCAGAAGGAGATGGGATATTCTGATGCAATGCCTTATTTTCGCCTACAACCAGGTCCCCCAGAAAGGAGTTGGCTACATCCCCTTTGTGCTCCTCTTTGGTCACCCTGTGAGGTGTCCCCTTGCTCTTGTGAAGGAGGGTTGAGAATGACCTATAAAGCCCCCTAACCAAGACATTGTGGACTATGTACTTTGCCTAAGATCCAGAATGGCTGAGTACATGAAAAAGGCCAGTAAAAACCTTCAGGCCAGCCAAGAGCTCCAAAAGCAATGGCATGACCAGAAGGCTGTCCTGGCAGAGTACCACCCAGGACAGAAGGTGTGGGTATTGGAGCCTGTGGCCCCAAGTACACACCAGGACAAATGGAGTGGACCCCATCTCATTGTGGAGAAGAAAGGTGAGGTCACCTTCCTGGTAGATCTGGGCACTGCCAGAAGCCCTCTTAGGGTGCTTCATGTCAATCGCCTAAACCTTACTATGATTGGGCTGATTTAACCCTACTTATGGCCACATATGAGGGGCAGGAAGAAGAGAGTGACCCTCTACCTGACCTCTTCTCCAACACTGAAGCTGATGGTTTAGTGGAAGGCGTGGTGCTTGTAGACTGCCTCACTGCAGAGCAGAGGGAGGACTGCAAAACCCCCCTAGGACAATTGTTTGGCCTCTTTTCCCTCATACCTGGTACAACTGCCTGGTGTGAATATTCAGTTGATACTGGAGACAGTTTGCCTGTCAAAAGTAAGATTTTTGGGCAGCCTGACCATATCAAAGATTGCATTAAATCTGAGGTAGAGAAAATGTTAGACCTGGGAGTTATTGAGCCCTCTGATAGCCCCTGGGCCAGCCCAGTGGAGCTTGTCCCCAAACCTCATTGCAAATAAGGAAAGAGAGAAATGCGGTTTTGTGTGGACTATAGAGGACTTAATACTGTAACCAAACTGATGCTCACCCTATAACCAGGGCAGATGAGCTCATAGATACGCTGGCTTCTGCCAAGTATCTAAGCATCTTTCATCTGACTGCAGGGTATTGGCAGATCAAGTTATCAGAGGATGCAAAAGCAAAATCTGCATTTTCTACCACAGGAGGGCATTACCAATTCACAGTTATGCCCTTTGGTTTGAAAAATGCACCTGCCATTTTCCAGAGGCTGGTGAATCCAGTCCTCCAAGGTTTTGAAGCTTTCAGTGCAGCATACTTACATGATATTGCTGTATTTAGCTCCACCTGGGATGACCACCTGGTCCACCTATGGAAAGTTTTGGAGGCCCTGCAAAAGGCAGGCCTCACTATCAAGGCTTCAAAGTGCCAGATAGGGCAGGGGAAATTGGTTTAACTGGGCCACCTGGTAAGTGGAGAACAGATTGAACCACTACAGGGGAAGATCCAGACAATGATGGACTGGGCTCCCCTTACTACTCAGACTCAGGTCAGAGCCTTCTTAGGTCTCACTGGGTATTAAAGGAGGTTCATTAAGAACTATGGCTCCCTTGTTGCCACTCTTAATGACCTCACTTCAAAGAAAATGCCTAAAAAGGTATTATGGACAGCGAGCTGTTAGAAAGCTTTAGGGGATCTTAACCAGGCTATGTGCACTGCACCTGTCGTAAAATGCCCAAATTACTAAAAAAAAAAAGAATTGTCCAGACAGATGCTTCTGAACTAGGGGTTGGGGCAGTGTTATCACAACTTAACTCAGGAGGCCAGGATCAACCTATTGCTTTTTTCAGTGGGAGTTTGCCCCCTAGAGAAAAGCATTGGTCTGCCATAGAGATGGAGGCATTTGCTGTGGTCTGTGCCTTGAAGAAGTTGAGACCCTACTTGTTTGGGACTCACTTCACTGTTTTAACAGATCACAAACCTCTCTTATGGGTAAAACCGATGAAAGGTGAAAACGCTAAATTGCTGAGATGGTCCATTTCCCTACAGGATATGGACTTTACAGTGGAACACAGACATGGGAGTACCTACTCCAATGCAGATGGACTCTCCAGATATTTTCACTTAGACAATGAAGACCCATCTAGGCAGGGTTAGCCTTATTGTCCCTTGATTGGGGGGGTTGTGTAGGAAAGTACCATCTTTCTTGGCATGTTACTCTCAATTTCTACCTGTATGTCAGTATGTTTTGCCTGTCTCACTGGGATCTTGCTGGTCAGGACCCCAGTTCTCATAGTTTGTGACCTAATGTGTCTGTTGTCACTGGTGCTTAACTGTGTCACTGAAGTTCTGCTAACCAGAACTTCAGTGCTTATGCTCTCTCTGCTTCCAAATTAGTCACTATAGTTTAGTGACTTAATTTGCCAATTCCAATTGGCACACTGGACCTCCCTTAGAAGTCCCTGGTATGTGGTACCTAGGTACCCAGGGCATTGGGGTTCCAGGAGATCCTTATGGGCTGCAGCATTTCTTTTGCCACCCATAAGGTGCTCAGACAAAACCTTTCACAGGACTGCCATTGCAGCCTGTGTGAAATATTGCACACACTATTTCAAAGCCATTTTCACTTCACCTAAGTAACTTATAAGTCACCTATATGTCTAACCTTCATTTACTGAAGGCTTGGTGCAAAGTTAATAAGTGGGAGGGCACCCTTAGACTAGCAAAGGTGCCCCCATGCAGTCCAGGACCAAATACCCAGACTTCGTGAGTGCGGGGACACCATTACACATGTGCACTACATATAAGTCAATACCAATATGTAGTTTCACAATGGTAACTCCGAATATGGCCATGTAAGGTGTCTAAGATCATGGAATTGCCCCTCCTTTCCAAATCTTGTATTGGGGGACCAATCCCATGCATCCTGGGGGCTCCAACATGGACCCCCAGTACTGCCAAACCAGCTCTCTGAGGCTTTCACTGCAGCTACAGCTGCTGCCACCTCACAGACAGGGTTCTGCCCTCCTGGTGTCTGGGCAGCTTAGTCCCAGGAAGGCAGAACAAAGCATTTATTTTGGGAAGAGGGTGTTACACACTCTCCCTTTGGAAATAGGTGTTACAGGCTTGGGAGGGGTAGCCTCCCAGAGCCTCTGGAAATGCTTTGAAGGGCACAGATGGTGCCCTCCTTGCATAAGCCAGTCTACGCCAGTCTACACCAGTTCAGGGACCCCCAGACCCAGCTCTGGCGTGAAGCTGGACAAAGAAAAGGGAAGTGACCACTCCCCTGTCTATCACCACCCCAGGGCTGGTGCCCAGAGCTCCTCTAGTGTGTCCCTGGCATTAGCCATCTTGTTTTCCAAGATGTGGGGACACTCTGGAGATCCCTGAGTGGCCAGTGTCAGCAGGTGACATCAGACACCCCTCCTGACAGGTGCATAGCTGGTTAGGTAGCCAATCCCCTTCTCAGGGCTATTTAGGGTCTCTCCTGTGGGTTCCTCTTCAGATTCAGCTTGCAAGTTTCCACCAGGAATCCTCTGCAACTCCTGCTTTATCCTCTGACTATGAGATCAACCGCAGACTACTCCAGGAAGTGATGTAACTGCAACAAAGTATTCAGAAAGGCTACTGTGACCCTGCAACTACAGCTCCAGCCAGCAACTGCAACAGTTTCCAAGGTGTGCACACTCTGAGGACTCCCTGTCTTCACCCTGCACCAGAAAGACAAAACAAATCTCCTGTGGAGTGACAGTCTCACTTCTCTGCTCCAGCAGGCACCTTCCTACCTGTGTCCTGGGACCTCCGTGAGTGCTGCCTGGTCATCTGTGGGTTCCCTCCAGTGTTGGGAGCCCCCTCTCCCTCCTCAGTCTGAGTTAAGGCACCCAGATCCCTCCTGGGTCCAGGCAGTGCCATTTTGACACAATCAATGACATTGCTTCAACCAAGGCTTGTTGGACTAACCAAGTGCTGTAACTCACCTGCATCCAACATCTCCATGTGGGACATCCTTTGCATCATGCAGCAACCCGCAGCCATCTTCGTTGGTGCTCTTCTGCAGACTTCTTCTAACCGGAGAATCCTCTTTTGCACCATCTTCTAGGTTGGCAGGGGTTCCTGTCCTTCCTGGAATGTTCTGTGATTTCTGGACTTGTTCTGCTCTCTTTACAAGTCTTCAGGTCCAGGAATCCACCATTTGTTCTTTGCAGTCTTGTTTGGTTCTTGCAATAACTCTAATCACGACTTGTAGTATGTCCTTTGGAAACTTGCAATAATTTACTTCTACTTTCCTGGGCACTGGGCTGTGGTATTTTACTCACCTTTGTGGTTTTCTTACACTCCCAGTGCCCCTCTACACACTACACTTGCCTCGGAGGGAATTCATGATTCAAATTCCACTTTCTTAGAGTATGGTTTGTGTTGCCCCTAGGCCTTTTTCTTCCTATTGCATTCTATGGTATTTTCTATTGTGTGCACTATTCTGTGATTAATTAGTTACCGGATGTAGGAAAGTACCATCTTGCCTTGCAAGTTACCCCCACTTTTACTGTGTGTCAGTTTGTTTTTGCCTGTGTCACTGGGATCCTGCTAGCCAGGGTCCCAGTGCTCATAGTTGTGGCCTATATGTGGCCTATATGTGTTCCCTGTGTGATGCTTAACTATATCACTGAGGCTCTGCTAACCAGAACCTCAGTGTTTATGGTATCTCTGCTTTTAAAATTGTCACTGCAGGCTAGTGATAATTTCACCAATTCTGATTGGCACACTGGAACACCCTTATAATTCCCTAGTATATGGTACCTAGGTACCCAGGGTATTGGGGTTCCAGGAGATCCCTATGGGCAGCAGCATTTCTTTTGCCACCCATAGGGAGCTCAGACCATTCTTACACAGGGCTGCCACTGCAGCCAGAGTGAAATAACATCCATGTTATTTCACAGTCATTGTACACTGCACTTAAGTAACTTATAAGGCACCTTAATGTCTAACCCACACTTAGTAAACGTTAGGTGCAAAGTTAGTAAGTGTGAGGGCACCCTAGCACTAGCCAAGGTTGCCGCCACATTGTTCAGGGCAATTTCCCCGGATTTTGTGAGTGCGGGACACCATTACACGTGTGAACTACATATAGGTCAATACCTACGTGTAGCTTCAGAATGGTAACTCCGAACATGGCCATGTAACATATCTAAGATCATGGAATTATCCCCCCAAACCAAATCCAGTATTGGGGTGCCAATCCCATGCATCCCCGGGGCTCCAGCATGGACCCCGGGTTCTGCCAAACTAGCTATCTGGGGTTTTCTCTGCAGCTACCGCTGCTGCCAACCCTCAGACAGGTTTCTGCCCTCCTGGGGTCTGGGCAGCCCAGTCCCAGGAAGGCAGAACAAAGTATTTCCTCTGAGAGAGGGTGTTACACCCTCTCCCTTTGGAAATAGGTGTTAAGGGCTGGGGAGGAGCAGCCTCCCCCAGCCTCTGGAAATGCTTTGAAGGGCACAGATGGTGCCCTCCTTGCATAAGCCAGTCTACACTGGTTCAGGGATCCCCCAGCCCCTGCTCTGGCGTGCAACTGGACAAAGGAAAGGGGATTGACCACTCCCCTGTTCATCACCACCCCAAGGGTCGTGCCCAGAGCTCATCCATTGTGTCCCAGACCTCTGCCATCTTGAATGTAGAGGTCTGAGGGCACAATGGAGACCTCTGAGTGGCCAGTGCCAGCAGGTGACGTCAGAGACCCCTCCTGATGGGCTCTTACCTGGTTAGGTAGCCAATTCTCCTCTGAGGGCTATTTAGGGTCTCTCCTTTGTGTTCCTCTTCAGATAACGAATGCAAGAGCTCACCAGAGTTCCTCTGCATATCTCTCTTTGATTTCTGCCAAGGATTGACCGCTGACTTCTCCCGGACGCCTGCAAAACCACAATAAAGTAGCAAGAAGACTACCAGCAACATTGTAGAATCTAATCCTGCACTGTTTCTTGGTGGTGCATGCTCTGAGGGATGTCTGCCTTCACCCTGCACTGGAAGCCAAGAAGAAATCTCCTGTGGGTCAACGGAATCTTCCCCCTGCCAACGCAGGCACCAAACTTCTGCATCACCGGTCCTCTGGGTCCCCTCTCATCTTGACGAGCATGGTCCCTTGAACACAGGAGCTGGATCCAAGTGACCCCGACAGTCCAGTGGTCCTTCTGTCCAAATTTGGCGGAGGTAAGTCCTTGCCTCCCCACGTGTACTGCCATTTGATAAAGTTTGTTTTGACCAATGACTTTGTGTTTCACCACTGCGCATATTAGTTGCTCAATGTTCACCAGTAGCACATTGTATGTTTTTGGTCAGTTGAGCCGCCTATTGGCTTTGACATGGCATTAGCCATTACTTTCTGTATTCAGTTGAGCCGCCTATGGGCTTTGACATTGCATTAGCCATTACATTCTGTATTCTGCCTATTGGCTTTGACATGCTATATCCAGTCTAGCCGCCTATTGGCTTTGACATTGCATTCCTATTGGCTTTGACATGATATTCAGCTCCGCTGCCTATTGGCTTTGACATGATATTATACATTGCATTTTGTATTCAGCTCAGCTGCCTATTGGCTTTGACATGATATTATACATTGCATTTTATATTCAGCTCAGCTGCCTATGGGCTTTGACATGATATAAGACATTGCATTTTGTATTCAGCTTAGATGCCTATTGGCTTTGACATGACACTAGACATTGCATTTGATATTTAGGTTAGCTGCCCATTGCCTTTAACGTGGAGTTAGACATTGCAGTTGAGAATCCAAGCTGTATTTTTCCAAGCTGTGTTTTTGCACCAGAAGAACCAAGATGTTTTGCTCTCACAGTAGACTAGACCTGATAAGAGAGGGTACATGGGCGTTGTTTTTCCTCGCTTGAGCTTGGGAACAGGAGTAGTCTTGGAGACCTGGCCAGTCTCCAAAAGACTTGCTCAGTTTCCCAGGTCTGAGAGGAGGGGGCACACCTTTGTAACGAATGTAACAGGCTGCAGAGAGTCAGATTCGAATCTGCCGGACCTCGTGCTGGAGCTTGGCGCCAGCTGCCAGCATCCCGTGTGGGTAGATGAAACTCTTTCTCGCGGCTGACAGGGGTCATCAGCTTGCAGACCTTAGAAAGATGTAGCTGTAAATAGTTCCTACACGGTGAAGTATTTGTTTTGCTTTGCATTCAATATCTTATAAATATAACCTGCTGTGTATATTGCAAACTGATATATTTTGTTTGATTAACGCGGACTTGAAAGCTACTAATTCATCATTTATATAACAACAATAAAAGTCTTCTTTGACCTCAGAAGTGCATTTCTGTTGTGTTATGTTAGTGCTTAGAAACTAAATAAGAGGAAAGCACTACAATTGGTACCAGAAGTGGGGTGTCTGTCATTAAGAGGTGATTAAGAAGGGGTTTGACGAGTTAGTAGATTTCTAAGTGTACACTTTAAAAGTGTAATTGTTTTTTTGTTGTTTGGAGAATTACAGAAATAGTTTTCTGTTTGGAGAATCACAGTAGCACGCAGACCATGTCTGAGAATACATGTGTTGATGAACTGCCTGATGGTGCTAAGAAAAACTGTGAATTGTTTTCTGTTTGGGGAATTACAGAAGAAAATGCATGTGTAGCTAAAAGGCCTGATAATGTTTTGAGAAATAATTCCTGTTGTATATATGTAGAAAACGTGTCTTTTGGAAGTAATGATGACAGAAAGGTCTGGATACCTTTATCTGCTTACAGAGAAATGCAGGAGAAATGTAGGAAGTTGGAACATGAAAATAGGAATTTACGTGAGCAAATTAGCCAGGATACAAAAATTCAAAATAATGCTGAAAGTTATAAAAATGAAGAATCTTTCTTGTCCCATTCCAGTAATGAGGGGGTTAAGACAGCTCCGAGCTGCACTGAGTTTCCGTGTGAGCCAGGGTTTTTGGCAGCCAAAGTGCATTCCTTAACTGATAACACAGCGGAGAGAGCTCAGAATGTGATTTACGAGTTACCGTTGCAAAATGCACAAGTAAAACGAAGGATTTTAGAGCAAGACACCCCGAGTTTCATTAGCTTGTTTGATTTTTGGAAAAAGAATAGCCCTCATTTGAGAGAAATCCTAACACTTTTGTATATGGTCACTGTGAAAAATAATATGCAGCTGCGCGCTTGTGATTTGGCAAATGAAATAATGCAGACTTCAGGTTTTTGCGCAGTGCAAGAAGGAAATACTTATGTACATTTAAATCATGAACAAGGAAAGAAAATAGTGCCCCTAGCTAGAATCATACAATGGATCTGGTATTTGCAAGACAGGGCTAGAGTACCACAGGTAAAAGAATTATCAATGAAGTTGTGTGCACCCTTTGAATTCGTGTCTACTGAAGATAAAAAGCATGTTTGTTTTACTAATGATTCATTGACTGAAATGTTGTTTTCTGGCACCGTAGAAGGAACAGCGTTGTATAATGTGTGTCAGATTTTAAAGCAAGAGCTACGTGAGATGTGTCATTTTTATGCTGATTTTTGGTTCTTTGATAATGTTTTAGCCATATGGCTTGTACCTAACTGGTTCAATTACCTTGCAGATGTTAATGAGAAAAATGCAGAGAGAGAAGTGTTCACCCAGAATTCTGCCTTAGTGGGGATGGCTAAGTGGGTGCCCCAGAAATGTGAACAGCTGAGAGAAAAAGCCACTTACAGGTGGGCAGAGATGAGAGAGATGCACATTCCCCTAGATTTGATAAAAACTGTGCAGCACGCACAAAAGCAATCTGTCATGCAAGCAGTCACAGAGCAGTTGGGGAGAGGAAAGTTACCAGATCAGAAATGGCAAATTGATCAGGTTTTAGGGAAAGTGATTGCTGCAAATTACCAAGGAAAAATCGAAATTATGCTGATACCTAGAAAAGAATCTGATTCATTCACACAAATTGGAGACAGAATGGCCCAAATTGACAAAAGTGCAGTGAATGGAGGTTTGGTAAAGAATGAGTCTGCCCCAGCCCTTCTGACAGTGCAAGAAAAGGGAAGCTGTGGCGCAGCAGATAAAAACCTCAGTACTGATGTGTGGGCTGAAGCCCCAAGTGACCCTCCAGAACCTGCAGAAAATATAACAAAGGGCCCCAAAAACGTCCTGCTGATTATAAAACAGGGAAAGAAAGAGGAAGGGTGCAGTTTAAATGAAAAATGTTATTTGCAAGAAAAGTCATACTTGTTTCTTTTGCAGATCCTACCACGTTTCGCCACTGTCCCTGAGTGCGCTGTGTGGTCCCCCTTCCGGTGTGTGCGTGTGGGGTCGGGGAAGGGACCGAATCCCCAACCTGAACCTGGCTGAGTAAAGTGCCAGCACCATGGATCCATTTTGCGCAAACTGCGCCTTCAGTTCAAGTTCAACTTGTTTGCTGTGTTTTTTTTTTCCCTTTCGTATGGAACTCTGACTTTTGCTTACCTTCCAGCAAACCTTTCAGGTGGACCGTGCACCTTTACATGAGCAGAACTCATGCCACATCGAATTGCTAACACTGTTGAATTAGAGACTCATTCAGAGAAAAAAAAAAAATTGCCCAGTCTTTTCTATGTAGATGTATCTGATGTGAAAGGTTATGAGATCAATGTGTTAATTCACTTCTATTGCTTTACAGGGATTGCTTTGATCATTCAAATCTGACTTACTGATAATGTTTTTTTTTTGTGCCGATGTTTTTTTGTTTTTGGTTTGACACAAGAGATATGTGAAACAAAAATTCATTGGTCAAAGGGCGGAATGTACTGCCATTTGATAAAGTTTGTTTTGACCAATGACTTTGTGTTTCACCACTGCGCATATTAGTTGCTCAGTGTTCACCAGTAGCACATTGTATGTTTTTGGTCAGTTGAGCCGCCTATTGGCTTTGACATGGCATTAGCCATTACTTTCTGTATTCAGTTGAGCCGCCTATGGGCTTTGACATTGCATTAGCCATTACATTCTGTATTCTGCCTATTGGCTTTGACATGCTGTATCCAGTCTAGCCGCCTATTGGCTTTGACATTGCATTCCTATTGGCTTTGACATGATTTTCAGCTCCGCTGCCTATTGGCTTTGACATGATATTATACATTGCATTTTGTATTCAGCTCAGCTGCCTATTGGCTTTGACATGATATTATACATTGCATTTTATATTCAGCTCAGCTGCCTATGGGCTTTGACATGATATAAGACATTGCATTTTGTATTCAGCTTAGATGCCTATTGGCTTTGACATGACACTAGACATTGCATTTGATATTTAGGTTAGCTGCCCATTGCCTTTAACGTGGAGTTAGACATTGCAGTTGAGAATCCAAGCTGTATTTTTCCAAGCTGTGTTTTTGCACCAGAAGAACCAAGATGTTTTGCTCTCACAGTAGACTAGACCTGATAAGAGAGGGTACATGGGCGTTGTTTTTCCTCGCTTGAGCTTGGGAACAGGAGTAGTCTTGGAGACCTGGCCAGTCTCCAAAAGGCTTGCTCAGTTTCCCAGGTCTGAGAGGAGGGGGCACACCTTTGTAACGAATGTAACAGGCTGCAGAGAGTCAGATTCGAATCTGCCGGACCTCGTGCTGGAGCTTGGCGCCAGCTGCCAGCATCCCATGTGGGTAGATGAAACTCTTTCTCGCGGCTGACAGGGGTCATCAGCTTGCAGACCTTAGAAAGATGTAGCTGTAAATAGTTCCTACACGGTGAAGTATTTGTTTTGCTTTGCATTCAATATCTTATAAATATAACCTGCTGTGTATATTGCAAACTGATATATTTTGTTTGATTAACGCGGACTTGAAAGCTACTAATTCGTCATTCATATAACAACAATAAAAGTCTTCTTTGACCTCAGAAGTGCATTTCTGTTGTGTTATGTTAGTGCTTAGAAACTAAATAAGAGGAAAGCACTACACCACGCCAGACAGTTATCCTGTGCACTGCATGATCTGTAGCTGCTAGGGCTTCTGTACACTTTTCCAAGGATTCCTTTGTGCACTGCACAGCCCATGTCCCTAGCACTCCGTCCTGCCTTGCTCAACTCGCTGAGATGACCACCGGCTTCGTGGGGTGCTCTTTTGTTGTGTTGAGATGACCGCCGTGCTCAGATTTCTTGAAACACCTGTTCAAGTGCTTCTGAGGCTGCTGCCTGCTTCTGTGTGAGCTCTCTCTGTTGCTGATTGCCCCCTCCGTCTCCTCCTCTAAGGGGCGACCTCCTGGTCCTTCCTGGACCCGGACAGCACCCATTATCTTCAACTGTGACTCTTGCAGCTAGCAAGGCTTGTTTGCAATCTTCCTGCGTGGAAACAACTCTGCATCCTCCATCACGCCGTACGACATCTTCAAGGACAAAGGAGAAGTTCCTGGCACCTTCCGTTGTTGCAGAATCTTCTGCTTCTTCCACCAAAAGGCAGCCTTTTTGCACCTTCATCCGGGGTTTAGTGGGCTCCTGCCCCCCATGGACACTTGCGTGAATCTTGGATTTGGTCCCCTTCCTTTGCAGGTCCACAAATCCATGAATCCATCTTCAGTGCTTTGCAGTCACTTGTTGCCTTTGCTGAATCCCCTATCTCGACTTTACTGTCTTTCTGGGGTAGTAGGGTAACTTTACTCCTACTTTTCAGGGTCATTGGGTGGGGCATCTTTGACACCCTTAGTGTTTTCTTACACTCCCAGCAACCCTCTACACACTACACTAGGCCTGGGGTCCATTTGCGGTTCGCATTCCACTTTTGGAGTATATGGTTTGTGTTGCCCGTAGGCCTATTATCTCCTATTGCATTCGATTGTGTTCTTCAGTGTTTGCACTACTTTTCTAGCTGTTTACTTACCTGATTTTGGTTTGTGTGTATATTTTGTGTATTTTACATACCTCCTAAGGGAGTATATCCTCTGAGATACTTTTGGAATATTGTCACTAAAATAAAGTACCTTTATTTTTAGTAACTCTGAGTATTGTGTTTCTTATGATATAGGTGGTCATTTCAACCTCGGCGGTCTTTTCACAAGACCGCCGAGGGACCGCCGTGCTGAAGACTGCCAGTGCTGGCGGTTTTCTGCTCAGTGAATTATGACTGCTGGCAGCCCTCTGTCCTTTTCCGGACAGAGAGCCGCCAGCAGCCATACTGGCGGTTGGCGGGGAAGTGGAGGTTGCTTCACTTCCACCGCCCCGTCAACAGAACACCGCCCACCGAATCACGTTACGTGAGTCGGCGTGGCGGTGTTCTGTTGACAGGGTGCTGGTAGCGGAGCAGCCCCCATGTATCCCGTCCCCTCCCGGAGGATCAATGGACCAGGTAAGTTGATCGTCCATTAGGGGAGTGGGGTGGGGGTGTTATGTGTTGTGTGCGTGCATGGGGGTGTGCGTGTGAGTATGAAGAGGGGGTGTGTGAGTGCGTGTATGCATGCAGGGGTGTAGTGTGTTTGGAAATGTTTGCGTGTCTGCCTGTATGTATGTCTGTATGGATGTGTGCGTGTATGTCTGAATGTGGGTGTGCGTGTATGACTGTGTGTGTGTATGTTGGCATGTTTGTTCATGTGTGTGCGGGTATGTGTGTTGGTGGTGTCTGCATGCGTGTCAGGTGTGTGTCTGTGTAGTGATGTCGGGGGTAAGGGTGGGGAGGGGGGTCCTGTCACCTTTGGGGGGTTGCAGGGGGGTGGGGGGTGTCGGGGAAGGACTCAGGGGTGGGGGTGGGAGGTGGGGGAGACCCCTATCAGTGCCAGGGAAGGGATTCCCTGGCACTGATAGTGCTTACTGCCATGGATTTCATGGTGGTGCCCAACTCCATGAAATCCATGGCAGTAAGCCGGGTCATGATACCCCCGGCGGTCTTGTGACGGCCGCTGGGCTGGAGACCCAAGTCTCTAGCCCAGCGGTCGTCTCTGCCCTGGCGGTCGTTTCAGAGAAGTGGCGGATGACCATGGCGGTAACCGCCATGGTCATAATTCCAATTTTTTTACCGCCAGCCTGTTGGCGGTAAGACCACCACTTTTCCACCAACTGCCAGGGTTGTAATGAGGGCCGTAGTGCTATATGATATAAGTAGTATAGTAGGAGCTTTGCATGTCTCCTAGTTCAGCCTAAGCTGCTCTGCTATAGCTACCTCTATCAGCCTAAGCTGCTAGAACACTACTAATCTACTTATCAGGGATAACTGGACCTGGCACAAGGTGTAAGTACCACAAGGTACCCACTATAAGCCAGGCCAGCCTCCCGCACTTGATTTTGGTCTCTAGTGTATATATTGTGTATAATACTTACTTCCAGAAGGAGTATTGCCTCTAAGATATTTTTGGCCTTGTGTCACTAAAATAAAGTACATTTATTTTTGGTAACACTGACATTGTCTTTTATTGTGTAGAAGTACTGTGTAACTATAGTGGTGTTGCAGGAGCTTTGCATGTCTCCTAGTTTGGCCAAAGCTGCTCTGCTACAGCTACCTCTATCTGCCTAAGATGCTAGAACACTACTATATTTCACTAATAAGGGATACCTGGACCTGGTATAAGATGTAAGTACCTAAGGTACCCACTACAAACCAGGCCAGCCTCCTACCCCTCGTGATGCAATGGAGCAGCATAGACCGCTACCGATCATGAGATGAGTGCAAAAACAACAGATGATGGATGGAATGTTTGATTGCTTCTGCATTCCTTCCATCATTTGCATTTGTTTGTCACGAGATGAGCGGCACGCTGCCGGGAGTGAGCGAACATGGGCTGCCAGGCATGCATCTCCTTTAAAAAGTGGAGCACATAGCCTTTAAGGCTGCACACTGCACTACCGAAGCCGCTCATTTTAGAGAGGATTTTCTATTGTGTGACAAACATCTATTTGTATCCAGCATTCTTCCGTCATCCTGTGGTTCTCCTGGATCGTCGTGAATTCTGGTTGCTTTCATCACGTTCCCAGCATCAAGTTGCATTGGGCTTCTTTTTTCCATTGTTATCATGATAACTTCTGAGACTTCAAAGGAAACACAGGGAGACAACTGTTTTAAAAATCCAGCAGTTATTCATCTAGAGACAATGCACTGCTTGTGCGTTGGTGTATTAAAAGTTACTTTTTTAATTATGGCATTCCGGACCTTGTCAAAGTAAATGTGCTGTTGACCGGAAACCTAAAAAACACAAAAGAAGCTATTTGATTAATTTCATATACCTTATTTTTCAGTCCTACAACAAATTAAGCCCCAGATTTAAGAAAAGTGCTGCTGCATTACAATGCAGCACCACTTTTCTTGCACCCCTTAGCGCTCCCCTAATACCACCATGTGTGCTCCATATTTAACATACCAAACACCATGGCACAGGTTAAGGACAAAAGCATTAACATTTTTTAAGCTATTTTTGAACTTTGCAGGATTAGCGGCAAAAATAGGAATGACGACAGTCTGAGAACCCACCATCCTTGTAACATTACCTGTCTCCTTCCATCCCTTCTTCCTGACAGGTCACTTTGGCCTTTGACTAGTTGGGCCTTCTTGTCCTAAAGTGAATTTAGGAAATTCCATCGTGGTCGTTTGACTCCTGCGAAAAAGCTTAAAGGTTAGAGCCTGGCACCTGCCTTGGAAGCCCAAGACTGCTTGAGTCTCTGTTGACTGCAGTGCCGGCTAGAAACAATCTTTCCAAAGCCTCCCTTGCTCATGCTCCTCAGCCAAAAGCCCTTGGAGCGTGGTTCATGGGCCTCCAGGCTTTTTGCTGGGCTGGGCTTGAGGGACAGGCCTTAGTCATGCTGCTCAGTCGCCCAGTCCGGATGGCCGTCCGACAGCTGTTGCTGGGCCTCGATATTGCAGCAGGGCCTGAATCTCATGGCAACAATCGTCACCTTCAATCCGAATTGGGCATCTACAAACTCAACGATGGCACGAACTGAAGTAGTAACGCTGCAGTATATGGTCACTAGCCCAGGAATCTCATTATCCCATGGATGAGAAGTCCGGTGCACTCTGAGTATGACTGACACCCTGACACCCCAAGCAACGCCCATCCTGTCATCTTTATTGTATCAGGTCTGAATGTTGATGCAGTTTTGAAATAGCAGTAGCCCGAACAGGAGAAAAGTATCCAGGTCCCCACTACGGAGGCCCGGCAGGAGCCCCACATACACACTGTACACACTACAATGGTTGTACAGGACGAGGACTAGTCCTGAGTGGGAGTGTCAGTATTCCAGAGCAACAGGAGGGAGGGTGGAGTGGTGGTGACACGCTTATGACTGGGTGGCAAATTAACCCCTGGAAACTGGCGAGGTCCAGATTCCGGTTTACTGTTTTAAAATTATAGAAGTATTAGTCAACCGAGAGGAAGGATTGTCATAGATAAACAGATGATAAATGGGATGCTGGGCGAGCTGGGAAAATCTCCTGTGAATTATTTTAGAACTTTAAAAATTCATGATGCCATAAATGACCAAACAGCCTTACTTTCCCTCAAACCGTTTTGAAACAACTTGTCTCATATTTGCATACACCCCTCAAAGCTCCTTAACTCATGCCTGCTCTATAGAAAAAGATTCGAATGTATTCCCTCCTATCTCAGCAACAAGCTTTCAATTTTGTTATGAATATAAAATAATAGCATTCTAGTTATCCATTAGAACTCTAGGGAGGAAAATGCTGGGGAGTCAAGTGACAGACTGCTGTAACTGTTATTAAAACTTGTTTCACTCAGAATGTCAGACTTTTTTCTCACATGGATAAGAAAATATTTGAGAATGTAATGGATGACGTCAGTTTAGCTTTCTGGTTTACGAACACTTATTTCCTTGAAATGATTACACCTAGATTTTGTTTGTTTACTGGAGTCTTCTTCATTGGAAATTATTTCATTTCTACAGCTCCCATTTCAGCAACATGTCGCTAGGATTATCTCACATTTGTCATCAATGGAAGATGTTATTAGTATTCTGGTTGTTCATTAGTACTCTGCAGTGGTGCTGCAAATAGAACACTGGGGACTCAAGTGACAAACTGATGCTGCTGTTGGAAGTAGCTATTTTACTCAGCCTGTCAGACTTCCTTCTCACATGAATGAGGTAGACATTTGTAAATTTATAGACAATATGTCCTCATTTTACCTTCTGAAACATTAACCATAGTTTCCATGAGAGAAAACTGTTTTCTCGCAAAGATGATTCATCAAAACAGCCATTAGCATTGGGTGAATTCACCTTGGAATATATGACGATTGTTAAAATTCATATGATACCACCAATAAAAAATTTATATTGTAATTAAAATCTTATTATCACCCTTTCTATATGCTCCTTTTTATGACTTTCAAAACCAGCCACTCTCGATAGAACATTTCAGTAGAACAAAAATAGGGAAGCCTTATCACCACAAAAAAGTATACTTCTTCTAAACTTACTCTTAAATAGTACCATGAAAAAAACACAGTCTAACAAACAATTTTGTGAATTTCACCAAAAATGTTAGGAGTCTGACAATAGTCTCAAGTATATTGAACAGAGTGGATTAGGGACCTCAGCTTCATCTTTGACCCTTTGACTATACCTCAGTCAATAAGGAATTGGACGTGTCCTGCCCTCTCCTTTACAATATTGCTGAAATCATTTCAGTAAGATGCATTGGCAAAACCAGCTGTTGGCATGTTGTGGCTACCGCAGAAAGGAAATACAGAGAACGCAGCCCTGGGGAACCATCCTGAGCTGCTATCTACGTCATATACATATGATATTTTCGTGAATGTTTTCATCACAAATTTCAAGGAGCTATTTCACAATACTCCCATGTCGTTATTGAACAGAGTGGATGAGGGTCCCCAGCCCCTTTGACTGCTATTTTTGTGAACGGTTTCCCAAACGTATGTGCCCTTAAACTGGAATGTGATGTTTATTTACATGTTGCTTCACAGTTTCTATGACGATTCCATTACTTGACACTCACATTGCATTGATTAATACTGCACGTGATTATCTTCTTGCAGATTTAATTAACATCACACATTTTCTCCAGATATTGTAAGCACATGTTTAGGATCCGAAGGCAATAGTAATTCCAATGTGACATTTGTAACTAATTGGATCACTGTAGTATTACGAGTAACTGATGCAGGAGCAGAACGTGTAGTAGTAGATACTGAGTACTACAATAAGAAGTAAACAAAAATGTCAAAGATTCAAATACCTGGAGGTTAAACATCTGTATAATAGAAAAAAATATGCATTTTGTCTCATAGCAACAGCAACAAATGTTCATTCCATATTTTTACAGAGAGAGCATAGAATGCTCTCCCTTCCAGAAAAAATCCTTCCTTTTACCCAGCACTCCTCTAAGCCACTTTGGTCACCCCTAATCCCACCCACAGGGCCCCACCACACATTTACCTCAGAGCAGGTGGTAAATGTATGATTTAAAACCCCACGGAATGCGCAATTCTGTGTGTTTTTACAACCAAACAAATCACTCCGGCACAGAAACGCTCCCATTCCATGGGGTTTTACTCATAATTGCATGGTACTGGTGTGGATTTACCATATGGTAGCAGTGTAATTGCATGAAATGTTACCATTGTACTGCGGTAGTTATTTTCAGGCCCAATGTCGCTATCTAAAACCATACATGCATCAAAAGAAAGGTTATTAAAGTGTGTGCTAAGATAGCACCCTTTTTGTCCTCTCGTGGAAGTTTCAAGATGCAAAGGTATAAGTTTATGAACCTCAAGGGATTACTTCTGAAAATAGCATTCACTTGTAAAATTCAATACCATAAAGCAATATTTTCCTAGAATATTTCTCTGTATGCAGTGCAGCCTTTTGTGGACTTCCAAGGATAATAACAGTCTGCAAGGTTTCAAAGCTCTGCTAACGAAATCCCACTACAGCAATTATGTATAGAAATTGTCTAGCATAGACAATCTGTACCATGATGAATTTATAGTCTACAGGCCTGAATCACAAAGGTAGTTCCTGCTTTTTATTAACTTACAATTTTGAGTCAGTTTTCTACTTTTCGACGATTCACAAAGTCTGAATGTAGTTTACATTTGTGGAGTAAATTTATGCTTGGATTTTACATTCGGAGTTTGTGAATAGCCAAAACGTGTATACAAATACTGGAATGGAGTGTCAATATTGACATAGGTTGGGAGTAACCCTGAAGTATTAACGGCTTCCAGTTAAATCCAGGAGAAAAAGACGTCTGTAGCATAAAGTGGACTCTGGCTACTAGTTCTCTTTCACCGACTCCCTTTAATAGGAATCTGATGGCATTATTTGGGTGGTATAGGCTGAGTAAACATTCTCTGGAATTTCTAGGTTTACCAACTCAGAGTACTCTGGCTCTCCAGCCATTGCATACAAGCCTCAATCACAGTATTCATGACTAGGGCGAAAGTATGTATCTAATAAGCACTTAACAAATAGAAACAGGAATAGGAAACGCCTCTCCTAAAGTTTCAGAAGATCAAATAACACCACTGCACAATTCTCTTTGAATTCTGTGTTTGCGAAGTTTTGTAGAGTTTTCTAGCCTCTCTGGCACCTAAAATTTGAGAGCCACCTTGACAGCCAGGTCATGAGTCTCACAATACACGGTGTGCAACCAGAAATATTCCCTTAGCTCCAATATGATCTGGCTTATTAACCCTCTTTGGGGAAAACGAAAATGGACACATGTCTCCCTCTCTCCTTTCTGTGACGAGGTAGGCTTCTCTAGGTCCAGAACAAATCTGGCAGAGAAGCTCTTATTTGCACGGTTTACATGTAGATGTGTGAACCCTCAACTCGGTCTCTGAAAATAGTAGACATACATAGCTATTGGTGTTTTATAATAAAAGACTATTTGAAAAGTGCCTGCATCACCAGGAAAACACAGAAATGCACCATATCTACAAGATACAGTGCATTTCTGTCCTCTTCCTCTGCACTTGTGTACAAATTTCTGCGTAGCACCAACACAGGCATTGTTGCAACATGGTGCAAAGATGCCTGCGTTGTGGGGACGATTGTTTTCGTGCAGGAAGGGACACCTTCCCAAACAAAAACAATCACAAGAGGTATTTTTCTCTTTCTATGTGTGCTGTAGAACACACCACACAAAGAAAGAGGAAAAAATTGGAAGATATAAAGATATTTCTCCCCGTTGCCTCATTCTTAAGCCACCCTTGAGGTGGCATAGGAATCTGATGCATTCCCAGACCTGTAAATTTGGGAATGCATCAGATTCCTTTTAGTTCCATGGGTGTTACCTGGGAACACCGCTAGTAAAACCCATGGAATGCCCCTTGTAGGAGGCTGGTCTGGTTTATAATGGGTACCTTGGGTACGTACATCTTATACCAGGTCCAGTTGTCACTTATTAGTGAAATGTAGTAGTGTTCTAGTAGCTTAGGCTGATAGAGGTAGCTATAGTAGAGCAGCTTAGGCTGAACTAGAAGACATGCAAAGCTCTTGCAATACCACTTATAGTTGCACAGTACTTATACACAAGTAAAGACAATACTCAGTGTTACCAAAAATAAAGGTATTTATTTGGGTGACACAGTACCAAAAATATCTTAGAGACAATTCTCCTTCTTGAGATAAGTGTTATACACAATATATACACTAGACACCAAAATTAGACAAGTAAATAGTCATAGAACAATGCAAACAATAGAAAATGCTATAGATTGTAAAGGGAGAAAATAGGTCTAGGGGCAACACAAACCACATACTAAGAAAGTGGAATGCGAATCACAAATTCCCCCCTAGACAAGTGTAGTGTGTGCAGAATTGCCAGAAGAGTAAGAATACAGTAAAGGTAAGTAAATTACCCCACCCCAGAGCCCAGAAAAGCAGGTGTAAAGTACTGCAAGTTTCCTTAGGACACACTACACCACATGTTATGGTTTATTGCAGTAACCAACCAAGTCTGCAAACAACAACTGCTGGATTCCTGGACCTGAAGACCTGCAAAAGAAGGGGACCAAGTCCAGAAGTCAAAAGAAGTTCCAGGAAGGACAGGAGATCCTGCCAGCCCAGAAGAGGGTGCAAAAGAAGAGTCCCTGGTTAGTCGAAGATTGCAGGAATGCACCATAGGAAGATGCCAGCAGGTTCCTACATCATGCAACGGATGTCCCATGACGTAAAGATGGTTGCAGACCTGATTTTGTGTTGGAGGTCGCCAGCAAGCCTTGGTTACGACAAAAGTGCGTTTTGCGTCAAAATGGCACTAGCTGGACCCAGGAGGGACCTGGGGGCCTCAACTCTGTGTGAGGAGGAAGAGGGGGCTCTCGCACTTTAGAGAGCCCTCAGGATGCCAGGCAACACCCACGGGAGTCCCAGGACACAGGGACAAAGGAGGTGCAAAATGCAGGTCGTGCAGCACAACAAAGGAAGGTCCCACGATGTTGGAGAACAACTCAGCGAATTGAGCGTCGCAGGATGGAGGGCTGGGGTGCCCATGTCAAGGTGTGCACAAAGGAAGTTTGCACTTAGTGCACAGAGGCCTCAGGAGGTGAAGAAGACACAGTACACAGGGGTACTGTCGCTCTCAGGGAAGGCAAGGTCTTACCTCCTCCAAATTGCATCAGCAGGACCTCCGGGCAGTCTACGTCAAAGGGTTCCAACCTTTGTGTCCTTAGGAGCATGCTCATTGCTGTGGTACCAGTCGTCATCTTAGAAGGTGCTTGCTGGAGCAGGGGGAGTGACTCCACCACCCCACAGGATATTTCTTCAGTCCTTCTCGTGCAGGGTGAAGACAGGGAGTCCTCAGTGTGTGCACACCATGGAAACTGTTGCAGTAGCTGGCTGGAGCTGAAGTTGCAGAGGAAAAGTATCCCTTGTGGATACTTTGTTGCAGTTACAGTGGTTCCTGGAGCAGGCTGCGGTTGATCCGAGGTCAGAGGATGATGAAGTAGTTGCAGAGGATTCCTGAAGGAAACATGCAAGCAGAATCTGAAGAGAACCCACAAGAGAGAGCCTAAATAGCCCTAAGAGGGGGATAGGCTACCTTATCAGGTATGGACCTATCAGGAGGGGTCTCTGATGTCACCTGCTGGCACCGGCCACTCAGAGCCCTCCAGAGTGCCCCCACACCTTGCAAAGCAAGATGGCTGAAGTCTGGGACACACTGGAGCAGCTCTAGGCACCACCCCTATTGTGGTGACGGACAGGGGAGTGGTCACTCCCCTTTCCTTTGTCCAGTTTGGCACCAGAGCAGGGGACAAGGGGTCCCTGAACCATCTGTGCCCTTCAAAGAATTTCCAGAGGTTGGGGGAGGCTACCCCTCCACAGCCTGTAACATCGATGTCCAAAGGGAGAGGGTGTAACACCCTGCTCTCAGAGGAAATGCTTTGTTCTGCTTTCTTGGAACTGGGCTGCCCAGACTCCAGGAGGGCAGAACCTTGTCTGTGAGGGGGCAGCAGCTGTAGCTGTAGTGCAAGCCTCGGAGAGCTGGTTTGGCAGTACTGGGGGTCCATGGTGGAGCCCCCAGGATGCATGGAATTGGCTCCCCAATACCAGATTTGGAATGGGGGACAATTCCATGTTCTTAGACATGTTACATGGCATTATTCAGAGTTACCATTGTGAAGCTACATATAGGTATTGACCTAT
The DNA here is from genome assembly GCF_031143425.1 of Pleurodeles waltl. Lineage (NCBI taxonomy): Eukaryota > Metazoa > Chordata > Amphibia > Caudata > Salamandridae > Pleurodeles > Pleurodeles waltl. The sequence continues at coordinate 430,944,635 of NC_090437.1, read as the reverse complement.
ATGTAGTGCATGCGTGTAATGGCGTCTCTGCACTCACAAAGTCCCGGGAAATGGCCCTGAACTATGTGGGGGCACCTTCGCTCGTGCAAGGGTGCCCTCACACTTAGTAACTTTGCACCTAACCTTCACCAAGTGAAAGTTAGACATATAAGTGACTTATAAGTTACTTAAGTGCAGTGAAAATGGCTGTGAAATAGTGTGTGCACTGTTTCACGCAGGCTGCAATGGCAGGCCTGTGGTTGAGTTTGTCTGAACTCCTTATGAGTGGTAAAAGAAATGCTGTAGCCCATATCATAACCTCCTGGAACCACAATGCCCTGGGTACCTAGGTACCATATACTAGGGACTTACAAGGGGGGTCCAGTGTGCCAATTGAAATTGGTAAATGAAGTCACTAGCCTACAGTGACACATTTAAAAGCAGAGACAGCATCAGCACTGAGGTTCAGGTTAGCAGAGCCTCAGTGACACAGTCAAGCACTACTGACAACACATACATTAGGCCATAAACTATGAGCACTGGGGTCCTGGCCAGCAGGATTCCAGTGAGACAGGCAAAACACACTGACATATAGGTTTTTATCTATGAGCGCTTGGGTCCTGGCTAGCAGGATCCCAGTGACACAGTACAAACACACTGACACACACTCACAAACAGGCCAATAGTGGGGGTAACCATTCTAGAAAGAGGCTAGTTTCTCATACCTCATTCACGCAGTGTTATGTGTTAAAGTGGTCCATATTTACAAGGCCATGAAAAGCCAGGCAAGATGGCTTTGCATGGCTTTGTAAATATGGCCTGGCACACTGTGCCACTGGAGCGTAAAAAAATGATGCTTCAGTGTCGCAGTGTACCACAAGGGTCTCGTAAATGAGGCCCTATTTTGTTTTGCAAATTAGTAATTAAACTTGTGTATCAGAATGGTGGAAATTATAACATTGATCTCAGATATTACAATAAAAAATTAAATTAATGTTAAAAAAAAACCAAGCATTTTATAACCTATGATCCCCTGTGAATATATATAGTAACTTACCTGATGCCTATGTGTATCATATCATCAGCCATATGATTATTGTACTGGCTGAGTGATTAGTAATTTCCCTATCTAAATTATGGCAAGCCATGTACTAGCTCCACAGACATTAGAAATCCCCACAGACCTTAGAAGTCTGTTGGGCCTGTGGTGGGATCACAGTTCTCCTGCCTCTCCCCTCAACAATCAGCTCTGTTCAGTCCCTCACAAATCTCAGGTCTCCTTACACTTTTCTCCCCAGTGATTCTCCATGGAGATGAAAGGGATAGTTCTACATCCTTTCATATTTGCACTGTACAAAAAGAACAATGTCTCAGCAATGGACATGACTAAATGCAAACAGATCTTTCCAACCTTGATTACTTCTTCTTGCACATTTTCCTTGTGTGACGTCAAATTGCATCGCAATGTTACATTCCACAGATAGCTCTTGGACAGTAGAACGGAAAATTCCGCTCTGCTGAATTTCTGATATTTCTGTCAGTGTGACTTCCTGTTAAAATACTATGGGGCATATTAAAGAGCTGCTAGTGCCACTTTTGCACTGCCATAGCGTCATTTTGCGACACGAAGGCGGCACTGAAGTGCTTTTTTTCCACATGCATGCATTGCACCACTTTGTAATCCTTTGTGTTACATTGTGCCTGCGTCAGGCATAATGTATGCCAGGGGGGTGTTCCCCTGTTATCGAGGCCAAAAAAATGTCGCAAAGAAACCTAAACATTTTCTTTGTGCCATTTTTTTTCGGCATTTTTAACGTCTGCTCCGAGCAGGCATTGAAATGAGGCTCCCATTTTCAATGGGCCTCTAGGTGTTTTGCAGGATTAGCATCATAGTTTGTGATGCTAATCCGGCAAAGCGTCAAACTAGCATAAAAAATGTTGACGTCAGTTCCCTACCTATTGCCAAGCTTCGCCGCATGTTTAATTAGGGGTGCACTGAGGGGCGTAAGAAAAGTGGCGCTGCACTGGGTGCAGCACTGCATTTCTTAAATATGCCCCTATGGCGTACATCATGTTTGCCGTACACATAGGCCTAATTTTAATATAACATGCATGTGTTTTCATAAAAACACTTCCACAGACATAACTAGATTATCATGAGAATAAAATCAGACATTAAACCACATGTAATATTGAACATTTGATAAATTATACGTAGCAGATTGGAATGATTTGCTGCTTCTGTGTCCCCAATGCTTCCTTTGTAACATTTTAATACTGTTCTTCAACTAATGTTAAAAGGCATGCTTCGTGAATACGGTTTCCAGAACTTACGGAGCACTACTGCACTGGAAAAAAGAAAAATTAAAATTGTTTAGCGTTTTCACAATGACTTAATGGCACCCTGTTCCACCACAGTACCCTTACGATAACAAAATTAGATTGGGGACACAGAGGGGCATATTTATACCCCACTTGGCCGAATTTGTGTCTTTTTTTATGCAAATTCGGCAAAAAACTAACTCCATATTTAAGTTTTGACGCTAGACCCGTCTAACGTCCAAAAATTGGAGTTTGCACCATTTTTTAGATGTGTGAACCTACCGTGCGTCAATGAGATGCAAGGAAGGCGTTTCCATCTAAAACATTTGTGCTAACCCCATAGTCCCATATTTATCCCCCGTGCTAAAATGACGCACTGGTGGGATGAGGGGCTAAATAATGGTGCAAAGCTTGCTTTGCACCATTATTAAATGCCTGGGTCAGACAAGGCGTTAAGGGGCCTGTGGACCCATTTCCATGGTTAAACACCACGGAATGGGTCCGCAGGTGCCCTCCTTAAGCCCCTGGCACACGCCCACCCACACCAGAGGGATACCGGAGGATGGGGGACCCCCTCCAAGATTAGTAGGGTAAGTATAGGTAAGTCGTCTTTTTAAAAAAATTAAAGTGCCATCAGGGGCCTAACTTGGGGCCCCCTGCATGGCACAAGGTGCAATGGCCAATGCTCAGGGGACACTGGTCCTCTGTGCTGGCCATTGGGGCAGTGGGCGTGACTTCTGTCTTTTCTAAGACAGGAGTCATGTGGTGTGGGTGGTTTTGCATCAGAAAATGATGCTAGGCTGGTTAGAATAATCTTTTTTTACCCTAACTTCTCCCATACCACCTGCCCCACCCGGCTAATGTCATGATTTTTTTACGTTAGCCCACCCTTTACACCTGCTTGCGACATGCCATAAATATGGCGCCCTGCCGGTGCTCAGGAATGGCGCAAGCCGGTGCTAAACATTTTGGTGCAAAATTGCTCTAGTGCAGTTTTGCACCAAAAAGTATAAATATGCCCCTGAGTATTACTAGCATGGAGAGTTTGGGGGTGTTAGCAGGTGTTGCAAAGAAAGTGTGCTATCAGACTCTACAAAACTACATATACATCAAGGTGGCTGGTCTGACAGTCTACTACCAGGGGGTATGGCCTCCATCGCCCTGGCTTTGGATTGCCTCCTATATTTTGATATCTCCCTCTGCCTGACCATGATGCCCGTGCTGTGAATGCTGCTGCGGTGTCTCCCCTCACATCACTGCAGCTTTGCCAAGTGTTTACCATGTTTAAAGTGCCAGGCATGCAAAAGTTTCTCTTTGAAGAAAACAAACTCCAAGAATGGGCTTTTATTTTCTCAAAACAAAATTAAATAATCACACTGCACATGTAGCTTTCTGCATGTGCTGTGGGTCATTTTACATTTTCCCTGTACTTGTCTGACAGATTTTGCATGGTACACACAATTATGGAACATCAATGATATCCACCCACCTTTATTTAGGTGGAGCAATCGCCACTATGAATCAGTGATCCTGTGCCAGACAGACAAATGGCAGAGGTCACCATTGGTAGACCAAGCAAAGCAGAGAATCCACCAATGGTAGCCCAGAGGTTAACACATTCCTTAATGGGGAGCAGGAATGTTTTATAGCATTTCCCCATCTCCACCAAATCCTAAATTAAGCCCCTGATTTAAGAAAGTGGATTACTATTTGGGGTCAGTGATTGCCCACCTAAAAGTGTGATCACAGCTCTTGTCTAAGTGAGTCCTTAAAGTTGCTAAATTAAAATGACCTCAGCCCCATTGTAGCTATAGCACAGAGCTCACAGGCTTAACATAGGACAATATGTAAAGTATTTATGCAATACCAAAACAGCAATAAAGTAAAAACACCAAGCAATAAAAATCCCAAACGTAAGTAGAAAAGTAGAGAAACATATAGTAAACAAAATGACACCAAAATGGCAATAATCCAAAAAGAGAAACCAGGGATGTGATTTTTTCAGCTCTTATGTAGAAATAGTGCCAAAATACACAAAGCTCAATGATAGTCTAGGGAAGCAGAAGACCAAGACCCAGGCACAATTGAGAATGAACGCAAAGGCTCCCTGGTCGGATACAAGCTGATTGGTCCCAGTGAAAGTCTAGAAATCAAAATGTTAAAAACATTTCCATGTCCCAACATAGAAAGGGACTCTGTCACATTTCTGGAGTAAAACATTGACATTTTGTCTATGTCCCAAGCAAACACAAGAATACACTTCTAAAGCCACAACGACTTTAGAAGAGGGCCCTTAGAGACTCTCATAGTATCAGGCAGAGGCCAACAGCAAAGTTCAGTCCAGGTCCACCTGCTACTGGCCATCTGGGCACTTTAGCAAAAATACCTCTTTGATGCTTTTTGGGTCTCTCTAGCTATGCAGGAGGTCACACAAATGATGCCTGGGATCCACGTCTTTGTCCCAGGTAGAAGAAGTAACAGGTCCAGTGGTTTAGAGCTCCTCTCAGGTCAAGGAAATCAGGTCAAGATCTCTTCTGTTCTTCCGCTTGTCCAGAAATAGTTCTGAAGATGGTAGCTCAGGGTTTCATATTTATGGCTACTGGTGAGGTTGGCTACTGCTCTCTTCCTAACCAACGTGTATGTAGGAGGCTGGGCTTCTATGTAGTGTGCAAAGCTAGGCACACTCTGCAGGGGGTCCAGGCAGCCACACGTTGGTTTACAGAGGTGAAAACTAGTTCACCTAATGCTCTAATGTTTACGGTAGTTTGGTCAAGCAGTTAGGTCAATCTTGGAGAAGTACAAAGCATTTGTTGGACTAATAGTATCAATCATGCAACTCACACATTCAAGGAAATAATTTGAGACCAAATTATAAAACTACTTCTGACTTCTATACACATTTTATGACCAAGATTAATAAAATTGGTTAAGTACTTTTGGAGATATGGATTTTTGAAGTTTAATAAAAAATAGTTTTTGTGAGTTATTACACACCATATGAATCATTAGAATGTCCCCTTTAAAAATACATATAAAATCACACAGCTGTTTTACCAAGTTTTTCTTTTACAGGTTGGTCGAGGACACCAATGGGCATTCTGTGCGGTTCTGGCGGGAGCAGCGGTGAAAAGTCTCTGGAGCTGGTGCGGGGACACTACGGGGGATCATTTGGAAAAGGGATGTGCAAGTAAGTTTAGAGGCAGTTCCTTGGGGTCCCCTTGAAGTGTCAAGGTCGCAAGGGTTGAGGGACTATTAGGGCATAGCAGGTTCTATGTTGCAGAGCACAGGGCGGCTGGGTGAAGAGCGATATGGTGTGCCAGGAGCTGTGCACAAAGATGCCCTTTGGGTCTGGAGGTAAGTCACTTTAAGGGTCACTTGCAGGACAACGGGGCCACTCTGGTGGGAGGTCAAGGGTGTTCCTGAAGCCCCACTGACTGGGGCTTTCTTCTGGTCCTTTTTCAGCCCCAGGTGGGCTGGTTTTCCTGGTGCCCAATGTCAGCTGACCATTACTGGGGATATTAGCATAGTTCGGCCACTGGCGTGTGCAGTGCCACCAAACTTGGTACACTTGCAGGGTTTGTCCTAGTGGTTGTTGATGTGGCACAAGGTTTGGCTGTGACTTCTGGTTTAGGAGTTAGTGGCCGGTCAGTGAAGTGACCCTCACTGGGTTGCTGGTTCTTTCTTTGTTGCAGAGTGGTACCTCCATTCTGGAGGGAGTTCTTGGGTTAATGGCAAAGCCTGGAGGTTCTCTGGGGTTCTTGAGGTCAGTCCAGTTGTCCAGCAGCTCCTCAGTGGCAACTGTCGGTTACTGGGTGCAGCAGGCAGGGTTTGGTGTCTTTTCTTTGTGCAGCAGGTCCACCTTTCTTGTGCTTTGGATCTTCTTTGTGCTGGTCTTCTTTGTGTCTTTTGAATCTGATTTCTAAGTTTAGGGATGCCCACTAAATACTGAGTTTAGAGGGTGTTCTAGGGGTACCTGGTAGTGTACAATGGGACACTTACCTTTGGGTGGCCACACCCACTAAAGTGACCACTTCCTGTGGGAAGGGTCACTTCCCTAATCCTGATTGGATATTTTCATTCCATCTAAGATGGAGGAAAATGAAATCGAGTGTCCACCTTGCAGGCAACACCTTAGGGGTGGTGCATGCCAGGTGGGGCCACTCCTCCTACCCTTTGTGTGGTTTCCCGCCTTTGCTCCCTCTAAAAGTGGGGGTTTGCAAAGGGGCTGACCATCTGCTGCTAACAGCAGCCCTGGATGTTGGGTTTCAAAGGTGGTTAGCCCTTTGAAGCTCACCACCAGGACAGTGCACATTCCTGAGAGAGGGGGTGTTAGTACCTCCACCCAGATGGGCATTGTTTTACAAACCAGAGAGACAAGGCTTTCCCCTAAGGTTTGTAGACTGGTTGTCTGGAGGTGGCATGCTGGATAAAGTACATTTAGGGATAAATTCAATACTGGTACCAGTTTGGATTTATCATTCTGAGTTGTTTGATACCAAACAACCCAGGGTTCAGAGTGGACATCATATAGCTGGGAAACTCATGTTGACCAGTGTCCAGCACATCTATTAAAATGGCTGCTCTGTTCACTTACTATGTCCCAGGTTTGGCAAGGACACAGTGGGGGCATATTGCTCATGCACTATGCCCTCCCATATAGTATGGTGCACCTTGCCTGAGGGCTGTAAGGCCTGCAAGAGGGGTGTCTTACCCATAGCACAAGGTGGACAGGACACACAGGCAGTGTGCCATATTGAGTTTGTGTTTTAAGTTTGCACCAGGACACTGAGCCTGCAACACTGAGTGCATCTGGATGCATGGTCCTAAATGGTGGCACTATCAGTGCTGCTGCCCTCAGGGGCCTACCCATAGTACCCCATGCCATGGGTACCTAAGAACCCTTTCACTAGGCACTTATAGTGGTAGCTAAGGGTGTCCCCAATTGTGCCCATGCAACACAACAATTTTAGGAAAAGAGCTCTTGCCCAGGAAACCTGGTTAACAGGGGTCCTGGGCACTCCAATTTCTAGGCTACATCAAACATCAGGCAAAAAGTGGGTACTAATGATGTCAATAAGAGGCCTTTTCTCGCCGTGTAAAATTTCCCAGGGCAATCCTACCCAGTTTTTCAGTAGTTGCTCTGTGCTTTATTGCAAACAGGGCTAGAATGTTATGTACCAGCGCATTTTCAAAATGGCAAAAGTCTCCTACCACACAAACGTTTGGCTCTGAGGATGGGGGAATTGTGTAGAGTTGCTGCTAAGAAAATCACCAGTGTCTTCCCCTCTTCTAACAATAAAATCTAGTTTGAAACAGGCCTTAGACCTGTAACAAACAAGGAGACAAAATTCTGGTAGGTCAAATGCAGGGTCCTGTAGCACCCAAACATGAGATACACAACATTTGTCTTTGCATCCTGTGGCCTCCCTTTCAAGTGTACCAGCGTTGTATATGTTCTTCAGACAGACCTGTCTGGCAGGATTTTACACTGCTCTATCAACAGGATACCCACAGGCTCCACTCTAAATATTCTGCTGCACTCAGAGTAGTTATTCTGCCCATTCAATTAAACTGTCAATTAAGAAGACCTACTGTGTAGCTCTTGGGAGGAATTTCACACCTCTTTTAGGCCAAGGAAAGGCTTGGATTTGCTAGAGAGGTAATGTAAATCATCATTGAATTGGACTTTTGATAGGTATTAAAAATAGTGGTTTCAATATTTTTCTACCTAGTTCCATTCCCTAGTTAGCAGTTTTAGTGAGTTAATCTGCACTCTGTTATTTACATAGGACAGCAGGGCTTGCCTCAGTGAAAATAGCCTTTTGGGCCTTGTCATTGTAGGAAGTTGGCAAAATTCATGTTCTGCCTGTCACTCTTTTAAATACCAAACACCCTACCTACCCTGGCTACAAAGGCCTACATAGGGGTGACTTACTAACATTTAAAAGAAAAGTCTTTACCACCTGTCAAAAAGGGATATTTCAAAAGGTTGCACTGGTAGGCCCTACAACATGTTTACAATGCCACTGTAATAAATGTCATGCTAGGTCCTACAGTCCACAAGTTTAACTTGCATGCTCTGGGTTCATTTTATACACTTTTCACTAGGGACTGATAGGCAGGTTAAATGTACCAATCAGGAATAGGCTAATGTAACCATGTTTAAAGGAAGAGCACAGGCACTTTATTACTAGTTAGCATGGTAAACTGCACATAACGTTAGCAAAAACAGCATCAATGAAAAGGCAAAAAATCAGTTGTGACTGTGCAGAAAAAGCAGTTTTCCCACATTTAGGGGCACATTTATACTTTTTCATGCACATGAGCGCAATCTGGGCACCATATTTATGGAGTGGGGCTAGCTGGCACAAACGAATGGTGAATGTAAAAAAATATGACGTTAACCATTGCACCTTGTCATAAAGAAATATGACGTTCATAATGCAAAAGTGGCGCAAAACCGTTTTGCGGCATATAAACATGTCGCAAAAGGGTTACCACCATTTTTAACCCGCATTGGCACCAAATATAAACATACAGGCAGGAAAAAGTGCAATTGCAACGGAAAATGGAAGAATCAGGCCAGAGACCCCAGGCAAACACCATTCACCCAAGCACCAGCTAGAAGGATCCACAGAAGTCCCTGGAGAAGAAGAAAAAACACAAGTGTTGCTTCAGTGAGGAGGAGCACGATATCCTTGTCTGGGAGATGACAGAGCACCAAAACCAGCTCTTCATCACCTCCATGCCTATATGGCAGCAAATAGTGGACAAAATGAACTGCGTAGCAGAGGTGAAGAGAACTGTCACTGAGTGCAAGAAGCACTGGCATGATTTCTGGTGTAGAACTAAGGAGAAATTGGCCAAGAACAGAAAGGCAGCACTGCAGACTAGAGGTGGAAGTCCTGCACCACAGGAGAACCTGGATGAGCTGGAGGAGATGGTTGCAGCGGTCGTCCCGGAAGAGCTGGTCACAGGAATCAAAGGACAGGACAACACAGACTACCAACCACCATCACAAATGCAGGATAAGTTGCATGGGGGAATTAACAGGAATCTTACAAATGCCAGAAGGGGAGGGTAGATAAGACACACCCAATGCATGCTAAAGGAGTACAGGGGGACACATGCGCCCTGAATCCAGATGCCCCATACAAGCAACACACGTACACACGCCTTGGTTGTGCTCTGCCCCCCCAACATATTCCCAACATGTATATACACCAATCACCAGAGCTCTACACTACCACGTAAGTATGCAGCACATTAGCTGGAAGGGACATGTATGTACTGTGCATGGGGCTGTACCATCCCTTGCATATTGTCAAACTTCTTGTACCCACACAACTTAGACATCTGACACTGTGACAGAAGTCAATACCATTGGGTGAGCTCAGGGTGGTGTATCATGCAAAAATGGTCCCCTACCTCCTTGTAGCATTGCCAGTATGCGTGTGTCATATCTTGCAGCGCACATTGAAATACCATCTTAGATAATATTACTTGTACATGTGCAGGAAGGGACAACACTCTGCACAGAAACAGTTCAACCCCTCAAGGCAGCCACACCTAAATCATGCAGCAACACTGCCTGTCTCAGTGCAGGGAGAACAAGTCAGTGCATCTGCAGGGGGAATTGCAGGGCTGTCCTGTATCCCAGTAAACATGGCACTTCCCTGCGTAACTTACCTGGTGCAGTGTTGAGCTAAACATATTGTTGCTGACCTGAACGGTGCCACAAGAGAAATATCTGCACTAAAGCTTGCACCCAGTGGAACACAACACATACATGGTGAACTCACAACAACTCAAATGCAACCATATTACTCACATGGGAATGGTCAAATTATTGAACAAATACAACACATGGTGCATGTCAGTGAACATAATGGTGCCCGTTGCGAAATTTGCTGGCGGAGGCTGCCAGCCAAAGTCCTGTGTTGGAAACACCATATGAGAAAGTGGCGTCTTTCTAGCATGGTTACCCCCATTTTTGGCCTGTTTGTCAGTGTGTTTATAATGTGTTAGTGGGATCCTGCTAGTCAGGACCCCAGTGCTCAGTCTGATTCACTGTTTTTGTTAGTATGCTTAACTGTGTCACTGGAGTGCTGCTAATCAAAACTCCAGTGCTTATGCTCTCTCTAGTTCCAAATTTGTACTTACATACTGGTAACCCAGTATTCCATTCCAAAGTGCTATACTGTACCCCCCCTTATAAGTTTACAAGACAGCGCCATTTTCTGCTATCCGCAAACTTTGCATTTACCAAGGCTTGTTAATGGAATCCAGCGACGCAAACCAGACTGCATTCATCCATCTGGCTAGGGACATCTTCTGCACCAACCAGGAACCTGCATCTATCTTCTTTGGTGCAATACTGACTTTGTCTTCTCACCAGTGGTTCTTCTTTTGCACCTTCATCTGGGTTAGCAGGTGCTCCTGTTCTCCCTGGACTCTTCAGTGCTCCTTGGACTTGGTCCCCTTCTTCCACAGGTCTTCGGGTCCAGGAATCCATTGTTGGTGTCTTGCAGTCTCTTCTAGTTCTTGCACTGTCTTCTATCACAACGTCTGGTGTGTGTTAGGAAACTTGCTGTGTTTTACTCCTGCTTTCCTGGGATCTGGGGTGGGATATTTTACTTACCTTTGGTGTTTTCTTACATTCCCAGCACCCCTCTACACACTACATTTTCCTAGGTGGGAAACTGACTTTCGCATTCCACTATTTTTGTATATGGTTTGTGTTCCCCCTAGGCCCATTGCAACCTATTATGATTTTCACTATTTGCACTGTTTCTCTACTGTGTACTTACCTGTTTTTAGTTACTGGTGTATATATTGTCTAATTTATTTACCTCCTAAGGGTGTATAGTCTCCAAAGTATTTTTGGCATTGTGTCACTAAAATAAATTGCCTTTATTTTTGGTAACACTGATTATTGTCTTTCGTGTTTGTGAGTACTGTGTAACTACAGTGGTATTGCAAGAGCTTTGCATGTCTCCTAGTTCATCCTTGGCTGCTCTGCCTACATCTCCCTCTAGACAGCCTGGCTTCTAGCCACTGACTATATTTCACTAAGAAGGGATAACTAGACCTGGTATAAGGTGTAAGTACCTTTGGTACCCACTTCAAACCAGGCCAGCCTCCTACACATAGCATGCCTGTTGACAACCACTATGTCACAGCACCATTGGCAGCACTGTGTGTCACACATACCATACACTTATTGACATGATGGTACAGATGTGGGTTCTATCTGCAGTATTCACTAGTGGGAATATGTAGGAAACACACACCACAGGTCCCTATGTAACCTTCAGACCTAATGTGTTTATAGGACAGGATGGAGCCATAATATGCTGCCCAACAGGCAGCGGTGCAAACAATTTGTGGACAACTCCACTCCAGATAGTTGTACGAAAAGTCTATGATTCTCCCACACCAGGGGCCATATGTAAGAGCCCCCAGTGCCACTTAAGCATCACTTAACATGACACTCAAGGTGCCCTCAAGAACAGGTACTTGGCACCCAGCCTTCAGGGTCTGAAGGCCTGACATATAGGTGACTTATAAGTGACCCAGTGCAGCGAAAATGGCTGTGAAATAGTGCTTATACTATTTCACTCAGGCTACAATGGCCATTTATTAGGGACTTATAAGGGGGGTCCAGTATTCCACTTTGGAGTGAAATAATGGGTTACCAGTATGTAAGGACAAATTTGGAACCAGAGAGAGCAGAAGCACTGGGGTCCTGGTTAGCAGGATCCCAGTGACACAGTAAAGCATAGTGACAAAAACAGTGAAACATACTGACAAGTAGGCCACAAACCATAAGCACTGGGGCCCTTGCAGGAAAGTATCATCTTGCCTGGCATGTTACCTCCATTTTTACATGTATGTCAGTTTGTTTTTGCCTGTCTCACTGGGATCCTGCTAGCCAGGCCCCTAGTGCTCATAGTTTGTTGCCTGAATGTGTGTCCCTGTGTAGTGCTTATGCTCCCTCTGCCTTTAAAATTGTTACTATAGGCTAGTGACCATTTTCAACAATTCTAATTGGCACACTGGAACACCCTTACAATTCCCTAGTATATGGTACCTAGGTACCCAGGGTATTGGGGTTCCAGGAGATCCCTATGGGCTGCAGCATTTCTTTTGCCACCCATAGGAAGCTCAGACAAATCTTACACAGGACTGCCACTGCAGACTGAGTGAAATAACGTCCATGTTTTTTCACAGCCATATTACAAGGCACTTAAGTAACTTATAAGTCACATATATGTCTAACCCTCACTTGGTGAAGGTTAGGTGAAAAGTTACTAAGTGTGAGGGCACCCTGGCACTAGCCAAGGTGCCCCTACATAGTTCAGGGCAATTTCCCCAGAATTGTGAGTGCGGGGACACCATTACACGCGTGTACTACATATAGGTCAATACCTATATGTAGCTTCACAATGGTAACTCCGAATATAGCCATGTAACATGGCTAAGATCATGGATTGTCCCCCCATGCCAAATCCAGTATTGGGGTGCCAATCCCATGCATCTCCGGGGCTGCACCATGGACCCCAGGTACTGCCAAACCAGCTCTCTGGAGTTTTCTCTGCAGCTACCACTGCTGCCATACCACAGACAGGGTTCTGCCCTCCTGAGGTCTGGGCAGCTCAGTCCCAGGAAGGCAGAACAAAGGATTTCCTCTGAGAGAGGATGTTACACCCTCTCCCTTTGGAAATAGGTGTTAAGGGCTGGGGAGGAGGAGACTCTACCAGCCTCTGGAAATGCTTTGAAGGGCGCAGATGGTGCCCTCCTTGCATAAACCAGTCTACACCGGTTCAGGGAACCCCAAGCCTCTGCTTTGGTGTGAAACTGGACAAAGGAAAGGGGAGTGACCACTACCCTGTCCATCACCACCCCAGGGGTGGTGCCCAGAGCTCCTCTAGTGTGTCCTAGACCTCTGCCATCTTGAATCCAGCGGTGTGAGGGCACAATGGAGACCTCTGAGTGGCCAGTGCCAGCAGGTGACGTCAGAGAGCCCTCCTGATAGGTGCTTACCTCACTAAGTGGCCAATCCTCCTCTGAGGGCTATTTAGGGTCTCTCCTGTGGGCTTTTCCTCGGATAACGACTTGCAAGAATTCACCAGAGTTTCTCTGCAGCTCCCTCTTCGACTTCTGCCAAGGATCGACCGCTGACTGCTCCAAGATGCCTGCAAAACTGCAACAAAGTAGCAAGAAGACTAACAGCGACATTGTAGCGCCTAATCCTGCCAGCTTTCTCGACTGTTTCCTGGTGGTGCATGCTCTGGGGGCTGCATGCCTTCACCCTGCACTGGAAGCCACAAAGAAATCTCCAGTGGGTCGATGGCATCTTCCCCCTGCTCCAGCAGGCACCAAACTTCAGTGTCACCGGTACTCTGGGACCCCTCTTATCCTGACTAGCGTGGCCCCTGGAACACAGGTGGTAGACTCAGGTGACCCAGACTGTCCAGTGGTCCAACTGTCCAAATTTGGAGGAGGTAAGTCCTTGCCTCCCCTCGCCAGACAGTAACCCTGTTTCCTGCGTGATCTGCAGCTGCTAAGGCTTCTGTGTGCTTTTGCAAGGAATCCTTTGTGCACAGCATAGACCAGGTCCCTAGCACTTGGTCCTGCATTGCTCAACTCGCTGAGTTGACCACCAGCTTCGTGGGACTCTCTTTTGTAGTGTTGAGACGACCGCTGTGCTCAGTTTTCTTAAACCCATGTTCAAGTACTTCTGCGGGTGCTGCCTTCTTGTGCATGGGCTCTCTGTGTTGCTGAGGGCCCCCTCTGTCTCCTCTTCCAAGTGGCGACCTCCTGGTCCTTCCTGGGCCGGCAGCACCCTTTTTCTTCAACTTTGACCTTTGCAGCTAGCAAGGCTTGTTTGTTGTCTTTCTCCATAGAAACAGATCTGCATCCTCCAGCACTCCGTGGGACATCTTCTCTGCAAAGGGGAATTTCCTGGCATTTCCGTTGTTGCAGAATCTTCAGCTTCTTCCTCCCAGAGGCAGCCATTGTGCACCTTCATCTGGGGTTTAGTGAGCTTCTGTCCCCCCTGGACACTTTTGTGACTCTTGGACTTAGTTCCCTTCCTTTACAGGTCCACAGGTCCAGGAATCTGTCTTCAGTGCTTGGTGGTCTGTTGTGGTCTTTGCAGAATCTCCTAGCACGACTTTAGTGTGTTTCTGGGGAAGTAGGGTCACTTTACTCCTATTTTTCAGGGTTTTGGGGTGGGGTATTGTAGGCGGGCGTCGCTCGCCTCGCCTACAAACATTCAGACTTGGCGTTCGCCAGACGCCTTCCCCGACTTCCGCCCACGGCGTCATGGAGACGCGTGGGGGCGGAGACGGCAATCGGCCCCCGACTTCCGGGTTGCCGGAACATTTAAAACCGAAAACGCCGCGACCAGAGGAGGGGAGGAGAAACCGGAGCCGGAGGATTTCCCTGGTAAACGCGAACGAGGAGAACAGGAGCGGAGAGAGGATTCCGACGAGGAGAAGACGGCCGGAGCAGCGATATCCAGAGGACACGAAGCAGCCTGCCACGGCCCAGGAGGGTCGTGGCTATACAAGGTACGGGCCCTTTTTAAGGGCAACAACAGTCAGGGAAAAGAAGGGGAGAGGGAAGGTGGGAAAAGACAGGAGGTGAAAGCCGGGAAAGACACCCAGGGCACCCTCCCACTCACTTCTAGAGAGAGAGAGAAAACCCCCCCTCCTCTTCACAAAATCCTAATTATCCACCGTAAAGAAAAACTCCACAAACTTATTAGAGTTTGTATAGTTAACCCCTCACTACTTCCCTCACAGCCCCACCTCTCCCCTCACTAATCACAAAAGCCAGTAGACCAAGAAAATATCGTCCCACTTACCTGCTGTATCCTCTGTTGTTCTTCCGAGGGAAACCATGGACCAAGGGGAGGACCTCTGAAACTCGCCACCTGGAAGAGAGAAAGTTAAAGAAACCCTTAAAGACCTCGGAAGTCCCACAGAGTGGAAGAAGAAGGACAAAAAGGAGACAAGAAAGGCTACTATCCTATCACTGTGTTCACCCTCTCATAGAACTTAAAATAAAGCAAGAAAAACCCCTGCTAAGGGTTAAAAATCTGCGTCTGCGTTCTCTGTATCCCGGACCACAGCCCCAATCCCCCACAGGTATCTTGGACACCTTTAGTGGTTTCTTACACTCCCAGCGACCCTCTACACACTACACTAGGCCAGGGGTCCCTAAGTGGTTCGCATTCCATTTTCTAAGTACATGCTTTGTGTTGCCCCAGGCCTTTTGCATCCTATTGTATTCAACAGTGTTTGCACTACTTTTCTAACTGTTTACTTACCTGATTTTGGCTTGTGTGTATATTTTGTGTATTTTACTTGCCTCCTAAGGGAGTATATCCTCTGAGATTTGTTTGGCACATTGTCACTAAAATAAAGTACCTTTATTTTTAGTACCTCTGCGTATTGTGATTCTTATCATATAGTGCTATATGATATAAGTGGTATAGTAGGAGCTTTGAATGGCTCCTAGTTCAGCCTAAGCTGCTCTGCTATAGCTACCTCTATCAGCCTAAGCTGCTAGAACACTACTAATCTACTAATAAGGGATAACTGGACCTGGCACAAGGTGTGAGTACCATCAGGTTCCCACTATAAGCCAGGCCAGGCTCCTACAGTCCTGAGTAGCAGGAGCCCACTTTCACAGTCAAAACACACTGACAAACAGGCCACAAATAGGGGTAACAATGCTAGAAAGAGGCTACTTTCTCACACTATGTACATGTCCAGCTGCCCTGTGACCCATAATGGAAGACAGCTATGAATATGCGGTCAACCATAACTATTCACTTTACATACAATTTCATGCCAGCACACGTTGACCCGTAAACTACATGCAGCCCATCCTCGTTGCATAACGTTGCAACATAAATTATGTCACTATCCATCCTCCTATGATATCTGATCATTGGTCAAGCCCAAATACTCCTATCATTGCATTCCACACCTCTGACTGACTCACAACATTCCCTGGATTGGCTCACAGGACGCACAATGAGACACTTACTGGATACTTCGGGTCTTGTACAGTCCCCACCTCTCCAATGGTGTAGGGGGCTGGTCCTCCTGCAAGGCATGAATGGAAAACATTGCTGAGTGTAAAAGGCAAGCTGCAGTACATGGAAAACATTGTACAGTGTAAACTTGTCAGGCTGAACGAGGTAGTCATCCTTTTGGCAGATCACAGAAACTGACCAACTTCTATGATCACTCTATCACACATACTCACAGATTAGGTAGACCCATGCACCTCCAAACCATCGCTGTCCCTGAACCTCCTGTGGTGCTTCTTACTGCACCATGCATACATGACATTGTCATGCCGCTGTCTGGTAGCACAAAATCTCCTTTACCATGTGGGACTGCTTGATAATGTTTTTTTCAATCTGAGGTGCAGGCAATGGTTATCGCAGTGTCCGGCCCATTGTAACACCCATGGCATTTTAGCCTGCAGCTGATGTAAACATCTACACCATTGTCACAGCTAACTGACAAACTACTACCCTGGGGCTGTGTGGTTATTCCAAGGTCTTGAGGAATGGCATCATACATCCTTCAGTCAAGTAAGTAATCTGTGTGTGCCTTCTCAAGGCACAACTACTTTAAAAATAGCTGTGGTAGTGTACACATGTGATGTTGATGTACCTACCTGCACATTGACTGGATGAAATCATGGATGTAGTGCCAATAGTGTGTGGCCTTCCATTGCTGCCAGAGTATACCTTTATTAGTCTAGTGAGGAATTAGTACCCAGGCACAGAAATACGCCTCAACACAGACACATTTGCTCCGTGGTCAGAGGATGCATCTGATGGTGCAGGTTAGTGATCGGTATGCCAGTGATAGATCTGATGCAGGGCAGACCCATACTGTCAGTGACAAGCGGCAGGCCTGTGGAACTGACTCAGCACATGTGTCTGATTTTTGACACAGTATAGGCTGTCTGTAATACACAATGAACTGGAATATGGAACTGCCAGTAGTCTGGGCCATTGCATGTTCAAGCACCCTTACATGGTCATGCCTATTTACACAAAGGGCCTGATAGGACTACAGTGATGCATTACCAATTGCATCTGTACTGTCTTTGTTGCCCTCAGTGGACCCCTTACTCACTGCCATGTATATGCGTAGTCAGAAATATGTCACACCATGTTGCATGTCTCGTCCAACATCATCTATTAATGTGACGGTCAATGATGCACACAGCAGGAGATGCAACTGATCATCAAAACTACTGCTAAGTAAATGGGGGCCTTCTCATACATTTGTATGCCCACATTACACAGCTTCTCACAGCAGCCATTCTGAGTGCTGGAAAATAATAACAAAGGAATTATCTTCTGATTCAGCGGATAAAAAATTGGGATCACAACAATGTTTTGGGGCCCCCTTTCATGCATGTTGTATGGCAAAGGGCTCATTTGTAGCTGCTCATTAACCAGTTACAGTATGCATTCATCACAACACTTGGAAATGGCTATGCATGCTAAAATTTACATCTGTCCTGCATTTGCTTCCTTGTTGAACAATTCAAATGCTGCCCTATCGTGGGGAACTGACTCTTCATATAGCTTGCATACGACATGTCCACATGCATTGCATGCAGCACTCAAACTTAACAGCAATTGTCATGCATATGCTCACAAATTTTGGTTTTATGGCAATGGATGACTTACAAACTGTTCCACCAATCTCTACTCAGATGGCCAAGCAGATACTGCTCCCTCAACACAGATCTGCCCAGTGGTACTTGATTTGGTGGCCGTTCCTTCCGAATGTGAATATCCGTGTCAGATGGCAGAGCACCTTGCCCCACCGCGGCCTCCTGGCCTCTGTGGGGTAGCCATAGATCACCCAGCCACCCAGTTGCAGCATCATTGGGTGGTAGTGTGCCACTAGCCAGATGAATCCCCCAGTTCCTCAGCAGACATCTGGCTCATCCGCCCTCTTCCAGATATTACCAGGGGTGCCTGCAGTTCACACAACACAAAAATAATTAAATTAATCTTAACCCCTACCACTACTATCAAACTGCCCCAACTACTTAACTACCCCAGACAAACTCTCAACAATACAGACAAAATGACCATACACTCAACAGATGAAAGACAAATATTGACACAATAATAATTCGAATTTTACACAGGACACAGCACAATGTACACAACACACACTGCAAAAACTCCACAAATTCACCAGCAACAAAAACACAACCTCACACAGTTAGGTGGAAACAGACTGCAAAGTGAAAGTGAAAGTACACTCACTGTAGCACGTTTGCAGGCAGGATGTCCTGGTACATCACTTCCTGGGTGTGTGCATCACATTTTTCAGTCACGTGCCGTATTTTCAAACCATTAGCGTGAAAAATGCATGTGGACATGAGACAGACGCATAGGGGCTTTGCATCTATTAGCCTAGGGGAATTGCATGGCAAATGCGTATGCATGAAAATCTTTCATGCATGAGGCTATTGCATGCATTTTTGTATTGTGACCCTTGAGTGACTTGAGATGTTACATGGGGTATACAACTATGGTGTATATGTGTAGTGGCAACATGTCGGTGTATGTCCAGTATTGTCATCACAGTGACAATGGGATGTTGGACCTATGGGTTTGTTTGTGAATGTGCTGCTTACGATTACTAAATACCTCATGTGCATGTGTGGCTACACTGTGTACACAGACATGTTGGCACATGTGTGTTATGTGTGTATACATGTGTACATAAGCTACATTTTGTGTGGAGTACATCGTTATGTCAGAGATACAGGTGTTCACATACCTACAACACCTAACATGTTTGGTGGCCTATGCCCAACACATGGTAATGCATGTGACAACCATGTAAACTTCTACACAGAGTACTCAGTGGACTTGGCCTGCATTAACATCACAAAAAACCCAGTCAATTTGCCTTTGTATGTGTGTTCACTCTGTGCTGTGTAGTTGGATTTCCCTTCATGTTGCTCTGCCACATGTGTGCCACTTGTGTCTCCAAGCACCACAGGTGCAGGAGATGTCATGTACACATGTGTTGTGTTAAATTGGCATCTGCTGTGTGCGCATCAGGACATATGTTTTGTGATTTCTGTCACATGTGACAACAGTGGTGTGTCCATGGGATGTGAAATCTCACATTACAATCTTCCTGCATGGACACATGTTGACATTTGACAAATGCATGTGTTGTCACATCAGTGCCATCCATGTTTCCGTATGTTGGAACACATGTGTAGCTCATTTCTGTGAGTCACTGATCTTGTGACACCTATGCCCTACTTTTGTGTTAGGTTGCCTTTTGGTCTCAGTCCATACGCATGTCCCTGGCTGAGCCAATACGGTGGTCTATGTGCCCTGACATATGTGCCATATGTGTGCATGCCATCAGCTAGGCACCCATATTTGTCCCCATCAGGTCAGTAATGAGTGGCACAGACAATGGCATACCACTGTGTCATAGTGTTGCAGTCTGGTATAGCTACCAGCCTACTCATCATCACAACCGTGTGAGTTCCTAGAGCAACACAAAAGCATGGTTGCATGTGAGGAGGTTGTCAATGGAACACCAGTCTGATCACACCCCTGTGCACATGCATGAGGCCCCTGACAATGTGATATGTACATTTAGCTAGAGCAGTGGTGTGTGGGTACATTGAAGACGGACCTAGCCTCTTCATGTTTGCCACTCAGCTGCACTTTGCACACCCCCAGGAGACACAAGCACATTTGTGGTCATACAGTCCTGGATTTCCCATTTACCACTGCAGTGCTTTATGTCAGCTTTCCCTTCTCACACACAACACTCTGATCTTGGACATTTAGTACATGTGACATGTTTTGATGTCCTTGGCATATCCCTTGGGCTTCTTTTTGGCCTAACATCTCTGTTGTCCCTTCAACATTTGAAACATGCCAGGCTACAGATGGTGATATCTGTCGCAGCCTCCTGTCACACTGGCATGCGAGGGGCAAATACCATTGTATGCAAGTGGACAACATTTCTGGGTGATGTACTGACTCGGCCATCCTCTCTGTACAAATGTGTAATATTGAGATCTACACATTGATGTGTTTTACAGTCGGCGTTGGTCAATGTGTGTCCCCTCTCCATGTATTCCTGCACTACTGGTGAGACGTGTTTTGTCACCTACATTGCTCCTATTTCTTAATCTGTTAGCACTTTGTGCACATCTCATACTGCAACATTGTCAATTAATACATGGACATAACGCCACAAGTGACTTGTGTTCATGGAAGATGTACACATTTCCTTCTCCTACCAACCTGATAGGTACAGTTACATTGTCTATATTTGTGAGTTGTCACGTGTTCCACACACACATGACATCACTCCTGCCAGACCACTTCAGTTGTCTCCATTTGACATCCCATGTTGTATGTATAAGTATGTATGGGTCCATCAAGTAGGTCCATTGTATATGTGTTAGCATTGCTTCCAGCATGGCATGGCCTAGGTAACTCTTACCATGACTGACTGATATTGAGGTGTCACATCATCTCAGTGCTGCTTTGTTCATTAGCCAATTGCAACATATATTGGCAGGCCTACTCCCACTTTGGCGTTGTGTCTCAGACATATTTCAGCAATGCTGGACAGCGTAGAACATCCCACACCTGAGTGAGATGTTGGAGGCATGACATGTATGGGAAATATTGACCATATTGTCATCTTGCACTTGTCCTGTCATGTAAGTGACAATGGATGGTGTGTATTGCTTTGTGCAGTGTGATGTAGTTATTCACAGCATACTAGTTGAACATGCTGCCACATTAAGCATTGTTGATCCTGCAAAAACTGTTGCTACCTGGAACACACATCCTTACATCAGTATGCACAGGTTTGCCTAAATTTGGGCTTGCCATGTGTCAGGACAGGAGGTTTCTGAGAAAAGTTAGCACCTTATGTACATTGTGATCATTTGCAACTCTGACTACATTCAACCCAGTTGAATAGGTGGTAGTGGATTGTCCCAAAATATCTATGGATGGTCACACTGGATCATGTGTTTGGATATTTTTTCTGCCCCCATAACTGATTATGTAGTCAAGGCAAGCCATTGCGCACTCCAGAGCCTATGTGTGTGTGCCATACATGAGGTACAGCCCACTGTGTGCCCCGGTCATGCACAATGGCAGTGCTGGTACACATTTCCATGGATGTACTGTGCAGGCTTAGCATGGGACATTGGTTACAATCCCTGGCAATCAACTGAGGGACCACAGTTCATAATGATGTACCACCCGTGTCATACATGTACCATGCAGGCAATGCTACTGTCACCATGAATTGTTATCCATTTGGTGACAACCCCTACCTCATGTGTGCCCCCTTGCATTAATCCTGTTATACATGGTGCCATTGTGGTGGATGATCTAGGTATTGCCACCATTCCCACTTGACAGGACAATATATGTAGTGGTGCATGGAACTAGACATTCAGGATTCGACTGTCCACAATTTGCATGTCACTGACATTTGATATGGAGTCATTAGACCCACTCATGTTACAAACATTGTTGCAACCATACTGGGCACCTTTGTGTTACCTACATGCTCAGTGTGTTTAGGGTCACACTCCAATGGAGTATGTAGTCAAGAATGAGTCTACCAAGGAGATTCATGTGCAAAGTGATTTATTAGTGCTATTTACAAGATGATGCATAAAGTATTGTGCTCATGTGTAGAAGTTCTCCACAATGGGGAGTCTCCTACAAACTCTGGCTGCAGTGTTTATTTGTTCCCCCTTCACGAGATCTGCTCTATCATCATCATCATCCTCGCTGGGAACATCATCCTGTTCATCCCAGGAGATATTTGTCTGGACACAAATGTTGTACAGGACTTCACATGCCAAGAAGATCTTACACACAAGTGGTGGAGCATATAAAAGGTTTCCTCCTGTCAGGGACATACACCTGAACCCATTGAGGGTCTTCCTGTGTCCCTTATTGTAGGCCCACTGGTCCACCATTGTGGGATTAGAAAAAGGGGTTATCACCTAAGGCTTGATGACATACCCTTGATCAGCTCCAAAGGATAGAGAGGAGATGTGTTGTTAGGTGTTGATAGTGGTTTGGTCCTTCCCATGTCAGTTGAATATGTTTATTGGTGACACAAACTTGCTTGTGCTGTACTGTATGTTCCTGATCTTGTGAAATGGTTTCTTTGAACTGTGTTGATGGACATGATAAACTTGAGTATTGGCTCAATGCCCTCGGAAGTTATCATGTTGTTCTCAGTAGTGATGGTCATGATTTAGGCCCTTGTGTTGTGTAGTCCATATTTGGAGCAGTGTACTATTCTTTCATGGCACATATCACTTCCAAGCAGCACAATGGTGTCAGATATTGATACATCATTGATGCCAAAAAAAGCAAGTTTGTTCCGTCCTTTTTGACATATTGCACTATGTATGCAGTGTGACACTTAAGGCCATTATTTTGAGCACCTAGTGCCACCAGAGTGACACTTCTATGGAAGCTTTGGTTGCGATATATCCTGCCCCATTTTTCAAGGTGGCATTATGCCAATTTTTTGTTGCTTGATGCCACCATGTGACTATAGCCCCTTCACACACAACCCTTTGCATGGAAGGAGCGTGCAGTTGGTGTTGCTGTGGGTGTGCAACAGCAACAGCCATAGCATTCCCAAGCTACCTCTGATTTGGGAGTTTTTGTTAACGGGAGGCAGCACCAATACCTCTCCCCAATCCAGGGATGGCATTAGCAAGGCACAACAGAAAGGAATACTTTGATTCCTCCTTGTGTTTTACCTAATTCGATATGTGCTGCATACTGCAGCACTCTTAGTAGGAGCAAAATGCCAGACATGATAGTTAATGTGCTGGAAGGTTTCCCTACTCCATATGTACAATCACAGTTCTCAACACAGACATCCTTGCACAATGGTGCAAGGATGCCTGGGTTTGTTGCTCGTAGCTTATTTTTGTGCAGGCACAGGCGACAACACAGGGGTGTGCTGTATACTATTAATTTAGGCCCATCCCTGCATTGTGTAAATGAGGGTCGGATGCGCTGCCTATTTTGGCACAGTTTTCCACTCTGTAATTTCCCTTAAATTAATGTGCCCTAGAGACCCTTTATGGCAGATGGTGTTTGTGCCAGCCATGAAGTGTACATTAGTGTCTGTCCCACATTTTTAGGATGAAGTAATTTGTTGCCGGAGTTTTGCATGCCTTCTATTACATGATTTCTGACAGACACTTTCAAGACATGTGCAGTGCTGGCTTTGGGATTGGATTCAACTATTTTTCACTTGTGTCCCGTAGTATGGTGCATATAAGGCCAGGTATCTCCACTATACACCTAACACATCCAACTATATCATCCATGAATGTTAGTGAATTTTTTTACAGACACAACACCATGGTGGAGCCTTTCTGGTAGTTGAAACATACATGGTGTTCTTATAGGGCACTAGCAGCACATGTGAGGTGACACTGGAGTAGGTGCTGCTCCATTTCTCATGGTTCAACCCCATTGTCTTCAATTGCAAATATGTTTGTAGACATATGTGTGGTACACAATGCAGAAGACAGGTGGATGCCTGTACTACAGGTATGTCACGTATGTGTAGCTGATGTCTACTTGGTTATGGCGCCACTTGGGTGGCATTGGATTTAGGTTCTGCCCCAAGCTTAAACACAATGAGTTATGTGGAACTGTGCCTATGTGTAACCTCTTCAGCATGACCATAGCCTATGCCATTGACATATCTGTGTGCTTCTTTGTTTGGTGTGATGTTCGTATGTGTGATCTGTATTCATTTGTCGACCTGTTGACACTTGTAGTGATTTGTGAGCAGCTTATGCATGCAAAGGAAACTTGGCTCCACCTGTCCACATGTGGTTGGCCAGCCAGGGTGTTGTTGTGGTATGTAGATTAGGGTGCATGCGTTTATGACATGCAATGTGAGCAGTGTGGTGTGGCATGTGGCTTATGTGTTGTTCCCTGTGCATATCTGTGGCCCTGCCTATGTGTATTTCTTTTTGAGTTTGTCTTGTTTGTCCATGATGGTTGGTATGTTATGTGGTATGATTGGTATGGTTGCCATATTCGCCATCCTGGAAACACTGGTTGATGGTGCAGTGGTGAAAGATGTATGCGTCCTGGACGCTTCCAGGATATTTCACCAGAATATCAGAATGTTGTGTGAAGATATTCTGTAGCTGCAGGTGGCACGTGCCAGATGTGGGTAGAGTCCATTGCACCCAGCACGTGTGGAAACCCAGCTATCTGATAAAAACTTGCTTGGTCTCATCCTGCAGCTGCTGGGTGTTTGGGAAGTAGATTGTAGTGGCATGAGGCGTAGGATTGCGTCCAGGACCTTTGGTAGGTAAACGGAGAAGGATGACTGGGAGATACCAGCCACTAGAGCACCCATTGTCTGGGATGATCCAGACGCCTTCATGTGGAGGACAGCAATGAGTTTTGTAATGGGTTGGATGTTATGGGGAGTTTGCAGCCTTGCGGTGATATGTGGCACTATCAGGTTCAGCAGGCTTACGATGGACTCCTGGTTGAGTCTGTACATCCTGTTTCCTCATTCCTAAGATGGTGGTTCACTGTTGGAATATTTGCTCCCTCCTTCTGCGCTGCCTCTGCGGCTGTTGTGGTGGCGTTTGTGGTGACTGCAGTGACTGCAGTGGTGGTGGTTGGATATGATGTCTTTGCAGATGTCTTTGGCCTGTGTCAAGCTGGAGCAGTAGCACTGCAAAGTGCCCTGTAATCATGTCTATAAGGAATCTCTCTGCTCGCAGTGAAACTCATGTCGAATTTATGTAGACAATGGAATAGGAGATTGTACATTGTTTTGTACTGTAGAGGAATATATGAGAACTTATATTCAAAATGGTGGATAAATATGACTGCATTCCACAAGATACAAACATGAATTCTCTAGTTATTTTTCAATAGGTAGTGATGATGGACTAATGTGGTGTGGCACTCTCAATAGACTGACTGGGCATTTGGACTCTAAGGTCTTGTCGAAAGCAAAGTGCTAAAACACGCCTTTTGTTGCACTGTTGGCTCAGAAAACAAAGTGAATTGATGAATCACCTATGATTGTGGTGCTGCTTAACCTTGCCAAGGACAGGGAATGGGAGATTTTCTGAAGTGTGAATCCAGAAAACAAGGTGAGCAGGATCTGAGCAACAAGTAGCATCCTGTGGAAGTGGTAATTCGCCAAGACCTCTGCCCTGATTACAAGTGTCTGCAGAGTACATTACTGGTAAGCGGCAGTGCCAGTGGTTGTCCGTGATAATGCGGTGGGGCATGAGGTCCATGTCTCATCGGTTTGGAGGTGGCATGGAGAGTGGAGCTAACCACAGTCTCCATTCATAGCCAACCCACGATGCATCTTACCATATTGAGAAAGCACGATTAAGGAGTGGGGAAAACTCCCAGCGTACTCTCACACTTTCGTATTTGCAATTAACTTGGGGGCACTTTTTCCTGTGACTTCACTATCAGAGATTAGACAGTAGAGATAACAATCATTGGGTGATAACTTCAAGAAGAGTATGCATAAATTACAATTTCAGCATTGGAAAACAGGAAAATTTGGAGTCCTTGACAAACAGGACATATAATAGAATGTTAAAAGGCCAGTGAACATTTAAGTGGGGAAAAGGTAATAGTAATAAATACAATAGACAAATAGAATAAGGAGTAGAAGAGAACCCCTAATACAATAAGAAAGTTCTGAGGGGCTTGACAATCTTGATAAGTCACACTTTGAGTGATTTGGGTGAAGACTTATTAAAAAGCTGGCACAATTACACAAATGTATGCTCCTTTAAACTAATGTGAACTCTCATCATAAAGGCTGAGAGGAAATTAGAGAAAGTGACGATCAGGATTAAGGAACTGAAGAAATAACTAGAGAATCACACTGTCAATGGTGGAATTAAAGCAGCAGTAGAACAAATGGAAAAGAAAATCAGTAAACACGAAGCAGAAGTGGAGAAAAGAAAAGCAAGGAAATTTAATAGAGACTGAATCAACTGTGCAAGTCGAAGAATCTATACCTTTGTGAGAAGGTATGACGTCCTAAGAACTGGAGATGCAATGGATAAAGTTACAGAGAACAAAGAAATGACAGAACAAATGGATATTTGTGAAGCCAGCTCCACAGATGAAGATCCCACCACCACAAATCTGGATTTTTATGGGGAGATACGGTTAATCCAAATGTGCACAAGGCAAAGGAGAAGAGGAGCCATCCCCAGGAGTGCAGAGGTTGAGAACATTAAGACATGGAGAAGCAGGGGAAGATGGAGGACCAAAACTAGGAGGTCAAAAGTAAAAGTAAAACTTTTTAAAAAATCTGATGAAGGAGAACCTGGCCATCAATTTCTTTTTAAACCCCTTAGTGAAGATCACATGAAGGTATTAAATAAAGGGCTCTTCTTCTGCCTGGACACAGAACTGGATTTAATGAACATACAGACTGATCCTTACAAATTCTCTCACCATCATAAGCTAAAAAACATTTCCTAACACATCCCCTAACTGTCATTGATGTAGGTATGAATCACATTGAAATATATGAGATTACCATAAAGGATTTACCTGACTTAAAGACACTAGTGGCCCTGGGAAAGGAATCAGGGGGGTCAAAAATGATGACCTCCGCATGACTTAACGGATGCACAATTTTGTAAGGACATTGGGATTGCAACATGGACAAGCAGTGGGCATAAAGCCCAAACATTATTCTGTCCAGAGATGCCCGCTAAAAATAAGATCAATCTCTTAGAAAGACATCAATTGCTTGGCTTGGAGAAAAAAAAGCAAAGAAGAAACAATTTTACTCTGAGGGAGTGAAAAGCTATAAAGGAACTAAGAGATCAAACCATTTGACAAAGGTTGGAATTGTGTTATTCAGCATTATTCAAAATATATGTTCGAAGCTGAAAATCAACTAAAAGGCAGACAGATGAAAAGTTAAAAGAAAATACAATGAAGGTTACCAACTTAGAATACCACCAAAAATTTTTGAAATTGACATTGAAGAGTACAGGTATTTGAAAATTGAGCATCCGATTACTTGAACCATCTACTGGCTACTAAACGTACACAAAAGCTTTCAGAATCCAACTGTCCATCCATTTCTAGGCTCTATTGGATCACTACTAGAGAACACCTCTAGATTTATTGATACTTTTCTTGTTCACTATGTTACAGAATTGCCCTCTTATTCACGAGATTCAATTGACTTTCTAAACAAGTTCCAGGAAATTGTGTGGAAAGAGAACTACCTAATGGCAGCAGTAGATGTGACTGCCCTCTACCCATCCCTCCCACATGATGATGGTGTGACAGCATGCAAGTACTTCCTCAGGGCAAGATCAGTGAGTTGCATGGAACATTCTAACATGCTAATAGAGATGTTAAGTTTCTACATGACCCATAATGTGTTCATACTTAATGGAAGCACTTATCTGTACAAAGAGGGAACAGCAAAAGGGACATCTTTTGCTTCAATCATTGCAAACCTATTTATGGGATTCTGAGAAGGAGAAACAGTTTGGACAAATGAGATCTAGAATAGGGTGGGCCTCATGACAATATGAATAAGGTTCATAGATGATCTTTGCCTGATTTGGGAGTGGGATACAAAGGGCCTGGAACAATTAATCTTATGTTTGAATCAAAATGCCTACAAATTAAGCTTCCCTTATACCATCAGTAAGAAACAAATTCCTTTTTTGGATATTGTGGTATTTGTTACAAACAGGAAAATATGCACTAAAATCAATCAGAAAGCCACACCATGCAACAGTATTTAACATACCAACAGTGGGCATCTAAACACATTAAACTGGAGTATCCCTTTTCAAGAAATGTTAAGGGCCAGACAGAACTGCTC
The DNA here is from genome assembly GCF_031143425.1 of Pleurodeles waltl. Lineage (NCBI taxonomy): Eukaryota > Metazoa > Chordata > Amphibia > Caudata > Salamandridae > Pleurodeles > Pleurodeles waltl. The sequence goes on along the minus strand of NC_090437.1, from coordinate 430,916,352 downwards.
TGAAATTGAATACTTTGAAGAAAAAGTACAGGAGATGAAAATGAGATTTTTATCAAGGGGTTGGCCACTTGAAGTGCCCAAGAATGCTGTGGAAAGAACAAAGACCCCAACACAAAAGGAATTAGTAGTTACCCATAGAAAGGAACCAAAAGAAGAAAATAACATCCAAATGACCATGGATTTTAACTGTAGGCAGAGCGAACTAAAGCAAATATTCAGAGGAATTGGAATATCCTGAAACTTAATAAGACTTTAAGGGAAGTGCTTACAGATCAGCCAGATATAACAAAGAGAAAATGTGCATGTCTAGGAGATAGGCTGACACAAAGCCATCTATTACCTGAGAAACCAGCAAACTTCAGACCTGGCTTTTGGAAATGTGCAAAGAGCAGGCCATGTGAACATGGTATAAACCACATGTAAGTTGTAGAATGGCCAGCAAGAAAAGATTAAAGAGCACATCACATGAAAAACGAATTTTGTTGTCTATGCTATGGAATGCCCTTGTGGTAAATGCTATGTGGGAAGCACAACAAAGAAAGTAAAACTCCGGATCTTACAACATCTACAGGCCATACACAAATAGGGACATCTATAAACCCCATGGCAAAGCACTTCTGGGATAAACATGAAAATAACACCAAGATGATGCAATATTATGGGATCAAACATATCAGAGTTGGAGACAGGGGAGGAGACCGAAAATTGACATTAAAAAGAATGGAATAACAATTAATCATGCTCATGGGCACAGAAGTCCCCCATAGACACAATCTTGATGCAGAATTGTATAAACATTTATGACACAACTTGAGATCTGTTTAGTCTTGAACAATGGCCAACTTGACCTTCTCTTTCCCAGAGTGAATATTAAATATCTTGTTTTAAAACAACAATGAACTCTGAGTCACAAAATCTTGAGTCACAAAATAAAGAGCCGGTTGGTATTGTTTATAGGATCTGCACTTTCTTTATACTTCTATACTTTTTAGGGATTTTGTTAATGAGTGATTCCTATGGTTATTCCTTACCTCATAAGCATAGTTCACTCCTTCTCAGAATTGTCACATCCATACACATGTTGAATTCTGAGAGACTTCAATGATTAAAAATGGGCATTGTCACAAAACATCTACTGTTCTCTAGACTTTGAAGGTCATTTTCCAGCCAGATTGGGGAAAATAGGATTCTGATGTAATATTGGTGCACATATATTAACCATTTTTGAAAGCACCCACACTTTAATTTAGAATCGTATCTTGATGCGATATTTAAAGGTGAACGTTGACCATCCTATGGGTACAAACACTTTCTGAACATTGTTACACATTGAAATGTTTACAGTAGCATTGTTTATTAAACATCTAGAAAAGAAAATGACAGAGGGTGATGCTGCACCACATTTGGCAGCGCCGTGCTCCATCATTTTCAAAACGCAGGGATGCGCTGCATTTAATCAAATACATCCCAGCCCTGTGTTACCCCTGCACTAATTTTGCTGTTGAGCATCAACGCAGCCGCCCTCGCACCATGGTGCAAGGATTGCTGAGCTGCGGGGAAGATTGTTTTTGTGCAGGAAGGAACACCTTCAAATATTCTTCAGTGGTGATTTGCTCTTTCTATGTGTGCTGCAGAATGCAACACAAATAGAAAGAGCAGAAATTAAAGCATTTGTCTTTGTTTCAATATGCTACCGCCACCACTGGGTGGCGTTAGATTTTAGCGCAGCCCCAGGTTTATGAAAACTAGTAAATCTGGGACAATGTCAAAATGCAATGGATATTGAAGTGGCAGAACCACAGCAGCATGCATTTCACTCCCCTTCCAAGCAAAAGCGATGCATGTGAATGGGCCGTATTTATAAGGTGGAGTTAAGCCACAAAAAGTGGCTTAACGCCACCTTGTAAATACAGTGCAGTGCAGTGCATAGCACCACCGGAGCGTCACTAAAAGTGACCTCTATTGGCAATAGGGCCTTTTAAATCTGTCCCCTAGTGTTTTATGCTGTCTGGAGTTCAACTCCCCCATACTTTTTAGAGTTAGCAAACAAATCAGATAGATTACAGCAACCATTCTTGAAAGCATTGGCACTTTAGATGACAATTGTATCTTGGTGTGATACTTAAAAAAGCACGTTGACAACCTTATAGGCTCAAGCACTTTTTGAACACCTTTGTACATTGGAATGTCTACAGCGGCATTATTTATTAAATACCTTATGAACCTTATGAAGACCTTTGTATATATAAAATGTTCACAGTATTTTTTGCTTCTTGAATTCTTAAAGAATGTTGGAAATCTAAAGAATGCTTTATGAATGCTGTCTTTTGTTTAGAGACTATTGATAGACACCATAGGAGCAGTTAAAAAATAGTTCAAAAATTGAGTTTGAATGGAAAGTATAAAGAACTTATTCCTACTCACTACTTTATTTAAATAATACTTTAATTACTCCCAACAAATGCATTAACACTATCAAATTATATATTGGATAAAACAGAAATCCATGGCAGCTACTAACTGTACTTTAATTTAAATAGCCCTCTAAATTTTTATTTTATGCTGGACAGAATGGAAAACTGTGGTAATATTTGGCCAGCTTCAAAATCATCTGATCGCTTGATGTATCATACTTTAATTTGATGTATTAATTCATAAAATATCCCCAAAATTGTGAGCAAATTCCTCAACATTATCCACACAACCTGCTTATTGTGAATAAACATAGCAAAATAGTTGGTACTTTACAGAAATTTGAGACTATGTAAGGGATCTATGATGTAATTGAAAACAATCATGAGTTCTCAATTGACATTAGACTTCTTTATGTTGATTCATGTGCTCTTTAGGACACAAAAGAATGGGCTCTATAATCATGCTGATAATGAATCTATCTGCCCGCAGTGAAACTCATGTTGGACCAGGGACCGCCACCTCCCTGGGGGATCATTTAAAATAATGAAGGGGGTACGTTACAGTTACAGACCGCAAGATATCCTCGGGCTATATAAGTCTTAAGCAACTCCGTCTCTTTGACAGCAATGCTGGCTCCCACATGAGGCGAGACGCTGGTTGGGACCACAGGGGCGTTCAGGCTCCCCCTGCAGTCCCCAACAATAGTGACTGGGTGCCTCCGATCCTCCTCCAAAAAATAAAATGGTTAAGGTTGGCCCCATGTTTGGGGTCTCTGGGCCGAGATAATCCTGGTGGGGGTGCTGCTTGGCCCACTCCTACCAAAAAAATTAGATTTTTAGGCCAAGCACCAGAGGATGGAGTTCCCGGGGCACGCTTCCCCATCTCCCCAAAATATAAATATTAACACCAGGCCCTGGAGGATGGGGTCCACGCGGCCTAATTCAGCCTGGGATGGGGGCCTAAAGGCCCCCCTCCCTAAAAGCAATATCTTAGAATGCCGGGATCCAGGGGATGTAGTCCCTGGAGCAAAATTTTCCAAAGGAGAAAGACCACGTGATCTCTCTCTCCCCATATTTTTTTTTAGGATATTGGGCCCTGGAGATGGGGTCTCCAGAGCTGAGATAAGCCTAGGGTTGGGGGGGCATGCAGTTCCCATCCCCCCAAAAAATATGTTAACTCTGGACCCTGTTGAATGGGGTCCCCGATACCTAAATCACCCAGATGACGGGGGCTGCAGGACCCCCTACAAAAAAACAATTTTAGAAGGCTGGGTCCCAGTGGATTGGTTCCCTGGGGCTGAAATTGGCTGGGAGTAGGCTGACCAGCCCTTTTTCCCAAATAATTTTTTTTTTATAAGGCCAGGCCTTCAAAAAATCAAACTCAGGAAAATAATAAATGGTACAATAATGTCCATGGTAGATTCAAGTAGTATTTTCAAGCTTGCTACTCCTCTTCCAAGTTCAATCCTACATGTGCAGATTAGATAGAAGAGAGACAAAAGCAGCTGAAATTCTAAAACGTAGTTGGGCAGGGGATGAACAATCATCCCTATATTTTTGTGAAGCTCAAAACTGTGATAAAAGCACCACTGTACATTTTAAAATACATAATGTCAAACTTTGTAAGACCCCCCCAAGGGGTTCATAGCAACCAAAACAAGTCGAGGATCCTATAGGCCCTAGATAAAATTTGTTTCTTAAGGTCTTCATTAATGAACAGGCAAAATGACCCTTTTACCCAGATGGACTGCAAGCTCTTCATCTCTGTTCAATCAATGCAATATCTTAGTGTTTAAGGAAATGATGTGCTGGGATTATAGTCTCCTAAGTAACAATTCCCTATTGCCACCACGTTTGTTAGAGGGCACTCTGTCAATGATGAAAATTAGTAATTTGGAGACATCCCTGATGTGTTTCAGATTACAACTTCTTGCCACTGGGTAATGGGGATCCCTGTGTGTTATAGCCCTCATATCTTCGAGTATATGTTTTCTTGTGGCATTGATGGTACTGGTTATATATATGAGTTGACAGTGGCTTTCTAGAACATTATCAGTGCAATTGTTGGAGTGAGTTAAATGAGCCTTGATTGCAATCATGGTTCTAGTTAGTGGTGAGCTGTACTCTATCACCTTAGTACTATTCCTGCATGATTTGCAATTGGTACAGGGAAAGAAACCTGTTCTGGAACCCTTCTTGTGTTCATTGCAAATGTCACTCACACTCAATTTGTCCTTAAGTGTGGGTCCTTGCTTATAAGTAATAATAGGAAAGTCATCAAGGTACCCTGAAAGTGTGTCCTCACTCAGTAAGATTGACCAATGCTTTTGTAAAATCCTACTTATATCCCATACTTTGTTGTTGAAAGTGGTGATGAATATGCGTTTCAGCAGATCCTCCTTTTTGCTTTTAGAAAGCAGCAAGTATTCCCTTCTCAGCTGTTCAGCTTTTACCTATGCTACCCTCACAATAGCAGGTTTATATCCTCTTTGTATAAACCTCTCAGATTTAATCTTATATTATGTGCAGAATGTTTTCTCTGTATTACATTTCCCTTTGCCCTTAAAACCTCACCATAAGGAATACTCTCAACAAACTTCCTAGAAGGACTGCTGGAGGCATGGAGCACTGTATTTCCCACAGTTAATTTCCTATGAAGGCTCTATGTCAGATTCCTGTTTCTCACTCTAACCTGGTTATCTAGAAATTCCACAATTTCAGTGTCTATGTTGACTGCGAGATTAAAGTTGTACAAGTTGTTGTTTTGCTGTTGAACAAACCCAGCTGCTTTCCATTGTATTCCCTTCCAGCTGACAAAAACGTTGTCAATGTATATTAACCATAAGGTGACTTTCAAATCAAATTCATGAAGGGCTTAAGGTATCTGCTTCTCCCTCCACTCCATTAAGAGGCCGGCAAAACTCTGAGCAAATCAGGTACCCATCATTGTCCCCTATTTTCAGTGGAAAAGTTTATTCTCCAATAGAAAAAAGTTATTTTCAAGACAATAGTCTATCATCTGTAAAATAATGTCCTAATGAAAAACACTGAGAAAAGGAGTGTGCTCTCAAATAGTGTGTTACAACCATGATGCAATCTTTATGTAAAGGTTACCCTAAACAAGGAAGAAACACTTAAAGCTAACTATGGTGCAGTTCTCTCAAATATTGCAGATATTCTCACAGGATGGAAATCTTTATTGCTATCTCCAGCTGGTCGTATAGGTCTCATGAAGATGATTGTCCTTCCTAACCTTTTATATCCCTTCCTGAATGTACCTTACCGACCCAAGCGTGCTTTCTTTTAGGTTCTTCACACTCAAATGATCAGTTTAGCATGGGTGGGTAAGCAGCCTCATATCAGCTGGGATTTCCCATTTTCCCCGGGTGGATTTGAAGCGTCGCACTTCGAACTATATTACTATTGTGCACAAGCCCATTTTGCTATATACTGGTTTAAACCCACACCCTGCTTACCACACCTGGCTGTAGTGTAGAGTAGGGCTATATGACCCCACTCCCATTTCCATCCTACTTTGGTTCTCCACTGCACTTCCCTGAAGCAGCTGATTCCACACTAACATGCACCACAGCTGCATGAAATGGATTGGTATGACACGCAGATATATTTGTTTTATATTCACCACTACTTTCTATTCCCTATAACCCCTTGCTACCGATTACTTATGAAACAGAGTGCTGAAAACATCTTGGGCAGTTCAATTGCCCCATCTGGCATAGTTTGTATGAAAATGACTTATTCAAATCAAAAGAGCAACTCTTTGACGGGGAACTGCCCTCACAATTAGATGTGTACATGTATATAAGATTTCAACATAACGTAACGGCTGTCACCCCCCAACTTCCCCGTGGAACCACAAACATTGCTTACACTATATACTATTACAGGCAGAACCACAGCATCTCCTTGTGTCCAACCTATACAACACTTTACAAACAGAGGCACCTCCCAGGGGTGTTGTGGCAATGGATAGATGGCAAACTGAACTAAATATAGAATTAACAAAAGACATTTGGACTGCATGTTGTGCTTATGTAAGAAATATTGTCTCTAGCAGCCGTCTCCCTATTACTGACTATAAATTCATGCATAGAGTATAATATACTCTACTGAGACTATAGGGTCTATAGGGCTGCGAGAAGATGACAGATGTCAGCAATGTAACATGGAGGGTGCTGATTTTCTCCAACTAGCATGGACATGTGGGTACATTCAACCATATTGGCAAGCTGTAGAAAATGCATTGAGGGAAATGATAGGCTTCACACTTACACTATTGTTTGCCTTGCTAGGATATAAACCACAAATTAAATTCTGGCTTCACAAATTTGTAGCATTGGCTTTACTATTAGCAAAAAGTAGAATTGCATGCACCTGGGGGAGGGGATGAGCTCCCGAGTTCTTGACTTAGTTTACAGTAATGAACAACTAACATTATGTCCCTCATTACAACCTTGGCGGGCCGCGGAGGCCGCCCACCAAGGTTGTACTGCTGAGCGGCCGCACTCAAAACGGCCCCATTTTGATAGTGCATGGGCAGTGCAGGGGCCCCCAGGGGCCTGCGACTCCCCTTCCCGCCAGCCTTTCTGTGGCGGTCTCTATCGCCATGGACAGGCTGGCGGGAAGGGGACTCGTAATCCTCTGGGCAACGCTGCCCTGGAGGATTAAAACCACCGGGACAACCATGGCGGTAAACTGCTGGTCCCGGCGGTGCGACCACGGTGCTTCCTCTGTGGTCATAATCCGCAAGATTGTACTGCCAGCCTGTTGGCGGTACAATCTCCAAAACAGCCCTGGCGGTCTTTGACCGCCAGGGTTGTAATGAGGCTTTATATGCAGAAACTTTGCCCCTAAACTTTGGACCAAGAGATATTTGATACCCCCTGTGCAACTACCTGCTACTCCATCCGGACATTATCATTCCTATCAAACCAGCTATTCATCAAACTGTGCAAGAATCATGGAGTGGCACACTGAATGAGACAGAGACTGGGCAATTTTGAGGCCAACGTGGACTGTGAGAGATACCTGAACGTTGATATTGTGTTAGACTTATTGCCTGAATGACTCCCCCTAATTGCCCGTTGTCAATTTTGAAATGTGTCTAATAACTGAGGGGAACAGGTGCAATTTGTTTAGGGCAATTCTAGGCAATTATATCTCTTGAGACAGAATATGGAAGGGTTATGAAAAGTCCAGTGTGAAATGTTATTATTGATCATATACCTCCTTTAGGCTATTTCCCTTTGTTGACCTGTAGCCTGTTTGAATGGGTTCCAGATTGTTTTGTTATTGCAAAATATATAATTTACTCTAAATCCACTGAGACAACTCAAATCTAGATTAATTCCCAAATCATCAAGGTTTAGAAAAGGGTCTCCTGTGTATGATGTTTCTGTGTCTAATTCTGCTAAGGAAAACAGGGTATCTATGTCACCTATCATAAGGTTGCTTTCTTTCGTCCTGCTGATGGATTGAGATACCAATGTGTCCTTCATGGCAGGCAGGAGGCAGGGGATGATGGTTGTGTTGATGAAATAAGAGACAGCACTTTTTTAAATGACTCTGCAAGTCACTACTGAAATTATTTACAGCCATTCCAGGAAAGTCAGGCAAATGCGATGAGGGAATATACCTCTGTTCCTTCAGCTTCCCAGAATGCTGGTCGGAGTTGAACTCGTCTCATTGGCCAATAGAAGAAGGAGAAGGCAATCATGGGCCCATTAAACTCTTGGGAGCCTCAGATGATGGAGCCAATGTGAATGAAGAGGAGCGGATGTCAGAGATGAGGTGAGCAGCAGGAGACACAGAAGGGGGAAACAGAGGAGTGAGCCAGCAGAAAAAGCAAAGAAGCCCAAGAGTGAGAGGCAGGCCCGTCCGGAAGCCACTAGAGGAACAAGTTACCCACCACATTCCTAGATTAACTTGGCTTGCGCAGGTACACAAGCATTTCCTGGGCAGGTGGGGAAGCGGGGAAAGGGATGTCTCGGGTACCTCACAAAAACTACCCAAAGCATGCGTTTCATGAATGAGCTTTTAATACTCGAATGTGGAGACTACGTTCAAGACAAAGATGCTAAAAGTACTAATTTTGTTGTTGTTTTCTTCATTTCATTTGCTTGGCTGTGTCTAACTGTCTGGGGCTTGGTAGTCCTATGTATACCCAGACTTCTGCTGGAAAGAAAGATCTTTCTTTCTCACTATACCATTAATCCATGCACAATGGACCTTCTGACACCCTTCACTCTAACTTGATGATGGTAGCACAACCTCATTATCAGCCACTATGTGAAACCTCACCTAGAAATAAGTGAGTGAAAGTGGAGATATCATATTAGAGACACTTACCTGAGCCTTTCTTTTTTTTTTGAGGGGCATCCATCCATCCAACCGGTGGGTCTCTGTGGGACGGTGCTGCATGAAAGTAGAAGAAAGACTATTTCCCAGTCAGACATATACCTATTATGAGTGAATGTTACCAAACTTCACAATAAAGAAAGAACACACATCCTAAATCCTATGTGTCAGTTGCTGTTTCTCAGCTTTAAACTCTTCTCAATTTAGAAAATATAAGGCACATGCAAAAAGGTGATCTCATTCTCTTTACTTGTCAAATACATGTATTTTCTCTTTATCAGAACATTTCTCATTGTAAGAAGCATGGGGTTGGGTGGTCATAGGGGATTGGACACAAGTCAGCCAATCCCAGCCACACACGGCCAAAGGCCGTGCATGGCGCAGAACTGTGTTGTTATAGGGTATTGGCTGCAGGGCCTGGCTGAGGACCAGGGCCTGTGGCCAACCCCCACCGCACCCAGCTGAAGGTCATGCACAGCAGTGGTTAGATTAACATGTAGGTCCTGGTTACAAGTTTAGGGGATGGGGGCACCCATCGACTAAATGTCTGACAGGGTGGTAGCCGAGAGTACTGGACAGGGAGACCCATGCACTGTCCATGCCAGGGCATGGGCAGCGCAGGGGTCCCCCTGTGGCCTGCTGCACCTGTTCCCTACCAGCCATTACATGGAAGTGAAACCGCCATGAAAAAGGTGGCAGACAACCAGGTTGCAGTCAGCAGGGTGGTACTGAGGTCAGCGCCGCTCTGGCTGATTGCAACCTGTACTGGTGTCAGCCCATCTGGATCTCTGATCCAGACGGAGACATTGGTAGGTTGGCGGGGCTGCCCGCCAACCTCGTACTGTGGAGGTCTGACAGTCATCATGAGTGTGACGATCCTCTTAATTAGGTCCAAAGTAATTAAAAATACTTTATGTTTAAAAAACAAAGAAGTTCACTGATGAAAACAAAGTTTACAGGGACGTTATGGTTAGAGAATAGAAATTTAAAAAACATTGAAATTGACTTAAAAAACAAAGGTTAAAGGTTACAGGGATGTTACAGTTAGGTTCTAAATTTACTAGCACAAAAGCATAGAAATTCATCAGTTATAGCAATTTTGAAGTAACTATAGCTTGGGCCTTAAAGTAACTATGGCTTGTGCACTCCCATACACTGCTAATTACCCCAGATGTTACAGCACACATAAACAACATTTATAACGTCATTAAAAATATCAATGATACGTTAGATTCAAATTATTGAAGGAAAAACTGTGCATGGTGGGGGCGCAAGTACTAGTTACCTTAGGGCGTGAGTTATAGTTACTTGAAATAACTCTAACTGCTGAATTTCTATAGTTTTGTGCTAGTAAATTCATAACCTAAATATATATATATGGATGTATGTATTATCTATTGCCGATTGCCAGTAGGTAGTTGTTGGAAACACTAAACAATAGGTCACTAACCCCCAATAGGTCTAGTGAGATCTCAATATATTAAACCCAGCTCAACCCTTAGTAGCTTGGCAGTGAGACACAAGGCTTAATTTAGGAGACAAGTATGTAAAGCATTTAAAAATCTGAAAACAGAAAATAAGTAAAACACAAAACACAAAAAAAATCCTACACTGATTTATAAAAGTAGATAATGTTTTTGTTTTAAAATGACATCAAAACAATTAAATTCTGATAAGAGGAACCGGAGATACACATTTTAAAAGAATTGATGTTTTCTAGCACATAGAAAATAAAAGGACTAATCTGGTCATCTGGTCTCACTAGACTGGGGCAAAGACAAAGTTTGAAGCCAAACGCGATGAAGCCCTGCTCAGCTACAGCAAGCAGGAGGCCTCGGTCAAAAGTTTACCTTCAGACCTAGGCCCTCATTACAACATTGGCAGTAAATGCCGTGCAGAAGACCGCCAACACACGGCTGCGGCCGCGGAAATCCGCTACAGCTATTACGACCCACGGGACGGAATTCCCCAAAATCTAGACACCCACACAAGTCCGCCACACCAAAGGTCAGTGATAAACTAGCAATAACAAAACCTCCACCATCACGCCAACAGGAATACGCCCACACTATCACGACCCACGAATCCACACAACGGTCTTTCAACCACGGTATTCCATTGGCGGTACACACCGCCGCGCTCAAAATACACACACATTTACAAAACACAACCACTTTGGACAAATCGAAATACACACACATGATACACATACACACACCACACCCAAACACTCAATACAATATAAAACACACACCCACATACTACAAAAATTGATAATGAAGTACAGAGAGAGACACCACCATCAACCAACTAGCATTCACAAGCACACAACACCATCACTCACACAACATCCACGAACCTCACACAACACACACAAACACATCCCCTCACACATCACAACACACACCACCTCACACATCACCCACACCATGGCACCGCAAAGACACCCCAGGTTCTTTGAGGAGGAGCTCAGGGTCATGGTGGAGGAAGTCATCCGGGTAGAGCCACAGCTATTTGGATCACAGGTGCAGCACACCTCCATTGCTAGGAAGATGGAGCTATGGCACAGAATCGTAGACAGGGTCAACACAGTGGGACAGCACCCAAGAACACGGGATGACATCAGGAAGAGGTGAAGCGACCTACGGGGGAAGGTGCGGTCCGTGGTCTCAAGACACCAGATTGCAGTTCAGAGGACTGGCGGCGGACCCCCACCTCCTCCCCCACAACTAACAACATGGGACGAGCATGGGAGGAGCAGGTCTTGGCTATACTGCATCCTGAGGGCCTCGCAGGAGTAGCAGGAGGAATGGTCTTTGGTAAGTCAAATCTTAACTATGACATCCCCCACCCTACCTGCATGCTATCACATACCCCTACCCTCACCCCCATCACTCCAACACCTCACATATGTCTTACTATCACAAACCTCCCATCCCAACACCAAGCCCTGCATGCAACACCAAAGCATGGACACCCATCACCAAAGCATGTCCACTACAGATACCCACACAGATCCCCAAACCAAATATCACACAAGGTCCTAGACAAGAATGTACGCACTGGGGTATAGGGTCACTCACCCATTGCACACAATAGCACACACAGATGCAATAATCATGCCTTTACACACCTGCAGGACCCCTACCCAACGTCATGGGACAGGAGGTTCCAGACATGTCCATCCCACCCCACAGAAGAGGCCCACCGTGAAGACAGCAGTTCTGTCCAACTGGATCTAGATGACCAGCCCAGCCCATCTGGGACCTCAGGACAGTTGGTTCCCCACACTCTGGCACATGCCACCACAGAGCCTCCCCCTGCCGGAAACACCAGCAGAGCACCCACCCAGCGGGCCCATAGCTCTGTCCCCAGGACACGTCAAGCAGCAGTGTATCCACCACTACAGGTAACCCAGGCAAACCCACAAACCCAAGAACATCAGGGACCTGGGTGCAGTGGCAGTGGGCACACAGTTCAGGGGACAGAGGAACAGGAAAACAGGGGAACTGGGAGGACTGCTGTGTGACAGGGGGAGGACAGGCCCAGGGAATCCACTCTCCACGAGGCCCTCTCCAACATCATAGTAGCATGCCATCATTCCCAGGAGACGATGGCAACGTTACTGGCCAAGTTTCAGGAGACCCAGCGGCTGCATGAGGAACAGTATTTGGGGATCAGGGAGGAACTCAAGTCCATCAACACCACCCTGGTTACCATTGTAGGGGTGCTGAAGGACCTTGTGAACACCAGGAGGGACACTGTGGCACAACAAGGGGCCCCTGACACTAGCCTCTATGCTGAACTGCCCACTACCTCAGCCGGAGCTAGTGGACAGGAGGCACTGCCACAGGACCACAACACCAGCACCCCACCCCGGCAGAGGGAGAACCACCCGCAAACGGTCCCTGAGATCCAGGACAAAGACAGAGAACAATGCCAAGACCCCCACCAAGAAATGAGACCACCCTGAATGTCATCCTTCTGTCCCACTTCGTCACCCTGTCCATCCTTAAACTGCCCTAGCTCCACTTCCTATGCCCCTTTGGACAATGCACCTGTGAGACAAATAACTGGAATCTGCCATTGACATTCCTCCACCATCACCCCTGACCATTTTCCAACCCCCTCCACTAATTTGCACTTAAATAAACACCCTTGAATCACAAAACAATCTGAAGCCAGTCTGTGCTTTCACAAATGTGTATTTGCTATAACTAACGAAAATGGCAATGTCCATTGTATTGTCAACATACCTATGTCACACAGCTCAAGTCCATGAGGTAACATAGCAGATGTCACACAGTGGGACCCATATTTGTGAAATGGAAAGGCAAAGTGACAGGTCAGGGTCCATACACTGGGTGAAAGTGACAGACATATGATAGGTCTAACAATTGTATGAGATGTAGAGAACCACCTGTCATATGGAGGCACCAGAACCTGGCCTTCACGAGGCCGAAGGTCCTTTTGATCACTCTCCTAGTTCGCCCATGTGCCTCATTGTAGCGTTCCTCTGCCCTTGTCCTTGGATTTCTCACTGGGGTCAGTAGCCAAGACAGGTTGGGGTACCCAGAGTCACCTGCAAATATCGAGGGACAACTGTTAGACACACACTAACCCTTAGGGACAACCCCAGACAACTATTCACAGGGTATAGGGTCCTTGTCCTCACCTATTCGCCACACACGGTGCCTCTGGAGTTGCCCCATCACATAAGGGATGCTGCGATTCCTCAAAATGTAAGCGTCATGCACTAAGCCTGGAAACTTGGCGTTCATATGGGAGATGTACTGGTCGGCCAAACACACCATCTGCACATTCATTGAATGGTAGCTCTTCCTGTTTCTGTACACCTGTTCACTCCTGTGGGGGGTACCAAGGCCACATGTGTCCCACCAATGGCACCTATAATGTTGGGGATATGTCCCAGGGCTTTGAAGTCACCTTTCACTGTGGGCAAATCCTCCACCTGAGGGAAAACGATGTAGCTGCGCATGTGTTTCAGCAGGGCAGACAACACTTTGGACAACACGTTTGAGAACATAGGCTGGGACATCCCTGATGCAATGGCCACTGTTGTTTGAAAAGACCCACTTGCCAGTAAATGGAGTACTGACAGGACCTGCACTAAAGGGCTGATTCCTAGGGATGGCAGATATCTGAAATCAGGTCTGGCTCCAACTGGGCACACAGTTCCTGGATCGTGGCACGATCAAGTCTGTAAGTGATAATGATGTGTCTGTCTTCCATTGTTGACAGGTCCACCAGCGGTCTGTACGCCATGTCCTCACCTGCCCCAGCGGACATGCCCTATGGACGAGAACAGCGAGCACAGAGGCTGCCAACACTGAGGCAGTAAAAAAAGAATTTATTGCACACATTTGTCAATCCGCTATATGGCTGTCACTGTGTGTATGCAAGACCTAGATATGTGTGACGCATTGAAAAATAATGCCATTTGGGCCACCTGAAATGGCTGCTGCCTGACCTGTAATGTGGGACAAGGGGATATGAGGTAACTGCGCTGGCGTTGTACACCATCGCGGTAGGCGGTCGAAGACCGTGGCGCAATCCTGCATTGGTAAACATTGGGCCCTATGGGTCCCAGGAGCCAATGACGATGTACGCTGGCGGTGACGGTACACACCGCTGTGGACGTGACCACCATTTTCTCTCTGTTCACTCACTTGATACCTGACCTTCGACAGGAGAGGACCTACACTGCAAGTGCTGCTGTGACCTGTGTCTGGAAGCAACGATGGCTCATTTGTCTGGGGAAAGGGCCCCTGCCTTCACTTCGGAGGAGTTGGAGAAGTTAGTGGATGGGGTCCTTCCCCAGGACACGCTACTCGACAGTCCTCCAGACAAACAGGTGAGTACACTGTGAGTATGCTGTATGGGCAATGCCTGTTTGGAGTGATGTGGATGGAAGATACAGGGGGAATGACTGAGGCCTGCATGAGCAGACGGTGAGTGTATGTGCGTCAGGGCAAGGGTGGGAACGTGGGCCAATGACTGTGACGGTCCGGACGGTTAAAGATCATCCTTTTCCCCTATACTATTCCTCTAGGTCAGCGCCCACCAAAAGAAGGATATCTGGCGTGCCATCGCCAAGGACGTCCAGACCCTGGGGGTCCACCAAAGACGGAGCACCCACTGCCGGAAAAAATGGGAGGACATTCGCCGCTGGAGCAAGAAGATGGCGGAGGCCCAGCTGTGGATGGCCTCCCAACGTGGGAGGGGTGCCCATCGCACCATGACCTCCCTGATGTTCTGGATCCTGGCGGTGGCGTATCCGGAGTTGGATGGGCGCTTGAGGGCATCACAGCAGCCACAAGGGAGTGAGTACTGTCACATCCATCTGACTCTGCGTGCATTAGGAGGTGTCTGGGTGGGGAAGGTGGGCAGTGGGTTACCCTAGGCTAGGTGGAGCTTTGTAGGCAAGGACCCTTTGTGAGGCAGGCTATGTGGCACCTCAACCCCACCAGTGGTAAGAGCCAACTACACCTAGTCAGACTCCTGTGACTTCCATGTGTGCAGCAATCGGGAATAGGCCTTGTACCCCATGTCCCTGTGATTAATTAGGGAACTCTAAGTGCATGGCATAGTGCAGAGGGCTGCTGTGTCTGTAGTGTCCGCCAACAGTAGCGGTATTGCATGCACTGAACATGTCTTTCTTCTTGTTTCCCCCCCCCCTTTTGTGGTCTCCCTGTTCTTGTGTGCATTAGCATCATCAGGCAGAGGAGCAGTGCCACCGGAGCAGGAGGGAGCTGCATCCCACATGGCCCTGGAGGGCGAGACAACGAAGTCTGAAGTCACCAATAGACGGAGGGCGAGGGGAGCTCCACGGCGGGTACAGGAGCAGACACCAGCGAAACCGACTCCTCATCTGATGGGAGCTCCCTTGCGGTGGCAGGCCCCTTTGTGCCCACCGCATCAACAGGTACAGCCGCCACCCCCCCTACCAGCACCGCCCTCCCAGCAGCCCCTCAGCTTGTGTCCTGTGACCACTCACCCAGGCATCTCCTTCGCCCCAGGCACCTCAGGCCCTGCCGCAGTCACCCCTGCTGCCCTCAGTGAGGAGGCTATTGACCTCCTGAGATCCCTCACTGTTGGGCAGTCTACCATTCTGAATGCCATCCAGGGTGTAGAGAGGCAGTTGCAACAAACAAATGCATACCTGGAGGGCATTCATTCTGGCCAGGCAGCCCAACAGCGAGCATTTCAGACTCTGGCCTCAGCACTGATGGCATCCATTGTCCCTGTGTCCAGCCTCCCCCTCCAACCTCCTCCACCCAGACCCAATCCCCTGTAGATCAGCCTATCCTAAGCACACCATCAGACCAGCATGCACACACCTCAACACACAAGGGTGGCTCAGGCAAACATAAGCACCACACATCCCACAGGCACTCACACAAGCACCATACCCATGCACACATACCAACATCCACTGCCCCCACTATGTCCCCTCCTCCACATCTCCCTCCTCCCTCCCTGTCTCGTCTCCACTCACACCTGCATGCACTACATCTTCAGCCACTACCTCCATCACAAGCACACCCATCACGACACACCGCTCACGTGCACTCACCACCCCCACTACCATTCACACATCCCCTGTGTCCTCTCCCAGTGTGTCTGTGAGCCCTCCTCCCAAGGTACACAAACACAGTCACACACCCACCCAACAGCCATCCACCTCACAACAGCCTCCAGCCCATGCACCTTCACCCAAAGTCAGCAAACGTACACCTCCTACATCCACTACCTCTTCCTCCACTCCCAAACCCCCTCCATCTACCCGTCCCAGTGTGTCTAAAAAGCTTTTCCTATCAAATTGACTATCTTCCCTACACCTCCCCCCCCATCTGTCCCCTAGGGCCCGCCTTTCCATGTCCCAACCCAGCACCTCAGCCACCACATCACCGGGCACAGTGGTGCCAGTAATAGTGGGATTTTGGAGTGCGCCAAGCAACAGGGCTGCCAGTGTTCCAAGGAGCGAGGGCAAGGACATTCCCCCACCTCCAAAACAGAAAAAGTTGCCCACATCCCAGAGGGAGAAGGCGAAAACACCTGCCACCAAGGGCTCAGGCAAAACAAAAGTGGAAAGTGGGAAGACAGCTGCGCCACCATCCAAGGTGGGGAAGGGCCAAAAAATCGAAGGCAGGTCCACGTCGACGTCAACCTGCACGGCTGACAAGACCGCCACCGTCACCGCCACCCAGCACCGCAGTCAGTGAGACCACCACCAGCACCGCAGTCAGTGAGCCCGCCACCAGCACTGCTGCCACAAAGACCGCTGCCAGCACCGTTTCCACAGAGCCCGCTGCCAGCACCGATGCCACAGAGCCCACCGCCAGCACAGAGCCCGCCGCCTGCACCGATGCCACAGAGCCCGCCACCAGCACCGATGCCACAGAGTCCGCCGCAAGCACTGCTGCTACTTACACCGCTGTCAGCACCGCCGCTACTGATACCGCCGCCAGCACCGCCAGCGGCCCCACGACATCCTGAGCCAGTGGCACCACCGCAGACATGGCTGCCATCCCCAGTGGCCAGCCGCACGCGGCTGGTGGTCAGTAACAGGAGCCTGGCCAGCTTGCATGTTGCACCACCGTCAGTGGAGTGTCGCATCCACTACTTCAGTCCTTGGCAGGATGAAGCACTCTGGGCACAAAGCCCCCTCCAGAACCAGTGGAGTATCACATCCACTACCTCAGTCCTTGGCAGGATGAAGCCCTCTGGGCATAAAGCCCCCTCCAGAACCAGTGGAGAAAGGCATCCACTACCTCAGTCCTTGGCAGGATGAAGCCCTCTGGGCACAAAGCCCCCTCCAGAACCAGTGGAGAAAGGCATCCACTACCTCAGTCCTTGGCAGGATGAAGCACTCTGGGCGCAAAGCCCCCTCCAGAATCAATGGAGAAAGGCATCCACTACCTCAGTCCTTGGCAGGATGAAGCACTCTGGGCACAAAGCCCCCTCCAGAACCAGTGGAGAAAGGCATCCACTGGAGATACTGTGGCTTTGCACTCCCCAGGATAAAGCAGTGGGCAACCCACCCACTGAAAAGACTTGAGAGACTGTGGCTTTGCACTCCCCAGGATAAAGCAGTGGGCAACCCACCCACTGAAAAGACTTGAGAGACTGTGGCTTTGCACTCCCCAGGATAAAGCAGTGGGCAAAACACCCACTGAAAAGACTTGAGAGACTGTGGCTTTGCACTCCCCAGGATACATCAATGGGCATGGAGCCCCCTCGTGGAGCTGGCCTTGTGCACTGATCCGGCTGAGGTGCCCCCCCTTCCCTTCCCCATGAGGTGCCTGTTTTATTTCGATCTGATGCCCCAGCAGTGTTCTCTCCTTTTGCAGTCTGGTAGCGAGTGTGGGCCTCGCCCATACATTTTGGGCAAAGTGGTCCACGGACTTTGAATGGTGCACTATCCGGACTTGTATAGTTGGTTTACAAAATTGTTTATACTGTATTTAAAGTTTTGACTAATGGATTTTTATTGATTACAATCGTTACAATCATTTCCTTTTGTCATTGCATTCTTCCAGGGAGGGGTGGGGGGTGTAAATCTATTGTTGCAGCATGCATTGGTGTGTGTGTCGTTGTGGGTGAGGGTGGGGGTGTTGCGTGTTGCGTGTGTTTGTCATTCTCTTTTCCCTCCCCCCTCCCCTGTGTTGTAGGTGCAGTACTCACTGTGGTCGTCGCCGCCGTCGTTTGTGCTCCTGGTAGAGGAGCAGGAATACTATCGCAGGGAGGATTTGGAGTTCTGGCTCCATGGCGTCCTGGTTCCTCGTGAGTTGTGTAGAGGTGAGTGTTTCTCCTTCCAAGTCCTGTTTCTGCTGTGTTTTTGTTCATGTGGAATCTGCCCCGGAAAAGGTGGCGGATTGGCCTCTCATAATAGTGTGGGCGGTACATTGTCTTCCGCCTGTCTGTTGGCGGTGACTGCCATGCTGATTGTTTGTACCGCCGTGGTGGTCGGAGTGTTGAAGTGGCCATGGTCGTGATTCCCTTTTATTTACCGCCGGCCTGTTGGCGGTCTTACCGCCGCTTTAACACCGACCACCAGGGTTGTAACGAGGGCCTTAGTCGTTTTGTTGAAAATGTTCTTCAGCGGGACGAAGTCACCAATCTAATCTGACTTCCCTGGAGCCCTCTTTGGATACGTGTCTCAGGAGAACTTGATGAAGAATTCTACCTTCGGACTTAGACGATTTTTCAGAACAGAAGTCTTTGTCCGGGCCAAACTTGAATTTGTATCCAACGTCCCTGAAGCCCTCCTCTAATATGCTGCACAGGAAGTCCCTGTCAACTTTTAACATTTGGACTTTGTTACACTTTTAGAGCTTTTTTTTCTGACATCAGACAACCCTCCACGGCCAACCGATTATGAGTCAACGTCATCTAATTGCCTTTCCAGGAGCCCCCGGTGTAGTTCTGGAAGTCTGGGTATCTGGAGCTTTTCAGCAGCATGAACCTGCAAGTCAGGCCGGGTCACGGTTGACGTAAGCCGGCTTGACTCATGAGGTCGGGTCGGTCACTTTATTGAGGTTTTTTCCAAAAGTCTTCCAATCTTCTCTAAACTTCTGGATCTTCTCCCAGAAGGTCTTTGAAGGTCCTTTAGGAGTCCAAAGCTCACCTCAAGGTCAAAAAAGCTCTGAGTTGCTCCTTGAGGGCTAGGACCAGAATGCACCTGGCTCACACTCCATAATGACCAATGGACAGTGGTCAGCTGATCAGTTCCATCAGGATTTGAGGCAGGGGACTCTGCAGGGGTTAGCTATTTTTCACCAGTAGCATGCAGGGAGTCCCTCCTTGAACCAGTTGAGGCCAGTCAAAATCCTTGTTTTGGTGAAGCCTAACTGTGCAGCTGGTGCAGTACTTCAGAGTTCAGTGTACAGGTGCAGGTCAGGGGTCCAGAAGGGCAGTCCTTCTTCTTCTGATGTTGATCCTTATAGGGATCTGAGGTGTGGGTGCAGCTCTGCCAAATTTATCCTTGCTATCACAGGCAGGCCACCACCCTCTTGGATGACCACTTCCTGGGAAGTATTGCAAATATCGATCCCAGGGAGCAACATTATTTTAAAAATATGAAATGATGGCAACTGAATTTTGGAGGTTGGGTCTGGCTGACTACACCCACTGGAGTGGCTGAAAATCCTTAACACATCCCTTTTCTGCCCTCTCCTAATCTAATAAAGAGGGCACCTGTTTGTCTGGGTTTGCAGGAAATGGGGGAGCTCCTGAGCTGTTCCAAATGTCCTTCCCTCCTTTGAAGTCCAGTGTGGCTGTTCTCCGTCATCCTGGTTCACCTTCTGATGAGGCCGATCTCCTCCCCCAGGCAAATCCTTTATCTTCAGCCCAGGCCACTTCATACCTCATCAAGGCAGTCTAGCCTGGCTGCCATAGGCTGACCAATCAGAGAAGAGCACTACAGAGCTGACATTGGCAACTTATAAACCTTTTTCCATGAACTAGTTATATTAAATTCAACAATGGCAAGTTGCTTGATTTATGATTACATTAAGTTTGATACCACTTTATACATTAAAATAAATTCTCCTCATTTTAGCCTATGGAGCTAATTCACTACAATGAGGGAAAAACAAATTTGGCTGTTTTTCCTCACCAGGATTTATAAAACAATTTTGTAAGGTCCCTTCTTATAGTTACATAGCAACCACCCCTCGGAGCCCTTAGGGCACACCTTAGGGGTGACTTATATGTAAAAATAAGGTAGTTTAAAACTTTGAAATTACTTTTAATTCCAAAGTTGAATTTGCATATAACTTTAGTTTAAAAGCAGCCAGCAAGGCAGACCTGCCTTTAAAATGATACTGGGTACCTCTAGAGTGCACCTATGGGTGCACCACCTTGGCTGGGTCCCTAAACCTACATGTCCTGCCATATACTAGGGACTTATAGGTAGGTTGAAATAGCCAATTATAATCAGCCTAATTTGCATAGTCATTTTACACAGGCCACATGCCCTGGAATGGTTAGCAGTGCCCAGGTCACCATCAAAGTCAGGAAAACACAAGCAAAAAGTGAGAAATGGGGGCAAAAAGTTAGGGGGCTTCTGCAATCAGCCCAGTTTTCTCACGCTAGTTGCAGTTAGGACCCATAGACAAAGAGTTATTTGGTTTTTTTCGTTTTGCCAATAACTTTTGCTCTGTTTGACGAATCTTCACAAAATTTTCAAAACTGGTTTACCACTTATTTCAGCTGCTGTTTTGAAAGGTTAGGGGTGATTTAAGGGTGATTTGTCAGTCAGGGATAATATAAATGGGGGGCTTAACATGTGCTTCCCAAGCTATTTTTCTGCAGGGATTTTACATACAACTACAGCCCGAATAGCTGTAAGAAATTATATCAAATTTGGCAGAAACCTAGAACTTGGTAAAAAAAAGATTTCTTTTAGTTATTTGGACCAAATCCATTCAGTAGTTTTTGAGTTATTCAATAAAAAATATTTATGTATATCTAAGGATGTGGAGGGTCAGTTGATCCAGCAGATCTTAAGGTGAGACCTAATTGGTTGCCAACACTTCAAATGGGAAGTTTTGGCAGCCATCTTGAAACTCAGGACTGGATCCTCCCAAAAAATGCAAAAAATCCTAAAAGAGGGCAGGATAGAAATACCCTGACCCCCAAGGCCGTGTGGTGGGGTCCGACAGGCGCCCAACTAGAGGGGGTAAAAAAAATATTATTTAAAAAAAATGGTGTAAATTTAAGGAGGTTTTTTAATTGACTGCCCAGGTGTGCCAGGTTCGGGGATTTTTTTTTAAAAATATGAAGTTATAGGGGAGGGGCACACACTACATGGCCCCTTACCCTGGCTGCTTTTCGGCCCCAGGGACCACCACTCCGAGTCATGGCTTACATTTTAAAGAGCCTGTGGGTCCAGCCAAGCCAATGAATGGGAGGGGGCATGTGGCCACCACCTGAGCTGATTTCAGCCCAAGGAACCACCACCTCTGGGGCCCAGCCAAGACAACGAAGAGAAGGGGGAATGTGGCCCCCTTCATTAGGCCACATTTAGCCCTGAGGACCCCATCCCTCAGGTCCGTGCCATGCATACCAAAGGTCAAGGCCATGCAGCCTCCCCCTCAAAGTCATTATTGATCCTAGGATCCCCATCCCACAGTGCCTGTGTTTACTCTCACTTGGTGGGAGCATTTGTAGGCTCCCACCAAGCAACAGAAACCACAATGGGTCTGATTCACAAAGGTAAACTTAGACCAAAATCTAAGCTTACGAATTTCTGTGATTACAAAGGTAAATTACGAGGAGTATCTTTATATCTGCACTTGGGGTGGAATCTCTGTACTCGGCCTGGAACACAAAAAAATATATGAAATAGCTACATGTAGGCACTGAGCAGTTACATTTGTGGATATGTGCGGTGTGTAGTGCAGTAGTAAATATTTTGTTAGAGGATATTTAGATCACACAGTTGTGCTGGGGGTGTTTCAGTGGCGGGTCAATGATGGCTGGCGATTGTTGCAGGACCTGGTCAGTCTAGTACTCCTGCTGTCGCAATTGTTTGCATTCTAGCAGCCCACACCTGTTGTATATTGGACAATTTTGAACACATGCAAATAGCACTATAAAACACACTCCATTCCGGACCATAATCCTTTGCCAACATACTGTAGCAGGTATTGCTACACAGGAGCCAGGTTTTGTCTCTGTGTTTATCTCCCTCTTTGTCTTTTGTTAATATTTTTGTGGCTTGCCCTTTATCTTTTTGGGCACTAGTTGTTTTCACAATTATTCACTACGGCAGGGAAGAGAATTCCATGTTTCACAGAGGAAGAGCTCTCTGTCAAGGTAGATGAAATCATAAGATTACAGGCACAATTGTTTGGAGCACAAGTACAAAATACCACCATAACTCAGAAAAGACAAATGTGGTCCAGAATAGCTGACAAAGTGAATGCTGTGTCTAACAAGGAGTAGATTTTGAAGAGGTGGAATGACCTGCAGGGGAGAGTGCATTTCTTGACCTCCAAGCATCACCTTAGGGCCCAGAAGACTGGTGATAGTTCTCCCAACAACCCCTTACAACTCTTACCCTAGGAGAAGAAGGTCTTGCAGATCCTACATCTTGAAGGCTTGACTGGAATTCCTGGTGGAGTGCAGTCTGATAGGTTACATACCAATTACAAGCATCCATAATTGTATCTTTCTTTTTAAAAATGTGCAATGTGTTTAGTCAGATTGTGTTTTGTTCCAAACGCATCCCCCTTGCATTTTCTCAGTCTCTTGCTTTCTATCAATGTATGTTGTTGTTCTCTCAAAACAATAGTGCAATGTAATGTTGCTCCTCCTGCCTTTACTTCCATATGTGCACACATCTCAAAACCTTGTACATTTGACAGTTATCATATAATGTTATGGATTAAAATGCCACTTCTTGCGAATCTAAAGCATGTTGACACTTTCTCATAACTACAGTGAAGTGATGGAAATGCTTACATAATGCATAGTCTTTTGAATCCATAATTTCCAACAATGTTTTATGGCCTGCTGAATAGAAGTAGTCGTCACACACAATTTACTTTGCACTTGATATGATGACCAATAACAGTTTCAATTTTAAGTTGAACCACATTGATTCCAATGTTGTGTAGCCTGCTAGGCCTTGGAATGGTCCAGTACTCCAATATACACACCTCTGTGTTGGGTTAAGTGTCTTCTACATGTAACATACAATTCTTAAATAACACTTTTTCATTTTAGAGCATCTCTACAACATCAGTACTGGAATCGTCATCTATGTAAATCGGGCTGCATGTGGAAAATAATGAAAATTACACAAAGGCCTAAGTCTATCACTTAGTTTCTATTTTTTCAGGTGGCTCATTTGTAGACAAGGACACATAGAATGCACAAACTATATATTAATGACATATTCTCTGCATCCTTCACAGGTCCAACCCCTATGGCCAGCGGACCACCATCTGCCAGCCAATACACCTCCACTCTAAGCCAGGAGCAAGAGCCTTTAGTGAGGACTTCAATCCTACAAGTCCAGATGATCATGAGCTAGCTGGTCCAGCTGGCCAGTCAGCACCAGTGAGTCACACTCAGCCCACACCTACACCTCCCACCCCAGCTGCAACACCATCTCAGGATGAGGACACCTCCACTTCCTGTGTACCAAGGAGGTACACACCAATCCTGTGCGCCTCAGTCCTGGCGCTGTTGAGACAACACTAACACCACCTCCTCTTACACCAGGACCCCATGAGATGGGGTGCACTTTCTCAAGGGCACAGAGTAGTGGGGGTAGTGTTAATGGGAGGGAATCTGTGGGCAAAGTGAGGCCACTGTCGCCTATGTCATCCAGACCATTATCAAGACTTGGGAGCAGTGCAACAGTTCCGTGATGTGATGTGCCAGTTTGTAACAATTCTGCGGGATAAAGGAGGTGAAGAGGGAGGTCATCTCAGAAATATGCAATTATAAAGAAAATATGCACTCCCTGTCTGGGTTACTTTAAAACATCTACCACCATGTGATCAGGGCTTTTGACATTTCATTTGCCCCTGTCTCTGGTCCTTCTACATCTGGGCTAAGTACACCACTGCCAGCCACAGACTGGGAGGCCCTACCACATGAGGAGGCTGCTCCATCCACCCTAGTTCCTGCACCTGGGACCTCTCTTCTCCCCAGAGAGGACAGTCATCCAGATCACCTGGAGACGATGGAAAGATGGCCACATCCAGCACCAAGAGCCAAGAGATGCAGATCCTAATTTCCTCCAGTGTGTGTCTACCATTCAGTCTGTGGACTATTTCAGGGACACATATCCCTTTTCTGAGGACTGTTATATTTTGTACATTGGACTCCAAACAGCTTTTGGCTTTGCTACCATACTTTCATCCACCATGACAGACATGTTTTGTTAATTTCCTCATTTTTTTATTCACCTTTGTGATTTTTGTGTTATGTAAATAAATGATATGGACACAATCTACATGACTTTTGTTGGATTTATTGTGGCATTCATCTGTTATGTTTGTCTTCCACCGTCATGTTGTCAAATCTTTTGAACATTTATTTGGAAAATTAGAAATGACAAAGAGGTCATTTGTTACCCATTTCATTCAAACAAAACAAAAACAATTCATACTGTATTGTGGACATACATATGTAGCTAACATGTCCTAGACGAAATCAGAGCTGAGTTTCACAAACCATGTATAATCCAATTAGTTTGTGTCATTCAGAGGTGGATGCTCCATGACCTTGGTACCATGGAAGAAAGTGAATATTGCATAGGATCAAATTAAATAGTCAAACATTCATTGATTCATTACCTCAGTTGGAGCCTTACATTCTGCCCTCACAATAGGAATCTTATATCAATAAAACCAATAGTCTACATGATGGCAGTAACACAGTTTGAAACCACATGACCATTGCAGGAGACTGTGGCAATATCTGGTGCAAATACACAACTACTATTCAGTGATGTGCTAAACAAAGAGCTTTCAACTATGAGGCAATGCAGCAACATCCATCTCCAGTGAACACTAATTAAAGATTTCACCAATGTGAAGGAAGAACAGTATGCTAGGGCTTGACATATACATGCGGTTAGAGCAAATTATGTGGAACATATTGCCTTCAAAGCACCATCACTCAGAAAATAGTTATGATACAGTCTCCTGAACTTCTATTCTATCAGAGTGCATGTTTTCTCTGTACAAGATCCGTCTATCCCAAGTAGGTGCCTGTAGCAGGATCAACACATGATTACTTTGTCGTGTCCAACATCAACATATCACTGCAAATGTCACAATTTTGAAATTATCAAATGAAGATGACATGATGAAAGACCCTTAAACAGAATACCAAGGGATAATTCATGATTTCACATATTAAATTTGGCTCAAATGACAAGTTAGAAGGATGCACAAACTTAGCACAAGCAAAGTTAATCAATGGCAACAAACACAGTAGTCAATGTAGGGAAACTCTGACCCACTAAAATATTTGCCTTGGACTTTTCTGAACTTACCATTCCCACAAAATTACCATTGCAGGCTGATATCTTCCCTATGTAACACATTGCTCTGACATTGGAGGCTACAATTTGTAAAGATAAACTTACCCTCAAATTAAGAAGTGGTCAGTGACATTTTGACATAGGTCAACTCCTTCTTCACCACTGTCATCTTCTTTGTGCATTTCAACATCCTCACCCGGTGGATCTCCACGGTATCCCTCCTCTGCAATTGTAGGGATGTTCTGTTGCAGGGCAATGTTGTGGGGCATGCAGCAGGCAACCGTGAATTGGTACACCTTATTGGTTGAGTAGAGGAAGGCTCCACCGGTTTTGTTCAGGCACCTAAACCTGGCCTTCAGGAGCCTGAAAGCCAGCTTCACTTGCCTCATTGAAGCTGACTTCACCGGGAGTTGTTGAATTTCTCAGTGGTGCCAGTGAACATGGTCAGTTAAGATATGCTGAGTCTCCTACATGGAAGCCACACATCAACAGATTAATAACATATCAAGCCATTGTCCTTTCCTGTCCCTTCCTAAACTAGGGTTCAGGCAAAAGATCCTCAAGTCATATTGTACTTACCAATAAGCCAGGTCGAATAGGAGTCGGAACACCGCATGCCTAAACAACGTGGTCGGAACAATAACCACGTTGTTACCACGAATGCCTTAACAACGACTTTTCATTGTAAAGGCATTCCTGGTAAAGGCATGTGTGAATGGCATGCGTGGTTCCAGCATGCGACTCCCCCGACCCCAAACCCCACCCCTAAAACAATCGTACCCCAACCCCCACCCCCAAAAACAATTCTACCAATACCCCAACCCCCACCCCTAAAACGTAAACTACCTGCCCCTAAAACTACAGCAACCCTCCACCCCCCTAAAAATTAAAAATACCCGACCCCCCACTCCTACCCCTAAAACTACTGCGACCCCCACCCCTAAAAACAAAAAATACCCTGACCCCCACCCCCAAAACTACAGTGACCACCCACCCCACGCTTAAAACTACCACAACTCCAACTCCCCTAAAACCTAAACTACCCTGACCCCCCACCCGCCCCTAAAAACTAAAAATACCCCAACCCCCCACCCACACCCCTAAAACTACATGGACCCCCTACCCCACCACTAAAACTACTGTGACCCCCAACCTCCATAACCTAAACTACCCGACCCCCAAACCTGCCCCTAAAAACCCCAAATACTCCGAACCCCCACCCCTAAAACCTAAACTTCCCCAACACCCCACCCCTAAAAACTAAAAATACAGCGACCCCTGCCCCAAAAACTACTGCAACCCCCTGACCCCCTTAAAACCTAAACTACCCCGACCCCACCACCCCACCTCTAAAACTACCACGGCCCCCCATCCCCTAAAACCTAAAATACCCTGGCCCTCCACCCCGCCCCTAAAAACTAAAAATACCCGACCCCTTCCACCCCACCCCTAAAATTACCATGACCCCCACCCCTCTAAAACCCAAACTACCCCGACCCCCACACCCCGCCCCTAAATACACCCTGACCCCCACACCCATCCCTGCAACTACAGAGACCCCCCACCCCTGAGCCTAAACCTAAACTACCCCTAGCCTCAAGCCACAGATAAAAACTAAAAATACCCCAATCCCCCACCCCAAAACTACAGCGATCCCCCCACCCCGCCCCTAAAACAAAAAATGCCCCAATCCCCCACCCTTAAAACAGCCTCAGCCCCAGTTACCTGATCGCGTCCTTTGACGAAGCCGACTCCCTTCTTCTGTGCCTTAACCATGCATGTGCGTTGTTCAGTACATGAGTGGCTAAGGCACAGAACAATGAAGTAATGGTTAACTAAAACTTTATTCCACTTTCGTTGTTCACAACTTTGTTGTTCGGGAGTCGTGGTTGGGGATATTTTTTCCCAGCCAGGCCTTCTCTGGTCCAAGTTGTGACATCTGCAGGGGTATGGTGCTGTTCTGTAGTACAAATAAATCATGTGTTGACCCAGGAAAGTGGGCACACACACTTGTCCCTTCACTGAGGCAAAATCCTGTTGATGTGGGAACTGAATGCAGCTGTTGATGTGTCTCATCAAGGAAGCAGGTACCTCTTGTAGCACACCACTGAATATTGGGTGGGATATACCCCCAGATACTGCCACAGAGTATTGAAAAGTGCCAGTGGCCACAAAATGAAGTACTGCCATGTGTTTTACTGTTGGTGTTATTGCTGTTGTATTCCCATTCTGAAGCAGGAGATCAGGCTCCAACTGCTGATATCAATCCAGGATCATTTCCCATGCCTGGGTTCAAAGGACTGCATGTATGGAAAAGAAAATAATATCAACTTAAATAGTCATTTTAACCTTTGAACTTCAACACACATCTTACGTCTTGGTAACATTAGGAATGTCAATGTGTAATACCTGTACACACGTTGTTATCAAATGTTTTTGAAATTCAAAAATCATGGTTTTCAATTTTCTTTCTTAATTAAGTGAAATTAATACATTGGAAATGTATTATATGCACATAATTAATTTTTTGATATTTTTCAAAATACTGTCAACTGAGGTATCTCCTCCTCCTTGGCACTATTGATGTCAAACACAGTCATGACACATTTTATTGTGTCATATATTGCCGAGAACAGTGTCACTCATATTTGACATTTATAAACACAATAGCCTCCATTTTGAGTGCTGGTGATGCACTAACAATTGAAAAAATCCCAAATGCACACCCTAAAATGGCAGATGCCTGACCTTGCAGTCAGGGCATTGGCCACCAGACAGATGTCGCCAGATGTTGACCACATATGAGGTGGTAACCTCCATGACCGTCCCTGCCATATCCTGATGTGTGTGATGGCTACACATGAAAGCCAATGGCTGTATTCGTCTCCGTCACAGATTATGTCCACTGTATACATGTGAGTAACACATTTCAAAAAAGCTCATTTGCTGCTGTAACCAACCTCAAGAGTCGGGATGCTGGGCCATGCAGATGACAGGGCCAATGCCTTCAGCACGGAGGAGCTGGAGCTCCTAGCAAGGGTTGTCCTCTCCCTGTACTGCCAGCTCTATGGGACCCCAGAGGAACAGGTACATTCATGATTGATAAATGTTTGACTAATATACTTGTTTCTTTTTTGGGCACAGTCTTGTTTGTCCCTTTTTGTTCAGAGTTGAAGTGCTGTGATTTGAGTTTAGTGCATTGAATTATTCGGCTGGGGACTGAATGTAGTTTGCCACATTTAGAGATGTCTGTGCATGGAAATGTAAAGTCACCAGAAAGGAGAAGCTGTAATATCTACTCATGTAACTCACTATTCCAGTTTTATCAGTCAAATTGCAGGTCCCTTACTTCCAGTGACCAGTGGACAATGTATAAGTCAATTAGGAGGCTGTCAATGTTTTAAGGATGAACGCTGTAGCCAGAGTGCATTACTGAATGCCAACCAGGGGCTATCCGACTGGAACACCCAGATGCTAGCTTACCTGAATGGCATTCACTTTCTGTCCTACAGCAGTCATTCCAGGGTCTGGCCTCCTCTTTGTGTGCAGCTTTCCACCCACCCCATCCTCATGCCCAGACTTAATACTTCTCAATCCAAAATCTCTTCCCAACCCTATTTCAAGTACACTCATACATTGGCATGCAACCACAAGCAGCATATCCTCACTCTGACATGGCAAAAAACTCAGACACATGCATGGAGACACCACACACCCCACCACCACCAGAAGCATACCCATAGTCAGCACACCTACCCCAACACACACACCACCAGCATACCTGCAGACACCACAGCCACCACGACACAGACATCCACACTCACCACAAGCACACCTGCACACACCAGACCCACCATTACACCACCACCCACACACACCAGCAGCACACCCACAGTCAGCACACCCACAACTACACCAAAAACCCCACACACCAGCAGCATAACCACAAACACCGCAACAACAGACAACACCTCCACAACAGACACAACCACACACACACATCCTGAACACAAATGGCCACACTCACCCACTCAACAGAAAACCCAGTAAGAAACACAAATCAAAACATACAGCACTTACACCGGACACTCAGGTACTAACACCTTCAACAGATACTTGCACTACAGACACAGCTACTCCCTCTACCTCTCAACCCTAATTCCCTGCCTACCACTCTACCCATTTTCCAAGGGAGGACCGTCTTTTTGACCTGGCACTGACCCTTTCAATATCCTAAACCATCCCTCCCAAGCATCTTCCCACCTCTTCCACATCCCTCCACATCCCACCCCTCCCAAATGTAAATCCACCCTTCTCAAATGTATTTGCATCTCTTTCAGATCCTAAACCACCCCTTCCAAATCCCAAACCACCCCTATCAAATCCCAACACACCCTCCCAATCACAAACCCACCCCTCCCAATCCTGCCCCTCCCAAACCCAAACCCACACCTACCAAACCCAAACATACCCCTCCCAAAGCCAAACCCAGTCCTTCTAAACTCAAGGACCCTGTGACATCATTGAGGTACCTGCTCCCTGCCCCATAGATGCCCCTTCCAGAGGAGGCTTATTTTGTCAGTGACATTAGGAGGCACGTTGTGGGCACACTGTGGACTATAGGCCTACTGCCTTTTTGTGTTATGTTAAGTTTATTTAATTTACTGAGAAGAGAATTACCTCATTTATATAAATATTTTTTATTGTGAGAATACCTTTGTCCTGGCTTTATTCAAAGAATATTACTAAATATTTGCTGATAACATTATTTCTGCTAATTTATGAGGCAAGCACTTACTCTCATTTGTGACGGTGACCACCACAGTTTGGGGATTTTTTTTTATTGCATACATTATTAGTGTTGTACATTTGTGATGGACATGTATATTTTTGTGACAGCATTGATGTTGTTACTGGACACGTTCACCAACATTAAGTGTGTTTCTGCCATTGTGACTGGAGAATGCATGTGTGATTATTTTGACATAATATGTCAATGAATATGCAGATTTTCATTACACAGGAAACCTGGCACTTTACAGTTAAATGATATCTAATGTTTGTTATATAGTGCACACACCAAGGGGACAAGTCACCTACATACATCTCTGCCATGTTTTCAGTTTAGAGGTGAAATTGGTAGTACATTCTGTGTACACCCACATGTAGCATGTTGTAGCAGCATTGCTACATTATCATGGATTGTTTAGTTCTTATTGGGTATACTGTTTCAGTTAATTAATTCAAATTTATTACGGAATTATTGCACACACCTGTGTTGACACATTTCTCATTGTAATTGCTGTGACGTTTTGTTTAGGTGTCCATTGCCATGAAGGCAAATCATACCAGATTGGTAGGTGCTACTTATATCTCGAGGTGTGTTATGATACATTTTCTAACACATTACACACATAAGCATTATGCATCATTATGGGGTTGTTTGCCAGTGATATTTACACCTGCACAAGTGCAGTTTAACAATTACTGGAATGACAAGTATGCTAGTGACTTACCATTTGTTTTGTCAATGACAGGGTTGATTTACATTTTGACCTAGGAGCATCAGCACCAGCAGCATGGGTATGACTGGATTCTTGGCAGCAGGAAAGGTAAAAAAAGCATTAAAAGGTCAGTTTTGTTCTTTTATTCTCCCCAATCCGACAACTCAGGAGTGGATGTTTAGAAGCTACACTTGCATCAGCGTGGCGTACATTGTTATTTACTCAGTGGAAAAAGGGGCTGGCGTACCACTGCCGGCCACTTTAGCTTATGATGCTGTCGCTGCGGGTAGAGATTCTTGGCTGTGATGGTGGACCTCGACTCTCTTTTGACTATGCTCCCACTAATATTTAAATAAGGTGGGTGGACCATCATGGCGGTGGGCAGGTTTTCAGATGGAAAAGCGAAGGCGAGAGCATTACTGCCAAGATCTAAATCAGGCCTCAAATCTATAAACAAGCATCAGATTCCTAAGATTCTTACAAACAAAGAACAAACATACAAGTGGGTCAGTGGATACCATCCCCCCACCCACCTCCAGCTGGAAGTAATTAACCAATAACTGGTTGGCTGCTGACATAATTTCTGAGCTGCCACTCACAAACCCTTTCAGACGCTGCAACACGTCACTGAATGTGTTTGCTGGGTTGCCCCTGGTCATGTAACAGAATGATGTGAGGAGGAGGAGGAGAGTAGAGGGGATCTTCAGACAAAGGATTAACCTCTTTGGTATGTCCAGCCAAGAGGTCAGGTCCAGATTATGATTTCCTCCTGATGTTATCTTGGAGGTGGCTTCTGAGTGGGAGCAGGATCTTGACTCTGTAACCTGCCGCTCCTACGCCATCCCAGCCTATGTTAAAATCCTCGCAGCTACCCATTTCTTTGCCAGTGGCTCATTTCATAGGATTTACAGTGACATTGTGGCCATATCTCAGGAAATCCAGCCCTGATGCTTGTGTTAAGTTCTGAGCTGCATAAATAAGAGAGTGAATCAGTACATAAGCATGCCTCATACACTGGCAGGAAGGTAAAGGTTTGCCAGGGATATCTACATCTTACCCCACTTTCCACGTGAGGTTGATGCAATTAACTGCATTCATTGGCACTCCAGCCACCTCACCACAATACTCACAACTTCCCAACAGATACACTGGCACTCCATCAATTTGCAGGGTGTGTGTGATGCCCTTGGCTGCTTTACTCATGGGCATGAAGTGTCCCATGTAGTATGCATGACAGCTACATATTCCGCATGTCACCTCTTGCCCGGCGGCTGGCAGCGGGATAATTTGGTAACATGTGGCTTCTCTGTATGGACTCAAACCATAGACAAATATACATATGTGTAAAGTTGTTTTAACACACATTCATAACAGTTTAATATTTCTTGTGACACATATGTGTTGCCAACCGACACTGCATGTACTAATTCATATCTTTGTAACTTAATATTTTCTACAGAGACATGCACCAAAATCTCTACTTTTTCTTTCTCAGGTGATGCTTCACATGCACTCTCCCCTCATCTCCTCACACCATACAAAGTTGCAATAACTGTACCTCAGCGGAGGTACAATAGGGCACACATGCCAACAAGAGCCATCATTGTACTACTAAATTCACAATTCAGGTTTCTTGACCATACAGGGGCATGCTGTTGTACTCCCCTGAAGTTGTGTGCAGGATAATAGTAGCCTGTTGTGTCTTATACAACATTGCAGTACTTCAGGGCTTACACATACCTCTGAACCTTCACCTAGGTCTGAGTCAAGGGAACAGGGCCATTGTACCAAACAGAGGACAGGGTATGCGGGTGCGTGATCAGCTGGTTGACACTTTTTTCTCTTGAGCATTAAGTTGTGGTATGGACCTTATGTGGTTGCACAGTCTGTTGTCAATGATGGTTGGTGGCCATTTAATAACAATATGTATATACATTCCATTTTGATACTACTCTGTAACCCATACATATAATTTGTCAACAACAGATGTTTTCAAGAGTCAAACAGAAAATTGTACAAGTAAATGTCCATTGTAGGTTTTTGAGATACCAATACTCCAAACAAGCACACCTTCCCCATTGGTTATAGGAGGCTTGCTGTGTGGCAGACTCTAAGTTGAACAAAGGCTCTTACACATTTGTGACATGGGGTGTCAGGCAGTGTTATGATCTCGGGGGCATATTTACTAAATAGTGTTGCGGTGCTGCCCAGCATGTCACCTTGCTGTGCTGCACTGTGTCATTGGGAAATGACACAGGAATGTGCCATATCTGAGGCACATTGTATATTCCTGTCCTTTCCCCCTGCACTGCCGGTGCTGCTGCACAATGGGCTGCACAGTGCCAATGCAGGCGCTCTTTCAGCATGGTTCAATGTTGCCTGTGTTGCATGCAGGATTTTATTTGTGCTGAAAGAGGCACCTCCCTGCACAAAATCAAACCTGGGAGGCGTTTTCCTCTTTCTGTGAGTGCTGCATTTAGGAGCACACATGGAGAGTAGACAAAACTGGAAGCAATAGTGATTTTTCTCCTCATTACACCTCCTCCGGGGAGGCATAAGGTTTTGGAGCATTCCCAGCTTTACATGTTCTTCTAAATCTGGGGATGCATAAAAATCCATGGGTGGGAATCTCTTCTCAAACCAGGGAAGATTTGTGCAATGTAGTGACTTCCGCTGCGTAGCTCTACTCCAGATTTATGAGGACACTCAAAGGTGTTGGAAAATGGCCTCTCTGAAGGGTCACCCCAAACTTTTTCTCTTCCTTCTTCTCTTTTTCTGACATTATTTTTGTTGGCTTTAGGTGTCGCGTAGGCTCTCATTATCCTAATGAGACTACTGGATTTGGGCAGCAGAATCACTTGCACTGTGGGGGTCTGAGTTTGAACCCACCACAGGTCAGGCCTGTCGGCCTAATCCGGGTTTTGCTCTGGTTAACTAGAAGTGCCTCATCTCCACCCAAGAGCAGGGATGATTGGTAACTGAGCGCATGACACAATTGATTTCTCAGGGAAATCGTGGTCACTCAGATCTCATCCGTTTTTCTCAGTTACATTAGTCTCACATATGCAAGGACAATCAGAGGCAGAATATAGTTCAATAAGGTTTTATTGAAGTAACTGCATCTTAAATAGTAAAGCTTGGATTTCAATAACTAGGATGATGAAGCATGACATGATTAAAATTGTGACCAGGCGAGTAAGGTATAAAAATAACGCCACCATATTGTCACTATGATCGTTAAGCATAGTCCTACCTAGGCTATGTTAGAGCACAGCATGTTAAGCTCTTAATTCAGGCCTTCAGGTTTCCCTGGGAAGACATGTAGTCTACATAAGCAGCTGCAGCGAAGCACTCAGCAATCAGCATACAGTCGTGGTCATCTGGCTGGAATCTCCCTCTAACATACATGGGTGAAACTAGTGTTTTTATAATAAAACAGCTGATGTTCTAAGAAAGGATCACCACGTAAGAGTGTGTATGTTTATGTGAACATTAGGGACAAAGCGTTCAACTTTTGCTGGCAACCTGTCTTACTGAAGCCTTGAGAAAAGCACAGAGTGAAAGAAATGTCTTGTTTAAGAATGCCGTGCTGGCCTAGGCAAAGAACAGCTAGATAGAGAAAATAAAACAAGACAGCAAATATGGCTATTGTTAAAATAATAAAACATAGCTGAATAAAATATATCTCGGTTAAAGTGCACATTGCCAGGCCTAGTTTGCTAAAATAACGTGTATAAAGCTATAACTAAAATGGCTACACAACATAGGACTCTGGACACTTTACCACTGCTAATCAGTACTAAAGTGTATGTGCTCTCTCCCTAAAACATGGTAACATTGGCTCACACCCAACTGACATATTTAATTTACTTGTAAGTACCTAGTAAAGTGCACTACAGGAGCCCAGGGTCTGTAACTGAAATGCTACTCGTGGGCCTGTACCTTAAGGTAGACCCTAGGTAACCTATAGGGCAGGGAGCCATGTAAGTAAAAGGCAGGACATGTACTTGTAAGTTTTACATGTCCTGGTAGTGAAAAACACCCAAAGTTGTATTTTGCTATTCTGAAGCCTGCTCCTCTCATAGGCCAGCATTGGAAATGTCCTTGTATACTTTTAAGTGGTAATTTCTGATCTGAAAGGAGAGACATTGTCATGTGTGGTATGGCTGGAATGGTAGTGAGAAATCCTGCTTACTGGAGAAGTTGCCATTAACATTGCTATTTTCTAAATGTCACTTTTAGAAAGAAGGTGCTTCTTTGTTCTTACTACACTTTGTGCCCTATAGCCTGTCTCCAATCCACGTCTGGTTTATGTTGGTTGACAGCTCCCCTTGTGCATTCCACCCAGACAGCCATAAGCACAAGACACTCAGTTGCAGCTGCATTCATCTGCATACTGATGGGTCTTCCTCTGTAGGAAGGGTGGAGGAGCTCTAACTTATACTTCAAAGGCTAGCGGACTGACACCACACAAAAAACTGATAACCCCATACAGATCACCTGGCAGAGAGGACGCGGCTGAAAGGGGAACTGGTGCACTAAAGAACACTTTTTGAATGTTCCCTCACTTCAAAGGCACATTTGGGTATATATATACTATGTTTCTGACCCCCTCAAATGAGATACTTCTGACCTACAACTGGACTCTGTCAGAAGGGTGGCTGTGCTGCCCAAGGGACTCATCTGGACTGCTTTTCTGGAACGACTGCTCTCCTGCTTGTTGCTCTGCTACCTGCTGCTCCCTGACTCTGCTGGGAGGACTTTACTTTCCCCCAACAGGTGATCTCCAAAGGCTTGTCAGTTTGCGTCCTGTTAAAAAGTCTCAGGGCCATCAAAGACTTCACCTAAGGGAGAAAATCCACCACACCTGAAAAATCAATGCAACACCTACAGACTCGATGCAGTACCTGACTCACGGCTGAAAAATTGCCACAGCACTTACAAAATTGACGCAGCACCCGTTTCATCATAGCATGTTTGGATTTTCCGTGCATTGTCCCTGGGTGTTAATTTGTCATCAAACTCCACATCGCAGTGAGGTACCAAGTCAGTCACCGGATCATCTTATCTTTGAGTAAAAAAATTGATGCATCACCTCTGCTGCACTGGAAAAATTGATGCATCACTTTACCTTCAGATGCCTCACCTCCTCTGCGACCCCCAGCATCATTATTTCTGATGCATCCCATGTACTTTCTGCTAAAGAAACACATCCATTGATTCCTATGTTGAAAGACTTATTTAAACTTCTAAAAAGTGACATCTTGACTTGGTCCTATTGGGTTTTTGTCGTTTCAGTCTTGTTTTATTTAGATAAATAATATCTATTTTTCTAAACTGGTGTGGACTACTTTTTGCGGTGTTTTCACTGTGTTACTGCATGAGTTATTACCTTCTAAATTAAGCCTGCTTGCTCTGCGCCAAGCTTCCGGAGGGTGAGCACATGATAATTTAGGTTGTGTTGTGACTCACCCTGACTAGGATTGTGGTCCCTTCGTGGACAGGGTGCATACCTCTGCCAATTAGAGACCCGATTTCTGGGGGGCGTGGTCTGGCAGTCCTGCAAGGTGGCCGTCACACTGTGAGGCTCTGCAGGACAGAGGCATAAATCCGTCCAAAATCCTGATGGATTTGATGACTGGGGCAGTTTTGTGTACCCGCCTTATGTGCTGAGGCCCCGAGGAGCTGCAAGCTGCAGGAATGGAGCCGGCCCAGCAGTAGCGGACATGCGGGGACTGTTCGGGTCACTGGAGGTGGTGCCTGGCCTTGTGCGTGGCCTGTGTAGGCCGCGTCTACGTGATCCCCAGCGGTGGACGGGAGGTGGCCATGGGCGGAGTGCAGGATGGTGACTGCCCCCCGCTGAAGAATGGGACTTGGGGCTCTGAGGCCGGGCGCACCTGGGCCGTGTGTGTGCCTCCCGCACTGGACGCCTGCAAGGCCGGATCAGCAGCGAGGATCGGGCCATGTGGTGAGTTAGCTGGTGGGCTGTGGCCTGTAGGTAGGGTCTAGAGCAGCGCATGCTGCCTGTGTCGCGCCTGGGAGGTGGGTCGGTGCTGGCTGCTACTGATGGTGGACCTGTTTTTTTTTGCCGGGCAACCCGCCCATCCTCCTGGAGAGGGAGCGGCTCTATGGGGGGGGTTATGTGATTGGCTCCGGTCCCCGGCGGGGCCTTGTCTGTTCCAAGGCTACCCGGGGGGCGAGATGAACAGAGTGTGAGCGCACCCCCCTCTGTTTCCAACCTGTACACTGTGGCAGCAGGGCAAGTCGGTGAGACCTAGAGGCCTGATGTGGGGGAGAGTCACCATGTGCTGATACTCACCTGTGGGTGAGATGGAAAAGTAGGCGCACCCCGGTTCACACTGCTGGGCACAACTGGGTGGTGTTTAGCATGCGCTTGGGTGCTTCAATAGCAGATTTCGGACAGCACAGGCCCCCCTCCCAGAGTGAGCTCTGGAGACAATGGGGAAGGCAGACCAGAAACAGTGCAAACTCACGTTTGAGGGGAAGAAAAAATGCAGACAAGCCAGCAAGACAGTGGATGATTTGTTTCAAGAAGAAGACACTTAGCAGACCACAGTGAAGGATATGTTCAAGCTAGATCACCTGATGGAGAAAATGGATCATTTAAAAGAAAGGGTGGATGGCCATGACACCCGTCTTGAGCAGGTGAAATCTCACACTTCTAATTTGGAGGATGGTCATCGCGCCGGCAGAGTAAAGGCTATTGCAAATGGAACAGGTCTTAGGGGGAATCCGGAACATAAACAAAGACCTTGAAGCCCGCTCTAGATGCAATAATATTTGCATTTTGGGTCTCCCAGAATCGACAGCCATGGGGCACATGAAGGACTGTGTGAAGACTATGCTGTCTGCGCTCTTCCCTGGTGAGCTTTCCCAGGTGTTGGTGGTGGAGCGTGCACATAGGTCACTTGGGCCGGGGCCACCACCTGGAACGCCGGTGCGCCCAGTCATTGTCCGCTTGTTGAACTACAGGGATCGAGACACCATACTTTGTCTTGGTGGGGAGCGACGCCTGTGGTTTAAAATAACAATTAGCTCAACATCTTTGCCTGACTATATTACTGGCGTGCAGGCGGCCTGCAGGGTGTTCCTCTCGGCCAAGCGCGCTCTGCACCAGATGGACGCCAAATATTCCCTTATTTATCCGGCCAAATTACGGGAACAGCACAAGGGCAAGCTACATTTTTTTACTGACCAAAACAGGGAATTAAATATGCCAAAACTATTCCAAAAAAAGCGATCCCGGGATGCTCGCAAGATACTGGAGAGGGTGACTACACTCTTAGTGATAATGACAGAGAACAATTGTTTCTGGAATACACCTGCGGTCCTGAACTGTGTTTTGTGTTCTGTCTGGCCTTGTGGGTGAACTGGACTTCCTTGCTGTCTGGCTCGTGGCACTTCTGGTGTTATGGAGGCTCCTACCCACCCACCCATGCCAAGGTGGACGACAGATGGCCACACTGACGCCCCATTGGATGAGTCCAAACATGTTGTTTGCTGGTATGCAGTGGGATCTGTGTTTGGGTGTGGGTGGGTTTGTAGGGCTGGCTCAGTTGGGGTGCCAGCGTGGGTGGGGGGTGGTTGTTTTCTTGTTGGTTATCATATTGAATGCTCTCTCTTTACCTTTGCCTATCAGTATTTCCTTGTCCTCGCTGCTGTCTTAAATTGTGACTGGATGGGGGATGGCCGCAGTACAGTTGAGGCGTTTGCCATGATGGCTCCTGGGGGGGTGACATATGTGAATTGTTTGACCTGGAATGTCCGGGAGCTGAATGATGGGCAAAAGATAAGATTAGTATCGGCCTATATGCAGCGTCATGAGATAGATGTCTGCATGCTCTAAGAAATTCACCTGACTACTGCTACGAAGCATAGGGTGAGGGCTGTCTGGATTGGGGAGTGTCATGTGGTTGTGTATTCGAGCTATGTGAGGGGGTAGCCATTTTGATCAGAAGGGGACTGCAATGGCATACTGAGAAAGTGAATATAGACCTGCATGGTCGTTTTGCCCTCCTGTAGGGTACACGACAGGCCGTTTCCACTGGTGTCAGTATATGGTCCCAATGTGGATGACCCGCAGTTTTTTAAGGAGGTGTGGCGATTGGTGTGCTCCCTGGGTCCTGGGTCGCTACTGTGGGGCAGAGACTTAAATGTAGTTCTGGATACGGTGGCGGTTCGTGAGAGCTGGGCTCGGCCCCTGCACGCAGCATCCACAGGCGCTTTCTCAAATCATGACGGAGGATGCTGTGGTAGATTTATGGAGGGAAAAACATTGTGCTGAAAGAGAGGGAACATGCATCAACACAGTACATAACAGCTGGTTACATATTGATAGATGACTTGGCACCAGAGATGTGCAGCTCTGGACGAAGTCTATTGAACCCATGCCTCGCACCTTGTCGGACCATTGTCTGGTTCTTTGAAGTTGGGAATTCCCGGGGGCGAGCGCCATGACTTCCTGTGGAGACTACCACGCAATGCATTGAAAGATAAAGCCTTTAGAGAGGAGGTGCGAACGGCTATAGTGGAATACTTTACAGTTAATAAAGGATCGGTTTCATCAGCTGGCACTTTGTTGAAGGCATTTAAGGTGGTGATCCGCAAGATCTGCTTAGCTAAGCAACATGGCGTACTCAGAGCAATACTTAGGGAATTGGCAGACGTGGAGGCCCAGCTGATCATGCTGGAGAAACGACTATGCGCCGACATGTCCAATGCCCTCCTGGCTGATATCCGGGAGAAATTGTCAGAAAACGAGTAGGCAACGCTTCGTGAGACCTGCTTATAGGGTAGAGAGGCTAAAGCAAAACAGTACGGAGAGGATGAGAGGGCTGGCAGAACTCTGACGGAACATGCTGCATCGGATGTGGGCTGGGAATTACATCGTGGAGCTGTTGGACACCGCTGGTGAACGTTTGGCTGGTGCTGACGAGGTCAAGCAGGTGCTAACTGAGTTCTATTCCTCCCTTTATTCTGCCTCGGAAAGGCCGTGCTTGGAGATGGAGACACATACAGAATATTTCAAGGACATCAGCCTGCTTTGGATGGAGAACACGCACAGGCAGTATCTGGACTCGCCATTCTCTTTTGAAGACATCATACAGGTCATCCGTGGCCTACCGGGAGATAAGGTCCCTGACTTAGATGGGCTTATGGTGGCCTTCTATAAGGAAAATGCAGATTTCTTGGCACCGCATTTATTAGATGTGTATGCCGAGGCGCTTGAGAATGGCGTCCTTCCGCCGTTGCTGCGTGATGCCCTCATAGTTACTGTATTGAAGCCAGGTAAAGATCCATGTCATTGTGACTCGTATAAGCCACTATCGCTTATAAATCTGGGCTGTTTTTTTGGACGGCACTAAGGCGTTCGACTCCTTAGAATGGCCATATATGTTTGGCCTGTTATCGAGGGTGGGTTTGAGCCCCAGATTTATCCAATTAATCTGTCTGTTGTATTTTGCTCCTGTGGTGAGATTGAGAATTAATAGGGTGACATCGGATCCCTTTCCGGTGTCTAGGGGTACTTGGCAGAACTGCCCCCTTTAGCCCCTGCTATTTGGGGTGACGATGGAGCCACTTGTCGCACATTTGAGGCAGCATCATTATCACAGGGGCTTGGCGTTTAGACAACCCCCAATCCTGGTCTCTATGTACGCTGATGATGTTGCTTTATATGTATGGGACCCGCAGGTTCACTTCGACATAATAATAGATGAGACTGCACGTTTTGGTCGGATCTCTGTGATGACAATAAACTGGTCTAAGTCTGTGGTTCTACCTTTGTCGGCTATTACAACACAGTAGCGCTCGAGTTACACCCTGAGTTGGGCCAATGGTCCGGTACGTTATTTAGGCATATGGGTGTGCCGGGAGTTGGATGAATTATGGTCGGCCAATTATGGCAGGGCCATTATGTGGCTAGAAGACACAGTGAAGGTGTGGCATTCTCTACCGCTTTCGCTAACTGCCCGTATAGCAATTGCTAAGATGGTGGCCCTGCCCAAATTTCTCTATGTGTTTACCAACATTCCTCTCACGCTCACATTAAACGACTAAGGTCTTTACTCATGTCCTTGGTCCGGGTCAGTAAGCTGCCCAGAATCTCATGGGAGACGCTCACGCTACCATTTTAGCTGGGCAGCTTGCCTGCTCCAGATTTGGAACTTTATTACAATTGCGCACAGGTCCACTATGCTCATTTTTGGACGCACGCCATCAAATATTTACCGCACCTGGCTCCAGAACATGATTCTGTGTGGCCAGCCCGACTGTCTGGAGTACAAAAGGCCCAGTTGTAGGACGCAGGCCTTGGATACGGTGTGTGCTCTGTGCGGGCCTGGTGGGTGCTTCTGGGGCGGGATGGAACCGGGGTACCATTTGCACCCTCGACACCGGTGCAGGACGTTGTGCACCCGCGTT
The DNA here is from genome assembly GCF_031143425.1 of Pleurodeles waltl. NCBI lineage: Eukaryota > Metazoa > Chordata > Amphibia > Caudata > Salamandridae > Pleurodeles > Pleurodeles waltl. The sequence continues at coordinate 430,874,581 of NC_090437.1, read as the reverse complement.
CATTGGGGTGTGGCCAGATGGATGAGCATCTGCACGCATAGCAGCTGACGGCCATGGGGTCTTGGTATCCTCAGAACTCATTTATCTCTCCGGAAGTTGCGTTGTGCGTGCCATATGATACCACGCAATATCGGCTCACTTACCTACAAATCAGAGAGTTCCTGTGGTCCAGATACACTTGTTTCCCTGCGGCACCGACGACGAGCCGCGTCTTGGAGTGACTGTACAGGTCCCCATCTCCCCACGGCTTCATCACAGGCCTCTATATGTGCATGCAGATGACTGCACCTATGGTGTCGTCTAGGGCCAGAGCGCAATGGGAGATAGATATAGCGGAGACCCTGTCGGATGATGTATGGCGGTATTGTTGTGCGCACATGCGTGAGCTCTCCCCCAACTATAGACTATGATTATTACATTTCAAGTTTCTGCATCGCTTGTACTATATGCTGCGACGCCTCAAGAAGATGGGCGTTCGCTCTGATGACAGATGCGATAGATGTGCAGCGCCGGAGGTGGATTTCATACACCTGGCGCGGGTCACTGCAGGGATTCTAGATGGATGTGCTGAGTGTGCTGGGGGAAATGGTCGGGCTTGAGTTGCCGAGGTCCCCTAAACTTGCTCTTCTGGTATACATCAGGGAGATCCCTCCCGAAAAAAGGAGATTGGTGGGATTGCTTCTAGTGCTGGCGAAGCGCAGAGTGGCGATGTGTTGGGGTAGAGAGCAGACACCCCACTGCCAGGATTGGTTGCGGGATACTGCATACCAGGAACAGCTAGTGGCGTATTGGGAACTAATGCCGCCCAGCTTTCGGCCACAAGATGTGTGGTCTCCCTTGCAGGTTTTCCTTGAATCTGGGCTGCAGAGGGGTACGACAGAAGCTGGTGTCTAAAATTAACCATGGCCACTGCCCCCCCCCCTTCCCTCTGGTGAACTGAGACAACGCTTTGTTCTTTCGGGCTGGCTGTGATACCTGTGAGGACTTCCTCTTTTCTTCCTTTTTCTCTTCTCTTCTTCTCTTTTCTTTGGCTATCTTTTCTCATTCCACTGTTTCCCGATACAGATGGTGGCATGCATAAATGGGCTCTCTGCCCCTTGTCTGCTTATACTTTGTCTACATGAAAATGTAATAAATGCTAAATCGCCAAATAGGAACGGTATGGTTATCCGTCAGGCTCTAACATTAGTTGTGAGTTTTGCAATTTGCTCTCTGAGGGTTCTGCCTGATGCATTGGAGAAGTTTCTTGTTCTGTATAACATTAACTTCATAAAACCAATAAATACACTTAAAAAAAAAAAAAAAAACTAGAGACCCAATTTCTAATACACCCGAATTGTTGTGGCTATGAATCAGCAATGTGGCAGTGAGCATATCTTTACTTTCCATTTACAAAAGAAAATTATGCTGTTTTAATGTAGTAAGTTTTCTATTATCCCATTGGTATCAAGCTTACACCTGCTCATTTTGGGCGGGCATAAAAAACAGGCCACAGGCTGCCATGAACTTAGAAAACAAGTTATTAAAAGTATTATTATTATTATTATTATTATTATTATTAGTAGTAGTAGTAGTAGTATGATTATTAGTGTGATTGTGTAAGTGTGAACATAGCAATTGTATCTATAAATGCTTCACTACTGAAATATTGGGGGATTTGAAATAAAACTAAATAAATATAAATATACAAATTATAAAAATGAAATAAAAACAAACTTCCAAAAATATAAAAAATAATTAATAATAAGAAATATATACGTAAATAAACTAGTTTTATTTACAACAATACTTCAAAGTCAGAGTGTCTAACTACTTCTCCACACATGTACATATGGGACTTTATATAATACAACTTTATATCCCTTTATTATCTTCCGTATACATGTATACCTTCCTATATAGTTATGTATCCATATGTGTGTTACTTTACACCTACTGTGGGATAAAAATAAATCAAATAAATCCATAAATTAATTGTTTTAAAAAAAAACTTCAGCTCTCACCAATTCACTACTGTACGTCTCATCCCATACCTCTTTCAATATATCCTCTACCTCCACTTTCTAAATTTTCTCAGACCTCATTATTCACTATTCTGTCCCCTTGGTAGAATATTCTATCCTCTATCCCTCCACCGACTCATCCCAAACCTCATTTTACCACTATGATCTCCCAAATAGTAGTGTCTAGAGTATTTCTTTATCCTATTCAATCCAACTGACAGAATCAAAAACTTAGATCACCCTATACTAATCCACCACTAATCCTCTTTGAGTTCCAGAGTAGAGTCTGCTTGCTGAAAAGTGCTTCAACGCCTTGTCAGGGGTTGTGGGCACTACATAGATACAATTAATGCTTTCCTACATCTTGTAGAAAGCTGATCAACATTCACTTAAAGAATGCAAAATGCATTAGACAATAACATTTGTTCAGTTTTAAGGCAAGTATGTCCAAATGAGGAAACATGGTTCAGGGAAAAGTTTCAATGCATCATTTCTTTATGTAGTATAAGGAAGAATGAGTGAGCGTGTGAGGAGTGAATGAGTGAGTGAGTGGATAGGTGAGTGGATAAGTGAGCCTGTACCTGAATGAGTGGATTTCTAATAAACATCTTCAAAAAGAGAAATACATATATGTGTCACTTTCAGCGTCGCTGGGTCTGTTTAAAGGAATTCACTGCAGTCGTTTCCATTGACATCTTTTTAGAAGTTTCATTCTGCGACTGGTTCAGGCTTTTCATCTTCAGATATAAAAACTGAAGACTATATTTCACAAAAAAGTATATTTGATTTCTCCAACACCATACTTGTTTCAGAATGATTCATTTCAAAGATCATTTTGCTTTTAAGAGAAACATTTTTCATCCAGAGACGTTTATGAAAAAATCCGTTGTGGCAATAAATATGAAGGATAGGCTTCATATATGATGCTGCTTCGCTCTAAAATTCATATATAGTAGTTTTCAACCATGTTGCATTAAAAGATATGTAGATTTTATAAACGTATGAGGACAGGAGAGTCATTTTGCGCCTCTGTTTGCCATCAAGGCAGTCATAAGCGCCTATATTACAATCTCCAGGAAGCAACTGATGTGATTCTACTCTCAAAGTAAAAGAAGAACCGTTGCAATTAAGAAACAATTGCAGAAATTAGGCTCTGCAGTTAGGAAACATTCTTACAAAATTGAAATCCTGTTAAAGACCATTTTCTGGAATTAACTATGCAGTTAAATATATTTCGGGAGACGTGACATGCAGCAACTCAAGCACTCTTGCAATTGAAATTGAAGCTGGAAAAAATTGCTGTTCAACATTTAGAAGAAACTCGCTGAACTCTTTTCATCTGTGCGTAACACATCTTATATATGTGAAATGCTAATCTACATTTACACATGTAGAAATGCAAGTTAGAGACTTAGGGCTGGGCCTATGGATGGGTCTCATAGACAGGGGTGCTAGATGATGCAAGATGCCTTGTTAGTTAAGGAAGGAAGCGGTGTGTTGTGACAGACGTGACGCTTTTTCCACATGATTACAGTAGGAAAAAATCAGGGTATGCTCCAAAGCAATTCAGATAATGCCACCGCCTCGTGATCGGGCGCAATGCTTTAATTTGGACAAATGACTTCTGGTACTCATCCAAATGTGTCAAGGACTTTTGGGCGTGGCTTGGGGAGCGCTTAAGATGCAATCATTTATTGAGATTGAGATCGAAAGTCGGTAAATTGAATACCATCAAAACTTGGTAATTCTAACATCTGTCACTTACAGCGCTTAGATGTGGAAATGTAAATTTAGAGCCAGATGTATGACGCATTTTACTGGTCGAAAACAGCCCGACCAGTACAATGCATTCTGGCATGTACCAAAGGGAAAATGAGAGTCTGTAACTTGCTAGCGACTTATATTTTGCTTTGGAATTCTGTATTAAGAAGGGGCGTGTTTAGGGCGTCCCTTCCTAATACTGATTGCACTGGCACGTATAAATGTTTTGTGACTCCGGGATGGAGGTGGTAAGGCATTCTCAAACGGGACGGAGTTCCCAAGGGACCCCTTCCCATTTGTGAATGTGGTCGCCAACATTTTTTAAGAGCAGGCAGTGGTCCCAGGGACCACTGCCTCCTTTTGAAAAATAAGCATTTGCAATGCAATAGTTCTTGAATTCACTTGAGTTGGAGCAATTGACAATGTAAATTTATAACTGGACTTATTTTGCCAAATTAGTTGGTCAACCCTGCCGCATATTTTGTTCATTTGTGCCACATAATTCCAGTGGTCCGAACAGCTGTGTGCCATGAGGCACTGCAAAGGGACAACTCAGACACGCCCACCCTGGCCGGAAAAGGGTACCACAGACCTCCGGCCAGGCAAAAGCATAGGAAATATGCCCACAACAGCCAGAATTGGTGCTTGCCAAGGATCCCTCTGCACCATGGCAACCAAGACACACCCTAGCCGGCTGGAGGCAAGCACAGCAGATCTCAGCCCAGGTGTCCTAGAAGGGCGAAGGGAGGAGGCACAGATGCAGCCGCCCCTCAGGCAGTCCTCCTCCCTCACTCCCGCTGTATTCCAAATGGTGTAGAAATCTCCAAAATCAGCCGGCAAGCGTATTGCTGAAAAACTGCTGTGTGCAGCCTCCTAAATCCGCCAGCCCAACAGGAAAGAAGCCTCTGAAAGTTGGTGGAACACACGTGCAGAGCCTGCCCATGGATTGTGGGGAGCACAAAGAAGTTTGCACTCTACGAAACTTCAAAGCTGCATGTCCGCCACAGAGCACGGAGACAAAATAAACAATGTGATGTACCTGGTAGTTATGCATAGCGCTCCAATATGGCCAATCAAGTTCACACTGTATGAAACTTCTAAGCATCATGTCTGCCATGAGAATGAGCATGAAGGGGATAGACAAAATGAAAAAGTATTTCACCCACAGTACAAAATAGCTGCAATGTGTAATTATCCATGTAACAGGGTCGGTCCCCAAGGCAGAAACAAAACCACCCCAAGGCAGGACAAACATAAAGATTTTTGAAAGCCCAGGAATTAATGTAAATGATGGGCGTTTGGTGGGTGTGGTTAAAGCCACCAGAAGAGATACAACACGTTGGAAAGCAGTGCTCACTGTTTCTACACTCAAGCTAATGAAAAGGAGACTTTTCATTCTTTTGTTTGAAATGCATCCCGTTTTCCTTTGAGGAAAGTGGACTGCATTCCGTAAAAAAAAATAAACTGCTTTATTGAAGAAGTAGTTACAAACATGGTGGTCTGCTGACTTTAGCCGGCCACCGTTCCTGTGAGTGCATGCCATTCCAAATGGGTCACAAATTGTGGTCTGCCTCATGAATATTAATGAGGCAGATCCCTTGCGATCCATTTGAGAATTGCAAAGTGTCTCCAACACGGTTGTACATGAGAGTTTTTGACTCGCAAATTGCGAATCACAACCTCTGATGGTCATAAATCTGTCCCTTAACTGCTATACACAAAAAGCAAAGAAGATAAAGTGCATCATACACCTAAGAATTACGCCCACAATTCTATCATATCATACATGCTAGGACATGTGCTTTTTATTTTCCAATCAAATAAATGTACTGTTGCTGCAGGATGTTGGAAAGTTTACTTAAAGGTGACTCTGGGCCAAAATATCATTCATTTTACAAGTCCCAAACAGCCTGATTCAGCCGTTTGTGATGGTAAAGTTAATTTTAATATATCTGAATTCTAATTTGCGATTCAGTATAATGCTACCGAATCACAATTTGGAATTATGAATACATATGATTCAGAATTAGGAAGGGGTGTGCTCAGCGTGTCACTTCCTACTAAAGGAACAGAGCGGTTTTTAAGAATGATTTGTGACCAAAATGCTGTTGCACACACTCGCATTTTGGGCCAGATATAAGAAGTTTTTTCCAGCTTCACAGAATCGGGCCCTCTGCGACTGGAAAAAAGCATATTCCTATGTACCAAACCCTATTTTGCAATTTGGTAACCTATTACCGAATCACAAAATTGGTTTAGCGATTTGAAATTAGGAAGGGGCGTGTCAAGGCCATCCCTTCCTAATAGCGACTCGCAATGGAATGTATGAATGTTCTGTGACTGAAATGCGGTTGCAAAACATTTGCTTTTTAACACAAAATTCTATTTGGTGGTAACCCATTCACAAACGGGAAAGAGTCCACAAGGGACCCCTTCCCCTTTGTTAATGGTTGTAAAAACATGTTTAAGGAGTAGGCAGTTAGGGGGACCACTGCCTATTCATAAAAAATGAAAGGAAAACATTTAATTTTTTATTTGAAATGCATCACGTTTTCCTTTAAGGGAAAACGGGATGCATTTAAAAAAAGAGCTGCTTTATTTAAAAGCAGACACAGACATGGTGGTCTGCTGTCCCCAGTAGGCCACCATCCCTGTGTTTTTAGCGATCCCCAATTAGTTGCAAATTGTGACCTAACTCATGAATATTAATGAGGTAGGTCAATTGTGACCCACTGGGAATCGCAAACAGTGTAAAACAGACTGTTGTAGACAGCTGTTTGCAATTACTTAACCCCTTCGCTGCCAGGCCTTTTCCCCCTCCTGTGCCGAGCCTTTTTTTGGCTATTTGGAGCAGTTCGCGCTTAGGCCCTCATAACTTTTTGTTCACATAAGCTACCCACGCCAAATTTGCGTCCTTTTTTTCCAACATCCTAGGGATTCTAGAGGTACCCAGACTTTGTGGGTTCCCCAGAAGGAGGCAAGAAATTAGCCAAAAAACAGTGAAAATTTCGTTTTTTTAAAAAAAATGGGAAAAATGGGCTGCAGAAGAAGGCTTGTGGTTTTTTCCCTGAAAAAGGGCATCAACAAAGGGTTTGCGGTGATAAAATCACCAGCTTCCCAGCTTTCAGGAACAGGCAGACTTGAATCAGAAAACCCAATTTTTCAACCCAATTTTGGCATTTTACTGGGACATACCCCATTTTTACGATTTTTTGTGCTTTCAGCCTCCTTCCAGTCAGTGACAGAAATGGGCATGAAACCAATGCTGGATCCCATAAACCGCAACATTTCTGAAAAGTAGACAAAATTCTGAATTCAGCAAGGGGTAATTTGTGTAGATCCTACAAGGGTTTCCTACAGAAAATAACAACTGAAAAAGAAAAATATTGAAATTGAGGTGAAAAAAACATCAATTTTTCTATAAGTTTTACTCTGTAACTTTTTCCTGCAATGTCAGATTTTCGAAAGCAATACACCGTTACGTCTGCTGGACTCTTCTGGTTGCTGGGATATATAGGGCTTGTAGGTTCATCAAGAACTCTAGGTACCCAGAGCCAATAAATGACCTGCACCCTGCAGTGGGTTTTCATTCTATGCCGGGTATACAGCAATTCATTTGCTGAAATATAAAGAGTAAAAAATAGCTATCAAGAAAACCTTTGTATTTCCAAAATGGGCACAAGATAAGGTGTTGAGAAGCAGTGGTTATTTGCACATCTCTGAATTCCGGGGTGACCATACTAGCATGTGAATTACAGGGCTTTTCTCAAATAGATGTCTTTTTTACACACTCTCCTATATTTGGAAGGAAAAAATGTAGAGAAAGACAAGGGGTAATAACACTTGTTTTGCTATTCTATGTTCCCCCAAGTCTCCCGATAAAAATGATACCTCACTTGTGTGGTTAGGCCTAGCGCCCGCGACAGGAAACGCCCCAAAGCGCAACGTGGACACATCACAGAAAACAGACCTGTTTTTAGCAAAGTGCCTACCTGTAGATTTTGGCATCTAGCTCAGCCGCTACCTAGGGAAACCTACCAAACCTGTGCATTTCTGAAAACTAGAGACCTAGGGGAATCCAAGATGGGGTGATTTGTGTGGCTCGGACCAGGTTCTGTTACCCAGAATCCTTTGCAAACCTCAAAATTTGGCTAAAAAAACACATGTTCCTCACATTTCTGTGGCAGAAAGTTCTGGAATCTGAGAGGAGCCACAAATTTCCTTCCACTCAGCGTTCCCCCACGTCTCCCAATAAAAATGATACCTCACTTGTGTGGGTAGGCCTAGCGCCCGCGACAGGAAACGCCCCAAAGCGCAATGTGGACACATCACAGAAAACAGACCTGTTTTTAGCAAAGTGCCTACCTGTAGATTTTGGCCTCTAACTCAGCCGCCACCTAGGGAAACCTACCAAACCTGTGCATTTCTGAAAACTAGAGACCTAGGGGAATCCAAGATGGGGTGATTTGTGTGGCTCGGACCAGGTTCTGTTACCCAGAATCCTTTGCAAACCTCAAAATTTGGCTAAAAAAACACATGTTCCTCACATTTCTGTGGCAGAAAGTTCTGGAATCTGAGAGGAGCCACAAATTTCCTTCCACCCAGCGTTCCCCTACGTCTCCCGATAAAAATGATACCTCACTTGTGTGGGTAGGCCTAGCGCCCGCGACAGGAAACGCCCCAAAGCGCAACGTGGACACATCACAGAAAATAGACCTGTTTTTAGCAAAGTGCCTACCTGTAGATTTTGGCCTCTAGCTCAGCCGCCACCTAGGGAAACCTACCAAACCTGTGCATTTCTGAAAACTAGAGACCTAGGGGAATCCAAGGAGGGGTGACTGGCGGGGCTCGGACCAGGTTCTGTTACCCAGAATCCTTTGCAAAGCTCAAAAATTGGCTAAAAAAACACATGTTCCTCACATTTCTGTGGCAGAAAGTTCTGGAATCTGAGAGGAGCCACAAATTTCCTTCCACCCAGCGTTCCCCCACGTCTCCTGATAAAAATGATACCTCACTTGTGTGGGTAGGCCTAGCGCCCGCGACAGGAAACGCCCCAAAGCGCAACGTGGACACATCACAGAAAACAGACCTGTTTTTAGCAAAGTGCCTACTTGTAGATTTTGGCCTCTAGCTCAGCCGCCACCTAGGGAAACCTACCAAACCTGTGCATTTCTGAAAACTAGAGACCTAGGGGAATCCAAGGAGGGGTGACTGGCGGGGCTCGGACCAGGTTCTGTTACCCAGAATCCTTTGCAAAGCTCAAAAATTGGCTAAAAAAAACACATGTTCCTCACATTTCTGTGGCAGAAAGTGCTGGAATCTGGGAGGAGCCACAAATTTCCTTCCACCCAGCGTTCCCCCAAGTCTCCCGATAAAAATGATACCTCACTTGCGTGGGTAGGCCTAGCGCCCGCGACAGGAAACGCCCCAAAGCGCAACGTGGACACCACCAAAATTTTGGAAGAAAACAGAGGTGTTTTTTGCGAAGTGACTACCTGTAGATTTTGGCCTCTAGCTCAGCCGGCACCTAGGGAAACCTACCAAACCTGTACATTTCTGAAAACTAGAGACCTAGGGGAATCCAAGGAGGGGTGACTGGCGGGGCTCGGACCAGGTTCTGTTACCCAGAATCCTTTGCAAAGCTCAACAATTGGCTAAAAAAACACATGTTCCTCACATTTCTGTGGCAGAAAGTTCTGGAATCTGAGAGGAGACACAAATTTCCTTCCACCCAGCGTTCCCCCACGTCTCCCGATAAAAATGATACCTCACTTGTGTGGGTAGGCCTAGCGCCCGCGACAGGAAATGCCCCAAAGCGCAACGTGGACACATCACAGAAAACAGACCTGTTTTTAGCAAAGTGACTACCTGTAGATTTTGGCCTCTAGCTCAGCCGGCACCTAGGGAAACCTACCAAACCTGTACATTTCTGAAAACTAGAGACCTAGGGGAATCCAAGGAGGGGTGACTGGCGGGGCTCGGACCAGGTTCTGTTACCCAGAATCCTTTGCAAAGCTCAAAAATTGGCTAAAAAAACACATGTTCCTCACATTTCTGTGGCAGAAAGTTCTGGAATCCGAGAGGAGCCACAAATTTCCTTCCACCCAGCGTTCCCCCACGTCTCCCGATAAAAATGATACCTCACTTGTGTGGGTAGGCCTAGGGCCCGCTACAGGAAACGCCCCAAAGCGCAACGTGGACACATCACAGAAAACAGACCTGTTTTTAGCAAAGTGCCTACCTGTAGATTTTGGCCTCTAGCTCAGCCGCCACCTAGGGAAACCTACCAAACCTGTGCATTTCTGAAAACTAGAGACCTAGGGGAATCCAAGGAGGGGTGACTGGCGGGGCTCGGACCAGGTTCTGTTACCCAGAATCCTTTGTAAAGCTCAAAAATTGGCTAAAAAAAACACATGTTCCTCACATTTCTGTGGCAGAAAGTGGTGGAATCTGGGAGGAGCCACAAATTTCCTTGCACCCAGCGTTCCCCGAAGTCTCCCGATAAAAATGATACCTCACTTGCGTGGGTAGGCCTAGCGCCCGCGACAGGAAACGCCCCAAAGCGCAACGTGGACACCACCAAAATTTTGGAAGAAAACAGAGGTGTTTTTTGCGAAGTGACTACCTGTAGATTTTGGCCTCTAGCTCAGCCGGCACCTAGGGAAACCTACCAAACCTGTACATTTCTGAAAACTAGAGACCTAGGGGAATCCAAGGAGGGGTGACTGGCGGGTCTCGGACCAGGTTCGGTTACCCAGAATCCTTTGCAAAGCTCAAAATTTGGCTAAAAAAACACATGTTCCTCACATTTCTGTGGCAGAAAGTTCTGGAATCTGAGAGGAGCCACAAATTTCCTTCCACCCAGCGTTCCCCCACGTCTCCCGATAAAAATGATACCTCACTTGTGTGGGTAGGCCTAGCGCCCGCGACAGGAAACGCCCCAAAGCGCAACGTGGACACATCACAGAAAACAGACCTGTTTTTAGCAAAGTGCCTACCTGTAGATTTTGGCCTCTAGCTCAGCCGCCACCTAGGGAAACCTACCAAACCTGTGCATTTCTGAACACTAGAGACCTAGGGGAAACCAAGGAGGGGTGACTGGCGGAGCTCGGACCAGGTTCTGTTACCCAGAATCCTTTGTAAAGCTCAAAAATTGGCTAAAAAAAACACATGTTCCTCACATTTCTGTGGCAGAAAGTGGTGGAATCTGGGAGGAGCCACAAATTTCCTTGCACCCAGCGTTCCCCCAAGTCTCCCGATAAAAATGATACCTCACTTGCGTGGGTAGGCCTAGCGCCCGCGACAGGAAACGCCCCAAAGCGCAACGTGGACACCACCAAAATTTTGGAAGAAAACAGAGGTGTTTTTTGCGAAGTGACTACCTGTAGATTTTGGCCTCTAGCTCAGCCGGCACCTAGGGAAACCTACCAAACCTGTACATTTCTAAAAACTAGAGACCTAGGGGAATCCAAGGAGGGGTGACTGGCGGGGCTCGGACCAGGTTCTGTTACCCAGAATCCTTTGCAAAGCTCAAAATTTGGCTAAAAAAACACATGTTCCTCACATTTCTGTGGCAGAAAGTTCTGGAATCTGAGAGGAGCCACAAATTTCCTTCCAACCAGCGTTCCCCCACGTCTCCCGATAAAAATGATACCTCACTTGTGTGGGTAGGCCTAGCGCCCGCGACAGGAAACGCCCCAAAGCGCAACGTGGACTCATCACAGAAAATAGACCTGTTTTTAGCAAAGTGCCTACCTGTAGATTTTGGCCTCTAGCTCAGCCGCCACCTAGGGAAACCTACCAAACCTGTGCATTTCTGAAAACTAGAGACCTAGGGGAATCCAAGATGGGGTGATTTGTGTGGCTCGGACCAGGTTCTGTTACCCAGAATCCTTTGCAAAGCTCAAAATTTGGCTAAAAAAACACATGTTCCTCACATTTCTGTGGCAGAAAGTTCTGGAATCTGAGAGGGGCCACAAATTTCCTTCCACCCAGCGTTCCCCCACGTCTCCCGATAAAAATGATACCTCACTTGTGTGGGTAGGCCTAGCGCCCGCGACAGGAAACGCCCCAAAGCGCAGCGTGGACACATCACATTTTTTCATTGAAAACAGTGCCTACCTGTAGTTTTTGGCCTGTAGCTCAGCCAGCACCTAGGGAAACCTACCAAACCTGTGCATTTCTGAAAACTAGAGACCTAGGGGAATCCAAGATGGGGTGACTTGAGGGGCTCTGACCAGGTTCTGTTACCCAGAATCCTTTCCAAACCTCAAATTTTGGCTAAAAAAACGAATTTTTCACACATTTCGGTGACAGAAAGTTCTGGAATCTGAGTGGAGCCACAAATTTCCTTCCACCCAGCGTTCCCCCAAGTCTCCCGATAAAAATGATACCTCACTTGTGTGGGTGGGCCAGGTGCCTCCAACAGAATAAGGCCCAAAACTTGTAGAGATACAGGGGATAGTACTGCGAGTTTATAAGGACATATTCTTTTATACATCTTTAGACTGACTCTGCTTTGGGGACCCACATACGTGAGGTGTCATTTTATTTGGGAGACTGAGGGGAACACTGGGGAGTAGGAATTTTGTGCTGGAGTGGTGATCGTACGAAGAAAAGTCAGGAAAATATGCTTTTTTTAAGCACATTTTGAGGTTTACAGAGGAGTCTGGGTAAGAAAATGTTGGGGGATCCACGCAAGCCACTCCTCCCTGGACTCCTTGGGGTGTCTAGTTTTAAAAAATGTCTGGGTTTGGTAGGTTTCCCTAGATGAAGGCCGCACGCAGGACCAAAAACATAGGTGCCCTCTCCCCCCCCAAACACAGGTAGTTTTGTAATATATCGTTTTGATGTGCCCACATACGTCCGTGATGTGCCAAACACTAAAATTTTGAAAAGAAACACACTTAGGTTATGTGAAAAAGACCCCTCACCCACCAACCAAGTTGGTGGCATGCTTCATCATCGGGGTCCCACCTGAGGCACCTAGCGTGTCATAGGTGTGCTGCGACGCCTGATTACAGCGGAGCAGGTTTGGTCATTTTTACCACACATACTGGTTGGATTTGGCACGAGGGTGAGTGATGGTTCAGTGGATCAAATTTTAGTAACAAGAGCTTTCACAAAAATGAAAAGCACTGTTAGTAACTGAAAGGCAAAAAACTGAACCAATGACTCACAGCTCGTGAGCTGTAAAGCCGCGACAAGGCACCAACCGCTTTACAGTCCATTCACACAACTTTCATACATGACACACACAAGGCCATTCACACCGCCAGCCACGGGCCCAGCACATTACAACACTCACATCGACAGACAGCGCCACTCAAGGGCTCATCACTTACATACGCCCACATGCCTGATACAACAATCACACCAGCTGATGGGAGTGTGTGGACTGGTGTTTGGCTGGCAGTGTGTTGCAGTAGCCAACATCAAGTCAATATGTACAGTCTCAGCCAAGCCCCACTCCACACACAATGGCATCATATTTTTTTTTTTTTTTTAAACAGAGGAACCCCTAACTAAGTAGAAAGAATTACAAAACAACAAACACAAAAGCTCTAACTAAGAACATGACAGAAATGCTAACCATGAAACTAAACACATGAAAATACAAAACAGACATGAGTTTACACTCATGGTTGTTCCCAGAAATTCTTCTGGGTGTGGTAATTCTTAAAACAAGCACCGACACACAGCCCAGGCTTTGAAGGACAATCTGGGCAGTACATTCGAGACTCCCTCCGGATACCTCTTCGAAAACACACTCTACATTTCTTAGCTGGAAAGTCTTTTTTGGGTGTGGGAGGAATGTGCTCAGCAAAGTGGCGATCTTTCAATCTAGCCACATCCTCCACCACTGCTTCTCTAGGAACTCTGGCCTGTTCCACCACAATAAGGCTCTCTATCACTGACTCCTGAAATTTCACAAATGTCATCTTTGAGTCTGGAGACATATCCCTAAACACAATAAAAGCATTGAAGGTTGCTAAGTGGAAGAGGTGAAGTGCTAACTTCTTATACCAAACATAAGACTTACGAATAGCAGTATAAGGTTCCAACCTCTGGTCAACTCTATCTACACCTCCCATGTGCTTATTATAATCTAAAATGCACACAGGTTTGCGCACTTCAGCAACCTGGCCCCAAACAGTCACAGGGGAAGTACTCTCATCATGGATGGTACTTAGCATGTAGACATCCCTCTTGTCTGAAAATTTCAAAGCTAGCAGCTCCTCGTTCCGCAAGGCACAGCACTGTCCCCTCTCAAGTTTTTTACAGACAAGCTCCCTTGGATAGCCTTTCCGGTTAGAACGGATTGTGCCACAAGCAACTGTGTCCACTCTAAACAATTCCTTGAACAACTGCACACCAGTGTAGAAGTTATCTACATACAAATGGTGACCTTTGTTGAACAGTCGTCTACCAAGATCCCACACTATTTTCTCAGTAACTCCAAAAGTGGGAGGACAACCAGGGGGGTCAATATTGGAATCCCTACCAGTGTACACACGGAAACTATACACATATCCTGTCCTACTTTCAGACAGCATATACAATTTAATTCCATATCGTGCCCTTTTGCTAGGAATGTACTGCCTAAAAACCAAACGACCCTTGAAGAGGACCAAAGACTCGTCCACACTTATCTCTTTGCCTGGAACATAGACCTCCGAAAACCGATCTACAAAATGATCAAGGACAGGCCTAATCTTAAAAAGACGGTCAGAATCTGGGTGATCTCGTGGCAAGGCTAATGCATTGTCAACAAAATGCAGCATCCTAAGAAGAAGCAAATACCGATTACGACTCATGGTAGCTGGAAATATAGCTGTTGCCATCAAGGGACTAGTAGACCAATAAGAAGCCAGTGACGGCTTCCTTATCAACCCCATCAAAAAAGTCAAACCCAAAAACTGTTTTATCTCCTCCAAATTTGTGGGAATCCACTGGGCAGCTCTAGAGTGTGGCCTAAGTCTAGCAGCGTTGTCCCTCAAATGCTGTTCCGCATACAAATTAGTCTGCTCAACAATCTCTTCCAAAAACACATCATCCATGAATAACTCAAAGAAATTGATAGGCATAAAGTTCTCTGTATTGGCGTTACACCCCGGGAGACCAGTAAAGGCAGGCAACTCTGGCTGCTCCATGTTTGGGGCAACCCAGACATCAGGTCTTCTAACGGGAAACCTTTCAGCCCCAGGTTGCTGCACTATTGGCACATCAATGTCCTCCTCTAAAACAGAACCTTCATCTGCACTGAGTGTGGCTTCATCATCAGAAGATTCCCCTCCAACAGAAACATCACTGCCAGAATCTCTGACTTCCTCCTCTGCCTCAGATGCAGAGTCCGTCTCATAGTCATGATCAGACTGTGACTCAAAAAGCATACCAACCACCTGCTGAGCGGTCATCCTACGGCTAGCCATGATCTCTCCTGCTAAAATTAACTGGACAAATTCACCACCAACAACCAGCACTGTGTAAGACAAGTAACAAAGTGTAGCTTTGTTAGTAAGAGTTACAAACTCAAAAACTATACCGCTCACTTGCCTGAAAAAGCTTGATTCACCAGCAACTACACAGCAATCACCAATGATATCCCACTAAAAAGAAAGAAAGAAAGGCAAATTAGAAATAAGACAAAACAAATATCATTGTGCACAAACCTAAGGACAATTTCACACACAATCCTGCATTTAGTACACCCCCTACAAACATGTCATTCATGCATGGCAACAATACTCCTTTGGAGTAAATTGTTTTTACTTACCTAAAACATGCAACTGTGCAAACTGCAGGTCAACCACCGCCAAAACCGCAAGGAGCCACAGCAAATAAAGCAAAAGCTTTGAACTAGAACAAAAAGGAGGAAAACATTTATTATCACAAATGCAAAGACTTCTTCAGTTGACAAACACCCCACCATCAAACATTTTAGAAATTGTTGCCTAAGTGGATTCTGCCATAGGGGCAGATGGGCCTACTAAAAAAATAGGCCTGTCTGCCCCAAGGAAGCCCAAAAATACCTTTAGTACTGTGTCCCCATGGAGAGCGACCCTTGCCAAAGGGGACAGCCCTCAAACAAACAAAAACAAAAAAAACACACACAACACTATCCCTGGTGCCTAAGTGGCTTCTGCCCCCTTGGGGGCAGGTGGGCCTAAGAAAATAGGCCCATCTGCCCCCAGGGGGTGTAGAAATGGCCAACAGGTCAATGCCCCCCTTGGGGGGGCGCCCCGTGACCAAGGGGACGCCCCCCCACAAAAATAAACAAATAAAAAAAAATCCCTGGCGTTCTAGTGGTTTCTGCCCCCCTTGGGGGCAGATCAGCCTAAAAATAATAGGCTGATCTGTTTCCAAGGGGTGCAGAAATGGCCTGGGTACATGTGCCCCCAAAGTGGGGGGCGACCCTTGCCCAAGCCCCCCCCTCATCCACTAACACACACACACACACACACTATCCCTGGTGTCTACGTGGCTTCTGCCCCCCTTGGGGGCATGTGCGTCTAGAAAAATAGGCCCATCTTCCCCCGGGGGGGCAGAAATGGCCAACAGGTCAATGCCCCCTTGGGAGGGCGCCCCGTGCCCAAGGGGACGCCCCCCCACAAAAATAAACACATTAAAAAAAATCCCTGGCGTTCTAGTGGTTTCTGCCCCCCTTGGGGGCAGATCAGCCTAAAAATAATAGGCTGATCTGTCTCCAACGGGTGCAGAAATGGCCTGGGTACATGTGCCCCCAAAGTGGGGGGCGACCCTTGCCCAAGCCCCCCCCCATCCACTAACACACACACTCACACACACTATCCCTGGTGTCTACGTGGCTTCTGCCCCCCTTGGGGGCAGGTGGGTCTAGAAAAATAGGCCCATCTGCCCCCAGGGGGGGCAGAAATGGCCAACAGGTCAATGCCCCCCTTGGGGGGGTGCCCCGTGCCCAAGGGGACGCCCCCCCACAAAAATAAACACATAAAAAAACATCCCTGGCGTTCTAGTGGTTTCTGCCCCCCTTGGGGGCAGATCAGCCTAAAAATAATAGGCTGATCTGCCCTCAAGGGGGGCAGAAATGGCCCTAAAAGACATGCCCCCCAAAGGGGAGCGACCCTTACCCAAGGGGGCGCCCCCCCATTCACTACACACACAATCCCTGGTGCCTAAGTGGCTTCTGCCCCCCTTGGGGGCAGATGGACCTAAAAAAAATAGGCCGATCTGCCCCCAAGGGGGGCAGAAAAGGCCAACAGTTCTCTGCCCCCTTGGGGGGGGCGCCCCTTGCCCAAGGGGGCACCCCCCCCCAACATAAATGCACAGAAAATATAAATCCCTGGTGATCCAGTGGTTTCTGCCCCCCTTGGGGGCAGATCCACCTAAAAAGTAGGCCAATCTGCCCCCAGCAGGAATGCTCAAAGAGACACCGGGGGAAAGGAAAAGCCTTTCCTTTCCCCCGGTGCCTCTTTAGCCCAAACCCCCCACCCACCGGGAAGAGGAACTCACCTCTTCTCTCCACGCCGCACAGGAAGCAAATGGCTTCCTGTGCGGCGAAATCCCCATAATGAAGTCAGCGCGCGATCGCGCGCTGACGTCATTATGGGGGGGTGGGGGGGGTCGGGGGTGGAAGGGGAAGGGCTTCCCCTTCCATCCCTGACTTTGGGGGGTGGGGGGAAGCACACAGAGGGAGCGAGAGCGCTCCCTCTGGGCTGTGTGCCGAGGACATAGTGGTTACGTCCTCGGCACAGCAGCACTGTGCCGCAGGACGTAACCACTACGTCCGCGGCACAGAAGGGGTTAATAGCAATTTTTTGTGAAAAACCCAAAGCTGCATGCATCTTGCCCTTTACCATCTAATTCAAGTAGGTTGTAACCATTTCACAAATGGGAAGGGGTCCCCAAGGTACCCCATGACCTTTGTGAAAGGTAGTACAAATGTTTTTTAGGAGAAGGCATTGGTCCCATGGACCACTATCTACTCTTAAAAAAATGAAAAGAAAACATTTCATTTTTTTTAAACACATCCCTTTTTCCTTTAAGGAACAAGGGCTGCATTTAGTTTTTTTTAAAAGGTTGCTTTATTTAAAAGCAATCACAGAAATGGTGGTCTGCTGAACTAAGCAGTACACCATCCATATGATTTTTGCGTTTACTAATGAGTCTCAAATTGCTAACTACCTCATTAATATTAATGAAGTATATAATTTTGCAATGCATTAGGAAACGCTAAATGAAACTCATGAAGTTTCATACATTAGGAATAGCGATTACTTAATTGCGATTCTCAGAGAATCGCAATTAGGTAGTCGCTATTTCTAATTATGGTAAATATGGCCCAGAGATCCCAACAAAGCCTGTCTCTGGAAGTGGAATAACTATGGGATTTAACATCAGGCATTGCTTTATTTTCTACAATAAAGAAGCTGGTTTATCAGACGTGAAATGTGTGGCTCTGAATGCTGAAAAATTGGCTTTGGGACACTGCACCTCTAAGTCAACATTAGGAGGTACAACCCCTGAACGAACGCAGTTTTTCTTCAGGTGTTAAAGTTTCAAGAGACACCCTCAATCTTTACTTACTGGACAACAGGTGAACTGTGTTTCACAACCTTTGATTACCTCCCAATGCACTTCTTTCATTGGTTTACCACAGCTTCTTCATCATAAACCTTTAGGCTTATGCAATATCGTTTGTTTTAGAATCCCCTAAAAAAAGAAAAGGAAAACCCAAACCTCAATGCTGAATATAAAATTGAGGGTGGCATGAGATAAATGCTTCGTGACTTAGAAGGATTTCTTATTCACCCAGCCATGCCACCTCTCTTCAATAGGCAGACTTAAAAAAACATAAATAATGTCATTCTTTTACTAGCCTCTACTAAACAGTGCATTTGCGATTCATACATTGATCCCATTCTGTGTCTGCGCATAAGCCCAGAAGAAAGATTAACAATTGTTTTGGATCTTATCTTCAGTGGCACCAAGAACAAATTGATTTGGGGCTAACATGGGCACAATGTGTTAAACTCTCAGCATTTCCAACATCAACTTCTAATTTTAATTTCAGTCTTTTAGTCTCTAACGTATATCTTCACCTGAATCAGAAGAGCAAAATGGAAAAGCTAGAAACATTAATGACACTACTTAAATCTTTAAAATACACATTTGCCCAAGCATGATTGGTCCTGTCAGGGGACTTCAAAATGCATCTATTAAAAAGTAACATTCAATTAAGCCAAAATCCCCCCCTGGGCACCAGTCAAAAAATCGCACAAGTAATCTCAACTTACTTTAGAGAAGACCATCTTGGGAAAGAATGTGATGCGGCCTTGGCAAGCATTGTCCTTTATTCCCTTAACGGCCGCCTTTCTCAAGATCAACCAGCAGCTTTCACCAGGATAATGAATCAAACCGCCACAATCCTGGACTATACATTTACAGATAAAGAGTTGTTCCCTATGAAAACTCATCACGGCATAATAGTTAGAGTGGAGAGTGATAATTTCCCCCAGCATGTGGAGCTACTGCCGTCTCCACCTACAGCCCCTCAGGCAAACAACCTACTCAAGACACCTAGCACCTACAACCTTAGGTGCTTAGTTTGGAATGGTGTTGCTGCTGAGTCAATTATGCACTTTGTATCCAAATCTGTAGCCCAACAGAGTTCAACACAAGGGTCTTTACTGTCATATTCTTGGGAGTCTCTGATAGCAGTGCTCACTGCGCGCTTTTCTACTGATCTCACTCAATACCCCAATATCATCAGGAAAGAGGCAGTCTGGTTTTCAAAATCACTCTTGCTGTTAAAAAGGGAACTAAAAAGAGTGATCAGAAAGCTCCTGAAATCAGATCCAAAGATTGGTCAAGCCACAAGGAAGCAAATAGCAACTTTAAGGCGAGCTCACAAAAAGGCTATCTGGTCAACTAAAAAATCTCACCAGACTCAAGTATGGTTAAAGCTTCTTTATGCAAGAAAAGTGAAAAACAGCAAGCACTTCTTAGCTGAAAATAACTCCCTTGAAAATGAAAGATTTCACCACCAAAACACAGGTATTTCAGAAGTGGATTGGATAGCTCACATAACATTGGTATATTAAGAAGAGTCTGTAGTAAAGGCAACGATTATCGCCACTCTAAATGTGAAAAATCCTTCAGCAGAAATGTTGCTGTTAACATCCCTAGAGGGCCCATGGTTGAATGACTCGCAGGTGTGGATCACCCTCAAGAATTTGAGATCAGATGAGGGCCCGACCCGAATTGCCTTTCAAATGCACCGGTTAAACATGATCAACACCTTTGGTCTTGTACCTCTCCCCGCTGTTTAATCAGGCGTTCACCACCAATTCCTTTGCGATATCTTGGAGAGACAGTGTTCTGCACCCTATTTTTAAATCGGGTCTACGGTCTGATCTAGCAAATAATAGATTACTTGCCCTGATAGATGTTAAAGCCAAGATCTTTGCTTCCAACCTTCTAATAGACCTGGAAGCCTGGGCCTCTTCAGCCAAGATCATTGCAAAAACATTGACGTGCTTTAGGGCTGGAATGAACACAATCACCGATCTGCTTGCAGTCACTCTCCTTGTCAAAAAAGCCAAAAGCAAATGTTCAAACGTCTATGCTTGCTTTGTCGACCTGAAATCTGCTTTCAACAGGGTTCCAAGACTTTGTCTCTGGACAAAGATGGCCAGCTGGAGAGGACCACTAAAGCTACTGGAGGTCATGACTAATCTGTACCCAGGGTACAAGAGTAAGATCACCAAGGGCGATACACCACCCAGAAGATCGCTACGTGAACTAGGTTAAAACAGGAGTGTGTTCTCACACCTACCTTATTTAACATCTACATGGCAGATTTAGACACACAACTGTCAGAAGTAGTGAACGCCCCCCCAATTTAGCAAACGAGCCAATGCAATGCCTTCAATATGCAGAAGACATTGGCCCTCATTACGACCCTGGTGGTTTGTAACCGCCAGGGCGGCGGCACGCGGGAGCACCGCCGACAGGCCGGCGGTGCCCCGCGGGGCATTCTGACCGCGGCGGCTTAGCCGCGGTCAGAGAAGGGAAACCGGCGGTCTCCCGCCGGTTTCCCGATGCCCCCAAGGAATCCTCCAAGCCGGCGCAGCTTGCTGCGCCGGCTTGGGGATTCCGACTCCCCCTCCCGCCATCCAGTTCCTGGCGGTTCTCCCGCCGGGAACCGGATGGCGGGAGGGGGAGTCGCGGGGCCCCTGGGGGCCCCTGCAGTGCCCATGCCAACGGCATGGGCACTGCAGGGGCCCCCGTAAGAGGGCCCCAAAATGTATTTCACTGTCTGCCTTGCAGACAGTGAAATACGCGACGGGTGCAGTAGCACCCGTCGCACCTTCCCACTCCGCCGGCTCGATTACGAGCCGGCATCCTCGTGGGAAGGGAGTTTTTCCCTGGGCTGGCGGGTGGTCTTTTGGAGACCGCCCGCCAGCCCAGGGAAAAACTCATAATACCCTCCGCGGTCTTCTGACCACGGAGCGGTATTATGGAGGGCGGCATCCTGGCGGGCGGCCTCCGCCGCCCGCCAGGGTCGTAATGAGGGCCATTGTGTTGCTCAGCCAGATGCCAAAGAGCCTCCAGTGCTTAATTTCTAGCTTGACAGAATATACTGAAATGCTAGGGCTGGAAATAATTATAACAAAACTAAAGTGATTTGTTTCTCAGCAAATCCAAGTGTGTATCACACTAAGTTTAAGTGGAAAGTGACTGGTAAGCAGATAGAGATGGACAAATCCTATGCATTCATGGGATTTGTTCTGGATGCCAGACTATCATACAAGGAGGCCTTACTGCAAAGGGGAGGCCTGGCTAATAAATTATGGTTTGCTTTTAACTTACTACAATAAAAAAAGCTTGGAAGCTCTTCACAGCATTATCTACTTCATGTCATCAGGCACAATTCCTCCCTTCATTCACCTATGTTTCTGAATTATTAAAAGTGTGCAATGCTTCCATCCTGAACAAGCTTCAATCAGTTCTGTTCAAATGCATTTAGCAACCAGAGATGAGACTGGAGTTTGGCTTATTTCATCAAACCTCAATGAGATGGGGTGCGAATATAACACTGTGCTGGAAGCTCAGAGCTGCACCATTAGACTCACTGGCTGCCCAGTGGTGGTTGGGAATAGAGTCTCAGTCCAATCATAGGTATTCCTGGCCAGCTGTACTCAAGCAAGCCTTGACCAATGTAAAATCTGGTCAAAGTATAAGACTCAAATATTGACTTTTTTGCATTTAAAAACAATTACGAACAAGGCACTCAAAGTTCACTCCTGGTCATTTGATAAAGCAGAATGGGCCCGCAAGAGACTTGGATGTTCAGTTCTCCAGTCTTACACCACTTGGAGCCCTCAGCCATACCTAATGACTCACATCACAGCCACCATCCAACATTCTCTTCTTCTATTATATCTGGGAGCTTTTCCATCCAAAGACCTGGTTCCAGACTGGAAGTAAACCTGGCCAGACCCCTACTGCCGCTTATGTGGCTTGTTTGATGAAAACTTATAATACTTCTGTAATACACTGTGGTTACTCCCTTGAGACTGAAACTGACATTACCTATTTTGAGAGCTCTTAAGATTAGATCTTGCTGCCCAAGTACGCTAGTATATTTAACACAGCCTGAGGTGCTGGCTGCTCCTCCATCCAGTCCACTACCAGTTGCTCTGCTCCTTTGTGCTTTTCCAAATTCCACCCTCTCCCAATTGGACACGGTGTCTGTGGATCATTCAGAAGACATCTCTTGCTTATAGCTGCTTGATAATTTGCACATTTGGCATGTTTCTTCAGACAGTGCCTGAAAGGTGGAAGTTGATGGCTGTCTATCTCAACCTTCTTTGTGCGGAATAGGTGATGTCTCAAGTCATTCATGTGATGAACCAAATATTTTGGTGCATACAGCAACCATGAGAATTGCTCCAATTTGTCTATTAGTTCTTCAGAGAGATTCCATCTTTCTCCAAGCTGTGAAAATGTTTCCTGTGTATATCTTTTGGCAGATAGGACTTTGAACGCACTTACTTTTCCTTTTCCAGCAAATGTGCGTACTGTGTCACGTGTGGTAAACATATGGAGACCTATCATAGCTCGACAAACATTTTCACCAACAGTTGAAGCTCTCTTCCTAATGTCAAGGACTCACATGTGTATTTTAGTACCACATTTCAGAAACAATTTAGCCATGATTCTGTCATGGACTCCCAAACACATAATAAACACACTAGTGCCATTTGAGCGTATCATTACTGCCTCATAACATTCATTAGTAGCATGTGCAGCATGCAGCAACAAACAGCCATCATCTTCTTTGTGTGTTCTGTTGATATTGGGCACTTTGTGGCTCCCTTCAGATGTGATTTTGTATCATGTATCTTCACAGTTTGCAAACAGTGTTTTATTCTCAAGTTTTACAAAAGACTCCAGTTTCCTCAATTTGCTAACAGTAAGTGCAATGAGAGTTGTTTTATTCTGTATGTGTTTTAGGAATTACCTCAACTGTCTAACACTTTTGGGAAGGTAAGAGGCTCTGTAACTGGTGCCCGAGTTCTTCCCCTCTGATTGTCCTTTCACTGGCCTTAATAGACATCTCATTGTATGTGTCAAATACAACATTGATTCTTTGACTCCTATTTCCTTCCCGCAAAGCCATGGACAAGACAGACATAGGGGGTCATTCTGACCCTGGCGGTCCAAGACCGCCAGGGCCACGAATGACGGAAGCACCGCCAACAGGCTGGCAGTGCTTCCAAGGCCATTCTGACCGCGGCAGTAAAGCCGCGGTCAGAAAACCAGGGCCGGCGGTTTCCCGCCGTTTTTGCCCTGGCTGGGCGAATCCGCCAGGGCAGCGTTGCAAACAGCGCTGCCCTGGGGATTCTGACCCCCTTACCGCCAGCCTGTTTCTGGCGGTTTTCACCGCCAGGAAGAGGCTGGCGGTAAGGGGTGTCCTGGGGGCCCCTGCACTGCCCATGCCACTGGCATGGGCAGTGCAGGGGCCCCCTAACAGGGCCCCATGAAGCTTTTCACTGTCTGCCTAGCAGACAGTGAAAAGCGCGATGGGTGCAACTGCACCCGTCGCACCGCCACAACACCGCCGGCTCCATTCGGAGCCGGCTCCTGTGTTGCGGCCCCCATTCCCGCTGGGCCGGCCGGCGCTAACTTGGTTAGCGCCCGCCGGCCGAGCGGGAATGTCAGAATGGGGGAAGCGGTATTTTGGCCGCATGGCGACCATAATGCCGGTTCCCGCCTGGCGGACGGCTACCGCCGCCCGCCAGGGTTAGAATCAGGCCCATAGTCACCTCACCAAAGTTTGATTCCTCTCCTTTTGCTCTCTGAACAGGAACCATATTATCCATCAGCGTGGCTGAATTTCCAGGTATTTCCTCAACAGGGGTAACTTTTTTCTGCAAGTTTGTTGTTAAAACAGATTTGTTTGTCTTTCGCAACTGACCTTCTGGAGTTGGTAAAGCCCTAAGGGAGGAGAGAGTACATCCGCCATTTGAAGGTTCCAATTCTCTGCTGCCACAATGATTTGACAAAATAGAGCTTTGTCTATTTTCATAATGATTGTCCTGCCATTGTTGTTCACTGCCTTCTTCTTGGACATACTAGTGAAGGTTTTTAGTTTGTTCATTTTCATTGGGCATGAAACTTCTTAACAGGTGGATTATTCTCAAGTCACTCAAGTCTGAAGTCTGGATAGCACTGTTCACCTATTTCATGTGCCATCATTATGTCAGGTACTATGTCGTGAGATGCCTTTTTTGCTATGGAGAGACTAATGGGATCATGAGTTTATCCAGCTTTGACCAGACTAACAGCTCTTTTAGCAGTATCTTTGTCATTGTCTTTTTCAATCTGTGACTTATGTAGGTCTGCATGAGTAAGATCTGATTTGTTGTTGCAAACCATTTCCCTTATCTGATCCAAAAAGGCGCTCTTGTGTTCTGCCATCATATAATATCTTTTCACAGTACCCGCCTTGAGGTTCAACCCTGTCGTACCACCACAAGTCTGTGTGTCTTTGTTGAATGTTACCTCCAATGCTTGATCATCTGGAATTCGACATAGTAAACAGGAAGATATCTAGCGTAGTTCATCCTGTCCTAGGCAAAACACCATGGGATCATAGAGTGTATGGCAGTAATATGTAAATGCCTATTTCCTTCTCAAGCAGCACACAGCAGAGCCAGCAAGACATTTTCAACAATATCCACATTTGACATCCAAAATGCAGAGAGATCTCAATTGTCATGATGAAGATGTTCCAGGAATACATCCCAAAGCTGTTTTACGTCAGCAAAGACAACATTCTGCAAGAGGTCGTCTAATCTCTGTTGGCAATGGTCTTTTGCAAAGTCATTACTATCCTCACTGAAGGAGTAGCCTACCTGAATATTCTCTTTGTGATTCTTGTCAACCCAGGGGATAAATTCCAACCAAGCCAGTCTCAACATAACTTCATACACACACTTGTGTACTCAAACTGTACCATTGTACATACAACTGCCTAGTACTGATGATATTGATTGTTCTGCTATCATATCTGCTTCAATTCAAAGGTTGCATAGGCCAGCGCCTTGAAAGCATTGATCTAAGAAGGGACAGGACATTGCAAATGGTGTGAAAGATGCCCATTCGAAGAATGATTCAGTCGTACATTGCTTTATGATCCATCATGAGTAATCCTAAGGGCTTATCAGCGTAATGTTGGACATTTGACCTTAGATGAATTACACACTGGGGATAAGAGGGACAGGATGTGCTTGTTTCAGTCTTCTTTATGATGCTGTACAGTTATTCACCACCAGCTCTGCAAAAATAAATTAATTAAAAAATGTATACATTTTACTTGGTGTAATTATTATAAACATAATTACTATTATAATTATCATCAGTCTACATAATCAAATTTACTGTATTTGTAATTGTTGATAATAAAATTCACTATAATAAAAATTACAAAAAAATTTCCATTTACTTCAAGGTATCTTTGGAGTCGAGTGGTAACTTACAAAATGCAGAGTTATGACCTACTATCACATATTTTCCATCTCTAGCCATCAATACCTTGCCAACAAACCATATTAGAACCCAACCCCCCAAGTTGCACTGGTAACATGGTTGGCTCAAGGCCTAACAGGTACAAAATCCAGAATGGGGGGACTAAGAAGTATTGTGCATGAGCAAAGTTTAGACTTTCAACAGTATGGCAAACGCTAGGCTTTAAAAATCACATAAAATGCTGCTGCAGAAAGAATTGTAGTTGGACATTCTGAGGTTTCCCTGGCTCAGGCATGATTCAAGTCCAGAAGGTATGTTCTGGTACCTGCAACTCTAATTGAAACTAAAGTAGTAATGCAATTCTAACTTATGCAGAGAGTTGGTGGGATTTAAATTCAACCTGTAACTTTACAGCTAATTTCTTAAATTCATATTTGTATATGGAAGAGAAAATTTCTTTGAGAGTGAGTTTAGTGTGGGCTTAAGAGTGTGCATTGCGATATTTTTGGAATTTTTGGGCGATTGGTATACAGACATCTACAATACTGATCATTGCTGCATGATGTTACATTTATTATTGACTCCATGTCATCTACTGAACGAATATGTGGGACATGTTTTTCTTTTAATCGCCTGCCTTGGTAGTTTGTTGGGGATTTGTGTCTGCAAAATCAAAAAGAAAAGAAATGGAGAGCAAGCTCCCATTCCACACGAGCCTACTCAGGAATACATGGTTTCAGAAAGTGCTTTTGGTAGATCATCAAGAGCGTGTTCAATTAACATTATTGCAGAGCAGCAGAAAACTTCAAGGGCCTCATTTACGAAACCTTTGCATCAGTGTTGTGTCATTATTTTTGACACAGCGGGGGTGCTAAGCAGTGCTTTACAATGCTCCAGATTTACAAACTGATGCATTGGACCGAGTGCGTCAGTTTGTAAATAATTGTGTCACATTATACCTGTGCCAGGAATAATGTATGCAAGGTCGGCATTCCCAGGCAAAAAGCAACCCAGAACTGATGCAGTGAAATTCACATTTCACTGCATCATTCTGCTACTTCACTGCGTCAACATTTTTATGCGTACTCAGAGCAGGCATTAAAATGACTCAGGGTTTTTCTCACTGGGAGCCTTTCTTGGACTGCTCGAGTA